>NC_046185.1:165117737-166317737 GCF_011004875.1 Balearica regulorum gibbericeps
TCGTATCCTCATATCCAGGAACTACTGCTCTTTTTCTGCCTATTTGCGTCACTCAAATTAATTCATTCTCAATCTGATCAGAGTTCTTCACCCACCTCCCCCTTACCTTTTATCTACCCTGGCGCTTTTGTTATGGCCTCGCACTGTAATTCTGCAAGGGATTTTCTGCAGACACCTCAGCTAATTGTGAGAGGCGTAGAAGTTATCATCCTTGCCCATTATTTTTTTGTGGTTACAACTATTCATGGATGCAATAGTGTGTGTATAAAATGATTTTCAGCCAACTGTCATATCAACAAGTCCTATGGCTGAAATATTTCACCCCGGAGAGGTGGTGAGATGATCCTCCAAATGTAAGATACTAACCAAAATGGAATATTCCTTTACCCTTAGCATGTCTAGCATTTTTTTACCTCTGACTTTGACTTGGAATGTTGTTCTGTCATCCTTCGTTTCACAGGTATAGCTCCCTTGGTCTTGCTGTGTCACCTTCTTGATGATGAGCTTGCGGTGTGTCCCCTGGGAGATGATTGTTGTTCTCTGGTCCTGCTTCACCTCAGTTTGATCCTTCTTCCATACAACAGCTCCACTCACAGCTGACACCTCACACACCAGCTCAAGGTCTTCAGAAGGACTGACTGATATTTCTGGAGTTGTTTTGGGCTTGTTGACAAAATTAACAGGTTCATCTGAGAAGAAAAAGAGAAAGCAGTCTATACCTTGGTTCAGGCTTATCAGGACAATGTTAAGATACAGTAATGATTGATCATTATTTCATCATTAGTCACACTTGTGTGATCAAGTTTCACCTCTGGAGGTGTAAATGTACATATCTGTGAATGTAACTACGACAGTGTTAATAGTTATGGCAAGAAACTGTGGTTATGAGTCAGAAAAGGCCCTCCTGAGATACAGCAGCATTATCTCTACCAGGGAACTCATTATCCAAGTGTTAAATCATCCAGAGAGTTAGTACATAATGGTCTCCAGTTTGGGAAATGAGTATTGATGAATCCTTTATACTGTATCAGCCAATTAGGTCTACACTGTGGCATTAATACTAGCCTTAATAAGTCCTAGATAGACATGGACCTATGCTTATCTGGACTCACAACCAAAATCCACCTAACTGATGTACATCCATTTTCTGCCTCCCTTTCAGAAGTCAGGCAAGAAAGCTGCTACAGAGCACAGACGCAGTGGTTTCTGTTACCAGAGTTGTATGTGCACAGAGCCACGAGCAGAATCCAGCCCAACATCATGAGACCATAAAGCCTGATGTGTGCTTTAATTCACTGCTGCTGTCTCACACCCGTGAATGTTGATGCCCGACTTTCTGATTGACGGTGCAAACTCCTCCTCTGATCTTCAGGTAATTGCTCTCAGTTACAGTGCAATCACATTAACCTCTCTATATCCTTCTGGATCTTTTAAACCAAGATGACATGCCCTCAAGTTGTAGACATTTTAATCACCACTCCTTGTTTCTGATTTCAAGCAAGCTCTAGGGAATATGCATCGATGCCTGAGTTCACAAACAGCTTTGAAAAGATCCAAGAAGTCTCAGAAAATATTGTTAGAAGTGATGAGGAGCCTTCTTTTACATGTTTCTGAGTCCATTCTGCAGCCCCATGTTCACATGACGATCAGTCCCACTGGACTAATTCTTCCCCAGACCAGATCAGGGTACATATGGGATAATCTCATTGATAAGATACTCTCCAGCTGCAAGAGGACTAAGTTAATATATGAGTCAATAGTGTCACATCTTTCTGCTGAGACTGGTCTTCACAGTAGAAAATTCACAACTGCTCACAACTCATATAGCTCAAGCAGTAGACGTTCCTGCTTCGATACCGCAGCTCAAACTCTGCTGACTGCACAGACTGGTGGTCTCACGTATGAGCTGTGTGTCATGTATGCCGCAGCCATACAGCATTTTTATCAACTCAATTTTTTTTCTAAGTGTATTTGTAAAGGTAAAAGCAAAGACAACTAAGTAAGTGGAGACAGGCACCTTGCATGTAAAATGTGAGCAAACCTATCCAACACCCTGTCCCTAAGCTAATGAGCATGTCAGATATTTCATACCCTTCATTCCATCAAGCCAGTCCTTGCCTGAAGAGCAAGCTGATGGCTGTCAGTTATAACCAACCTTAGCTTAGTATTGCATTTCTTTTAGCAGCAACTGTTGCTTTCAGTCACTGACTATCCCAAGGACAATTGCTATGCTACACCCATACCAGGAACGTCTGTGGCATCAGCGAACAAATATTTCATTAAAAATCATAATCATTAGGACTGATATATTTCTAAAAAATCAGATGACCAAGAGAGGGTAGTCCCTCCAGAATTCTGCTGTTCAAGATTAATGGGGTAACTCATTACCATAAAGATAGATTTCTTCCTTGCCCTAAGACCATCTCTTGACTGTGCAGTGCTTCTTAGCACTCTCAAACTTTTTATGATGACATGTGAAACAAGAGGAAAATTGCGCTAGCTAAGGTTTTGTTAACAGGCTGTAACTCAATCCTTGTTCATGAAAAAAGTTCATGGAGATACACAGTTACGTAGTAGATACCAGTTTTCTTTGTCTGAGCCACGTGATGTTTTGTTATGGGAGTTACAGGTGAGATTCACCTAAGCTACACACGGTCATCAAAAAGTTAGGTATCCAGTCTCAGGTAATCATGCAGGTTTCCTCTGTACTTGATGTTCAGATAAAGGTAGCTCCAGAAAACTTTTTAAATCTGTCTGTCTTAGCTCTCATCAGACAGTTCAAATCATATGGTATGAATTGCCCTTTGAGGTCAGTTGGCTCTTTTAGATTAATTTTTCAATGTGTAAAGTCAGGGACTCTGAATTATGCTCGGAGTGAAATTGCACAGTGTTGGATTCTCAACCAAAGAGAACTGGAGGCAGGGTGCGGTGTGAATACCTGAGCAAACATCAGTTGTGAAGTGGAAAGTAATCCCTCTAGCTTAGTAAACCCTGTGGCAATCCCTCAACTCCAGCGCTGTGCTAGATTAATCGGCTCTGCTGGTTTTAGTTAGGTGATGGACAGCATCATAGTAACATGGATAGTTACAGGTGACAAGTGCTCAGTTGTTACTTCTTTTAAATTGCATTGTACTGCAGCATGTAGACACGCCATGGGAAGCTCTCAGTAGAATTTCAATTTGTAACTTAGGACTGGGTTAAAAATTAGGCTCAAGACATAAGCCAGAAAACCACTTTTAGAAGAAAGGAAGGCTCCCATCAGGCTATGCAAATTGAGTCAGTTGAATTTCACAGATATTGAATTTCACAGATAAATTCTTGTGTCATTTTATACTCTGGCGCCATCCTAGACTGGAACGCATCAGTGACAAGCACTTCTCTTTTGGGCTTGACCTGACAGCCACGTGCTTTGGCACGTGCTTTATGCTGATGGGCATGTGCCATGAACTAATGGCTTCGCTTACAGTACCGCAGGGAGAGATCACAGTGTCCTTCGGGAATAGCAGGAGATACTTGACTCTTAAAATAAGGAGTTAAACTTGTCAAAGGAGGACACAGGGCTGTCCCAGCAAGACTTTAGGACCACCTCAGTCAGGAGGTTCAAAGACGATGAGCTAAAAGAATAAAGGCCAGGTGTGGCTCTCAGCCTGTTCAGCCAGTGGGGTGTTTGAGTCATGACTCCAGCCCTAGTAAAAGCTTGTGCTGACGTCAATACATAACAGCATCATTACACTATTTGCCCATATTGTGGATTTCCATAAGGACCACAGTAAGGGTTAGAGTCTCTGAAACACTGCTGTGCAATCTTGGCCCAAAAATCTGGCAAATTACAAGGCAAGACAAGTATAATGAAGAAAGTCCTGAATTTCTAACACAGGCTCTGATCCCATACTTCCACCACAAACTTACCTGAGACTTTTAAATCAAAAATAAGACTATCGTCTCCAATTTTGCACGTGTATATTCCTTCATCTTCTTTTGTCACAGCTGAAGCCACAAGCTTATGAAGTTTTCCTTTATCTTCCATGGTGAATTTCTTGCTGGCTGTGATTTCTTTGCCACTTTTGTACCACTTGACCATGACGTTGGCCTCAGAGGTCTCAGAAACAAATTCAGCCTGTTTTCCAGCGGTGGCCCTGATAACACCTCCACTTTTCTCTTTGTTTATGAAGTTTGGAAGTGCTGAAACAAAATACAGGTACATAGCACTGGTAAAGAATTGTGTGGACATCGGTAAACACATACACTTACGTCTACATTAGGTATTCATTTATCATAAAACTAAATATGCATGTTTAATTATGGATCTAATTACTTGATTCTAATGCAGAAGCAGCCAAATTTCCAGCCTTTATAAACCATATACTTAATTATCACATGTCCAAAAACCAGAGCACTTATACAACACAGGAGGCTGAGTCCAGGGGAGAGGAAGGCAATAGGGCTTTAAGAAAATATCTGGGAGAAGTGAGGAAAGAAATGAAACAAAAAAACTGGAGGGAAAGCAATGAATGTTATTCAATCATTGTATTGTAACCACCTGGCAAATAAATAAACTCTAAAAGAGGTTAAAACATAAACTAGTTTAAATTAAGTTATATTAAATTAAAAATCTATACAGATATCACATAGGACTGAAATTAAATTTCTTCCTGGAAATTAACTGGAGCATAGAAGATAAACAATAAATCTGGCACCATATTAACATGTAGTGGAATAATTGAGTCACCAATTGTCTCAGAGCATAGATTCAAAACGCCACCAATATCCTAGCTAAAAATGTGAGCCTAAAACCACAGTTCCATCTTACTCTAGAGAATGGAATTTGTTTTCAAACATCTTGTTAACATATTATTTTAAAACACCACACACAAACAAGTCACTTTGTTGGGACTGTGCAGTCAAAGCTACTAAAATCAAAGCCTTGATTATGTATGCAGTTTTTCCTTAATTTGAAGAACATACTTGCACAATACAAATTAACAACTGCTTTTGCCAGGCATTCTGCAGAGAGTTGTTAGCTTTCACTGCTGATACTGTAACAAGAGATACAAGTCCGTGATCCAGACCAGGTAACTGTGACTCCCTCAGACTTTTGCTCCCAAGGCGTTACTATCAGTGCTACGTCCTGGTGCAACACATGGGAGTTCTCCTTTAGCGCATAGACCCTACCCACAAGGATGGATTTTGCATTTTTTCCTTGCTTTTAAGTACATTAGATGTCTCCAAGTCTGCAGCAGTGCTTTTAATTACAGACAAACATTTGGTAGAGAAGCAAATCTGTGGTAGTGCTTGTAATTACAAATATTTGGTAGGGAACCAATTTTCACCAGCTTGTACAGTGGCAGAGTCTGGAGATCTAAAAATGAAGAGTGAATTGACTTGCCAAGCAGAACGCAGGTAAGAACGAAAAATAAACCCTCTGTCCCAAATCTTCCCCAATCTAAGGCTAAGAAATACCCTACAGCAAATAAACAGGGAAAAGGAAGGACATGATGGTGCAGCCAAGGGCCTCTCCAGTTCTGGTCCTCAAGGGACTCCATTCAATCACCAGCTCGTGGCAAGGACAGGAGCTTGCATTTGACCTCTCCAGTTCCCTACCAGCCCTGTTTTCTAGGGTTCATTAAGAAGCAATATCTATGGATAAAGAAGTCATACCAGAAGCGTTCAAACCAGAGAAAACCTCCTCTTTTATTGTTTTTTCTTGGAACCTCTGATTCCTTTTGCTTCTCTAATGACTTATAACAGCAGAGCTTTCCCTTCAGCAGAGAAACACTGCAGTCCTCCTCTACCCAACCCCCAACACCCATGAAGCCTGCAGGGGCCAAACACTGCCGAGACCTCTACTTCTCCACCAGCGTTACTGAAAGTCAGTCCACAGGTCACAAAGTCTGGGAGGAAGAAGAGGGAGATGGGTTCATTCATGCACCTTTCACTTCCTTAGAAAACCAGAGTGAAAAATACAGCCACGGCAGTCTGAAGGAGACTTCTTAGATGTCCCGTTTCAATGCAGGAGGTCATGTGTCAGAGGATGCCTGGCACGTGAAGTCTCACGGCAGTGGAGGGATTGCAGTGATAAATGGCAAGTGCATTTTCTAGAGGGGCTTTTTTGGGCAGGAGGCCCAATGAGTGACACACCTCTGGCCATGGCTCAGCACGGTGGCCTCTCGGCAGCCATGTGATGCCCATGTGCCAGACGCAGCTGACTCGTACATCAAATGATTCACTAGCTAGCTGTGTCTGGTTTACAGGAGGAACAGATAAAAGGTGGCGATGCTGAAAGGTAAAATAATGGGACAGCATTTGTGAGCCTCATCCTACAAGGATGAGATATATCAAAGCTGATTCTCCATGAATCAGGCTACAAACGACAGATGTTTAAGTTACAGCTTGTCAACCAGGTTTTAAAATAATAGTGTTGATTGCTCCTCTGATAGTCATGTTACAGTGGAAAGCACATGGAAATGTCTGTCAGCTAATTCAATTAAATCTGTGGGTAGATCTGCCAGTGAGAAAAATGATATTAAAGAGGCAGAGAGAGAGAAGAAAACCAAAATTAAGAGCAGCTGCCAAGTATAGACAGCAACTTCCTCCCTCCATAAATGTAGTCATATTTTTTAAATTTTTTTTCAGCTCTCTTCATGCTTCTTTTGAGTTTACTCTTTGAGAATAGCCAAGCAAGTTGTTAAACGCAACACACACACATCACTCCGGGGCTTTGTTGTTTCTACAGAGATCGAGGAGGGCGAGAAGCCAGCAGAATAAGATGTTGAAGCACCTCATATGTACTCAGTGTAGAAACAGTGCAATCATTGCTGGGAAGAAGGTGAGGGATGAGTTACAGGACAGAACACAGAAATCAAATGGCTTTACAAAGTGAACTTGCCAGTTCAAAGCAAAACAGCTACAGAGCTTGACCCAGACAATGTCTGACAACAGGCTGGACTGTCTTGGAGTCCCGTTTTACACTCTGAACCTCAGCAGACAACTAGATGATACCCATGAGGAATGATCTGGGGATACACTGCGGCTTTTCAGCCAAAACCTGGTCCCATTCAAGGCAGAGGAAACTCTCCTATGAACTAGTTCATAAAAGCTTGCACAGATGGGAAGGGCTTGTAAGAGGGAGGCTTAATGCTGTTGGTTTCAGATATTAAATGAAAGGTTCAAGACTCCATGTCTTTCTCTGGGAGTGGACGTGCCCACCAGCTAGGTAGCAGGCAATCAGGGGACTGACATAAAAACAAGAACATGTGAACAACAGAGCTGTTATAAAATAGTACTGGTTCATGTTTAACAAACGGGGCATTGTAAAAAAAAAAAAAAAAAAAAGGACATTTTGCTGTTCGTTTTATGCAACCCTGCATATGAATACCTTGCAAACAGAAATGAGATGAGTCAAGCCATCCAGTGTGTCCTGGAAAGGTCAGTTCTTATCCACCAGGGTATTGACAGAAAACAAAAACCAGACAAAGAAGAAAAAAAATCCCACAATGACAAGATGATCTTGGTCCATCAGAACCTTAATCAGAGCTGAACTAGCTGATCAGTGATTTGTCTGACATCAGATAGCAAGTATAGGGCAGACATGGAATCATGTGCATCATGTCCTGTCCCTGTGGCTGAAGTTCTTCATCACAAGAGCACCTTTTCACTACCCACCATTCAATCTCATGTAATAACAAGACATCAATCTGAGTGCAAGCACAGTTCCTACCACTGAGATGGTGTTAGATCCCAAGTTTACTCCCAACTTCTTTACTCTGGGACTACAGACACTGTCAACGTTAGATGTTGATGGGGAGTTACCACAACTCCCTGCACCGCCTCTGGAGCACTCCCTTTCTGTCCCTTGATGACTCTATTGGCTTCGGGCAGGAGCAGGCCAGGCAGTCACATACCTTTCACTGAAAGCTGATAGACCATTTTATCCCCTTCACAAATGCACTCATAAACTCCAGCATCCTCTGCTGCAGTGTTGTGAATTTTCAGGATGTGCCTCTTCCCCACAGTTTGAAGTTCATATTTTTCACTGGCCTTGAGCTCTTTTCCATCCTTCATCCACTTCACAGTAGCCTCTGCATCTGAAAGCTCAGCCTGAAGTTTGGCTTCCTCCCGCAGCCGAACAGAGACCTTTTCTATATCTCTGCTCTTGTTGGTAAATCTCACTGCAGCACCTGTCAGGAACAAAGCTTTTGTTATTTGAAGTTATATCGAGCTACTATGTCCCTGAAATGTGTCTGCTGTAGACTCCAAGATCTTTGAAAAACCATTAGGTCTTGCTCCTGCCCTCACACTCATGCCAACACCAAGCAATTTTTTTCAGTTCAGAAGACTTGATATGGTTTTATTGACGGAGTCACTGCAGGGGGGGAAAAAAAGCACATTTTTCTACAGATTAATAATAAATATTCTAAACATGCTTCTGCAGAGATTTTCACGCAAAGTCAAACACATCCTTCCAGAATGAATGCCTACGCATTACTCTTTGCCATGCAGTGTGGGTAGATATAGATGTTATCTTCATTTCACAGAGGAAAGCCAGAGGACCCAACTCTCAATGCTAAATCAAGTTACATGATATTAACTTTTACATCGCACACATCTGTGGTACACTAAAAAAACCTCCAAGAAAAAAAACAAACTCTGTTAGTAATTAGTGCTCCTTTACTTTTGAATTACCCCACTACAGTCAGAAAGACTAGCCAAACCTGGAGCTGAAATTACTGGTCTAAGGTGACTCAGTGGTAGATCTGGTGACAGAATCTGCTCACTGATGGTTGTGAACTACAGAAATTCATGAGCTGATGTTAAGCAGTCTAGTTCAGATACCAAGCAGCTGGTATCTCTGAACTCTATGCTATCATGGTTATCTCTGAACTCTATGCTATCATGGTTAGGTCATTACCAGAAACCACATTATGATGCAATTTCAGATGTTTCATACAGTCCGGGCATTAATGAAAGCCTCCAAACCTAGTTCTAATCATGAGGTCACAGCAACCACCCCTTGACTGGAAGAAGAAAGGATAATGATCAAAGTAAATACCTTTCACTCTCATCTTGGTGCTCGTGTCAACATTATTGGCAACAAATTTTACTTCTGCTCCATCATCGTTCTTGGTGACGTTCTTTATGATCAGGGTATGAGTAGTTTGAGTTCTCTTAATGATATAGGTCTCACTTTCCTGTAAGACTTTACCATTAAGGTACCAAGTGCCAGAACATGTCGTTGTAAGGTCAATAGTAAACAGTGCATCCCCTCCAGGTACAGCTTCAACGGTTGTCAGGGGGGTTTTCACAGCCAGGACTGGCTCTGGGGAAGTAAAACAACACATATCTCTGAGATCAAAGGACACAAGACTGCCATGCTGGAGAATAATCTTTCCTAAGAACAAAGGTTTTGGGGTAAACAAGACACAAGAGTAAAATCCTTCAGCCCTATACAATTTGCATGCACTGAAGGCAATGCATGGTTGGTCAACAGGATTTGATTTCTACAGCTGCAGGTAACTGACCTCTGGCATTAGGGTAAGTCTCTCTGCAGGGAAAGAGCAACAGGTATATTTTACTTATTTTTTCCCAAAGATGTTTAAAAGCATTACAAGCATGAAACACCTAGGTTCCCTAGCAAGTGTGCTATTTATTTAACAGCCATTGTTATTCTTAGATTTCAGAAGGATCCTAAGGAGGCCACCCAGCCTACTAGTCACTTCTAGATATGCTAGGAAAACACAGGCACGTTCAGATGGCTAAGCAAAAGGATGACACAACAACAAGACACAGTACAATCAAAGCCTGTGCAGATATTGTGCAGTGCAACAAATCAAAGAAAGACACAATCTCACTGCTCATAATAATTCTATGGGCACATTGGCACCCTAGAAATAAAGTAAAATCCCCATATTTCTCCTAGTAACTCTAAGATTAAAGAGAGACTGACTGGAACCTGGTTTGCATGACAGTATGTTCACCACATAAATATTCTGTAGATACAGTTTTGATATTTAAATACTGAAAATTATATTATAAGTCCACCTCAACTTTTCTTTTCATACCAGGTTTAGAAGCAGCCCTTACAGGCTTAAGTTCTGTTGCAGAGAGCTCTGCCTCTCACACAGCCTCATGTCAGATATTGGAATACAAGCATACTCACAGCTCTATCACAGAAACCCAACCACCATCACGTTGGCAACGGTCAGTGGTTGAAATGAGAAAGGTTTTGCTGCGCTATTACTGTATCATCCTCAAAGTCATGGGAAAGTGTCTTTAGAGCACCCACAGTGCAGACGGACCCATTTTATGATGGTTTTGTGCTCACCAAGGTGCATGCTCCCTGGGAACTCCAGGTAGGGGCTCTGTCCGTAGGCGTTGATTGCAGACACTCTGAATTGATAGTCAGACTCTTCTGACAGGTTGCTCACCGTGAACTCTGGGACAGGGACATGAGACTCATGGCACCTCACCCAGGTAAAGCCAGTTAGTTTCTTGCGTTCCACAACGTAGCCATCGATTGGAATGGGGCGGTCCGTCTTTGGAGGGGACCATGCTAGTGTCACTGAGGTTTCTGTTTTATTTTTCACCACAGGGTCAGCTGGGGGTTGGGTGGGAGGTTTTTTTGGAGCTGTACAAGGGAAAAAAGAAAAAACAAAACAAAACAAAAAACCACAAACAAATAAAAACAGAGCAAGAAGTTTATGTCAGAGTGGACATAGTGAGCCATCGTGCCTCACTGAAAAAGCTTACACTGGACTAAAAGCTACTCTTGCTTAATAAACCTCCATAAAACATTGATGTGAGGTGGTAAAGCAAGAGAATGGAAAGAAAATGGTTTTGGGCTGCATTACACAAAGATGTATAATACTCCTACCTCCACAGCTAAACATATGTGATTTCTACACAATATACAACTGTCTGCACAGTCTCTATAATGGAACAATTCATAGGCTTGAGTTTTCAGTGCTAGATACAGACCCACACCACTTCCTATTCTGCTCCTGCAGACTAACACTCAGCTTGTTATTTTCACTCAGAAGATGAGTAAAGCCACCATCAGAGGTTGTTCAAAATTCTGTGCACCAAATTCCTGTTCCACTTCCTTGATATGAATCCAGGCTAAATAAAAATAAAAATACCTCAATGGGATTACTCTGGCAAGGCAGCACAATTTTGCCCTGCTTACTAGACATCATTGCACGGGGATATTTGCACTAACATTTTAAGTCTGCTGGTATTTATCTTTTATCAGGATTTCAACCATACACGTCCCTGCAGTCAGGAACGTAGGCATGCCTGAGAGAACCAACGCGTGGCAATGTATTATTGCATCAAGGAAGAGTGCGGTGATATTTTGCAATCCTTTACACACAGATGTGGCATCCTGTGCAGCAATGTAAATCCACCCCATAAAAAGCAGCCTGTGCCAGCAGACTATGTCCCTCATTTTTTCTGAAGAATCTGTTCCAATCTTACACTTACATTCCAGCCCAGATTCTCAACGGATTTCAACAATGAGCACCTAAACATCGTACAACTGGGACATTTCAGAGATAAAAGCTAGATATGAATAAACAGGTTTTAAAGTTACGGACATCTCAGTTGCTTGATACATGGGCTTGGCTGTTCCTCAGGGGTCAGTACTGGGACCGGCGCTGTTTAACATCTTTGACAGTGACATGGACAGTGAGATCGAGTGCACCCTCAGCAAGTTTGCCGATGACACCGAGCTGTGTGGTGTGGTCGACATGCTGGAGGGAAGGGATGCCATCCAGAGGGACCTTGACAGGCTGGAGAGGTGGGACCATGTGAACCGCATGAAGTTCAACAAGGCCAAGTGCAAGGTCCTGCACATCGGTTGGCGCAATCCCAAGCACAACTACAGGCTGAGTGAGGAATGGATTGAAAGCAGCCCCGAGGAGAAGGACTTGGGGGTATTGATTGATGGGAAGCTCAACACGAGCCGGCAGTGTGCGTTTGCAGCCCAGAAAGCCAACCGTGTCCTGGGCTGCATCAAAAGAGGCGTGACCAGCAGGCCGAGGGAGGTGATCCTGCCCCTCTACTCCGCTCTGGTGAGACCCCACCTGCAGTACTGCATCCAGCTCTGGGGGCCCCAGTACAGGAGAGACATGGAGCTGTTGGAGAGAGTCCAGAGGAGGCCACAAAGCTGATCAGAGGGCTGGAGCACCTCTGCTATGAGGACAGGCTGGGAGAGTGGGGCTTGTTGATCCTGGAGAAAAGGCGGCTCCAGGGAGATCTAATTGTGGTTTACCAGTATCTGAAGGGGCCTACAGGAAAGATGGTGAGGGACTGTTTATCAGGGAGTGTAGTGACAGGACAAGGGGGAATGGGTTTAAGCTGAAGGAGGGTCGATTTAGATTAGATGTTAGAAAGAAATTCTTTACTGTTAAGAGTGGTGAGGTACTGGAACAGGTTGTCCAGAGAGGTTGTGGCTGCCCCATCCCTGGCAATGTTCAAGGCCAGGTTGGATGAGGCTTTGGGCAACCTGGTCCAGTGGAGGGTGTCCCTGCCCATCTATAAGGCCCCTTCCAACCCAAACCATTCTATGATTCTATGATTCTCAGCAGATGTTTTCATCTGGGTATCTGTCCTCTGTCCTGCTTCTGAATTTTATGCTATCCCCATTCAGAAGGCCTTTTATAACTTGGGCCCCCAAGAGTGATAGCTGTCATTGGGGGTCTCTGTTTTACCAATTTATGCAGAGCCAGGTTTTGGAATTGGGGAATTAACCTCAAAAGGAAATGACAAAGAAATGTCCCCACCGTGAGGCCCTACAATCAAGGAGATGTGGCTATTTTACAGTAGCTGAGGTCACAAATGCATCCCTGCAGGTATTCGCATAATAAAGATTTACGTTCACCGTCTCCTTCTTGAAACCTTTAGAGAAGGCTAAAATCCCATCAGAGTTATTCACTGTGTTCTGCCACTGATTAAGTCAAGAGGCAAGGAATTACCTGATACACTCTAGTAACACATCTAGTAACACAGTAAAGGATTCATTTAATTTCATTTCAGCTATCTGAAAGGTGTCTGGTTTAAGTCAGTCAACCAGACTCTGACTGTAATCCCACAGAGAACAGCACACTCGGGAGCACGTCATCCCAGCTTAAAGGTGTGAGACAGGTGAAATGCATCTCAGATTGTATATACTCAGGTATTCATGACTATAGAGGGAGCCTATACAATGAGCCTAGACTAAAAACCAGACTCTGGGAAAACTGAGCTGCTCCCTGCCTCAGTTTACCCATCTGTAAAATGGGCACAGTAACAATGTACGATACTAAGGAAATAATATGTAAACATTGCTTGCCTGACAAATGCTATTAAAACAGCAAACACCAATCGCATCCAGCTAATTGAAAAAGATGTGAACACAGTACACAAGATTCTTCAAGCAGCTAATAAGATACACATAAAGTGTAAAAATAGGAAATCTCAATGCAATACACTTTTCCTTAAACAGACATGAGTGTTTTGGGGTGCACAGTTACCAGTCTGTCAGTTACTGCTGGTCAGAGCTGGCTGCCAAAGGTCCCATTAGTGTAGCATTAAGCTGAACATTAGATCCTGGAATCAGATCTGTTGACCTTACCATCAGAAACCGTAATGTAATATTTTGTTCAGATACACTTGTTTGTGAGAAGGCAGCTTCTTACCTTTTGCTATTCCATGAATCAACACTTGCGTCATAATTAAACAGCAAAGTGAACTTTGCTGTTACCATTGAATAAGTGCTTGGTTGAATGTTAAAGATTTCCAAATACCTTAGAAACTGTCACAATGCTAAGTGCAACACTCAACCTCATTTTCTCCTCATTTTAGCTCAATAGCATCAGAATGCCCGAACCAAGTTGAGATAATACAGCAGTTATCAACCTTTATTTAAAGATTGCAATTACTGAGTGGTAAAAAGAAATTTGGAGGTGGTGGAGGGAGAAAGGAAGTATTATTCTTCCCAAACAGTGACTAGAGTTGGTGACTTGTTCATATGCAAATTGGAAATGCAACAGAGGCAGAAACCACATGCAGTTCTCTGCATTAAATGAAGTAGCTTTTGCCTACAAAATGCAATGCCATCAAAATAAAGCTTCATAAAATAAGGCAACTTCACCAAAATTTCATTTTGGGTCTAATCTCAATTACACTGCACCTGCTGCTACTGCTCTGTCAATGGAAACCCTTGCTCAGATCAGATGTGCCAGCTGAAGGAATTCTCCAGCCTGCATGTTATATCAGTCCCCCCCCCCAAGTAAAGCTAATCAACACAAAGGTCCCCTCTTTCAGCTTAGCTACCATCAATTCACACAGTCTTATCAGCTTTGTCATGTCAAAAACAGGATGCAAGAGGACATGGTTTTGCTGGTCTCCACAAAAGGAAAGAGACTATATTTTCAGGATGAAGTATTTCCCCTTTTTCTTCAGGTGTGATTTTTTGTGGGGGTTTTTGGGTTGGTTTTTGTTTGTGAGGTTTTTATATTTTAGTTTAATGCAAACAGCTTAAGAAGCTAAAATCAAAGATGTTTCAAGTTTGGTGAATGTTTGACTGCCCCTGAAATGCTTCACATGTGTGTATGTAGATGTTCCTTCACAGATGTTTTTGCTTGCTAGAATGGAAATAGCCTGCCAAAAATGTTCAGGGCACCTACCTACTTCCCTATCATAGCCAGCATACTCACAAGCTACCCTCATGTCTCTGTAGACTCAAGACTTAGGGAAGAAATTGAATGCTTGCTGACTCTCCCCTCCAAATCCTCAGCGGAGAGAGGGAGAAACAAGTGGCCCCTATTTGCTAGAAGAAGTATTATCCCATAGCAAAAATTGATAAATGCCCCTCAAAGAAATTAATCATTTTGGAAAATGGAGGTCAACATGTAGGTGGAGCACCCGTGGTGCTCTGTGTACAATGAAGTCAGGCGACTGCAATGTATGCAACTTACACGATGTTTTCTAAGCACCTCCTGATGGGGAGAACACACGTGTCCCTCACCCCGTGTTTTACTCACTTATCAGTTTACATTCACTCCAGCATGAAATGAGAATGGTGCAGAGGAGACACATGTTTGTGCCATGCTTTTTACCCAGGACTCCTCTCTCTGTTTTGATCTCTCCATAACGTTTCATCATGCTAGCATTCAGGCTGTCAAGCCTTTTGTGGCAGGCATTGAACCTTCTGCTGTCTTTGGACAACAAACTTACCATGGCGGTACCTAGAACAACAGTGCTAACACGGGAATACCTGCTTGCTAGGGAAGGCCCAACATCAACACCAAATAAAAGTGAAGCTTACTGGTCACAGTGAACTGGGTAGAAGTCCTGCTTTCATCAGCCAGGAAAGCAATCTCACCAGCATCTTCCATCTTACACTCTCGGATGATCATGGTATGTTGCTTGCCGGAGCATGTGATGGAGATTCGATCACTGGGTTTCACTTCCTCTTTATTTTTCAGCCATCGGATGTTCTGGCATTCATTGTCCAGCTCCACACAGAAGATGGCTGTATCATTTATGAAGACCGCTGTCTTTCGTGGAAGTTTTTTAATGATGTTCCCTTTAAATAAGAAATTAATTATGATGAGCAAACAGCAGATATTAAAGTCTCTGGTAACACTGGACCATCCAGACTACAACAAGACTAGCCAACAGCTCTCACCTAACCAAAACATTGTAGACACTGTGCAGACATCCCTAAATTAATTCTTAGGCTCTGAGTTATACAGAACTGATAATCCCAAGGACTCATTTTGGCCTTTAAAGAGAGAAAAGCAATCTTGTTTGACTACAGTCACTCATGTTTCTAGCCTAATGTGGGGTCTGATGTTGGGTAAGCACAAGGTACATGGCCTTGCCAAGAACAGATTTGACAGTGATACGGCCTTCGTTGCCCGCATATGCTGGGAATTCAAATTAAAATTTTGCTAAAGTAGGTCAGGTCTCTCATCTGTCTCTGGCATTTTGCCTCCATTAAAGTTACCAGTAAGTTATGTGACCAAGACAGCAAACACATCAGTCACCTGAATTAATAGAAAATACACTGAAAAGCTCAGATTTCGTTTTAGAGTCAACCCAGAAATTCACAAGGAATGAACTTCACTTATGTGCCCTTTCCAAGGGACTGATGATTATCGCTTATTAGAATAACCTCAGAGTAACAAGATGTGACTACTCATAGGAAAGCCTGGACAAAGCTGGGGAGTCCACCCCTATTGACAGATAGTGACTGGCTCCAGCCCTGGAACAGTCCCTGCGAGGCAGAAGAGCCGTCGCCCAGTCAAAGCACCTAGAGCTATTTCATGAGAAGCAAACTCCTCCATGAAGGAGCAGATCAGGCACATGTTTCATGAGTAGGATTCAAGACCCTGATTCTCTGCTCATCCTCTCCGAAGCCTGTCCGTGTGTCTGCTCCTTGCTGCCCTCAGCAGTGTCCTCATCCCTGCAGCCCTTTGCATCCTGCCGAGCTCTCACATTCGCCCAACCTCACCCTGTTCTCTCGAATCTTCTCCCCCCAGGGCAGGCATAGGGCTCCCCCAGGAAGTCTCTGCCTCCTTCCCCACCCCCCTGAGAGCTCCACCTGGCTCAGTCACTCTCATTTTTAATGGCACATGCTGTAATACCATGGCACAAACAAGTAAAACAAATAGCAGCTCTCCTACAGGGGCCAAACACACAGTGTTTGGCTGGTCGAGCCCATCAGAAGGTATAACAAAAAGATGTCCATCTGAACTCTCCCGTGTCTCCAGACTAAATTTCCCCTTCTGCCTCCACTCATGTTCACTCTCATCTCTTTGGTAATGATATAAAAAGGGATTTGCACAAGAATGCATAGCACCCAGCTATCTTGCACCAATTTATATAGCGGAGACCTTCTTCTGGTTTCACTGGGAGTAAAGACAGGCTTCAGATGAGACAGGGCAAGTGCAATCCTGTTACTATTACAGGTCTTCAATTCACAGTCCAGGAGATGTCAATGATACCAGCATAAGCATCATCAAAATAAAAATTACAGGTCCTGGAGTTGCATGGGTAGGTTCTTATTCATATAGCAAGTCATGGCGTTCAGAACCAATGGCTCCTTCTGCCAACATACCTGTGTCTGATGTGCATGTCTACTGGCTGTGAGACACTTACACCATACCAGGCTCTACACCTACTTGCACTTCAGTCCTAAACCACCAGACTCAGGAGACTTGGATGTGAATCTACAGCCACATTTTGCCCCTTTCTCATCAGCTTTCCAAATTCCAGAGAGCAGCTCCGGATGTCAGAGATCTCAAGCATGGATCTGATTTCCAGTCTGAAACCACGCTGGTGCTGACCACAGCCTGCACCACACATCAGACCATAAACCAGCTAAGCCAGCTTCCCAGTGTGGTCAGCAGCACTCTTGGACAAGATACACCATTGCGTTCACCGGACACCAGACAAAACCTGTGTGAGACTGCCAGGGAACGCATCCATTGCTTTGGGATCATATTAAGGAAAGTCTACAATGCTAGGCTACAGCTCAAGAACTTTGTCTTCTAGGAAGGCCCTTTAAGCATTGGGCCGAACCAGGTGGCATATCTCATGTAGCATCACAATCTGTCCAAGCTCCGTGACCCTGTGTCCCAGACAGACCCTGGCAGGAGACCCAGGGACCCACTGACCAACCACCCATAGCTCTCCTCTCACACCATAAGGGAGTCTGACACCATAAATTCTTCACTGCACAGATCCATAGGGTAAATGTCCTTCACAAGGTCAAGTCTGGAGTCTCATGTGTGAATCTCGCACTCAGTAGGCGAGGCCTGGCCAATCTGAAATAGCAAGAGCCTTTCTCACCTTGGACAGACAACTCTGCAATGGTCCTGCTCCCTTCTTTCATCTCACAGATATAGACAGCATCATCATCTGCAGTGACATTCTGGACAGTGAGGCGGCGATACGTGCCCTCTTCTTCGATGTTGTATTTCTTGCTCTGCCGGAGTTTGGTTTCCTCCTTGAACCAAGCTGTCTCTGTACTAGGAACAGGCACTTCACACTGGAAGGTGGCAGATTCCTTCTCCCTCACTTCAAGATCCCTCAGTTTTTCCTTGAAGGGTATTGAGGGTTCTTAAGATGACAAAAACAGAAAGGAGAAACAAGAGTTTATGATGGTCTGAGGTGAGAGGTGTGCAAATAAGTAAGTCAACAGAAAAAACTAAACATTAACACTCCTTATTAATGATACTGATTTGTCCTGAGCCGCCATCCAAACTCATAACCAAGCCCTACTACAGTAGGTGTTCTGATTTAATGTAAAACAAAAATCTTAGATACCAGCAGAAGTGCTTTGCAGGGCTTCTCTATAAATGAGCCAGTGTCAACCTGAATCACAGTACCTGCCCCACAACACCACGCAGAGGAGCCTGCTCTACTCCAAAGCAACATGAACAAGTTGGTGAAGCATCAGATTAATAAATTCTGCTCTTGTGGCCTGCTTGTCCTCTAGCATGAGCACCTCTGCATTGCACCCTGTCATTTAAAGGTGCCAACTAAATGGAGGGCAGGGACCACCCAGCCTGACTTTCTATATAGCAGCATCCACTTCGGGTCAGAATAAAAGCCCTTAAAAGTAAAGATGCTACAGGTGGGTAAATTGGAAACAAGCTGGTCTTAGGGAGAGGGTACAGGGCAGCAATTCTAGGTCAGCGGGAGCAGCTGGGCTGGACAGCTGGTGCAAGAACCAATGTTTTAGGGACAATGTTCTGTTTAGCAGAAGTGAGCTCAGCGGAGGGATCCGAAAGGGCACGGAAAGATGAGAGGAGGCTGTGCACACAAGGACAGACATGGGGGAAAGCACCAAAGTAGCTGATGGAGGACTTTTCTGTTCTCCCCACAAGCACCTAAGGCTCTGTATCAACTTTTGTCAATGACAACAAAAGAACTAAAGAGCCCAAGTCTCTCAACTGCCTCTGCTTTCCCCCAGCAACAGGGCTGCAGTTCTCTGGCTTAGGGAGAAACCAGAGTTTAGATCAAACATGCAAAATAATAGCTGCATGGCAGTGAGGGGAAGATGTTTTACGAGCAGAACAATGTTTAATTCCAGTGACAGCTGCACTGTGAAATCATCCTGATACCCCAGCACTTAACTAGAGACAGGGTGGTTGGACTGAAGAGGACAGCCGGTGGTCACAGCCATGGGACTGGTGCCATAGTCATGTCACAGACTTGGATTAGGCAGTGCTGATGCATCACCACTCATGAGAGATCACATCTTGATATGTACCTTCATCTTCTAATAGCTACTGCACCAACTCCCAGCCTTTTCTCATGACTTCATTCTCCCTCTCCTTGACCACACACATGCTCCCCAGCTGGTGATTTCATGTGGTCACTAGCAGTCAGCAATGCTAGATGTTAGTCTAAGAGTCAAACAGGAGTGGACTTCTCTTAGATTTACAAGCCCATGCCCACAGCGACACATCGCACTAAGAGTTACGGTGCTCTAGAGGCTGGAGAAACACAAATTGAGGCCCTCAAGCATCCCAGATTCAAGCTTTGATGTCCAGGAGCTTCCATTTTTGTAAAATTCAGATCTAGTAGCTCAGGGTCTAACTGAGCCCGTTACCTGCCCCACCATTAGGACAGGAGCTGCTACGGGAGGAGCGCTGCCTTTGATCTGGTTTGCTCTTTTTTGAACTTAAGCTGGGGAAGCTCGTGTGTTCAGTGCTGCAGGTCTTTCATTCCACCCCTGGCACAGCCATGATGGCAGCTGTCACATAAACACCTCCAACCATTTCTAGGTGAGCACAGCCTGGATAGACATACCAGACCCTAAGGGCTTGACAGGACACCTGGAGGGAGCAATGCTATCTACTCCCTTGGTAGTTATCCTGAGACTAAAACCTGACTGGGAACCCATACAACACCTTTAGGAACAGGAAGGTGACTCTAGTTTACCATGTCAACTTGTTTATTTTCTTAAAAAATGTTTTGCCCTAATGCACTTCAATTCAAGGCAAGTCAAAGTCTTGCCTTGAAAAGCCTTCAGGTAGAGTTACACAGACCTGCTCTGCCCACACTCCACATGTTAATTATCTTTTTTTTCTTTAACTTTCAGGCAACTCAGACTCCCGCTCTGCAATCCCATATATCACCTCTGGAAGCAACCCATGTAGTCAAGGAGAACTGAAGCATTGTCAATCTCTTGCCATGGAAAGAAGCAAGAGGATGAGATCAAGAAAGCATTGATCAGAAGGATGCCAGCCTCTGGGAGCAGCAGCGTCGCTGTGTGAGGTAGGAGGGAGCCTAGATCCGACGCTGAGAACACACAGACATGCCCAAGGGCCAGAAGGAACATGAGATGTACCTGAGAAGCACACAAGTGTATTCCCATACTTGGAGCAACTGGCCATATCGTTAATCCCTCTCCCTTTACAGTGTCTAAGCAGTATGTAAGATGGGGAAAAAAACAAAAAGCAAAAAAAAAAAAGCTGCTCTAGGAAAAAGCTGTTAAATGTACAAACACAGAAGAGTTGGTTGATTCTTTTGTATGTGTTGCAGTAACAGCATTGCTTTTCCAGCCAGGGAAAGTAGGTGCAAGGCTGTCTTTGGCAGCTTGGGGTCACGGATATCCTCTGAAAACAATTTTGCTTTCGTCCTACTGACATGTGCACACAGTCTTATCTCACTCTGAACGGGGCTTCAGAGAGCCAGCAGCAGAGAAACCAAATTGAAGCCTGGGATTCACCCAGCCCACTGCTTTTTTTGCTTTGGAGACGTGAGAGAGTCTCCAAAACACACCAGCCTCCTCATCCTGAATATATCTTCATGCTCTTTACATCGTCCAGCATGTACCTGGCCAGACAGAAAGGGTTAATTTTGGTCAGGGGACTACAGAAGGACCACGGGGCTCTTGTGAGTAGGCATCCCAAACAATTAATCTGGCCCGTAACCAACCCCCTGCCCAGGTCAGAGAGATGCTCGGAGAGGTGGCCAGGAGGGAACAGTGTCTCCAGCTGATCAACAGGCAACCCAGATCTCAGGGAAAGATCTGCGAAAGGCAGGTGTCTCATCTTCCTTGTTAATAGACTAATCCACACAGTCTGAGTATATAACCATATAATATTTACATGAAGAAGACTTATTCTGAGGGAGGAAGCACTAAACTTTACACCAGCCTTTCAGCGTACTTTCCATTTAACTAGTTAAACATGAAAACAAATAAATACATTTATTCTCCCACTGGCCAATATGGTGAGTTGAGCAGGGACCTCCATTACTCTTTCACCCCACGCTGGCCTGCAGTCCATCAGATTCTGGCATTTACATTGCAAATTCTCTAACGTAGGCGTATTCTCTTACCTATTTGTACAGCACCCAGCACAATTCAAGGCTGTATCTACTATAGGTCCACCAGGAAGATAACAGATAACAACGTTATATTTGATCTGATAAACTCCATAAACATTGACTGTTCATTTCTAAATGCCTATTTGTCACGTATTACCCTTTCACAAGGTGATTCTCAATGTAAGCTCGTGTTAAGTATAACTCTAATATGGAAGAATTCAACCAAAAGTACAAAATGGTGTTTTTCTGATCACTCCAAATCAACCATTATCTAGAAACATTTATTTCCATCAGAGCTCAGTGGTGTGAATTTGAATAGCAATTCTGTTTTGTCCTTGTAACATTTGGACTCCCAGGTCATGGCTGATTTTCAGTGCCTGGAGAGGTCATTTAAATTCATCTCTAGTATCAATTCAATTTTTTTTTACTGTACATTTTTTTCATATTAATCTGTTTTTAGCCGAAGCAGAAATACTTATTAAGGCATATAATGAAGGCAAAAACATTTCTAAAGGAGAAGAAATAAGAGATAAAATAAGAGAGCTACAAAAGCCTGCCCACTGGGAAAAATGTGAGATAGAAACAGCAAAGAAAACCCCTGAGGGAGTATAGAGCAAGAGCAGCTCATGGAGTTAGCAGAAAACTGCAAGAGCTTAGACCAGCTATGAATTTGGCTGCTTGTCTTGAGAACATACTTCTCCAGAGTGTCATAGGCTTTTTTGTTTGGTCCATACCAAGCAAACTAGCAATGAGATGATGTTATTTTTTAAAAGCAGGTCCTGCTAACACATATTTTGCTAAGAATAGGTGCAGCCTGCAAAGAAGCCAATGTTTCCTTAACCTTCTCAATGTGTATTTTTCTGCTTGACCTGGTCTTCTCACTTGCCTACATTTCCAAGACGAAATTCCTGACCTTCTCACAGGCTCTCCATCTACTATTCAAGAGACAAGTTTTCCCTCTGCCTAACAAAAATGATCCAGTGAGAGTAAGAATATAGAGAATCTTTCCAAAGGGAGTTATCTAAAGGTGCATGGACAAGTTTCCACCATCTTGTACCTGTGGTCTTCCTGGTAACTGTGCTTTCCAAGTTTCCTTTCTACCTCCACATTTCTCAATTTGCAATTCTTTTTCAGATCTCAAAAGTGACTGTCATGATAGCGGTCATCCAAAATCACTTCAGGTCAGAGGGAGAATAAAGTGGCCTCAGCACCAGTCTGTTTTTCCAGTCTCTATCCTATTTGGCTTGCAACCTTTAACCTTTTCGTACAGTATCTGATTACTGTATTCAGGGACTCAGATGAACATTGCTTGGCCCTGCCCCAAGGACGGAGACCCGTACACTGTTCTTGTTAACTTTACACATGGCCTAGGGGCATCTCCAAAGCCTTCAGGAAATTCAAATCAGTTATTCGTGTTCCTTCCATCCTCCCTGCTCTTTGACAAACCAAGGAGGTTTACTCTTGGGAAGCGTTTCCTAACTTCTTTTACAGCTCACGTTTCAGCGTACAGCTTGTGATTTTATCCCTGCTCTAGACACATTTCTGAATCAGAGTAATCAACTCTTGGCTTTCCTTAATTGCAAGAGTGACTCTCTGCCCTGAGATTTATGTTTGATTTGCTACATCTCATTTAGGAACAGCTCAAACATCTCTTTTTTTCAGCTCAATGATCTTTAAGGCATGGGCTCAGCAAAGTGCTTACAAATGCGTTGGGTCCCTATGTCTAGGATCTGGATTGACAGGATATAGGAGGCTTTCTAGAGGAGATTTCACCTGTGCCCAGTCCAATGCTCTGAGAGACTAAGAGCCACCTCACAGACAGGATGCTGGACTACGTAGTCTTTATTATTATTATTATTATTATTATTATTATTATTATTATTATTACCTTTGAAAGACTCATAAATATTCTCACTCAGATTCTTGTATTGAAATTCTGCAAACCAAAATATGCCAGAGCATATTTAAACCCATGAAGCTTGTCTTTCCTGGTACCTGCGTCTATAGATACACACCATGAATGCAGCGTCAAGGCTCTATAAATATGCCGTTACCTGCAGAAGGACCAACGCAGCAGCACGGTGCTTACCAAGGGTGGCTGCCTGGAGAACTTCGCCTCTTCTGTGCAACTGAGCAAAGGGAAGGTTGTGTGACAAGATGATCTACCCCCCCAAACATGATGGCAAATGAGCTAATAGCATCACCAATAGAGTAACGAACTGAATTAAAAGTTCCTGTTATTATCACATCATTCTGAGCTGTCTCTGGAGGGCTGAGAAGGACTCCTGGTGACACAAAGGAGAGATATTATTCAGGGCCTAATTATAACCAACACGCGTAGATTTTCCATGGCAGCCTTGGCCCAGTCAGAAAGCCCAACATGGTATAGTATAACAAAGAAACAGACCATAAGCATTTCCACTTAAGCCCTCTGACTCACAGGCGTCTCTTGACAATGGACATTCATAAATAATTTCTTCCCATGGTGCTTGCTCCGAGACCTGCTGTTTCGCATGCTTTCCCTGTCTCCTTTGGAACAGGTTGCACCCATTGGGAGTAATCAAATAAGCATGGGCAGAGGAGAGGGTGTTTGTCTTTGCAAGACAGGTGTTGGGCAAGTAACAGAGCTTGAACCATCCTCAAGTGAACAACCACCCAAGGTCCAGGCTTGGTCTTCAGCTCTGAGTCCCAACTCATGAGGTAATCACAGCCTTATGGAAGAGGACAAATGCCCTTCCCAACACCACTCAGGACCTCCAAGGGATGGCAATGAGCGGGACAAGTGCCAGAGAGTTCCACGGATCAGGTGTCACTGACGGACATGGGGACTGAGTCACTGACAGGAAAGATGGTGAGTTAAAGGAGAGGTCCAGAAAAGGGAAACCAGCAAACCAAATTAAAGCTGAGAGTCTTCAAGACAGGTATGAAACACAGACCATTCCTGCTCTTTTGGATTTCTAATTTATTTTGCTGCCGGTCAAAAATATCTACTTTGCCACAGTGGTAAAGCCTTTTACATCTCAGAGGTAATTTACAGGTGCTGCCTGGGTTGCAAACTGCCTGCTGTAACCAAATGGGAGAACAGCTTGAAAATGTAGAGCTTCCTTTGTGAAAATATGCATGTCAAATTTTTGTCACCATTCTGAAGAACTTGATCTGACCTCCACCAGCTTTGAGGAACCTTCTGAAGGCAAGTCCATCCACCCAGCCACAGCAAACCCTGGACCTGGTAGAGTTCTGGGAGCGCACAAAGACTATAGGCTGTCCAGCAACATGTTGGGAAAAGGCTGAAGAAGCCTGGCAAGAAAAAGGCTGCTGGTACAGGAAAGCTGAGATGGACTGTTATTAGAGTTGGAGAAGGTCCCCAAGGGATCCAAGGCAGCCTGACACACTCAGCTTGCATTGAGGAGTTTCCTCTACTTCTGCTTAAATGGCATGTGTGTGCCAGTTCAAGTAAACCCCGTGGTGAGTATAAAGGAGGATAAATGGGGCTTTAGCAGTCCCTGATCCAGAGGATGGTAACGGATCTGTTTGTTAGATTACTATAAAACCAGGACAGATGGGAGCTTTAGAGATCTCGTTCATCCCAGCTGCCCCACAACAAGCCAGTTCTACATCATCCATCCCCGACTGACGCCTGTTTACTGCCCTTCCTAAATGCCCCCGCGGTGAAACTCTCTCCTCAGATCATCTATCTGAGTGCTTAACCCCCTGTACAGCTGGAGGGCTTTTGTTCGTGTCTAATCACACTGTTTGCAGCAGTTTGGTGGCAGAAGTTTCGTTCACTCTCCCACACCAATTCGCAAGTGCATTGCCTGTCTCCTTGCAGGCATGCCCACCTCAGTGAGAAACATAAGCACCCACCTTTGACGGTGACGAGCACGGAGCTGTATGTCTCGCCTGCCAGGTTGGAGGCCGTGCAAGTGTACAGCCCGTTGTCTATCTGCTTGCAGAAGAGGATCTTCAGCACAAAGTTCTCCTGATCATCCTCATAGATGACATGTCGCCGTCCTTCCAAAATGACCTCATTGTCCTTCTTCCACACGATCTCTGGCTTGGGCTCGCCCGTCACGTAGCAGCTCAGCTTGGCGTGCTTCCCCTCCGTCACGCTGCACATGCGTGTCAGCGCCCCAAAAGTTGCATTGCGGGCCCCTTTGGTGGTAAGTCCAGCCACCCTCTCATAATCCCGGGAGCGGGCGTAGCCGATGCCAGACAACCCTTCTGCTGTGGAGTAAGACTGGGTAGATGATGAATCAAGAGCGCCATAGGAGATGTCCATCTTCCTGATCTCCTCCCGCCTCTTTTGCAAGTGAGACAACAAGGATGCCGTCTTGCCACAGCTGGTATCGAAGTGGCTGCTGCTGCCCGGGTTGGAAGAGCCCTGCGTTTCCACCACCAGCGCGGCTGAAGCGCTGGCAGAGCCGATGGGATTCTCTGCCCGGCAGGTGTAGGTGCCGCTGTCCCCCAGCCGGGCACACTGGATGGTGAGAGCATTCGACTCCCCGGCAGACTCTATTTGGAAGCGGCCGGCATCAGCCCGGTTCCGCAGGTGTCTCCCATCCTTCTCCCAGTTCACCGAGAGGGGGGGGCTACCTTGGACTTTGCATTTGAACATGGCATCTTCTCCCAATGTTACTTTGATGGAGGAGGGTTTCTGGATGAAGTATGGGGCTGACTCCGTTACTGTGGTCTCCTCTCCAACTTTGATGCTGACCGCTGCAAAAGCTTCCCCGATGGTGTTCTTGGCCCGGCAGATGTATTGGCCACTGTCCTCCAGGCTCAGATCATAGATTGTTAGCCGATAGAGATCCCCATCTTCTGTGGTTTTAAACCTTCCGCCAGACTGGACTGGAAGTTTATCTTTTTCCCAGCTCACAACTGGGATGGGGTTTCCAATGATCTGGCAGCTCAAGGTGGCATCCTTCCCCACAGACACCATAAATGCCTTAGGACGGGTCAAGAACCGGGGGACTCCACTGAACGAGCTGTAATCCATCTTGGTTTCCTAAAGGGTGAGGAAAAAAAAAATTGTCAAGAGAGAGCAGATTAGATGGTGCAGGCAAAGAATTGCTGCACTTCCATGGTATCAGGACATTTGTCATCTAGAACAGTTTAGTTGGGGCACGTTTTCATTGTCCTTATCATGATGGGGGAGAAGGCCTTGGAAATCTTTCTTAGATTTGAGCTCAATAAGCTGCTGACGGAGAAGGTAGTTCGCTTCCCCACAGGAGTCACTGGGTGAAATACAAGTCTTCGGGCAGTTCGTACAGAAAGAACATGATGGTCCCTTTCAGCTTTGGCACTAGGCAAGTGACCTGCACTAACGCTATATAACACGTGGGCTAGTTCTGAGGCTACAAACAAATGGACATTAAATTCTGAGAGATGTGTCTACCCATCAAGATACCTTGTCCATCATGCTCATCTCCATTTTCATTTTCATCTCTCTTTTTCTATCTCATTGCCCTTGCTCTTTTTAATTTTTTTAATGTCTCCTTGCCCCTTTTTTTTGGGCCTTATTTTTGCTTCTTTTTATTTATCTATTTATTTATTTTTAATTCTGCTTTTACAACATGCTTCATCTCTCTTCTTGCCCCTCTCTGGTCATTACCCATCCCTTCATCTTGTTCTCTGAACCACATTCACACAGACCTTATGGCAAACCCCTCTCCTGTGGGGGCCAGCCTTTAGGAGGACACAGAGGTATGCCTGTCATATTACTGACAATATTTCTCTTTATTATTTTCAGCTTCCATTCAACACAACCACTGAGATACAGCTACTTCGGTGGCAATGGCAGCCAACGAGTATCTATGGCTTCTATACAGCCTTATCTGGATGGTGTAGGGCCAGACACAGCTGCAGTGAGGATGGGTGTCTGTGCACATCTATGGCTTGGTGTACACACATCACATATACACAGGAGCGTAAAGCCACGTGACGGAACCACCATGGGGAATGCACGCAGCAATCCAGACGGTGCCAGACTTCTCCAAAAAAAAACCCCACGTGGCTTAGGGCTTACAGGAAAGATGTCTCATCGCCCACGTATTCTCAGCTGCTCTCAGAGGGAGCTGTGCACCAGCCTGCAGCTGTTTGACGACACAGACCAGCCAAGGGGTCGGGGCTTACGCAGTATTCAAAACTAAAGCTTATGGCAATACTGGTGCCACTGTGTCCCGAGAAAGTCAAAAGCAATCAGTGACACTAACCTTTGGAGCCATGTTCACTCACACACAGAGCCTACCCATCCCTGTGCAGCTGGAGAGCAATGCAACAGAGACCACCACCTTCAGGGTCCCCCTAAAGTCCACATAACACAAAAACTTTTCTTGCTTCTTCACTGGTCCTTACATGAACTCCTGGATGTCCTTTCCCTTCTCCTAGATTGAGTCTACTTCTAATCCTCCAAGAAGCCCTTTTCCATGCATTGGCTAGCATTTACTTTGATAAGTATAGCACAGCTAAAAGCCTGGTCTTGACCCCATTAGCACCAGTAACCCTTCACCAGCTGACACTCCCTGGGAGCAGGATTGGATCTGACAATTGTGCTCTGTAAGCAAACCAAGCTCTGAGCCTCTTTGGAAGTCCTACTCAGAAGAGTTGAACGCACCATTTCTCTCCAAGCTACTCCATCTCTTTGGCCCCATGGTGCCAGGCACTCCTGTCTTAGCAAGCTCATACAGCTCCTGTCTGAGCTATATACACAGTCTCTGCTCAGGGGCAATTGCAGTGCTGCTCTCACATCTGTGCTTTTTCACCTTCAAAGTGCCACACAAAGCAAAACGACCAGGGCACCGTGTGTTGTAACTCAGAAAGGAAATAATAACCAGTCACCGTGACAGAAATATCCTTCTTAATCCTACAGCAGTTTGGCTTCCCCGCTGGCCACACATCCACCCACTCTCTCACCCAATGGCAGATGCTCTCACAATCTCCCCCCCCACCACCACCTCCAGCAGAAATCACTAGAAGCAGGCCAAAAACCTGCTTTCATTTCTTGAGTCACCATTTGGGCAGAGGTTTCATTATTTTTTCCATCCTCCTCCAGCTCCTGTTGCAGTGCATTAACGTTAACGTGCAAATCACTGGTGGCACCAGGGAGCGGGCGTTGGATCGACCTGCTGCATGACCTTGGGGAAATTGCTTATTTTCCCTGTGTCTCCCATTTCTTCTTCATATCAAGACGGGCATGGTCTCACAAATAATTATGTGCACAGTGTTTATATGACAATGCACTTGCTGGAGTATATGACAAATCGTACATAGAAATTAATAACAGATTACAATTTTTCATTCTATTTACTCTGCTGGGGATTGAAAGACACAAATCGACATTAAAACTAAATACTGGGGAAGTGGTGGCACAAAAATACAAAATGGTATTCATTAAAATCATTATTACCATTGAAGACGGTATAGCTGAGCTGACCTTTAAACTTCATTTGGGTCACAGATGTAAGGCAGAAAGAAACATAGTCTTCTTTCTATATTTTACAGGAAAAATACACTACATCTTATCCTATCGTGTCTCTCTCCCTCCAAAGAACATACAAAACTCTTCTGAAGCAAAGACTTTTTCCTTTAGAGGAAATTGATCCTTTCTAAATTAATTCAACTTTGGCTGCTTTTGTTTCCTAGTACCAAGCAAATTTCATTATTCCACGAAAAATCTATAGAAATTAAAGAAAATGCTTTCAAAACTTAAACTTGAAAAAAATGTTCTAGTGTTCTGAGTAAACACTAAGAGGTCAAAGAATGATTGCCTTGCAGTCATTAGCGCTAAGACAAACTGACTTTCTGTAGAGTGGTCACCTTCATTACTAGTTGCAATGAATATACAGAACTATTTTTTCCCTTGGTCTCAAACTGGTCTAGAAATCTGTGAACTAGTTTGCACTTCTTGGTCTCTCTTACTACCTTCAACCTCTGTCCTCACTTGAGCTTTAAAACGTATTTTCCATTAACACTTGCAAAGCTGCAAGCAGAGAAGCTGCATGAATGGTTAGAAGATGCAGATACAAGCCTTGGGCTTGAGCCAAAGTACACTGAAGTCAGTGGAAATTTCCGCTCAAGTCAACTGATTGACAATCAGAGTCTTCTGCTAATTTGGGGAAGGACCATGTCAATGTTCAGGGGGGGATTCTGGGATTCAAGTTCATCCCTGGAGAATCCAGCAGTAACATTCACTACATTAACTTAGAATTAACAATCAAAACACAGACCCATAGCTCATGTCCTGACATTCCCAGTCATCAGCCCGAGTTTCAGGCTGCACTGTGTCATCAAAGCACTTGGATCCATCTTCAGAAGACATTGCCATGTCTCATCCTTCCCAGCTGCCTAGCTGTTTCTGACAGATGTGTCACTCTGACTCACTTCCAGCTTCAAATCCATAGCATCAAAAAGAGCAAAAAAACAAAGTCACTTCACTTCCCCTTCCAAGTGGGCTCTGCACAACATGGAGAAGTGCCCAGAGCACAGAGGTGGCTACAGACACAAGAGGTGCCTGCTTGGGAGCAGCCAGTGACCTCTCAGCAAACAGTGGCTTCCTCCAAACCACCTGAGTGCAGTCTTCCTCGCCTGGTCCCCAGGAGATGTATCCACACCTGGAACAGAGCTCTGCTCTGTGGGAGCATGGTGGATGCTCTCCAAGCTTGGCTCTTACAAGGGTGGGAGCAGGAATGCTGCTCACTTCCTAAATCTCTTGTGCATCCTCCTCCCCTGCCCTCCTGTGCTAAACAGTGCCCAAACATGCCCCAGCTGCTCACTGGTACCTCTGATATAGTCAAGAACATTTAAAACACAGGGAAGCTGCTGCATCAGGTGCCTGTTGCTCATGCTCCTGAACCAGACTGGTGCAGCAAATCCATCCAAGACTCTTCTTCCCAGTGCCCACAGCCTCAAGGTCCAGCCTCCCTCTCCCATTGCTCCAAAACGCTTGCCCGATAGTTTGCAACTCACTTCTCTCCATCAGGTACAAGTCACTGTGTCCACAGACCTCCTAGTGCAAGGTGAAGATCTCATGTCCCGTGCTATAGTCTAGACTGCACCTTGTTCTCTAGCGGCTTTCACCACGTACCCTCACACTCAACATTTCTTCTGCCATTACGAATGGCCAGGATGCCAGAGGAAGATCCAGGGATCAGTGAAAACAGTGTGTGCTCATTGGTATGATTTTAATTTCTAACATGGTAGGAGAGCAAAACAGAGTTTATTTCTTGCTCTGCCACTGGCTTACTCATATAATCATGAGAAAGTCACTCAAATTCTTGTATCTCCAGTCCCTGTCTGAAAAAAGGGGGTAAGCCCCTTGTCTTATGGGTGTTGAGAGCATGAAATCCAGTAACAGGCATGAAATCCTAACGTGCAGCAAGGATGAAGCTGCAATAGTTATCTGACACTCAGACAGATCAAACCATTTAGATAGGCTGCACTAGATAAACTACATTTTATAAGTTTAAATGGGATAAAATGCATTGCATTTGATTAGGCTGATAAATAGATCTAGGAGTTACAGAGAGAGAGATGTTGTGGACATACAGAAAGGACAAGATGTAATATTTCTACAGTGTAACTTGTAAATCAATTTATTAAACAATTACATTAATTTAGGTTCTTTATATGTATATTCAAACTTAAAAGAGGGGGAAAAAAAAAAAAAGTAACACTCTGCAAGTGCCAGGACATCTCCCTTGGAAGTGACAGGACTGACAACAGAGCCTGAATAAACCTAGCCAATGCAAATGCCCTTTCCAATTAATCTCAGACATTTACCAGTGTCATATTTCTCCTTGTAATCCCTCTGTGATTAATCATTTGCAGCAGAGATCACATTCCCATCTGGGTATTTCTGAGCACGCTGAAGGCAAAATAGCATCACTTGTAATTTTACTTATGTCTTTATTCATTCAAATTTTCACTGGTTTATGTTTGAGGGAAAGAGGCACAACTCATAGAATGATAGGATCACAGAATGGTTTGGGTTGGAAGGGACCTCAAAGCCCATCTAGTTCCAACCCCCTGCCATGGGCAGGGACACCCTCCACTAGCCCAGGTTGCCCAAAGCCCCATCCAACCTGGCCTTGACCACTGCCAGGGAGCCAGGGGCAGCCCCAGCTTCTCGGGGCAACCTGTGCCAGGGCCTCAGCACCCTCACAGGGAAGGATTGCTGCCTCCCATCCCATCTCCATCTCCCCTCCTGCAGCTTCAGGCCATTCCCCTTGGCCTGTCCCTCCCTGCCCTTGGCACCAGCCCCTCTCCAGCTTTCCTGGAGCCCCTGCAGGGACTGGAAGGGGCTCCAAGGTCTCCCTGCAGCCTTCTCTTCTCCAGGCTGAACCAGCCCAACTCTCTCAGCTTGAGGTCTCCAGAGCAGAGGTGCTCCAGCCCTCGCAGCATCTCCGTGGCCTCCTCTGGACTCGCCCCAACAGCTCCGTGTCCTTCTTGTCCTGGGCCCCCCCGAGCTGGACACAGCACTGCAGGGGGGGTCTCCCCAGAGCGGAGCAGAGGGGCAGAATCCCCTCCCTCGATCTGCTGCTCACGCTGCTGGACATGCAGCCCAGGACATGGTTGGCTTTCTGGACTGTGAGGACACATTGCTGGGTCATGTGGAGCTTTTCATCCACCAACACCCACAAGTCCTTCTCCTCAGGGCTGCTCTCCATCCATTCTCCCCCCCAGCCTGTATTTGTACTTGGGATTGCCCCAACCCAAGTGCATAAACCTGTCAGATAATGGAAATAAATCAAATCACTGCCCAGGAGCTAACACATGGCCATACAGCCAGTCAAGGCCTCCTACTCACTCTCTTCACTGCTTTCTGTCCCTGCCCTACACTTGCTTCCCAACGGACAAGTGAGAAGTGAGCAAGCCCCTGGCAGTGGGAACAACCTCAGGCTACTCCAGCTCCCGCTGGAGTAATCTGAGGTGGTGCTCATCTGGAGATGGAGAGTCCTGATGGAGAGTCCTGGTGGTGGTGCCATCACTCTCTTGACCTCCTGTGATTCACTGTGCTGTGCTGGCTGATGAGTTGGTTTCAGGTTGCTTCATCAATGTTGATCTGCATCTGGAAAGCCTTCAACAACCTCTGAGCGCGTCCCACATCATGGCATACTACCCCTGAACAGTCAGCAGCCTGTGATGGTGCCCTTTGGTGTGAGAGAGGACAGGGGCGGTAGCCTATTCTCTGTCCAAGCCTTTCAATTCAATGGTTAGAAAGGGAACCCTGTCCACCATGACCCTAGGGAAAGAAGAAAAAGCACCATGCAATCCACCTCAAATATTTTAATATTCCCAAGACAAACATGGCCACAGCACACCTGCATAATTGAAGACTTTGAGGATGTAAATCACACAGAATCAAAGAATCACAGAACGGTAAGGGTTGGAAGGGACCTCTGGAGATCCTGTGGTCCAACCCCCCCTGCTAGAGCAGGATCACCTCAAGCAGGTTGCACAGGATCGTGTCCAGGTGGGTTTTGAATCTCTCCAGGGAAGGAGACTCCACAACGTCTCTGGGCAGCCTGTCCCAGTGCTCGGTCACCCTCAAAGTGAAGAAGTTTCTCCTCATGTTGAGATGGAACTTCCTGAGTTCCAGTTTGTGCTCGTTGTCCCTTGTCCTGTTACTGGGCACCATTGAGAAGAGTCTGTGCCCTCTTGACATCCACCCTTTAGATATTTATAAGCGCTGATAAGATTCCCTCTCAGTCTTCTCTTCTCCAGGCTGACCAGCCCCAGGTCTCTCAGCCTTTCCTCATACAAGAGATGCTCCAGGCCCCTCATTATCCTCGCAGTCCTCTGGACTCTCCCCAGTAGTTCCCTGTCTCTCTTGAACTGGGGAGCCAGAACTGGACACACAGCTCCAGATGCAGCCTCACCAGGGCAGAGCAGAGGGGGAGGAGAACCTCCCTGGACCTGCTGGCCATGCTCTTCTGAATGCACCCCAGGACACCGTTGGCCTTCTTGGCCACGAGGGCACACTGCTGCTCATGGAGAGCTTGCTGTCCACCAGGACTCCCAGGTCCTTCTCCGCAGCGCTGCTTCCCAGCAGGTGACCCCCACCCTGTCCTGGTGCTGGGGTTGTTCCTCCCTGGGTGCAGGACCCTACACTTGCCTGTGTTGAATCTCATTGGGTTCCTCTCTGCCCAGCTCTCCAGCCTGTCCAGATCTCATTGAATGGCAGCGCAGCCTCCTGGTGTGTCAGCCATTCCTCCCAGTTTGGTATCGTCAGCAAATGTGCTGAGAGTGCACTCTGTCCCCTCGTTCAGGTCATTGATGAATATGTTGAATAAGACTGGACCCAGCACTGACCCTTGGGACACACCACTAGCTACAGGTCTCCACGTAGACTCTGCGCTGCTGATCACAACCCTCTGGGCTCTGCCACTCAGCCAGTTCTCTACTCACCTCGCTGACCCCTCATCCAACCCACACTTCCTAAGCTTGTCTATGAGGATGTTGTGGGACACAGGTGAGGACAGACACTAAACCTAAGAGACCACTGAAGCCCAAATACAGATCAGGAGCACAGAGGTTCTCTCTGACATCACGTTAAGACTCATCACGTGCCAGCTTGCTAATTTTCTCAAGCCCCTTTTACCTTTTCTTTGCACAAGCAGCAACCTGTTGATCTGGGGTCTTTTTCTTGCTGTTAGAGTTCATATTTCCTGGACTTTCTCCATAACGATGTCAACTGCTAAGCCTTGTGCTCCATCCTCCCCTGATGAGAAAGGTAAGATTCACAGGGAACCTCCCATCTCTGGGTCCCCAGCTTTCAAAGAATACCATTAAAATAGACGTTCCAGATAAAAATCAAGGCAGTGCTGGTATTACTCTAGTTTACATGACCTATCTGCCTGTGTTGTTCCATCTAAAACCATCAGGAAATGGCATCTGTGGGTGGGAAGGGAAGTTGGTGGGTCATAAAGTGGGAAGTGCAGATTTCCTTTGGTGTTTAAAGTTCTTCTGAGGGAAAACAGCAGTACCCCAGCTGCCCTATTACTTCTAACAGCCTCCCAGGGAATGGACAACTTTGAAATAGCACAAGTATTCACTGTCAGCTGTGAGCTTAGTGACATCAGATGGGCACAGATGGACGCCTACGAGCCATTACAGCAGACAGGGTGCTTTAAGGGTGAAATGCACACCAGCACACCCAGTGCTACATGCCCACTGCGTCTCTAAATCAGGTGTAAGTAGAGATTTGCGCTGATGCACTAATCCAAGATGGTAGAATTTATCTGATGCCCGTTTCATCAGAGCAGGAACAGTATCTGTCACTGAGGAGCTGGACTCGGAGCTTAGCTTGGGCTACTCTAAATTCCACTTCAGTGAGGGACAACTGATTTTGGCTTGTTCAAAGGTCATTTGATGAACAGATGGAAGAGCTTTCCGTGGTGGTTTGGAGGATCAGTATCCATGCACTGTAGGAGATGTCAGACACAGAGTACCTGCAATTAACTAAGCCTATTGCAATAAGTTTCTAACTCAATTCAGGGTAAGGCTTGTTTGCATTCCCTGTCATCTATTGCCTCCATCGTACACCAAAGTCCACAGGAGACGTCATGGGAAATTTCACAGCAGGCCAGTGGCTAATGTGGTGTTAGACTTGGTGAGCAGCCCTCAGCAAAACGATGGCTAAGCTCAAGGCAAGACGATCTTACATTTCTGACCTTCAGGGTAGGGCTAAATATGTACCGACTGCCTAGGAAGGGACCTGCATCACCTCACACCGCCAGTATTAATCCTTTATCAATAACCTGAACGTTTCCGATGACTGGCAGCAAACCAAAGTGTCAAACAAGCCATTAGAAAATTCCAACAAGAAACAAGAACGAATCACGGGGTTTGTGCAGGCTACCAGGCAAGGCAGTCAGATCACCTTCCAGTCACATAAACAAGCATACTTAGTTACACTTCATGTAAAACATGGGAGATTGAAAACACTTAGATGACTTATATGGTTAAAGCATATATTCTCTTTCCTCTTTCACAGAGAGACAGACCTATTGCTTATAAAGCTCATCCCTCTTTTAACCATATGTCCAGCAATCACCTTCCATCAACACACCAATAGCTTCAAGAAGATCCATGCAAGGAAGGGACTTCTTCCTACTTGGTCTTTGCTGCTGCATAGGGGCTTCACTTCGGATTCCCCCCTTGATGGAGCCACAGAACAACCCCAGAAATTTCCAGACAACTAAAACTGCTCAGATCAGCCCCTCAAGACTCCATGGCAGCATCTTTTCCCTTTTATTTTTCTGAGCCTAAAGTCAGCCGGGCTGCTCTGTAGTAAAAAAAACACTACAGCACAAGGGAGGTCACAGGCATACAGCCATGCTCATTCCTGCTCCGTGCGGGTGAGAAGGCAGGAGACAAATGGAGAGAAAAGACAAAAATTCTGGGTTTGCCACCTTGGGGACAGAAAAAAGGAGCCATGTAAATTCTAGCAATTTCATCACAAATTTCACCCAACTGGATTTTGCTTTACACACAGAGAAGCGGCTATGGCAGCATCCCAGCTGTAGTCGGATAACAAAGATCGACAGCTTGAGCCAGGTGAGCTTTAAAGGTTCAGAGAAAACAGTGGATTCGCACTGATTTATTTTACTTCACTGGTCTCACGAAGGCTGGAGTTTTGCACGCCTGAAGTCGGCAGCCCTGTGTTGCAGCTGCCCTAATGCACGTTTCCTCTCCATGTGCACACACGCGTAAGCGCACGTACCTCTCTCTCCCTTGCACAAATAAAACCAGCTCCTACCTGAACCAAATAATCCCAACTTTTCCATGCTTTGATTAACAGAAAAATAAACTTATATAATATATAATATAAGCTTTTATTAAGCTAGAAACACTGCCTCCAGTTTTAGCACATGTGATTTCCTACGCGAGGGAGTTGCAGGATCTCAGCTCCCACAGGGACAAAGAATTCCCTTGGTGACAATTAGCAGCGAGGCTCCGACCTAAGCCCTTGTATTTTAACAAGTGGACGTCATTGTCATTACAGCCACTCCACCCCATCGAGCTGTAGGGCCGAAAATAGCCTCAGCTGTCGAGCTCCGTCTCTCTCCATCTCTCGTCAGAGCCATTTGTAGAAATGCGGGGGGGGGGGGGGGGGTTGCGGTGTGACTTGATATTGATGCCGGAGAGAAGCTCAGAGGGGAAAAAAGCCCTTGCTAAAGAGAAGAGCAGCACTGATATTATTCCCTGGAAATAAAACTTTTAAAAACACTCCTTGCTTCCATCTCTCCAGAGGAACGGTACTTTTTTGCAGGGTCTCCATGCACGCTGCTATCTCCAATTTGGGGATAAAGTGTATCAAGTAGAATCAACAGCTTTAAACCTGATTTTCCTCTCTCCTCTCCTCTGAAAGTTGATCTTTGCTCTTTTGGTAAAATTGCCAGAAGTAATTAAGCAAAGCAATCCACATCAGACCAGAAGAAGGATGGATTTACTCTCTCTCTACCTTCAGCTCCATCTTCAAAAATGTCTCATAAAGCTAGGCTTACTCCAGCATAGTGACATTGACAGAGAAATAACCTCACCCCCCCTCAGCTACGAACAGCATTCCCCACTTTCTGCTGGATACCCGTGTCCCCAAGTCCGCTTCTCTTTAGCTGAAGCTGCAGGTCTTACCTGGAGTCTTGTCAGAGTCTGGGGAGAAGCAAAGCTCTGAGCAGGGTGAGAAAACAGCTGATTCCTACTGAGATGACAGAAGGGGGCAGGGGGAAAAGAAGAACAGAGGACATGGGGAGACCATGTTGGTTTTGGTTCCCCGCTCCCTTTCCCCTCCAGGAAAATAAAACAGAAACCCCAGCGATGGCAGGGACGTGCAGCAGAAGGTCCCCCCCAAGTCCCCCGGCGGGTGGCTTTGCTGCTCGGGGTTAGGCTGTGCCGCCCCACCTCCCCACCCCTCCTCTGGGTTGTCCTCCTCCAGTCAAATTGCTGACGTGCTTTGCTTTCCCTCTGCAGCCCAGCTCCAAAATAGCTCTGGGTGTCATTTACCGGGGAGATTAGGTTTCCTGCAGGAGAGAGGCGAAAGGGCATCGTTTCAGGGACTCGCCGGGATGGTCCGGCAACAGCCGGGGTGGGGGCAAAAACCGTCAGAGAGGTGTGTGTTCAGTGGTGTGGGGGACAGGCTGGGTCAAAACTGCTCCTCAAGAGTCCATCCCGAAGCCAAGTGATAAATGTGACGTGGGGACCCAGGAACAGGCAGCTGCCAGCTTATCAGCGTTGCGCACGAGACAGGAATTCGTTTCCAAAAGCATCAGATCAATAGTAGGTTTTATTTATAACCTCCCAGGCAAGAGTTGTGACAACGGCAAATAAACAGCAAGTTAATAAACCTAAGCGTATCTCTCCCTTTCTTAACCTGAGAGTAGCTCTCCCTAACTTTTGGCAGTATAAATCTGAAGCATCTACAAAAATGCCGTGAGTTGCAGGTACATCACCTCTCAGAGGCTCAAGATCATATCTTCTAAGTTAACCAGTAAAATTGCTATTTTTTTAACAATTTCCTGAACACGGAGTTCACACCAACTCTTATCAGCAATCAAAGTATTTTGAATTTAAAAGTCACTTCTGGAAGTGATGGAAGAGCTAGAACAAAGTCCAGCAAACTCCCCCACAACCACGTTACCTCTGCCTGGCTCTCAGGCAGAACTTACGAGATACGCTTATTTTTGGCAGTAAACAAAGCAGATAACGTGCTGCAGAGTCTGAGGGCGTGGATCAGCTAAGGGCACAACGGTATGATGGCCTCACTCACTTCTCAGGGCACAAAAACACCAGCAGGGGAGGAAAACGGTGGTTTATTCGGGATTTGGAAAGCAGGGGGTGAAAAGAGTCAGAGGGACCAAAGACAGGGAACCGTGGTAGCTGCAGTGTCCCGCGTTATCAGGGCAGAGGAACGGCTGTTTCTGCCTTGCACGCAGCAGGAATCTCAACTCTTGAGGCCTCTAAGTCCTGCTTTGGGTTCACAGGATATTTGGCTACTGAAAACTAAAACGTGGAAGACATCCAGTGTGACCGGAGTGCTACTGGGATCTCCTTGAAAGCAGAGCTCAAGGAGAAGGTGACAAGGCTGAAAAGCAGTGAGATCAGGAGAACGCCATTAACTCAGTGCAATGAGATGACCAAGGACAAGGATGCTGGTCAGCAGGACAGACTGAAGCTGTCCTAAGGCTGGTTTCTCTACAGGGAAGAAGCTGGACACTGGTTTGGTCTAGAAGCAGACCACGCTTCATCCCCTGCAGTGACCTGCTGAGAGTAGGGCTGTCACCTGCTGGGGAACTGACTCAGGGATGGAAGAGAAAAAGCCACAGCAAGAGTAAGATACACCATCATCTTCCAAAGGGGGAACAGAAAGGGTAGTGTTGACTAGTGACCCTCTGATGAGGGAGATGGAAGGAACCACAAGCGATATGCTGCCCACTGGTGACCAAGTCTCAGGCACTGCAGAAAGGTGGCATGCTACTGCCTCGTGCTCCCCATCCCTTCTGAGTCAGGATACTGCCAGAATTTACTCAGAGTGGGTCAAAACCAAACACAAATTTAAGGACTGAAGGGAAAAAAGGTACCTAGATCTCAGGTGACATCTGAACTGTCTGTGCATCAGCTGAATAACTTTATCCAACCTTTAGGGACACCTTTGTGAACGCATCTCCTCTTTTAAAGATAGTGGCCATTCTGTTTGGTTCTTCCCTCTGTTTTGAAGACGATTTAAAGTTTTAGCTGCAGGTGCAGTAGCAGATACCTACCAACAAGCTTACAAAGACCTCCCAAGGACACAGAAAGGCTGTCCAAGTTTTGCTGGTAACAAAACTCAGCACACCTTTGAATCAATGCAATTTCACTTCTGAACGGGATAATTTGTACTATTGCACAAGCTGAACATAAAAAAACCCAAATTATTTCCTACCAAGTCCTGCTTTGCACTTTAAGGTCTATTCCCAACCTGAAACTTGGATTAAATCAGTGTCCTGCCTGGAGGAAAGCAAAGCAAATTAAATGTTCCTCAGCCCCGCCATGAATCAACCTTGCTTACGCTTCCCTTCCCTATGAGATCCAGCAAACTGTGGAGCACAGCAACTGCCAGAGGCACGAGCTGGATTCTTACAGGATTAAATGAGCAAACAGTGTCTTTCCTTCAACACACTGCTGTCCTCAAGGAAGAGCTCAGAAACAACGCTTTACACGCTCCATTTTTTTTTTTTTTTTTTTGTAATGTCTATAAGGGGCCAGCTGTACCTACTAGAATTACAAAGTCACAACAGGTTCGTTTTCACCACTGTCATGGTTAGCAGCTCAATGACTGCTGGCAACTTGAGGGCTGGACCCACATGGCTGGTGCTTCTCTGAAGAACAGAACACCAACATTCTCCACCATACACCCAGGTGTAAATAATAAACCCTGTGCAGGCTCACGCTAAAACCTCGAAGAAGGATTAGGTAATTAATCAGCAGATTTCACTATTTGGAGATACTAATTATAAGACAAAAGCAACTGCATCAGCTCCACTTGGCAACCCCGTGGTGATGATCCAAAAGTCTCTGCCCAGCTGCCAAACCATCCCTGATCCCGTCGGCTTCGGAAATGAAGGCACATTTTTCGGGAGGGTTTCCAGCAGTGCAGCTTGTTTCCATGGTTCACCTGGTGCCTTTCAGAGAGATGGACAAGAAATGTCTTTTTGTTTTGTTTTTAGCCAGGAACCGAGACATGTGGAAGGTGGAGTGTATTTTAAGGAAAGCTTTTAAACACACTTTGATGAGCAGATTTGTGCAATTCTTTTACACTGGGAGAACAATCCTTCCTACGGTCCGAGGAGAAATTGCCCAAACTGGGTTTAATGTCCCAGCATATTTTCACCCAGGTACCTAACAGAAAAGAGGATTGCCCTCCACCTTGGCACATTGTGATGGAGCATTTATCTCATCACCGACCCGTGAGCTCGTGCAGCTCACCTTACAGTGTCTGCCAGTATTCGGGAGTAGCATCCTCCAGCACCACACAGACGAGCGATAATCTATCTCTGTTCTTGCACTAGCAACCTCTTTTTTGGATGCTGTGACTTGCCCAAATTGTCTTGAGATGAGTAGATTGCCTAGAAAGGTCACTATAAATCAGAATAACTCAAATATCTACAGTGCCAATGAGTTATTTATCTATTCAGGAACTACGAAATGTTGTGGGTTTAAAATAAAGGAAAATCTATACATGATGAGCTAATAAAAGTTTGGATTTATAGAGAGAATGATGAGAGGGTTGAAAGAACCTGCATTTGAATGAAAACAAATGAAAATTCATCAGGCATCATGCTAGTCCCTCCTTCTTCTTTGAAAAGCCGACAGACAGCTTTTCTGTAAGTATGTTTTCTTCCCACTCCAAACATCAGGGAAGTGTGCTTCAAATAGCAACTTACACTCATGAGGTTTTAAAATACAGAAAAATCTTTCCTTGCACTTGAAAACTATATCTTTGAGCTCTCAAACTGCTCATCTAATCTCTTAAATTGAAAGTAAAAGGATGCCAAACTGATTTAACCATAGTTTACAGCACTGAAACAAGCTTGCATTTCCTCCAAGAAATCAATTAAATTCTTTGAATTACTATAACTAGCAAGGCCTGAGGCATTAGATCTGATTTCAATATTCCTCTTAAGTATTAGATTTTTTTGCATAAAAAAATGCAGGTCTTCATCAAAAAAAAAAGATTCTTGCTTCTCCCTACAGGAGAATCTACTCTGATTATTTTCCCCATGTGGTATAAAAATTTAAAACTCATCATTATTTTTTCTTCTCAGTATGTTTATTCACTTTTTACATAAAACTAAAAAAAAAAAAAAAGTCATGATGTTTTGTCTCCCCATCTAACACTAAGAATAATTCAAAGGACAAAAAAATCAAAATCAATAAGATCGAGTAAGAATTTCACACAGGAACAACAGACAAGATGAGATGTTTTTCCTATCGCATCTAATTCTGATGGATAATAGCACCTAATTCTGTGTTAAACATCAGTAGATCACGAGCAGTTCCCTGAAGTACTCCTAATTTAAGGGAGCTTATTCCCCCCAAAAAGGTTACGTATGGCTGGCAACGTTAATTGATAGAGTCATGGAGGACATAGACAATTACTTAGAATTGCCTTGTAATAAAGTATTATGTTGAGTTTAAAAAAAAAAAAAAGAAAAAGAGGTGCTGGATTAATTTATTTTATTTAAAAGGCAGCTTTTCAGAATTTTAGGAAAAATTGATTTGTGGACAAACAACAAAGAAAAGGCAAAAGTAACACATGCTCGCCTAGCTTGGTATTAAAGCCTTCCAAAAAAAAAAAAAAAAAAACCTCTTATGAAGTTTCCTACACCTTTTTTCAGTGCTAATCTAAACTAAATTCCCAACTTCTAAAATTCCCCCTGTAATTTAACCCTACATACCCCGAACAGGAAGGACGCACGGTGCCTCTCCATTCGGGCGGGTGTGAAGACCACCGTCTCCCCTCCTCTCCTCTTCTCCGACCCGAATGCCCCCAATCCCTTTCCGACCCACCGACCATCCCCATCGCTCTCGGCTGGACCGACTCCAGCTGCCCACATCCATTTGAAGAGCCAGGACCAAAGGCGGGCAGAGCCCTCCGGCTCTCGCGGTGCCAGGGGAGATCAGAAGGATTATTTCGGACGTGCCGCTGCCTGTTGCTGCCTTTGTACATCCCATTACAGATTTTTTTTGCCTATTTCCAAATAGCCCGGGCATCTCAAATCCACTTGTGCTTCCCGGTAATCCCCAAATCCTTCACAGAACTGCGCCTGAGCAGCATTTTCCTATGCTGTCGCTGAGCGCTAGATTTGTTTTTTAACCCTTTCTGAGAACTTAGTATCTGGGTTTTTTGGTGTTTTTTTTTTTTTTTTTTAATTCACAAATTTGTGATCGTGGAACTCTAAGCCTGACTTACCAAAGTCTCAAGAGACCCTTCCAAAATCAGATTTTCTGTAAAAATATTATCAGCGTGCCCATGGCACAGCCTGTTTGGTTTTGCTTGACAAATCCTCCCATTTTGACACTAAATCTCCAATAAATACAAAATGAATAAAGCTCTGCACCCATTCTACAGTACTTATTCTAGACTAGGTTCCAAAATTGTTTACAAGAGTGTTATAGAAGAGTGCCAAGTTTTTTATTTATTTTCTAATTCAATTTCCGTGACTTTGTTTCCTTTCTCTCACAGGGAAATGAGAGTGGACTGACAACGCCTCACACAGGTTAACTGTGACTCTCCTCTTTAGCACCTGTTCAGTACTTACAAGATATTATTTTACTTTTTGTTCCAATACCTTTCTGGGACTTGAAGTTCCAATACCTGGCCTATAATTTTTTTTTTAATTTTTTGATTTTTTTTTTCCCATTTTAAAGACAGAAGTGCACTCTCATTTAACTGGTTTTGCAGCATGCTGGCCACCATCAGGGGTTATTATTATTAATGTCACCTCAGATCTCCTCACCATCTGGAATATCACGAGTACTCTACAACAAAGTTTGTGAGGTCCAGCCCATTTTAAAACATCTTTCCTTTTTATGCACTTTCTAACCGATTTCTTATCAGTCAGCGACAGAGGTATTTACCCCTTTGTATCATTAGCTATGATACTCGCCTGGCTGCAGCCTCCTTTGCACTATGTAAAAATAAAATAGAAATAAACCCCCAAAAGACATTTTTTAAACAGCTCTCCTGCTTTACTGAATATTCAACCAATTGTTACTCATTCTTTCCTTATCCCTTATATAATTCTAAAAATATTTTTGTTATTCTTAAATCACTTGCTGTTTGCATTGTATTTCATGCCCTTAGCTTTCCTTGAGTAGTTGAGCTCAGCTCTGCTGAGGCACAGACGCTCTACGAGAGCGCTCACATCCACAGCTGGAACAACGACAGTAGAGCCACACTTCGTTTTTCTGAGTAGCCCACAAACTTTCCTCGATTACCGTGGCCCCGCTCTGAACAAGGGTGACGGCGTTTCTCTAAGCACAACTCAAATTCAACTGCATCTGAAATGAATTTAAGGGGGAAAAAAAAACCAATAAAAAGTTTCTTGCAAGGGCAGTGCATCACTGGAACACATACCCAGAGTGGGATCTGCACCTGGGATATGGAGGAGTTGAGAGGAGAAGGCTCCAAGCAGTGAAACTGGCCCTGCTTTGAGCAGGGGGAGCAGTAGACACTGCTAGTAGTCCTTCACTGCTACTGCTAGTAGTCCTTCACAATCTTAGATGTGTTCCTACCGGGTGATCAGTTATCATAGCACGGGTTGGGTTGGAAGGGAAGGTCCCTTAGCAATGAGCAGGGACATCTTCAACTAGATCAGGTTGCTTAGAGCCCTGTCCAACCTGACCTTGAATGTTTCCAGGGATGGGGCATCTACCACCTCTCTGGGCAACCTGTGCCAGTGTTTCCTCACTTTCAGTGTAAAAAAATCTCTTCCTTATATCTAGTCTAAATCTATACTCTTTTAGTTTAAAATCATTATCAGCTCTTCTCTCAGAACATGTTTCTTGGAGATTTTCCCCTTTAAATCTGTCCACAAAAGCTTTCAAATACTTCTTGACTATTATGTCAGTCATCTTTGATGTAAAGGGAGTACCCCTCCAGCCCCAAGAATTAGGCTTCACTAGTTTCTCCATGGATTTATTCTCTACATAGAATCATTTTGGTTGGGAAAGACCTTTAAGATCATCAAGTCCAACCATTAACCTAGCACCGCCAAGTCCAGCCACTAAACCATGATGAAATAAATCACGCCGCTAGAAACAGATGCTGGGCGTACTACTTCTTTTCCACCGAGGGCGGTGCAATTGCCATAGCTAAATAACAAACTTTGTACAAATAAGTCACTTTTTTTAATAGAACTGTTTCTCAAGAACTCTTCCATGGCTTTTAAGCTCTCACCATGCATTGCTGCACATCAGTGGTTTGCTAGCTTATTGCCTTGCTACCCAGCAAGATTTTACAACAAGGTTAAACGGTGCTGTACTGGATACACTCGGATTTAATCCTGATGTAAGTACTCTTTTGTTTGTGCATAACTTCTTTGCTGAGTGGGGAAAATCTTAATATGCAAATATCTTGGATCACACACAGTCGGCTGAAGAGACCAGGCAGAAGCAGGTCAGAAGCTTTTGTATGTCAATATTCAAAGACTAGTAGGACATCAGAAGAAATTAGAAGTTGATTTGCCTTGCGGAATGTCTTTTACAAAAGAAGTTTAATCCATTTCAGAAAGCATCCTAAAAGTAATGTCTATTTTTAAGTGCTTCAGTAGCACCACTGATGTCAATGGGATTAGACAGATGCTCTAAATTAGTCATATGCATAAATCTCTTCCTTGGGTAGCGGTTTCAATTAAAGAAGAGGTGTCAGTGTTGATATAATTGTCTTATTTCCTCATTCCAAGCCTTCTCCAGACCTTGCCCAATGACTCAGCTCATCCCAGTGCCTACAGATCAGTCAACATTTTACACAAAAAGAAAATTTTCATGACTACATTATTATTGGGTGAAGCCAGTTGTCCTTTCCAGGGGTTACCTAACTGAGTGCTTGTCCTATCTATTACTTATTTTGGACACGCTGGAGAAGCTAATACTGGTGCCTAACCTCTAACTTCTCCCAACACCCTATTATCAAGCTACTTGACTGCAATCCAGTTGTGACCAATGCCTGTGTCAAAGGCTCAACCTGAGAGAGATGTGGCATTCTCAGCTCGGAGTTAAGTGGTTATAAACCTACCGGTTGAGAGGTAAGGGGAGGTTTAAATCAGAGGGTGACAATCAGTTTGTTGTTTTGTTTTTTGTTTTTTTTTTTTAAAAAGCAATCTTAATTATTTTACTTGTATTAAAATTATCTTAAATTATTTTTTAAAGTTATTTGAAATGCTAAATAATTGGATTTGGGCTTTTTTACCCATTATCCTTTGGAAGGCACGCAAAGGTGCTTCAGGAAAGAAGGAAGGAGCAAGCACCAAGTTTTTATTCGAGTCTGCTCTTCTGAGAGGGACCTATTGCAAGAGCAACTTCATTTACAAGACAAACAGTGGCAATGCTTCACATTTCAATCACAGGTAGCTTATAAGAACACCTCTGTACTGAAATAGCAATGGCATTAACATTGCACAGCTTATAAAAATTAAGAATGAAGGTGATAAACTTTAATCTTCCTGCATTAAATGCTAAAACTCACGGAGAGTGTATTCATTCTTCTCCCTGATGAACATGGACAGGTTGTCGTCTGACTTACAGACTCCTGCAGTCACTTCTACAACACGTGGGAGGGGACTCTGTGTCCTTCCATCTGCATGCCAGTGCACGTTTGGCTCTTGTACCTTAAGTAGTTCCTTAAGCGTTTCCTTAAGCTTCGAGGCAAAATTTTTGCCGGTTATCTAATGATAGATACGTATACAATTATTTATGCAACCCTTGGTTGTAGTCACTGGCACTTAGAGAATTTCGGCGGGGTTACGTCCCAACAGGATGCACATCCACGCTTTAAAACAAAGAGGTGTCTGCACAAAGGATTTATAATCCTAGTAAGGCAATTTCTTTCCATTTCACAGCCCTTAAATTGCCCTTGGCTGGAACCCAGGTTATTCATTTACACGGTGATTAAGCAGCCAGGAAAGCCTTCACTTATAAACCCACAGACCAGCTTTTCTTCACAACTGCTGCTTGCAAAATTTAAATTGAATAGTTGGAATGAATTTTGAAGTGATTCTGATTAAAATGGAATATAACTTCCCTTACTGATAAATGACACCTATGCTGAACACAGGGAGAACAGCAGCTGTTCCTACCGTACAGTCTCAGCTTAATAGTGGTCTCGGTTAAACTACACCAACTCTGTCCTGTTTGGACAGCAAGAGTAGCACAAATGATAAAAGAACACCATTCCCAAGAGCTGTCCATGCACCATGTTGGATGAACATGGGTATAAGACCTGCAAGAGTGTAGTAACTTACTCTATAGAGAATTTGAGGCCTGAGTAAGAGTTCTAGCACCACCTCCACCCCCATTCTTTCAGATGGCCACAGTATCAAAATGCACCATTCGAGTATTCTGATAAAAACCCCCGATATGATCAAGGCAGATTTTATTTCCCCCATTAACACCCGTGACTTCATATGGCTAATCCCTCTTAAGTTATTTGTTCTTCTGAACATTGAGTTTTGATGGAATTGCCCTATAGGCTTTGCTATGCCAGTGATTTAACAGGGTAACGTAAAATCATCTTTTGCATTACAACCTCCATGCCAACAGGTTATATATTGGTTCAAAATGGACTTGTGCCTCTCAGAAATAATAAAGCAGTACACCACCAGTTCAGCTAGATTGCTCCTCTAAACCCACTCCTCTTCGGTTAAAGTTCTGATACATCTTCAGCAGTCTCATTTTTTCACTTTAAGTGATCGCAGTCTGCCCCGTACTGGGTGTAATCCATGAGCTTCTGGTGTCACACTGGTACAACTATACTGACTTAAACTCAAGCAGATCTCAAGTTCTTCCTTATTTACGTCAAGAACTGACAAGTCATCCTCAGCCCCATGAAAAGCAGAAGGAACCTGACCTATTTGTTCACTAGGTCCATAGCACAGCAAGATGAGAGAGCAGAAACAGGTCCTGAGAATTAGCAAGCTACGGATTTATAGAAGAGGATTAGCTAAACCGCTATGTACGCAACACAGCCTGCGCGAGGTTCAAAACTTACCCTTACCCACAGAAGACACTCTGTCTTCTAATTATTGATGAGAATATAACCGAGCAACTTCTACTAGCTCTGAATCTCATCTACGTTTCTCAGAAGAACAGTTTGTCAGCAGAGTTAAACCTTGCATGATCATAAATTCTTTCTGTAAAGCAGAATGCCTGCGTAGCTCCTTCACACGGCGTGTGTCGTGTGCGGGGTTCTGCGCGGGGCACTCGTTGCACCCCGCCAGCCGGTGAACGAGCAGGCAGCAGGAAACCTGACCTTCAGCACGATCACGCAAAGAAGGACCGAAGTGGGAAAGGAGGAAAAAAAAAAATCACTTTTGCTTTGAGAAATCTGAAGCTAGAGCATGCAAAATTGGCAGCGAAGGTGGATTTAGGGTGTGTTTGGGGATTGTCAGTCCCTTTGTAGCCAGTTGCTCACGTTTGTTCTGACACACACAAGCACTCTTACACTCACAAAACCATACACAGGTTTCAAAGCTTTCAAGCGGATTTTTTCCATCACTGAATTTACAATTAGAACTCACGTATCGTGCTACATGCATCTATCTCCCTAGTACTGTTGTGAAAGTCAGTAGGAGCTACACTGGCTCCACATAGATATGCAGATCTGAAAAGAAAGAAACATGACTTAAATATTATACTACTGTTTTTATTTTCTTAAACCACCTAAAGCAAACCAAGAAACCCATGGCAGTGAATTAAAATTTCACGTTAAAAGCAAAAATCTACCATCCTCATATTGAAGTTTGCAGTTTATGAGACTCCAGCTTTTTTACTCTGCAACACTAAAGAATTGCTGTGCCAGATGTTTTTCAGCCACCACCACAGAGGAGGAAGGTCACAAACACAGGGAAGGGGGGAGAGAAACTGCACTTGAGTTACGTCTTACAGACTACCTTCAGTAACGACTTACCCAAGCCACAGGGATCTGGGAATTACAGACCACAAGCAATGGCAGAAAGCACTTGGCAGGGAGGCACATAGTCTGAAATTACTACATAAAACAGTGGGGTTTAGTAAACTTTAGAAGGCAGGCAGTGATTCTGCTACAAGGAAGAAAATTCCAGCAGCTGGTAAGGTAATACTCTTTGTATCGCCAGTGTAAGAGAGGGGCATTTCTGGGACAAAATATTAGTGAGGAAACCAAGATGACACATATACACGCTTGTCACTTTAGTTGATCATTTCTCCCCTTTTAACAGCCAGACTCAGATCTTTACGCTAAATCTCTTTTCTCCACTTCAAATGCCCATCTTCTGCATTTCACCCACCGATCCTCAACAAACGAAACAAACATGCATTTTTATATTTGTTTATAATCCATCTGCAGCAACACTGATTTTTCAGACAAATACAAGGCAGCAAAAATTGTTCATTAAACAGTGCAAAAAAAATGCTGCTTCTTTTAGGATTACTAATTCTTCAAGAGTACTGAACTGAATTCAGTACTTACTGAGGCTGTGCATCTTTTGCAACCCAACACTCTTGAACTATATATATCTATACAGAGCATGATTCATCAGCTAGAAATCAAAGGTCTGCCCTCAGTAAGTTGAGTTAGCACTGTGGAAACAGTGTTTTCATTTTTATATGAGACTATTATTCAATTCAGAACAGCACAACCAAATCCCATGGCTTCACAAAGGTCAGCCTATCAAACAAATACGTATTTCAAATATTTCCAGTTAACATTAATTCAAAATCAACATAAGATACCAAATGTTAGCAGACTAATTCAGGGGTAACAGGCTAGGAGGAAAACATTTTGCTGTGACTGTTTTCCAAACTATCTTCACAGGCAAGCTGCCGGCATACTTATACTAAAATAGTTGCAACTATTCCATTACAGGTGTTTTGGAACAAGTATCAAAGCAACCAAGCTGCATTTGAATAAAAGCAGAGATACTTGTCAGTGGAGGGATGTTTCTCTAATGATCTGCGAAATAACAGTGCTTTGGAAATCCTCCACATCAAAGAAAAAAAAAAAAAAAAGAAAAAGGGAGGGGTGGTTCTTGCAGAGCCCCTCAAATTAATTTATAAAACACAGGTTCAAAACAGCAGCAAAAATAGAAACCTGCAAGAGTAGGTGATGATAGCTTCAGTCCAGGAACAAACAGACAAATCTGATGTGCTTCCATTATCCTAGTGTGGCATTTTTACAGAAAGACTTCAGATTTGGTTCTTATCATGCAAGATTTCAGGGCTGCAATGGCACTGAGGCTAGTTGGCAACCAAAATCCTTGCGGCTTGCCAAGTGACAGCCCTTGCTCATTGCCAAACCAAAGGGCACGGACAACCCCAGGCCAGAGAGGAGCCGTGGGATGGATGCCTCGGGGAGCCCCTGCAACCTCGTCCCTGGAACCACTCCGGACATCTCGCTCTCAGCTCTCTGGAGTGCCACACAAAAACTTCGTTATGTTCTTCCTCTGGCACCTACATGATACAGGAAATGCAAAAAGTTGGGGATTTGGGATGGAAGGGAAAAAGGAACCAAAAATGTTTGTTGGGGTGTGGATTTGGGAAGAATGCTTTCAAAAGTGAGCTATGGAAAAAAAGGCTCAAGTAACTTAAAACTGAGATATTTGACATTGATAGGTCAGTCAAATATGGAAATTACTGCCTGCAAATGACATTTAAATTATCCAGAGCATCTTCAAAATTTAGAAAGTTTTCCACTAAGGAAAAACAATTATATAATTAACAATTATAAAAAGCTTAGAGATGTTAAGCTCTAAACTGAGGAACCCTGAGAGGTTTGAAATTTCATACTAGACTCCCCAAGACAAACAAGCTGAATTCTTGTATTAACTGCACAGTGCTTGACCGGCGTCCAGCACTACCTTCACAAACCGCGCAGGATAGGATTAAAGCCATCGACAACGTAACAAGCGGCAATAGTCAGCTCACGCTCCAGCTGTTACTCGTGCAAAAACCAGCAGTTCCAGCCCAGGCGACTGCCAGCCTCGCACCACGAATCTGTGTTACCAAGGGGAATCTCCCTCGTGCTTCTGAGCTATATGAAGTGTGGACGATTATATACAGAACGGAAGGGATCCTGTGAAGAGCAGCTGACAGTGCAAATTAAAAAAAAAAAAAAGCAAGGGTTCGCAATATATCAGAACATATAGCCACGCTGTCTCTGTGAAATTCCAGAATATAGAGTTTCCATATACCTAATTTTACCTAAATTATTCTCATCAGGGGGGAGGGGGTGGTAGAGAATCAAGATCACCCATTTGCAAAGCACATTGTCCTTCAGAGCCTTCTGGGACATTCAGCATGAAGGGGTTCTGTTCCTGTTTACAGCTTCTTCCAAGCTCAATGTCAAAAAAACCAGATCTGGTTTGGTAAAATAATTTAGTCTGAGAAACAGGCCACATTCATCAAGACTTTGCCCCCCAGTAGTGCTGTGTGAAGCGATGGGTACAACTTGGTGAAAATACTAAGTATTACCCTTCATTTTCAACTATTTGACACAATTCTACATTTTCAGAAGTCAGCTCCATGTGTGACCTTGCATCCAGATCAAAAGATATTCCTCAGACCCAAGCACAACAAATGCCAACCAAAACTGCCCGTTCCTCTTCCGCAGAATTTGCTGAAGTAATAAACCCAGTCACATAAAACATGAAGAATTTTAATTTTTGTAACTGCGTTAAAGCAGAACACGTACCATGTTTTTTCGAGGCAGAATTACCCAAACCAAACTCATCTCACATGGAGAACAGCAGCTGATAAATAGTGTGAGCTGAACTAAACAAAACAAGAAGCTGCAACTATTTATTAGGGACATACATACAACACGGTTTATTATTTAAATAAAAGGAATCAAATCACATACATAAAAATACTAGAAAATTACACTGGCCATGATTTATTACAGAATTCTCATACTTCCGAGACTTTCATACATGTAACACAAACCTTACAATCTCTTCTGACCGTTGTACCTTTTGCTTAGTAGAAGCCGCGTGTCAGTGTGCACAGTTTGCCTGAAGCTACTTTACACAAGTGAACATAACCCAGCCACAAGGCATCCCGGTGTTCCACAGAAAACAACTAACAGGAGGAAAAAAAAAAAAAAAAAGAGGAAAAAAACCACATGAAATTCACAAGTTAAGTGAACCAACACCCTGTAATATCAAAGTACATCCCAAAGAGATCTGTGAAGTATAATTAAAGAATGTTACACAAGAGGTAGAAGTAAGATTTTTGCAGCGTTCAAACATCCACAGTTGTTTTACAGAAAAATAAGCCTAAACTGATTAATGATTAAAATATTGTATAATCAACAATTGGCTTTTTTTTTTAAGCTAAATTATACTTTCACATATTTCTGTTGGGCGTACTGAATGGATCAACTCACAAAATCCTCCTTCGGTAATATTTCACTAGCAGTGTAAAATTTGCTATTAAGTAAATGAGTTTGACCAACAAACATGTAAAAGATATACTTCAGACACCAAATAGTATATTAAAATATAGACACTATTAATCTTTGTATATCTGTCATAAAAATAAAAGGAAACTTATTTTTCCCATATATATTGGAAATAGCCTAATTCTGTGAAAAAAACTATGCTCATTAAGTTATTACTGTGCATAAACAAGTTTTAAATTGGTTGTACTTTATACAGTAAAAAAATGTAAAGCAATCTTTGTCTGGCAATGATTTTAAGTTGACTCTGATTTATCCTTTCTCTCTAACAAGCTTTGTACACACTATATGCAAATATTTTCCTTTTTATAGCTCATTTGGCAAACAAGCAAACAGGATTTATAGCTCCAGTTCCTCAATTACTTTTTTAAAGTTGCTCCTAACCTGATACATTTTCAATCTCTAACAGCACAGACTACATACATTAAATGCATCTTTTTTTTTTTTTTTTTGCACCTTTGATTACAGTATTGCTAATGAAGAAAAATAAGGACCTTCAATTCTATATAAAGAATTAGAAAGCAGTATCTACCAAAAAAATAAGAGATGCCTGATTTCTATATAATGTTCTACACAACAAAAAGTGCTGGTGACCGAGATGGATAAACTGCACAGGAAATAAATCAAGCACTTAGTACAGTTAAGGCTATATTTCCATTGAAGCAGATCAGGATAAAACAAGGTGCAAAATTCTCAGAAACCCACAAATTCATTTCAGCCAAAGTTTCTGCAGTAGGTACGTTCCTCAGCTCTAAAAGAAAGCAAAATTATGCTGCTAATTCCAAGTTGTCAGTGTAGTGAAAAACCTTATAGAAAAGGTTGGGAACACATCCTTCTGGAGTTTCTTGGTAACAAATGTTCAAGGTGAACTACTAAGCTCATATTTACAAAGAGCCTACTTAACTTGAGATACCATGCCAGTAAAGCAAAGCAGCCAGATAAGGGCAAAAATCTGTTAAAGCTGCTGGCTTCAATGGAAGCAGGACCACACTCATCTCTTCAGTAGCCTAACTGCAAATGCACCTATTTAAAAAAAAAAAAAAAAAGATATATTTGAAAGTCAATTGCTCTCATTCACTGATGTACAGTATTCCCTGTTCTTGTTCAATATAACATTTTCTTGAAGAGATACTTAATCAGGAACTCAAGTTTTTCCACTTTAATGACTATTAGAAAAAAAAAAATCTATAGAAGACTGTGGCCATAAAGTAGAGTTGTAAAACTAAATTTGAAATTAAGATCATGTATACTGTCAAAGCAATAGAGTTACAAGAAACAACCCCCCCCCACACCCTCTGCTTTCGGTTGCTCCAACATGCAGCATTTTGACATCACAGCTCCCAAGCAGAGAACTGGGGAGGAAAAAAAATAATTAAAAAAAAAAATCACCTTTCAGAGCAGGTAGCAGTATAACTTCTAGAAAAATACATATAGGCTTATGGTCTGTTTGTTGCATAATCTTTACAGCATTTAAACAAAAAAAATTCAACTTCCTACAGAATTAGAGCTATGACCGTATAAATTACATATCTGAGAATATTATACTGAGCAAAGCTGAAGGCTGTCACTTGAGGAAGAACAGATTTAAAAACCAAACAGTTCAATGGAAGCTTTATGCTAAGACTCCTTGCCATTTGTCATTTTAAGTCTGAAAAAGCTGAGCTTAAATCCTACTTCGTCCTCTTCCCTTACAGACAGCAGTTGAGAGGCAAGAGGTGGTGACCATACCCTGCTGGTTTGAACCAGCTGTTCCCAAGCCCTGTTCTAGCCCCTCAAGCTCGTACACAGCTCGATTCCATACGATTAAAACATACAAGGGTGGAAGGATGGCTACCAGAGTGGGACAAGAACAAGCCAACTCTGCCACAAGTCTCAGCAGTTGAATCCTGACAGCACACGTGAGCAGCTGATGGGGAAAAGGGAAACAGCTAAAGGAAGGAAAGACGACTGGCCCCTCAGACTCACACCCTTCTGGCCACAGGAGCCACAAAGAGGAGTGACCCTGTCCATTGGAAGGAGGGTTTCCTGTGGCTCAGTGTTTCCTTCCTTCTTGTAGCTCCCCTTTCCTTATCTCCCCAGAGAGAATGGGAGAAGGCCTGGGTAGCAGATAAACATAACCCCAGGAAGCTGTGCTCATGGTCACTTCTGGAAAAGTGCATAGGCCTAAAGCTAGGAGGCCTTCCACAAAATTCTGGAGTGTCTGGCCAGCAAGTTACTCAAAGCCTCCCACATGCATAATCTCTATCTTCTACTATTCATTTACTTCACCAAAGAGAAAAGGTAGCAGGAATAATAAGAGACTTATTATGAAGACGAGAGCATCAGCTTCCAAGCTGTAAGGCAAATCATTTCCAAATTATATGTATTCAGGTACAGACAAAAAAATTAGTAGCAGTGGTAAATACAAAGAGCAAAGAAGAATATTCAGTCTGGAAAGAAAAAAAACAACAGTAGCAGTAGTTTGGGAACTAATAGTCTTAGACACACTGCTGAAAAGGCCACAGCAAGACAAGTACCACAAACCTAGCCAATCTCCCTGTATGGTCTTCTAATAAAAATAATGACAAACTAATACCAATTTCTTCGTTTCAGTTTATAGATACTATCAGATTGACTTAATTGCCAGAGGGACCTGTGTGTAGAGAAGTAAAGCAGAGATACCAGACCTACAACCAGAAAATAAAAAGTTCTTACTCTGATGCTGGCCCCTCTTCTGGGAATCAAGAAGGCTGAATCACCAGAAGCCCCAGTTATTTATACAGAATACAGAAATAATTTTATTTCTTAAATATGCGTTGTATTGGACTACCTATTTTGGATTTTAAAGCATTAAAGAGTCACTACCAACTATCAAAACACACACTCTGATAATAATCTTGACTGGAGAAGTACTCTTAAGTATCCTGTTTTCTTCAACTGGAGCAATCCAGTACCACTGCTACCATGACTAGCTACAACCCCATCTTCTTCACCTCATTCAAAAATTTAAACTGCATAAATTGAAACAGAAAAAAAAGACAACAATTAAATCTCAACAAAACTGGGTGTGGGAGAAGGAGGGAATAAACTAAATTTTACCTGATTGCTCCACAAATCAGGGCAGGGGGTGGAAATTCAAAAAGTCAAACCCAACGCCAAACCAAAAACACCTCTCTGGCCTAAGTGTGACCTAATACCTTAACTCTGGCTCCACCGAAGTCAATAAAATGTGAATATAATTAGTCCCTAATCCCAGAAGCATTATACTTATTCATACCAAAAATTCAGTGCAATACTTACAGAATTTGTACACTGTTGCCAAATTAAATACTAGGCAGCTAGAAATATTTTATGACTATAACAGAGCTGCAACTCCAGGTGGTTATTTTACAAAATACAGTGTTTTTTCCCCCTGAAATATAAAAGGGCGTGTAATAAAGCAACAGAACTGAAACATTCTGAATGGAATTTTGTCTTCATAGGTCTAAAGCTGTCCATAAGCAAATAATTTAAAGAAGTGGGGACAAAGTCATTTTGATATGAAGAACCAGAGTTGTTATGAAGAAAAGAGAGCAAGGTAAAATGAAATACGACCACGTGCTGCTCGCATTTGTAGGGCATGACAAGGAAAATCTGATACTAACACATTTGACCCATGGCGACTCTCCACAGCTATGGCGCTTTACGCTTGTTAAAGAACCCGTAACTGGGCGGTCTAACAGTGTGCAAGAACAACACTAACAGCGTATGCTAACTGTTATAGTCAAATGCAGTCACAATGTAACCCTTTTTAAATGCATTTTTAAACTGCAGTTGAAAACAGAAGCGAGCATACAGTTATTTACCATTGTTGAAAAATGAGACTGTTAAAGGCACATTAACTATATTATGAACCAATTAAGACCACATTCCTTCACAATAATAAACAACACGTGAAGCAATACAATAAGGACCTACTATGCCCTATACGTTCACCACTACAAAACAATCCTGCAGGACTACAGTTGTTCTGTAAACAGAAAAGCTGATCAAGACTTTCAAATTCTGATTTCCTGTCAACACGCTAATCATAATTAAACCCCAAAATTATTAACTGAAATACTGCAGACTCCACTTTTTAAACCATGGAGTATAGTTAATTAGTTTCACAAACACAAATTTAACCTTCTTAAATTAGCTTGTGCAAATAAATTGCACATGCACACAGAGAAAACACTCACACTAAAAATAACTCTCTCCACTACCTGATTTTTAGGCTAAGGCTGAAAATATTCTTTTAAGTTGAATTCACTTTCTTCAGGGGAAAAAAAAAATATCTTGCTATACTAAGATTCTGATTTCCATTAAACTCTTGCTTTTAAGCTTTATTCAGTGGATTACAGTGAGGCTTGTTTAACTTTTGCCTCCAAAGGTATGTAGCTACTGCCTCATCACAGTTATCGATGGTACTATGGAGACTACATCTGCTCTAGAAACATCCACAGATCCAAAACTACAGAACGGCATCTGGAACATTTTGCAAGTACATATATATACGGAAACAATTATATATTTATCCACAATATGTCAAATTCAACATTGAACGCTATGGAACATAAAAACCTTCATTTTTGTCTTTCAAACCTTGCTCATATCCCCAACTTAATTCACTTTTAAAGAACCGCTCTCCAAAGCCATTCATTACTACACTGATACCTAAGAAGCTTAGTTGGTTATCAGTACACGTTAAGAGATCGTGTAACAGTAAGACAGTTGTTAAAGCATTAAAACATTTATAAGTGCCGTAAGAACAAAACGTGAATTACTCATTCTTTTCTAATTCTCACCCTGAACATTCACACCAATACATAACACTTCTGATTGTCTAAGCCACAGAATGGAGACTAGTTAACAGCAATTAAATATATTAAATCTTCCATGCGAAAAATTAATCAGTTAAACAGCTTTGGTAACCTAGTATACAGTTAGCTTTGTGTAAATATTTTGCAAACATCCTTCCCACAAAAAAATCCCTATATACCATGTGTATATTTATATAATAATATACATATTTCCTGAGTAAATCGTTAAATCGGATTATTCGGAAGATTTGGCAAAATATCCAACTTTATATTACTAAAATAGAATTTTAAATAAACATTCAATAAACACATTAAAATAAATATGGAATGTTTCTGAAAATTATAGTACCATGAACTTACATTAACAAACAATAATTTTTAATTAAGTGCATACTATGTTAGATAGTTACTGTTTTTTAACCCACTGAGGAATCAATAAATCTAATTTCTAATCCTGAGTGACAATTTTGTATCACCTGCTAATGTGTACTTCAATGCAGTCCTTACTGCAAATCTACAAAATCCTTTTTTTCTTAAATGGAAAATTTTAAATGGAACATGCTATAGAAAGGTTTAGCTAAAAACTGAATTGGCAGCACAACTGCTGAAGCATCTCGCACAACCAACATTAAACACTGATGATTCTTGTCAAACTGTTAGCGGTGACCTGAATGACCTGACTCCCTGTCACAAAAACAATACAAGAGTGTGGATTGCTCTGTACAGCGTGACGGGATGCAAACTACTTAGTGATCGCTTTGGCACTTAAAAGAACTATATAATGGTGCAAAAAAATCCTGAACAATTATATCTATTTTTTAAAGTATGCTAAATTGTATCATTAACAAAAAAGAGATAATTAAGTTGTACCACATCTGGTTTCTCAGGTCATGGCTTGACTCACAGCTGATACACAGCTTTGGATAAGCACACAAGGGAAATGCTCAGCTATTGTTTAGTTCCTCTTAATAGTAAAACTCTTATGTAGCAGACATTGCAATATCAGCAATATTAAAATTGCATTAACACTATTACAAGATGTGTCTCTCAACACTGGAATCACAGTAATAGAATTGCAGCACTGATCAATTGTTTTAACTCTTTTGCTTTTTGATAACCTATCAATACCACCTTCCATGGTTCTAGGCAGGACGCTTTGCCCTTCCCTCCCAGGCCTCAGCCTCTGTCTCCCTTTTGTTATCATTATTATTATTATTATTAGCTATTATTCCAGAATCCTCATGGGTTCCTCAGGGTTTTCGTTTTTGCTTCCTTTGTTTTCATGCTCCATGCTGCTTTTTTCTTGTGTGCTTGTGTTTGGAGGATAGAGCTCTTGCAGTGCCCTTTCAACAACTTCTTCTTTTACTGGACTGCTTGAAGAGGTTCTTGGCAAAGTCATCTGTAACGCACACCATAAAGCGGTACGAGCCTTGCGTGTGGAAGTAGCCAACTCTCTAATGGCAGCTGCCAGAGCCAGAACATCTACAACAGAAAACCACGTTGCAGGTTAAACTAGTATACAAGCCTGGTAATATTAATACATTAAAAAATTCTGTAAATTTGTTCAACCCATCACCAGAACACAAAGTTTGCTCAAGAAACAGCTAACGCTGTACCCTGGTACGGCACTGGTTGAATTCCATCAGTTAGCATTCTTCTCTTGCAAATGACAGCTATAACATCTCACACTAATATCAACCGCAATTGTGTCCAAAATTCAGTGGCATAATCATCAGGCCTGCAATATACCAATTAAGCCCATTTAATTAATGTTATCAGAGGGAACTATCTACAGTGATACTCATCAAGTACGTTTAGTAAAACTACCTACTCTATGCCAGCCAGACAAGCACGATGCAATTCTTTCATCCTGTTTTCCTTGCAGCGGCACTGATACCCAGCCAACCTCACACTGAGAAAAAGGCTCACTGCCGACCTTTGGATATACAATCACCCACGGCAGAACTCAAACACCCATGCATCTCACAGCGGAAAACAGACAAAAGGCTTTTCTATATGTGATTTAGATTGCGCTTAGACACTCAACAGCAGCGCAGCTCTTCATTAAACATAACTATGCTGCAGATATTACCATTAATCATAAAAATGAACTGCAAATTTTCTAACTACAAGTACAATACAATGATGGTTCGAATAATGCTTCCATACACTTTTACTATAAAGTGTTATCAAAAACATGGTTTGTGGGATTATTTTTTTTTTGTAAGATGATGACTACCTGCTTCCTGGCTTATGCTTAGGGCTAATGTCACATTACACAATTTTAGGAGTAATTTTAGAAGTTGGTTTGCTTATAGGACTATTATTTTTAAGGATATGACATCATTAAGAAGGTGCTTGAGACTTAACCTGTGAAAGCAAAACATTTTGACTCTCTTTACAGTTTATCTTTCCCTTCTTAGAAGGAAGGGCAATCCCATACACATTGCTGGAAGCCAAAAGAAGCCCACACAGTCAGCTTCACTGCAGGAAAAAAAGACAGTATCAGACAGTGCTAAGTAAGGACCCAAAAGAGGATGGGGGTGAGGCAGGGGAAGTGCATTCCTCTTTGGGAATTGTGTTCTGAGACACAGGTATTTTCTGAAGAAAAATAACATGATCTTGACCTCCAACCCCCAGATTCCTATATGTATCAGCTGTATGATCGTTATACTGAATAGCAAGTCATCACTTACACTATGCTATTAGAAAGGAATGCAATTTGTCCTAGCTTTGCATTCTACATTCTGCATTCTACAGAAGCACGTACAACTGCAACAAATTGTTCCGGCTTTACTTCAACAGAAGTTGGGAATTGTAAAATGCGATTTCTGGTGATTCAGATGAGGTAGACACAATTGATTAAGACAGCACCAACACTTTTTTTTTTTTTAAACTTTATAAGCTGAAAAGAAAGACTAGCAATATCACTAAAAATTCAACTTGTTTAAAGACAAGTGCATTTTTACATTTAGGGGAACTACTTATGGTTATATACTATCACTGAACAGTTTTTACAGTTCTCTTAAGAGGATAATGTTCCAGAGTGTTTAAACTAGTAACAGAAAAAGAGGAAAGAAAAAAGTTCTCAATGTAATTTAAAGTCTTTTAAAGAGTGATAGGTTTAGATTTACAAACTTTTTTTGTTGAAATTACAATAATTGTTGCATATTTCACATGGCATATTTGCACAATTAAATCTTTGAAGAAACTTTTAGAACTACAGACATGGAAAACGGTTACCTTTCTCATTATTATAACGTGGTGCTCCTTGTCTCTGTGGATTAGCAGCATTAACAATCTCATCCTTCCGCCTCGCCTGTGTAATGTGAATGGCTTCCATATGGTGTTCCAATGTAGTCGATATGTTACTGTGTACAGGGGTACCACGAAGCCTTTCCATTTTTCCTATTAACGTGAGCACCTGTCAGATACATTGAAAACACCAAAACTGTTAAGTACTTATAAGCCTCCATTAAACAAAGAAATATAAAGTCAAAGAAATGCAGGAATGAAGCTCACTAGACAGTATTTCAAGAAAGCTTACCCTGGCTTGTTCTCGTAACTGGTCAACAATCAAACGATCAACTCGTGACGGGTTAGCAGGAAGTCGGGACACAGGAGTGTTATTTGAGCTAGATATGCGCTTTCCTGGAAAGTTTCTTGCAAGGTCAGCTTCAGTCTGGAGGGGAAATAAATAGCCATGGTAGATGTTTGAAATTAGTACAATATCACAACCCATACTTTTGGAGCTGTTTAGAATTTTCAAATACATTAGAAATGTGCTTTACTTCTGACTGCATTTACAGAAAAAACATTCCCAAATATCTGTCTAGATGTACAACCAGATCTGTGAAAATAAGAATACTTCTTTAATTCAGCTCTGGCTCAGTGTACAATGCTCAGTAGCAACATTCATAACCAAAGCCGTACAACTTTATTTTAACCAATCTTGGACACAGACCTAGGCAAAGAAATTCTTGTACAGTACCCCAGAAATTTAAACTGTATGCCTCTCACTGCATCTCTCAAATGTCACATATTATGATTATTAACAAAAGAAACAGGTGATCACACCAACATAAACCGTATCTGAAGTGCATCAGGATTAAGCCAGATTTAACCATAAACTGGTATCAAATCTGAAAAAGTCATCAACACAGCTGCCAAACTCCCTCTTAAGAAAGGAACTGGTCAAACTACTACACAATGAAGGCAGTGACTAAACATCACCAAACCTATTTTTGGATAGGAACTTCTCACACTTGGAATAAAAAAAAAAAAGACACAACTAGCAGCTGATTCCCTATCTTGTTCTTTCTTCAGTGGATTTAGGCGAAAAGATTAGGTACCACGCTGCAGTTCAAGGCAAGGTTAAGTCTACATTCATACTATGTACACTCATACTGAAAATATGTGAAGTTCTTTTTGCTTTACTGACACATCCATACTATTTAGTCTCTGCCCTCACCTAACATGAATTACAAGAGCTGACTGACTCCATTTGCATTCATCTCAGAAGCCTGAAAGACATTCAGAAAAAAAAAATGGATGGAGAAAGGGTCATGAATTCATGTAACGACACCAGGTATTTAAGAATTACAACTATTAAGCAATTTGCAGTACTAATCTATATGTACATTTAATATTGCAGGTAATTCCAAACAGACAATTTGTAGAACTTTTTTGAATGAGAAATCCCTGGCAAAGTGAGATTTATGAGGTAACCTCCTTTGAACTCCAAAGCAGCTGCACTGCACCAGGTTTCTGAGAGCTGAAGGGGCTGACTGATTAGACAAGACAGAATTAAATGCAAGTCCTGCTGGGGGGAAGTTTCTGTCTACACTCAAGGAATTCACATAGGGCATGAATATCAAAAAGGTGATGATGTCAAAAGAAAATCCCTTCCTACATATATACATACAGGTGAGCAATATGTACACTGTAAGCTAAACAACAGTAAGGCAGAGGCCTTGGCACTGTCCTGGGATGGTTCAGGCTGTTAGGACTGTAAACACAGTTTCTGCGAGTTTTAACCCCTGCTAACTAGCATCCTCCCAAACTGTACCTACAACCAGGGATTAACACAGTCCAGGCACATTCCTGTCAGGCATTCGGGATGCAGTCATCCTCTTTTGAGGAATAAGTATTTTGGTTGTAGGAATGTGAGCCACGCTATGGCAACTGGTTTGTGGGACTGCGAACAGTTTATACTTGTAAATAAAGCTATCTGCAGGTGTAGTCTGTAACCACAAAAATCAAAGACAGAGAGTCTGCAATGCTGAGTAGATCACTAGGATAAAATCAGATCACTTAGAATGAACCAGATCAAGTTCAACCATTAAATCCCTTTATTAAGAACACTACATGAGGATAAACATTCCTCCTTTAATGATGAAAAACACAAAAAACATGAGATAAAAAATTCCTATGATTCAGCCTTCCCAAATGACTTAATTGACCCTCCTGCATGAGCAGGTTTGGAACAACCTTCTCTGCCACAACAGAAAGCAGAAGAGCTTCTTTCTGAAAACACTGTTGTCTCAGACACACTGGAGCAAGAATCATCACCCTTTCTCACTTGCAGAGAATTCCTAGAAGACTGGACAGGCAGAAAGGAGTCTTGTTTAAAGGCATCAGGGACCAAACAATATAGGCAGTTCCAAAAGTCTACTAGCAAGGTCTCACAGTTGATGCTGGAAAGAAAAAGGTGCTCTCCAGAGATCTAGTTTGGTCAGATACCTGTCTTTCTATCCAATGACCAAGAGTCTTCTCCAACATGGAAGAAGCAGACAGGCATTCAGTGTATTATTAGGATCACGGATTATGGACAGCCTGGCTTCCAAGACCTGGCATGGAGTTCAGAGATTTGACTCTTCCTGGGAAAGCATTTCCTGCTCCTTTTGAGCTCAGAGCTTTCATTCCCAAGTGTAACACACTTATCAGTAGTGTGATTCTTTCAGACAACATTTCTTAGCAAGAGAGTCTCGGGCAGGTAAGTGACTGTAACAAGAAGAGTATAAACCAAAACTTCCTTTGGGACAAGTCACATCCACTGCTGACACTGTATGTTTTCTCTACAGCCATGTACAGGGTGATCAGGATTATTTTCTTTCTTTTTGCTAAACCAAAAATTTAGTAAAACAGGAAACAAAAATTTAGTAAAACAGGAAACATACCCCCCAAAAAAACCCCAAACAAACAAAACCCAACAAAAAAACCCCAAAACACAACAAACATTTCTCTCCTTAACTGTGCAGTGAAAAGGAGACCCTGGCTTTATAATACTTAAGTTAAAGATTTAGTTAGAGAGAAGGAGTATTGGACAAGAAAAGAGATCGATCTAACCAAACTGCGCAATATGAACATTTAGAGCATTAAGGTGCATAAAATGCCAGCACTTTAAGAACCACCTGTAGTAGTGAGGGCCCTGGTATATCATCATATATGGCTGGCGGTTCTAGAATTGTAACAAAGGCCTACTGAATTAGTAACAACCAGTTAATGTTCTTTTATTGCCCATGTAAATGAAAAAGCCAACAATCCAAGCTAACAATAATTCAGTGCTTTGGCCATTGCCATCACATTGACTGTTAGCAAATATTGAAGGTCAATAGAGAGAAATGTTGTGCTGGCAGCCCAGTTTAAGGGGAAAGAGCCTGAGAAACTGAAGCTCAAAGCCACACACGATTTAAAACCAGTCATGCCAACCACCACACGCATTATCTTCAAAGCAGATGTTGTGGATGGTGCTCCAGGGATTTAAAATCAGCAATGTGACAACAGAATTCTCACCTCCTTCAAAAGGACTGACAGCCCTGAGCATCTACTCTCTAAAAACGGTTTCACGCAATCATCAACTTTCTATCAAAGTTATTGTCAGTTGTATTTTACCTTCTTTCTCTCTTTCTCCAAAGCCCTCCACTGCTCATAACACTCCTCCAGTCGGATATGAAGTTCATTAGCAGGTCCACTGCGATTTCTTGGAGGTCTGTACTTGTTAAATGGTGTTGGAAAGGCAAAATATGGTGCAGCTATTTCCCCACAGAACAGATCATTGATGAAGGGATTCAAGTGGCTAAAGTCATCATAATGAAAAAGATCAACAAGTTCTGAGAATGGAAATGGTGATGGAGGAAAACTGAAGTTATTTGCTGATGAAAACAAATGGTGATTAAAAGGAGGAAAGCTGGGATTTTGCTTAAAATCAGACATTAATGGGAAAGAAGGAAGAAAAGAAGGATTGATGAAATCTGACATGCTACCACCATTCTGTTCTTGCTTTTTTCGGAACATATTGAACTGCTGACGGTTTGGGGTTGTATACCCAAAATGAGGAATCCAATTCCTTCTGCCTTTTCTATCATCTTTATTACTATTTTCTTGGCTCTGCTTTTTTGGAAATCTGTGGTATTTTTCAGGGTCTTCACTTACAGCATTCTGCTGCGTTAACCAGTCAGATGGAAAATTAATGGGGAATTTACGGTATTGCCCCTCCTTATTAGTCAATGAATCATGCTGTGATCGTCCAATGGGTTTCATTTGCTTCTGATTTTCTGAGATGAAATTAGAAACTCCCAAATTATTAGAAACACCATTTGATATTTGTAGCCTTCCATCTTTCCTTGTAGGGAGGACAGGTGAGATCTGTGAGTAGTAAGAGGACTGTGTTACAGACTGATGGGTGGGAGAACCACCAGGCATGGCTGAAACCCCTGAAGATGACTGCAGACTTGTTACCACTTGTTTTCCATACGTGACATCTGATGCAGCTGTCAGACTTTCAGTTTTCCCATCCAGCCATGTACGTCCATGGTACGATGAATAACTCCCATTTTGCATAACGTTTTTTACAGATAAATCGTATTCAGGTACTTTATGAGAGCACTCTTTAGGACTAATATGGATCTTACATTCGTTATTATTAAAAGCATCCCCCAAAGTAAAGCTATGATGATCATTTTGCACATGGGTTTCCTGTGGTTTTCTGTTTGTCCCTCCAGAAAAATTACTTTCTTTAGGAGGTTGATTGAAAAAATACAACGATGGATGAACAGATGACTGCAATTTATGAGCAGCAGTAAAGTTTTCATATCTTTTAGAAAACAAGTGGTTGTCCTGGGCCACTTTATCCCAAGAGTCATCAACAGGCTGATTGGAAAGACCAGGGGAATACTTTGTTTGTTCTTGAGCATCATTTTTCATAACTTTGCCTCTTGCTCTTTCAGTTTTCCAATACTCTTTCTGAATGCCAGTGCCTTCTTTCATGCTGTTCTGAGAAGAAAAAGTGCTAAAATTGGAACCAATTTTTTCATAGTCTCCATTTAACCTCATGTTGTCATAACTGCACAAATGCTGATTATAGTCTACATTTTTAAATGAAAACCCTTCTTGGTGAATTGTGTTGTTATTTCGCAAAGAGGAATTTTCAGGGTAACTGTTCTTCAGAATATTATCAGGCTGAGTGCAAGGGCCACATGGAGAAAGCCAAGACTCTATGAGATGAAGATCCTCCAAACCTCTGTGTAACATCTCCACATCTTGGGACTTTTGCAGGTGTTCCTGGTAGTGCTCCTGGTAGTAGTTCTGTGTGCCCATCAGGTTTGAAAAATCCTTATTTTCAACAGAGTGCTTAGACGAGAGCCCTGAGAATTCACCATTGCTTCTAAGATCAGGTGCCCACATAGGTGGGAACAATCTTGAAAGAGAATTCCTGCAACAAAGTTAAACAGACCTTCTGTAATGATTTAAAATATTTCTTACATTAAAACTGTTCCCATATCATGATTACTCCACCCCGCCACATTTCCCCTGTTAGGTTCTCAGCTAACCACACACAGGCCTCCTCCAAAATATAAGGGAGGAAGGAATATTCCCGCTGCAGTTGAGTAAATGCTATGTGAAATCTGACTACCAATGCTGTTCTCTCATGTTTATAATATGTGTATTCAGAACTGCAGAGTATATTTGAATTTATTGACTATTTTAGATTCAACTATATTCAGTTAATTCCCTGCTGGTTAAAATGTGAGAGGTTTTTTTTCCTCCAAATGCTGTAGACTGATGGAAGACTTGAGAAATTTTGCATTTCTAACAGTTTGTTGCTTTTTTTTTTTACTGGCAATTGAAGTAAAGAAAAACACTTCTACATTTCAAGGGGATTTAGAAGGCCTTTGTTACTCAACTCTGTTAAATAATTAAAAATGTGTATCATATCTGTGTGACAAAGGACATAAAACCAATATGCAATACATAAGAAGTTTCAGTACAAACTTACCAATCTGTAACTGGTTCTGGCTTGCTTGGCTCCTCTAAAATGCTTGACACTAGCCCAAACATATCAGGACCACTGCCAGAATATGAAAGATTTATTGGTGCCCTAAAAAAAAAACCCAACACAACCCTAAATAAATAAAAGTATTTTTCTCCTAAACAAAACAGGCAAAAGGTAAAGCATTAAACCTTTAATTTATTTTAGCAGCATCTGTTAAGTGTTCCAAATTTAATGTATTCTCAGCATCCATACACAGAAATCTCTTCCAGCATTTGTGAATTCTATAGCCTAAATGAAGTAGAACAATTTTCCTAACTTCTTGCTTCAACAGAGACTTCTCAAGCTGTTACGTGAAGAGACAGGAGCAGCAAGATCTTCCTGTCTTTTCAATCAATGTAACTATTTTATGGACATTTCTTTACATCTTGACTGTCTCCTTTAGAGGGTAAATATGATCAATCTTCTCAAAATCTTGAGGATTCTAGTTTATCTACTTCCATAATTCAAGAACTACTATTTTAATCTAAGGGAAAAAAAAAGTTATACTTAAGTTGAACCACTTTTTAATCCCCTTTTAGAAGGGAATTGTTCATAACTTCATTAAACATTCCTGATAAATACCAAAGGTGTTCAACCATCACTACTCTTACAGAAGCCCAACTCTCATCTTTTACTTCAGGTGCAAAATGAGATCTTTACAGAGTTGTCTGTAACAACACCTAACTCTTCCTCAAAGTCAATGAAAACATAACACTGTTAAGACTGACTTCCCTCTAACACGCATTGTTTTCCTTCAATAAATTTCACTCATCATCCTATTCTCATTCAGTTGATTGGTTTCAGTGTCCCTGAAGATCCCTCAGTCTTCCCTGGTGTCAGCTTATGCAAACAACTACATCATCTGCCGATGCTGCCGCATAATTACTCACACTGATTTTGCCAATTAACAAGGACTATAAAACATGGGATAAACTATTAAGACTATCACCTTGTTAATCTCTTGCCACAGTGAAAATTAGCCACTTATGCCTTACTAGCTTTTAAGACCTCACAGTGTTTTGTCTTCTACCTACCTCTATTATTTACTTCCTCACTATTCAGTTTCCTCTGTACGGAATCTGGTCTACATGGTTTTGTTTAGAATATACATAAGTGCAAAGATTCTTGAAAACGTTTTATGAATGTAGGACTGTAACTGATATTTGAAAACTGGATCTCTTCTGTGCCTGTCAGATGGCAAGCTTTTTTTTTTCTTCTTCTAAAGGAGGCCTATTTATTTCCAATTTCTGCAGCCAACTGGAGATCATAGATGAAAGCCTGCATCTATATGATGATTTTCAGCAAGGGAGAGATCAGAGTCAGTTTATGATGTGGCACGGAAATTAAAAATTAAAAAGAACTGCAGACAGGGCAGCAGGAAGCTGAGTGGACTACAACAGAAAAAAATTCCTACAAAAGAACAAGCACACGACAGCAGCAAGTCTAAAACTGCACAAACAAATTTTACAGACTAGACAGAAGTGAGATGAAATGTTTAGCTGTTCCTTCTGGTACATACACCAGAAGCACTACAATGGAATTCAACCTGAACTGAATTCAGGACAACCTGAATCATTGACCAATTCTATTTCTTAATGAAGTCACTTGTTCAAACAAGGGACTAGAACCCCTCACCCCTTGTGTCTCAAGCCAGTACTGTTCACTAGCAGCAATCTGAACATTCTTGGTAATGTAACGTGTCAGGAAGCATATTGTATCATAAAATTCTTTCAGGGTGGATCAGGAAGATACTTCCCATGAGACACACTGACACACGTGGAAAAGAAGTCAACTATGTTCTTGTCTACTGGTCTCCAAATAAAGTAGCTGCTATCAACAACAGGACAACCCAAATTAACATAAAAAAATCCCAGCATAACAGGAATTCAGTTTTCTCAAGTCCAAGGTCAGCAGCTATTATCCTCTATGGTTTGGTACCAGAAAACACTTGCTGTAAAATCCCTTGATTCTGCAGCATCAAGGAATCGCATTTTTACCTCCAGTGCTGTAAGACAACTTACTGCCTACCAAGGTAGAGCAACATGAAAAGAATCCATGAAAATAAACAGCACACAGAAAAGGCAAAACCATACCAAATTGCATGGAACTATACCAAACAGAACAGTAATGTCCAGCCTGGCACCAAGTTCATGGCAGTGAGTAAATCTGCCCCTGCAGACACAGAAAGAACAGGAAATAGGACAAAAGTACCAAGACCTACAGCTTCTCAGCAAAATTTCCAAGGTACTGGTGGGAAGAGGAGGGTTGCAGAAAATGAAAGAGCAACAGGTAAGTGGAAATGCCACATCTGTGTGCTGTTCTGACTGTTATGATTAGAACTAGAACTGAAGCTGGGGACACATTCATAGCTTTTGACGATAGAAATTAGATGGAACTATTGTCCTCCTGAGGGGAGATACCGCACTGGAGAACATGCCTGAATTCTTTAACGGTGCCAATAACTTCATCCAACCTAGTGCTGAACAAAGGATGAATTTTCAAATGGACATTTCTCAAGAGAAGCTTGTGGCACCAGAATATTGGTCTATCGAAAGGCCTACAGATAGGTTTGAAGTACTGGGGCTCCTAGAATTTATTGTGGAATAATTTCAACGGCCAAAAACTTGAGAATTAAAAGGACAAAAGTAGGAGCAAAGTTACACTGCAAAGAAATCTCCAGTGATGGATCAGTTGCTCTCACAGAGCAGCTCAGAGGAACTAAACTACAGTTAGGCACAAAGTACCCTAAAATATTACAAGAAAAAAAAAAAAAACACCCAAGTTTGGTTGTTTTTTTTTTAACCCTCAAGGAATACTACATACCTGCAGTCTCAGAATGGGTATACAAATGGGTATACAAAAAGTACCATTTAGTTGTTTAATTCCTTGCATTTTTTTTTTTAAAAAAAAAACCTACCTTGCAGTAATCAAAGGCTGCTTTTAAGAAGAGATTGTATATTTTAATTAGTGGATTGCCTCTCAGAGCTTAAACTTAGCATTTACAGCTAATACTAAAGCCGTATGGTCTATTATTTAAAAAACTCTTAAACATAAACATGTCTGTGACACTTCCCAGGGAAGACTAGCAAAAAACCCCAGCTAACCAGTACTTAGCTTCTTTGCAATGCATGCATCTTCCTCAACCGTTACCTTTCAGCATCTTGTGAACCAGTAGACTCTCCTTTCTCCCCACCTCACACTTCCTCTTTTTTATTAGGCAAGTGATAAAAAATGCAGTGAAATTGATACTAGAAATGTGAACAGCATCATCATATTGTCAAAAGCTGCTGTGCCAGTCTGTACCAACGAACTCCCAAAAAAGGCAGTATTATATTGCCAGCATTTGGCATTAAGATGGAAAGAGTGGGAAGCCTAATATGAAATCATCGTTCACACATTTCTAAGGCTGGAATAGTTTTAACATTACAATTTTAATTGCTGTACACATGCCATAAAATGACTAATATGAAGGAAAGGACCGATTATTTCAGCAGGTATCTCCTAGTTTCCTGACTGTGCAAATAATCATTTCCTGTTTCTCACAAGCCTCGTATCATTCATGATTTTATAGAAATCATTCCTATGCAGAGCTGACTTATCAAAACTGAAGAGGAGTTTTATCTACTCTCCATGGAAGCTTTCAAACCCCTGTCCAGCCTCGTTGCCCTTCTCTGTACCTTTAACAATTTTACTGCATTATTAAGACTGGATGATCAGAAGTGCCTGCAATAGCCAAGACTTGGGCAGAGGGGATTTCTCCAGGGGAATAAAAATGCTTCATGATTCAAGTAACAAAAACCTTTCGCATTCATTCAACATCCAAAACTACAAAAAATATTTTTTTAAAATATAAAATTGAACTTGAGTGCATTCTATTAAAGGCATGGTGAGACAGTAGGCTGGTGTATTTCCAAGAGTAGCTGTACGCATATTTATGCTTTCAGTGGCAGAGGTGTACCGCTTACACTTGACCTGTGTCTAACACACTCTGCATTGTTCACATTCCAGGAAATACTCTACATTACCAAGCAGGATCATTATAAGCTGTGGTACTGAGGGATGGGAGGCATGGAAGGAAAGCAGTTTTGTTTCCTGAAGGAGTTTTCAGTTACATATGGCAGTTTCCCATTTCATTCCCTTAATGTAGTATTCTTTTCAAATTTTAAAATGTTTTTACATATACACAAACATACACATCTATACAGACACAGACTCCTTTTTTCACAACCACCTCTATAATAACTATTACACAGCAAAGAATTTATTGAGTTTCTAGTTATACCATAAACTCTTCCTAAAAAGATCCGGAATCCCATTTGTTCTGCTCCATAACCATTTCAGTATGCCAGAACACCACCATAAGATTATACCAAGAATGCTCATACCGTTTCTTTGTGCAGTCTTGAAAAGAAGTTTTTGAGCTAATATCCTCTCCACATGCTGACCAGTCACTATACAGACGGGAAGATTCTAGCGGAGGTGGCGTACTAGTAATTGCTCCTAATAATGGGGAAAATAATTGAGTGTCCATTTTTTATTTCTTGCTATTTACCTATGTTGAAAAGAGAAGGAAACACTTTTAACATTAGATGTTTACGTAAATGAGCAGTAAAGGCAACAAAGCAAACCCTTCCTTTTATATCTTGACCTAAATAATTTTTCAGGAAAATGAAACATAGCTATGACAAAAGGATACAGTCTAAAATTTGTTGCCTCCCCTGCCTTAAAGCGGTCCTAATCTGCCAAATTTATGCATCTTCTAAAAATAAATAAGCAAATAATAAAAACTACTTACTATACAATAATACGAATTCTCTACAGATTTCACACTGTAGGTGTTTGCATGTCAAGATCACAAGCTCAAAATCTTCTAGCCTACATGACTGGAAACATACACGTAACAAGCATAAACATCCCTTCTGAGAAAACAAAGGGAAGAGCAATTATCACTGCTACATCCCTGAAAACACAAAATAGTCCAATGAAGAGCCTACAGTAAGCAGGGAGGGACATTTGTAAACTCCACAGAGCAAAATGTGCATAAGAAAAGTAATCTCTGTTCAAGTACTGGTCCAGAAAAGACTATTAGAGATAAATGACTGAATTACCATTCAAGTAAATAATAGATCTAAGTAACATGGGAAACTGTACCTCACAAGGTGTCTCAACTAGGAATTGCCACAACAGAACCTGTGATTGACAAAGGTTTAAGCAGAGTATCAGAAACCTACTTTGAGTTGGAAGGGATCTCTGGGGTCACCTAGCCTAATCCCCTGCTCAGAGCAGATCCAGTCAGATCAGGCTACTCAGAAACTTGTCCAGTGGAGTTCTGAGATCCCACCACTTCCTCTCTGGGCAAACTCTTCTATATCTAACTGCTGTCCTGGTTTTTAAAAAAAATTAAAAAGTATTGAAAATAGTCTGGACCACCTTCTCTATAACCTCCCACAAGGCAGCTGCACACATCCGTAAGATCTTCCCTTTTTCTCTTCTCCAGGCTGATCAGACCCAGCGCTCTCAGCCTCTCCTCAGACATCCCATTCTCCAGCCCACAACCATTCTGGAAGCTCCTGCAGGACTCACTCTAGCACCCTTCTTGTACTGGGGAGGCCCAAATTGGACACAGTGTCCAGTTGTGGTCTGACAAGGGCAGAACAGAGGGGATTACAAACAGCACTCACTCTGCTGGCTATGTTCTTGCTAGGACAGCCTGGCATAGGGGCAGCCTTCTCTGCTGCAAGGCCACACTGCTGATTAACATCCAACTTGACCACCAGGACCCCCGATCCTTGTTGATTAATTTTTCCAAGTTTTGACTCTAGGAGTAAAAAGCTCAAGCTTTCTTGACAAACAACCTTTTATGATAGAGAACTGAACTAGCTGCCCTTTAATTCTCATGAGTAAAGGCATCTAGTCAAGATGGAGTACTTGTGGTTCTGAAAATAACATTTAAGAGAAAAAAAAAAAACAAACCACAAAACAAAAACAAACCTCAAAAAAACCCCAAACCAACAACAGCAAAAAAAAATCCAAAACTCCAAATGTATCAGTAGCTGCAAGAGGCCATGGGATCAGATGTGGACTGGAGCTGACTGCAACATCCAGCCCTGTGCTTTACACCTTCCTGAGGCGGCCAGTAACTACAAAATTGTCCTAAGGAGAACATTTAGCAGCATCTGTTCCCACCCAATTCTAGAAGCATTTCTTAGTGAATTGAGGTTCTTACAAGCACAAAGAAAACCACCACTACATCAGTTTAAAAGAATCTATTGATGGGATTTCCTGTTTCAAGACACATTTCATTGAAGATACTGCCTTTCAGTTTCTTTGAGTAATTCAATCCATCTTCCTGAAACAATTTCTGAATTTGTTTTGTCTTCTTGGCAACAAAAAAAACCCCAACAACAAAGCAGTCAGTAGACCAACTCAAAAAATGAACTTTTTGGGGAGAAAAAAAGGGAATCACTTCCTTACAAAAACTAATATATTTCATCTTCAGCCCTCAAAGAGCGCATTATGTTGCCACCACACTGCCTATTAATATATGGACAGCAATGCCTGGGAGAATGAAAAGAAAATGACTGGAAGTTCCAATATATTTACACATAACCAAGATCACTTCTGAGGCCATGAGACAACCTGGAGGTTGTTTGACAGTCCCTGGCTTCACTTGGATGCGTTAGTCAAAGGTTTTCAACAAAAGCAACAGGTTAAAGAAAGGTGGCAGATGTCCTGTGTGTACAACCTGGTAGTAGGAAGAATTCTGAACATGCTGCAGAAAAAAAAAAGTATAGTTAGCTTAATCTAAGACCCTAACATTTAGAAGCCATGCTGAACAGAAAGACCTTTTTTAGGACTATGAGGATAAAATAAAGTTCTGTCACATTGTAAATACAGCTGGAATTGGTACAAAACATCAGATTTTTTTTTTTTAAGCTGGCTAAAAAATTAAGAAAAAAAAAAGCTCTTTCATCAGGTTGCTCGAACTAGCCTTGGATCAAAGAAATAAGCTGAAGGAGGGTCAATTTAGATTAGATGTTAGAAAGAAATTCTTTACTGTTAGAGTGGTGAGGCACTGGAACAGGTTGCCCAGAGAGGTTGTGGCTGCCCCATCCCTGGAAGTGTTCAAGGCCAGGTTGGATGGGGCTTTGGGCAATGTGGTCTAATGGAGGGTGTCCCTGCCCATGGCAGGGGGTTGGAACTAGAAGATCTTTAAGGTCCCTTCCAACCCAAACCATTCTATGATTCTATGAAATGAAACCATTTGCTAAATCCTTTTTGAATAACTGCAGAAAGTTCTCAACCATGCACTTACTAAATTCCTGAAAAGGCTAAAAACCCCACAACATTAGCTCCCATTTTATTGCTTCTGAGATAAAAATTGCATTGTCACTAGGAGCCATATCTATATTGCCAAAATTGTCAACTTTGTGAGACTAGTGCTTCCTATCGGAGAGATACCTTTAAAGCTCTGAACAAGCTGATAGAAAACAGAGTTTAAGGCAAATTTACACTGAATACGGCCTTATGCATTCAGTCTGTCTAGAGCCACTCTGAAAGTTTTTTATAGCTAGAGCTTTTAAAAAGTTATTTATATCTAAATAAACTAAAAGAACAAAACTTCTATATTGATTATTTCACTCTCTCATGCCCCATCCTTCTAAAAGGCAAAACGCTAAGTTAATTTATTTTTTCTCTCGCTCCTCTTTTCTCAAAAGTAGAACAGTAAAATCTTGCTTACTATGAATCTTTGGTTGGAATTTGGCTTAGTGAAAGCTCTCACAGACTCGGAAGATCTCCCTTCCTGGGTCTTGTCTGAAAAGGTAGTAAAGAAATATCACCTGGCCAAGTGTGCTTCTACCAGGAACAGGACAGAACAATCCTTTAGTAATTTTTTTTAGTTAAAAAAAAATTTACACTGAGGCCTTATCAGTTGCTATAAACTTGTATTGCACATCCAAAGAAATGTCTATTAAGTAACAGAATTAGAGGTACTACAACCCTGTAGAGAGAGGCTAGACACATATTCTGTAACATTCCGTACAAACACATTGTCTTTCTCTGTATCAGTAAATAAAGAGACTCGAGAACAACTTTCTGGCCCAGAGATGAAATGACATGACAGTCCTTGTGTGATATAGGTAAATTCTTACCCTGCAGAAGAGGAGGAGGAGGGCGATACCCAAATTATCTGCTGTAAGTGACTCCTGAACCACATACAAATATCATTTAGGAAAACAGTAGCTGACCAAGGCCAGAATTTTAGCAACAATTTAGCAGTATCAACAAGCACATGCCAATGCCCTGGCCCTGTTTAGTCTAGTAAGAAGCAACACACAGAGATAAATTATGCTCCTTGGCTAGAGTATAAAATACTTTTGCACAGATTAAAAATAGGATCTGTAACTACTGGCTTTATCTTTTATTTTCAGAGCCATTAGTCATCACTAATGTGAATTGTGCAGGACATTGTGACTAAAGATCAGTAGAGGAGGTACTTCATGTACCCTAGATACAACCTCGCCACTCAGCACTTCCAAAACACTAGAGCATGTCATTCTACCTAGTTAAACAAAATTTCAAAATAACTGAGAAACTCTGGTCTCTGCTTTACAAATGAACTACTAACAAGTTACAGTGAAAAAAGGATAAAACAGTGTGTTGCCTCCTACAGCTTGTTTTAGTTTCAAAATTCTTCACCGAATTTTAGATAGAGTCATAATCTCCATAACTGGCTTTGCAAAGAAAGGACTGCCTGCAGAGGCACAGACATGTTTCACTCAGAAGACCAACCTTAATCAACAATGAAATGCTGTCTCCAAAAACAAAACAAAAACAAAAAAAATCAAATGACAACTCCTACAGTTTTCAGTAGGGCTTTTACTTCATTCTTTCCATCCTGCAAATCATGGGAAATGCATGCAAAAGTCTTTGAACTTCTGCAAGAAGCTCATCGCAACTGAGGAGTAAGCAAACTGAAGCACTTACCAAAAACATTCACTATTTCCAAAAGCTTCATGCAGTTCTTTGTATCTAGAAGCTTTTCTAAAGTTTATTTGAGGAGAAATAAATGAGTAGAACTTCATCAGTATAACGCTAACATTAAATTATAAATATATATGAAACTCAGTAGTATCAGAGCTATTAGGCATTGATACTGTTGCGGTAGCTGTGACAGGAGTCCTGTGCTCCACTACACACTGACTCACTTTTTACTACCTGGCTCCTTTGTGCTTCTGCTTCATCCAGGCTGCTTGCTAAAGACTTGCTGTTACTACATGCACGGTTTCACTGCTCCAGCAGTGAGGACAAAGACTTTGAGGAAGGTTGTCACTTCCTCACTCCTCCTCCTGCTATCCTCCCATTCACCAATCAAGTGCCAAGGTAGCAGAGCTGCCAGGCACATAGAGGCACATGAAACCTACAGATCTTAGTAAAGGACTTGATAATCGCTAAGTTGTACTGGGAACAGAGGATCCTGCAAGGCAGAGATCTCAGAACAGCTGAGGCTGGAAGGGACCTTTGGAGCCAAGGCCCCTGCTCCAAGCAGGTTGCTCGGGACCTCATGCAGTCAGGTCCTGAGCACTGCCAAGGGTGATCAGGACAGAAGACGCCCAGAAGTGCCAGTGTGCCCTCACTGTACCTTCGCACACAGATAACGAGACAAATTCTCCACAGAGAGAGATTTCTGCCTCACCACCGCTGCTTGAGATGGTCAGCTAGGAGACAGAGAACTATGATCTTCTGAAAATACTCTGTCCAAAGATTTAACAGCACCATGAATACAGCAGACGACTCAAATATTATTTCTCATTACTGGAAATGTTTTGGTTTGTGTGCTGTCTGGCTAAGTACTGGAAACAGTTCAAGACCATAACTGTCTATTCTGAGATGGTAATAGCTGCTGACAGAGCAGTGACGGCCCCTCAAGCAGGAATGGAAGGAGTTTTAGGGATTTTCATAGAGACCACTACATTATGCCAACTGTATGAAGTGTTTGCAATCATAGAATAATCATAGAATCATTTAAGTTGGGAAAGACCTTTAAGATCATCAAGTCCAACCGTTAACCTAGCACTGCCAAGTCCACCACTAAGCCACGTCCCCAAGCTCCACATCTACACATCTTTTAAATACCTCCAGGGATGGGGACTCAACCACTTCCCTGGGCAGCCTGTTCCAGTGATTGATAACCCTTTCAGTGAAGAAATTTTTCCACATATCCAATTTAAACCTCCTCTGGCTCAACTTGAGGCCATTTTCTCTTGTCCTATCACTTGTCACTTGGGAGAAGAGACCAACACCCACCTGGCTACACCCTCCTTTCAGGTAGCTGTAGAGAGCGATCAGGTCTCCCCTCAGCCTCCTTTTCTCCAGACTAAACAACCCCAGGTCCCTCAGCCGCTCCTCATAAGACTTATTCTCCAGACCCTTCACCAGTTTCGTTGCCCTTCTTTGGACACACTCCAGCACCTCAATGTCTTTTCTGTAGTGAGGGGCCCAAAACTGAACACAGAACTCGAGGTGTGGCCTCACCAGAGCCAAGTACAAGGGGATGATCACTGCCCTGCTCCTGCTGGCCACATATTGCTGATACAAGCCAGGATGCCGTTGGCCCCCTTGGCCACCTGGGCACACTGCTGGCTCATATTCAGGCGGCTGTCGACCAACACCCCCAGGTCCTTCTCTGCCAGGCAGCTTTCCAGCCACTCTTCCCCAGCCTGTAGCATTGCCTAGGGTTGTTGTGACCCAAGGGCAGGACCCGGCACTGAGCCTTGTTGAACCTCATACAGTTGGCCTTGACCCATCGATCCAGCCTGGCCAGATCCCTCTGCAGAGCCTTCCTGCCCTCCAGCAGATCAGCACTCCTGCACAACTTGGTGTCACCTGCAAACTTACTGAGGGTGCACTCAATCCCCTCATCCAGATCATTGATAAAGATATTAAAGGGAACTGGCCCCAGCACTGAGCCCTGGGGAACATTGCTTGCGACCGGCTGCCAACTGGATTTAACTCCATTCACCACAACTCTTTGGACCTGGCCATCCAGCCAGTTTTTTACCCAGCCAAGAGCATGCTCGTCCAAGCCACGAGCAGCCAGTTTCTTCAGGAGAATGCTGTGGAAAATGGTGTCAAAGGCTTTACTAAAGTCCAGGTAGACAACATCCACAGCCTTTCCTTCATCCACTAAATGATGTTATATGTATCTGGGGTACCTTGCTAACTATAGCATTAGAGGACACAGACTAAAAAATTCAACAGGGCTTCAGTCTCCTCCCATTTGGAGGTGAGAAGGGTCTACAGCTTATATCAGACTAACAATTATCTGAAAGGATACATTATTTTTTGGCTTATAATATAATCAGAGCTAAATATTTGCTTCATTATGTAACTAGAAAAAATTACTTTTATTGACATAAAGTCCCATCTGACAAAGTTCTTGATTTTCAAAAAAGCATTTGAGCTAAATTAGGAAAAAGCCTTTTTACAGTCAGTGATCCCAAAACTGCAGAACTCACTGCTACAGTGCATTGCTCACAGATGCTTTTTATAAACATCTATCATATCTTTCTTGTAACAACAGTAAATGACAGCACTGCACAGTATTATTACTTCTGCATTGAGTGTATTCTTCTCTGATTTCTTGGCAGGATAAATATTTCCTGTTTATTTCTATTTTTCTTGGCAAGATAAAGCAAACATATGAAAAAGCATTGTTTTGTTTCTTTGACTTAAGACTTCTAATAACTCCTGTCTATACCCACTTTAATCTATAGCACACTGAAAATGGTTAACCCACTCAGGAGGCACTGCTAGTAATTCTCTGAAACTAGTAGTAAAGAGAAACAGATCAGAATTCTATCAGTTGTCTTTTTGGGTTACCTGGGAAACTAACCAGTACAAGCGAAGAGGTGACAGGGGTATATCAAAAACTAAAATCAGGGGGGAAAATAGGTCAGTTACTCAGATACCTCTTAATATCAGGGACAAAACCATAAAAATGGCAGATTACTGGAGACTTCCTTCTAAATCCCAATTTTGTATCATATAAAAGACTTGTTGCAGCAGCAAAGATAAATGTTCCTTTTCAACAGTCAAAGATTTAAGAAACTTTTTTTTCTGAGAAAAAGGAATTAAGTCTGTCAGACCTCTCTTAGCCAGTTAGGTCAAAATCATATAAAAAGCACCACTTACAATGTGGGAGGGAGTAGTACATTTCTGAGATGTTTTTCAGTATATGGGTTCTATAGCCCAGTTACCATTAAGAACACTCATGTGCTACTGGGCCATTTCTTTTGTTTGTTTTAAACACTAGCATTTAAATACATTCATTTCACATAATTAAAGATTTATTTATTTTTTTTAGCCATAGTAACTTCCAGCAGTTGTTCTTCAGAAGACTTTGTGGTAAGTTTCACAAATGCCCTTGACAAGAGGCACTCAAAGCCGGACTGAATGAGGAACTGCTGACTTCCATGACTAGAGGCTTACTCTCCTGTACTAACAAAGTCATAGTGAAAGCTGCTCCATCTGTAATCTAGCATTCTCTTCAGGCGTTGCTGGGGTTTTTTTTTGTTGTTATGTGGTTATTCAGTATATTTACTGAGAAAAACCTACACATCATACAAGTATTTATGTCTGTTTACCTAAGCAAATTCACTTTTTGGACTCACCTGTGACTTGTAATGACCAGGGGCGGCACTTTGTTTGACCATGTCCTTGTTACCAGTATAGAAGCTCTCTTCTCTGAAGTATGCAGCATTGCCGTGCAAGCAGAAATTTAGCTTCTTAAGGACAGGCTTAACCTATTTAAAAGAAATTACAAAGAAAAAAAAAGACGGTAATTATCAGGTCTGTCAAAGTTATACCTATTATGCATGAAACTCATTTTTAGCCACCCCTCATTGCTCCTCCCACCACCTTTCCACGTCACACCACCCACAGCTCCTCCAGTACCACCTACATCTTACACATTCGCAGAACAATGACGATATTGCTTTATTGCTGTGAGATCCCACATGACAGAACAGCTCAGCAGACAGGAGAGCTGCTGACCACAGGTCACATGGAGTCCCAGAATGGGTAAGCCAGCTGCGCCGTGCTGCACCTAGGATCATGCAGATCATATATGCCTAGCAAGACTCCTCTATTCAGCTTTATCCTGTCACACAGACAGATACACCACACAGGTCCACATCTACCACACCAGTATGTAAGCTCACCCCATGATCCTGCTCAACAGCACACATCTGCCACAGAACTGAACATCCATCCCCATCACGTGCTAGGTCAAACAATCCTCAAGTACCTGGGACCGCACCCATTGAAGGGCTCCACTCCATCTTCAGACCTCCAGCTCCTGCCACACAGTGCTATACAAAACCAGGTGTGATAAACACGCGTTTCCAAAAGCACTCAAAGTGTAACATGACAATTCTAAAATCCTTTCCTATGCTCTCTGCACACCCATTTAAACCCATTACAGTATAACCTCTTCTATTTCCCTTATTGAAAAGCAGTTGCAACTGCCTACTGACATGCCTGCAGGTTGCACAGGTGCCATTTCTCCAACTTCAGCCATTTCCATTACATGACACAGCAAAAGTCTGTGCATTACACAAATGTAAGGCTTCATCCTCGCTGACACAAAGCTTTAACTGGTGGAAGCAATGAATGGGGGAAGGGCTGGTTTTATGATTCAGATAAATCAGGATAAAGTATGCCACAGTCATATTATGATACATTCTTAAAACTTAACAAAGCACCTGCTCTTCTCCTAAAGTAGTAAGATGATGTCAGACTACACCTGTATCCAACTATGGCTAATGTCCATGGAGGTATCTTGATGTTTCTGGGAAGCAATGAGCTTGCTGCCTACACGCTGGACGGTCTTCAGTGCATGTACGATACTCTGGCTGTACTGCAAGGTAAGGGCTGCAGCAATACAACCCTACAGAAAGCTTTGTGGCCCACACAGATGGGAAGATTAGGCTCCGTGTATTTAAGCTAAGATAGTGGGCTCTGCGACAAAATGACTCAAGTGCACACAACTGCTCCTAGGTGCTAATTTTATTACTAGTCATCCCTTCTGAAAGGAAACTGTGTGTAATATCTTTATACCACCCATGATGATTTGTTCAGTCAATGTGTGTCTAAGCCTCCAACCTCTACTGATCTTTTAACTTGTGATTTATTAGCTGTTCTTCTGTCAAAGCAGACTTAATGATACACATTAATGATTTGGCTAATCACTACTGCTGTGACACACTATAACTATCTGCACCTTTAAAAGTGGGTTTCACAAAGCATTGTTTGATGCCTGAAAGCCCAAACAATCCATTTGTTTCTCAAAACAGGAACTACTTCAAATCAGGGGAAACTTTCACAGCATGGCAGGTGCTGTGTTAGGCTTCACAACCTACGTAAGAGTAAAACCGAAGCTTAAAATTTACACAGCTGTTCAAAAAAAAAAAAAGGTAAGAGTACTACCTCTGTGCTCCAGTCAATACACACTCTTTCAGGAAAAAATGGATTTTCAATGGTAACTTTCTATGGCCGTCACTTAGCTTTTAGGGGCTGACAAAACCACACGCTTATTACACTACTGGTAAATAATTCATTTGTAGAAAGGTCTTTTGGGCTATCTTCAGGAGATGAGGGTGCTACATTAGAGCTTTAGAAGCTGCCAATGCTTTAGTTAAAGAAGCACTGCCAGCTTGCATTGCGTTAAATTGACAACTAAAAAAAAGGTTTTCATTGAGTACTTTAATATCATGCCCTGAATTTGTAAAGTTTTATTTTCTCCTGACATTGTTCAAAAAGAACTCTAAGCAAAAAGACAAATGACCACAGCACAACACCAGAAGTTGTTCCATCAGCAGGGAAGACCGATGACTGACTTCCTACACATTCATGCCCTGTCCCAATCTCATTGTTATAGCAGCAGTTTCCCTACTGCATCCTCTCAGTCTCCTCTGTCCCTCCCTACTCATCCCAATGGCAACCAGCTAAGAGCCCACTGTAACGTGATGGGATAAGCAGGCCACATCGAATGCTTAAAATCATGCGGAAGCCTTTCTCTCCACAAGGACACCAATCTGTATCTCTCCTCTGTGAGGCTGTCAACTTCTATGGCATTTACAGAAGTTCATTACTGTAGGGACACCCATCCACCCCTCCTCCAGTTTCACTGAATTTGATGGATGGTTCAAAGCTTACCCAAGGAATGACAGACTCCTCAACAACATGACCATTCCATATCCCAAAAAAAGCGATCCCTCTGCTCGCTCTTAGGAGTGTAACATCCATTCGTCTTCCCATCAATGCTTCTTAAAGTTAATGCTAGAAACTTGAAATGAACTTGCAAACAGTGAGCCCTCTCAGCAAGTGTATAGCCACCCTACTAATTTTATGCCTTCTGCCCCCATATGTCCTGTCCCTTGGTGAAGACAGGGATAATGTCTTCCCTGTATACATATGTATATACACGCACACACTTTCCACAGTCGTCTTGCACTGATCAAACAGAAGCCATAGTAAAAATGAAACTTTACTTTGAATTATTCCTCACTGATTAATGTGAATTTTGCTCATGCGAATGCCTGCTTTTCAGAGTAATACAAATAGTAGTATCTTCTAGACAGATGCAGTATGCACGTGCACACGCACTGATGCCATCATGGAAGAGTATCCAAGTTACAGGCTTTGCGGTTCTGCATGCTACGGTACATCTAATCCTCCAGAACAAAAAGACAACTTGAAACATTACCTTAATATTGTAGGGAGATCATGAGGAAAGCCTAAAAACTTCCACCTGCACTACCTAAGAGTTTACAAGTTCCAGAATCAGGTTACATGGGAAAACTGCTGTTAAGTCTAAAGACCCACACTTCTCTAAACACACTTATTTTGAACTTCTTTTATATTTAGGCCTATCTGCTTTAGAAAGCTATATGGCAGAAAGTTTGTTGGGGGAAGCGATTCCAGTCTGCTCCTCAATTCCGCCTTTATGAAGCATTATCCTTAAAACAGTATGCCAGTACTTCTGTGAGCTTCCTCAGCTAAAAAACAAACAAAACCCCACCCTAAACACACAGAACATTTCTGCAATATTTATATTAAAACTTACAATGTCAATGACAAGAAATTAAGCATAATAAGCACACAATACAGATTTATTCACGGGGAACTGTGGCTACATATGTGCCATTATCATAACTTCAGCCTTCCTAAAGTCAGTAATTTCAGAAATTCAAATTTGTAAACTCCCCATTTACTACAATTCTTGCTTTATTAATTTGAAAAAAAGTCAGGAACAATTTGCCAGCAGGTAGCTTAGAAACAAAGCTCTGGTCTGCAATTTATTTAAACTATTAAAAAAAAAGTTACTGATACTGTTCTTCATGATAGATTTTTATACATGTAGAAACTCTAACTGTGGTCTAAAGCCACAAGTATTTTGAGCACTGGAATCCTATTATTTCCAAGTTCTTTTCCATGCAAAAATGACTGAAGCCTCCTGTCCATACTCTGGAGTTTCAGAGGACGTTTTTTAGTTTATAAAAGCTATTAAGACCCTAATCCCTAATTTAAAAAGTAAAATCACCCCTCATCAAATACTGACATGAAGTTGCCAGTTTTAAAAACAGTGAACACAACTCAGCTGCAACATGTCATTATCCAAAAGTTCAAATTTGGGACTGGTAAGGGAAAGTTTTACAAAGGTGGCGAAAGACAGCTACTTTAATGCATCTATCACTAAGCTGCCTGTGACGCTCAAAATATCTAGTCAGCAAATACACATTTAAGTACTTGAACAACGTAATTCAAGTGCACTGCACGCTCCACAGAAATATAAGGGAACTTAATGTCAACTACCTCTATATATTCACATTCACTTAGTATTCTTACCATGTGCCACACTCCATTATCTCCTGGTAGACCAGACAACAAAAAGGACTATTAAACAAACAGGTACAGAGTTTTTAACTGAACTTCTGCTCACTTTAGAGTCAACTAATCCGAAGCAGCTTAAGTGCACGATTTGTAGATTATGTCCTTTGAAATACATGTTGCTGTAAAGCAGGATTATTGGTATTAATATATTCTCAGTATAAACCTTTTTTGTTTAGGAATATAAAATGCCAACTGAAGTTACAAAACATTTTTCCAGATTCATTCTGACAGATGGACTATCTAGTACAATTTAAACTCCACTAAATCAAAACCTCTTTCCAAATATATTTTATTTTTAAACAAACAGAAAAATGCTGAAATTATCAATTACTGAATGTGTAAAAACAAACTCTTTTAAGGTACAAACTGGCATAGGTGGCCAAATAAATAGAATTTTTTAAATCAGCTGCACAAGAATCCATATACACTATATACCATTATATAGAGACTTGTATCTTAATTTCATCAGACTACAAAGATTAGACACAAAGCTACTTTTCCCACTTGACCAGCTCCTCACTCTGTGAAATTTAAGTACTAAGTAGATGTCTTGAAGATTGCAGACTTGAGCAAACACTGTCGCAATGCCATTTAACATATCTAAACTGTTTCTAAACAGAAACGAAAGGGGATCTATTACCTGCTTGAGAAGTTACTACATTTCTCAGAGAAAGGATGGCAGCAAGTATCCCCAAGTTTCCCATCCACTTTGTAAATCTCTCCTCATCATCCCTATTAGAAGGCGCTGGTGGTTGACACTAAGAGACATTTGTGTTTGGAGAATTATGTTTTTGTCAGCTGCTCACAATATGCGATCACTTGAAAAACGGCGCTGTCAGGCAAATAAATCATTAAGCTTACTTTAAAACACAACATTAGAGCAATCTAAGCACACATTACACTGCAGAAATCGCTTTGCCAGAGTGTTTTCCAGCTTCCTAAAATATCGGTATTACTCCAGACACCTAGCATCTCTCCTGAACAACAAAACCTACATAAACCTCATCCCGTTGTGAGAATCAGCTTCCACCGAGATAAACCCACACAGATGTTACCACCAGCCATTCCCCGCCTGCATTCCTCCCACCAACACAGGCCACTGGGGAAGCAAAGGCAGCACAGGCACTCCAACCTACCGGTTGTACACACTAGAGCACTGCCGCAGCAGCTGATCCCCGTGCTTTCAAGTCCAGCAGCATAGCCCACACAGTGCTGAACCAGTGCTGACGCCGCGCACCTCGTTTACCTGCCCTAACATCGCTGCCATGGGACGCACACTACACACCTCCGTTACTATACGCACACGGAAACTGTTGCCAGGCTATGGACAGCGTCTCTCCTCCACCCCTGGAAGCTGCAGGACAAAAACAGCAGAAAGCAGCACGCAGATTTTGGGCTGTGGGCAAGGAAACGGCCCCTCACGACAAACTAGCGGTGCTAGCATTAAGCAATTACTCCACACATCTATTCCTAGACAGAGGAGTCTCTAAGCTGCACCAACACTACGAGAAACAGTACAAATTGCTTGCCCTTACGTGTCACCTCATGTTTTCTTCAGATACACACCCTTTCAAATAGCTCTGCGGCAACTGAAATCCTCCCCTGGTAAGCAAAGATTTCACACTGCCAAAGGCCCTGCTACAGAAGTGAAAGAAACACCAAGCTTACATTTTTGGTCTTCTTGCTTTACAACCAGTCTCAGCCATGTAATGTCTGATGTCACTGGAGTACCAGTATGTGGAAGTACTATGGGAATTGTAGTCTTTCCACTATTGTGCAATAGCTACAAGGTACGGGATCGAGGACTGCAACCGTCAGCCTTGGGAACTGTCTCCTTCACGCAGAGGCTTACGGGGACAGTCTGAGAAACACAGATGAAATGCTTTATTTAGCCAGAAAATGCTTCTCAGATGGGAAAGAAGAAAAGAGTGTGGGAGGTTTTGAAATTCACCTTCTCCTGCTTCCCACACAAGAAGTAATTTCTAAGCAATTACTCTCAGGTGATCACATACTTCCAAAACCTCCAATCAAAGTTTTAATCAGGAAGCACAACCTGGCAAGGAAGTTTTAATCACTGTAATATACAATTTATGTATAACAACATCGTATTTAACAGTACAAGAGTCCTTATGACAAGTCCATTGTCTCTTGTACGTCTGAGGTTTTGATATATACACATGAAAAAATAATTCACTGAAATGAATATTTTTTGTCTGGTGATGATGCACCTGCCCCTTTGCTCCTACCTCCCTCCAGAAATGTAACATTTGTCTCACCCCAGCTAAGGAACTATGAAAGACCCGCAACGTGAGCAAGTCAAGCCCTATGCTTCCTGTAACAAGAATTAAAAATAAAGGTTATTTAGTGAAAGGCTCTCTTTCATGCTAGAATGCTGTACCTGACTTACCTTCTCTCTACTTTCAGTCAAATATCTCATTACATTTTATCACTTTTTACACATCTTTCCTTAATAGTCATTGTTTTCCCACAAATCTTTGCCTTAACTCAGACAGATGAACCCTGATCTTTTCCTCACATCACCGTATTTTTAATGATACAGAAATTAAGAAATATAATTTAAGCAAATTAAGGAATCCAGAGACAGTGGAACACAGCCATTTTCATCTTTTTGAAGAAAACAAGTAAAAAATCAGGTATAATATAATATAGTTCAGTGGCTGGGAAGTGTAGTCCATCATCAGCCAATTATTAAGTCTCAAAAAAAGAGAAAGCAGAGTACTAACAACTTTCACCTAATTTTTTCCAAAAGAGCTCTAGATTTCCTTCAGCACACACTTAAGTTAGCTGAGTTAAATCTAAAAATACATGTTATTAACCCTGAACAACAAGACTGCCCCAAAATCATCTTACAGAATATGAAAAAACTATGACAGCCAGAAGCGTTACAGTGGAAATCAGAAAAACATTCGGTCTTAAGTTCTTCAATGACGTAATGCAGGCACATTACAGACAAAAGATCCTAAGAGGGAGGGGGGAAAAACTCAACAACTTTCTCCAAAGTTTTCTTCTGTTCCCAAGGCATTTTCACTAAGATCTTGTAACATTATCTTGTTCTGCAAAGTCCTTCCTTCATGGCTGTCGCTGTAGCACTTACCACTGAAAGCACTGCTAAAATACACTACAGTGCCATACAGCACATCACCTTACCCAAATATTATTTAAGTGTATTCCATATAGCTTTTCTGAGACAGCAGTAAATAGGAAATGAGGTCACCCCTCTCTAAAACCCTCAGCCCTTGTTTACATTATTGCTACTCTCCCTCTGGTTTCTCTCCACAAAGCTGTAACAGCATTGAGAGACTGCAACTGTTCTCCTCCAGCTTCTCCAGCTGCCTGATGTAAGCACAATTTGAGAAAGACAACATGACACAGGGAGCTTTTATACCCATTTTCCACATTCAGGTTTTTGGAACAGCATATTTGCACCAGTGCTGCTGATAGCACACACTGAATTCAAGTGTTTCAATAAAAAAAGATAAAAAAATCTCAAGCCATGCTCTGGATTAAACAAAACAGAGAAAGCCCACGTGTTTCCAGTGTTATGACAGCACAGTACTGAAGTACATGCAATAATTTTAGTGATATGAGTAGACCCCAATAGCTTCGAATGAAGTCCGACAGCAGAATTTCACACTCATTTGGCCTGAGGAAGACAGAGGGAAAGAGGAAATCCAGACACAAATACACAAAAACAGTTTAGGCATAAATTATTTCTGCTAGCTTGAGGACAGCGTGTCACGGAAAAACAAAACAGCCTTTTCTGAAGGGCTAACAGTCTACATAAAAGCAGAATACCACGCAGGCAAATGGTTGAGAGAACAGTTTGAAGTCAAAAGGCAGCCTATCTCTTTGCTATCATCCAGCAGGAACTGGTCACAACAGTATTTTTATAAAGTAGCTAGAAGTAGTAGTAGCTACACCCTCCTCTCAAAGTAACATGTCAAATGCCCCCAGTGCACGTAAACAGAGCGTGGCTTCAGCAGCAATGGCTGCAAACAAGGGGACGAAAGCTGCCAAATTCCCCTGTGCTGAAAACACCAGAGAAAACTTTCCTGCAGGAAAGGCAGGACTACCACAGGCTGTGAAGAACACATCGTATTTGCGACTCTCATCTGTGCAGTATTCTGATACTCCCTGAAGATTTCAAAGCTTTCAGCAACGCATAAACAGCAGGTAAACATAGTCAAAATATTAATAAAGCTAGAAATATCTGTAAAGACTCTAACTAACTTCAAGTCACTCAGTGTGAAGATGCGCATACAAAACCTCCTAACATCGGCCTGGCCAAAGCAGTATGAATTCATTCAATGATGTATTTTAAATAGCAGATTGCAGTGATTTTAATAACTCGGTAGAACATCTGTTTATACAGTAGCATACTCGATACAGTATAAGTATTAGCAGTCATTCTTCTGGACCCATCACCACACCAGAAGAAATTTTGTGACCTTTTAGTATGGCAAGAAATGTAAAAAAAACATAAAAAAATGAAATCAAACATTGCTTCCAGAAGAAAAACAAAACAAAAATCAGCAGGGAAAAAAAAAAAAGGGGGGGAGGGCCAAAAAAAACCAACTTCTTTTTCCTAAAACCAAACATCTCAATGTATTCCTCTCCATAGCCTCAGAAAGCAACTGCTGTCTTACTCTATCGGGATTTCAAGCTATAACACTTGCTTACTTCACCGCTCTTCTGCTATCTCTCCGCGCAGAAACATCACTCATTTTTGGTGTGCCAACACCGCTCACGGCTCTTTTAACTTCCGAGCGCACAGAGAGCTCTGACAGACTACACAGACTGGCAAGTGGAAGAGGAAGACAGCCTTGTACTTTCGCTGATACGTCCTTTATTTACACGGTTCTGCTCTAAAAGCAGCCCACAGGGCTTCCCCTCCCTCCCTGGGAGCCCCAACAAGACCCACTACAGCTCCGCCACCGCTCCTCCCAGGGCAGAGGCCTGTTCCTCCCCTCACAACCTCCCCCCCACACACACCGCTCACCCCCGTCCTGGCAGCAGGGGCGGCAGCGCTGACGCCTCACCTCTGCCCGGGAAGCCCCGTCAGGCCGAAGGGCCGGAGGCTGGGCGCTACCCGCCACCATTTTATCCTCCCTCACGCCGTGAGGGGCCGTTGCAGCCGCCCCAACGGCCGCGCCGCCGGCGCGAGCGAGCAGGAGACGGCGGGAGAAGCGCGAGCGCCCCCCTCCTTCCCGCGCCCAACGCGCGCCAGGCGAAGCGGGAAGGGCGGGGAGCGAGGGCTCAACGCCGGCGGTGGGAGAAACCACTGCGCGGGGGGGGGAGAAGGGGGGGGGGAGAAGGATGGAGCGGGAGGGGCGAACCATTGGCGGAGCGAGAGGGGGGGGAACCGCCATGGCGGGGAGGGCGAGGGGGAACCTGGGCGGCGAGGGGGAACTGAGGCAGCGAGGGGGAACACCCCCAAAACGGGGATCGGGAACGGCTTGGGCCCTCATTGTCCAGCGGTGTTCAGTCTGAGACAGGCACCTGAGCAGGTTACCTGGCAGCTCCCCTCAGCCGCCATGTTTGTCCCGTGCTGAGGAAAGCACAAAAACCTGACAGAATCGCACTGTAAAAGTGTCTCGTTTCCCTCCCCGCGGCAGTGGAGAGGCTGCGTGGGCCCGGTGCCATGTTTTTTTCCTCAACATTTCTTCCTTCCAGCAGAAATTGGTTATTAAAACTGCCGCTGAGAAGATTTCATCCCGTTGGCTGCCACGAGGAAGGGGTTGGTTATTCACCCCTTTTTGGCAGGCCCTGGGTCAGCGATGGATCCTCGCTGTGCAGGCCGTGAGGGGGAATAAAATTAGAAGGTTAGTGCGGGTTGGGGCTGCCCTCTCCAATTTCTGCCACGTCCAGAAGTGACTTAATACCTCTGAAAAACCAACCTGCGTGCGTATGTCGTGTCTAAGCGCCCACATTTGTAAGCGGCAGCCGTTGGCGACAGAAAAGCCTTTCAAATACGTTACAAAGACAAAAGAAACGTGTGTGTGCGCCAGGAAAAGAGACGCTGGGCTTCCTCAAACAGAAGAAACGTGGTGTTTATGCAGGATACCAGAACAGTATGACTGTTCTGAGGAGGTTGTGCACAACGGGTGGCTGAGAAGAAAAGCGGCATCAGCACGGGCAGCACAGTCTCGCCTTTGTCGCATTCGGAGGATCCAGAAAGGGTGAAGCACTGCTATTGCGTTTATTTTTCCAGCAGAAAGATTTTGTTAAAAGTCTCAAACCTGCTGAAGGAGTGACAAATAGTGTAAAAAAAAAAAAAGTATTCTGTTGTGTATCTTCACGCAAGGGAAATAAAAGGTAGTGTCTCTTTCAGACAAGTCACAATTAAATTATTGATGCAATAAACTTTTAATCAGATATTCCACAAACTCATTTTACAGCAAGCATAAAGAATTTTATCCAATATGAGCATTTTTCACAGATAAATTCCTTTCACAGTAATGGTGACAGCAAAACATTGGCAGAATGCACTTGGGACGTTTTTTGTCAGAAACGTGCATGCAAGAGGTTGGGGTTTTTTTTTGGTCTACACGGGATGGTGGATGGAGAAGACCTCAGAGATGGCAGCAGGGACAGGTTTTTGTAGGAGGGGTACAGAGCTCTCAGAACAAGCGGTGGTGGTAGAGCACGCGTGGCATTAACCCCTTCTCCAGGGACTGCAGCTTAACGCCAAGAGAAGGAGCAAAGGTCTGAGATGGGGACACACTGTCCCTTCACTGGCTTTGCAGAGGGACTGAGGAAACCAAACGCTTCAGGGAAGCACAGAGGATTTTTCTACAAGATGACAGAGCAGAGATGTCCCCCAAAAAAATAGATCCCTCAACTGGTGATGGCAACTGGAGGGCACATGCTTCTAGTGAGAGAATATTCTGCCAAGCATCAGCACACCGATCCAGTCATCACCCCAAGGTACGCACCAGTGCGCCTTATTTCTGTAAAAATCTCAGAAACGTTTTTTTTTCCTCTCTGAAATGGTTGTTTGAGCGAAGGAAGCATGCATGACTGAGGGCAGGAGTGGAGCGGCAGAGAAGCCTGCTGCTGCTGGCTGTGCTCCCTCTGCCGGCACCGCAGCAAGGGACAGGACCGGGAGGTTTGAGAACTTTTCCACCAGGAATAATGGCTAATTAAAATCAAGGTCTGATATGTGGAGTACAAGGTATTCCTCTTCCTGAACATGATTAGCAGTTAGTGGTGGGGAAAAAACACCCACCCAATCAGCAAGTTTAAGAAGCTCAATGCAAGAAGTATTTTGCAGTGAACGCTTTATCCTGAGTATGTATCTTATGCAAGGTAAGAGCAGCATGCTCTCCATTAAAAAAAAAAAACCCAACACATTATATTACCACAGAATGGTTATTCTGAAAAAAAAAAAATCATTCAGTGAATACAATGGGGAAGCTGCTGCTTGCACTGCTCGCTTCAGTCCGAGTACACACTGTGCCCTACGCGGAGCACAGCGGTGGACCAGAAATTCAGTCCAACCCAACAGTACGTGGCACCCCTCAATAAATATGGGGTACCCTTGGGAAAAGGCGTGCTTCCCTGTGTACTCTGTACGGGCCTCTCCACAACGTGTAACACATTATCCTCCTGTCCTCAGCGACCTGCTGCTGGCTTTGGGTTCCTGCTGTTCAGTCCCGGTTTGAAGAATCCTGCAACGCCACCCCCATCAAACACCCCAAACAACAGCTGAAGGCAGAGTCGCCTTCCCAAACTTACCACACAAAATATATTCTCAATAAGGCAAACGTGAAAGTGGTGGCTCCTCATTTATTTACTAGCAGGTTTTGGCCACCACTCGGGTATACTTGCAGTGAGCTTTACTTTATCACCTGCTATATTTAGGCAGAGTGGTTCATTTATATTAGCTAACCTCAGCAAAGCTATACCAAGATCACCTCCTCCAGACCGGAACTTCCCGGCCGACTTTCCCGATTCAGTTAAGATCTCAGCACCCTCAGGAATGCTGTCCCTGGGAAGAGGAGCCAAAAATTGGACTGGCAGCAGACGTTTGCGAATGACACCCATGTGGTGGGTCCTGGCTGTCAACTCCTGTCCGATGTAACAGCCTTTGGTAAAGCTGATGCCATTCATGTAGGCCAGGTTTGATTCCAGCGGGAGGGCTACTCCAGGAGGGAGATCTTTCACACCTTCAGGAATTCCTAAGAAAAAAATAAAACCAACAGGTAAAAGCGGTAAGATTTCCAGTACTGAAGATTTCTGGAATGTGCCTCCCCTGTGAGTCGTAAACCCAAGAGAACCCATAAGAAGCAATGTAAAATAACGAGCTTCCCAGTGCTCTGGTTTGGGCCTGAGTGAAATCGTTAGCCATAAATGATGTTTACTCTTAAGGGTAAACAGAGAACTGCACTAGAACCTAATTTCATTAAGCTTACAGCACTTCACAACCATACTGGTGGAAATTCAAAGCACCCGGAATGATGCAGACTCCCATACAAAGCTGTCATCATACACGTAATGCCAAAATCTTGCTCACCCACACCCCACACGTGAACTTTAATGTCAGTAAGAGTTATTTTCTTCAGAGCTAAAGAACCTAAGTTGGCCAACTGTCTTTGTTAAAGCCCAAATGTCTGTATAAGTAGTTGTTCTTTTTGTGACTGATAACACAAAAATAGTTTCGTTTTTTTTTTGAAGCAGAGCGTTGCACCCAGCTTTCTGGCACAGCAAAGATGAGTGCTGGTGTTTCAGGGAGGTGGCACACCACCACAGTCCAGCCCAGTCTGACCCATTAACAGCTTGCTTCTCCAAACCAGATGGACTCAGGTTTAAGCAGAGGACCATCATCTTTCAGTCTGCCAATTAATTTAATCCATTATTCGTGTGGACATAGCAAAATCAATGGGAGCTCTGCGTAGGCACAGGGGCTTCCAGCATCGAGTTGCCTCTCAAACCAATCTTCCTCCCCGTGGCCTCTGAGTTAATTGTGAATCCAGTCATACATTTTTAGGAAAGTCAGTTAGGGTGTTTCCTTTTCCTTCCTTAGCAACAAGGAAAACACACAGGCTGTACGTAATCCCAAAATAATCAAAATTACTCAAACCACTGAAGTTTCCCTCTAAGTAAAATGAATAATCCTGGTTTTCTTTTGCTGTTAGCATTCCTGACCCACCGCCCCATAATCTTAGTAACAGGAAATGGTACCCAAATATTGATTCTGTCACCAGACAGAAGCATAACTACTGGATCGCTTTTATCCTTGAAGCGGCAAACAATACCTGCACTTACTAAGAAGGTAAACACATTGAGATATACCAATGTGGCTTTTATAATTTATTCCTCTGTCTTATATCACTATATGGACTCTGATAATAAGATGAAACTGTGATAATACATAAATAAATAAGTTTCCCAAAATCCAGCAACATAAAGTGAAAAACAGGACTCGGCTTTACCTTGCTTATACCTGTGCCTGTGGTAATCCTGAATATTTCCAATCTGACTCCCAGGGATAATCTCCGATAGATTTGCTCCTTTCTTTGTAATCAGTCTCCAGCCCATAACTTCTGTTCTGGGGTCAGGAGTTGAGATCAGAGCCTGGTCTGCACATTTAGCGAGGGAACCGGCAACGTCTCCAGCCCTCTCCCCAGGGACGACGGCCCACAAAGAGAGGTCAAGGCAAGGGGTGATGTTTACTTTCCTCCGGATCTTGTACAGTTTCAGATGTTTTTGTATGGCATCCAGCACGCCACTGTCACACTCCAGCAGGATGCGCGGCTCTTCTTCTGGATTCTCGTGAAGCCTAAAAAAAGTAACACCTCCAAGGTCAGAAAACCAAACCCCCGCAGTGGCGGAAGCTTTATCTTGATCCTGGTGCGAATCCAGAGATCTGGGGAATTCCACCAAAGGCTGATGGCGCACACGAGAGCGGCGCTCAGCTCCCTGCAGTGAAATACCTGAACTTTTTCAGCCATCTCTTCCCCTCTTTTCTAGCAAACACTGCCCTCACCTCTCACAGGGACGGAAACAGGTCTGGCCTTACAGCCTTCTCTACCACTCACGCTTACCTAATGTGTGATGTTCAGCAGGAGGAGAAGCTTCTTTGCTTGTTACCTCAGCGTTAACCGGACGGGCCCAATTTCTCACTGATTGACACCACACCTGCGTCAGGTGGCTATATGGTGTAATTACTAGATATCATACAGCTGTGTAGTGGGGGCCACGATATCATCCACTGCAGCACCTGTGAGGCGGCGCAAACCGCTCGTTTTGGATACAGACACCGCGCCCGGGGCCTGCCCTGAGGGGCCGCTTTAAAACTATTATGACCATTACGCTTTCTGCTGGGGTAACTCGCAGAGACTGCAGCTAGTGATGAAAAATATAAAGTAGGTGCTTTTTTCACACGTTGATTTATAAAGATAAACCAGGAATGCCGTAGAGACCGGTGCGTGACGTGATCGCTGACAGGAACGACCTGAGAGCGCGAAACCCGACAAGGCCGCGCGCCCTCGTTACCACGGCAACATGACGCCATTCCCCCCCCCCCCCCCCCCGCCTGGCAGTGGTCTGGCCCGGCTCCTCCCCACCCCTCCGTTTGGTCTCACCTGTAGAGGATGACGTCATAGAGACAGCGGCCTTGGACGTTGAGCGCATGCGCGTAGAGCGCGCGCGGCAGGGCCGCGGCGCCGGGGGGGGGCCCGTCCCCCGCTACCAGCCGCGTGACGTCGTTAGTGAGGAGGCCCTGGAGGAGAAGGGCGGCCTCGGCGCCCCGTACGTCCAGCAGCGCCCGGCCCAGGGGGAAGCAGGCGGCGGCCCCGTTCCACCCATTCCCCCCGCCCCGCCACAGCCGGCGCAGCCCGGGTAGGGTGGTGGCTGTTGCCGCCGCCGCCGCTCCCGCCCTCACCAACATGGCGGCGGGCAGGGCCGAAGCCTGTCAGAGCGACCCGCCGCCGTTCGCTGCCTCCGCCGCCGCCATCTTGTGTGTGTCCGCGGGCAGGGCGCCACCTGCCGGCGGGGAGAGGGCTCCCTCCGCCCCGCCCCTTCCCCGCGGGCTCCGCCCCCTCCTGCCCGTACCGAGCCGGGTCTGGCAGCGATCGGGCAGGGAACGATCGGGGTGCTGGGCACCCCCCCGGAGGGACAGCAGGGCCCCGGGTTCCCTCGCCATGGAGGAAATGGAGCGCCCCCCCCCCCCCGCTCCCCGGGTTTGCTGTGCCCAGACCGCCTCTGCCCCGCTGCCCTGGCTGCTCGCTGCCCTCGGTCGTTCCTTCCCCCGCCGAGCCTTAATCCTGGGAACCGCAGGCAGGTAGGGTACGTACCCGTTCTCCTCCAGTGATGTTTTGGCTAGCACGCTGGAAAACGCTGCTGCTCCAAAGGTTCCTGTTTGCCACTTATTTTAATGCTGCGTTACTTGTTTCTGTAGCGCCCGTCAGTTGCCCCCATCCTCTTTTAACGCTCCTGGAAAAACGGTCAGTAGCTCTGTTTTGGAATAAATTATAGTGTTTGACAGTGGGGAATTTCTACTGGATGGAAATAAAATCCCTGTGTTAACAGTGTGGAGCTGCAGGTGCCTCTTTAACATTCATTAGTGCTGTGGAAGTGGACTCAAGGGCCCGGGTAGCCCCGGGTTTAGCTGCAGCTGATTAGGCTGGAATTCATCCCACAGTTCAAGAAGCGGCCGTGAGTCATGCCTGTCATTTGCGATTGCTTTCCTCTGGTTGCCGCAAGTCGGTTTAAGGCCGTTCTGCCCCTCGCTGCTGCCAACGCCGGCACGTGTGCAGCTCTGCAGGGAGGGGGCTCGGCTGGCCCAAAATGAACCCTGCAAAACGGAGCCGTCGACTTTCATCGGGACCCCTGGTACAAACCCACCGAACCTAAAACCCTGAGTGAAAGGGCTCGTTTTTCGCGAGCTGCAAATGCAACGGCAGCAGACGTTCATCCAGCTGGCCCTTGGGCCGGACCGGGCTTTGCCCTCGTGCCCCGGCAGCCGTAACCTCATCACATCCCCGCTCCGTGTGCAGGGAACAGATCCGCTGCTGGCGGTGGCGAGCGACGCGGCGTGTTCGCCCCCGAATTCAGCGCTGGCCCTGCTCGGAGGCGACGCTTGTCAGGCAGCTGCACAGGCAGAGCAGGTGGAGAAAGAAAAACAGGCGGCGGATGTGATTCGAGGTGACCTTGGCGTGCAAACACGCTCTGCCCAGCTGCTGGCACGTGCTGCGCGTAAAAAAATGGGGCTGAGGGAACCTGCCTGCCTTTAAACCAGGGCTGAAGATGCAGAGAGCTGATGCCGATGTGTTGGGGTTTTTTCTCTCCCTGGAAGTGGGAATGTGCCAAGAGGAGGAGCTGCGCTTTGCTTTTAGAGGTCCGGGAGAAGGGGGAAAGTCACGAATCTGGAAACACAGCTGGGCTGAGACTCCAGGATCCAACGAGCGCTGTAGACCCACAGCTGGATCCATCCCTGTTGCACCCACGAAGATGCTGGGACAGGCGGTAACCACCCCACCGTCAGCCCTTCACCATCCCTCTCAACGCATGCCCATTTTTTCTGGGTTTCTTTTCTCTTAGCACAGAGTTATGCTGCTAATAAAGTAGTATTGAAACATTTCAGTGGTCAGAAAATACAACTCTGCCAGTTTAGTGCATTAAATTGGCTCGGGGAATGGTTCGAGTGTGGTTGAGACCTGCAACGCTGAGTCCGGAGGAGGTTTGTGCCTGCCGTGGCTGTCTGCACACCTTAACCAAAAGTAGGGGACCAGAAACCTGGTCAGTGGGACAATGTGATTCCCAGAGCTTTCCGTGAGATCAATTTGGCAGACATTGATTGACTCTTCCCTGTCCTCCACATCCATCACTCAACACTGTTTGGATGAAGTTACGGTGACTTTAAACCCCCACAGCACAGCAGGACTTGTCTCCAGCGGGATCAAATCCTCCTGCCTTTGCTTGTAAGAGCGATACGGCACTCGGCTGATACTCCCCCGTAGGATTAATACTGTGGGACTGAGCAATGTCACCTCCCCTGCTGGTAACCACCTTTGGAGCAGAGGTTGCATCTGACCTGCTGTGATTCAAGCAGCAAGCGTGGAATTACGTGGACTTCTCTGCTGTGTTTAAAGCTCCCAGATGCTGTCACGGATCCTCTCCTTCCTGCCCTCGGAAGACAGTCTCAGCTCAGCAACTGAATTAAAAAGAAAACGTGATGAAAGGAGTCTTTGTCCTCAGTTCTCTTCTTTGTGTCTATGCTTTGAAGGCAGTTTAGGAGCATCAGAATGCCCGCTGAGCAGGGCTGGCAGGGGGAATTTTGAAAAACAAGTTCTCCGCGATCCTCAGTCAACTTGTGCCAGAGTCTCTGGGGTAAAATATCTAAAGTTATACTGGGAAAACAAATGTGGACATCCACACCCAAGTGGGCTGGGCTCCTTTGTAGGTGGTAGAGATGAAAAAACACTTTCACAAATGCTTTGTTTTACCCTGAAACCTCTGCATAAACCAAGTGACACTGGCTGCACCGAGAAGTGCCTCTTCTCCCTGTGGGCACCAAGTGGTCCGGAGGGACCAGCTCCGTGCAGGCATCTAATGGTAGTGGAGATCAGTCTCTCCTCTGCACCTGAGGCTCTCCACGTCATGGTGAGACCATGAAGGCTACAGCTCCCTCTTGTTACTGCACCCATGTCAGCCTGATGAATCGTCCGCCCACCAGCTTGGTCATTTCTAGCGCTGTTTGTGGAAGGAGAGCTGGTGGCACGGGGTGGCAGGGCGACAAGACACAACATCCCCGGTTAAGCCCTATCCCAAAGGGGACGTCCCTCGAAATTCCCCCTCGGTGGAATATCTCTCATCCAGGCAGGTGTGTCGGGGCAACTCAGAAATCCTTCTCACAGCTAAGAAAATGGTGAAAAAGGACAGAGAGTCTCTCTCTGTTCCTCACCGGTCCCTGGGCAGTTGCACAAACTGCCGGCAGCCTCTTGCTCCATCAGCTTTCCGCTCTCTGCTCTCCCACCGCCCGAAACCCTGCCGTGTCTGGGGCTTGCTGGCTGCCGCAGCAGCAGGACAGCCCGTGGCTCTCACCCGCAAGGGCTCATCCTCGGCGTTTATTCATCCATAACTCAGCTGCACTAGCATAAAGCGGGGATAACTGCTGTCTCTCTGCAGCCAGCCCTGCGGGTTAGTGCTGGTATAATAAACTAATTTTCTCCAGGTTTTCTCTCGGGGTGCTAAGCACGAACTTTCATCCACGAACCCACGTGAGCTGCAATTATTCAACCCTAACCCCGCGCATTAAATACTCCCCAAGCTGCGCTCCAGGAGGTCGGTCGCAGGCAACCGGCGGCGGGGATATAGAGCTGCGGTAAACCATAGCAGCACTTCTGGCACGGGGAAAATATCCCACAGTCTTGGAGAGGACAACATGGATTGTGGCTGGCCTGGGCAATGCAAAGGCTAGTGAAGATAGGAGGAAATCACAAGGACAACAGGCTGGATGCAGAAATAAAGCAAAGTGGCAGCTGAGTTTGCAAGGAGTGAGTCTGAGCAGGGCTGAAGATGAAGGTAAAGCTGTTATTAGCATTTCCCTAGCAGGAGTGATTAGGAGCTAGTGAGATGCTGTTGACAGGAATACCGTCTGCAGCGTGGAGCAGCTAATAAAAAAGATGGGTCTTGTGATCCCAGAGAGAATGGGACGCTAGGGAGTCACTGGTAATTTTCAGCCTGGCTTTCTAAAGAAATGAGTTTTGCAATTGCATTCCCAAAATACAGGCAGATGGAGGCTATTTTTGCCATTCCTCCTTCTGCTGAGCATTAGACTGAGGGGCCTCGTCACCCTCTGGCTCTGCCCTCCCTCTGTGGACACTGTCCTCACCACGCTCTCCAGCAGCAGTGATTTGGAGGTGACCTGGGGACAAGAGATGAGGCTGCTCCTCACTCACCCCCTGCTGATGCCAGTCCCCTGAGGCATCAGGGCAGGACGTGGCTGCCTGTAGGTTGGGGCACAGAGACCTTGAGCAAACCTGGCAGCAAGGGATGAAGGCTTCTAGTGAGGAAGACTCACTGCAGGCTTCATTTCTGCACAACTGTGGCTAGCACCCACGTCAGGCTAAAGCCAGCCACCCATGGGTGCTTCTACATCCAAGTAAGTCTGGTACCAACCCAGCAGCCAGCAGCAAGGATGAGTTTACCCTGTTCCTCAGACCTTGCTGGTTTGAAGGACACCTTGTTATTTAGCAAAGTTTTCCTTTCTTTTGGGTGTTTTATGTAGCACTGCAAAGGATGTGACATACGAGGCTAAAGTGCTCCTGACTACTGACCCTCTTGTGGACCTGTTAGAGGGTCCTGTTCTTCTCTGTCTCTTGGTGGGAGCTGGTCCTGCTCATGCCAAAGAAGTTGTAAAGATACCACAACTGCCAGAGGAACATTAAAAACGCATGTTTCTGTCCAGAATTTGTTTTCTGAAGATTCTTTGGACAGTGGTGGTGAGTGAACGTGCCTGTCATTTAATGGGAGGAGCAAAGACTGAGGTCGTTCGGAAAGGCAGGCTTTCTCATAAGTGCTTTCCCATCGTTTCCTCAGCTTCAATCATCAGTTTCTCCCAGACTCTGCAAAGTTTTCTTGCTTTTGAAAGTACAGGCTTTCCTAAGCAGTTTCAGCTCCATGCCTGCAGGAATCATAAGCGTGATTCATCAGAGAGACAACACATCCCAAACAACTAGAAGGTCAACTACTTCTTAATGCAAAAATATTTTGCAGTGATTTATAGCCCTATCTGGGAAAATAGAGCTCTTACATGGCTAAAACAGGCAAATAATAGATTGAGAAGAATTTCTTGTCACCAACACCAAAACCACCCTTCTCACAGAGACATCACACGCTTTGCATACTGTAACAAAATGTAAGTTTTATTCCATTTTATTAGTAATGGATGTGGAATAGCCAGTTGAAGAGTTGGACTGATGTATCTTTCTCTTTTGACCAGTGTTTAATATTCTAACTACAGTTCAGATGTAACATTCACACTGAAAAATACTTACAGATTCAACCTCATACGCAAAAAATTTCTAGTACAAATACAGTTAGTACATAAAAAGATGAACAACAACAACAAAAAAAAAACAATCCCAGAAACTTTGTAACAGCACAGACTGGTTATGGCCTTGAGTTAAGTTCAAGTATTTCCCAGTGGAATGCAATGCAAGCAACAAGGTAATCTGGCTTTTACGTGGGACATTCCTGGCCCTGAATGGTAAGAATAGAAATATAAGTGTGGGCACTTTATCCGACCAAGTTTAGCGAGAGAGTCAACATTTACGATTAGTTCAGCTGCAAAGCTAAACCTGTCTTGTGTGTGAACAAAACTACTAACCTATTAACAAAAAAAAAAAAAAAGCATTAATTATACTTCCGTGGCCGACGCTGCCTGTCGTCTAATTGAAATTCCTCGAGATGCCGGTTTAGTTTGTAATGGTTGTGATGGGTTTTCTGCTTGTGGTTAGGTTTATTTTGCTGCTCTATCCTTTTTCTTCCCAAACTGACGTGATAAAAGAGGGGACTTTTGCTCCTGCTCCAAAAGAAGTCGTTCCTGCAGAGACATTAATGCATGTCGGTTGCCTTTGTGGCAGTGACTCGGTGGAAAAACGCGGTATCCTAAAGGCTTTAGAGGCCAAGGAGCGGAGGAGGAAGAGAGGAAGTGAGCAACTTGGTATGTGTAATAATAATAATACTTTATATTTCTAGGGCTGCCTGACTCAAGCTGGCTCCTGTGTGCAGCTCAGATGGGATCTGGGGGTCCCTCCTCGCCAGGGTCCGAGGAGTCAGCCTGTCCTCCAGGCTGGCTGGGACCTTGCAGGCAACTTTGCATCTCTCCCAGGCAGCCCACGACACCGGAGCAGTCCTGCCGGGAATGTGCCCTTGTGCTTCTGTCTCTGTCGAAACGCTCGGAAAACATGAGGAAGCAAGATCAGCTCCCGTTTGCAAAGCATTTTATGCAAGGAAGTATTTCAAGCCTGACAGAGGAGAGGGGCTGGCTGGAAGGACAGCTGAGAGAGCAGTTACGCTGTCTCCCTGCCCGACGAGGAGGTTGTATTGATCTCCCAAGAGTCTGCCCTGGCTCTAGTACTTGTCAATATTGCAATTATTGACTCTCACTATGGAAAACAGTGTGTGCGTATTAAATGAGATGGTGACACCAGCCGGGAGGAGGCTGCAAATCTGCTGCAAGACTGACAGATCACTCAAAACCCCCTTGGCACACTGGATCTGTGGTGTGAAAATAAAAAGGCAGTTTGAAGGAGGGCAGGAAGATCCCAACTGTGCAAGCACACATCTAAAGAGGAGAGTAATCCCCGTGCCTGCAGAAGGTGGAGGTTTGGGGAGGACCAGGGTGGCTGATGGGTGCATGAAGAGGAGCAGAGTGGGAAGGTGGCCTGAGGAACAGCCCTGCCACACCGCTGGGAAGACATGGACAGGCTGATGGTGGTTCAAAGACACCAAAGAAAACCATGCTAGAAAAGTAGCCCTTGGAGAAAGGTTGATGAGACTGGGGTTGCTTGGCTTAAAGCAGACTTGAGGTGGATGAAAACAGTCTCCAAACAGCCAAAAGCTTCTGCAGCCATTAAAGACATGAGAAGTTCTCCATGGCTGCTGAGGAGAGGAGATGCCAGGGGTTGCAGCGAGGGGGGTTTGTGTTAGCCATTAAGGAAGCATTTGATGGTGGCAGGTTGGGGAGAAGATCCGTGGTCCTTTTCAGCCCTGTTGCTGTAAGTGTCTCTGAACCTGCAGCCATGGAGCCCAGGGATCTCCTCCCGTTGGGCACTGACCAGCTATATTGTTGGGGAAGGGGCTATAGCCCTGCTGTTTAAAACGTGTTTAATGATTCAGTCAGGCCCTGGTGATCAGGTTCTGGGATTTCTGGCTTAAAATCTTTAAGCTCCTTTCCCCATGGTGAGGCCAGGATGGTTTCCTGAAGCAAGACCAAGGGAGGCACATGCCCATCCCTGCATTTGGTGACTCGCTGGTGAATCTGCAGGTCAGCAGGAGCTGAGGGGATGATCTGAGTCATCGGGAAATGGTCGAGCCATGTCTGGGGCTGAAAGAGGTGTCGCTGGTATGGGCAGGAGAAATCCAAAACCCGGACTCCAGCACAGCACAGCGTCTTCTGCTATTGCGTGGGAAGGACGAGTTTATCCGGGGATGTGATATTACTGCTCATCTCAAAGGAATCAGAAAAACCCAAGCAGCATCCAACCATCGCTCTCCTCAGAGTTTCTACCCTTCCCTTGGGATCGTGACTTTAAAAACACACTGTTTCCCATGGGACACAGGGCTGGCGATAAACGAGAAGTCACATCAATGTGGAGGACAAGCCTGTGCCCTGGACAGCTCTAACTACTACGGAGCAAATTTCCACGCAGCAGCACCTCTGTTTGCCTCCCCAGCAGTCCTAGGCTGTAGACCTGCATGAATTTATCTTCATCCTAGCAGTACCATCAGCAACCAGCCTCTCCCGCATTGGCCGGTGCAGCCCAGCCCAGGAGGAGAGCACATTCCCGCGCATGGGACAAGGAGCAACAGCGCAGTTGGATATGTTTGTCTCCCCACCATTGTGGTGTGAACTTTCTGAGCTTTTCATTCAGAATTCATGGCAGAAAGGCAATCCCTTCACACAACAGATGTGTGTTACTCCTGACCATTGCTGGTGGGGGGAGATGCACCGATCCTCCTCCTGGATGCAGTTGTCCGTTTTCAAGGGGAAGATCTCTAGCAGCAAGAGCAGGCAGCACCGCAGACGTTGTACTGATGCCTTCAGCAGGACCAGGAGCAAGCCCAGAAGTGTTCCCCAGACTGTTACGCAAAGCCATAGTGAATATTTACAGCTGGATACCTCACAGGATGTTTCTTTGCTTTCTTTTTAAACCTACTTTTTTGCTGCCAGCACTGTTCTGTAATGGCATGGCACAGCTCAGTTGAGGTTCAGAGGAGCTGAAGGCCGTACCCAAGTTCTCTGCCTGTTCCCCAGACTGGCCAAAGGGCCTGGCCACCTGGAGAACAGGCATCCTCAAGGCTTTCAGGGACTGATGTCAAGGACATGAGAAAGATGCCCAGCAAGAAGTCACATAGATCCAATGGATAAGAAATACTGGCACAGGGACCTGCATGTGACTTTGGGTGGCTGGCATGGCCCCGAGGGAACAGCTCAGCACAGGGATGATGCTGTGTTTGGTGAGGATTTACTTCATTTATGGTAGGTTTGATCTTGAAGGCTCTGCCTATTTGGGTTCTCCATAGTGGTGAATCAACCGTTAGACTCTCGGGAGGTTGTGAGAGCATCTTCCTAGCCATAGGCATCTTGGGACATCTCAGGGATGAGACCCCCTCTGAGACACTGACTGGTTTCAGCCTCTACCATTTGGCAGGAGATGGTCCCTGTGCTCCTAGTGATGAGGTTTTCTTTCTATTTTGTGTTACTGGAGGGGAACAAAGCTACAGCCCTACATCTGTGCAAGAGACGTGGGATGAAACCACCCTGACGAAGCACGTCCTCAGCACTAGCAGGAGCCTTGGAGCTCAGCAGCTTGGTTTTAACATGCCCCCAGACTCCTGTAGCTGCATGAAAACCACCCTAAAACCAAGCCAAGCTCAAAAAGCTCCTCATGAACCAGTGAAAAGCTTCCTGCTACTGTCCTGGTCCTGTCCCTACTGAAGCCAGATCTTCTGCTAAGTCCCCCAAGCAAGTGTGTGAAAACCTGCCAGTTCCCCAGGGGAGGCTGGAAGCCCAAAGACTGCTCCAGGATGAGATCAGCCATAGTCCTGGACCATCTGGGTTTTCCTAGGGGAGGTGGAAGGCTGTAAAATTACCAGAGGGTTGATATTACATTTATATATATATATATCTATGTCTATATTCACACACACATGTTCATATGTGCCTGTATATATACGTACACGTACACACACACACACCATATACACACTATGCATAGATCTGCCATCTGCCACTATTTATAAGGGTTTGATTAAACAGAAAAACAAATTTGCCAACACTGATCTTCCAATCTCTATTAATATTCAGCAAATAAAGAAGTCTAAACCCCTTATGATTTTGTTTTCCTGGTTGCATAAAGGCACTTTCTGATGATGTGAAGCAGAAGTTTGTTAAAAATGCTGTAACTGCAACGATTCCCATCACATCTGTAGCAAGCGCTACACAGGCACCGGTACGACGCAATGTCATTGCTCGCTCCTGCTGCGTAGTGTTTGATCGTGTTTGCTTTTTGCTTTGACGCAGAGGAATAAAAGACGAAAACCTGCAGCTCTGTGCTATGCTTTTAGGTCTCCCTGTGTAAGACAGTCGCTGTGTTTCTGCCCCATAACCCGATATGGGTCCCAGCTCAGGGCTTGCAGCATCAAACGATGCTTTCGTTTCCAGGGATGCCTGCTAGAGCATCTAACAATTCAGGCAGGACACCAGCTGTAAGCATGTCATGAAGGTTCCTGCAATATGTCAGTTGTTTTCTTTTCTCATCCAGGGATCAGAAATTAATTTTGATTAAGGATATTTAGTAATTAAACACTGCCTGACCTACAGCACTCTGGCCTCGCCATGCAGGAGGGGAGCTGCTCGCTGTCAGCCTGACTTCTTTCCTGAGCCACCAGCAGCTCCGCTTCCCATCACAGCGTGTTGTCCAGTCTCTGTTGGGGGCTCCGGTGGTGACCGAAGGGGTGGGAGATGCGGGGGGTTTGCTGTTGATCATTGGAGGTTCCCAACTGGAGAACGTGTTGGAAAGAGGGAAGAAATGTCTTTTGTTAACACATTGGAAGACAGCAATAAATTGGTCTGAAACTCCTTTTCTCTCCTGACTTCCATATAAAAATTGTGCCCTGTGAAACGAACGCAAGACAATACCAAAACAAATAGAAACGAACCAAAATAAAAACCCCACTTACGCTGCCCTCTCTCCTTTTAGACGAAGCTATATCCATACAGACGTCTTTCCATCTTTACTGCTTGAGCTCCCTTTCTCCAAGCAGGCCTTGGGTTTAGCACCTTGTTTCTCCTGGGCAGTGTTGACCCTGTTCTGCTCTACCACTGTGCCGCCTGAGGCAGGACTGCTGGTTCGAGAAGGTTGCGTGTTGGCCTGGGTGCTGCTGTAGCTCTGAAATGCTATGTCTAACTGCTCCTGGGCCACTCGCAAGTGTTTGTGAAGGGTGGACAAGTCTGCAGGGAGGTTCTCGTCCGGGCTGGTGCACTGCTGCTCCTGAGCGACGTTAGCCAAGTTCTGCTCGTGAGCCATCAGGCTGTTGGGGATCTTGGTGGACTTCTCTGATTTCACTACCAGGTTGTACTCAGGAGGGCAGGAGATGTTCTTTGGGTAGGCATAGTTGTAGGGAGGCTGCCTAAAGCTGTTGATTTTCCGGTTGCGAATGGCATCTCGGATGGTCCCAAACCCCAGATGAAACATCTCACACATGTTCAGCAATAAGCACAGGCAGCTCACGACGTACATCACCAGGAGAAAGATGGTCTTCTCTGTTGGCCGAGACACAAAGCAGTCCACAGTGTGAGGGCAAGGGACTCTGTTGCAGACGTAATAGGCTTCTACCTCAAAACCGTAGAGCAAATACTGCCCTATCAAAAAGCAAACTTCAAATGAAGCTCTGGTAAGTAGCTGGAAGACATAGATTTTCATCAGTCCTTCTTGCTGGATGCGCCTCCTCCCGTCGTGCTTTTGTTGCTCTTTGCTCTTGGGCTTGGCTTTGGCTTTCTCATGTTCTGCCGTGTCGTCAGAGATCATGGGCTCCTCTTCATCAGCCTCCATCGGGTCCTCCATGTTGCGCACTGCCTGCCAGTTCAAAGCAAACTGCTTCTTCTTCTTGAATCCCTTGAACTTCTTCTCCTCCTCCGCCGACCGGGCGATCCTGTGGATGGCATAGCCCAGGTACATGACCGAAGGGGTGGATATCATGATGATCTGGAAGACCCAGAACCTGACGTGTGACAGCGGCGCGAAGGCATCATAACAGACGTTGTCGCAGCCAGGCTGCTTGGTGTTACAGGTGAACTTGCTCTGCTCATCGGAGTAGATGGACTCCCCACCTACCGCTGTCAAGACAATGCGGAAGACGATGAGCACGGTGAGCCAGACCTTCCCCACGAAGGTGGAGTGATTGTGAATCTCTTCTAGCAGGCGGGTTAGAAAGCTCCAGCTCATGTTGGTCATAAGGGCTACTCAGTTATAACCTGCAGGAAGAGGGGGAAACAAAAAACCATTGGCACATCTGTGATAGATGAAGTCATGTTATCTCAAAGAGGCACCCTTCATTGCTGCAGCCCATCTCCCCAGGACCTGTGATGGAGCTGACCATGACAGCGCAGCATCAGGGAACGAGCCACGGCCAGTGTGGGGACGTGCTGCACCACCTACTAGATTCACCATCACCCACTTTGTTGCCTGTTTCAAGACGTTGCTCAGCTGCAGGAAGAGTTTGGTGACTGTAAAAGTGAGCGCAAGGCACCATGAAAGCCACTTAAGCACAAAAAGGTGCTTAACTTGTGATAATCTCTTGTGTGCATGCCATGAGCTCAAGTGCCTGAGCTGAAAGCGGGAGTAGAGGATGCTGCTCACATCACAAAGACTTGCTCTGCTGAAATATCTTTCATTAGCAAACCCAGAAAAATGCAAAGAATCAACAAAAGAATGGGAATATTTATGTTTACAGGCTGATGGCCCTTTTAAGTTCCTTTTGAAAAAACAAAACAAATGTTTAATCAAATGCAGACTGTTTTAAAAATAAACCTTGAAAAGCTCTCAGAGAAAACCATGCATTTATTAGAAGACCTGGACAGCTGGGGAGGAAGAGCTTGTAGTAACCATTTTGTGTTTAGCTTAACACACAATGGGGCCTCAGCCCGAGCTCCTTGGGTCACCCCAGGCATCATTAAAGGCAGGCAGCAATTTTACTGCCTGACTGGCAGCAGCCCTGGCAGATACCTGGGGGTGAGAGCAATAGGGAAAGCACCCAGACCCAAAGAGCACCGTGGTGAGGGGCAGTGGGGCTCTCACCCCAGGGCAGCGCAGAATGGGCTCATCCTTTCTGTTCCCCTGCATCCCTCCTCTGAATCATCCTCCGGCTCGTTACGGAGTTTACCCACCTCGTTTCCACGCAGACAACTGAACGGCAGGCAGTAAATTAGGTGTTTGCGAGCCCAATCCTACCCATGAACTGATTCCTAGCAATGCATCCAGAAGCAAAGAGTGGATGTGTTGGTGGCGGACGTAGAAGCCAAGCCCATGAGCATGGAAATGAGCAATTTAGCATGGGGTAGCACATGGCAACGGTGTGTTATGGCTCAGCAGTAGCTGCCCCAGCACAGGCTACTTCCCTGTGGTCCTCCATGACCAAACAGAGGAAGAGAAAGGAGCTGTTGACCATGTGTTGAAAGAGTATGGACACCAAGCCTACCCCTCCATGCTGGGTGAGCATGGCTGAGTGGAGGTTAATATCCAGGAGGGAAAAATGATGCCATGAGACATGAGCATGGTCCTAACCTGGCTTTGCACCACTTTTACACAGAGACACAAAGTTATGCCCTAGGGTTTCCATGGCACAAGCCGGGCTTTGAGCCCATCACCCGTGCCAGACGCAGGGTGGGAGCAGCCACCAGCATCAGCCAGGGGCACAGCCCCACGCGGGAGCAAGAAGGGGAACGTGCCTTGCTCTGTTCTCCACATCAAGCCTTTCTGGAATGTGATTTTGCTCACACTGCTTCTTAGGACGGGAGCCAAACAGCGCTGGTTTGCTCAGCGCTCGCCTTCGCGCTGCCCCGGGAGTTAGCAACACGGTCTGAGGCTCGAGATGCAGCAAAATTCTTCCGCTGTCCAGGGCTCTCGAGAGCAGGCAGATGGAATTTTCTAACCCTGCTATTTCTAGATCAAACAAATCCTCTGCGAACTCAAACCCCCAAGTCTTCACACGCCAGACCGAGACTGCGGGAGCACTCTGCAGATGGTGGTGAGGGGTGTTATTCTTGTCCTGTGGCTGGGGAAACTGAGGCAGGGAGCAGAGAAACAGTTCACTCCAGGCTAGGTAATAAGCCAGAAGAAGAGGTGGGGAAGGTCTCCTCTCAACCCTCAACTTACCTGGTGAAGAACAACAGCCCTCAAAGCTGCTGGGACCAGAATCTCCATCTGCTGCCCCAGAAGCGATGCCTTGGACCCAGTGGTCAGTACAGAAATGCTGCTGCAGATGAGGACAATTCATCCACTACAGAAAACCGTGGAAAGCAATTGCCACAGACCTCTTCTTTATTTATTGAGGAAATTGGATTTATTCAGGGGTGAGATGGGAAGGCATCCCCTCTGAGTGCCTTTTTGCTTCTTCAGACTCAACAAATACACTTTAAAGTGTCATTAACCCTTCCTCTGATTTGTGCCCACATTCGGATATGGGCAAAACAGGGCGTTCAATGATTTGCAATGATTTGATCTGGTCACTCGGCCAGGCTCCAGCTGGCAGGGGGCTGGGAAGGGAAGACCCTGCTGGGTGCAGCGATGGCCAGCTACGGGACACGGTGCATCCATCTGGAGCATCCGGGTCCGGCCGAGGCAGGGCTGGGTCTTAGATAAAGCACACATCAGCCCCAGCTTGGCTGGCCCCATGTGGGCATTCAGCCACCTCCCGGCTCCTATTTGCATCCCCAATTAGTTGCAAGCCCTAAATTGTTCAAAAACACAGGCTTCAAATGTCCTGTAGAGCAGTTCATTTATAATTTCAGTGCTCACCTAAAGGGTTTCTGAGGTCTACACCAGGGATAATTTACCATTTTGCAAGTGTTGCTCAAGGACAGTTTTGCTGGGGCAGGGAGGGTCTGACCAAGGTAGTGGTGGCTTTTGAAGTAAATATTCAAATTTTGATCTGATATTAGTCAGGGTTGTTAGCAAAGCACCCATTGTCTCCTCTGGGAAACACATTTTGGAAAGAAGCACCTGACAGCCTTGGTTCAAAACACTCACAAACCTCCCAAGTCGGGGAGAAGGAAAGAAATTGCAAAATAATTGAAGTGGTGGGCTGTTGCTTTGAGAAGACCACCTCTGGTTACCAGCCACCAGACTGAGCTGTTGCTCCTGCGGCTCAGCCCTCTGTGCACATCTGGATCTGTAGGAACATCTGCAGGAAACAGCCTCGAGCTGTTTCTGCACCCCTGGGACCCCACTGTTGCCTCTGTGTATGATCACACCTTGACGTTGTTACACTCCTGTGTGTCCACCCACTCTCCTGGCACTGTATTTGAAAGCAGGAGCTGAAGGAAATGAGTTTAAAAAAACCCCTCCTACCATCAGTTCAGTTAAACTTCCAGTGTTTTTTGCAAGTCACTGGCTAGAAAGACTATACAATGAGATTTCAATGCCTTTAATTGCTTCGGGGGTGCTTAGTACACCATTATATTTTGGAATCAATTATAAAGCAAACAGGCTTCCAAGGAAGGATTTGTTCACGTTGCTTTTGCTAGTGAACAGGATGGTACTAGGAAAAAAAAACATGTTTCATCTCCTCACAATGCCAACTATCAAAGCACACAGAAAAAAAATGGATTTTTGCACCTTCTGTGTGCTTCAGACCTAATTCCTCCATGCAATGGAAAAGTTACACAGTCCAGCTCCCTGGGGAAATAAACCTGTATGGCTCTGCAGCAGGTAGATGGATTAGATTAGGTGGTTCATGTAGTTAAATTACCTGCTGGAAGGATTGCATGAGAGGACCCACCATCCCTCATCCATTCATTCACAGCCATCTATCTTCACGCGTCGTCTCCAGATTAGCTGACGTGCAGCGTACGAAACGCGCGTGAGGTACAAGTTGTTGAAACAGCTATAAAGGAGGATTTGGACCGCTCAACCCACCAGCAGCACTAAAAATAGTGAAAATAGTGTGTAGCCAGGTACAGGAATGAGCTGTTGGCTCCATGATCTCATCATGGTTACTTCCCAAAACCCGCTGACCCCTCTGTGCGATCTCAGGCACAACTGTTGGAACGGGGAAAACTTTAAAACCTGAGTCTAAAATAAGCAGAAGCAGCAAATAAATAAATATATAATTATCTGTGCTAGCTGGATGTCCTTCCTTTCTGCACTGTTCCACACTGTTGCTTAAACTGCAAGGAAAAGAACGGGGGGGTGAAAAAAAATCTACTTACAAAGACATGGTACTTCTCGCGGCGGCTTTCCCTCCTCCGCCGACATTCCTGTGCCGCCAGCCCTCTGCCTTGCCCTAGATAAACTCCCGCCGCCTCGGTCCAGCCATGCCCCAGCAGTTGGAAACCGGAGCTCAAGGGAAGTATTTAACGTGATGTCAAACCCCGCCTCTGCCGGGCACCCAACGCTGGAGGTCCTGCCTGAGCTGGACCCCTACGGTGGGTCCCACCGCCGCTCCTGGCCCCTCTTTCCCGTGCCAAGCCTTGGGAGAAGGAGGGAAGGTGCTCTATATATATCCCGAGGAGGAAAGGGGCATTGGTTTTAAATCCAAACAAGCCGACGGGTCTGGTTTTAGGAACGCTGCCTGGAATTTTGCTGCTGAGCTCTTGAGCCGGTTGGAAGTAAATTAACAGCATCAGCTAGTGGCACTGGTAACAGATTTGTAAGACAGAGAGCATGACTAATAGGGAACATATGTGGAAAACACATTTTGGCAAAAGTTCCTTGGTTGCTGGGGAAAAAAAAAAAATAAAAAAAGGAGGCAAGGCTCACTAGTGAGAAAAAACACTCTGAAGCTCCTGCTTTGTTGCACCCCCCAGGTGAGGCTTTCTCAGAAAGAGGTGGTGGACCTTTCTCCAAGCTGGTGGATGGGAGCAGAGGGCAGAAGAAGGATGGTGAAGGGTTTTTGAGCATACTCAGAGACTTTTTTGGCTTCTTTGCAGAAGCAAGAAGAAATAAGAAATATAGGAATGTACATGAAGCCTAAGGCAAGTGGAGAAGGAACCCTCCATCCTGATGGTCCAAGGATCGCCTCTCGTCCCTGCTCTGTCTCTGGGGAGCTTTGGCATTGCCACCCCAGCAGGATCAGGGCTCCAGGTGGCTGCTGAGATGGAAACGGAGAGAAAAGGCAGAAAGTCTGCCCAAGGGTCAGCGAGGAGGAGAAGGAAGCAACAGCAGCAGCCAAGAAATCACGAAAATGATCAGACCCAGTCTTTGAGGGAAGAAAGCATGGGGAGATGGACATTTTGATCAAGGGGGACGTTTGAAACCATATAGTTTATCGGGAACTTTCATCCCTGGTCCTAACAAAGCAGGATATCCACTCTGCTGGTTTCCCAAAGAGCCTGAAGGGACATGGAGGGGCAATTCCTGCTCACTGGAGCATCTTGCGCCAACGCTCTTGCAAGCAGCAGCATCTCCTGCACTGCTCCACGCTGGCTAACGCTTCGGCCGTACTGCTGAAAGTTGCTCTGCGAGAGCCAAGGAGGGTGCAAGTCTCTGCTGACGCCAGAGCTCTGCTGCGTGACACAACCCCGTTACAGCTAATGGGGTCTCCAGGGTATAGAGCGTTTCTGGACATATTGCAGTAGCTTTCCCGATGGTTTTGAGTTATAAAATAATTACCCATACACAGTGATAAGTTAATTCGCTGTTCCCAAGTAGCTGTCTATGATAGGGAGGTGGAGAAAGCCTTATAATCAGCTAAGTTAGGTGTAGGGATGAACATACCCTTGGAGGAATATGTCACACTAGGTGAACCAGAGTTTGGGAGGTATTTTGAGGGGAATAAGCTTCTGAAGAAGTTAAATTGTCACGACCCTGGCTGCATGCTTCAACTTAAGCACATAGCACACCAACAAAGCTTGCGCTCTCAAAAGTCATGGGGAGATAGGGAGCTGGTTTCAGAGGAGAGCACCAGGGCTGGAGATCTCCTCCAGCAACACCTCACCCTCCCTGGAGATCTTCCATCGGAACCTGTCTGAGGGGGAGAAAATGTGCAGTGAGCTGAGGCCACATTACCCCCGTGTGTTCCAAGGTTGGCTTTGGCCTCCAGCATTTTGGGCAGTGACCTCCTTGCCCACATGGTCCTTCATGTCTGGAGACAGTGCAGTGGGTCACCTTGTGGTCAGCTCCGCAGGGGCCACCATGTTGTCCTTGGGTGCGTTCCCCCCAGGCGGGGACCCTGCAGCTTCCAGCACATGTCATACCATCTACTTCTAAAAGACAAGTTCTATGAGATCTGTCAGTCCTGAGGGATGGCCACCAAGATCTCATTCCCATCAAAGAACTGTGGTGAAACTTCCACCCTCTCCAGCCAGTGCAGGATCGAGCTGTGGAGAATTATTATTAGTTATTTAAAAATAACTAGCTGAGAACAACTTCCAGGCTCTGCAGGACTGCAGGCAGCAACTTCGAGATAAAAGGGAGCTCAGCATGGTCCCTGTCCCATGGGCCATGCAACCTTTCCAGGCCCTTTGCTTTCTAACCGTGCGAGTTATTTATACACACAGCAATCTCATCTGGTGGAAGTTTTTTTGGGGCATCCGTGCTTCAAGCAAGCCAAGCAACATCTGCTCCTGCTCCAGCCTCCTGGCCGGCAGGTCCAGCCATCACACTGACAGGGATCGAGCGGTTCCCATCACCAAACCATCACCCATGGGCCAAACCACTGCCCAGGGAAGGAGGCAGAGGGCTGAAGACAGAGCTAGACTTGTTATTTTTCTCCCCAGATGTAAAGATGTGCTTCAGGGAGTGGCAACCTCCTTTCTCAATACATCCTCCTTTCCTCTGATGCCCTCGTCCTGCCGTTATCATTGCTGTCTTCAGAGCAGCTGGTCCTTGAGCACACAGGTGTAGGGGGATGTAGGGGGATGGATTTGGAAGGGGACTTGGGCTCATTTTTTAGAAGTTTTGTTCAAGTCAGCATCGCAACTTTGACATTTCTAATGACTTGTCCCCAGGCACATGCCTGGTTGATAGGACCAGGTAAACCAAATGCTGCAGAGAGATCCAAGTGTGCATCTCACTAGGGCATCTTCAAGGTTGCTTTACGTTTCCTGATGGGAAGGAGGCCATCAGCACCCATTGGAGTTCCTTCATCATACCTGGAGTCTCCAGAGCCTTCAGCAACCCAAGGACCCAAGTTGTGTCATTGCCCCGGTGGGTGGTGTGCTGGCTGATCTGGGGACTTCTGCTGGGACAGAAAGCCATGTCTCCTGTGCTAAGATGCTTTGGGACAGCTCCTGTTCCCAGCCACAAAACCAGCCCGTTTGCTCATGAAACGGTAACTGAACCAACAACCTCGTTTATGGCTGATGGTATCAAGGCCAACTGTGGATGTCCCAGGGACTGTTCAGGAACTGCGATGCAGAGACAGGAGGGAGCAGGTGGGAATGGCCACAGTGCTGCTCAACTCAACCACCCTGGTCAAGGGCCTCCAGGCTCCCTTCCAGTTCCACCATGCTCCCTAGCTTAACGCAGAAAAAAAATTCAGTTGTGCAAACTTCCCTCCTTCACCCAGAGCTTTGGGCATTCTCCAAGATTTGGGACTAATCAGGTCTCACATCATAAGAACTCAGCCAAAACCTTAACTCTCTTTAAAAAAATAATGTACAGGCGGCGGAAAAAGCTGTGCCAGTGTTTATTGCTAAAATCTGCTTCATCGCAAACCTCCGTGTGGACTTTTTGGGAGAGCAGTGATGACAACCCCAGCACAAATGTGTCATTTGAATGACAGAGAGACAAGGTCTCTACCTATTCAGCATCAGGTTGGTTATTTTATTTTTTTTTTTCTGCATCCAGCTCTGTTTGTTGAATGAACCCAAGAAGGTTTTGATCTGGATCAGGACGTTGCGGTTGGTCTCTGGCTCTTGCAAGGACCAAATGGAGAAAATCTGGTCTCACACATTTTTCCAAAGCCCGTGAGGATTTTGGCTGCATAATGTAAGGATGTTTGAAAATGAGGTAAAAGCTGCTTTCTTTCATGCACTCTGAAAATATAAACTCTGGCTCTGAATTGCCATGAAATTTGGACCACAGTTGTGCCTCAGTTATCCCAGAAGATAGGTCAGCAAACAGAATTTCTGATAAGTTTGCATTGGTTTGTGATTTGAGTAAAAAGCTAATGCTGTTAGCAGAATGAATGATATTTCTGCTGAAAAACAGTGAAATGTTTCCTTTGGATATCACTGACTGATGACCGCGGAAAGGTAAAAGCATTTCACTTTGAAAACAACCAAAAAAAAAACCCTGATACGGTTAAATAACAATAAGATTTAAATTCCAAAGTACAAAAGCCCAGAGGAAGCATTTAAACCCGGGCTGGAGAGCAGAAGTGGTTTATTCCAGCCCTTCCCAGCTGAAAATTTCGCTGTAATGGACACATTCTTGAGATAAATTTCAGTGTTGACAAAATTGCGTATTTTTTTCTGACGGGAACCTTTCTGCTGAAGTTTTTAAGGCTGGCGAGATAACACGGACCGACGTACGGAAAGGTGGCAAGAAGGGACACGCGGAGAGCCCCGGGGACGTGGCTCAGCAAAGCCCTTTATAGCATTTTTTCCCCTGCGTCTGTTCCCGCTCCAAAGAAAGCAACTGCCTCAATAGTCAGGGGTCAGATCGAGCAATTATTCCCTTCTCTATTTGCTTCCCTTTCCTGAAGTAGCTGGAGAAGCAATGGGAATAAAAGGCCACCTCCAACCGCACCCGTTGGGGTCGGACCCGGCGTTAGTGCTACCCACGTCTCTCCTGCAAACCCACCGCGGCTCCCCAAGCTCTCATAACAGGAAGCAATAAACTTTCCAGCCGGCGTTCCCAGCCCTGGCAGGCCTGCAGCACAACCCTATGAAGCCAAGCCAGGCTTGACTTGCTGTAGACCTTCCTGAACTTGTACAAAAGAGTGAAAAAAAAAATATAAAATTTCAATAAAAATCAGAGGAAATCCATCCTCTGGCAAAAAAAAAAAAACAACAGACGTGCAAAAGTTCATGGCACATCACCTCCTCCTGCTGTTGCTCCTCCATCTGCAGTTCATTGAGCAGCGGTGCATTAATGCAGGCAGGGGCAGAGGAAAAAGGTCAGGGTGCATGGGAAAGATTAGGGAACGCTGGAAAAAAAAAAAAGTCAAAAATGGCCACATTTTTGGCTGCTCCAGAAAGGTGTGGGGTATTATTTTTTATTTTTTTTTCCCTTTTTCCCTAACACCTGTGGATGGGCAGAGATGGTGTATTAGGAGGGAGCTTGGAAGAGCCCCAGGAAAAGGGGGCAGGAGCAAGGGGAGCGGGAACAGAGGTTGGAAGCTCAGTCACGGCTTCTGGGCTTGATTCAAGAGCTGCTGGGTGAGGTCCATGGCTCACAGTGAGCGGCCGAGGGGAATGGCTTCCCTGCTTTGCAGCTGCGTGAAAACCATGTGCACAGTGTCAGTGCGGGGCGAGGGAAGGGGATGGGAGCAGCCGGTGACTCTGCAGAGCAATGAACATCTTAGGCACAGCTTGAGGGTAAAGACAGCAACGCCCCAAAGCGAAGGTGGAGTGGTTGTGTCCTCTGTGGATCCACACAAGCAAAGCAGGACATGCTCACCACCTCCTCCCGCTTTCCTCACCAAACCCCTCTCGCAAATACCTGAAAATACAGATATTTTTTTGTTTTCTTGTGGAAAATGCTTCGCACCCACGCAGGGCGGGCTGCTGACTCTGAGACTTTGACTATTTTTTTGCAGCAGTGCCGATGATAAAAATGTGTCATCACATGCCTCAGCTGTCAGACATGGGGACGTATAACGACCACCACAACAGGCGGGACAACCTGTACACAACCAATGGTGGTCTGGGTCAACCAGCCCCATCCCATGTAGCAGCTCTCAGGACAGACTCTCCCACCAGGGTTTAAACCAGGTTCATACGGGTTGGAGCAACCCAAGGAGACCCCGCCACTGCCCTTGGCTCTGGCCAAAGGGTGCTTTTGCCCCTAGTGAAGGACAGTGTGACCACCATGAACCATGGCCCCATTTGCCAAAGTGGAGACTCAGCTCTATAGGTTCAAGCTCAATCCTGGGCTGACAGCCACCTGCCCAAACCAAAGTGGGGATTTGGTAGAGGTTTCTTTCACCCCTGAGTGCAGGAGAAGCCCAGCATGAGAACTGGGTCCAAAATTATCTATTTCTCTTTTTCTTTCTCTCTTTCTTTCTTTCTTTCTCTTTTTTCTTTTTCTTTTTCTTTTTCTTTTTCTTTTTCTTTTTCTTTTTCTTTTTCTTTTTCTTTTTCTTTTTCTTTTTCTTTTTCTTTTTCTTTTTCTTTTTCTTTTTCTTTTTCTTTTTCTTTTTCTTTTTCTTTTTCTTTTTCTTTTTCTTTCTTTCCTACCTCAAAACTATCTGTAATTTCCCAACCACAGTCCAGGTTACAGGAACGATGTCTCAACCCAAACAGGACAGGAGCTTGCAGTTGGCAAGTGCCCCACAAATGGGTGCAGGAACGGAACCCACATGATCCAATCCAGCTACATGAACCAGGTCCAAGCTCTACCCACCTCCACATGACGGTCCCTCATCCAGCCTTAGCCATACATCATGAACGCCGAGTGACTGCCCTGTCCTACTCTGTCCTCCAGGAAGAACTCATGCCTTACTGCTGTAAACAACTGTGTCATTAAAGACCATGTGTGGGTGATTTGGAAGAGCTGCTATGCTCTTGAGCAGATTTGGGGTCCTTTTGTTTGGTGTGGCATCTGCTCAGGGTGCTAAATCCCACTTTGTGCTCTGCTCTCTGTTCTGCAAGAACATAAGGGTGATCTCCTAAAACCATCATCCAGCACCTCAGCAGGCAGCCTGGATGCAGAAGCTGAGGTGAAGCTCACGGAGCAAGACTCTTAGGATGAGCCAAAATCTTATCTGAACCAGGACATGTGCATCTAAGACACCAAACCTCTCTGAACATCCCAACGCTCATCACTGGAGTATCTGTTGCCCAACCTCCTGGCTTTGGAGGACCCTCCGACTTGCCAGGTCGGATAGAGCCGTAACAGTGAGGCCGCTCCATGACCCAAGTGTTGTGCAAATGGGGAAAAGGGCTGGGGACGGCTGCCAAACCCTTCCCTCCACCGTAATAACCCATCCCTGCTCCCTCCCTGGATAAACTCCAAGCTGCAGACCAGCCACCTCAAATCACCAAAACGTCCTGAGCTCAGCCCTAGCTACCTGGACACCAGACCCCTCCTTAGAGTAAAAAAAAATCCAACGTCAACTAAGTAAGGATATTGAAGGCAAGAAAGCGAAAATACCGGACACTTGGATGTGACTTTATGGCCCATTTTTCCATTACTAATAAGATCTAAACATGGTTAAAAGATAAGAGAGAGAGACTCGAATGTGGTAAATGAGGAAACAAACGGGTTGGCTCCTGCCAACTGTTCTTAGATAACAGACAAAACAGAAAATAAAGAAAAAAAGGAAACATTATTACTACAAGTGCTTTCCTATCCTTCTGGCTGGGTTCCCAGCATGACCGGGGCAGGTTTCTACTCTGCTCACCCAGATTTATTGTTATGCCAGTATCACCAGTAAATATTTAAATAACCACTTAGGTAATTATCCACAGAGATAATTATACAATAATGTTTACATGCAGAGAAGAGGAAGATGACAGAGAAATACCCGGAGAAGTGCCCAGCACTGGGCGAGCGGTACGGTACCTTCCCCAGGAGCCCTGGGGACGGGAGCATCAGCGAAGGCTGGCCGGTCTGATCCGAAGGCGAGTGTGGGGTGGAAAGGGATGGGAGCCTTCCTGGACGTGTTTACATAGGTGGGCCCCCACCCGCTGACGCTGGAGAGGTCAGCAACTCATGCCTCACATCTGGACACCATTGGGTCCCCCGTGCCAAGAAGGGAGACCACGTGTCTTTTCATCCCCAAAGCTCGCAGAACTGCAGGGGTGACGAATCTGGGTCCCTCCTTCCCCTCCAGAAGTAGATAGTGGGGTGGAGAAGGTGCCCTCAGGCTGGCATCCAAGTGGGAATGGAGCCAGTCCCGTCTGGCCCTGGGCCATCCTGATGCTCGAAGCAAAGGTTGACTCTGAGATCTGCAGAGCTAGAGGTCCAAGCCGCTGGGCATGCAATGTGGTGCTGGCAGCACCTTCTCTACTGCCTCCACCACACTGGGCATGAGCACAGACCTGCCTGTCTGCCATGCTGGGCATCCAGCTATCCAAAACCCACACCAGCACCACCAAATGCTACACCAGCACCACCAAACCCTACACAAACACCACCAAACCCTATACCAGCAACCACCAAACCTTACACCAGCACCCACCAAACCCTACACCAGCACCACCAAACCCTACTCCACCACTACTAAACTGTATGCCACCTCCATCAAACCCAACCCAACCTCCACCAAACCCTACACCAGCATGGCCAAGCCCTACACCTAACACCACCACCACCACCAAACCACACACCACCTCCACCAAACCCTATAGCACCCCCCAACCCATGATGTCCCCAGGGGACAATGGGCTTGAGGGTTTCCCATAGTCTCATCATGCCCCATGTACAGGGCTAAGGCAGACATCCCCCCCACCCTTGCTTCCTGCCCCATCCTACCAAAGGGTGGACAAAGCTGGTCCCTCCTACCCATTTGCCTTCACCCCATGTGGTGCCGAGTGGGAAGGAGCCAGGAGAGCTGGGCTGCAGCCTGGTGCTCTCAGAGGACCATCATGGGATGGCACCTTCCTTGCTGCAGCAGTGCCCTCCTGGACACAGGACCCACTGCGTGACCCCCACCATAGGAGAGCATGATCTCTTACAGCTTCAGTCCTTAATGAACACGAGGGTCTGTGCAGGTGATTGGTCCCAAGGTGGACTGCCACGCTCGCTGCCCCTCGAGAAGCCAGCAGCAGGTTGTGCTTCAACGCGAGCGTGCACGCTTCTTTGTGACAGGTTGCTCCGGGGAACGAGCAGCAATAAAAGGCTGCAGAGAAGAAAGGGTAATATCGAATCCAGCTGTGAAAACAAAGATTAAAACCCTCTGAGCCTACAACCTCCCTTGGCCAACGCGCGGGAAACATCGCGCCAACATTTATTCCTCTCCCCGTGTCCATCCAACAGATATTATTTCATGAATGAGCATGTTGAGGTGGAAGGGGAAGGAAGGGAGATGCAGGAGGAGGAGGTGGACAGCCCTTCCACGCCTTTTACACAGGGGAACCTCTGCAGTTCATGGAGAGGCAGGGCTGTGGGTCCGAGCCAACGATGCTGCAGTGCTTGGGACTGATCCACAACCTGAGACAAGCGGGCAGCTAGACGAGATTTTTTCTCTCTGTGCTTATACAACAGGTTGGTCCTGAAGGTAGAGATCTTCCCGAGAGAGCAGCGGGAACATGGGTGCAGGTTTTGCTATAGAGAAGTGAGCAGCTCGAGTGCGTGCTACCCTGCTCACACCAAACCTTCCACCACCCACCAGGATGCAGTGGGCTCCTGCTGCCAGAGCAGGTATCCCTGGCATCGCTGGGGGTCCAGCACCCCCATACCAGGTACTTGGCTGGTTCCCAAGCAGAGATGCATGAAGCTGCACTGTGAGGCTGAGGATGGGACACAGAGGATGCTGCAGTCACAGTTTAATCCATAATAATACTAAAATCCCCTCATGCAGCAAGCCCCTTCCTAGTCTCCCAGTCTTCTGCTCACATTTCTTTTCTTCCATGCTTTCTGCCAGCACAGAGCCAGTTCCGCCTCCTCCGCTAATTTGAACATTGCTAAGTTTAAAGAGGATGGACAACACCACAGAAAGAGGGTGCAAAAGAAAAAAAACAACCCTGATCCCCCTCCACTTTGCGATAAATAGCCCTTAGAAATGCCAAGTCAGGGTTTCTGACCTACAGGCAGCTACTGGGACATGTCTGGGTTTGCTGCTGGTCAACTGAGGTCCATCCTCTTTGCTGTGGCTCTGATGGTGGTCACTGGCTGGGCACCCAGCCCACCACATTTCAGTATTGCAGGAAGCCCCCTGGAAATTTTCTGGAGTGAATAGCTGCAATCAGTGACCTGGCCATTACCAGAAGCTGGGGAAAGAAGATGAAGTTGTGGGAGGCTTTTCTTGAAAATGCACTCTTTCCATCTCTGGTTCTTCCCCTTCCTTCCTCTCCAAGTCATTCTCCCTTTAGCCTCCAGACAGAAATAAATAAGAAACTGTGTTTCTGAGAAAGATTAAGAAGCAACAACTTTAGGGATTTGAACCAAAACCTCAAATTATGTTCTGCAGCGTTGCTGTAAGACAGGTCGGTTTGCACACAGATGGACAAGGTAGAGCCCTGTGGGCCACGTGTGCAGCTGTGAGGAACTGGAGCCAGAGGAGCAGAGTCCCACACCCGACTGGTGGTACCCAGCTCACTGAGTCATGATGAACATGGAGCCTGTGAGCTGCCTTGCATCATTTGAAAGCAGATCTTTATCCATCATTATCTTTTTCCCTGGCTGCTTTTTGGGTCCCTACTGACCTCAAAGCCTGGGAGCCTTCACCTCAACCCTGTAGAGCCCACATCAGTGCTGCTCGGCCAACTCTCTGCTGTCTCTAGGGTGACTCCAGGCAGAAATGAGCAGGGCACCCCTATTTCCACCTCTCCCAAAGGCAACAGCACAAGGCAGATAAGTTTTTGCCTTCTCTCAAGCAGTAAGAGTCCTGCAAACCACGAGTCCCTATCACTAGCGCCAGACACAGCCCTGTGGTGGAGGGTGGCCAAGACATGACAAGGGAAGGGACTTGCCTGGTGGGAGATAACATCCAAAACAAGCCCAGGAGGTCCCACAGAGGGTCTCTCTCGTGGCACTGCTGCCTCATCCCATGTGGGACTTCACCCTAACCAGCTACATCATTGCCTCCTGCTTAGATGTGTCTCTTTTGCCTACACCCTTGACAGAATGTCACTGCATTGACCTGCCATGATCCCAGGCTCCCCTTTGTGTCCATCCCCACTGGTTCATCTATGCTGCTGGCTCCAAAAATAAGCATTCCTTCTCCTGGCACACCTAATGTCACATCTCATCACCTTCAGGACTGCAGATCCAGACCCCAGACAGCCCTTGCTCTGTTGCTGTCCATTCAAAGGTCCTCACTCCATCCCTGTTTCAAAAATTCAGCTGACCAAGTGGGTTTTCTCCTTTGGCCAGAGCCCTTCTTTTCTGCTCTTGATTTAATTGTTCAGTTGTAATAGCCAAGCATTTCCAAAACCTGGCGGAAAATTAAAGAATCAGTGCAGGAGCAAAACCACCCCTGCCTTGGAGAACGGCGCTTTCGTTTCCTGCCAGCCATCCTCTTTCAGGCACTGAGAGCAAAAAGCTTCAGGCCTTTCCAACCACTAAATCACCCCGTTGGACTCATAACAGGGGCAGTTGAACTACACCTAGTTCCAGCTATTGAAATGACGGCAACCGTCTCCATCCCACAGGAACTGACCCCTCTACTGTCGCCGATGCCGGTGGAAGTGCCGATGACATATGAACATTAGCGACCGTTATTAATTTCCAGTGGTGTTTGCTGAAGTTGGAGCCAATGCAGAGTCAGGCATGGAGGGGCGTAAGCTCAAGGGACTGGAGATGGGACGTGGGGATACTCAACCCAATGGAGAAGCCAAGGGCTGCGTGGAGAGGGAATTATGGCTTTGCTTAAGCGTCAGCCCTACCAGACTAAGCAAGGCGTAGGCTGGTTAGCCAGGATGCTCTGCATGTCAGCATATCTATTGCACACATAGAATCACAGAGTATCTCAAGTTGGAAGGGACCTATAAGGACTATCGAGTCCAACTCGCTTTAGTCATCACGCTGAAGTCCTGCATTCAGAAACACATGACGTGGTCAGTGGGCTTCATAGGACCAAGGAATGGGGTCATCACAGAGCAGTGCGCATGGCCACTTGGAGCTCTCAGGAAAGTCTGCCCAGCAGAGATGTCCATGCACATACTCAGCCCATCACCTGCCCCATCCTGGCCAACCCCGAGGAGAAGTCATTGCTCCCCCACCAGCTCCAGTCCCTGCCCAGACTTCTGCCCAGCCCCTGCTCATAAAATTTCAGGTGCTTTTACCTGCGATTTGGGGAATGACCAATTTCATCATTTTTCATGTCTGTCCACGTCAACATGGTGGAAAAGAAGGGGAACGGGGAGACACGTTCGGCCTCTCCGCTGTGCAACGGAAGGCGATGGGCGAAACGTGCATCCCTGGGCAGGTCTGTTTTTGAAAAGCAATTACTGGCAGGGAAGACGGCAAATCCTGCATTCCTCAGCGAAGGAATCCGGATGATGTCACCTCCTGCCCGGTGGCAGGAGCGTTCCTGCCTGCCGCGGCTCCCTCTGGGCAGCCCTTGCCTTTGCTACAAATATTTGCTTTGGCTTGTTTTTCTGGAAGCTTCCCATTACAAGGAATAACAGCAGGATGGACTCTCCTACTGTAAAGCTTGTCTCTGTACCAGCACGGGCCACAGGTTAATAAAGGTTCACACGCATGCCAGACAAGATTTTACTACCAGTAGCAGAAGTGGGGTTTTTTGGGGTGGTTTTTTTTGTTTTCTTAAATCTGTGGTGCAGTGCAGACTGAGAGGTATCAGAAATCTCTTAAAATAGAAGAATGCCTGCTCCAGTTTCAATCAAATTTGCTCTATTTTCTAGTACATGTATTTAGATTGGAGGCATGCAGAAGTGCCTATAATGCTGTGGCTTTCTCTCCCTCCATTTCTAACAGGATACACCTAGTGGGATAAATCTAGTAGGATACATCTCATAGGATGCTTAAAGCAAGTCAGGATCTTTCCTAACCAACTGGCCAGGAATAAAGTGTCCTTTTGCCTGGAAGCGGAGTCCCAGTAGATGTTTCTAGGAAAAGGGTTGCCGGGGTATGGAGCAACTGTGGGGTGATGTGGAGGCAGGACCATGTGCAGCATGGTGGCTTCTCCTCAAAAGGAAAAGATCTCTCGATGTCTTCTCCAAGACTGTTTTTAAGGCACTTGGGTGGGCTTTAGTTGCCTAAACTTGGGTGTTCAACCTTCCTTGGAGATAAGCTCAATGTCTGCCTGACCTCCAGGGGCTGGTCTGGGACACAGCTCAGTTTCCAGCTCTTCTCTCTGCTCCTCTAAATTTCACTACACGCTCTCAGGAGCCAGGAGACCAGAAGCACACCCTGGTCAATATGCAACATCCTCCTGCAACTCTTTCCTGCTAGTTTACATTTTTAAGTACCCTTAAAAAAATATCCATCCCATGCAAAGGTGCTGCTTGCACCCCACTGTTCACCCACTGCTCCTTAGCATCCGTGATGCTGGAGGAGGAAAGGTGGACACAACCGAAGGGGTCAGGAACTGATCGTAAAGGAGGTGTCATACAGCAGATAGATGAATTGCTTCCTAATGCTCCAAGAAAACCTGTTGCTGGCACTTGAAGATGTTTCATACTCTCAGACCTCAACTGCAGGGCTAAGTGGGAGAAGGACAGTCCTGCCCTTCAGTGAAAAACGCTAGAAGAGCAGGAAGGTGTTTTTTGTGACACACTTGTGAGGTTAGACTACTCCAAATCCCACAGATGTAGATGGGATCTCACTCAAGTCCCTGACTTTATTAAAACATGAGTTGAGCCAATGAGATCGTAGCAAAGGCACAATGTGAGGAGTGATGGGAATGGAAGCGAGCTGCATTTTTAACACCAGCACAAGGATTTGCCCCATATCTGAGTGCGTGGACGAGCTGGTTTGGGTTATAAAAAAAGCATATTTAAGCAATCGCTTTTGGTGGTTTCCCAAGTTGATGCCTCTTGCATCTGCTGATCATCTTGTTCTGCCAGGCCAGGGACGCTGTGAGCATGGATGGGAGCCCCAGGCATCATGGTCTGGCTCTCTCGGTGCCAGATGCAGCCTTCATTGGCGTAATGGCTAAATCTGGACGGATCCCCACCAGGCTGATGGGTGAAAAATCATATCTCCTTCCCCATGGGGACTGCAGGCTGCAGCAACCCCCCTGAGCCGGGCAGGAGCCAGGCGTTTTGCACAGCTGCTGGGGCAGCCCGAGCCCTAAATCAACCCTTCTTCAATTAGCGCGGGACTTTCATCAGCGCTCTGTTGTTTTAAAGCTCCAGCGATAAGAGGTTTCAGTGAATATTTCAAACTGTACATAAACTACAGCCTGCCAACATAAACACCATAAAAACACTCCCTATAAATCATGCATCAGAGTTCACCCTTACTAGAACTATTAAGATTTTCTGAAATGGCTAAAAAAGCGCCGTGGGTTGCCAGGAAGCTCAGCAGCCATGAGATCTGAGAGAGGCACGCAGTGCAAAAGCTTGCAAGAAAGCAGCTGCTTGGAGCAGAGCTTCCTCCTCGTCCTCCCACCTCGGGATCTCCGGGCAAGCTCTGCTCACGGAGGACTAAATAAATCAGCTCCACACCCACACGCGTCCTGGCCAGCGTGTGAAACCTCGCATGTGTTTGCTGTTAGACACAATATTTCTTGCAGAAAGTCACCTGCTTTTCCCTACTGTTCTTCTGGCCTGGCTGCATCCATCTCCTCCTATTTTCCAGAGCACCCCTCTCTACTATAAGAGCAAGGAGTAAGGTTACCTTGCAAACCAGCTTCAGAAGTGCCGGAGGAGCAAAGCAGGAGATCAAAACCTTTCCAAGGATGTCCTTGGATCACAGCTACAAGCCAGGCAGTCCTGCCCTCCTGCATTTGCCATCAGAGCTTTCTCTGATCTCCAGGCACAAACAGCCTCGGTCAAACCTGACAGCAACCCGGCGAGCCAAGAAGGGGGAGGTCTGGAGCAGCCCCCATGCAGGGACCAGCCCTACCTCTGGTCTCTTTGCCATGGATCCCACTCACCGAAAGACCAGGAGCACTGCAGCACGGCCAGCATCAGCCTCGGGTTGTCTCCCAGGCTAGGTCCAAAGGAGAAGACACAGCCGTCCTCCCCCTCTCCCAAAATCATGGCAGCCTGCAGTCCATCTCACCACCCCGGGGACGTTGGGGAGAGCTTTGCTCTCCTGCTGGGGCTCCTCACCTCTCCGCTCCCATGGGGATGCCAGGCAGGTCTCCATGCCCCGGCCGGGGCGGTGGGATGTCTCATGCTCCACTAAACCGTCACTCCCCACCAAACGCCGTGTCTGGGTCCATTCAACCAGGGGCTGAACCTGCAGCTGAACCCTCCCTGCCCATGTCCCCCTGGTCCTGCGGCGTGAAAAATGGTTTGTCCGGGGAGTTTGCAGCCTGAGAGCAACCACCTCCCGCAAAGCCAAGCCAAGCACACAACAAAGCCCCATTGAAAGGCAGCCTTCCTCCGGGTGCCCTCAGAGAAGTGGCTACACGAGCTCCCGGCAGCTCCTCCCGACCGCCGTATCACCGCTCCAGCAGCTGGAGCATCGCACGAGCCAGCAGCCCGCCCCGCCGCCCTGGCAAAACTAATGTGGTGTGGCATCTCGGATGACCCTAAACACCTAAATGTGGGCAACCGAAACCAGCCTGGGGTGTCCCATATGCAGCCCGTGGAGTCTGGGTGCTGGGATCAGCACAGGCTCCTGGCCCTGGTGGTCTCCCCTTTCCCAGGGGACTCAACCACAACCCTGGGAGAAGCCACACTATCATATGAGGTTCTTCTACAGCAAGGATTGCTTTGCAATGCCCATGGCATCATCTTTTCTCTCTCTCCTCCCCTCTTTTTCTCTAGCATCGCTTCCTTTTTATTAGCTTGATTTGTTTTGACTTGAAACTCTCCAGAGCTGGGGCTGGCTCGTGTCTTCCCTGGAGCCATGAGGTGCTCCCATCCCACCGATCACAAGAGCAGGAGAGCAAAGGGCTGCTCTCCCACTGCAGAAACCCCCGGGGGACCTGGCAGCGGTTGCACAGGCCACCGGGTCACCGAAACACTGCCAGGACGAGGGAGACAGCTTCTGCTCTTGCATCATGTCACTAGATAACAGCTCCTCCCCAGGGCTCAGAGCAGAGCGATGGGCAGGGGGGGAGGCAGGGGGGGAAGCTGCCTGCACAGGAAAGGAAACGAGGACATTCATTTCTTGGTGAACCCGGTTAACTATTTCTGTTTGGGAACGCAAAGGAAAGGGCTGGGCAGAGCAGCGAGCAATACCATTGTCCCTGGCAGGGGAAAAAAAAGGGACGATAAAAACGTGCCTGGAGGAATTTGGCTCAGGCTCATGTTTGAACCGGCATCAGGTTTCCGAAGCAGAGGCTTCCGGACGCGCGGCAGGGCGTTCTCCGGGGCTGAAACCGATGGGGAACGTCATCTGGGGTCGTGGGTTGGATTAACTCTGCGTTGACCCAGAAGGTCAGACAGAGAAGGGATTTAAGCACCTAAAGACGTCCGAGGCCAGACAGGAGCCAGCAGCAATGCTTCAGCCCGGTGGCTTGGCCGTGGCAGGAGAAGAGCCATGTTTCTGGGCTGTTTTCCCATGATTTTGTCCATTTACATCCTGCCAGCATCCCGCTGGTGGGCTCACACGTGCCATCTGCAGCTCGCTGACTTGCTGGCCTCCACCTCGTGTTTGAAAGGCATTTTGCACAAAGCAGACACTTGTAAAGCTCTTGGCCGAGCGTGGGTTTTAGAGGGTATTAAAAGCTGCAGTCAGAAATAACAAAGGAAAGCAGAAACGCAGCCTGGGAAGACACCAAGATCCCTCAGCCCTTGCTATGTCAAAATGGGTCTTATCTCAGTTGAAAGGGGGAAGCTGCCTGTGAATTCACCCAGAAAGTAGGATCTCCTGACCCCAACCCCATCCTGGCCTCCATGGAGCAGCTGGTGCTGCCCGGTCACCCCCCATTGCTGCTGGGTCCCCTCCTGGCAGAGACCAACTGGTGGTGGCATCCCCCAGGGATGACATCTGGGTCCGAGGCTGTTGAGTGTCATTAATGATCAGGATGATGGGACCAAGTTTGGGTCCGTTCCCAGTTGGTGGGAGCAGTGGATAGGTGGGGTGGGGCAGTGCTGCTGTGTTGGAGGACCTCAGCAGGATGGAGAAACTGGGTGGTGGGACCCAGGTCCAAGTTTGAACTTCAACTTTTGACCCAAGTTCAACAGAGGCAAAGGCAGAACGGCGGCCCTGGGGTTGGGACAGGACAGGGGGGAGTGACTGGCTGGGGAGCAGCTCTGCACACAAGGATCAGGGGTCCTGGTGGTCAAGTTGGATGTTAATCAGCAGTGTGGCCTTGCAGCAGAGAAGGCTGCCCCTATGCCAGGCTGTCCTAGCAAGAACATAGCCAGCAGAGTGAGTGCTGTTTATAATCCCCTCTGTTCTGCCCTTGTCAGACCACAACTGGACACTGTGTCCAATTTGGGCCTCCCCAGTACAAGAAGGGTGCTAGAGTGAGTCCTGCAGGAGCTTCCAGAATGGTTGTGGGCTGGAGAATGGGATGTCTGAGGAGAGGCTGAGAGCGCTGGGTCTGATCAGCCTGGAGAAGAGAAAAAGGGAAGATCTTACGGATGTGTGCAGCTGCCTTACGGGAGTTTATAGAGAAGGTGGTCCAGATGCTTCTCAAAAGCACGCAATGAAAGGCCAAGTTGCAGCCAGAAAAAATTCAACTGGATATGAAACAAAAAAGTCCCCATGATAAACCCTGGCACGGGGACCTGGTGAGATCTCCGCCCTTGGAGATAACTCAACTGTACAGGGCCCCAGGCAGCTTCATCCAACATCAAACTTGGCCTGGCTCTGTGATCTTCTGAGGTACCTTCAGCCCCTGTTGTCCTGCAATTGCACAACTCGCCCTCAACATTCCCATGGGCCCCCCTCTTGCTCAACATCTCCCACACCTCCGCACCCACCAGTGGCTGGGAGAAGTTGGTATCCTCCCCAGGGACTGCTCTGCCCCCAGGGTGAGCAAGACGACAGACCACAGAAGAGGACATGAAGGTCTCAGAGGAGCTCTTCTGAGACCCCGTGGGATGTAAATGGACCCTGTATAGAGCCACCTCCAGCCCTAGGGACAGCCCAGGGCACCTTCCACCTTCTGGAGAGGCAGCCAGAGAGCCGATGGGCCACCCCACAGCACCAAAAAATGCCACCAGGCCCCTCTGCAGAGGCAGGGAGAGACACAAATCGCTCTAGCAAAGTTAGAAGTTAGGAGTGAAATGGCAATTTACCCCCATGTGCCTTCATTAATTTATATGACGGGGCTCCTCCTTTTCTATTCAATTCCCCTGTCCCCTACTGCCACAGCCCTGGGTTGCGCTGATGGCATGCAGCAACCCCGCACAAACTCCTTTATTTTCTCTTTTCCTGGCAGCAAGGAGCAGAAACCACTGCAGTTTATGCGGCCAGTCACCAAGATCTCCAAGCAATGGATCAGGTCAAAGGGAGCTGCACAGCCTTAAAAATGAACTTTGTGCTGGTTGGATGAATCTTGGGTGGAAGAGCTCCAAACAAGCCATAAATTACAAGAGAGGAGAGTTCTCTGCAGTGCTGGGACCTGCAGAAATACAATGCATGCCGTATGCCGCGGTCGACCTCTGCAGTACACTACAGGGGAAGGAGGGGTTTCCTTACTACACTGAAAAAAAAAACCTTCTGGTATTTCGGTCTTGGACAACACCCAAGGATTGTCTCAGAAATAGCTCTCGTAGCTTGCAGGAGTACACGGCGCAGATTCCCCATCAGCGACATGCCCCTTTCCCCCGCTCCCACCCGCCCGTGACTCACTTGAGCCAGGTTACATTGGATTCCCTTCCTCTGACTTTCTAAGGAGGCTTTGGGCAGAGGACAGATTACTCTCTTGTGGCATCTCAAGGTAATTTGGGTGAAAGGAGAAGGTGCCTGTGGCCTCCTGAGATTCAAGGGGCTCTTTGCTTCCCTCTGGTTGGGGTATGGGGGTGCTCACTCACCTTCTGCCAGGAGAAGACACAGCTCTCTCCCATTAAGCACAGCTTAAATACATTTAATTAAGCCAAGCTCCTGTGCTTGGTATGGATAGAAAGGGTATTTTGGGATGGGAGGAGATGGAGCCCGCATGGTGTGCAAGAGAAATGCCTCCCTACCACGCATGGGCACAGCACGGACCAGGAGGGCTCAGGAGGTCCTTCTAGCCCCACTCTCCAGGGATGCCTTTGGACAAATGCTGGTAGCAACCAAGTTTACTACAACTGTACCAGCAACCTGGAGGTAGGAGGGATGCAGCCAAGAGTCACCCATAACCACAACGAAGATCTTCAGGTTTTAATGAGGATGGATTTGATAAAGGCTACAGAAGTGCAACAGCATCTCTAAAGATTCACCTAAGGACCTAAAGACATGGGATAGAGGTTGGAGAAGGAGATCCCACCCCAGAGGAGCATCCTGTGTGTTTGGTAGCCAACAGGAAAGCTTTCTCTCAAGGAAGGCCCATTGGCCAAGAAGATGAAGCCACCAAGGAGCAGGTTCAGCTCCTGCCGCTGGTGATGCTGCCAAGCCGCTGCCCTCCCCGTGCCTCAGTTTCCCCAGCTGCGCATGAGGGAAGACTCCCTTTGTGAGGCGCTTTGAAACGCGAGGATGAAAAGCGTGCTGACATCCTTAGATATTAATTTAAAAACAATACAATACAAAAGCACCTTATAGAGAACATAGACTTATCAAAGGACCTTTTGTCCACGGGTTAGAGACACCAGCTGCAAAACCGCATCCTCTGCCAGGGTGAGCTCCTACAGGCGCTGGTCTACGCTCACCCCTGGTCTTTAAAGACCATGATGCATGAGCATGTACCACCTAAACTGATGCTCCGAAACCAAGCAGGCTACAGACCCTAAAATTTGCTGTACGAGCAGGAGTCTCAGAAACGTAACCCAAGAGACTAGCAGGAAAACCAGACCCTGAAGCATCTCCTCTCCTGTGGCCTGAGATGGGGAGGAGGTTTGGGATGAGGACTGGTCAAAAGGTCCCAGAGCACATGGGGATTTCTACCAGGAAAAAGTTAACCGCCGATGGTTTAATCCCAAACTCCCTGGAGATGGATTTGCACCGCTCCGTGCGACGGGGGTTGATTTATGCCGACATAAAGCGTGCGCAAGCTGACGCCAAATAGGGATGTTACGTCTCTTACCACCAGCAGGAAAGGCAATACATGAACATTAGGTCGCAGCAAACGCGTTCCCCACCCAAACGATGTGGAAAAGACGAGAAAACGAAAAGCAGGGGAGAGCGGGGTGGGAGCAGAGCTGGATCCAAGCAGAGGGAGGGGGTCTGCAAAGTGCCAGGAATCGGCCAAGCTAAAACCATCTTGCAAAATATCAAAATGAAGTGGAGGGGAGGGAAAAGAAAACCAAACCCCAAACCAACCAAAAAAGTAACATACGGAGAAGCGCTGGGCTCAGTCCTTTGCAAAAACGTCCCATCCTTCCCCGCCGTGGTGCGCAGAGCCGCGGGCAGAGCTCCCCAGCCGCTGCTTTTCCTCCCCTCCCACCCCTTCAAACCCCGCTCTCTTCCCGCTGCACCAGCCTGGAGACGATGACGTGGAGACCTCCACAGGGAAAACTTCCCGAGACGGGTCCGACGCCGCAAACCCATCGTTCCCCGGGACGTCAAGGATTTCTTTCCCTTCCTTTTTTTTTTTTTTTAAATTTCCTTATAAGCACCCAAAAAAAAAATCCAGGAAAAGAAAAAAAAAAAAAAGGAGAATGTGGTGATGCTTTCAGGAGCCAAGAGCAATGCTTAGGGGGGAAAAAAAAAAAATCCATTCAAATTGTTCACAGGTTTAGGGCTAATAATAGCAAAAAGAGAGCTCCTTGGAGCAAGGGAGGTGGAAAGAGGATGTGCTGCCACAGGATAAGAAACGCTTCCTTCTTGTTTGGGTTTTCTTTTCCTTTCTGTTCAAACAGAGGTGAAGCAGAAAGGAAAGACAGCTGCAAGCGCGACCTGTCCTTACAGCAGCATCAAACCCCTCTTCCCCCCCCTGCCCTGCAACGATTTTTAGGTCTAAATGAACATCCCACAGCAGCACTCATCAGTCAAATTTTACATTTTTAGTATTTTATGGTGGCGGGGGGGGGCTCCCTGCCAGCCCCATCCCAGCCCCTCTTCGTCCCTTTGCTCCCTTCCCAGCCCCGGTTTGCAGGGCAGGGAGGGGAGGGCTGGAAACATCGCCCCACTCTGCGGATAACAGCTGGAAGGGGACAAAAAGGGACATTTTCTTTATCTTCTTCCCACTCCAGCCAGAGGGTTTCGCCGCCCATGCAGGGCTCCAGTCCAGGAGGGGGGTGATGTTACCCCGCACTCGAACGCGACAAGCAGGGATTAAATAATTGCCGCCGTCCGGCAGCCGTGACCTTTGGCGCGTTGTTATCTGTTCTTCGCGTTGCCAGCTCGCATGATTTTATGGCTGATCTCACAATAATTGATGTTTTCCTTAAAGGCCCCATACTGTGAGGTGAGATTTGGCTTTCCGGACTCCAAATCAGCAAGGTTTTGCTCGCTGCAGTTAAAGAATCTACTCAAAATAACTTGTTTTCCCTCATTTTAAGGAGAAGGGATGTCCTTGCTCCCTGGCACAGCTGGGGTAGGGCAGCCAAGTTTTCATCCTCCTATTTCATTTTTCAAGTGTGTTTCTTCTCTCCAGCAGCTTTAGGGGAGGAACAAGCTGGGAAACAGCCTGGCTGACCGTGCAGGGGGGGATGCGTTCCCAGAAGGGGATTTCAAGAGAAAATTAGCTGGTAGGATGCTCTGGGGATGGAGGAGGAGGGAGAAGGGAGGCATCGCCACAGCACTTGCCCCTGCAGCTGGTGCTGCCCTTGACACGGTCACAAGCCGAATCTTCAGCCCTGATTTGCGCTTTTCGAGAGGATTTTGGGCGAGAAAAATACCCTCACCGGAAACTGTTTAGGGAAATCCATTTTTTAAGCATCCAGCTTGAAAACAACCTTAAATATGCTTCCAAAAAATGTCATCCTCACTCTGTTTCGGACCTAGAGTGAAGTCTCATTCGGTCTTGTTTAAAACAGTTTCGAGCAAAACCCTGGATCTAAATTTTAAGGGATTGCCCAGACCCCAAGTGGAGTTGGATTTCTGTAACTTAAGCACTTATTAAGTACAAAACATAGGCATAAAAAGAAGTAAGACAATTTTTATGGCTCTCGATGTTGACTTTATATATTTTTTTATATATATACCTGAAATATATTAAAAAGCTATATATAACATATGTAATATATATAAAATATATTACAAGGATCAACGAACAAGCGACATACCCCCCGGGATGAGGAACAGAGCATCCTTTTGTCCCCAAATCCACATTTTCTCCCAATCAGCGATACCCCAGGGTCACGCCTCGGTAAGGAGGCGGTTAGACGAGCCGTACCTTTCACAGCCAGGAAAAAACGGTGCCTCTGAGCTGCGGGTCTTCACCGCATAACCGGACACCTTCTGGGGCGTAGGGGGGGAAGCCCTGAAGCACGACCAGCCACAGCCCTGCAACAAAGCCAAGGAGGAGGCGATTATTCCCGGGCATCTCTCTGCCAGGCACAATACGGCAGCGTTTCAGCGCCCACGCTCAATGCCATCATTGTCCTCTCCAGAGCCGCGGTTCCTGTGTGCGGTGGCACAGGGTGAAGCTTCTGCTTCTCTGCAAGCTCCCAAAGGCTTCATCCTACCACTGGAGAGGACCAGGAGAGTTTGTTTTCCTCCTAGGACAGGATAACAGACCCGGGGACAGGAGAGATCTCAAGTTTTGCCTTGCCAACACCATTGCGCGATTGCCTGGTGTGAGGTTCCTACAAGCAAGGAAGGAAATAGGATCTCAGATAAAATACTTCGGGGGTACAAAGATGATGGGAAGGTTGGTTTGAGGACGGGTGTTAACAGCTCGCTGATAAAACAGAGGGATGCTCTGGGTGGGTTTGTAGGGATCCTTCCGGAGACTTTGCATCCGGATGCTGCATCCAGGGGAGGAGCTCACCAAGGAGCTGGAGAAGGTCCAGTGGTGGCCACCAAGATGGTCAGGGCTGGAGGATGGGATGCATGAGGGGAGGCTGAGCTGGGTCTGGTCAGGCTGGAGCAGGGGAAACCTTATTGATAAATTCCACTATTAAATGGGAAGGTGGTGAGAAAACAGAGCCAAACTCTTCTCAGAGGCACCCAGGGACCAGAGAGGCAGCAGGTTTGCTGCAGCCAAGACAATGGGAAGGCATGAAGGAAGATCTTGCCTGTCTTTAGAAACACCAGGAGCTGCTGCAAGATGACCAGTGAAAGTTATTCCCTGTGATCACGGTGGATAGGACAAGGGGGATCAGGCTGGATTTCAGCAATAAGAAGAGCAAAGAGCCCAGAGATGCTACCACGGCCGTGCTGTCTGCTTTATTTTTGCTCCTACCCACCAGCCCTGGTGCGTGCGGGTTAGGAGCAGGTCCTAAAGCCAAGAGGGTGAAGCTGCAGTGTGGTGGCCCCAAAGAGCAGCAGCATCCATGCTGCAGATGGGATGAAAAAAACCTGTGGTGCATTAAAAAAAAATATATATATATAAAAAGGCAAATTAAACATGGAAAAGCTGCTGTGATGGAGCTGGGCTGCTCCCTGGGGATGCTGGCAGAGGCAGGGCAGCACTCGGGAGCCCGGGGCCAGGAGGAGGGAGCAGAAGGGAGGTTCAGCCCAGGTTTGAAGCCACGAGGATGTCCATGCTGGCCGAGATGACTGTAGGCGTTATGGCTTGCTGGCCTCCACGGGTCAAACTACCGTAATAATTAGCAATCAGATACTGAATCAATGAAACATGTGAGATCATCCTCCTCGCTCAGGGGAACAGCCTGACACGCTCTCTCACCCCACAGACACCGGCCGTGGCGCCCCAGGGAGGACAATTACCCCACTGGCGTGGGCAGTGACACCAGTGTCCCTTCTCCTCATAGTTTCTCTCTCCGTTCCACGCTGCCGTGTCCAGGAAGCATCCGTGGGACCACCACCACGTTCAAAAGCAAGGGATGCAGCCTGAGTATCCTGCACTTCCAATCAGGAAAAAATGTTAAGCCTCCTCTTTTTTTCCTCATCCTATACCCAGTGTATCCAGGTCAGCACCTTGCTGGTTGTAACAGGGAGCATTGCACTTGGCTTTTCGGAGAGTTTTCCCAGCAGGGTTCAGTCCCCATCCCCTCCACGCTGGCTTTACATTAGGGAGCCATGGACACCCCTGGAGCTGGATGCCCACCATGTAGGCGCTTTGCTGTCCATCAAACGAGACTTGCTTGACAGCAAACAGGAGAAGAAACCCCAGTGCTTCAAGGGAACATCTACAACTTAATGCTGGAGTGAGGACTTGGCTGCCGTGGGGCTGATGGTGGGGTGACGGCCACCCCATCCTTCCCTGCATCTGCTGGTCTCGGCTCCCCGGGGTGTTCTCCCCATGTGGGTACACTAAAATAATCCCCCTCTATGGGTGAACAAAATAAAATATATAAATTCTTCAAGCTCAACCTGGGCACCGGCATTTTGCCTTTTCTGCCTCCCTTCTTTTTATTGCCTCCTCGCATCTCAGGCAGCCGGGATGGGGGTGGTAAAAGCCGGGAAAACATCCTGGTACTGCCTCCTTTTCGTGCCTGGAGAGAGAGAAATCAGGCGCGTCAGGAGGGGGACGCATCCCCGATGTCCGGTTGTACCAGTCATTGTACCAGTTGCCGCACGCAATCTGAATTGCAGATGGCTTCTGGCTATTTACGAGGCTGGAGCCACATCCTGGACAAGCGGAATCACAGCTGCTATTGTCGGAAAAAGCTGAGCCTGTACTGGATTCCCCATTTTTTGCCCATTTTTAGAGCCTGGGAGCAGGGCTGAGCTCTAGAAACACGGAGCGCGGTGTTGATGCCAGCGTTTCGCCCCATCCGTAGCTCCTCGCGGTGCGTGCCACCCCATCTGGAGCTGGTTGGGCGTATGGATCAGTGTCCCGCGCTCTCCAGGGATGACACAGTTGCACATCCAGTCGATGAGGCTGACCCAAATACAGCGCCCAGCAAGGCAGGCATGTCCCAGCTCCCGGCCTGGCTGCCAGGGTGGCTCTTATCCCCGTGAAGCCAACAAGAGCTGCAGGCGACATGACTCCTACAAGCACCTTGGAGCATCATCACGTACCGACAGGATGCTCCCCAGTACCTTGTGCTAGAGAGAAAACTCAATCCTCCCGCACGACTTGCTTTCCAGCAGCAGCACGGTCAGGAAAAACAAGCCCTGGAAGAGCGGTGACTTGGCCGAGGGGTGCTGGCATGGGTCGGGGTCCCACCGGGGTCAATTAGCAGCTGTGGTTCTATGGGACCTACCTGGTGTCGGTGGTGCTGGTGGGTGTCTCAGCACACGGCAGCCGGCACGTGGTTGTCACCTCGCCGTCCTGCTGGAGAGCACAAAAAGGGTGTCAGCATCCCCAGGCAAGGACCAGGTCATTCGGCACAAGGCTGGTCTCAGCTGCACCCCCCTAATAAAAACCCCACAACGTGGCACGGCCAGACTCCTCAGTCGGGGAAAACCATCCCCAGCCCACCTGCCCCCTGCTCCCACAGGCACGCTCCTCATCCGCTCCAGGGCAAAGTCAGCCGGCTACGCGTGGCTTGCGAGATGTCGGAAGATTTTGAACCGTGGAGGGTCGGGGACCACCGGCAGGTCTCACCCCGAGGCTCTGCTGGGGGGGGTGGTGACCACAGGGAGAGGGATGACCCCCTCCCGAACCCCCTGCAGTAAGGCTCTTGGCTCCTGCTTGAAGCCATGCAGGCTGCCGGAGGATTTCCTAGAAGAGGTTTGCTGCATACCGATGGAAATGTAGGCACTGGATATAGCAGGAAAAAAGGGGTTTTGCCAGAAGAGCTGGTAACTGGTGGCCTCAGACCCCCCCCAGCCGTGCCAGAGCCAGCCAGCACAAACCCCACTGACCGCTCCAGAAGGTCCTAGATGTGTGTGAGGAGCCCAGGCTGACTTGCAATAAGGTTTTTTCACCCCGATAACTACTGACAGCACTCGGGTTGCTGCAACCACAGCCCTAGCCATCACACGCCGTCCCCGTGCACCAACGTGAGCACGTCCCATCACATCGTCACACCCCGGGATGCCAAATCCCAGCGCTCGCCATCCGAAGCACGCACACAGACCGAGCCAGACACCAACGGGCAAGCAAGAAAACCACGCTTATTCCTACTTTTCTTTTTCCTCCTTGCTTATTCTGCCCAATTATTTCCCAGACCAGCTCTGCCCTGCGGTGCCATTCTGTAATCACGTGGAGGGAAGTTGGAAAATCAGGGCTGCCTCCAAAAGCGCTGAGATGCTAAGAAATGCCACAGCAAGGACAAGTCTCTGGACTGTGGGATCATCGGAGGCGGTGGATGATGTTGGAAGAAGCCACAGGCAGATGGGCTTTAGGCTAATTTTGGGTGCTTGAAGCTATTCTGGAGCATGGCTCCAGCTTTTCTTGGCTTCCCCCAGGATGATTTGGGCACTGGCTATGGGGACTCCCTGCCCTCACACATCCCTGCACGATGTCCTTCCCGGGCAGCATCTCGGTGCCGGTGGGACAGGGCAGAGGTGACCAACCCCACATTCGCCCCTTGAAGGGGTATTTCTATTGCCAAAGACCTTGAACGAACAGAAGGGTGGGAGAAGTGATCAGCTCCCGCCCCAAAAGCGGTGTGTCAGCCTGGATTCAGCAAAAACCGGAAAAGCAAGACTACAAAGCTATCGCTTTGAAGCAGAAGTGCTACAGGGATTTTTTTTTTTTCCCCCACATTGGCATTGGCTCCAGGAGAGCCAGGGAGAGCCCCCGGGGCAGGTTTAATCCCAGCTTTTCCCCGGCGTGGCTCCTCATACCATCCCGTACACCCTTCTCGTGGGGAATAAACCTTCCTCCCCCAGCATCCTCCTCCTGCAGGGATGGAAGATGAGGTGCTGCCACGCTTCCCAAAGGATCTCACAGAGCTGAAAAAAGCTGAAATGTCCAATTTTACCCCAGTCTAATGGAACAGTGAAAATATATATATAAAAACCCCCTTTTCTGACATTTCTGCAAAAACCCAGAAGCAAGCCCATTCTTTCACTTGGGGGTACCCCAAGATGGAGCAGCAGGGGGTCACAGTCACACTCTGGGGGAGAAATCCATCCCCATGGTTCCACAGGCCAGGTGACGAGGCTTTTGGGACAGCTAAATAAAACCACATTTGACAGCGTTAGCTCCCTCTTGTCCCTCATCTTGCCCAAAATGCCACAAATCCGTTGGTTGGTATGTTCAGCACCTTCCTGCCTGGAAGATCTCCCAGGTGGGACCAGCATCATTAATCGCAGGAAACCCCTGGGCGGGGAGACGCCTGTACCCTCACTTTGGACAGTCCGATCCCATCCCCAGCCCCTCATCGAGCACCGGGAGCCGCCGTTTGTGGTTGTGCAGGACCCTGAATCCGGCGGCTGCCGCAGCCGCGGTGCTCAGCGTGGTCCTCGCCTGCCCCAGGGATGGCTGCATCCCCAGCGAGCCGGTGCTGAAGGTAGGGATCCAGAAATATATTTAAGTTTACAAAAGCAATTAATAAAATGGATGTTTCATTTCAAGGAGGCAGAAATTGAACCCATTTCAACAGGTGCCTTCGCCCACCCCATGATGAGACTGATGCGCAGCGTGGCCCCTCCAAAACACCGCACACAGAGAGCCACTGCCGACAGCACCTAAAAACGACTCACAAGCGATGCTCGACAGCCCTATCACCCGCTCGGTGACCAGCCTGGCTCCAACAACCTGCTCCCGGTCCCTCCACCGCCCATCACCATCCCGACGGCCGCCCCGTCACCTCACATTAGCGCTGGGCATCCAGGCGTTCACCGCTTCGGTCCGTCAGACACAGTGGCAGCCGCTAAAAGCAGGTCACCCGATACAGGGCGGGTTATTTAGGACTTCCCTCTGCTACCACCAAACACAAGCGATCTAAATGACTTCCCCCCCCTGCCCCCCAGACCCGCTCCCCCATTTTCCAAGCGCCGGCCGTGCTGCCGTAGAGCTGCAGCATCGTCCCTTCCCGGGTAACGCTCACCTCTCCTGAAGGGAGACGCGAAGGCTGGGCTCGGGGCTGGCAGCCGTGCGGCTCTCGGGGCGCTGGCAGGAGGGCTGAGCGGGCAGCGCCTGGGCATTTCCATCTGGTGACAGCACCGCAGGTCCCACCGGTGGATGGAGACCACCGGACTGAAGCCAACCGCCTTGTCCTGCACCCGGCGTTTCACCGCTGTCAGCGCGAGCCCCCCTGCGCTTTCCCGCTGTCATTTCTGCCATCTAGAGGGGACCTTTCACCATTGCAAACGCGTCCCTTCAAAATATCCAGAAAAAATATCACGGTCCATCACGGGAAGAGCCTGGCCATGGCGATTCACACCATTGGGATGCGGAAAGCCAGATGCTGTGAAGAGGTACACCCCCAGAAAATTATGGGGAGCATTTTTTCCTGGTCATTTCACCAAAGCTAGAACCTCACAACTTGAAACTCGTGACAACAGAAAGGAGGATTTCCCAGCATAATCTCTGCAAGATATATTTAGAACACCCGAAGAGAACGAAATGATCAAAATAATCAACTCTCATCTTTCTAACTGCAAGCGAGGTACTGAAAGGGTTGCCCAAGGTCTGGTTCTGCTTATTGGTGTCCACAACGTGGAGATGGAGCTGGGTAAATTAGGAGGTGACCTGGATCGAGGGGCACTGCAGGTGTGCTGGAGCAGAGCAGCTGGGTACACCGGAGAGATGGGATACAATGGATAAAAGCTGAGTTTAAGTTACAAGCCTGGCCTGGTAAGAACAGGGTTTTGGTGAGGAAACATCACAGCCTGGCATCGCACGGTCCAGCCGCTCGTGGTCTGCACGGTGTCGGCTTGATCTGGGTTCATTTTGGGGGAGACGGCTGGATGGTGGCTCTGTGGGACTCGCCAGTTCTTGATCAAACACAAACCGCCCGCGTTCCCCTTGTCCCGCCTGCTCCGGGACAAGCGAGCCTGCCGGCGGCTGTGCCACACGCCTGTTCACAGCACCCGCTCCTTCCCTGCGGCCCAAAACCACCATGAGGAACCAGGAGCAACCCTGTTCCTCTCTCCCACGCTTACCTCTGGCGAGGGACGGGGCGCTTTGAGTGTGGGGGCTCAGCGAGGAACCAACCCCTCCACGGAGGCTCAGGATTATGACCTGCTGGAGGCACCAAAGGGCTCCGAAGTTACATGAAAACATCGACGTTGAGGCTGAAGAAAGCTGGGAAAGTGAACTGCAAAGCATCCTGCCAGCGCCTGTCAGGCAAAGCTCTCCACATCCCACCCAGAGACCAGTACGAGGGACAGCGGCTAGATCAAATGGATCCCTCCGAGGGAAAGGGATTTATTGCTACCCTCAAACACGTCATCTAAAAAGGCTGCACAGCCTGGAGAAGAAGTAATTTCTCCTCCAACTTTTAGGTGTAAAAAATCTACCTGCACCTGAACTCCAGTGGAACAATTACAGATTGCTGCCAGGGTGGCAGAAAGGAGAAGGAGCTCGCAGCACTTTTCTCCCAGAAAAAAGGGCAGCGGCTGAATCATACCCTGCAACCGCTCCCTTCTCTGGGCTTATTCAAAGAGCCCATCTGTCCTCAATGACTGCGGTGAGAGCAGCCGAGCCGTGCCGACGCGCTGCTCTGCCACAGCGACACACCAGAACACGGCAGAGGCTGCGGGCGGCAGGCACGGACAACCAGAAACGTGTGGAGGAGCTGTAGCCAGATCTGCAAAAAGAAGCGGGAACCAGAGGGAGCAAGAGGATGTCAACACTTGTGACATCACGTGATGTCTGCAGGGGGTCACTTCAATCTAAGCAGCTCCCTTCTGCGCACGGCGTTACCTGGGCAAAAAGACGCACCTCCACAAACGCCGCGGCGAGACCCTAACCCACGTGCCGGGGGCCGCGGCTGCTCAGACAGCAACTCCACAGCCGCGCAGAACGGCTCTGCCCTTTAGCAGCGGGTGCCGGGCAATCGCTTCCAAAGCGCCTGCTGGAGGTACCAACCTGGGGGAGCCCACACCGAGCGGGCTACAAACACACGCAAGCGTGACTGGGTTTCGTTTTCTTTCCTTTTAATAGAAACATCCTAGAGTAACTCAGGAGGAGGATCAGCCTAAAGGGAATGTCTCTTGGAATAAAACAGTGTGACATGCTTCGGGAATGATGTGCAAAGTTAAAAGCCTCTCCGAGCAGGCTCAGCTCAGGACTTCCTGGATTCTTGGGTCTTCTTGATTTCCTGCAAGGAGATGAGGAAAAACAACTGAGCATCCGCCACTCTTTGGGAATAATTCCTAGTTTCACAGCTCTGGAGACCAGGACCAATCATCTCCTCAGACCAGCTCCAGAGCATCACAGGGCCAAGCCCAGAGTTTACGCACGAGCTTTTAGGGACAAGGCAAGGTTTGACTTCAAAAATAGCACGTCCCTCCCATACTATTTATTTTGCCCCGATCCAGTATTGCGCTGGATCCGTTTCCCTGCTCTTAGGTCGCTGATCCATCATCACTCATACACCATCTGTGCTCAACTGTGTCACTCAGAAGTTCAAAATAGGTCCAGCGTGGGCATGAGGTCACATTTCTGTGGCTGCCTATAGACAGACCCTCACCTGCTCAGACTAGGGGTGATGCCTGCCCGGGGAGCAAGGCAGAAAAACCCCAACCAACTCACCTCCAGGAGTATCTCCTTCAATTCAGAATAGGCTTTTTCTAAATCATCGTTTATAATGACCAAGTCAAACAGGCCGGGCTCTTTACCTGGGGAAGGAGACAAGGACAGAGGAGTTAGAGGAGAATGTGTTTCTTCCCCGTGTCATCTCTTGTGCATGACCTGAGTGCCTGTGGCGTTTTAATATTATTATTTCAGGCACTGCTAATGCGTTCTTCTGCCAACTGCCCACAAGGAACCGCGGTGGGCAGCAACGCAGTTTGGCGCTTAGACCAAACTCAGCTAGCGTCCCAGCCCTGCCAGCACTCCTCAGAGAACACAAGTCAGATGTTCAAGCAGAAAACAGCTCCTATGTCACCAACGCACCCCCTCTCCCCAGGCACATCATTCGAAGGCCCCTGAACTTACTAAGTTCCAAATCTACACGGGCTGCCGTCAAACGCTTCAGTAAACTTTCTTCTGTCTCAGTCTTTCGGTCACGTAGTCTTTTTTCCTAAACCCAGTAACAAGCATATAAAAGAAAGGCACATCCCAAATGCTGCGTGCAGCAACTACCACCCACCCCACGAGCCAGCGCTGTCTGCCCCTGCATGCGTGACGTCTCCCTCTGCCAGCGACCGCGAGCAGGTGAAATAACACTCTGCAAAGGGTGAGGGGCCTCATTCACAGCCTAAATGAAACCAGTGGCCAAGCTGGGCTTGGGCTCAGGATGTCCTGTCCATAGCTCAGGTTCCTAGTGTCTTTTCCACGCCTCTCTTTCCCTACCTCAGGTACTGCTGGGAATTGAAATCTCTCTGCTAGGAAGTATATCATCTCTGCTGGGCACTGTGATCATTAATTATACAGGGCCCCATAAGACCAGAGTGGTATAGGATTTCCATTGCTGCAGAGAACCAGCCTCCATGGGTTTAATTTTAATAGCTGGAGGCAAGCCTCGGCACAAAAATCTCCTCCTCTCCCCAGCGTTAAGCACAACACATGCATTTAAAGGCTGGCCACGCTGCGATGGAGTCTATAACCCGATGCAGGCAAACACGCCGAGGTGTGGAAACTGTACCAGAGAGACTCAAAATCAGTGCACGGGAAGATTTATCCCTGGGAGCCAGAGGCTGGGGAGTCAGACTGGGCAGGTAACAGTGTGCTCAGAAACATTCTCCCCGCCTATTCTACGGCCCTTAAATACACACAGATGAATTAACAAGGCGGGAACCCCCATCACTTCAGAGCAAGACGCTGATTACCTCTAACTGCCTAACGGCAAAGGAAGGCGGTCGCTCACCAAGATGTCTATGGATGGAGGCTGCACGGAGATGTAGATGGGGTTCAGGTCTGTCTTCTTGATGTTCTTCACGCCCTGGATGTCAATGTCAAGGACGCAGATCTGGTTCTGGGCCTGAACAGCCTGCACTGCACCTTTACTGGGGACAGAGCAAAGAGGGAAGGGGGTCAGAGCCTCTAGCCACAGCAGTGGGGGTTTGGTGTGACCCCCTGCAGCAGCAGGTCTTCACCTCACAGGGCTCCCCTGCGCCCAAACTGTGGCAGGAGAGAAGAAAGACTGCTCTGCTCTTTCTAAACAGCTTCTCTTTCCCCAAGCGTTCTCTGAGTCCCTGGGGTGGAACAGGGACCTGCTGTCTCCTGCTAGAGAAGCTGGCAAAACCATGATGGGATGTGTGGAAATGGATAATGTGAGACTATCCCACAAGCAGTGTGGCTCGGGTACAATCTGTAAAGCTCCTGCCTTTGACAAACACAGGAGCAGCCTTCACTAAAGAGCAAAAACACTGAGAACTTTCCTTCTCCAGAGATCCTCTGACTTCTGTACTCATGTGCTCTCCTGAAGGATGCTTGATGGAGATGGATGCTCCTGCCTGGGTCACAAGATGCACGGTTAAGAAAATATTTTTTAAGTGGTGGTTCTCGTATGTCATTAAAGATGGTATCTCTTCCCCAGCACGGGGGAATTGCCTCGAGCTTGGTGCTGAACACCTACAATTCTCCCTTGAAAAACAGCAATGCCAACCCTCTCCGGGTGCACTGGAGGTTCCTGGGTTAGTTACTGGGTAGCAGCCCTCTTGGGGGACTTTTCAATCGGTATTTGCACAGTGCTGGGCACAGGTTCTCTTTCAAGCCAGGGCTCCATGGCACGAGGGACAGTGCGGAAAGAAGCCCTGCCAGGAGCTCAGAGACAGCACTGCAGGTTTTGGGGCTGTGAAGTCAGGACGTCCTGTAATGGCAGCAGAGATTAAGAAAAAATGCTGCCCTACAGCCAGCCTCCAACTTGCTTGATGCCCAGCCCATAACCAGGGCACCTCTTTGGACCTCACCCCATCACCCTGCACCACCAAGGTTTGCTCCCTGATGCCTTCTGCAAGGTTGTACTGAAACCAGACTCTCTTATACAAACACTCCCGTGTTGTCCTACGCCCCAGCAAAGGGGAGTCACAGCTCCAGTGAAACAGGATTCAGGACCCCCAGCCCTCCTCCCACAGCTCTCACCAGCCCCGCTCCTGGCTGTGCCAGCTGGAGAAGACAGGGTCTTCACCGGCACAAAGGAAAAGCACCCATGGGTGTCACACAGCAGCTGCTCATGGCCGCAGCCCTGCTGTTGGCAGGGTGTGCAGAGGAAGATGCGAGCATCGATGGAGAGTCCTGAGCCCGTGGGTACAGCAGCTCTCTGCAAACACAGCTGGAGAGGACAGAAAGTGCCTCTCGGAGGGATACAGAGCAGAGCCAAGACGGGGAAAGCTGTAAAGACTTCTGGGAGCCTGCAAGCCCAGAAAAGCCCTGGCAGACAGAGATGAGCAACAGAGCAGCCCAACACAGCGGTGCTGTGAGCTCCTCACGCTGGACGGCAGGGAAGAGCAGCACTGTGCTCTATACAAATACAGAGGTTTGCTGCCTTGCCCGGGTGGGCAGCAGAGAAAGCCCAGATCTGAGCCCTATCCACTACAAAAAGCTGCAAAATGCCCCCAAACCAGCGTGATTTGCTATCACCAGGGATCAACTAACTCCTGCTACAACCGATCTATGAAGAGCCAGCAGCTCTCAGAGCCCCGAGAAAGAGATCCCAGGCCTGCACTCTAATTTCAGCCTCTAATTTAAGGCAACTTCAAAGAAATCCTGGTTTCTGTGAGCAGGGCTCAGCACTATCCCACAGACAGGGCCCTTTCAGGGCTCTTAGTTTAAGCAATTTATTTTTAGTTATTATTATTAGCTGGTGAGATTTAGGGAGCAGAAAGGATTGGCAAAAACTTCGACTATTCTGCTGAGCATGAGGGACTCTCTCCATTTTATCACACAGCTGATTAGAAACACCCTTAGGCACTTGGAAAGGAAACATAAGCTCGGAGAGTTTCTGTATTTATTTTATTTGCAAACTGGTCACTCCTGCCAAGATGGTTTGGGTTCATTTCAGCCTCCCACCCTGCACACCCACCACCACAGGCAGAGCGAATATGCAGAAGGGACTGAAGATGAAAATGAGGGCTAGGGAGAAAAGCATCTCAAGACCAAACGCAAGCACATCATATCATTTGATTAAAGTATCAAATTCCTGCAAATTTCAAGGAAATTGGCTGAGGAGAGATGTCGTCTCAGCACCCACCCTGAGGAAAAGGCATCAAAATCAACTCCACCCACATATCAGGCAGCAGCAATCAGCCGTCTCCTCCATGCTGTGGCCAGCTGGATTAAGCAGGACACACGTGAAGGAAGGAAACCTGTCCTATGCAGGATGAAGTCAGGGATTAAGGAGCTTGAACTCAGTGTCTCCTTGGTGCTGGGTATTTGGAAGACGAGCTGTCAGGTTTTGTTTCTCTTGCCAAACCAGTGACACTGGAAGTATCAAGGCCAGGGCAGGGGACTGTGCTCCTCCATCAGCCTCAGAGGGAGCACGGCCAGACCCCCGCGAGGCTGCCCTTAGCTGCAGTGACAACAGTGACACCCGCGCATGTCACATTAAAACAGCTACGTTACTGAAATGCAAAAATCACCAACCATTCCTTCAGAGCTGTACACCTACAGCACCTTCAGTCTGGCACCTCCCATAAGGAAACCATCCCCAGACTCTAACTTTGCCATCTCCAAAAAGTCCTCAAAAAAAGCACATTCAGCTCTTTAAGAAATGTAAGTATTCCTCAAAAGCATTTCAGGCAACTTTCTTTAATGCAACTAATTAAATACCTCAGGAAACATTAAACTTTCCTCCTTAGTAGGTCCTTAACTACAGTGCCACAATTTTCTCACAATAATTATATAAGATATCTGACTTCTAATTAACATTGCAGCTTAATGTTTTATTGATCGTCAGTTCCAGCGCTGAGGGCAATGCTATTTTAAAATCCACCTAACTCTTTAACCCCAGTCAAGGGTGCCACGCAATTTATCTATTCGTAAGCAGCCACTTTAGCCAAGCAGCACGCATACTTGTCTCACACTGGCCAATACAGATATCATTGCTTCCACTCCTGAATTCATCGTATTCAGACCATTAGGTAACGTGGGGATAATGAGAGTAAGTCTCCATCCTGCCCACTGCTCTCTGCAAGCACTTGGAAAATATTAAGGAGCATAAATAGTCTGTGAAAATCAGAAAAGTGTTAAATATACAAACTACTTCAGCAGCCCTCAAACACTGGAGACTACAGAGAATCACGTAACGCAACGATGATTTAATTATGATGAGCAAACTCTCTGCAAGAGTTGATTTTGCCAACAAGTTAAAAAAGCTGACAAGGACCCTGCCATCAAAATGAAAGGCTTTGCTTATGGCAAGAACATCCGTGTTTGGGGGAAAACCAGTGTCACTAAGTTAAAATATTTTTTCCTTCACCATCATCTCAGCTCACCCGGCACCACCTGGGTTCAGCCGCGACAGCATCTGAACTGCATACCTTGTCCCGTACATATTTCCCGAGAACTCTGCGTGCTCGATGAATTCGCCAGCATCAATTTCTTTCTGCATTTGCTCTCTGGTCACAAAGTGGTAATCTGGATAGGGAAAACAAGAAAAATAGCCAGAAATTAACAGCTTTGAAGGTAAAGTTCATGGTCAAAATTACACCCATGGGTGCTCAGGGGAGAAGCACCTTAAAATCTGCTTTGGACAACGCTGGCAGACTGCAGATATCTACCTTCTAATTACCACGTACAGCATCCCCTCTCCACCCCAACTGTCCAGACACCTGCTCAAAGTATTTTGGAGTCTTCTGTGCAGCCAGAAATGCTGCTGTACCCCCTTTTTCATACCCCTTCCCCTTTCTGGTGCAGTGGGAAACTCCCTCCCCACAGGTGTGGAACACATCACAGCAGGACTGCTGAGGCCCTTAATTTGAATTATGATTAAAGAATAGAACAGGAGGAGAGAGAGAGAGATAAAAGGGAACATCAAAACCAAACAAACTAAAAAGGAATGTCTATCTTTTGTTAAAATTCCTCCCTTTCACTTCAGAGTGAAAACTGCCATCGGAAATTAAGCGCAAACCTCATTTGATTCTTTCTGAAATATGCAAACAAGCCAGAAAACAGAAAAGCAGCTGGCCAGCTGGACACAAGCTATCAATACAGATAAAGACATCTCATTAAGCAGTTGCGTTTCCCAAAACAGCGTGCATTTGAGGTATCTCAGAGCTAGCCGGCACTTCGCAAAAATCAAGCCACTCAATGCCCAAGCATGGAGCAGGGTGCTTAAACCCAGAGCCCTGTTTTGAAAACCTTGACCAGCGAGTCACAGAGACAGCGTCTAGAAAAGAAAACTGGCAGCACACACTTTGCCTCTGTTAACATTTCACCACTTGATTAAATGTTGGTTTTGTTCTGGCAAGTCCATCTGTCTTCATTATCCTCCCTCCAACACATGGCACATGCTGCAGAACAGCAGTAAAGGGCCACAGTCTCATTGCCACCAAGATAAAGAACAAAAGCATGTGTGTACGTATACATATTTACATACGTGTATACCTACACACACTCTCAAATAGATCATTACCAAATTCCTGCTCCTCCTGCCTAAGGAAATGCAGCCTATAAACATAAATGTAGGAGTACCTTATCTGCTGGTAGGGATTCATGTCTGCACTTCACGTAAAAACTTAACATTTTTCAGAGGAATTGTTTGCCGAGCCTGATGAGACAGGCTCAACTGCAACACGCTCACCTTTGCCATTTACTTCTCCGGGTCTTGGCTGCCTCGTGGTATCTGTAAGCACAAAAACCAGCCTTGTAAATTTTGTAGATCACCCAAGGAAGTAATAGTATCTAAGAAATAAAAGCACACAGGCAGCAGATTAACCCAATCATGTAGTAAGCTGATCCTCTATTTAAAATGATCAAAGCTTCTGGAATCAGCTGGTGTAACGCACAAAGACACAGAGGATTGACCTTTAATCGAAGAATCCTAGGTAATCTGAAAACAATCAATTAAGATTGTTAGGGGCCAAGCAGTCAGTGTGGGACTTACTAGGCTGGGCTTAGTTTTCAGCTCTGCTCCAGCCTTCCTGTGCAATCCTAGACACGTTAATTCAGACCTCTGCCTCGGTTCAGGGGAATTAGCCGTGCCCTACTTCGCAGAGTTATCTTCATTTTAAAAGAACGTGCAGCACCTACGCAGGTGCTTAAAATAGCCAGATTTAATGAATAATGGCAAACTCCTGCACAAGGTAGGTGAATAAATCAGACAGCCTTTGAAGCCTGTTCAAACTGGTATTATTTTAAGCATATGCTCTGCAAACCAAAAAGGAGCTGATGGTCATCATGGAGGGCAACACCAATTACTTTATTTAGGACCAGCAGGAATTAACCTAATGCAGTAAGGCTCTGATCACCTGTATGATTCTATAAAGCACCAGCTGCCAAGGTCTGAGCGGCCTATGGAGATTTAGGAAAAAAATAACTACCAAGAGGCAACCTTAGGGAAAACAACAAGATTTAGTCTGCATTGAGATGAGATTCAGTTCAATCAAGAGCATAGGAAAGATCATTTTAAGGGTTTTTTCGCCTCCAGTAACATTAAAGTTTTAAACATCCAGTATTTGCCCTTTTATAGTAGAACAAATCCTGATCTCACAGATCTCAAAACAAGGATTTCACTTGCAGTATCCAAAGAGTTAGGACAGTAAAAAGAAATTTTGGTAACGTACTTAAAAACAATTTGCAGAACTCCAGGGAAAATCAGGCGAATGAGCTGTGGGCGCAGCCCAGACTCTGAGGGTAGCCTTTAAGGTGTCACTCAAGAAAAAGGAAACAAAATTAGTATTGCAACAGGCAAGCTGCCCGAAGAAAATTCCCTGCACTTACTCTGCTGTGGACACAGAACTTCAGCGCTGCCTGCAGCCAGGCATGAGTGGACTGAGCCGGTCAGTCAGGGGCTGCGTTCACATTACAGGGAACCATCCCAGGTAGAAATAAAGGACCCTTGGCCAGAACTTAGTGACCGACGTAGAAAAAGTCAACAAACCACCAGAGCAATGGCAGGAGGAACATACACAGGTGACAGGGAGAATCTAGGCAAATCCTATAGCTGCTGCTCAATACCAGCAGTAAAAGGCATCCTGACTTATTTAAACCTCCCAAAGAGCCCACAGACAGACCAGGACACAGGCAAGCCATGAAAGCCCATTATTTGGGGCATGAATACAGCTACAGAAGGTGGCTCTGGGCTAGCGGCCCTGAACTCCACCACTGCCCTTCCCCAGAAACATACGGATACTCACGGGAGACGCTGAAGCCAAAGATGTTCTTGTAATCTTTAAGTAATTTCTTTAACAAAGTGCTCTTTCCTGCACCCGATGGGCCACTCAGAACCACTGGTCTTGGTCCCTGCATGGCTAGAGAGACAGAAAAACATGTGTCTGGTTAGAAACACCCGTGAAAAACCACAGCTTTAGCTTCCCAGGGGTGCTTAGCCCCACAAAACAGCATCTATCCTTTACCCTCGGATAGAAGTTCCTGCAGGTAAATCTGAAATGATGAGAAATCACAAGCCTAGAACTGTTAGGAAGCAACTGAGAGTGCAGGAAATACCAGGGCAATTCAAAGAACGACTAAATTCACAAACCGGCTGCAGACAGCGGGAGCTGCCACCTCTGTGCTACTGCAAAAGATCTGGGCTGGGAGCCCTGAGGACTCAGATATCGTTTTGGAAAGCAGACAATGGAGGCCACCAGCAATGCAGCAGACAGCTTCACCTTGCTTTGCTGCTGGTCTCAATTCTCACCTGGGGAACAAATACCTTGCACAAATAAAGGATTGTGCATCACTGCAGTGTGAAAACTCCTTCTCAAGGGACTGAGGTTAAACTCATAACGAAAAGGACGAGGAAACTGGGCTGCAGCTGCCACTAAACTGGGATAATTCAAGCCAGCTTTGCCCTAGGTCTGCTCTCTGGGACCCAAATCCTAGGGAAAACTCCCTCTAACAGGAGGAAAACGCTGTCTGTGCTGGTGGCATCTGGAAACATCACGGGAAATGCACACATGCTGGGCAATCCCACCTTAAAGCTTGTTCTTACTGACAGGGTATAGTCACAGCCTCTTCCCTCTGACAGGGAGAGTGCAGAAGATGCTGGCAAGAAAAAAGGGCATCAGCCAGAGATGGGATACCCACGAGATCACCACACCTCTTATGTTGCTCATTTATATCCTAACAAGTACAAACTACGAACCTATGATGGACAGTTAAATGTCTCTTATCAGTCCTGGGATAAATATCCACACGCAAAGCCTCTACCACTAGCAGACAACGTTCTGAAGCCCGGACCCAGAAGCCCAGCACATTCCCCACCACTAAATCCCAATGCCCTGCAACAGCAATCTGAACGCTGTGTGATCTGGGACATGAACACGCTTTGGGGTTTATTTCCATATTTCCTGGAGCACTAACTCCAGCTCAAGGTGTCTTGTGGCAAGAGAGAAGGATTCAGTTCCTGGTAAAGAAAAAAAAGGCAGCCTGGGGCCACACAGACTTTTCTGCAATTGTTTCTTCAGCCAGAAACAACAACAACAACAAAAAAAAAGGGCGTTTTCATGCACCTGCATCTCTGGGGAGGAAGAGAGGTTAATTATCAACATGTGAATAAAGAAGGAAAACCTGTATGACAGTGCAGGGGGTACCACCGGGGACCCTTATCCATCAACAGCAAATCAGCAGCTTCTAAAACAGAGGTGATGACCAGAGTGGGACAAATCAAACAAGCCTATTTCTCCTACTTAAAACCAATTACTTTCTATAAGCAGTAAAGCCTCTGGAAATGCATTTTTTTTTAACCTCAGTGGCTGGGTGTGGCCTCGGGAGCAATCAGCCATCAGACAGTATAACGCCTTTCCATTTTAAATTACATCATAGCAATGTCACCCTGACCTTACAAATCACTTTTTAAACAGCCTTAAGCCAAATGCCGTCTCTTACAAAATCAGCCGCGGATCGTGCAGCAGGCTAATCCAGCCGGGCTGCCGCCCTGACCCCAGCCTGCGCGAGCTGGATACTTCCTCATCCCTAAATCCCTCCCGCGCGGCTCTGCGATCGTGCGGGTGCCTATCAGGCAACGCTACAGCTAGAAAATTACACGAGTTTTCCCTCCCTTCCCTAAGGATGCTTTGTACGTGTCTGACCAGAGTTTATCCAAGCCTGTACGAGAAAATGGGGTATTAACACACAAAGTCTAAGTAGATGCCAGCAGCAGTTAACGTGGCTGTAAAACCACCCAAATTCAATCACCATCCAAAAGGAATCTCTCTTTTTTTTTTTTTCTGGTGCTTGTGTCCTCCAGGTGCCGTGGCCCCAGCAACCCACCAGATCAGCCGTTCTTCGGGGACCTGAGAGGACCGATCCCATCCCACATGCATGGCCGCGTTGCTGACCTAGGCTTCATCATCACAAAAACACAAGGCAGAACAAACTTCTAGGAAGTCCTTTTGAGGACCTGGCCTACCTTTCCCTTAGCCCTCGAGCTCTGATAGTTTCCAAATACGAAGGTTTTGCCTAAAAGTTCAATACCAAAAGAGGAAAGCACCTCCCCACCAACAGAACACTATTCAGTGCTCACAGGAAGGAAGCAGAGGGGCCTTTGCCGAGCTGTCCAAAGCATCTCCCTCTCTTCTGCCCCTGCCAGTTCCTCTTGCCGACAAAAATAAAACGGGGGATCCCTAACCATTGCTTGCAAAACACTCTAGAAGAGAAACTACACAAAGTTCGTCGCCCTCCGGACATCCCAGTGCACTTCGTAACGTGGCTGCACAATGCTCCTTCATCGCACGCCAGCTTCCTCGGCCACCACTGAAAGCCCCCGCACGTGACGATCGGATGCCAGCGTAGACTCTGGGCGTTTCATGGCTTTCCCTCTGCCACTCCAACAAGAACTGCTCCAGGTGCGCAAGTCCCAGCCCCTGCCTGCAGATCCCAGCCAGGATGCTCACACCCCAGCTAGAAGGAAAAAAAAGCTTTCCTCTCTCCCTCCTCAAAATTTCAACCACCCTTTAGCAGGCACCGATAGGAAAAGGGGAATTTAAAGCTGCCCAAATCACTTACAATCGTTTCATTCAACCCCAGACAAACTGGGAAGGGGGAAGAGGAATGGGCAGAGCGCTGGCTAGCAGCAGGCTCCAACACATCCTTACCTTTTGCTTTTACCCCCTTTTGGCCAAGGTATAAAGCCCAGCTCCTCGCAGTGGCGACGGGCTCGCAATACAAGCGAGCCGGCAGAAAGCCGGGCTATTTGTGAGCTGCCTAAAGCCTTAATTACCGAGCTGCAATTTTCAGATGGCCAATGAAAACTGCTCGCTGGTCTTTAATCTTCTCTTGTGGTTTCTTCTCCACTCCCTGCTCTCCCAGCTGGTAAAGCTGCAGTCAAACACCGTAACGGGCTGACGGGTGCCGCCTTGGTGCTTCGGCAAACAGCAAAACCATCCCTGTCTCTGCACGTAACCTCAAGGATCACACGTCCTCCGCAGTCACCGATGTAAATGCACACAGGGAAGAACTGCTACCTGTGGGTCGGACCCTTCTCAAACGCAGATGGGCTCTTAGACAGCATCGATGCACATCGGGCATCAAACCCTGGTGCTGCTGGTGATTTTCTGCCTGAAAGAGCGCTGGTGGGGAAGATGGAGACACTCTCCTTTACCTTACTCCCTCTTTTTTCCACAAAAGTATTCAGAACTAAAGTGAGAAAGTCTCTTGGTTTATTCTTAGCCCGTTTCCCAAAAAAGTGAGACCTGTGACACAACCCAAGAGACTTGCAGGTGCTTCCTCTTGCCTCCTTCCGAATGTATCCCTTCTCTTTTGCTGGAGATCTGCAGAGGAAAACAAGACTTAATTGAGAGGGGAAAAAAAGCCATTTCCACTGCCAGATGAAGGGGTTGGGCACTCGTGGGCAGCGAACGGCAAACACTCGGCTGGCAAACTGGGACTCTGTGCTGGCGCAGAGCAAAGCCAGCTCCCAGGGAGCGTTTTCGGAAGGTGCCCACCACCCAGCAGGGATTTTGGGGGCAGCTGCTCGGGGATGGAGAGGTGAGGGATGAAGACGTCCTGGGCGGGTAAAGAGATGATCTCTGCCTCAAGACATGAGCAGAGCAGATGTGGGAGCCAGTGCTCTCTCCTCCACCATCAGATATGGTTAAACATGCATCCTGACTCGGAGAAATCGCTCATAATGGCAAATAATATTGGTCTGCAAACCAACATTACTGCCCTCATTGGGCTTCTCTGCTTCCCCAGCCCCAGCAAATACAGCTTCTCTCCCTCCGGCAGCCTGAAGGCCTCAAAAACCACAAGTAAAGCGCCAAAAAAGCCTAAGAAACCAGATCTGGTGGATACGGGGCTTTTTAAATCTCCTGTTGGGTTCCTGGCCCTGTAAGGCATCCGCGCGTCACATTTTCAAGCTGTTTGCAGCAGTAACGTTACAGGTACGTATTTACTTTGAGCAGAAGCTCACTTTTTTTCCCCCCCTTTGCTCAGATTTTGGCATTTTCAGAGCAGCATATTTGCAAATAGCCGATCTAGCACAAAGCATCTCTCACCTCCAGCTGGTTACTCCTAAACCAGTTTTGGATCCAGCCTAACCACCACATATCACCAAAATCACAGCGGGCTGGGGTCGATTGGCAACAGAGCAGCACGACTATTTAATAAGGAGCCTCCTGGAACTGAGGACAAACAAACACGTAGACCCCGCCGGGCTGCAGAAAGACAAGGTGGTCACCAAAGGAGGACGCAGGAGGCCGTCAGGAGGGTGAGGAACGTTTCTCAGTCTGCTCCTGCCCGCTAAACTTGCCCTGGATTTTAACTGGGAGGTGGCAACACGACCGGTAAAGCAAAGGACAGACATCAAAAGAGTTAAACAAAATTCACGCTGATTAGCAGAGAGGCTTTAAAGAGAAGGTAAAGCCCCCTCACAAAGTAGAAAAGAAGATTAAAGGACAGTTTCCCTGGAGACCCAAGAAAGGTCTCCTGGATTAGGATTATAATCCCATTCCCTATTTTTAGCAGGTTCGTTATAAAGCTGCAAATCCCACTTTTCTAAGTTTTGGGATGCTTTCTGAAAAACCCAGCCCAGCTACAGTTAACACAATAGAGTTCAAGCACTTGGCATCTCAATGTCTGTGAGGACCCCTAAGGGCAGGACATCCCCTTGGCCGCTCCAAGCTCCTTCAGTCGGGGAACAGGTCGGAGAAATCTCTAGGGCTTCGTTTGGAGTTTCCCAGCACGCAGAGACCACGCAGGAGAGCTGGGCTCAGAGGTCCTGCTCCAACAGCCAGCGGATTGCTTTAATAAAGAGAATTGCTTGCAGGACTGAAACAGGAGCAGAGCATCTCCATCGTGGTACCCAGAGCTGGTGGGAACACTCAGCCACCTTCTTCCTGGCAACAATTATCTAAAAAAGTACTAATTAGCCCCTCCACTGGCTCCCCTGCTTTGCAGGGAGCAATGATGCTGCGGGATGAATGAGAACTGCTTGCTCAAGGCCACTGCAGAAATCCTCTAGGTCCAGGCCACGGATGAGGCCAGGAGTCACCCCAAGACCGTGTCCTACTGCAAAACCAGACCAGTTTAACCAACTGATTCGACCCAGGTGACCCACCTGGGTAAGCTTCTAGAGAGGTGAAGCTCAGACAGGTGCGTTTTCGCCACCTGCTTCCCCGCACACAGGCTGTGTTTCACCGCACAGAGCTTTTATTTTTGGATACCCAAAGGCGTCCTTGTCCCACCCCCTCCCACCTCACCATCTCACACGGTACCCACAAACCCCAACCGATCCAGCGTGCCCACCGCCGTTAGATTAACCGGGGATGGGGGACGGGGAACACCCCAGAGCCGCCCCCCCCCCCCTCCAAGCAGCGCGGTGATGGGGACCCGGCGGGAAGGGGACGATGCTAACGCGGGGACAGCCCGGCGGGGTTCAAGCCTGCCCCACCGCCCGCACCCACGGCCGACCAGCGTGGGCAGAGCGGCACACGCCACACCCCGGAGGGGCTCAGCCCCCCCCCCCCACCTCAGCCAAGGAGCTGGCGGGACCAGCACCCCCAGGCCGCCACCTCAGCGCCCCGGCTGAGCCCCCTCCGCCGAGGGGCCGGCTGGGCCTCACCGCCCCCCCTCCACCCCCCCGCCGGGCCGAGCCCCTGAGGGAGGCCGGGAGCTCCGCACGCCCAGGCCGTGCCGTGCCGTGCCGTGCCGTGCCGTGCCGTGCCGGGCCCCACCGCGCTCACCCGCCGCCCGGGCGATGGGGCCGCGCAGCCGCCGCCAGCTCATGGGGGGGGGGCGGGAGGGGGCGCAGGGGAGGGGAGGGGACTCGCTCCCAGCAGCCCCCGCGGCCCCGCCGCTACCGCCGCGCGCGCCCTGACGTCAAGCGGGAGGAGGCGGGGGAGAAAAGGAGCGCCGCGCGCCGGAGGGTGCGGTCACGTGAGCGGAGGGCGGTGGGGCAGACCACCAGCGCGGGGGGGGGGGGGGGGGGCAGGACCGAGCGGTGCGGGGGGAGGGGGGGGTATGGCGATCCTGAGGGGCGCTGGGGATGAACCACAGAGGCGGCGGGGGGGGGGGAGGGGTGTGTGTGTGTGTGTGTGTGTGTGTGTGTGTGTGCTGGGGCCGCGCCATGATGGGGGGTAGGGGGTGCGTTGGACCGAACCACAGCGCGGTGGGGGGAACCGGCGGGGTGGGGAGAGAGAGCCACCCTGGGCTGAACCATTTGGGGGGGGGGGGTTGTCTTGTGGCGAACCACCGTGACGGGGGGAGCCAACGTGGGGCTGAACCATGGCGGGGTGGCGGGGGGGGAACACGGTGGGGCTGAACCATGGCGGGGTGTGAGGGGGTGGAACATGGTGGGGCTGAACCATGGCGGGGCTGATAGACGATGGAGAGGGGGCCTGGCGGGGCCGCACTGTGACTGGGCCCGGGGCTGTGCCCTCATGGCTGTGTCCCCCAGGAGAGCTCCGTGTCCCCAGGCAGCTGCCTCACCTCCTGCCCAGTCCGCTTGGGGCCTACGTGGAGGATCTGGCCTGGACCGGGATGGCGGCCGCCAGCCGGGCGCTGAGGTGAGCGTGGCGGTGGTGGCACTCATCCTCCATGGGGCTGGGTTTCGTGACTGACCGTGGTCCCGTTACCTTCCCAGCAGCGCCCTGCGCCTTGACGCCGTCCCCAGGCTGCTGCCGCCGATCGCCACCTCCAGCCGCAGCAACTCCAACCGCGCCTCCATCGCTCACCTCCACAGGCAGCTCTACGGCCGGCTCTACCCCGTCCTCCTGGTCAAGACCGACGGCTCAACCGTTCACCTTCGCTACAAAGAGCCCAAGAGGATTCTCATGGTAAGGCGGGAGGCAGGCGGGGGCAGGCTGGGGGCCAGGCGAGGCTGGGGGCTTCACGCCGTGCCCCCACCCAGCTGCCCCTGGACAGCAGCACGCTGCCCGAGGCGGAGCGCAAGGCCCGGCTGAGGAGGCAGTTCCCCACCAAGCCGAAGGCTGCCGTGGAGGAGACCTTCGAGGGCATCGACCTGGGCACCTACAAGCGGTTCTGGAAGAAGTGAAGTAAAAGTCAAGTTTAAAAAAAAAACCACAAAACAATAAAAGAATAAAGTTGGGAAACGAAGCGTCGTGGTGCAGTTCTGAGGGGAGCAGGGCTGGGGGGGCTTTGCTGCGCTTCGTGACTGAGGTGGCAGCGCCGGGAGCTGCGCCCGCTCCCCCCACACTCGGTGGTGCGGTGGTACCGCCCGCGTGGCAAACCACCGCGCACTCTCCCTCCTCCCCCCCTGCTGCTGAGCGCGGTGGTAGCGGCCGGGGCGGGGCGAGAGGGCGCGCGGGTCCCGCGGCCCGGAACAGCGCGCGAGGTGCGTGCGGGCAGGGGGGGCGGGAGGGGACGGGGGGGGGGGGGGGCGGCCCCGCAGTGACCCCCCGGGCCGTGCAACCCCCCCCGGGCCGAGCAGTGACCCCCCCCGGGCCCCGCAGTGACCCCCCCCGGGCCGAGCAGTGACCCCCCGGGCCCCGCAGTGACCCCCCGGGCCGTGCAACCCCCCCAGCCCACCTACTCCGGGTAGAGCAGTTGTGTCGTCCCCCCCCTCGGCTTCCAGACCGTGAACCCCCTCCCGGGCCGGTGCACCCCCCCCCCCAGACCGTGAACCCCCTTCCCGGCCGTGCAACCCCCCCCCCCCCCCCCCCCCCCCCCCCCGGCATCAGGCAACCTCTGCTCCAGGCCGTGCGCTCTCCCCTCCTCAGCTCTGCACCCCCCCGCCCCGTTCCAGGCCGTGCACCGCCCCCCCCAAACCGTACAGCCCCCCCCCCCCCCCCCCCGGACTACGCCGCATCCCGCAGCACCGTGCAACCTCCCCCCCGCCCCCCCCACCCCCCCCTGGGGTTTTGCACCCCCACTTTGACATCGCTGTCCCCCTTCCCTCTGCACTGCCCCCCCCCAGGGCTTTGGTTACCCCACCGGCTCCGGGGGGGGACGGGGGGGGACGGGGCATATTTGAGACCCCCCCCGAGGTTACACGGAGGGGTTGGTGGGGCCAAACCTGGGGCTGATCCCCCTGCAGGTGTGTCCGTCCCCCCCCCCCCCGACACCTCCGTGGGCTCCGGCACCATGTTCGGCTCCTCCCGAGGGGGGGTCCGGGGGGGCCAGGACCAGTTCAGCTGGGAGGACGTCAAGACGGACAAACAGCGTGAAAACTACCTGGGTAAGGGCTGACCTTGGTTGGACATTCCCCCCCCCCCCCCCCCCCCCCCCCAATGGTTTTGGGGTGCGGATGGAAGGTTTTGGGTGCGAGGATTTTGGGGGGTGTGTCTCGCTCCCCACAGGGAACTCCCTGATGGCGCCGGTGGGCCGGTGGCAGAAGGGGAAGGACCTGACCTGGTACGCCAAGGGCAAGAAGGAGACGGCCCCCCCGCTGTCCCGTGAGGAAGAGCTGGCCGCCGTCCGCCTGGCCGAGCAGGAGGCCATGATGGCAGCCCTGTGAGTCTACGACCCCCCCTCCCCAAAAAAAAGGGGGTGCAAAGAAGCATCCCCCCCCTCCCCGCCAGCATCACCTGCTTTTGTTTTTGTAGGGGCTACAAGAACGTGAAGAGGCAGCCCACCGGGCTCAGCAAGGAGGTAAGGGGGGACACCACGCGTCCCCCCGGCACCGCCCCGTGCAGATGTGTGTGTGCCCCCCCCCCCCCCCCCCCATTTTTTTGGGACACGTGCACACGCAGCGGATGCTCTCCCCCCTCCCCAGGACCTGGCCGAGGTGTGCAAGCGGGACGGCGCCGAGCGGGATGAGAAGGACGTCGACCGGGTGGTGGGTTTGGGCAGCTCCAGGTACAACGGGGCGGTGGGGTGGTCCCACATCAAAACGCCCCATTTCAGAGGAATTAGATTTATTTTTACCGTTTTTATGCTTTGTTTTGGGGTTTTTTTTTTCTCATTTTGCTGTCATCTCTCCCCAGCGGCAGCGCCGGCCGGGTGATGCTCTCCAAGGAGGACAAGGAGGCGGCAAAGATGGGGCTCTCCGTCTTCACGGTACGGCGCGGGGTCACGTCTTCCTTGGGAGGTTTAAAAAAAAAAAAAAAGGAGGAAAAAAGGCAAAAAGCCCTGGGGTGTTTTATTTAAAAGCAAAGCTGGTGGTTGTAGCGCAGAGCTCCCCGTGTTCTGTTTGCACAGCGTTAATTTGTGGGGGTTTTAATTTGGAAGAGGCTCTCGTGGGTATTTTTTTTTTTCCAATTTTAGTTTGTATTTAATTTTATTTTTCCAAAATTCATTTAATATTTTTTTTTTCCAAATTTAATTTTTAAAATCCCTTTTTCTTGTCATTCGAAGCACTGACTCGCTCTGTATTTCCCTCCTCTTCAAACCCAGCACCAGAAAGTCTCCAGCAGCCCCGAGACATCCGTCTCCAAGAAGAAGCAGGAGAAGGAGGAGAAGGTAGAGGAGAAACGGTGAGGATGAGGACCACTGCTTCGGTGGGAAACCACCAGAAATGGCCTTTTTCGGTGGGGGGAATATTTTGCAAAATGCTTCTATGGCTCCGTTTGGCATCGGGCTTGTTTTGCGTCTGCCTGAATCACCCCCAAAATCTCTGCTTTGTCCCCAAAACCTCTTTTTTTGGGGGGGGAGAAGGGGGCTTCTTGTGCAAGGAGGGATGTGGTGGGATGCACGTGGAGGGAGGGATTGGGGATGAATTTTTGGAGGAGCCGGAGCGATGCGCAGGGCAGGGATCCTCACTGCTGCATCTCTTTCTCGCAGACCGGAGAGCAGCAAGAAATCCAAAAAGGAGAAAAAGAAAAAGAAAAAGAAGAAACACAAAAAGGAGAAGAAGAAGGAAAAACATCACAAGAAGGATGCTACTCCATCCTCCTCTGATTCTTCTTCAGATTGGGATGAGAGGTAGGTGGGTTGGGATGGGGGCCGAGTCTCCATCGCGGGGAGGGGGTCCCAGGGACCCCCCGTCCCCTTCCCTGCGACCAGGACTCGCAGGGCATCATCGTTGGAAAATGGGATGGAGGATTTAGGAGAGCATCTGCCTTTCCAAAATCCCTTTTTTTCATCCCCAAAGTTGACTTCTTGGTGTCCCCGGTATCCCCGATTTCACTTTCCCCTCCATCCCCCTAGGCACCACCGAAGGAAAACCCAACAGCGATCCGAGACGTCGCGGCACAGCGGCCGGCGTCGGCACGACACGGATTCCTCTGCCGGCAGCCGGGATTCGGGCAGGAGCCCCTCGCGCCATCCGGCCCGTCGGCGGAGCCGGAGCAGGGATGGCCGCGCTCGGCACCCGTCCCCGCGGCGCAAGGGGAGGAAGAGGAGCAGGAGCCGGTCCCCTCCGTCCCGCAGGGTGAGGCAACGCCACGACACCAATTCGGAGGACTGAGAGCTTGGGTGTTTAGTTGGTTGGGTTTTTTTCATCTCATATAGGCTATATATATATTTTTTTAAGGTTATTGAGGTTATTAAATTAAAAATAAGCCACAGCTCTGCCGTTGCAGGGGCTGAGTCTGGCAAAGGGCAATATATTTTGTGACGCCAGCTGCCCGTTCCCTGCCTGCGGCTCCTGCCTTCAACCTGGGGCAGCACCGGCCGCTTCCCCCCCGCACCCCGTTGTTGATCCTGGCAGGGTGCTGGTGCTGGGACCACGTGTTTATGTAGAGAGACTTTGGATGCTATTATTATTATTATTAATTATTATTATTATTATGTGACTTTTTTTTAATATCTTCTTTCAATGCCCACAAGTAACTGCCAGCGAAGCGGCTGGAGGAGAGTTTCTTTCCTTAAACCCTTCAGTTCATCAGCTGCAAAATAAAACTCGGGGGTCGCGCGTTGCGGGGGGCGGTTTTGCCTCTCGGCCCCGATGGCTTTACGATCCCATCCCCTCCACAGGGCCCACGCACACACGTGGGTGCAGGACACTCAGGATGTGTCTGTGTCCCCCCCTGCCCAGGAGAGGGCAGAGTCCTGCCCGGGCCGCCCCAAGGTGACATTTACCCCCACCCCATCCCAAAAAAGCTTTTAATTTGGGCAGAGCCGAGCGGGAGCTGCTGTATCCCTGGTGGGATGTGAAGCAGAGGTGGGTCTGTCACCCCCCCCCCCCCCCCCAAACTCCCGTGGGGTGACAGAAATCACCGCAGGGATGTCCCCGTGTCCCTGGCCCCTGCGTGGGGAGGGAGCAGCCCAGCTCCCAGGGATGAGTGCTTTCCCAGCCAAAGTTTGGGGAAAAATCAGGAGGCTTTGTGACTCAAGCAGCTGCGGGTGAGGGTGATGGAAATTCCTTTTGGTTGAGAAAACAGCCTTTTTGGATTAAAAAAAGGAAACTGCCCTAATTAACGGCTGAAAGAACCTCTGAAATAATTCCTCAGCTGATGGGGAATCTTCCGTAGACATTTGCCCTGGTCACAGCCACCCCGCAGCGGGGCAGGGAGCAGCAAGCTCCGTTCCCGTCCAGCATTTTAAACCTCAAAACCACACACACACACACACACACATATATATATAAAAAACTATTTATGATGTGCTTGGTGCACCAAGAAAGGGGAGTTTTACATCAATAAATCAAAATATTGAACCAAACAGAGAGGGATCATCCCGAGCATCACTGGCTGCAGAGTGGCCGCACCAAGCACAAGGGCCTCGTTTGTGTAATTAATGATGCAATTTATCCCGCTTAAGACAGGGCAGTTTTGTGTATCTTGGCGGACAAAAGCCCCTGGCTGGCGACCGTCCTGGGTTTGCACTTTGGCAGCGTTGGTGTGTGGGGGTTTTTCTGTCATCCAGGCAGCCGTGCCACGGCCCTGCCCGCAGCCGGGCAGGAGGAACCGGGGTGCGGAGCCGCGGTGCCGGTGCGGGGTGGGACCAGGCGTGCCCGGTGCCGAACAAGGGCAGCATTCATTCTGGGGGGGGAACGAGCTGAGATAAAGCCCTTCTGTCCTGCTCCCCTCCCTGGCTGCGAGCACATGCTTCACCCCGCCGACGCGGGAGATGCTGCAGAGCGGTTGCAAGTTTCGGTGATTTGCCCCCCCCAACCTCAAGATGCTCCCTGGCCTGAGCCTGCTGAGCTCGGGGTCACCCTCCCGCAGATTTTTGGGGTTCAGGGTGCAACCAGTGCCTGCTGGAACATCTCAGGGCCGGGCTGTGCTTAACAGGAACTCGGTGCCAGGAGCTCCAGGCTGAAAAGGGAACTACGGGAGAGCTGAAATGCCACATTTGCGCGGAGAGAAAACCCAGAGCCCACTCCAATCCCAGGGTCCTGCTCTGAGCCACGCTGCCTCCACGGGCTCCCGCTTCCCCCCTGCCTTCCTTTCCCGAGCCGGGTGGGATGGATGCTCCCGGCAAGGCCCAGCTCCGCCAGGACCATCCTCACTTGCAGCTCTGGGCACACGTCCCAGCCGGTGCCGCGGGGTGCTGATGTGCCAAGCCCGGTGCTGATGTGCCAAGCCCGGTGCCGGAGGGTCCGTGACATGGCTGTCGTGGCACAGCTCAGCCTGGCCCGGAGGGCTCCTGCTCTCTCCTGCCTGGAGCACACGGAGGGGCAGAGATAAGCCCCCACGGTGTCCCGTGTCACCCAGGGCTGTGTCCCCTCGTTCAGTCCCCACAGGGAGGGATCAGGCAGCAGCTCTTACCCCCTTGCGCTGTCTGGAGGCGACACCCCTGCCCCTTTCGCACTCAAAAGTGAGATCTGAGCAAAAAATAGTTTGAGAAACATGGACAAGGTAAAAATGAGGGTGGGTGGGGGTGAAGGAGCCCAGCCCCATCCCCACTGCAGGGCTCCTCACCCCATCTACCTCCTGCCCAGCGGCTGGCGTTCCTGGGCGGACAGGGAAGAACCAGACCAGCTGCAGTGTTGGGCCCTGCCGAAGGGAGCCGGGCTGGCAGCTGAAATCCCCAGGGGCCCGGCGGAGCCCAGAACAGAGCAAAGCCTGCGCTGCCCTGAGCACAGAGCCCAGGTAACATCAGCACATTCCCCATCTTCACGTCCAGAGCAGTCTGGACACCGCACGGCCCCCGTGCCGACGCGCCTCAGGTGAAAACCATCGCTCAAGAGGAGCCTCTCTACTGCCATCGCAGCAGGGCGTCCACCTTCATAGGGACGGGGGACGAGACGGGAGCGGGGGGCTTCACTTATTTCAGTGGCGCAAAGTGACGCCAGCGGAACAGCCGGCCCTTCAAGTTCAATTCCCTCCCGGAACAAGAATAAATAGAAGTCCTGCACTACCAGCCGTGCAAAGATCCCAATCCAGAGCTTGAAATTCAAGGCAAGGTGAAGAGCTTCAAAAGAATAACCTGATTTACAGGAGTTTTGTAATCCCATTGTTTGCCCAATACTATTTACCCTCCGCTACGGAGACAAGTGCGACTAACCCTGAGCTCCCCAGCCGCCGTCAGGGCGGAGAAGACGTGTGTTTCCCCTCCGTCAGCCTCTGTCCCAGAATAAACCCGTGCTGAGGATGAGGGCTGGTCTGCGCGCACACGCGTGAAGCGGCTGCCGCGCTGCTTGAAGGGTTCCGAGAGGAAACAGAACCTGGGGAGCGAGGGGACAAGTCATCGGTCAGAGACGAGGGTGGCCAAAAGGCCAGCGCTCGCTTGGCTGAGAAAGCAAATTCCAGTCAACAGCCGCAGTCCCCTCCGATACCTATCCAAAGCCCCACGTTCCCCCACCAGCAAGGTTGCTCTCTAACCTACATAATATACCTTTCACCTTACACTTTTCCAGCCTGTGTAATGGGGCAAGCTGCTGGAATTCCAGCCAGGAAAACAGCCGGCAGCCCAAGCGTGACCACTGGCGACAAGCAGCTGGAGCTGACTGGGGAAGGCAGGACGATCAGCGGGGAGGAGCTCTGTCCCGGGTCCAGAGGGGACTGCACAACAGAAAAATGCAAACCAAAGCATTTGTGAAGGCAAACTTCGTATTTCCCCCCCAAACCCCCCTGCTAATTCACAGAAACGGGATCAGCAGGAAGAACAATCTGTTGTGGGAAGTGACAGGACTACTCAAGAAGCTCAACAGATGCCCTCGAGGCAACAAAGGGACACCAGCAGAAGCCAACTACCACCAGCACCCACCTCTTCACCTGCAGGAGTCCAACTGGGAACGATATGTTATTTGGAAAATATGGGAGCTGTCCTGAAATTTTCATGTAAAACCGGCAAAACGTCAGTTGGATTTGCATTAATCTAGCTACATGGTACTGTACAAAGATGATACAAAACAACATCATACCAGTGCAAGTTTCATGAAACTTTTTATTCAACAAGTATTTCATCATGATTCTGCCAAGATGATCAAATGAACAGCAAGGCATAAAAAACATGAAATAGTTAAGAGATTTTATTCTAATAGCTTTAATTACAGTGCTTGTTTGTCGAAATGAAAACTGAAAACAAGTATACAAAACAGTTGATTACTAATTGTGTATTGAAAGCAATAAAGGTTTCCACAACACTAAATAAACCAGTTCTGATAGTTCCTCAAGTTAAAGTTTAACAGCTCCAGCTTCTTCAGTGTTTATCAAAATACAAAAGAAAAAGTAAAGAGGTCTTTTTTTTTTTCTGATGGCAAATCTGAACCTTGCAGTATGAGGGATGCCAAGGGTTTTCACACATATACAGATATGGGATTGTTCCAAAATGGGATTGAATACTTCTAGAGTGGAATGACTCTCCAAACTCTCATGCTTTTTTTTTTTTTTTCCTAGACACTATACATAGATGTTTGGTGTTTTTCATGGCAATTTTTACGTTAAGTACAGTACTTTCTGCCTATAGAGCTTAGGACTAGTACAGGCTGTGCTTTCTGTGGAAAGGTTTGCCTTCTGGAGTGGTTTACGCACAAGAAAAGTACGAAACACTTTTGACAGATACGACAGGATAAAAATGTGACTTCTGGAAATTATTCACGTTCAATGGAAGTGATAAATCTCACCTGAACCAAAAGTCAGACGTTTAGCATGAGTCTGCAAGCTCATCTAAACCAGGTTCGACAAATCTTTTAACAAGTATGAACAAATATGAGCACATACCATGAGCTACAGAAAGAGCCAGAGATCTATTAGTTATGATCTGTTCTTTAACCAGATGAAGCTAACTGGGTGTCGATCATTGCTTCACCGTTCCAAAAGAATCAAAAGTCACCACGTTAGAGCTAGAACAGCAGAAGCTGCGTCAAATGTTTGTATGTTGAAGTGTTTTTACTTTTCCTTGACTATTTAAAAAAATACAGAATTCAGGTTAAAAACCAACCACCAAAATGGATCTCACAGATCTCACAACCCAACCGAGATAGTATTCAGCTCTACCGCACAAGGACCACTGGCAACCCTTATGTTAACCCACTTAAATCCCTTCCAAGTACTAAACAGTGAGTTGATTCTTTACAATAAAAAAGCTGAGTAATATTGCATAGGAGTACCAGAAACTGCCTCATTGGAAACAAAAACTATTTACATTAAATAAGAAACCTAACTGTTTTCAGGCTTGTATTTGCCACATTTACAGCATGATGCAATATATACTGTGACAAAAGAAATGAAAACAGCTTCCGGCACTCAATACCACAAAGTAGCACAGTTTGCCACATTAGAGTAAAGCGAAGGGCGAATAGGAGGAAATAAGAGGGAGGGGTGGAAAAAGAGGGAAGAGGAAGGATTATGGTTTCATTTCTGGTTTCGGAGCTGATTGGACAACCAGTCCAGTCCTTCATAGAGACCGTCTCCACTAGTGGCACAGGTTGCCTGGATATACCAGTTCCTGTGACGAAGAGAATGCAGTCCGAGTTTGTCTGTGATTTCTGCTGCATTCATCGCATTCGGCAGGTCCTGAGGGAAGGAAGAAGAGTCATTTTCTGCCCTACTCGCTGAGAAGAAACGCCCGCCTCCCTAAGTTCATTTTGATCATCAGCTTTAAAGCCACTACAAGAAAGTTAAGAGCTCTTAGAGCTTCTCTTCCAGAAGAGCTCAGTGGATTACTTCTATATTCAAGCTATTTCCCCTATACCGACAAAAGCCCCAAAGGTTTAACACCACAATCGAAAGCACGTATTATGGAATATTTCTCTTCCGAAAGCAGAAGTGAGACAGCTGACGTCTTACACATCAAGCCCCTCAGTGCTGACCCAAAACTGCTTACAATTCAAGGGCTGTTTCATTCACTTTCAACTCAGGAAATGTTTTCTGTGACTCCAGTTATGATTTAAGATCAACTTTTATCATGAAGTAGTACTTGGCTTAGTACTGTTTCTGTTTACAGTCTACCTTTCCTGCTCCTAGACAACACTTATGGCTTCTTTACCCTTCACAACTGACCCTGTGCAATCGATGAAGCAGGATGCTGTTCCTTCTCTAAGTTTACTAGCCATATTTAAGACCCTCAACACTTGGGTTTAAGCTACCAAGACCTTTACAAGCAATAAAAGGCAGAACTCTCAGCTCGCTTTATGGCCTCTAAGAGCGTACAGCTCACACAAGTCAACACAAGTCCATTAAAAAGTCAGCCCAGTGCTTCTACCAACACCAGCAGTGCCCTCAAACACCCCAACCGAAGAATTCGGGGAGGTTCTGGCATTCTGGCCTGCCTCTCTTGTTCGGAGGAGGCTTGGGCAGGTGCTGTACTTGAGCCAAGCCAACCTTAAAAAAAAAAAAATCAAACTGGTAGAATTCTTCCCTAAAATGGGAAATACAAGAATTTCTGTAGCCAAGACTGTTTAGAAGGTTGCTCTTTTCAGATGAGAACAGGGTAATTTAATCTACGGGTTTGCTGTCTTCAACAAAACCGAATGGACGTTTACTGAGAGCTTATCTACTATTAAACTGGAAATATGAACGTCAGGTTCAAGATCCAGCACTCACAAGTACATTGTATGTTTACAAGAATTCTTACACAAAGACACCTTTCCTGGGCATACCTGTTTGTTAGCAAACACTAATAAAACAGCATCTCTGAGCTCATCTTCTGCCAACATTCTCATAAGCTCTTCCCTGGCCTCATTCACTCGTTCTCTGTCATTACTGTCAACCACAAAAATCAGACCTAGAAATAAGCAAAAAAATCAGAATAAGCATACACCAAAAACTATTTACAAATGATACCTACTTCTGGAGGTCAAAACTAAGCTTTGAAGAGAAAAATAATGAAAAACAATTCAGTATATATCAGAAAAATACAGTTTTCTCATTATTGTAATGGCATGTCTGAGAGAAAGTCTGTTCTTGCTTAAAGTGTTAGTTTGCATTTGCGTTTTTGGAACTTGTGCGCTTCATCTACATAACCACTCGGTATTTTCCAGCGAGTAGCAACTCTCGAAATCCTTTGACATGACTCTAATGCACGCACGTTATAAAGGCACAGCAGTGGAAGAAGCGACAAGCTCTCAGTCCCCGGGACTGTTAGAGCCTGTAGTAAAGGCTCTGCTTTGAAGTGAAGGCAGAGCGCTGCAATGCTTACAGAAGAAAAGTGAATTCTGAACTCGCTCTGATTCAGATGGACGAGGAAGACTGGTTTCTAGATTTCCTTCCATCCCTCTTTGAGCCTGCACTAGCTTAATATGACAGCCAGAGCTGCACACAAACACATCATTTTATAATAATAAATACTCCTCCCTCCCCTTCCAAGAAACTTGCAAGATTATCATACTAAGGACATTTAAAAAAAAAATTTTAAATTCTGGAAACCTGTGATTTAAGTGTTAGGACTCACCTTGTGTGTTCTGGAAATAGTGGCGCCAGAGTGGTCTGATCTTATCCTGACCGCCTACATCCCAGACTGTGAAGCTAATGTTCTTGTATTCTACTGTTTCCACATTGAAACCTAAAACAGAAATGATGGCAAAAATCTCAGTTAAACATAGTTGGCCCTGGACCTATTGTATTTACTAAGTCACATTCGGAACGTGATCATTAGAAACGTTATCTTAAAACTTACATCTACTTTAAATAAGCAGGATCTTACCCTGAAGCCCTCAAAACATGAGTTCTCTCAAACCCCTGCTCCCACCCCCACCCCAAACCAATGAACAGCTGTAATTGCTACCCGAGCAGCTAGAAAATGCAGAGCAAACTATGTTGCATCCAAAAAATCCTCAGCTTTAAAGGACCACAAATAAGGTATGTCTCTGATCACACAGTTCTCAGAGTCACCCTCAGTTTCTCAGTCTAATCTAGCTGATGCCACAACACACTTAGGAGGGCAGATCGCCCTTCTGTGGCCCATGAAGGGTTGTTCCACGAATCACTAGAGAGGGAACGGAGTGAAAAAACAGCCACGTAATCTCCTCCCATGCCGGAGCATCTGGCTGTGCCATCTTCATACCGTGGTTTCAGCAAGTGTTTGTTCTGACAGTCACGTCAGGGCACAGCACTAAGTCACTTAAATCAACCGAGCGGCAGCTGAGGTAAGATACTGCTGCAAACAGTAAGACCCAAATATCAAAGCAAGCAGTTATATAAATGTAAAAATCTTACCTATAGTAGGAATAGTAGTTACTATTTCACCAAGTTTAAGTTTGTACAAAATAGTAGTCTTTCCTGCAGCATCCAGACCAACCATTAGAATACGCATTTCTTTTTTGCCAAAAAGGCCTTTGAAGAGGTTAGCAAAAATATTTCCCATGGTTGAGATATGTTCTCACTGGCCAGTGAAGTCTAGAGGAAAAAGATCACAGTATCACTCATGAGTTACCAATGCTGTGTTCTGACCAGGGCATAATCAACCACCCAAAAAAAGTATCAGATAATATGAATTCTTTAGATACCCCTAGCCACCACCATACATTATTTTTCCCCATACTGAAGCAATACAAAGATGAAGAGATAAGTAAAAACTTACTCCTTATAAAAAGGCATTGCTCCAAGCGCTTTAAATCTCTCAAATATTCTTTCAGAGGTTTTAGTATGAATGCTGTTAGCAAACTTTTGTTTGCAAAACTCACGGTTTGCTTTCAACACAACTGACCACTTCAGCAACTTTGTCCCCCACTGTTGTGGGATAGTTTATCTGCAGCCTAAAGTGTTACAATAAACACACTTTTTCTAATTGACCTACAATTAAAAAGAGTTTTAAATGTGTGCTCATCTCTTTGCTGTTTAGTGTGCCAGTAGTTGGTCCTTCTTTTGTGAAGGAAACTCAGAACACAGCTTCGATTCTTTCCTACTCAGAACAGTTTCCTTCCTCTCAAACCCTGAGGAAACAGCCTGCAAACCCAACTTAAACACAAAGTAGCATTCCTTTCATTAACATTGGAGGGAAGCCTTCTCTAGGAAGCAAATCCACATTTACTGAAACTTAACCATCAAAAATTAATAGCCACGTTCAGAGAGAGACGTTTAGAAATGAATGCTTCTTCCTTCACTGTGAACATTTCTGCTTGGACAGTCAGAAGTGGATTAACATCACCAGCAGCTTCCTGTTTAGGAACTGGAGAAACCGCCTCTGCACTCCAGCCCTCACAGACGCTCCCTGTGCCCTTGGGATGGGATCTACCCCACCACCTGTCCACTTCCTCCACAAATTTTGCCCCCCTTTCCAAACTCACTACCTCACAGTTTACAGTGAGTTTGAAATCACCAAGAGAACTATTATTCTGCTCACATAAGACATGAAAAAAAACCAGCTTGAAAGCTTTACAGTGGGGTGTAGATGAGGATGTTACACAGCGATAGTGATGATTCACACCTCTGCTCTGCTGCTTTGTCTAGAAGTGCTCAGATATCAGTTTAAAAAGGACTGAGCCCACTGAAACTACAACTTAAGACAGTAGGAGCACATACAGCCAAGACCTGTAACACTCAAAGGATGAGTTTCCTGTAAACCAAGTCACACAATTTAAAGTGCAATATGAAGTTTGAATCATCTCTTGAAGATATTCTGCATTTCATGATGAAGCCGTATGCTTGAAGCAGAATTCTCACTGGAACCAGACTTTAAAGAGTATCTATTCAAGACAATCAAAACATGCTTTGAACTGAAAAGCGCACCACAGAAACGAAAATCTTGTCCCGCTCCGTTTAGTTCTTTGCTAGGGACGTATGAAGCTTGGCTTCCTCACTCAGCACGGGGAAATGTCTTAGCAGCTCTGCCCTCCTCAGGAAGCTTTGCAGGACACAATTTTTAACCCCAAAGTTAAGCACTGTAACATTAACTAAGTCACATGTCTTAAAACAAGCAGCTCCACAGTGAGGTTCAGAGTCCAGAGTTCCTGAATGACATCAGTCACCACTTCAACTTGCTGAAGTAACTCGAGTCAAAGATTCATTTATTTTATATGACTGAAGCTCAATGCAATCGAAACTTTAAAACTAAGCTCCTCTGTAAGCCAGACAAGGCAGCCTGTGGATTAAAACAAAATGGAAGGTTTAAAAGTTCTATTATTCCACCATTTCCTTCATAATTCTGAAGCACGACCATGAATATTCAACTCCCACTTGAATATATGAAAGCTGTATAAACAGGAAAGTTAATTAGGAAGTAGAGAAAACAGTTTTGCTAGAGTCCCTATTTATCCAAATCACTCACAGCAGGAAATCTCACTCCCCAGCCCACAACAGCAGCTCTCACTGGGCTGGAGGGGAGCTGTAAAGCTTTCCTTTGTTTGGCTGCTCAGGCTACCTCTATCTTCTACTTCATCTGAAAAGCAATAGTCAGGGTTGAACTGTAACCTTTTACCAGAGCTCTTGTAACCCTACAAAGTGAGCGTAAGAAGTCTTGTAGCAAGAGAACCTTACAAGCCCTCCAAAAGTATGCATCTCATTTCTGCATGTTTAAAATCATAATAGGTTATTAAATGCTTGGATCAATAGCAGTAATCAGGTAACACAGCAAAATCTTAGCATTTACATCCATGACATCTTTCCATACCCTGGAGAAGTCACAGTCTGCTGAACAAGACGCTTGTACTTGGCACCAACAATAGCGAAGCCTAAGATCCTTGTTTTCCTGGCAGCTACTTCCAGGTCGAGTCTGCCCTCCACCACTGAAACTGCTTTTAGACGACCCATGCTGGTTTTGCTTTTTGTAAATAATGAGAAGTTAAGATACATTTAAGCCCTTGGTTTCCACTTCCTTCTTTTTTCTTCCATACTCCTACTATCCAAACCACTTCTATAACTTATTTTGTACTTCAGGGCAGGTGACATTGCAGAAAGTCCTATTTATTTTTCTAGGCAGGAAAGTGTAGTTTACAGCCCGCCCCTGCAAGACAAACACATCTAGATATTGACTAGAAAGTTGCAGTATCATTGTTGTCTAAAAGAAAAATACTGGGAGAAGCCTATCTGCAGAACTCCCACAAACTGTTGTGGGTCCCACCAGTTACTTGTTGGATGCTGCTGGGGCAAAAGAGAAGGTCTCTGTCTTCACCATTGGCAGGACCATCCTCTGACCAGCAGCTAGAATCATGTTCAACTGTTACCACAGAAAAAGAAATCATATTCCCACATTTTTTGCTCATTACACTCCACAGTCTGCACTGTCCCTGCCAGCATTTCATTAATTCCTATTATCTAAGCAAAAGCACCTCGAGTTCCTCCCCCGGTATCAATAAAATCCTCAACCAAATCACCATCACAACTGTGACCAGTCATCAGGCCGCTGCTTTTTAGATCATTCGTGTTGTCAAACAGCATAGACACTACCACAGCAGAAACTGCCGCAACAGTTTAGAGCTGCTTCCCATTAATACAACTCAGCTGAAGGATCACGCGATTACTTCCAGTGTACTTCAGAGCTGAATCTGCTTACTTTAATTCTCATTTCAGTCCATTAGTTGGACCATGAAAACTAACATGCACAGTTTGAAAATATGAGGAAATTTAAGACCCTTTTATATTAACCAGGTAATCCAGTTATTTTTCAGGCATCTTCAACATTTGCAATCTATATCAAGACTTGCCAATATATTGCCTATACATATTCTATACTGCAGCTTAACTTTCTCTTTTCCTCAACTCAGATGTTGCCAGTAATTGCTACGCTGATCATTTTAGAAGCACAAGTTCAATAAAATGCCTGAAAACATAAAAGACTATGGTTTGTGAGCTGCTTGTAGTACTTCAGCACATCTTCAAAAGAGGTATCTATCAGGCTAAGTAGGAAGATTTGTGTATGAAAGGACAATTTGAATAAACAACATAGACTATTTTTGCAGAGCTTAGCGTGCACGTTCCCTCAGTGCGACTTCAGCTTCTAGAAATTGAAACTCACCACTGCTCAACAAACCCAGATCAGCCCCAAAACCGAACTGTCCGTATGACTCTTGTTTCTCCCTGCCCATCGAAGCCCTGAAGCACACCTTAACCTAGTCTACTCCACCTCAAGATCCCCACAGCAGTAAAAACCTGTTAGGCAGGTTCAGGTAAGACATAATGTGCCATTGGTAAACAGTGAGAAAGACATTCACTGGATAAGACTGCAGTTTTGTTTCAGGAAACAAGGTATTTTCAGCAGCCTGTTTTCTAGTGAGTGATACATTTAGATAAGCAATTAGGAGAACAGGCAGCCTTTTTTCAGAAAGGCTCAGCGTAATGAGTTAAAAATGAATGAGCGTCTGCACTAACGGGCAGGCTGCTGTCTGTTAAAGTGATATGGCCTGTAAGAACTAGAATTTGCTTTTATTAATTGTAGGTGGTTAGAATAAAAGCTCTGGGGAGTATCTCAAGGCCAAAGATCATTCAACACTTAATTTTCTGCAGCATTTTATATTTGACTGTACGTTAATGCACTTTAATGTCATTTAATTCAGGCTGCTTATCAAGATAAGTCAAATATGCTTCTTGACCTCCAAACTTCTTGGATGAGCTGTTAGTTTAACAAGCTATCCCACACAAGTATGACCAGAAGGGTATACAGTATTTTAAAGAAAGTACAGGGATATATTGAAATCTCTGCTTAGCTTTACACCTCTGGAAAAGTTCTTTTTGATCACATCAAGAATAAACTTCACTGAGCCAGGAGTTGTGGCAAATGCCAGTTTCTTTCAAGTTTACACCATTTCTTCAAACATATCACAGCAGACAAAATCAGAGGCTAAGACAGAGGATGCCATATGCATTACTTAGTCAAATTATGCCTGCAGTATAAAAATACATTTATTCCACTTCTACATACCAGCACTTGCCACATAAGGCTCCCAAAGAAAAGCAACAGCGATCAAAACTTTTAAAGTGGCACAACAAAAGTTGCTGGGCAGAGTCATTTTGGCAACCTGTTCTCTATAGCTGAAAAATACCAGCAGCAATGAACATAAGTCAAGAAAAGCTTAATTCTCTGTCCCTTCTCCGCACAGCACTCAAGTTCAGAGGGCATTTGTTGTCTCTGGGAACTATTATGCCTCCCTAGGACTTTCATATCTTTTTTTTAAATGCCCATTTCAAGGAGAGATGAACATGGTGCCACTACCAATGACATACTGCATTATACAATTATAATCAGTCAAAATACTAATGCTAAAGCACAAGGTAAAACCCCTTACAGTGGCAGGTTTACAAAAATGCTTTTTCCTAGTAGCTTTCTGCGCCTTATTCAATTTGCTTGGACACCTATGGCAAGGAAAACTGGGGCACTTAAGACAACTGATTTACTACCAAAAGCACATCTCCATTTAAAGGTAAGTCTACTTCACATTGGCCTAAGCATTAACTCCACCTCTAACACAACTAGAAAAACCCCAAACCCACAATTCCTAACCCGTATTAACATACTAGTTCTATCAGTCACAGGAGAACAAAAATTAATCGATTTGTTATTTAACAGAAATATTGATTTGACATCCAGTCAGTTATCACTAGTTGGCCTGTATTATGTTTTTACTTTCTAGCATTCTAGAAGGTTTTAAAGTGTCAAGAGACAAAAATATTCATACAAAAGATCAAACCCATGTGCAAACAAGAGGTGAGAAATCTTTTTTTAAAAAAAAAATCGAGTTAAACAGCTGTTACTGGTGTTACATGCAAGAACAACTGGCAAATAATTTAAAGTGCAAATCTAACTTGGCAGCTTGTTCTTTACAATATAAAGCTTGATTCAGAGAATGTGAGAAGTGATCTAACAAGAAAAGAACACTGCTAAAATTTAGGATTAATCCAGGGCAACAGTACTTCACACCACCACTCAGCAGGCACAGTCAGTTAAGTACAGCTGGGTTCCTTTGAACTTGAAGTAATTTCTTTACAGATTAAAGTGTTCTGTTAGAGCAAATTTTGAAAAAAGGTCTTTATCAAAGCACTACTGCATATATAGGCAGGGTGGCCCAATACATGACTATTCAAGTACAGTTATATTCAACTATTTTTAGAAGTTGTTCACTGGCCTTCCACATCTGATAACCTGAGTGAAAGATGACTGCATATCAACTCAAGCCCTTAACTTCAAGGCCTTAACAGCGGACTTCAGCTTAAATAATTCTGATTTGAGTTACCTGAGACTTCAGACCATACTAACATCAGTAGGCATAGACTACGTGCAAAATTTAAGAGTCGCTAACAAGTAGGCTAAGTTCTTTCTTCAACAGGGAATTATCTTGGACCTAAATGCCATTGTAATCAAGGCAACCTTAAGAACTTCTCAGAGGTCTTCATGAACAGTAAGTCCCAACTCCTTCATAGTTTATAGCCCTAAATGATCATGACCTTGTTATTTTTCTTTCAGGGGAGTTTAGACGAAAAGCACTGGCATTGAAGCATCAGGTGAAATAAGAGTTAAAGATATATAACTATACTCGCATCTGAAAAGTCATAGCTGGATTTGGCCACCAAATGCTTTCTGTGACCAACTAAGAAGTGCCCAGATGCACGCTACATGTTCAAGGCAGATGGAGGACAAGTCAACCACAAGCGAGGAGCTAGGTGGAAGAAACTCCAACACAGAGCTGCTCCTTATGTAGCACCTTCATTCAACCTAAGTAGGTTGAACATCTTGCTGTCTATATGCATTACCGAGATAGCACATTTTCCACACGCTGTAACATTCTCTTGAGAGCACAGGGCTCACAGTGGCTGGAAAACAGAAAATATTTCCACTTACAAGATCAAAACAAGGGCAAAAGAAGGAAAATTTCCTTTGGGGTCATGCCTATTTCTCAGACACAAGAAGAATTCACTCCTCAAATATGGATCAGAATAAAAAAAAAGTCAGTATCAAGCAAAGAGGGCAGGTTGCTTGACTTGATACTCAAACCCCAAATCAGAATTACTCCCTTATTCTCACCTTCAAGCAGAGGGAACAAGCTACTCCTGTTTACAGCAAAATCTCAAACTACTTTACGCAGTTATACACTACCATGCATGCAATAGCATGCAAACCAACATACAGGGAAAAAATACATCTGGTCTGAAAAATATTTTATTTAAAGGATTGGTTGACAGGTAGAAAACTACAGGAGGAGTTGCCGTTCACGCTTTTAGATAAAGCACATCCATCACCTCTCTGCAGACTGCCTGTAGCTGCTGTGGAAGAAAAGCAGTGCCAACAATGTAGTCCTAACACCCAAGTTTTGACTGTGACTTCATATTTACCTGTTAAACAGTGGCTTTACTGCTGTGAGAACCAGTTATTACAAAGCAATTCTTTTCAGACAAGCCTTGCACAGTTTCTTTAGGCTGAACTATTCACAAGTTCAAAATCTTAAATTTGAAGCCAAATATCCTGTTATTCATTCCCAGTAACTGGGCAGTAAGTCAACATTTACATTCATATTAGAAATGGCAAGAACTCTCATGAGAGCTTTGGTAATAAAATTGGCTTTTGATTTGGGGAAAATGTCAAAGCAGAACCTACACAGCTAGTTGTGAGGTACAAGATCAGCGTACAAATAAGAGCTATATTAGACATGAGAGTTTTATTAGAATTGAAACATCAGCAGTAGTACCACAGTCCTTTAATGTTTGCATGTGTTAGAAACAAGAAATAAAATTGGAAACTCACAAGCAGAAAGAAAAAAATGCTGAATAACACAGAAAAACAGCTGCTGTAGTACGAAGCTGATTATAAACTTCTTTACTCATCAGTTAAAGAAAGGGAATAATGGCTGAGGACAGTGCTAGCTCTAATACAAGCTCTATACCATTCCAGTACCAAAACTTTCAAGAGATTTCTAAAGGAATCAAAACTATTCCTTTCCAGAAAAAGTTAATTTATGTTCATCACATTTATCCACCGTAAGGCAATCTAGATGCCTGTGAAGGCTTTTGGAATCTGTAAAAATTCTTGCTTGAAAGGCCATCTTTATACATCTCAGCAACTTTTATTTCTAAAGCTATCTTTTCCTTGCAAAGAAAGGTGGTTCTTTAAACATCACCACTGCAATTTCAGCTGGAATTTTGTGTTGTGAGCTTTTCCTCCTTTCACCAATTATTGTAATCAACAGCTTATTTGATAATTGTGCCTCAGCAAGATGTATGAATGCTACTGCTTAAAGCAGGCTTTCAAACAGGTGTAGCTGGAGCACAATTTGGTGCGTTACAAGGACTAGAATCCAGCCCCCTACTCCCACACACACTTTGTTTGCCTTGGAAAGCTGTGACTAGTCCTGCCCCCGACTTGGTCAGCATGACTAATACACAGAGGGAACTAAGTGCACTGAGCAAAAACGCACCACTCCTGCCCATTCCCTTTTCAGATTCCAACCTTATTTCACAATTAGGCAATCTTACAAGTTCAGCAAATGCCTCAGACCAAGGGGGACTGATTAATGTTCAGGTGTTTGCCTTTTAACCTGATCCAACATCTATTACGTATATCAGACTATCACAGCAGCAAAGGCTGTTCCGAGTGGAGATGTCATCTGCTCGAGTCATTTTTACTCCTGATGCTCCACCACAGCAGAAGCATCAATAAACTTGGCAAAGCAATTGAGTTTAAGAGGTTCAAGTGAGGCAAGTTTCCTCACCCTTTCACCCAATGTAATTACTACAACACGGAAAGCAGTCTAACAGGGTTCTCGGGCACTGCAGAGGCGTTTTTAACAGAGAAGTGGCATCATACCAGCCACGTAAACTTTCCTTTCAGAGACTCCCATTCTAAATCTGTAAGATTGTGAGTACTTCTACTGACAATTTGATTATAAAACCCATGAACAAAAGCCAAGAAGCTCTAGTTCAGCTACAGTTCCTTTTTCCTACAGAAGTGCTCCATATCAGTAGCAAAAATAGTAATAACGATATTGCAGAATGACCTTGGACAATTTACTTTGACTCGATTTCTTTGCCTGAAAAATAAGGTTAACGGAATATCCTACAAAGGGGTGTTGTAAGCCTTACTGCTTGCAAAATGGAGTACTAAGTCTTATATAAATAGTTCACATTTTAGTCATTGACAAAGCTACATTTCAAAACAAGACCTCTGGATACAACCCTAATCAACCTGTGGAATTTGGTTTGGCAAGAGCATAGCTGCAAAGCAACAAGGTCAATGTCAAACACAACATTTCGGCAGTTTTATGACCCAGCAGAGTTTTAGTCAGGCTCTGCTGGGGGAAACGGACTCCTCCATGAAAAGGTCCGCATAGCTGGCCTATCACTTTATCAAACAGACGTTATCAGCTTAAAGTATCATGTTAACTACTCACAGAGACAGGATATAGTATTGTCAGACAGAATATAAAATCCTCCCACCGGGTGTTGCAATGCCAAGGAAAACTGATCTCCTACTTCAAACCCAAGCGATGGACGGCAAACTGAGTTTGCTCCAAGCTAAAGCTGAACTCTTTACCATCACCCCCTCAGCCCAGCAGGAAGGCCAGCACAGCAGCCAAGGGCTTACAGGAAAATAACCTCCCTCCTCTGAGTTTCATCCGACTCTCATTTCCCCTACAGGGCTACCAGATCTCCGAGGTCCGCTACGATGAGGGTTTTCGGGAGAGAGGAAAACGAGGAAATACCTCTCTCTCCTGAGACCCGTTCACGGGCGGGGCAGAGGCCGGAACGAGCGAGTTTGGGGAAGGGAGGAGAAGCCCATCCCGCCGCATCCCGTCTAATTCTCCGGTAGGGGGAGCGGCGACGGGCCTTGGTGCAGCTGCTAGGGAGTTGGAGCGGTCCCCCCCCTCCCGCCCCTGCCCGAGCCTCGCCGGCAGGGAAACGAAAGGGCTGGCGTCCCCCCAACCCCGGCCCAGCCACCCAGCCCCAACGGCGTGAGGCGGATGGGGCAGCGCCCCTGCCAGGCCCGCCGCTCCCCAAGGCCCGTGCTGCGGCCTGGCTGCAGCTTCCTCCTCCCGCCGGCAGCCGCCGAGCGAGGACGGTGGTAGCGGGGGGAAAAGGAAGGACGCAGAGAAGCGACCGGGCCCGCTCCCCCAAGGCCCGCCGACCCCTCTCCTCAGCGCCAAGGCCGCGGCGCCTCACACCCGACCGCCGCAGGGTGTGGGCGGGGTAGCGGGACGGCGGGCAAGAGGGGAAAGGACCGAAGGGAGTGAAAGGGAAGGTATCGGTGAACCCACCGGCGTCGGCTGCTGCCCCGGGCAGTGGGTCTGGCTGTCCTCGGACTGTCCCGCTCGGAGCCGGCTCCCCCCTGCGCCTCTCGGCCGCTCTCCGCCCAGGCACACAAGATGGCGGCGCTCAGCGGCCACGTCAGTGCCAGCCCCGCGCGCGGCACCACGGGTAACCGAGGAGGGCAGCAGGGGGCGGAGCCTAACGGCGGATGGGCGGGGCTACGGCGAGAAGCCGCAAGGGCTGGAAAGGTGCGGGGGGGCGGGTCCCGCCGCCTCGCCACGCCCACTATTTGACCACGCCCCTATCTGACCACGCCCCTCCGCCTCCGCTGGCTCGCGACCGTGCGCGGCGCAGGGCGGTGAGCGCGCGTGGGCGGGGTGCTCCGTACTCCCTGCACCGTTACAGCGCGGCGCGTGCGGGGCCGTTGGGCGGGCAGGGGGTGACGCGATACCGTTGTCCCGTGCCAAGCCGGGCGAGGATCACGTGCCGTGCGGCGGCGTGGGACACCCGGCGGCGCGGAGGACGGGCGCTCGCCTCGTGGGGCTTGATGCGCGCGGGCGCGCCACGCGGTTTAGCGCGTGCCAGGACCGCGCGCGGGACGCGCGCACTTTTCTGGGGCCTGCGTCTGCCGGGCTGCCTTGCCCTGTGTGGGGCTGTAGGTACGTATGTACGTCTGTATCTGTACGTATATATCTCTGTCCACACGTTCCACCGCTGCCCGCGCACCCCGCCTTGGGTGCTCCCCGCCTTCACCAGCGTCTGCTGGTCATCCGCCTGTTTAAAGAAAATCCTTAGGGATCTTGTATCCAAAATAAAGCAGGACTGCAGGGAGGGCCGCCCGTGCCAGGCCGCTCCACTGTTCAGTTCATCTTTTCTGAGACAAAACAGAGAGGTTTTGGTAATTTTTTTTTTTTTTTTTTTTGCTGTTTCTGGTGCTGGAAAAGGCAAAACAGATAGAGAGGACCCATAGGATGGAGTGCGCCAGGTGCTGTTCCGGCCCCCTCCGTGCCTCAGTTTCCCCACGTAGGGGAAAACCCTTTTAATTTTTTCACCTTAATAGTACATAGATGTGGGAGGGAATAGCTGAACATGGAGCAATTTTGTAATTCCACATGGGGGAAAAAAAAAAAAAATTCACATGGTTCAAAACCTCAAGAGATGGGTGTAGAAACAGCTGTTAGCTCATGCGTGCAATAAATTTAGGATTATTTCCTTTCTGGCTTTGGGATAACTTTGAGACAAATCGAAGTCATGGCTAAATATTAAATACTAAATATTGCCTTTATTAAAGACAGGAAGAGGAGTTTTAAAAGACAGCAGGAAGCCACAAAAACTGCTTATTTCTAGATTTCCCCCCATGCTCATAGGAAACAAATACCTCAAAGACCAAGGGTTGAAATCGTCCCGCAGCTGAAAATACTGCACAGAGGCCAGAGAAAGCAGACGGACAGATAGACGTGAGCCCAAAAGCATCTTTTCCTACAAAATTGGGTCGCGTGTGCCAGAGAGATGGCAGCAACAGGGCTGAGAAATGCCGGGAGGGAGCCGGGGACGGAGGCGAGATCTGCCCTGTGCTTCTGTCAGAGAGGCACCATCCCCATCGTGAGCAAGGATGAGTTGTCATTATTATTATTTTACTTAAGGAAGCACCTAAATTGCATTTAGATCTCCCCAAACAACTCAAAAGTAGCCGGAGCACTGACAGTCTATGGAAACGATGGCAAAGACGCGCCGAGAAACCAAATTATTTATTTTTTCCTGCACTGCAGAAGCTGACCTGTTGCAAAAAGGGGATTTCAGGAAGAAAATAACCATTGCGGTGAACAGATTGCTGCCCACCTCGACGTCCAGGCACGGACAACTACCGCTGGGATCGCAGATGTCCCCGTCCCTTCGGCGCGGGCTGTTTGTGCAAGCCGGGGTTCGTGAACCGTTTGGGGCACGGCGTCCTTCAGGACCTGGTTTAAGAGCTACCGAGCTGAAACTAAAACGCAAAGCGGGATTTAATCCTTCGGCACCGCCTGCGAGAAAGGAAAGGAGAATTTGCGCTTGCTCGGGGTTTCTGGGGAAGCTGGTTGGGGAGATTTTGGGTGAGCCCTGGGGCGGGAGGGGTGCTGGGAGGCCACGCTCTGTGTGCCCACATATCGGCTGATGTGGGGAAACTGCTCTCGAGGTGACAGTGAAACCCCGTTAATACGTTTATCCCCCATCCCTAAATCCCCGGAGCCGAGCCGAGCTGAGCAACCGCTTGTTTTACAGCCCTGCCTCCATGCCCGGACAGCAAACCAGATCAGGGCGCTCTGGGTTAAAAATAACCCTTCTCTACTTTTTTTTTCCTTCTTTTTTTTTTTTCTTTCTTTCTTTTTGCTTTATTTTTAACCCAGAGCAGTTCCTCAATTAAGCTCACGGGGCTGGGGGTGGAGGACAGAAGATGCTCATCCCACCATCCCATCACCTTCTACCCTCCCTGGCAAAAAATCCAGCTGATGGAGGTGCCAGCCGGGGTGCAAAGCGACTCGAGGGAGGTTTATTTTGTTATTATCATCCATGTTATATCATCTATGCTATATGATTTCATTATTACCTTCTCGGTGGAGAACTGAGTCGACGAGCCAGTAGAAATTTGGCCCCATCGGTCTGAGTCATTAATGACGGCTGCTGTGATGCAAGACGAACACTTTGCCCGGTGACTCATGACATTTATAGGAAGAAAGAGGCCTCGTCTTTTTTGCAGCTGGGAGAGCAGACATGTCGCTTGCTTTCTCTTTTCTGTGAAAAGCCGATGTGGGAGCAGGATGAAATAGGAAGGGATACTTCGGGGTGGCTCGCCTCGTTTGCTGGGTGCTCCTGAGGTTGCAGAAAGACCTTTGGTTTTTCCTGGATGGCCCCTTTGGAGCTGGAGAGTTTTCCTCCCCACCGGGAGCCTCGGATGACAAATCTGCCGGCTGAACTACACCCTGTTCTTGCTGCCTGTTGAAACAAACAAACAAAAAAAAAATTCAACAAAAAAACCCCAAGTGTTCGTACGAGGCGATTTTCTGAGGTTATAAAAATATCACAAAGCGCTTGCCTGAGCGATACTTTTCCTTTTGCGTCTGCCCCAGGAAAAAACACCGCGGGCTGGATTTGCTGTAACTCCAGGGTCCCTAAAATTAATCTTTTCCCCCAGTGTGGGCAAGTTGTCTTTATTGAGAAGATACTGTTTGATGATAATCTGAGGTGGTGGAGACCTCTGAGCTGTCAGCAGCGATGTCCAGCCACTGAATCCCTCCTGCTGGTGATGGCGAAGTCATTTTGGGGTATTTTGGGGTGACGCTGAGATGGTCACCCATGTACAAGGGGCTGAAGGACACCGGGGTCAATCGATGCTCTGCTTTCTGCTGCCCTAAAGCTCCTGCTGCGTGATGGCGTGTTGTCAGGTTGGGGTTTGCTCACCTTCTGAGTCTTTCACGTTGAGGTGAGAATTGCAATTACTCACAGGAGCTGAGAAATTATCCCCTGACAGCAATTTGCTAGCTTATCTACTGAAAAAATAGTGATTATTTCTTGGATTTGCAGTCCTAGGGTCACCCATAGGTGGGTCTGAGCTGTTGAATAGCCAACAGATCTCATCTTGCTGCTCACATTTTACCGTGCTGACAGCAAAAGGAAGGTGGAAATGGGAGGAAAAGCAAGCTAAACTCTAAATGGCTCCCTTGATTGGCAGCAAAATAAGAATATTTGCAGCAAGGGCTTTTATTTTGCTATGGTTTCTCCACTCAGGGCTGACTTGGCCACCAAGCACCAAGGACACTAAGCAACCAGAGCGTTTTTGAGCATCTCAGATGTGGGACTGAAGCTTGGAGAGCGAACGGAGCAGATTGGCTCTCCGCCCATGACACCGACTCCCCAGGGATGTTGAGCAAATTGCTGCAGCACTCTCAGCCTCACTTTTTTTTCTCCTTAATTTGGAAATAGCTGCACTTCGTGACTCAGTGACGTGCGGCATAACCTGCTGGTGAGAAGAGCTTTGTATAGTATCAGCGTTGCTAATTGCTGACACCTCTGGATAAAGCTCTCAGCTGCACCTGGAGTGGGATGATGCCCAGTCTGAGCAGCCTTGGCGATGTCTTTTGGTACCCGGGGAAGATGGGTTAGGAAGGATAAGTTAGTTCCTCTGCTGTCGTCTATCCATCCCTCCTCCTTTCAGCTGCTACAGGCCAGATGTCCCCACTGAGCGAGTCCTGCAGCTCTTCCTCAAGTCAGTGGAGATAAAGAGGAGCGATTCACCCAGCGCGCTCCAGACGTCACCTCCAGTAGGTCTTTATCGTCTGTTGAGGGAGAGGACTCCAGGGCAGATGTTGCGTTCAGCCAGCGGGATCCCTCCTGGGACAACGGGCGAGGATTCACATCATTTTGAGCCCAAGCGCTTAATTTACTCAGCGTTTAGGTGGGAAAATGCACGCTGGCAGGATGTTTCGCTTGCAAAACACCCTGTGATCTCCTCAGCCTGCCCCTGTAACTCAAACGTCTGTGGGTGAGGAGCTGCGTCTTCTCTGCAGAACACTTCAAGTGTGGAGGTGTGACCATCGGCACCGATTACATCTGGCAGCATTTTGGGCACCTGCAACAGCAGTAGAAACACATTCCTAAGCAGGCACCTGGGGTACCTTCACAAAGTGCTGCTGCCCTCTTCTCCCCTCCTTCTTAAGCAGCCAGACCTCCCCGCGAAGGGGCTGACGAGCCCAATTCACCAGCACGTGTGGGGAGATCCTGTGGCCACCGACTTGCAGCAGCTCCCGAACACTCAGAGCTGTGAGCCGGCAGGCTGCTTGTGGTTTAGGTGTGAGCAATAGTGTCGGTATTTGACCCGTGAGGACCTCTGGTCTGGGGAGTTGAGCAGTTCAAGACTCAAGACCTGATAATGGCATTGGTTGGTACCATGAATAGTTGGCCTCTCCCTCCACCTTCTCTGATTTTGGGTTTACCCCGTGGCATCATTTCAGCGTTGGAGGTAACATGGCAGTGCTGCAATCAGACCTGCACCGATGGAGCTGCAGCTGCAAGTGCAGCTTCATCAGCTGTCCAGATCCATGGGGCTCAGGTCCACGTGGGGTGGAGATATGGACAAGCACCGTTGTCCCCTGTTTTTGGGCATCCCCTAAGGACACCAAGCATTCTTCACCAGTGCTTCCAGATCTTCATGGCAGGGCCGTGCAATTACCCACAGCTCAAAGTATTTGATGAGATCAGGTCCTTAGGGATACCTGATCTTCCTGGGATCCTCGAGGCTCATGCACAAAAATATTCACTTCTGTGACCTGGATAAATTTGAGCTGCAGTGGGGATTAGAAATACCATCAACTGGGGAGCCACCTAAAGGTCCCGCAGCCTCTCCCATTTGATGGATTGTGCTGGCGGCAGCTGGTTGCTCAATCTGCTGATCCACTGTGCCCACCACATGGACACTGGGTCTCGCAGCTGGGGACATCCCCCCAGGCACCACAGGTCCCAAAAGAGCAAGGAGCCCAAGCTGTAACCTCACAGCAACTTGTTTGGGACAAAGGCTTCCTAAGGCTTTGAAGAAAGGAAGAGTTGCAACCATCTTGGGACGTCACAGGCCTCGTTTTAACAGCACGTTTCTAGACTGGTGTTGGTACAGCTTTGCAAAGGGGCATCTCATGCATCGTGACTTTGCGTGGATGGTGCATTGCGTTCCTTCATCTGCAGCCGTCTCAGAGCTTGAGTTCAGCCTGGCCATGCTGCCTGCAGAGAGACCAGGCTCAGGGACAGGAGTTGGGTGTTAGTCCTTGTCACTGGTGTTTATGAAGAACTTCAGAAGATGCTGGGATGCCTTTCAGGGGTATGAATTGATGATCCAACTCTGCTTAGGCTCAGCCTGCTCAGACTAACTTTGTGGGTAAGCCTGGGTCAATGCAACTGAGTTCAATGAGCAGCGCTCCCCATCCAGTGAAGTTTTGTGGGGTGTGCTGAGTTGGGTCTGGTCTCTGGGACGGGCAGTGCAGCAATGCCAGAGCATATTCCTGTGCCTAGTCCTACCCCCGGCCCATCAGACACTGCTAGAGCCATCCCGAATTGTCTCCTGGATGGGAGATGCTCTCTGAGTGTAAAGGCAAAAGGTAGGAGCATTAAAATAACCCATTTGGAGAGCTTTGTGAAAATTTACAGAGCTCCATCCGGGAAAGCTGTCTGTCCATCACCAGAGTACCATGCTGTAGGATTTGATGTGGCACATATCCTTCTACTTTTAATGACCGTGCACAGAAAACCTGGATTTTAAATGCTCAGCTGAAATATTTCACCTCTAGCAGCACAGTGCTCTGAAATCCTTTAGTTTGCTAGCAGAGCTGCCACCTCTGAAACACTAATATTGTGTCCTGTCACCCCTGGCTTTTTCCAGCCAGGATTCCTAGTTAATGAGCTGTAAAAGAGGAGAGCACTCCGGCTTTCCATGTGAAGGTGCTTGGCTGCGGAGACGTAGAAGAAAATGTAACACCAGAGGTATCGAGGTTATCACAGTGTTCTCCTGCATGGGAATGAAATTTCGGCTGTTCTCCATCATCAAAACCTCATTAAGTTGTGCAGCCACTAATTGATATGCCCAAACCTGACAACTTGCGTCAAAGGAGAAGACAGCAGTCGCCCTGGACCCGCCAATCAATGTCACAGCCGTCCCAGGCCCAGGGTGAACTTTGACCGCCTGCAAGAATGACGGCAATTGTTTCAGTTACGAGGAGAAAGATGGAAACCAGCCTAATTATAACATCAATGTCAGGTCACATACACCCACTGGACACCTGTGTGATGGAGAAAAAAAAAACAAACCCAGATGGCAGCTACCAGGGTCCAGCTCCTGGGAAACTACCCGAGATGTCGTGGCCACTCTGCATGGAAAAACTTCACCTTGAAGAGTTTTATTCATCTAGCCTAATTTTTTTCTGGAAATCTGGGGATGCACATTGCAGGAAAACTGCAACTGGTGTAATGGCAGGAGCGAGAGATGCCAATGTGAAGGGGAAATCCTGGGCTGTTTGCAGCAAGGTTTGCCAGGCAGAAGGAGTTGGGGTTAGGAGGCTGCTGGCAGAAGGACCATGGAGAAGGCCTTGGGGTTACAAGAAAGGTATGGTACAGAAAGGAGGTAAAAAGGTGATGAATGCGTAAGTCACTGCAGCACAGGATCATTTAATCTCATTTTGCATCTCTACGAGGTAGCAATCTTTCACCAAGTACTTTCCTTGCTCCCTTTTATTATAGAATCACAGGATAGTTGGGTTGGAAGGGACCTTTAAAGGTCATCTAGTCCATCCCCCCTGCAATGAGCATGGACATCTTCAACTAGATCAGGTTGCTCAGAGTCCTATCCAACCTGACCTTGAATGTTTCCAGGGATGCGGCATCTAGAACCTCCTTTTACAGTCACTGCCAAGAAACAGGGACCTGAGCATGTGATTTGGTCACCCTTTCCAAGATATCTGAGATGAGCTGGGCCTTCATCTCCACCAGTAGGAGAGACTCAGTCTACCCAGGAGTCTGGCTCCAGTGGAGATGTTTTTTTCCTAGGAGATGAGGACCCTGAGACAGTGTTGAATTCAGCCCTGCTCTGAGCAGTGTTGGACCAGAGACCTTCAGAGGAGCCTTTAGTGTCAATTGGGTGTTGCTGTCTTCATTTAATCAGATCTATGTAGCAGGAGAAAAAAGAGCAGGGCTAGAGGGATGAGTGAGGTCCTGGGCTGACATTCTCCACTTGCCACTATGCAGAGATCAGGTGAGATTTGAGAGGTCTCACAGCTATCCCCAGGATCAGAGATCCCTCTCTCTGCTTTAAGATTTCTGCACTGTCCCACAAACCTGGACCTGAGAACTTTCCCCCTTTTTGCCCTGAGCACGGGGCAAAGGATCTGCAAGGACGGCGTGAGTGTGATGGGCTCACACAGCATCCTCCTACACTTGCTTGGAGCTCAGCAGACCTTGCTTGTGCACTCCCATGAGATGGATCATGAGATTTTTCTCTGGCCCAAGGCAAATCTGCTGAAGTCAAAAGCGCTTTGAGCTCAGCAGTGGGGCTAGGCATGCAACGCAGAGACGAAAGTGAGCAAATCACTGTTCCCAAGGTCCCATCTGCTGAAATTCAAGTGTAAATTAACCTAGGGCCCTGGCTTGTATGGTGCAGTAGTGCCTGAGCATCCTCCCGTTTAACTGCAGATGAGGCCATCCTTGCTGCAGGATGCTGTCAGTGCTAAAAGTTCATAGAGGTCCACCAGAGTTCATGGGAAGAAAAATCTCTCAAGGACTCTTAATCCAAATGTGGCTCTGAGCATCCCTGGCAGAAGTGGGAGAAGATCTGCTTGGTCTGCCAAGAGGTGGCCATAACATTCACCAGTAGCTCTGTGTGGTACCTACAAACATCACAAATGAGGACCTCAAGCGGTCTTCTTAGCTACAGCATCATCTGCAAGGACATCTCCTTTCCCAAGACCACATGGCAGCAAAGGACGGGCTTGATCTACAAGCTTGATCTACCAGCTCCCAAGCAAGGACTGGCCAAGGGACAACCTCGTGGTCGAGATCCTGAGGTGTCTTTTTATCCTCCCCCCATGATGCAGGGGAAAACCTGTGCCCACCCCCTGCTACAATCTGTCCTCCGGGTTTCTGCAGTCCCTTGGACAAACACCCGTTTACTTTCCATTACTCCTGTACGCTTGCGGCGTGTGCGCCACGCTTATCTCTAGGGAAACAGCTGTGATTTATCCTTGAGAAATAGATTGCAATTAACATTTAAGCCCATACCCATGATGCAGTTACAAAGGCAATATAATGAATCAGTCTTTTAATAATAAGCTCTGTAACCTTTGAAAACTCACCCGGGTAGGAGCTGGTCACCCAGCAGATAGCGTTACTGCTGATGCCGGTGCTGTTGAAATCACTCCACCCTTCCTCGATCTGCTGACCGGGGTCTGAGGGGCACGTGCTGGTCACTAATTAGAGCTGATGCTGTGAAAATAACTTTATGCCTCTGTAGCCAAAGTAGAGGTTGGTTCCCTATTTTATTCTGCAGGGACAGATGTGAGCTGGCCACCGGGGCTTGTTCCTGTGTTTGGTCCTGGTGGTGTGAGATGGAGAGGGTGGAGGGGACCATCTGCCTCTTCCCATCACCATGTGAGAGGCAGGCATGGGAAAATGGGATTAAAAAATGAAGATTTGGGGCCTTCGGTGGGGGACGCTCTGGGTACGGGGCAGCTCTCCTAAACCACGTCCAGCCAGCATCCAGGATCTGAAGCCATGTGTCTCTGGAGGTGTGAAATCTGTAGTTATACACCAGCTGATGAACGCACGCTTGCCAGGTGGAGGCCAGCAGACCCCATCCTGGGCTTGGCCCTAGGGCATGGCATGAACGTGGTGGACACGTAGCTTTGGGATGGGTCACTTGACTGGTGCACGGGATGAAGGTCAGGTGGGGTTATGTCTTCTTGTGGAGATCGTTTTCCCCTGGTCCAAGCAGGAAGGTTGGCTGGTGGCTTGAGCAGAGGGGAAGATGTGGCTTTGGGACGTGCCACCTGGAATTTCTTTACCTATCAAATACTACCCATCTGAAAGGTCTTTTGCCTTGGGTGTAGACCATGCCTTTTGGTGGGGAAAAGTCCTAGCTGGCCATCACAGGAGCAGCCACAGTTCATCCGTGAGGTCCCGAGTCTGAGTCACCCTGGAAGAACCTCCACCCCGCTGACTCCTGCGGAGGAGCTCAGACTGACCATGTCTGACTTCAGCTGCTCCGTTCAATAACTCCTGGCAGGAGTCTGGGCCCAAATCCCTTTTTTCCAAGGAACAAACTACAGCAGTGACTTTCCTTGGCTGGAAATCCCTTCATCAGCTGCTCCAAGATGTCCTGAAATAAATAGTTTTCCAGAGTGCTTGTCCTCACGGCATCTCCTAACCAGAAACCATCATCTTGGTTGCTGCCCTGGTACCCAAGGAAAGCCCTGAATTTCATTTTTTTCAGGGTCTAATCCTGTGTGCAGGGGACTGGAAGCCGTGCTCGGGGGATGCTGGCTGCTCGCCTGGTTTTAACGAGGTCCTTAGTGGTTTTTAAGTCCTCGAACCAGCTGAGAAAATTAAAATTTGAAAATTTGAAACCAAATAGTAATGACTGGCAGCTCTCAGCAATGCCAGACCTTAGGGCACATTCTGGGCACGGCTGGCTTGAGGTCAAGTAAGTGACCATGGAAAATTGGGGGAAAAGGGGGGAAAAAAGAAAAACAAGCAGGCAGTTCAAAAAAATGCCAAAGCTGAATGTTTTGGCCACTCTTCTCCAGGAAGAAATAGCATCAGATGTGGCCTTTTCCAACTCATTTTGCTTTCCAAGAGTTGTTGCGCTTAGGGAGGGACTTGTCCCGTTGGGAAGTCTCTGTATTTCCTCCCATATAGGGAGCAGACGAGCTGCCCCCAGAGTTGTAGGGCGTTGAAAAGAACAAACCTTTGATGATGTAACTGTGCCAGCCATTTCAAAACGCGGCTGATGCTGACATCAAAAGCTGTGTGAACTCACGCTCTGATCAGGTGAACCACTCCGCAGGTAAACTGAGGCACAGACGCCTGCCCAAACTGCAACAGCGGAAAGATTGGCTCCAAAAAGGGCTTTTTCAGCCCCGTTTTTTTAGCTGTTGCCTCCCGGGAAGGTTTCTTGCAGCAGATGGCAGCAGTGGGTTTATGAAGGTGTCGTGGCGGGGACCCGTTGGGTGCTCACAGCACCCACGCTCAGCCCGAGCACCCAGGATGTCGGTGAGATGGGCCAAGCACAGAATGCCCCGTTGATAAACCAATGGCCATTGCATTCAGCAGCAAAATATCAAAACTCAATTGCTGGGATCTGTTAACCCGTGTGGATTCTCCAGTGTCTAGTATTGAGGTTGAGCAGCCTTCCCCTCCCCTGCAGCCCTGGTGTGTGCATCTCTCGTCCCCTCCAGATATTAAATTTTAGAAGGTCGATAGGTCTCAAACAGCCCTGGAGATCTCCATGTGTTTGATGCTGAAGCTGAATCACCTCCTGTGGTGTTTCAGAGCTGGGAGGGACAGGTGAGCAGACACAGCCTGACTGCTTTATCCTTGTTTCTCTGCAGTGACAATTCCCCCTGGAATCTCAGACAGTCTCTTAATAGTCTGTAATTCCTAATCAACATGTTTTTTTGCAGGGGGTTTGTTGTTTTTTTCCCCCTAGCTTTCTGAAATCAGGGAGAGCCCTCATGTGGTTTGTGTGTATCCCCTCCACAGGATTATCAGTCTATAGGCTCATTTCAGCGGCAGATAGAAAAATGCCCTTCCCAAACACTGGCTGAAGTCCCTATGGGAGCAGCCATCCAGCCCCTGCTTACACACTTGGTGCAGATACAGGACTGTAGGACAACAGAGACAAGTGATGTGCCCAAGGCGACTCAGGCAAGGTGTCGGTGGCAGAAATGCCTTCTGGACCCCAGCATGGGGGAGGTGAAGTTTTTCTCTCCATCAAAGAGGGGGATTCCGGTGTGTTCGTGTCCAGCATCCCTTGGGGATGAGGCACAACGCAGCCAGCCAGCCGGGGCAGGGGGTGCAGCTCAGCCCTCCTCCGGGATGGTTTTGTTTCTGCCAAAATTAATTTAAGTTTCTGGACAGTTGGTGTTAGGGAGAGTCAGGGACAAGGGGATGGGAGAAGGGGGGGCTCTCCAATTCAGATTCTTGTGGGTAGAAACGAGGTGATGGCTTTAAAAGAAAGGGTTGTGGGTTTGGTTTTTTTTTTTTCTTTTTCCTTAACATAGATTTCTGTGTATTTGTATGCATAGATTTGCATATATTAGCTGGCAAACGCCTCTGCAGCTGGTGCACAAGCACAGCAGTCGGGGAAAAGGTGGCAGCGAGGGGGTGGTTGCCTGTGTGTGATCCCTAAAAAATTAATCCTGCTGCCCACAGCCTTCACACACACACTGGCTGCAGGACCAGAAAAGCCCCCAGCGAGGCCCCGGCTTCTGCACATGTCTTGTCCTCGTGCGATGCACGGGGCATGCACATCGCCGGGCAGGGGTTCCGAGCTGCATCCCTGCCCCGAGATGGGGGGGACCATTGCAGGACCATCCATCCCCATCAACCCAGGTCTGCTCTGTCCCTCACAGCGGGCTCGAGGGTGGCTTTGTCCTCCCAACGCCTGGGTGGTCCCCCCCCACCGGCATCAGCGAGTGAAAAGGTTTCTCTGAATCGCTGCGTTGCTTTATAGCAATAACTGCGGGGAGCTATTCTCCCCAGAATTAAGTCCATAACTGGTGGAAGGGTGTTAAGGTAGCGCTTCGCAGCTCCAATTATCTTGGCTCCTCGGAACAAAAAAGCAGATTGTGTTGCTGGACAAAAGGCGTTTTCTATGTAACTTCTTGTCTTGAAGCATTCATAGTGCGTAATGCCGATATAAATACCCGAGGGCTCGGCTATCTGACGTTGTGGGCAAACCTCTCATTCAAACTAACCATTTGCTGGGGAATTGCATTCGGGGAGGAAGCCAAAAGAGCATTCAGCTCCTCCTGTTACAGCCCTGGCTAGATGCATCATCTTTGAGGCATGATCTGGATAAAATCCTTGGTGGCACCAGGGCAGATAGGAGAGGAGGAGTGTGAGACTGGGCCGAGGAGATGGGATGCACAGAGGGGTTTGTGCAATGGTCAGGGACCCTGCCAGCCCTTCTCTCTGCAGTTTTCCCTCCCTTTCTCCCCATTTTTAGAGCAAGAAGCAATGATGCATCACATGCTGCTAAACACATGGACCCCAAAATTCCATACCCTGATCCTGCCACACCAGTGGCCAAGGGCCACCCGCCACATGAGACCGATGCCTCCATCCCCCTGGCTACCCCTCATCTCCTTCGCATGGCAGTGCTGTCCCCAGAGGAGGTCACAAGGCAGGGGATGACCCAAGGGACAGGTCAGTGACAGCCAGGAGCTAACCAGACCCCAGGAAGTCATTCCACTGCTCCATGCCTCAGTTTCCCCCTGCGAGCTCTGGACTGTGTTTTGAGGCTTGGAGTTGCTCTTTGAAAGCCAAACTCCGCTGCCTGTACAGCATCCTCCGTCGCCACCCCACTGCTAGCTGGGAGGATGAATTATTTGGGGACCAGTGGAGCTCTGTTGGGGTAAAGCATAGTTTGGCAAACACTTGTGGAATTATCAACACTCACACTCTCAGATTTCTTGGAGTGCTCCACTTACAGCTCTGAAAATGGAGTAAGCAAAGGAAACAAATCTGCTTTTCTTCATTTGGGCTTTTTGCTTTGCCTGCATGCAGAATCCAGGCAGGTTCACGTCTGCAGCGGGTGCGTTGGCATCCCCTTGGGTTACCCTGTTAATTGGTTTGGCTTTATCCCTATATTGCCCCAGTGATGCAGAGCTCAGCCAGGACCGTGGCCCTGCAGGGTGAGGGTATAGCTGTACGTATGTCTGTATGTTCATCCAGCAAGAGAAGCAGCAGAGGAGGAGTCAGCAGCATTTTAAGGGAGCTGATGCCAGGCATCATCTGCCCCCGTCGCCCAGTGCTGGCGTCATCAGCCGTCACTGTTTGGGGACAGGGGTGGTCCTGCTGGGCTGTCATGTCTTGTCACTTTGTCCCCACCGTAAGTTCGCCCATCCATGCCAAAGGGATGTGCCGGAGCACAGCCGAGGACAGGTGGGAGGATGGGGACAGGTGGCACCCCGCATGCCACAGGGAGCAGCTCTGGGGAGGTGACAGCAGAGACCATGCTGTCATCCGTGCGAGGCCATCAGGGCATCAAAGGCTGGGGGGACAGCTGGGCTAGTGAAGACTTCAGTTCCCATAGCTGATGCTTTTTCCAAAACTGGGGTGGTTGGTTTCATCTTGAGCCATCTCTCTATGCTGAGGGACGTGGCCAGGGTACCTTCTGCAGCCAGTCAAAGCTAAGCCCGTACTCCTCATCTCCATCTTTTTGCCCCAAAAGTTCTTATGATGTCTCAGCCATCACTGAAAACCCAACTTGGTTGTCCAAAGGAGGCACCAACATTTTTCTTAGTCTTGTTTCCTAAAACAAATGAAATATCACTTTGTCTGTTGGTCCCTGTCAAAGTCCATGAACCTGGTGGCCAGTGTCCACCAGGTTGCCAGGAGATGGTGGTCCATGTAGTTTCTCTAGGAGACTTGATGCTCGCATGACACCCAGGAAAAGGGGAAGAGGAGACTTTAGGATGGTCAAGACATTGTCACAGGGGAGGCTACAGGGACAAGGGCGTGAGACATGTTTCATTCATGGGATGCAGGTCTAACATTAAAAAACACCATCTGACCCCAAATCTGTTGATGACTGCGTTTCCTTAGGCCCATTTGCAGGCAATTCATTTTTTACCTGCAACACCAACACAGGGCTTGGGCTGCCCTGACCACAGCTGACCCATCCTGTGAGGTCTCCTGCCTGCTCTAGAGCCCTTCCATAATGCATCTACCATGTTATCCCACTTCCCACCAGCTTCCAGGAAACTAGATCTGCAGGTGAATACTATGACTATTTAGGCTTCTTTCTTGGGGAAATAAAACCCCCATGTTTATTGCTGGCTGTCTGGTGTCTTCCACTCTGTTTTTCCCCAAGTAGCTTTTTTTCATGCTTGAAAAGTTTCATTGGTATTTGACAGTAGAGAAAAGGTCCCAAAGACCATGTGTTGGCCAACGCTGTGTCCAAAGTGGGCTCTCACTGCCCTGTGGTGTCCATCATTGGGTTTAACATCAGGAAAACCCTTTTCTAACAGCATCAAGAGAGAAAAACACCTTGGGAAAAAGCAACTGGAAATGCATGGGCAGAAAAAGGCAGGGACAGCCAGAAAGAAGTGAACTAGGGTAGGACTTCTAGGAGTGAACTTCCTGGAGAGGTTGGATGCCAAAGCCCATCAAGAAGAGGACACAGAGGCTCAGGCAAATTGGTTGTTCAAGATCAGCAGTCAGGTAGGGAACATGATGTTGCTTGGATCCCCCTTGGGTGGCCATGCCCTGGGGCATCCCAGCAATGCCACAGGAGAGTGGCAGCAAATGCACGAGGTTGGGCAGATTTGGGCTTGCTAGTGGAAGCTGGCTCATTTTGGGTGGCTACCTCTCTTTTCATATTTAAAGCCTTCCGTTGAACAAAAGGCAAGTTAGCTGGAAATGCTTTCCACCAGTCATGGAGGAGTTTTGTGCCACCTGGACTGGTCCTGTATCAGCCACTTCCATGGGGTTTTGGACCGTTTTCCTGTCCATTGCTCACCACCATTGAAATTGCAGGGCTGAGCCAAGTTTCTATCCAAGGGACTCTGCATCTGGTGTTGCCGCCTCCAAAGTGCGATGGGATTAGGGACATGGCATGGAGAACAGCCCATGCACCATTCAAGATCTGCCCAGGCAATGTAACATCATCAAGAAACATCCTTCTAGAAGTGACTTTGCTCCTCAAGCCATGCAAAACATGCTGATTTCAGTCTAATGCTGTTGCCCCCCATGGGTTTGGCTTTACCCATGCATCACCTGAAGACGGGGAGGCAGATGCTCTGCTGAAGCCACTGTGTTTCATTGTGTCGTGGCCATGTTTGACCTGAGGATGGTGGAGTCTAGAGGTCTATGGGCTTGGATTTGCCTCCACGGAGAGTCCCACACTCCCTTTGCTGCATTGGGAATAAAGTAAAGGGCAGAGCGAGACTTCAGGGCACGTTGGTGTGTGACTCAGCTGGGAGGAGGGCTCAGCTCCAGAGCCTGAGAGCTCCTGGGACCGGTGCCTCCAGCGTGGGCATTTGAACAGTGGCCATTTGCTCTGAAATTTGCTCCTCAGTAGTTTTTGAGCTGGTGCAACATGTGGGGGTGTGAAACCCATGGTAAATCAGAGAGGGAAGGGGAAATGCCTTGAGACGTCATCTAAGCAGATGATGGAGACTGCTGCTGCTGGAGGGTGGAAGGGAGACTCAGAGGTGGGGATGGCTGTGGTTAGCAGCAATATCAGTTAACATCAGTAGTTTTAGTAGGGATTAAGCCATGTGCTTCGTTAGTAGCAATCAGGGTGTCATGGTTTAACCCATCCGGCAGCTAAAACAACCACACAGCCGTTTGCTCACTGCCCACCCACCAGTGGGATGGAGGAGAGAACTGAAAAGAAAAGAGGTAAAACTCCTGGGTTGAGACAAAGACAGCTTAATAGGACAGAAAAGAAAGATGATGATGATGATTGATGATGATGATGATAGAATATACAAAACAAGTGATGCACAGCACAATTGCTCACCACCTGAGCTAGTTCCTTAGCTGCACCGCCTCCTGGCAAACCCTCAGTTATATGCAGAGCATGATGTCTTGTGGTATGGAATATCCCTTTGGTCAGTTTGGATCAGCTGTCCTGGCTGTGTCCCCTCCCAGCTCCTTGGGCACCCCCGCCTTCTTGTTAGCAGGGCAGTATGAGAAGCTGAAAAGTCCCTGACTGCTTGGCAACAACTAAAACATCAGTGTGTTATCAACATTATTCTCATCCTAAATCCAAAACACAGCACTATAGCAGCTGCTGGGAAGAAAATTAATTCTGTCCTTGCTGAAACCAGGACACAGGGCTACTGTTTGGGAGCAGGTTACCTCCAATGTTCTTACACCATTGTCCCAAGCACCAGGTGTGAAGCACTGCCTAGTCCAGCATTGGAGTCTGTTGCCCAGAGGGCTGTGACATCTCCATCGTCGAAGGCTTTCAAGACCCAACTGGGTAAAGTCCTGCACAACTTAGTCTGACTCAATTGCTCACCATGCTTTGGGCAAGAGGTTGCAGTAGAATCCTCCTGAGGTCCCTTCCCACCTGAGTTATCCAATAACACTATGACATGAGTGATCTCTGCTCTTGTCTTATCTGTCCATGGGTTTGGAGGCTTTTCTTGCTTCCACAGTAGCTGGAAGGTTTCATCAAAGCAAAGAGCCATCACCCTTGGCTCTATCCTGGCTGCTGGGATACTGCTGCAGGGTTTGGAGGAAGTCCTGGAAGTCCTACTCTGGCAACAATCCTGACCCATGGGTGGGTCTTCCTAAATAATTAAAATTTCACTCCCGCTCCAGCATATTTTAAATTTCTGTGAAATGTTCAATTTCCTGTCACAGTCATTTTATTAAAACAATTTGGAAGCAATATGTATTATTTTTAAGCTAAAAAAAAAAATCCATTTTATTTTGGTAGCATGACTGTTTCAGAGAAATTTCTATTTAATTATTTATTTTTGGAAATGCTCTGTAGCATCAGGTTTCTCCAGGGGATGCAAACCAGAGCTGTGCCGAGAGTTGCCCCAACACAGCCCACCTCACCCTGCTGACTGAAGAAGGCACTTTGATTCCCAGCATCAACTCTGCAATTTGGGTGCCCCATGGTGGGTGGTATGACCTGCTCCTGTTTCTCCTGGAGCAGGATCAAAATGCTCCAGCTCTCTGAAGGTGCTGGATGAGGGCCCCTTCTCCTCCCTCTCCCATGGCCCATTGGTTTTTGCAGAGACAGTAACTCAGGAACTACTAGACCCATAGACCCAGATGGCCCAAAAATGGTCAGTTTGGACTATTTTAGAAAAAGGAGCCCATTTCCTCCCCAAAACTTCAGAAAATCTTGATCCCAGGCTGGTCTGCAATAGCTGCCACCCAGCCTGGCCCAAGAGTGCAAGGTTTAATGGACACAGAGATGTTTTCCTTATCTTGCAGTAGAAAAGCAAATAATCCTTCCTGCTCAAATACTTTGGAGAGAGGCATAGCTACCTTCTCACAATGAAAAAGCATTAACTCTGAACCCTACTGATGGCATTTCTGCTTGTCATGGGCACTATGAACTCCTCCACTTTGGGGCAGCAACTTCCCCCTAAAGTGCTTTGTCAGAGGGTTCTCCTGATTGCCCCGAACCACAATAGCTTCATTTGGAGATCGGGCTGTCACATATGAGATGCCATGCATGTGAGAATAAACTGACTGCCCACCCTTGAACACTCAGATATGGTCCCACACTCGGGCTCCTTCCACAGCCCCTTTGCAGACCATCTGGCAAAGCTTTTGGGATGCACGAGAGATAAGAGACAACTCCTCCTGGCAATAAGAAAACCAAGCAGAATAAAATCACCAGGGCTTTGTGTTCCTCCAAAAGGGCTTCAGTGACCCGTTTTCCAGGCTGCTGGCCTGTCCCTGCCCAGCGGTGACACTGCTGGCGGGGAGGCTGTGCCTGCTGAAGGGACATTTCCGACACTAGATGGAGCAGTGACCCTAGACATGAAGGAGCAAAAATATCTTGCTCTGATTGAATTCACTCTTTGCTTGTCCTGCATCTCAGCCCCGAAGGGAATTTGGGGCAGAACAACTCTTTTTTCAGCATTCAGGCAGGTTGCCACCCCTCAGTGGGTCCTCAGCATCCTGTGGTGGGGACCGTCCCTTGATGAGCTGCCCGGCTGCGGTGGTCCAGGGATTAGGGTCTAGCCTCTGGGGGACATTGCCCATCCCAGGAGGTGAAGCAGGGATCAGGGGGATCAGACTCCGGGTCATTTCCTTGTTGCTTTAACACGTGCGTTTTTTCCTTGGCCGCACAAAGGCGGAAGGTCAAAGGCTGGGGATTAAAAGGTGACAGACGGACATCTGTGGCCAAAACACAGAGCGTTCGTACCCGGGTGTCTGATGGCGGCAGCCGTCCTGTTTTATGGACGAGCTGGCTGCGAGGAGATGGGGGGGGTTTCTACGGGGATAAGGGGGATCCTTGGATCTCTTGGGGTGGCACAGGGCATGGCCATGCTGGCTTGTTCCTACCTGCTGTAGGTGCTCTGAACATGCAGAGCAAAGGGGAAAGCACTTTTGCATGTTCCTCCTCCTCTGACATATTTCCCATCTCTCATCCATGTGGGACATCTGTGTTTGGATCTAAAGGGACAGATTTAGCCAGCAAAATGCTTTTTCCCTGGTGATTTGAGGGGACACACATGCTGTGGTCCCTCAGCCTTGGTCGTGTCTGTGGGAAATACCTTCTTCAGCAGGTGAGCAGGAGCCTCCAGGACGGACTTCCCTGCAAGTTGGTGCCTCAGTTTCCCTATGAGTATGAAAGCTATAAGCGGACACCCCAGCTCTCTGGAGGTGCTGTGAGATTCAGAACATGCTGAGAAAGTGTTTGGAGCTCCCTGGGGTATTATTACAAGGCTACCTCTATATTAAGAATGGTCGATGTTTTACTTGTGTGTCTTTCCTTCTTGTCTCATGGCTGCTGTGCCACCTGTGGGCTGTATCTCACCTGGTTGGTATCTCCATGGCATAATGTGCTGATGTCAATTAGAGCAGAGCCTTTACATCAGATGTGGTTGGTAGCTGAAGGCTCTCCTCTCCATGTTGCGGCAGGACAAATGACCCTGATGGTAATGATTGTCCTTGTCACCTCCATGAGGATGCTAATAGATTTTAATGGCCCTGAGCAGCTTTACACAGTCTACCCACACCTCCTCCCCATGGGCTCATCATCCTCACCATCTTGAAAAGAGCAGAACCAAGAGCTGTGTGGTCCCTAATGGCCCAATGAAGGCATCATCTTCACCAGCTTGGAAAGCCCAGGGCCAAAACCTGAGTTGGCCTCAAATCTCATGCAGGGTGAACAGCAACAGCTCTCTTCATCTCGTTGGCTCAGTTTTGGATCCACTGTCCTGGATTTTGGGCCCTTGGCAGCTGTGTCTATAGCTCCTATTTGTCCTTGACAGTTCGTGGAGTTCCGCAGCTCAAATGGGCTGTTTGGTCCCTGGAGGTTTCTGGACTCAAGAAAGTGTCCAGCTCCCAAGTGAGGCAGCTCAGCCAAACTCTTGCTCTTTAATGGGGTGGATCTGGGCATCAATGTGGTCTTGAGCGGTCTTCACAGGTGGCAATTGTAGGAGCGTGTCAAGGAGCAATTAATCAAGTGCAGGATGTTGTGCCCATGTCCCACACTCTCCCTATGCTGCGGGTCTGTCCTTGAATACAGATCCAAACTGAGCCCAAAGATCACATGCTTTTGACCCTCAGCTGAGAGAGCATCCCCCAGACCCTACAGGAGGTGGAGCTGCTTGTTCCGCCTCAAGCTGGACCTCCTTATGAAGGCAGATGTGAATTCTGACTTCTCTGTCCTGGACCTACCACCCAAAACCTTCCTCTGGGGTCAAGACACGTTTGGGCCACCAGACCTTGCAGGCTTCTCCAGCATGCTGGAGTGGAAAGCCCAGGGCAGGGGAAACCATGCCAGAGCCCCAGGTGGTGGGCGCTTGGACGCTCGCGTTAATTGAGGGCTTCAAAAGTCACTCCCAGTGCCGGGAAGGTGACTTAGCTCAGTAATGACCAAAATCTCAAATACCTGAAGCTTGAGTCACAGCTCGATGAGGAAACATGCATAAACAAGCAGCAAGCCAGGAAACTCCACCGCTGTGATGGACAAAAAGTCAGTGGCTTGGTATGTCTGCACGATAGCAGCAAAACCCAAGGCAGAAGGTTTTAGCTGATAATCGCAGCACCCCGGGCTGCGCTCGCGCGAGCAAAGCGAAGGCAGATTTAGGCAGCGCCGCTGAGGAACACCCAGGCTGCTGGAGCCGCACTGCCGGTCGGGGTGGTGGGTGAAATCACGGCGCTCCCCTGGGATTTCTGATGGGGGGGTGGAATAAAAGCAAAGTTCATCCCCTGGAGAGGTCAGCATGGTGGGGAAACTGAGGCAGGGAGCACGCGGGAGGTAGTAGCTCGTGTTTCTGAGCCCTCACCGTGACCCCAGGTTCTCTTCTGTCTGCCAGACCAGTGTGGAAAATAAACAGCCCCAAATCTTGGCTGTCAGGGCTGGATCCCGGCAGGGCTTTTCCCATCCCATTCCTCTGAATTCCCCCTTCAGTTTGAGGCACGAGGGCAAAGAAATCTCTCCCGGGGAAGGTCAGACATCATCCTGGGAGCTTCCAGCCCATGTTCAGGCTTGGCTGTAAGTCCTGAGGATGGAGCTCCTCCTGTCTCTTTGGTGCCTCAGTTTCCCCTTATGCATAACGAGACTTATCAAACTGTCCTCCCACAGGGATGCTCTGAACATTGTTACGACATTCCAAATTTTTCTGTGCCGAGAGAGGGAAAATCAATTGTGTGTCAGGAGGTGGATGGAGGAGATCTGGTGCACCCGGGTAGGAGGGAGAACTGGTGAAAACCGATCGTTACTGGTGCCCAATGGCTCCAGGGGAAAGCGAGGACAACCCCGCGCCGTGGGGTGAAGTTGAACTACAGGCTGCTTTTCCATCCCATGTCGATGTTGTGGCCTTATCTCCTGGTAGCAAGCCCTGAGCGGGCAGAATCACTTCGTCCAGGGCGCCTGGCTGGCCGGCAAACAGCCGAGGAGCGATGGGCGCGCGCCGAGTTTGCCTTCCTGGCTGGAACGCCGCTTATCGCTCTCCCGGCATTTCCCAGTGCCGCACTTCAAGCACAAGAGAGACATTGTCACTGTTCCTCGAACTACCAGGGAAGGGGGCACGGGGAGGAGGGGGGGAAACACCCTTCTTGGCCTCTCTCTGCCTGTGCCTCCGTCTCTATAAATCAAGTGGATTTGTGCGGCTCCCAGGTCAAGTATGGGCATTAGCGCTGCGGTGCAAAGTCATTTCAGTAATGTGCACCCAGGAATGCGCCTTATCTGATTTCCCTCCTGGATTTTCTTTTTCTCGGTCCTGCAAACCAAGGCTGAGGTTCCCCATGGGGCTCACAGACCGAGATGTCCCGGGAGAGCATCAGTAAGGTGCCGGTAGGATTCACCAGAGCCTTCGTGGTGAGCGTGGACCCAGGACCTCTCCCCAACGATGGGTGCAGCTGCTTTTTGAACACTAAACAATTTCCCAGCCTGGATAGGGGCCATCCCACGTTGCTCAGGGAAGGGAATGAGATGATGACAGCCCCCCCGAGCAGCTGCAATTTTGGGGGTTGAAAATTCAACCTCTCCACTTTGTGCTGCCAGGTGAGGCAAGGACAGAAAAATTGCCCTGGGAGCTGAGCTATAACCTATGCCTGTGTACAAATCGTCCCGCAAATAGATTCCCCTCTGAATTATTGCGGATGAGGAGCTTTCTGTACTGGATTTCTTTTGAAAAGAGAGCTTTTCCTTTACCAGAGCGGGAGGGGGCCAGCGGCCGGGGGAAGCACGCCTGGAATGTGACAAGCCTGTTCTCCTGCTTGTTTGTGTAAACGAGTTGGGTCTATTCCCTTCCTCTCAAAGTGCACGGTTTTAAGCCTCCTTGCAAAGCAAATTTACTTTGAGAGTGCATGGATGCCAGCACGGGTGTGTGTGTGGTGGTTGGTGATGATAATAATTAATAATATTAATCATTGTGAATAATTAAAGCTCTTTTTCCCCCTCGGAATCGATGGATGGTGAACAAGGGCTTCGTCCAACACTGCCCACCACCTTTGCGTCCATATGTCCTCTCACCTGTTTCCTATGAGGTCATCTGGCCATCCCCAGCTGGGAATTTCTTGAAGATACGTTTTTCCATCAGGAAAAGCTCAGGTGTCCACAGCTGACCCTTTTTGCATGTCCAGGTTACAATGAAGGGCTCCTCAGCTCCTGAGTCCAAACCGTAGCAAGAAACTCCAGAGCAGACCACAGAGCAACTGATAATTTGCTATAAAACTCAGAGGAGATGTGGACCCCGAAAGCTGGTGGGTGCCAATGTCCCTGATGGGTGAGGGACTTGCTCAGGTCCAGGAGGACGCTTGGCCTGGCCCTGCCAGGAAGAGCATCTTTTATTCCCACTGCTAATGCAAAGATTTGGGAGGTCCCCGTAAGGCAATTCAGTGGACAAGAAATGCTTTTGATTTGTCTGAGAAAATCACTATCACTCCTACCACTGCCACCTTCAGCTATATCTTACAGCAGGTTTTGGCAGCAATATCTTAATAATAATACTAATAATAATGATGATTTGTGGTCAGTTACAACATCCCTGGAAATTTCACTCTCCCAGGGGATCCCAGTGAGTGCCTGGGGAATGATTCCCTCTCTATGTGATGTTCAAAGACCTCAAAATGCCCCCTTCTGCTCACCACCCTGGGGAGGGTAGCCACCCAGCAGGAAGGAGGCAAGTTTTCATGTTTTTATCCGCCAAAACAGTCCCTGGCGCGGAGGACTGGGTTTTCCAGAGTGATGCTGGGTATGGTAAGGAGCTGTGGGCCACCCGTACTCCTTGTCCACCTCCCAGACGTGACTGGACATTTCAGGTAAAATCCATGGATATCCTCAGTGTCTTACCTTGCTCCCAAGACAGGCAGCTGGCTGTACCTCTCCTCCTTTCCCTGTCATACCTGGCTGTCAAACCGTCTTGTTGCTGCTGGGCAGGCTGGCAAACAGCCTTGGCATCACCTTATCGCGTCCTCCCAAACAGCATTTTAGCTGAAACTGTGCAGGTAAAGACAGACATGTGGAAAGGCACCTTCTGTCTCCAAACGGTGCAGGGTTGGGGATTTATCCTATATGTAGTAGGTAGGGAAACTGAGGCACTGAGACAGCCAAAGGCAGCTTGTTTGTGGCAATTTGGGGTAGAAGCCCCATTTCTTGTGTCCAAACCCCATGGACCATCTGCGTGCATTTTCCATGGCCAGGTTCATCCTGACTTCACCCTGGAGCAGAGAGGTCACCTTCTGCTCCTCTCCATTTGGGTCCTGCAGATTTCCCTGGCTCCAGACTCCACTTGCAGGATCATCAGCTTTGCTGCATGTGGAACATCTGGCTTTTCCCACTCTTTGACCGCATCTTTTGATGCCATTTGGAAAATTCCTCCGCGTAACCGGCCGCAATCCCTCTGTGTGCTGACACGCCGTGTCCTGGGAAGGAGCCAGCGTGGCTCTCTGAGCACATCTGTGGTGCCCCGGGCTGAGGGGTCTGGTGGTCAGCAGGGCTGGAAGGCCAACGGGGCGTGTTGGGACCTCCTTGGCAAAGCCATTTGGGACCATCTCCACCTTTCCTCCCTGAAAAAAGGTGACCTGTGGCACTTAAGACTTTCTGAGGAAAGTTGGGTGCAAAGAGACTGAGGGTATTTGGGAATATTGCTGATTTTGCGAAGAAGGGTTGAATTCTGACGTGTTCCTCTTCAGTGGCCCAAATCCCAAGGGAATTGATGGGCTGAAGATGCCAGAGAGACACTTTGTTAGCAACTGCACTTGGTGTGCAGAACAATCTCCCAGACTGCCCAAATAATCTGTTTATTTTAGCAAATGGGGAATAATCCTCCTTTTCTCCCCTGCCATCACTTGCCAGGTGTCTCCCAGGCCACCAAGTCCCTCTCAGAGCAGTTGGGATTTTGCTGCTTGATAAAACGAGGTTCTTCACCCCACACTGTCAGCCCTGCAAAGCCCAGGAGCTTCATCTAACGTGGTTGTCACCATTGCTGAGCCTTAACAAAGCTATTTCATCATGGTGGGTGCTTCAGCTCCTGTGTGACAGCTCAGCCAAGGGCAGGAAACTTGCTCCAGGAGTCCATGGGTGCTGCAAGGAAACAGCCAGGGAGACTGGGACACCCATTTTGGATCAACCCCTTTGGCTCTGAGTGGAGCAGACCCCAAGACTTGCAGTGCTACCACCACCATCCAAAATAATGTCTGTGTTACAGGGCTGTAGACCAGGATCCAGGGCTAGGTGTTACACAGTGGAGAGTGAGTGTCTGCTGCAGTCTTGGGGTCCTGCTTGAGCCTGTGTTTGGGATATTCAAAGGTGTAAAGCCTGCTGGGATAATGTTGGAGGACCAAACAATTGAAATTGCTCTCCAGTTCATACTGGGCGTGTACCCTGGAGTGACCTGTCCCCAAACGATGCCTGGGCTCTGTCCTGAAGAAACCCATGGGGTGGTCCAAAATGGAGCCAGCATTAATTGGCTTCAAGACCAGGATCGCATCGATCTGTTGAGCCCAGGGTGCCCTCTTGCCTTGGCCTGATCCAACACGTCTTCAGGGGAGGAGATCTCCTCCCTGGGATGACTTTGCAGGATCAATGCATGAGTGCTTATAATATGTGCAAGGACACGCTGAGGAGCTGTGGCCTTTCCAGATGGGCTGAGGAGCTCTGATGGTGCCAAAGCACGTTACCCACCCAGCTGAGAGAAAGACAGGAGGTGACGAGTGGGAAAGGAGAGAGGGTTTGCTTTACCTCCTGCACATCAATTGTGCAATAAGTGAATTTCCCATCTCTTGGCTTGGAAAAGCCCTCCAAACCCGTTTCCCGCAAGCCAGAGTTTAAGTCTCATTTTGACTTGGCTTGTGCCTCATCTTGGTCCCCGTGGGAGTGCTGGATGTGCTTAGCTTGACTCCAGCCAGCAAGACTGTAGCATAAACTACCTTTAGAGAAATTCCCTGGCTTGAATCCTTTGGGACTTGAAAAAAGACAATCCTGTTGGTTCCTCTGGTTTTGCATCCCCAGCTCTCTGTGTTTCCTCTGTGTTGACGGAGGTGGAGATGGTTATTTCTGAATAGGCAATGCTTTGTTCAGGTGTACCTAGGGTACAGCCTTCTCACAGCCCAAAATCTCCCAAGATGTTGAATCTACTCCTGTTACACAGAGAGATGTAGTTGAGAGGGTGCCCTGAGCAAGGGGTGGTGTGTGTCCCAAAACAAGCACTGACCTATGTCCCATCTCATCCTTCTCCTCCACCCACCAGCCTGTTCCACCTTATTCCCTGGTGTTGACCTAGTCTACCTTTGGGGTTGACAAATCATTATTTCCAAACCCAGAATGCTTCCGTGCATGAAGGATTGCTTTCTTTAAATTTGTCTTTGTACCATTTAGCAGTTTTAAACTGAAAATGGCTGAATGCAAACACTAGAGGAAATCTGCCTGAACTGACATGAGGTCCATCTTACAGCCTACCTGCCTGCCTCTTCATTGCTCCAGGATGCACCCACCCAGGACCAGATTCATGCCCTGAGATGGAAACAAACCCTCTCCCCGGCCGCAGTCAACAGAGCGAGGCACCTTCCCAAAGCAACTTATCCCACCAAATCTCTGGCTTCCCTCCTGGAGATGTTCCCAGCTTGGGCAATGGCACTCACAACCAACATGGTCCTTTAAGTCCTTGAACTATGTGGGATCAGCTAATTCTGGGTTGAGCCATTGGACACCTTTTCTCATGCAATGTTTGGTTTCTCCGCTGGAATTCCCCAGGGAGACGCTGCCATCGGTTTGAATGGACACCTGTCCACCCCAGGCCTTTCCAACCCCCAAACGTGGTGTTAAACGCTGCGAAGCGTGTCAGGCTTCGAGTTCTGTGTTGGGACATGTCTGAGGCATTAAGCTCCGAATGCCATGTGAAGATTGGGAACGTTTTTGTGGCAAGTTGCCATCTTCCCCCGGATCGTTTACCTCTTGAGTGACAAACCCAGCTCTGAAATGCTTCTGAAGCTTTGCTGTGCTGTGGCTTCTCTTGTGCAGTCGTCTCCAAGTGCGGTACAGACGTTATCTAATTACGGCCCTCCCTGAATCAAAATGGGGCAATTCCTGGCATTTTCAGTGTTCTTGTGTTTGTATTGTATGGACCCAATCCAGGCAGATGGGTAATCCCAAAGCCTGGCAATGCTTGAGTCTACCTCTTTGCAGACTGCTGCCTCCTTGGATGATGGTCAGAAAGGAAACGCGATGAATACTGTCACCCTCTGTACATGTGTGTGTGCATGCTTGTGTGAAGCTGTCTGCACCCAATTTGAAAGTGGGGCAGAGGTTTTCAACACATCTTTGCTCAGGAACTCAGGTCATTATGGGAAAAGGTCTTCAGACTGAATCCTCTGAGGTTTAGGTGCCTGGATGGAGCCCAGCATCTCCACTGGTTTCAATGGGAGCTCAGACACCGGGTGCCCAAGAAGATATCCACACTTCAGTTTGTATGTCTTCACTTACCAGCTGACTTTCATCCCACCTCAACTGCAAATAGTAGCGCTGGGACCACATTCCAGGTCCTCACTAGAGCAACACGGTTATTTAGACTTGAAACCCCTTTTGGCCAATACACTTGGATGATTTACTGATGCAAATCTGCCGGATTAAGTAGCTGATTTGACACCTCTTGAGTGCCAGCAAATCCAGCCCTAAGCACTATTTAAAGGCTTCTGAAAAGTCTGGCTTGACACTGGCAGGGCCACCCATGCTCCTGTTCCCATGTCCCCTGCCCCAGTGCCTTGGGATGATCCTCCACAAGGATGAGAATGGGTTTTTATTCCCATCCCTTTCAGGGGCCAGTGGGTTGTGTGGGGTGCATAGGCGCCTTCCAGCTTGAACAGGGCGGGAAATAATTATAATAGTAGAAATTTTCCCATTCCTCAGCGAGGTGAGCTCCAGGTCATCAAGAAGAGAGCAAAGCGCAGCTCTATGGGAGGATAACTGGTGGACAGATCAGCCCTTCCTAAGGTGAGGGGTCCAAGTTCAAACCCCTTTCTGCACTCTGCCTTGCTTTTATCATAAACTCTTTAAGGAGGGGTGTGATATGATAGTGCAAGTACTTAATTACTTGTTAGAGCGGGTATGAACTATTCTTGGGATGGACATTTCTCCTTTGCTTTTGATTAGAAATTCTGGGACAAAAGAATATTTGCTGGCAAACTTGGTGTGAACTTAGATGTGCCTAGGAAAGCTCTATGACTTTCTGAAATAAAAAAACACTCAAAAAGTTGTCCAAAACACAACCTCACACTCAGCTGCTCTCTGAATAGCATTTTTGGTGGGCTAAACTGAGTCATAATTTTGCCTGGTATGCTCAAGTGGAATAAAGTAGCAAAGAATAGTACAAAAATATTGCAAAAAAGCCTTTGTCCCTTCTGGATTTCTGCAAATAAAGGTTTGATTTGGCCCATGGCAGAAATATTTCAATGGGGACCTTTGGTGGGGACCTCAGGGGGATAAAATTAATTGAGGACAAGAAGTGAAATGGGGATAGGAACCTCTTTCAAAGAGAGTTTAACAGATAATAGAGAGTGGAGTGACGTATCATCATGAAAACAATTGCTGGTAAATTTGGTTATTGTATGGCAGCCCTCTCTGAAATATGGTCAAGATAAGGATGGGATATTCAGGGGTTGTTTGAACCATTGCTGCTAAATCGCTGAATTTTGGACCTAATTCTGCAGTTGGAAAATAGCTGCTGGTTTTAGATGCACCACCAAAGCTGAGCTTACGAATTGCTCCCAAGGCAAGTCCAAATGAGAGCAGCCAGAGAGCCCCAAACAGATAAAAAATTCATGGCTGTGCTCAGAAACATAAAATTTGATCATTCTGGGCCCCAGTTTCCCACTTGCAAGAAATGCCAGGAGCAGTTTCAAAGCTTCTCAGTTATTCTGAACTGCAAAATAAATACCACTGGTTTAGGGAAAACCTCAGTAAGGCTGTCTACCCACTAATTGTTTTCATTGTGTTTTCCACATTTTTTTTTTCTGGGGAATATGGTTTCAGCATTGCCAACCGCTGTGTGATTCTTGGGGTTCCTGGTATTTCTCCTCTTGCAGTGCCAAATTCTGGGCTCCTGAAATCCTGGAGAAATCACGACTTTCCTTTTGAGAAACCAGCAGCTTTTAGCTCCTAAAGAAGCATGGCAGACCTTGAAAAAGCTGGATGCCACAAATTAAAAGTTGACTGAAAGAAAAGGGCTGCCTCCAAAGTCTACATGGCTAAAACGATTACACATGTTTGAAATCCTCTCTGTTCCTGACCTGCTCATCCATGTCGGGGCTCCCTCGCTTATCAGCTGCTGAATATTTGAGTTGCCAGCCCTGCGCTGCTATGAGATGGTTAAGACCTGGCAAGCGAAGATCTTAATTACTAAAAAATTTTCACACCACCATGAATATTAAAAAATAACAACAGAAGAAAATAGGGGAAAAGAATGGTGTGACTGCAGCTCCCAGCTTGTGCCTGGCATGTTTTTTCTTTGGCAGTGTATCTTTGTTTTTTGTGAGAGTCCCTCAGAGAGCTGGTGAGCGCCCTTCATGGTCAGGACTCTAATTAGCCACTCGTCTCTCCCTGCAGGCATCTGGATGGGCTTCCCCAGCACGTTGTGCATCCTTCGGTAGGGCACGGAGGGGAGGCTGGCAGCCTCTGGGCTTCACAGGGTGCAGAATTTGCATCGGCTTAATCGGAGGTAGCAGAGTTGGCCTGTCTCTATTTTTCTCCTTTTTTTTCCTCCTCTTCTTTGTTTTGCTTCGTGACGGGCAGCTGAATGGATGAAGTGATGTGAATTGGTTTGATTTAATTAATCCGTTTAAAAAAAATATAGATCTGGTGTTTGTACATTTCCCCTCCATCTCTCCCAACAGACTGTTGGCTCTCTGCTCCAGCAAGCTTGCGAGCCGGCAGACTCCCTCTGCTGACACAGCTACCTCCCATTTTCTTCTCACCAGAAATTTGTGATATAATCAGAGTTTCCCCAGTGGTATGATCGTCTTCATAAGAAAAACACCGTGCATTGATTTCCTCACTTTATACACCAGTTGTTGTAGTGCATGTTAGCATCCTGGGGATGCTGCAAGCCCCCATCCCTAACCCGGCAGCAGATGATGGACAAGCCAACATGGGCATCCCCATGGGAGCAGGGCACTGTCGAACGGCCACTCTTGGTGCCAGTGTGGTTCCCTGATCACTCATCTTAATTTTTTCAGCAAGGACACAGGTCAAGCATGTGGGATCTGGGCATACTTACTCACAAAATAAATTATTACCCAGGTTGAGAAACTGGCGTCTGCCCAACGGGGAATGAGAGAAACTTTCTGGAGAGATTCTGCCCATCTAGTGCTGGGACCTTATCAGGGCTGGACTATGTTGAGGAAGGATGTTTATCCATTCAGACACTTTTTGTTGAAGAGATTTCTCCTCCACCAACCAAAAAAACCCATACTCATGTGGAGAGCTTCCTCCTCTGCTGTGGCAAATGTACTTGACGGCATGTACCTGAGCCCAGACCTGAAAGCAGCCACTGTGCTAAAGTGTTTGCTTGACTTCAGAAATGTTAAGAGAGGGAATTTCTCTTTAGGAAGCTCGAAGGTGTTGGGTTTGAGTTCACTCTGTGCCTGATTCAAAGCTTCCTGAAGTCAAGGCAAAGCTATCGTGGACTTTGAATCAGGATATGAGCCCACAAACTCATACCTGAGCAGGAAAAGAAAAAAAGAAAAAAAAAAGACAGCAGATATCTCCAAATGAAGAAAGATCTTGTGTCCAAAATCCCAGCCTGAAATGCCAGTCATTGGAGGGCTGGTGCTCCTCTCCCTGCTGTGCACCAGAGAGGTTACCCTTCTGCATCTCCATCTGTATCAATGTCCAGTTTGCTTTTGAAAGCTGCTGAAATCTTGTCCTCTGTTCCACGGGGCAAACACTCATCTTATGCAAAAGATTTTGGTTTTGTTTTTTAATGATTCCTTTATTATCTTTTCCAGTGATACATAGGTGTTTTATCTGTCCCTGTAAATCTTCACCAGGTTGTATTCAAAATAATGAATGTGCCTTTTTTCTCCAGCACTGCTGGGGTGTGAAGCTGGTGCAGTGAAGGTTGGTGCCTGGCCAGAATGGAGGCAAAGTCATCTGCTGAAGGGCTTTGAAGTCCTTTACAGGGGGATTCTCCTCTTTCTTGCGACTGCCCTAGACTCATAGAATAATAATTTGGTAGAAAGGGACCTCCAAGAGGTCATCTGCTCCAACCCATGGCATGCTTCAAGCACACCTCTGCCAACCAGCAGGATTTGGGGACAGGATGGTGACTGTTCCCAGCAGGCAGGATGGATGGGACTGCTCTGTAGTTCATGGGAACTCAGTTCTCCATGATCTGAAATTGTTAGAGATTTTCATCGACGTGGTTTGGACCCGGGCCAGCCAGGGCTTTCCCAGGCAATCTCCACGGAGCAGGGAGAGGACTGCAGACCTAGGAGGCAGTTTGGATACAGCCCCCCTTGCTGGAGAATCAGAGAGCTGGATGGCACGGAGGCAACCCCCAATTCCGAGATGGATGGGTTTTGGCTGCCCTAGCACCAAGGAGTGGGTGCTATGTTCTTGGTGTCATGATGTGGGGCTTTTAGGGATAACATTAGAGCCAACCTGGTGCAGTCAGAGCCCATATTTGCTTGGAGGAAGGTGTTATCTTGCTCCAGAGTGGAGCTGGCACACAACCAAGGTGACCCTCAGGATCTGGGAGCAAGAGAAGAGACAGGAGCTGGTGGCATCATCCAGAAGAGCAAGGGAATGGTGGTGGTGGTATATGAAACGGCCCTAGGAGCAGTCAGGCTTGGGAACAGCAAAAGACAATGTTGTGTGAACATTCATGTCCCGTAGGCAGTGTCAGAGGAGGACATAGCCCTGGTGTCAGGGAGGTCTGGGAGCAAACAGGGGGGCACTGGCAGATGGGAGGAAGGAGATGGAAGAGTTCAAGGGGGCCAGTCTGGCTCAGATGAGAGCAGGCAGGGCTGCCTGAAGAAGGGCTGCATCTCGCAAAGAGCTGGATAACAGAGTATTGTGTTGGCAACACAGAATACGTCAACAGACAGCAATTAGGGCTGCAGCACAGAGACCTGCTGACCACCAAAGGAGATGACCTGGCTGGGGGACTGGGGCCAGCCCCGATCTCACTCAACACCTGCCCCAGGGCTGGTGCAGCTGGATCTGAGCAAGTCTCTCCCCCCACCACGGCGGCACACTCCCATGAGTGCTCCAGGACACAGACATCGCCCCGAGGTCCCACCAAGTGCCCCTGACCTCTTGAAGAGTGAGGAGCATCTTCCTGCCAATGTGATCCCTGGCATGGAGATCAAAGGCCAGTTTCTGTTTTGTGAGGGATGTCCTGACCACAGAGGATGGTTGAGAGAGCAGCAGGCTGCAGCTCGCACTGCGTCCTGGTTTCTGTCCGACTCCGATGGAGGTTGGTTTGACATTTCCCATTAGAAGATGGCATTTCCAGTTTCTTCAAACTTTGCCAGACTTTCAGTACTTGGGATGAAATTTTCCAGGCCCATGTCTCCCTGTTTGCTGCAGTTGAAGGCTGAGATTGCAGTGGTTTGTCCATCCCAGGAACAGCTGCTGGTTTTGCTGGTGTGAGCTCACACATTTTGGGGACAAGAACTTTTATGCCACTTAGCAATGGCATTAGCATGAAGATTTTGTCCTCCTGCAAAAGAAAAACAGAAGTGTAGTCCTTCAGGGAGAAGAACCCTTGTTTGCACATAACCAGGAGAAACAGGTGAAAGTGCAGAAGCTGAATCCTGTAACAGTCCATCTTCACTGATAACCACCAAGCACATGACCATTGCCATGTCCTGCCCTGGTCCTGAGGTGTTGCTGGTCTGTCTTTAAAGCTTTCTGTTTCGGTGACTATCACTGGCAACTGAAGGAAGCCCTTGAGATTAGCAAGGCTTGACAAACCCCACGGAGATATAAATCTTCCTCTAGATGGTACCCAGGCCCTGCAGATTATGGAGATAGGATTTCTCAAGATCAGAATAACAGCTGCTGTAGCTAATGTCCTTCAGTTGTGCCATTTCTGAACTGAAAGTGGTTTCTCAGTCTGCTGAACAGTCAGCTGCAAACACTTGTTTTGTGCAGGTATCGCAGGGACTTACCCCTATTTCATTCAATGCTGGGAACGTGTCCAGGACCACATCACTGCTTGTTCTTCTGAGCCCTGATGCTCTTTCTTTCCCTCTTTAAGGGTGGCTGGGATGGAGCAGCCATTCACTGGGAGCACTGCTCTGGGGGCTGCTCATCTTCTGCAAGATCACTCACTCACCAGTATCAAACCCAACATTCCTGTGGGCAGCCTGACACCTCGGGCTCTTGCAGGCCAGCAGTGGAAAAGCAAATTTTCCTTCTAGGCATGTTTGAAAGAAAGCATCAGAGAAGAATTTCCAGTGGAAAAATACCAAACTCTTGCACTTGACTGAGAACCAAAATAGATTGCAACAGTGCTTTCCTCTGGGAGGAATTTTCCTACCTGGGGGCGGCGAGGGGGAGAAGGGCTTGAACGGATAGGTATGAGGTTAAAAAAAATTGTCAGGTCCTTTTTTTGCACAAGCAAAAGAGGAGGTTGGCAGTGGGGCATCTCTCCTGCATGTGCTGTGTACCAGGGACTGGTGCTGCACCTTGCTTTGGACTTCTCATTGTGTTTTCCTTGTGTGTTGGCAGAGCTAGATGGATGGTTTCCCATCAGCCAAGGAAGGACTCAAATACATTGTGTTTCACCATAATATTTGTTATACATTCATTTAATTTGCTGCATATGGTTGTTGAATATATATATAATTTCGCAGAATCATGGAAGAGTTGAAGTTGGCAGGGATCTTTGGAGATCGTCTAGTCCAAACCTCTGCTCAAGAAGGGCCACCTAGAACAGGTTGCCCAGGACCGTGTCCTGTTGAGTTTTACATATCTTCAAGGGTGGGGGCTCTGTAGCCTCTATGGGCAACCTGGCCCACTGTTTGACCACTCTCATAGTGAAAAAGCTTTTTCTTACATTTAAATGGAATCTCTTGTATTTCAGTTTGTGTCCTATTAATTATTATATTTTGAAGATCCACCAGGGTCTTTGAAACAAGCTCCATTTCCAGTGCTCCTTCATGTTCCTCAGTCTGCTGGCCAAAGGTCCGAATTCAAGTCCAAATTTGGACTCTAAGTGTCTTGGGTGATGTGCAGACCTCACCCTGCTCTATGGATGGTCCCAGCTGACCTACCCTGTTTGCTGGGGAACAGTGAATAAGCTGGGCCACCTTTCCAGCACCTTCTAGCCACACCTCCCACTGTTTAAATATCTCACTAACCATAGTTGCATCCAAGGTAGGTGTTGGGACGTGGCCTGAAATTGGCTTCCCAGCACTGAGAAGGGGATGAGGGCTCATCCAGTGACTTCCTACCATCCCCTGGGAGACAGGATCCGGCCCCGTGGCTGACAATGGGCTGCTTGTTGGGCTGAGGCGTTCAGCAGGACCCCGAGGTAAAGGGGAGACTCCCTTTTACTGCTTCTTGCTTAATAACAGGCTTGAGGATATTAATTACCTTAATTAGAGCTGGCCAAACCTGTTTGGCTTGGAGCTGGGAGTCGGTGGGGACCAGCTCTCTCAGCTTTTTTTCTGCTCTCAGGTCTCATGACGTTCCCCAAAGAGCGAGACCTGTCCTATTTCAAACATAATTAAAAGGCTTTTGAGAGGCTCCTTAGATCCTGCAGCTTTCCGAGCAAGGAGCCCTCTCTTCAGTAAGGGGCTGTGTTTCATAAACAGTAAGAAAAGTGGCTTTATCTTCCTCCCCTCCCCAAAATAAAAACAGATGTTTTTAGTAATGCAAGAAGGTCACGGACATAAGGCACTGCGCTGTCTTTGGGAGACTTGCAACTGCAAAAACCCCTCATTCTTGGCATTGTAAATCCTCTTTGGAAACTTGGAAGGTGGGTTTGCTGATGAAGAACCTGGGCCAGTCATGAGGCTGGAGGTGACTCAGTGCCCTGCTTAGCTGGCAGTGCATGCAAAGCCTCCTGTCTCAGTTTCCTAGCTGCAAAATGTACCGTGTCTTGTCCAGTCACCAATTTTACTGGCACATAGGTAATATTTAGTAGGGCCTGGGGTATCACAAGCTGTAAAGTTTGGTGACTTAGTTGCTCAGAATTTGCCCAGATAAGTGACTATGTGGTGAATGCCACATTAATGTAAGGTGGGATGTTGGGTCCAGATAGCCATGTGGCTTCTCTCTGGGTTTCCCTGGTTGTTGTCACTCTCCCAGAATGGGTGGTGTTTGCTCATGACCTGCTGTCATGGATTCACTCTTCTCTTTCCTTTGGCTGAAGGAGCTAAGCTCATCTCAGGTTGATCTTCAAAGAGTGATTTATGCATTTGCGGGTCATGCTCTTCCAGTGGCTGAGAGAGGACATTGGTATGATTCAACCTACAAGAAAGTAGGGCTGTTGGTGGAAGCACAATCCTTGCAGTATATGCAGCCTCCCATGAGCTGATGGTGTGTCACACTAGGGCTGCCAGACCCTAATCTTCTCTTTAGCCCCAAGGGATGATAGAACCCATGCCAGATTCCTCCAGTGCTCATTGTGTTCTTTGTTGTGACCTTGACTCTCTTTCTCTGTATTCTGTATTGTCCTGTTTGTGCTCATCAGCTCCAAAGCCTCCATCTCCTTTTGAGAAAGCAGGAGACCATGCTGTGAGCCAACCGTCTTTAGCAGGTGTCACAGAGTGGACACTAACCAGATGAAGGCATCTTAGAGAAGTGGTTGAAATGCCAGCTCATCTGCCTGGGGTCCCTAGGTCTTCAGGGGGAAAACTTCTTCCAGAAGGAGACTTGGAGGTCCTAAATTAGGTTTTTGTTCCGAGTCACCTTCCAGAAGCACCTGATCATTTTGCAATTCTTCTGAAGGCTCTTTAGAGACATTTCTTAACCGGTTATGGCAGTTGGGATCCATTGTGTCTCACTGTGGTGCTCTGTGTGTGTGTGATCAGTACAGACAAAGTGAAACTTGCCTTAGCCTAAAGTAGAGGAGATGAAATGTACAGTTTCCCTCCAGTGACTATACAAGGAGCCTGAAGTTCTTCATGAAAACATCTCGTGAAGGTTTGGATCCATATAGGGGTGACCCTCAGTCATCCCACGAGCCTGGATTTGACTTTGTGTCATTGCTCCCAGGACTGATGCTATAGATGTGGTTGGGTCAGGTGCAGGGCCCAGCGTCTATTCTCCAGGTAGGTAGGCATGCCCATGAACACTGAGCAAACTTGGCCTTCTCCTCCTTCCAAACTAACAGCTGGAGAGGATCCAGCAGTGCTGGGGCACCCAGACTGGTGGCCAAGGCCCCCACACTATATACAAAACTAGATTGGTAGGGTCTCTATTATCCCATTTACTCCTTTCCTCTGCACTCAAGGACAATGTTGTCTGCTTTGGTGGAACATCATGCTGTCTGTAAAACATAGGTAGAAAACACAGAATATGGTGCATAGTTTTGGTCCACATGAAACAGTGATTTCAATGAATAAAATATTCACACTTAGAAATACTTCAGTGCACATGATATTTAGCCATGGCCAACTAGCTTTTCCAGCCCAAAAGGAGAAAGTGCCCATGCCAATCCTCTTCCATCTCTTTTGCATTTCTTGTTGAAGAGTGGACATCTGGAGATACCCTATCCACCAGCTATTGCTATGACACATTGGAGAAAGCAGCTATCACATTTATTATTTTAATCTTGACTCAATGTTTGAGTATTTAGAAAGTTAGGAGGGTTGTGGGCTCTCCCAGTCCTGAGATATATTTAATTTTTGTATTTGCTCAGTTGAAGAAGATATTCAAACAGGTCACATAGGAGTTACTCATCTTATTTCTGTATGTGTATTTTCAGGGGGCCAACGAATGGAAAACTGCCCCCCCAACAAGAAAAGAGCTTTGTATTCAAAGGTCCCTAAGTTGATTTGGTTTGTGGCTGGGCTCAAAACGAAGTCAAGGACTACATTGATTGAGGGACTCTCTCAAGGTCCCTTCTAGATATATCTTCAATGTTTCAGGGATTCAGGTTCCTGAAATGCCTTTGTCTGAGCTGCTCTCATTGATGCTTTTGAAATGCCAGGTTACAGCCCAGGCTGCAGGTTGGTATCTTGTCATCTATGTGAGAGACACATTAGTGGATGCAGCACTGCTGTTATTGAAAACCTCTGTACTCTGGCGTAAGGAGAAAACAGACCATGGAGGTTATGAACTGGAAAGATGGATTTTCATACTAAATGATGTGAGGTAAGGTCTTGAGTGACCTGTTCTTTAATGTTAAGGCGTACTAGTGTAAGCACTAATATAGTACTTACTTACTAATACAGCTGGATACTAAGCATCAATGTGGTATCACTGTGGACAGTACTTAAAATTTGCGTGTGTTTGTGATCTGATTTACAGGTCTGCCACCATGTATTTGTCATCAACATCTTGGATGACCTCAGTTGGCCGTCCCAACTGGAGGTGATCAGACACGTTAGTTTTGCCTTCTCACTCCTTCTCAATGGCCCCTTGGCCAGCTGCTCCCTTCCTCCAGACCAGCTGTCCTCCACCTTTGCTCCTTGGCATCCCCTAAAACTGAGCTGCCAACACGGTTCCAGGCTGCCTGGCATCTCCAAGGACAGAGGCTGCAAGTGGGTTTCAGGGAGTCTTGCTCCTGCTAGACCTCTTCAAGGCTGGCCCGAGGTCCTCTGTCATGCTTTGTTCTTCCTGCTGAATTAAAGACCCTTGTCCTACATCCCCTTGATCGTAAATTTTGCTCAAACCACCTCTTCACCTCTTCTTTAACAAAATTCCTGAGCCCCTGAGTTGGGAGTTGGCTTCCCAGATCCCCAACAACTCATACAACTCCTTCCCCCAGTGCTTTAGCAACATCTCCAACCTCTTCCAGGAAGTGTGCCCTGCATTTCAGCTTACCCTAGGAGCGAAAAATTGTTGCTTAAGCAGGTTTCAGGCATCTCAGCCTGTGACCTTTCTGTAACTATTTGAATGAGTGTATTGACTTGTTCTGTGAATTATAAACTCCATTAACTCTTTAGTGACTCCCCAATGCTTGGTGAGAAGGGCTCAGATCCAGGACATAGCCAATGTGCCAAAGTCTCTTCAAGCTTGTGGGAATGATGAGCTTAATCCTCCTTGCAGATCTAGTTCAAAATATCCTTTTCACTGGCAAATGCTGACAGCTGCTGGTTGGAAATTCAGAATTAACGACTTCATCACCCAGCACTGCAACCTCTTTTTTAAAAATGCTTTCCTAACTTTCAGTCTATGAGAAATAAATGTACTGTGCCTTTAATCTTGCCCTGCTAAGATTTTCTTCTTTTTAAAAAAAAACAAAAACCACACAACCCAAACCGATTGCACTCCAGCAAACACCTGTATTGCCACTGAAAGGCCTTTTGCTAATATATTTTCCCCCCTGTTCTTGATCACACCTGTCTAGCTTTGGGCAAAATAAAATATTCACATAGCTGCCAGAAGTAAAGTTCTTTCCTGGCTTGAGCTACTGTGTGTAAAGATCTCCAAAGAAATGTCAGATCACTTTATTGAATCCTACTGAAAACTTGTTTGACAGTAACATGCAGAAAGGATCAGGACCTCTCTGTAATTGCCAGTGCCTTGAAAAGAGCGTTTGTTTTGAAGGCTTAAAAATGTTTTTCTTTCTTTTTTTTTTTTTAATTTAATTTTAATGTTGATATTTGGATGCATTAAAAACTGCAGAGAGCTCCCCATGCACGTTGCTCGTTTATTTGCATAGATGCATGAACACACGCTGCCTGCACACGAACACACGGGGAGGGCTGGATCTGCAGCTGGAATGCAGCCACATCTGGGGCAGGAGGCAGAGCCAGCCAGCAGCATGCACCAGCTCAGCAGCACCGGCCAGGGTGCAGATTAATATATGTAATTTTTTCAGGTGCTCTGAGCTTCACGTGGGAGTAAAAAGCACCTTTATGCCCTCATGAAGCCCTGCGTGTGAGCAGGTCAGAGCTACTTCAGAGAGGCAAATTCCACCTTCTGCACACCGTGTCTTGCAGGTCCGGCTTCCTGTGAGTGGAAACAAATACCTATTGTAGTGGGGAAAATAATTAGGAGCAGGTGAAAGCATATTTTTAATGATCCTCTGACCAAACTGATATTTAATTTACAATGGGAGTAGTTGCATCTCCAAATCCTTGCCCATTGCTCCCAGATGTTAATTACTGTTTGTCACTCCTGTGTCTGCTATGTGAAATACAGGTTCCTCTGAGTGAAGGCCAATGTCAACCTTTGCCTTGGCATCCTGGAGAGCATTTCATTAATTATTCTTTAATTTTGAAAGGACTAACCTGGGATTACTAGAATGATCAGGCTCCAGCCTTTGAGATGGGGGAGGCAGCTGGAGCACCACTGGAACCCCCCTTTCTATCTGAGCTTCTCATATAACTTTAATCTGAGCTAGCCTGTTTCAGGTAGTCTATCAGACCTCAAAATTGGGTTTGTGAGGACACTCAAAACCCACCTCTGGGTCACTCATTTCCCCAAAGGCTGTTGATCCTATTAGGCCAAGATGAAGTCTCCATCCTCAGCGATAGAGACTCACTTTGAGGTCTGAGTTTGCCAAACAGCCCACTGCTTCTCAGGCTTCCTCAAATCCTCAGGTGATGCCACATTCAGGGCTTATCAGATTCAAACCCTGGCCCCAGGCTTTATGATGTCTCCATTCTTCTGCAGTCATTTCCCTGCTAAATGGCACCCTGGATATCACGGGTCTTGTGGGAATTCTGAAGCCGCCGGAAGCAGCAACTAAGAAATTACACAGAGAAATCTCAGCTCCCTTGGCTTGAACTGAAGTCCAGCAAATTCAGTAAGGATGGTATTCATCTCACCTGCCTTTAGGTGCCCACAAGGTTGATTTGGCAGTCTGAGGCAGTCACCTGCATCTCACTTTGCTGCCCATAAAGAGAAATGGGAAGCTCCTAAGGAAAGGTTCAGTCTGTGTCAAACAGGGACTGAAGACATCAGAGAACTTGCTGCCTTGTCTGGATGTTCAAAGTTAAGAGGATTGGATCATTCCCAAGGTCTTTATCTCCTAACAGAGCTTTTCATCTATCCCAAGGGGACCCATTGTTGACAGTGAATAAAGCAACCTGGTTATACTTGCATTCTTGGTGCAGCCAAGGTGACTGAGTGGCTGAATCTTTTGTATTGTACACATGGACACACTAATTTATCACACTAATTTTGGCATTTTTAGCTAGACCTTTGGGGCCCCAATACACCTTTCTGTATTGCAAAATGAAATAGCCCGAGGCAAAGGGGCTTGCCCAAGGACATAGAAGGAGTCAGACCCACAACAGGACAAGACTGAAGGAGAAGAGCTGGTGAAGGCAATAGTTTCAGCTTGGAGACATCAATAGCAGAATGTGTCGTTGCTGATGGAGGTGATGTTTTCTGTCCAGCTCCTCTAGACGTCTTGTTTCACAGCTGAGGGAATGACCAAATGCTTCCTTGGCTTTGCCAACAGGAGCCCTACAATTAGCCAATATCCTTAGCAAAGCCCCATCGTAAAACCAGCATGGGGTCATCCAGTGCGAGTGACAAAAGGCTGATGTGGCATTGGCATCCCTCATCTATGGTGCTTTTTTTTTTTTTTTCTCCTCAGCTGCAGCTAAGGAAGGGGAGATGGAGGACAACTAGGTAAACTTCTCCTGGTGGTCAGGAACCTGGCGTTTACAATGTCCTCCAGTAAGAGAGACCTTTCCCTATGGGTTTGGGAGCACTGGGTGAGAGAAAACCATGTGAATTAGAAGCAGGTCCTCCAGCATGGCTGACCTGAGTGACAAGAATAATTTCAGACCAGGTCTACACACATAGCGCATGCTAGTTTAAAAATCGTGGTAGGGCTGTGGTCTTGTAAAACCCTTTTTGTACCAATCTTGCAAAAGAGAGGCAAAACCAGTCTTTATTCAAGGACATTCAATGTCATTGGAGGAGCTGGGAGTACCTAATATCAGCCAAAGCACTTGCTTGCTCATTTGGGCAGTATCTCCACCTAGCAGCGGAAGCTGCTAGGATTGCTTGCTGGTAGAGCTTTCTGAAGAGATCTCCCCCTGCACAGTGTTCATGTCTGCTGGATCTCATCCATAGAGACACCTGCATTGATACAGACTTTTCCCCATGCTGCCCGGGAGTGCAGACCCAGGGGCGTGCTGATGCACGCAGGATCCCATGCTGACATGGTCTGGTGTGTGCAGGCAACTGTGTGAACACTGGTGGGGTGTGCTTCTGCATGGAGCTCTGCCACCACCTCTCTGCTCCATATAAACTCACGCAAAGCCTGTGCTGTTAAAACAGACCATTGGAAACCCTCTCTTGGGCTCTTGCTCCATGCATGCATGCATGTCCATGTCCACACTGTGTCCTGTGTTGGGGACTCTCCACTCACAGCCCAGCTCACCTGCAGGTCCAGACTCAGGAAGGAGAAATTAGGAAACTGAGTTGTGTTTATTTTTCTGCTATACTAGGATAGAACTTATGCCCAGATCATTCCCACCTTACTGAAACCCAGAATCACCATCCCCATGGAGAGACACAGACCTCTCCAGAGGCAAGTCAGATTTGGGGTGGCCCGAGTTGCCAAATGGGATGAGTTTTCTCTTTCTCCCCTTAGCTGTAGATGAAACCAGATGCAAAAGGGTACGCTCATGAGTATCCACTGAGTATCTGTTCTTCTGAGTGGGGAACAAACTCAGGAGATACTCAAGCTGGGTGTACAGGTTGGTCTTTGAAGGTGGGAACAGTTAGCAAGCAGGACTTGAAATCTCTAGTCTGCTTTGACGCTGGGGATCCAACACACATGGAAGTTCAAACCAGCACCTCCAGCAGGTCCCTGAACAGAAATGTGTGACCTACACTGGGTGCTTGGGTCTCCCAAACACTTCCCATGCAACTCTTTATCTCTGTCTATGTTAGTTCTCCATCAGCAAATCTTCCCTGTCTCACTCTTGAGATTGCAAACTGTTTTGGTGATGGAGTGATGGTCTATTCGGCACACCGTCAGCACCCAGCACCTTGGGGGCTTCGCCTCATGACAGCAAGCTCTAAGGCTTTGCAGCTTCACCACTCACTAATCACTGCTAAATAAGAAAAGGGGCAGGAAGGCCGCTGAACTCATAACAGGCATGTTTAAATCAAGGAAAGAAAAATCAGAGGCCAAAAATTAAGGTGCTTTGATCCTTGATTTTATGTCAACAGAGACGAAAGAAGAACACTAAGTCTTTTTACTTTTTACCAGCTGCTGCTTGAAACAAAATAATTGGATAATTAAAAGGCTTTGCCTTATGTCAATTTTATTTAGATGCCTTGATCAACTGATGGAATGTGTCATTGATAGAAGGTTTAAGAGCTCATTAGAAAAATCCTAGAGATAAACCCTGGGCTCAGCCCCTTCAAAGGGCTGTCAGCTGGAGGGGAGCAGGGATGCTGTCCCAGAGTGGCCCAGAATAATGGTACCACAAGGGAGAAACTGTGCTGGGCAACAGCTGTAGAAAAACAGGTTACGCCTTTAGCACAGCCAGGCTGCAGGTGTTGTGAAACACACCATGCCCTCCCTCAGCAGCTGATTTGGGTCTGAAAGAACAAATTTGCTCTCTTTGATGGCATAGAGTTTTTTCCTTGGCAAGGTGGTGAAGTTTTGGTGGGGTAGGACCGTGACATCCCACCTTGAAGCCACCCTCCCACCCCTGCTTCTCACCCTGCCTTGTCTGACGTTGTCTGCTGGGTCTTGGGAAGGGATGAAGACCCTATAGAAAATAATGTGGCGAGCGTACTCTGCCCTTCTCCACCTCCCCTGGCTCCCCAATCCTTAATAATTTTTTCGCAAGACTCAGTTTCCAACTATAAATGACTCAACAAACCTCTGTCTCTGTTGAAAACACCACCCCATTTAATACACACATTTGCTGCCTTGTGAGGGGTATGGCCTCTCATATAGGAATTCTTCCTTGTATAAATGCGTCTTTAGAGCTAAGGCTGAGGATGTACAGTTCTTGTCTGGGAAGATGGTGCCTTTGCAATGATTAAAACATTTGGGACAAAGAACACTTTATTTTGAAGTATTTCTTTCCCCGATGGATTGTGGCTGAAAGTTTCCAAAGGCTCCTGAGCATCCATCAGAGGCACATCCCTGACTCTGACTGCCACGTGCGCCTTGTCACCTTTGGAAACAGAGTTCAGGGTGCTGAGTAGGTAGATGCTTTTGAAAAAAATGAACCTTTATCTTAAATATCTGCATCAATTTGTTAACATTGGTTATATAATTACTGTCCTTGCTGACTCCATTTCCCTCTTTATTCCTTTTGTGACCACAGTAAACTGCAGTTCAGAGCCAAAGAGAGGTGATGTTGTGTTACCCACACTGGGTAGGACTGATTTCACATTGTTAAAAGGGAGGCAGGTAGATTAAGCCACTCCTTTCACCTTTGCTAGAGTCAATGGATAGACATGAGCATCTCTAGAGAGTGGCACATCCTGGTTATAATAGGTCACCCAGACAGATGGGAATGACTTGCCCTCTGACAGTAGCCCGTTGAGAGGAGAGAGGCCCCAAATGCCCAGGTGTGCCCCACATTTAGAGGTTAAAGAAGTGAGCTGAGACCAGTCGGATCCTCTTGCAACATGAAAAATTCAGGAGCCCTAGAGAAAACCCTCTGACCTGCACCCATGCCTGCAAAATTGGATGGTCTGAGACCTGCCGGTTGGTCTGCTGCTGTGCGTTGTGCACACGCCTCTGTGTACAAATAAGTGAAGAAATGAATAACACGCTTATGCACACAGAGCACATAAAGCTATATATAATGTGCTTATGGGTACACACACAAAAAATCAAAATTGTTTATGTACATGGTATATGTGTGTCTGTCTAAGGTCGGTGTATATAGCTCTCTTTAAATAGCATGAAAAGTAAAGAAATACATATATATAGCTCAGGGCCAAATGCAGCCTGTATGGAAAGGGTTCATATAGCTTTGCAACCCAATTACAAGACCTGGAGTCAGCGTGGAGGGAAGTGGTGGGGGGGGAAAGGGCTACAGAGGGTCTGGACCCTGACTCCAGAGGAGCAATGGCAGCAAAGGCAGCTGCCTGCGTTGCTAAAAATGCCATTAGCAAAACTAACAAGCGGAACCCCGTCCCCGGCGCTGCTCACGCTGGTGTCGGAGCAGGTCTCTGGCGTGCCAAGCGCTGTGTGAATCCGAGGAGGCTGTGATCCTCACAGCAGTGGGTGGTAGAAACCACAGCGTGTAAGCGATGCTTTCTGCTTTATTTGGTTTGTGACTGATTTATAGGCGCTTCTGCGGTGTAATTGGCTTCACTGAGCCCACTGTGGCTTCGCGCTGCCATGGCTGAGAGCTGGGCTTGGCTCTAATCTCCCGTTCCCCGACCTCTCCCTGGAACAATCTGTGCACTGCTCTGACATGTGGAGAGATTATGGTGTTGGCTTAGGAGCTGATTAGTCTGCATGATATCTGCATGATAAATATCTTTATAAATAGCTTTCCTGAGCAGATTTTATTAGGCATCCCTCAATAAGCACCAGGGCCTGCTGAAGGAGCAGATACCACCTTGCAGACTTTTGTCCCAGCACAGCTGCCTTGAGGGCTCCACATCACCCTATGGACCCGTTGTACCTGGTGCGTGGGGCCGTGGGGTGAGGGATAACTGTGGGGTGATGCTGCTCCCTGATGCCGTGACATTTAGGACCTTGGCTGAAGAGTGTAATCACACGAAGCATCATGGGCTCTTCTTGCTTTAGATGCCCATCATCACGGTCAGCTCGCCTTCCCTCTGCTGTCCCTGCAAGGGGAAGGCTGGTGGGGATGACATCCTCCCACATTGCTGAGTCCATGAAAGAGTCCAGGTCCAGACCAGAAAAAGGGCCTGACTGTGTTAGGTCCTTTACAAGCAAACCACAAAGAAGAAATGCTCCATGGGCAAAAGATAGGAAGAGGTTAAGATGGTGCACAGCAGTGTGGGGAGCATCCCCTGCTCCAGAAGCATCCCCTCTTGCAGACTTACCTGATTTTGGTGGGTCTATCCCTCTGATAGATTTGGTCCCAGAGCTGAATTTGTCTGGAACTTCTGGGCATTTATATGTTAGGTATAAAAATAAGAAGGGTCCTAAATAATGCGGTGATAGGACAAAATATTCCTTAATCCAGTTACCACTGAAGGGTTTGAGTTGAAGCTGCTCTAACTGGTATATGAGCCTAAAAATCAGGCTGAGCAATGGTGGCAGACAAAATGGGAAGGCAAGTGGGTGGGGGCCTCATTGCCAACAGAAAACCAAATCTGCTTATCAGTAATGCTGTTTGAAGAAAATGTTGCTGTTTCCACTGGAAAGGGAAAGGTGCAATGGAGTAAGCATACGCGCATGCATGTACAGAAAGGAGGAGGGAAGAAAATGGGAAAAATACAAAGAAAACCCTCTCTTGACAGAAAGAAGGGGAGGACTTCTGAGAATTGTGGTCTTCACAGGTATAATTCAATCTCCAGGCAACTCACAACAAATTCCCATATGAAGGTGACCGTGTGGATGTCCAACTGGACTGCCAGTGACTCATGTAAGGATGCTTCCATGACCCTCAGAGGACAGTCTTCCTCCTCACCCCCTGCCTCAGTTTAGGGCCAAAGTTTAAACAGCCAGAAACAAGGCCTGAGATTACACTCCCAGGCTTCCTGTATAAGAAAAGCCAGAGGAGGACACTGCATAAATTCCTGCTTGAATTAGAAAATCCATTTAGATAAAACATTTGGCCTTCCTATTAAAATCTGTGTAATGTGAATTGTTGTAGTCTCTGCTAAATTGTTCCATCAGACAGTCAACTTCAGTGTTAAATTTTGTGCCGTGTTTGGTGTTTGATTATGGCTAACTTTGTTTTCTGGCATTTAAATCTTCTTGTGCCTTTGTGTGAGATACTGAAGAGCTCTCCATTACTGAACATCCATTCAACAGACTCATGGGCTCATACCCTATCATCCTTCTGTCCACTGAGTTGGTGGACTGAGCTCCTCTAAGGGTTGCCAACCTTGCCTCCATTCCCAGGACTCTTCTCCAAGCCCTCTTTGATTTAACAACATCCTTTGGGGATTGTGCCTCCTAGCATTTCGGAAACAGTGCCTGGTTTGCAGTCTGGGAGGAAGAGCCTGTCAGCCTGACTTGGGCAGCGGGAGGACTTGGTGGGTTCTTCATGTCCCTTTGGTCCCTTGGAGAAGCGAATGGGACCATGCAGCATCTCTCCAACCAGCTCTGATAGCCTGCTTTGGATCCTGCACACCAAGAGCATCTCCCTCCCTCCCTCCACTGCCTGCAGAAGCAACCCAGGGGAATCAGCTGGCTCACACAACCAGCTGCCTCGAGTGTGGGGTAATGAGGACATCCCATAAATTCAACATTTCTTCCTTTCTGGCATCCAAGATCACTAGAACTTTTAGGAATAAGCCCCAGCTGCAAACAGATGGGGTTGCCTGATGTGATACACAAGTTTCTTCCAGCACTGCTGCTTCCCAGGAGGGGAAATATGGCCACATTCTCCTTCTGCACATCTGCCTTTACATTTGGCCCTCATCTGCTTGCTATCTGCCTGCACCCATCTGAACAAGCCAGCCCTTTTGCTCCATACCATTGACTTCAGCCTCCTCCTTACATGCTGATCCGGTAGACATTGTGTTGTCACCAGCAAATTTAGTTATTTATACTTTTTCCAGGACATAGAGAAAATGTTAAAAGACGCATTGAGGAACCGTTCCCTGTGGGACCTGACTAGGAACACACCCATCTGGCGATGATCCCTTGTTTAGAGTTACGCTTTGAGACCTACTTTAGCCAGTTTTTAATCCCTTTAATGTGTGCCATGTTTGGTACTCCAGTTTCTTAATCAAAATATCATACAGAACCCAGGCAGTTGCCTTGAGGAAAATCTAAGTAAAATTACATCAGCACTCTTCCCCTTATTAACCGCGCTTGTGCTGTTATCAGAAAATACATCAAATTAATTTGACAAGATCTATTTTTCATAAACCTAAGTTGATTGGCAGCAATTATATTACCTTCTTTTGATTCCATAATAAACAAATCTCATATGAGCTATTCCTTTATTTTTTTCTGGGATTAATGACAGCCTGGCAGTCTAGAACCCGTGTTGTCCTGTCTCCTCTTTTAAAACACTGGCAGAACATTCATTTTCTTCTGGTCCTCTAGAACTTCCCTGGGGTTCAAAGACTTTTGAATAGGTTCCAATCCCTTCTTGGCCAACTCTTTAAAAACTCCTGGATGTAAATGATCTGAATCTGCAGATTTATTAATGGCTAGCTGTGGGAGATGCTGATTACCATCTCTCTTGCTTATGGTTAGAGCCGTAAGTGTGATCATCAGCAGTGTGTGGTAGAAGTAGCTTGTGCAGCTTTTTCTCAACATGCAGAACTGAAGTATTTATTGAACACGCAAGGCTTTTCTTGGTTATTATCCATGGTTCCACCATTCCCCTAGAGTAACAAATTAATGCTCTCGTCAGGGTTTCTTTTGTTCCTTGTACAAGAAAAGCGCCTTCTCTTCAACCTTGACTCTGCTGACTATAAATATTTCTTCAAGTCCTTTATTTCCCTTATTGATTTTCTCCACTCCTGAGTTCTAGTTATGACAAAAATGTCTTTCTTTCTCCATGCATTACACTGGTTTTATTTTAATACAACTCACTTGGTTTATTCCTTATCTTAAATACCTACTTTACTTTCCTTAATCTGGCTTAATGAAAAGCTAGTATGGTCTCTCTCCTTGTTGATAAAAGTTGTAGATTTTATATCAGTAAGTAGAAACACTCTTGAATAGTTCACATATTGACTCATGTAAAGTCTCTCCTATTGAAGCTACTGCTATTTGACCGTTTGGATCTGTTCCTCCTTTGTTGTAAGACAAGGTCTGTAAGGAATTCCTCTCCCTGGGATGCAACAAATTTACCATCCTTAATTTTCAGAAATGCTAAAGGTCTTTCACTGGTGTGTGGCCCAGCCCACGTCACTCAGGTCACAGCTTCCATGAGCATGCATCCAGTCTGCCTTACAGAGCAGAAAGGTGCTTGAGGACATGGTTGTCTCGTTCTTTGTTGAAACCTGATGGTCATTAGTTCACACTACCTTCTGGTCTGCCCTTCCTTCTTGTGTGGTTATGGAGGTTTCCTGATGCCTTCCTCTTCATGTCTCACCGGTAGACAGTTGTCATTGTGGTTATAGACAGTTATCTGATGTTGCTGTTGCGTGCACATTCAGAGCTACGCCTTGCATCTGGATGAAATATTTGCCAGAGACCTTGGCAATCAAACCAGGATTCTTAGCGCTGGACCTTGTTTTGTGATTTTTGTAGTTAAAGCAGTCTGGTCTGACATCATAGCTGGCCTTGCTTTGAGCAGGAGGTTGGAGTAGAGACTTGAAGTCCCTTCAGAGCTGAATTATACTATGAACCTATGATTTTTTTTTGGTTAATCTCCTCACTTAAAAATAGAAAACAGTATCTGAAAAATAAAATTTTCATTTTTTACTTAATTTCAAAATTCCCTCTTCTAATTAAAATGTTTCCTGATAGGCTTCAGCACTAGACTCAAGTACCACATTTGGATGTCTACACCCTGTAAGCTGGTGCCTGAGATTTCACGATAATCTATAGACATACGGTCGCTGGAGCCCACAGAGCAATCCAACCAACCAAACATGTGGGTGAGCTGCCCTGGGATCTCTGGGATCTTCCGCTGAGGGTCTCAGCTGAGTTGCTGACATGGTGGATGCAATGTGCCATATGCAGACCCCTAAGCAGGGCTGACAGACATGGCAGAAGAGCTTGGAGGAGTCCAATGCCCTTTGCAGCCATAGCCTGAGGACATCTCACTTGGCATGAGGCAACACACCATGGACTGCAGCGGGAGCACCAACATCCAACAGCCTTGGAGACAGCCTGCACATCGGTCTGGAGATGACGCTCTTGAATTTTAATTCATAAACATCAAAAAAGCATTGATGAACTCCTGAAATCTGTTGCTAGAGAAGTTTTTTGGGGCAGAGAGTATCATCAGTTTCAAAAAAAGGCCGGACATATTTGTGGACAACAGGTCCACCCATAGATAGGTAGAGGAGCAGACAGAGGTGCACCCTCCAGCATTCCTGTGCGATGGCTGCGGATGATTGGGTAACGTGAGGGCAGTGCATGCAGAAAGTGGCCTCCCTGGAGAGCATGTCCTATTGCTGTGGTCACAGAGGTGTTACTGAGCTGCACTAAATGCTGATCTTACTCAGTAAAGTATTATTTCTTGCATTCTCATTTTCTTATGACATTTCTTAATGTGAAAATGCAGTTTTTCATTTGAGATCAGTTTGTTTGATTTATGTCTTTTCCCCCTCTAACTTTTTCATTCCCCACAAGATTTTCAAAAATTGCTTTACCTATGTCTCTGAACTGTTCTGCAGATGTCTGCAGGACCCCAAGCCCATTGTGGACATCTCCCCAGCATGGCCACACTCTGGCTTGCAGCCTTGCTGAGTTACAGACTCCTACCCAGGCACCCAGTTCATTGGGGGGTCCAGAGCTGTGACTGGGCTTGGATGGTCCCTTCCTCTCCATGGGAGGCTACCAGCTCTGCAGAGGGATGCCTTATTAGGACTCTGATCTTGCTCCTGAGCCAACACATTTTATAACCCAGTTTTCTCAGTGCAAACTTTATGTCACAGTTTATGTCACTATGTTGGGCCAATCCCCCAAGACTCCAGATAAGAGGCAAACACTACACTCTTCTGCTGTCCACAGAATTGAGAGAGAGGCCAGACTTGATCTAATCTTTCTGTTTGCGTTATAAGCGTGCCTAGAGACCTTGCTATGCTAGGTCCTACATGTTGACCTAACAAGAGACGGTTCCTGCCTTGAGTACCTGGCAGCCAAAACAGGCAAGGGAGCTGGGAAATGTGAATGGAGCAAAAAGCATGGAGAGCATCTCACCCAGGGTCACTTGGCGATGGCCAGCAGAATACTTATGTCCCCTGATGACCTCTTAGGGGTCTAGGATTCTGTTATATGGCATATGTGTGTTGAAGGGAGAAAGCTGAGGTTTGGGCTTGGTCAGTAGCGTGTCCTCACAGGATTTGAGAGACCTGGGTACCAGGTGCCTGAGTCCAGGCACTCCCCAGCTAGGGAACCCCAATGCTCTCTAACCAAGCTTTTGTGGCTTGGCATTATGAACTATGAATGGTCAGCATGGACCATTATGAATGGTCAACAGCAAATTTGACCTTGACACTACTCTCGAGGGCACTGAAAACACCTCAGGGGAATGCACGGCTTATTTAATTAGCTAAGTAAGGCCCTGGGAGCTGGGTGTTGAAAGCTTTGTTATTTAATTGCACTCATTTCGCTCACATCATATCTCCTCACCATGCATGCCCCACCTGCTTTAGTCATCATTAAGATGGACATTTCCCAGTCACCAAGGCAAGCTGGTGGGAATGGGATAGGAAAGGGCAATGAACTCTTCAAAGCTGCGCCCACGTTTCAAGTCTAACCAAGCTGTGGTGACACAGGGTGTAACTTAATAGTGTTTGGTTTGTTGTTTGTTTTTTTTTTTTTCCTGAATAATTGCTTTTACTGAGAAATCTAATGGGAGGCAACTGCTGTAAAGGGCAGTCAACTGGAAGTCAAGCTGGAAGGATGCCGTGGTGCACCCAGCCTTGCAGAGGAGAAGTTTGCAGGCTGGATGCAGAAGGTGTGGTCCCGGCTGGGAGCAGAGTCCAGCAGAGGGCACTTGCTGAATGCAGCAGGCTGCAGCATCCGTCCTTGAGCCACGGTTTAATTACGAACTGTGGCATATAGCAATCTTGTTGTCTAGAGTCTGTGGTTACTCAGTGTATCAGTTTCATAAACTTGCCTGCCTGCCCTCCGTGACTCAGTTAATAATAATTAAATGATTCTTTAACAATGCTGGGTAGATTTCCAGCTATTTTTCAATATGCATTAATAATCCTTAGTGCTGGTGAACTTCCAAAATTCCTGGGGTCTGGGTTGCTGAAATATACCCACACTGATGGGTCAGATTCTCTGTTCCCTTGGGCAGTCATTTACTGGTATTTAAAATGCAAAGTAGGTGTAAGTGAGTGGGGAATGCTGATAGTGGTAGTATTTTCTCTTAATGGTGCTCAGGTTTGTGAACCTGGTCCAACACCCCTTGGTGCTGCAGAAGGCTTTGGAGGGGACTAGGCATGGCTGTGCAAGGTAAGGAGGCAGTGAGGCATGAGATGTTATCCAAAACTCATCCAAAGGCTTCAACTTGCTGACTTTGTGCAATTAGGCAAGTGTCTCCTGAGAACCGGCTTCTGTAGTGCTGTGCCCTGTCATGAGGGAAAACATTCAGACACAAAATTTCCTGCAGTAGTTGGACCCATCTGTCTCCTCTCACTGAGAACCTGTGAGCATAAATATCTAGAACAAACCTTAGCGGGGATTTGTCTTCAGCTGATCTTTGCAAATCCAACAACACATGGTTGCACTGTTTGGGCAATTGCAGACTGAGCTGTAAGATTCAAAAATAAAACAATAAATTCCTAGACTCCTAAAAATGGGAGGTAACAACACCAATGATCATCTGGTCTGATCCCTGGCATCACACAAGACAGAGGACCCCACCCAGTGTTTTCAGGGGCAAGATTTAAAAACCAAGCAAAAAAATATCTTTTTTTTTTTTTTTTTAGGAAAAAAGGATGGCCTTGATTTAATGATCTTCTCTCATTTGCTAGTAAATTAATTCTATGCTATGTTGAAAGTGTATGCTTTAATTCTAGCCATGGCTGATCTACTGAGACATCTGTGTTAGATATGTGCTTTAGGATGGAGTGAATGCATCCCATAGCTCCAAAGACTTTGCTAGCAAGATCCCAGCTGACTATAAAGGGTCCCGAATGAGGTTAGCTCAAACAGACATCTACCACATTTCGTCACGTGAAAGCAATCCAGTACAGGAGCTTTATCTTTGAGAGCCTGGATCACGTAATGCTCAGTTTTGTTTGTTAGATGAAGGACACATCTGCTGTTAGAGAGTCTTGCCCTATATTGCCATAGAGCATTTTGGAAGGAATCTACAGATCTCTGGGAAAGTTTGATGGCTAAACACAAAAACTGGCTAGATACCTGGCTTAGTTATCCATCTGCACCCATCTATGGGCACCAAGGGTCAGCTTCTCACAGGAAAAGATTTTTCACTTTTTCACTCATATGGCAGCCAACAGGTATGAGAGGTGTACCCCAGTACTTTAGAGAAACTCACTATTTGGCAGTTAAAGTCAGCAGGTGTTAGTCCCCTAAATTGTAGCTAAGCCATCTTTGAAGCCCTTGTTGACTCACTTGCTGTACTGATGAGCAACAGTACAAAGTCTTAAAGGACTCAGAAGTTATCTTCCCTGCAAAGAAAGCTGCAATGCTCAGATGGCAGTGTTCTTCTAATCTGCTTCTTCAGCAGAGGAGGACTATCAGCCACTGCCGGACTGATGAAGTCTTTATGGTTTAGGGCCAACATTATCAAAATGCTCTGTAATTCATATTTGTTGTGTTTCCTGTGAGACAATTTACTTCTCCACCTTCTATATGAAAACCCTTTTCTAAATTTGTGAATCCTCTATTAAAGCCGAAGTTCTCCTCAAGTGGAGGAGTATTCCCCTCCACTCATCTTTCTCCAGGGATGGAAATTACTCAGGAGATCATGTGTAGAACAGGATGAAAAAATGGGTCTGGCTTCCTTCAGAAGATGATGATTGGGTGCTGAAAGATCTCAGCAGACTCTACCTGGGGAGTCTCAACTTTATGCCTGATACTGTTTTTTCTCCTGATGTCATGAACAAACAGCTCTGACTTCCGCACAGTGCATCACACCATTGAGATAGCTGGCCCTCAGTTCAAATTTCCTGATGTCCCATATGGTCCACCTGCTAACGGCTGGCTTTGAACCTCTAGTGACCCATCTGGCTTCCCAAACTTCAAATGAAAGGGGGAATGTGGATCCAGCTTGAGTCCTGCTGTAGAGACAGTGCAGATGTCATAGCTTGAGCCACACAGCACATTCAAGGTCACTTTCTGGCATAATTAAAAGAGACAATATAGCTACTGCTAGTGGGACTCAGACTGAGCATCCCTGATGAGCCTCATGTTTCTCCAGGATACTCTTCATTTGCTTTCATATCTAGCAAGACATTGATCAACATCTGGTTGCTGTCTTCCATATTTCATTTTCTAAGCTATTTGGCTCCATGATGCCCCAAACTGGGCTTACAGTTTTATGTTTCCCAGGCTCTTCAGTGCATCTATTCTTCAATGGCAAGAAACTGCCTGATGCCCACGTGAAGCGCAATCAGAAGATTGCTACTCCTACTTGCCATCTCTTGAAATATTTTTTAATAGTGCTTAGTCTAAATTTTATGGAAAATAGAGTGTCTTTCCATGGAAATGAGTGGGTTTTGGATCAGAAGGATCAGGTCCAGAAGGGTGTCTTATGTCTCCATGGAACCCAGGAGAGCATGGATTGGGTTTGTGTGCTTAAATGCACCTGTTTTTAAAGAGAACATGCGGTTCTGCTTCCTAGATGTTTGGCAACAGGCTGATACTGAGGCTGGAGACCAGGCTGCTCATGTAGGTCCTTTTGGAGACTGTCACCAGATGAAGATGTGGATGTACGTCACGCCTTCCTGGTGTATTTCTATCCTTTGTTTGCTGTGCTTTGAAACTACAAACCTTAACGCTCTGGGATCCAGCCAGACATTCAGAGGTGATGAATCAGCACCCAAACTAAAATCCAAAAGGCCAGATGCTCAGCTGGTGTGAAATGGCAGCTTTCTACTGAAGTCTGTGGAAATGGGCTGAGTTGTATCAGCTGAGGGATTGGCTGTAGGGGTTTTAGGTGAATTATCCTCTATTTTCTCAAGACATTAACAGGCTGAAGCAGGTAAATGTTCCTTGGTATATAGTGCCTGGCTGCAGAGAACACCTTTTGCCTTGATGTTAGGTTTTTAATACACCCAAGCCTTGGCTTTGCAGGCTAACACACTAAAGGCGATCTAAAGGAATCATCCTTCATTATCAGAGGCATCCCATTATTGAAATAGCTCCAATGATTCTTCACAATTACAATGCCTTATTTGCCCTCTGAGCAAAAATGATATTAACACCAATGACGTGCTCAGCCCTTTTTCCACCTGCAAATGTTTTGGGTAATCATTGCAGGTGCTTCTTTATAAAGTGAAGCAACTGTCTTTAAATATTTCAATTATTTTTATTAGATTCCACTGTTTTGCAAACCTCATTGGCTGCTAGCCAGTCCTCAACCTATTCCCCTGTCTTTTAGTGGCTTAATATTGAAAAGGATTTGCCTTACGCTTAGGCTGGATGTGTTTGTACAAGTGAACTGTCTGTTGATAAAAACAGATGTGCAAACCCCAGATTTCTTGCATATTTGGTCCATGTGGGTCCTGAAAAAAGACATAGCCTGATATAAGGGCTACTATATAGATGTGATGCTGCTTGGTGCAGAGTGTGCTGAGTTTGGTCGCTTCTGCAGCAGGTTTGAAGGTATGATTAAAGTTTGATTCTATGGATGTCCTTAGGTTGTCCTGTTTGCTTGACACTGACTTCATCAAAAGGAGGAATCAGATGGAGGCAACTGGGCCTGTCCCAGAAGGGTGTGTTGCTTAGGGCCTGTCACCAAGTCTTTACCAAAACTGCCACCATCCCCAGTAAGAACTCTATGTGGACCATTTTTGGAGGATTAGACACCAGAAACTATGTTATGGAGTTTCATGGACTCTTCCTTTTTCCTGTTGTCCTTCCTTCTTCTTTGCAGAGAAGCATGACTACCTGAGGAAATTGCCCGGAATATCTTTAACAAAGTAAAACTTGCATGTCCTTTTTCTCACAGTAGTTGAGTATATTTTACTTCCCCCCAGTTATGAAGCAGAGCTGTTTCCCTCCACAGCCACATCCTTTGGAGACAATGGAGCAGTCAAGAAAGCTCTAAAACTACAGGTCTTACTACCCATGATGTCTGTCTTTTCCTGGTTAGTAGCTGGAGATTAGGTGAGATGGGCTTAAGGCTGGTTGTATGGCCACTCTTTTCTAAATCACAGCTCACAAGGCTGCAGAAGATTATCATGGATCTCTCTTCTCAGCCAGACCAAATATCTCCCTTGTTGGACTCTCTGCAAGCAAGTCCTAGTTCCTGTCTGTTGCCCGACCCTCTTCAAGTGTCACCAGCAGGATGAGGTATGGTGTAAGGAAACCCCTCTGCCTCTCTTTAGGGCTCCAGTGGCCTGGGGCTGGCTTGCCAGACTGTCTCCAGCCCTGGTGTTGGGGCTTATGCCTGGCCCATCTGGCCCATCCCAAGTGAGGTGAGACAACCATCGCGTCCCCTTGTTCTGCCAACACTTTCCCCCCTTCACCCAGCTGCTAATTGCAGTTCACAAGGAGATGCTTGCTAACACCTTTCACCACCTTTACCTTCTTGTTGGGAAATTGAAGGACTTTATTGGCCCAGGAACAGACAGTCAGACTTCAAAAGAAATCCTGTTTGTCTTTGGAGGAGGGGGACCCTGTGTGGGGCTCGGAAAGTGCATGCAACACGTTGCTTGCAGATCCTGCATGGGTCCACCAGGACATGGAGGGATTAAAATCAATAGGACTGCTAACCTGCTGGTGGATTTAGCTGGAAGTGGCCAATGACCTTAAAAAATTAATGAGGGAAAGCAAGGGGTGGCTTATGTGGTTTTAAATCACAGATTTGGATGCATCTGTCCAGGTAAATACAGTCAGAGGTGCAGGATGCGTTTGCTCTGCATCAGATTTCTCAGCTATTGGTGTTCGTGCTGGGCAGGTGGAGGGTGGTGCACACAACTGCTGTTTTTGGTTCACTGGCTTCCCAAATTGTTCAGAGAACCAAAAAAAATGTCAAAACCATTTTGCTTTGAGGTGAAGGGAATGCTGTATTTGACTCCAAAATTATCCATTTTTTGTTGTTTCTAAGCTCTCCCTGAATGATTTTAATTACTTAATATTTATGGGGTTTTTTTAAAGGCAAGAAACACCAAGGGAAAAAAAATCAAGGCTTGACTTTTTGAGATGTTCCCCTGCTTCCCCAAATCAGCATAAATTCTCCCACAAAACCATCTCGGATGAATAAAAACTGTGCTGCCTCACCGATCACTTCTCTCCCTTCGCAGATGGTGGAGTAAAGCCACCAGAGAAGTGGAGGCTTGATTGCTCACCACATTGAAGTGCTGACCCACTCCTCACCACCGCGGTTTCTGCATCCTCACACCTGCTTAGTGGAGAAGGATGGATTATCTCTACTGCTCAAAGGGGAGAATGGGTCACACAGAGGATTCACACAGGTTACTTGTCCTTCATCTGGGAGCTGAGACCTCCTGTGAGGTCCAGGCTGAGCAGCAAGGCTCTTAGATCAGCTTTGCCTGTCCCTGTCTCAGTCCATATTCCTTTGGCCTGGGATTTCTTTCCCTGAAATGGATGTTTTCTTCCCAATATCCTGGATGTTATCTGTAAACGAGAGGAATTTTCTTGGGATGTGAAATGGCTGGTGAGAATGAGGGTAAACTTGGGATGAGCTCTGCACAGCCTCATTGAAATGAAGGTTGTGCTCACAGCTGGGAGGTGGGGAGTGGAGAAGGACCCTGATGAATGTGAGGTGTCTCTGGTGGTGTGTGTTGGAGCATGCTGAGCTGTGGCCACAGACCCAGAGCTGTTCCTGTAGGACCTCAGCAGGGCACCCATCTTTATGGAGCCAGGGGCAGCCTTTCTCCGGCTGAGCGACACTGCTTGGCACACTGCAGGGTTTTCTGCATACATCCTGGGACTCTGATTTTCTACAGGTGCTATGTCAAAGGCATCCGGGCATGTGAAGCCCTTAGGCTCCCCCAAAAAAGGGAAAAAAACAATAAAAGAAATCCAGCTTTGGCTTTGTTTGAGTAGCACTTCATGGTGAAGGAAGTGCAAAATAGTAATACCTAGCTGTTCTCTGGCATGACACAAATGATGTCCAGGGCCTGGACCCAGATAAGGGAGGTTTCAGCCCCACCTGCTGCTCACCCTGGAGGAGCTTGGAGTGATCATGAAACAGCTTTTGGCAGGTGGATAACAGCAACATGGTTCATGCCTTGACATCAACCTGGGAACCACCTCATCCACACAGTCCGGAGCAGAGTCCCACCAGTGGCAGCTCTCCACCCTCCCCACCTGGTAGCCCTTCAACAAGAGCTCTTAGAGTGATGTGCAGATGAGGCTGGTAAATAACCCTCATTATACAAATGGGGAAAATAGAGGCACAGAGCAGTGCCTTGATCTTCCTCTTGTTTTCCTGGGTGTAGGACCACCCCTATGACCAGCCATCACAAATCCCATGTGGCTGGTCTAACTGCCAGACTGTGTCGTGGGATGCCCACAACATCTGTGAGATGCTACGCCCAGAGACACCATTGCTGTAGGAAATGGATAACTTTTGTATTCAAATTGTGATTAATGCAGCTGGTTGACCAAAGCACCAAACCCCTTCTCAAGCGGCAATCACACAATTTCCATTTAATCTAATCAGTTGCTACATGGGCCCATCGCCTTTGCTTGGAAATGCACAGGACATGTCCATACAGCTCTCCAGCACTATACTCCTCCCTACACCCTCTCCACCCCCACTTCCCACCTCCCTCCCTCCCCAAACTATGACTCATCTTAAGGCAGAAGGTTAATTTAGGTTAATTATCTTCCTGGTTAGCAGTGCATACATGTCCTGAGCAGCAATAAAGGTTTGACACCCCTCCTGCTGCTGCAAATCAATTTTCTTCCTCATTTACTGTAAATGGAAATGAGCCAGGTTCTCTGGCATCAAAGTAAACATTTCTCTGCATGAAACTCAACTTGTGAACCTGGTAATTTCAGATTTGCTTATAACGTGCGCATTTGCCAAGAAAAAAGAAAAGCAGCTGTTTGATGTCTCCAGAAACTAGAATTAGCCCTGTAGATCAAACATCAGTTCGCCTGCTGCTTTAATAATGGAAGGATCCAGTTGCATTAAGCACGAGGATATCATTACACTATGTACTGTGCTTACATATAAGCTAACCCCTAATTCCCCTACTTAACAGCTAATGCATATTATTATTATTTACTCTTTGAGTTAGAGGCTCAACCGTGATCGGAGTCCTGCGGTATTAGGTGCTCTACAGACATGCACAAAAGGAGAGCCCCTGCCCCGAAGAGCTCGCAGTTTAAATAGACACAGAAGACAACAAAGAAGGAAGTGTTACTGCCCCCAGGGAGGAGGTGCGTGAAGGGGCATGCAAATACCCCAAAGCAAGTTTACAGCAGAAGCAAGAATAAGACGCTTGTGGTTAGACTCGTAATCGAGTCAGCTGCTGCTCCTGAAGGTGGATATCTTTAAAAGGTGGAAGTGATTTCCCCTAGGTTTAGCCCCTTGAAAATTAGACTGTCATCTAAACTGATCATTCAGGCTGTCTCCACAGTCAATGGAGACAGGTCAGCACCTTCTGAGGATGATTCACTGCATCCTCTATAGGTGGGACTCATTTCCTGCTGACCACAGAGTCTGAGTCCAGATTAATTTGTCCAAAATGAGACTTTGGAGCCCTTTGAGATGCCTTAAAGTATTGAAAGCAGCCAAAAATCTTGGCAGCCATGGCACACTGGTGAACCTGCTGGATGCCAGGAGGGATCCAAAGGCATCTCAAGTGAGCTGAGCCCTGGATGACCAGATAAGACTAAACATTTCGGTAGGGGAGGTGAATCCCAAAGCCAGTTCCCAATCCTAAGAGCTGGACTGTAGGATATAAGGGTATTTTTCCCTCAGGGGCAAGCGTACCTTCCCATGAGGAGTAGGTAGAAGGTGATATGAGAAGATACGAGAAGACTGGTGGTCTTGCTAATCAAGACCAAAATTGCTCACTGGAGGTATGAGTTCTGTTCAAAGACATTTTGTGCCACCTTGGAATTGTCTTTTCTTCCGTATATTGGGAATGATGATCCACGCTTTCACCCCAGATGCTGATGAAAGCCTCTGCTCAGGGTTAACATGGTGCTTTGAGAATCTTGAGGGAAAGAGGCTACAGAAATGCAAATTCTTCCTGCAAAGTACACCACCAACTAAATATTGCTGCTGTGTGATATTAGACTCAAACATTGTCTGCTTCAGTCTTAGTCTGAGGGGACAAATGTCCTTATCTTGATTTTCTCCCATACATGCTAGGTGCCAGGGTAAGATTTCAAATGTATTTCTCATCTGAGTGAATGTCTCCACCTCTAATTTAAGAGGATATTTCAAATGGCCAACTCTGTCTCTTCTAACCTCAGTTGTTCTATGAGTCTAGGGCTGAAGAAAGGAATTTTTAGAAGATGACCTGATCAAAACTGATCCTGGCATCATGGGACCAGTACTTTTATAGTAAACAGGGAATTTCGTAGTAAACAGAGTAAATTATTTATTGTGATACATATTCATACTTAGGAAGGAGGGAGTGAGGCAATGAAAGGCAAAATTTACTTGAAAGGCAACTAGTAAATATCACTAAGAAGCGCCACTGAAAATCTGATGGAGGCAAACCCTGGGCACTCTCAAATAGGCAACATGGTATTAGCTGTATTTTCTCTGTTTTGAGCAATCTGTAAGTCAAAGGGGAATTTTTTTGTCCGACTTGCTAACACCCCAAACCTGGCCTTATTAAATTTTCTTTTATTCCCCCAAGCAAGCTGATCTTGGATAGCACAAGAGCAATAAGTTTCTGTCTGTTTTGTACCTGGACCTTGCATTGTGTCAGTCTGGTCTGAGTGGGTTTGGCAGCTTTCTGCAGGGACTGATGCTCCTCCCATCTTGTGGCCCACCAAGGATGAGATCTTTCTCTCCCATACCTCAAGAGTTGTAGAAGAAATACATTCAATTTGCCTGAGCAGTGCCCCATGTAAATGATGCCTCCAAGTAAATTTCTTATGGAGTTCTGCCTAACCTGTGAGCAGAGAAAAGGGCAATTAAACTGAAAATTAACTTTATCCTGAAATGTAAAAACTGAAGACAAGAATTATTGGTATTTGTATAGGACTGTTTGTGTAGGTTGTGAACTGTCAGACTTTACAACTTGAACTGCTCCAGGAAAGCTGAACAGCTATATTCATAGAATCTTCATTTCATCCCGTTTGGAAATAAAAAGCTTGTATCCTTCTATATTTTCCTTTATCTCATTTATGAGGTTAGTTGAAGGTTCTTAAAGATTTGAACTGCCGTGCTATCTACTCCAAGGAAGGACAGGATTAGTAGACAAAGTGATGTCACAGAAATTAAAAGTTTCTGAGAAGGGCAATTCATTACACAAATCTATAATTCATCACAATGAATCATATTTCCTCGCTGACAGCGAGAAGCATGAAAACCCCTTTTCATGCTGTATTGCAGCAACTCAACAATTGTGATAAGAACAAGCCAATTAGGAACCTCCTTGAAGGGATGTTATATTTAAGGTAAAGTCGATTTTGCTTAGGGCAGAGAGATGGAGTAGATTTCACAAAGTTCCTTCAAGCAGGATTATCTGTGCCTCTGTAAGTGTTTAGAGCTCCAAGAAGAACACAAAAGCGTATCCCTATACTAGCTCTGAATTATTTAGGTCAGGAATTAAAAAATATTTGGTAGGTTTTCATAATTCTATATATAGCTGCTTTTTCTTGCTGAGGACAGAGCTGTCAGGTCAACACTGCCCATACTGCAGCCCATACTGCTTGCTCTTTTGTTGGGGTTGCAAAGAAAAAATGCAAAGGTGTTCATTTGACTTGTCAGCTTAATGAAACAGTGATCACTGGAATAATATAAGCTGGAAAAGTGTCAAAACCATAGCTGGAAAAGAGCAGCATTTCTGCCTTGTCCTAAGTCACACACAAACTCACACACACATATATACAATGTCATCTCATTTCATTGCCTTCTTGGGCTTTTCCTTAAGTCTCCTATAGAACTAGAATAAACAAACACACAGGCTGAGCTGAGCTACCTCCTTACCTTGACTGATCTTTAGAAGTGAACTCTCCCTCCCCTTAGCCATAGTTTCTCCTGCTGGTAGAGATTCCCAGCACTTTGTACAAGTGGAACTGAATCTTCTGTGTCCCACCTGCGCTGTTTTGTAAGATGCAAGAGTGGAGTGGTTTTCTGTGCCATCTGCATAACCATAATAACCCTGCCTGAGAAGAATAGGAGCCACAGAAGACTACTATGCCAGGACCTCCATACTCAAAGTAGACCACTGAAGTTGAACAAGCAACCCTCTCATTGAAGGTAGCAGTAGGGTTTTTTCCTTCATGGTGGGACACTTACTCCCAGCCCATTAAAGAAGACCCTAGCGCTTACTTTGCTGTTCGCTCCATTGGTGGCATCTTTGTGTCCAGCCAAAGCTTCCATTTCACTCAGGTTTCACTTAGCCATCTTCTTGCAAGATCAATGTGGGAGATAGTGGTGACATTCGTTTCGCTTCCATGCTTTGTTTCCCTATCTGGGGCTCACCTCTGTAAACCTTCTGAAACCCAAAAATGAGAAATATTGCTGAGAAATGTTGTGTTGATGTTGGAACACAACCGAGCAAGCAGATGATGGACAAAGATACCATCACTGGCTAAGAGGTCCAGGAACCATAGGTGACTGGAAGCTGAGAGGGCACATGTTAATGTTGCTATTTTAAGCCTTTGTTTTATAGTAGCATCTCAGTCCTTAATGAAATGAAGTCTCCACTGTGCTCGGTTTAGAGTAGGAGCACTCTGCATTTATGCATGGACCAAGGGGCTGTTCTTCGGTCACGCAGCCAACTAGCACAACTCACTTTCCCCTAAAAATGGTGTAGCTGCATCCAAACTGCTCTCCTTGGTTTCCTGAACTGAGCCAGCCACTGTACAGGGCTGATCTGTGCCAGGGCGCCCATGCTAAAAATTCAGCTGATCGTGGGTTATCCTTAAATCCATGCCTTGTTTGGTTGGCTAGTTTGCTAGCCAAAGACGGGCAGTTCCTACCTCAAAGAGCTGGTGATGAAGGTGATGGAAAGTGGGAGGAAGGAAGCGGCATTACCCCTGAGTGCAGCTGGGACTGGGACACGTAGATGTCCCGTGAGTTGTCAGGGCATTGTTTTCAGACTCGCAAATGGCAACATTGTCCCCTCCAGACAGGTGAAAATAATAAAAATTAGAAAAGAACTGCATTTTTGGAGCCAATTGTAGTTCCCTTGGGGTCTCAGTTTCTGGGATGACACTTCAACTAATTTCACTTCAACCAATTTCTTACCCACAAAAGCCATCAGCTTGAGTATTTTAATGAAGCTGTCATAATCTCAGGACTCAGGAAGCTGAGACCTGCTCAAAGAAAACACTAAAAGTCACAGAGTCTAAATTTATCTCCTGCTTGAACAACTCTATTATAGTGCAATGGATCCCAAATTTTCTCACTCTGTCCCCTTAGTGTTGCGATCTCTGCTTCCACATTTCTAGATTTCTATTCCTCTTTCTACAATGCCTTGGTTGGGATTTATCTGCCCAAGCATAACCATCTAAAATAAACCGGATAAACTCCTCTCTAATGGTGCTTGTTTCTCCCTGTTGACCCTGGGAGGATTCTTGTGTGAGTAGCTCACATCCGAAGTGAGCCGAGATGAATCCCATCCCTGCTGCCTGCACTCTGCTGGCTTGTGCTAGCTTGAATGTCAGACTTGTTCAGCTCTGCATGATTACATTGTTCCCAAGCACCTGGAATCCTCAGATCATCCTAGTCCTAGAAAATAAAATATATTCCTTCACTTGAGAAATCAGAGTCTAGTTGGTAGGGGCAGAGCATTCTCCCTTGGGTTATGACACGTGCAGATCTGGTAGCACTGACGTCCCTTGTGCATGTGCAGCAAATCAGCAGATGCAGCCAAGCAATTACTTTTTCTTTTTTCTTTTTTTTTCTTTTTTTTTTTTTTTTCTTTTCCTGCTGAGAGGGCAAGTTTTGCTTCAAGACTACTTATGCAAACAGCTTGCTCTCTGCATGGCTATAAACACTAATTTGGAGACCAACACCAAGCCAAATAGTTGTTTATGAGATGTTTATGAGGTGGAGGCCAAATAGGTGTTTATAAGGCAGTGGTAGTGCCAAAGGCAAATAGCACCTCTAAGCGATGACTGGCACAGTACCATCTCTTCAGGCTGAGCTACAGAGGAGAGCTTATTGAATTCACTGGTGCTTCTGATGAAGCACTCTTTGCAATTAACCCAGTGGTGGGACGGACGGGAAAGAAATGAGCCCTCCCGAGGTTCTGGCAGCTGGGAGCGAGACACTCTTTGCGAAGAAGACAGGAAAACTTGAATCAAAAGAAAAACGTGGTAGTGAACCGTGTAGAGACTCAATGTCCACGCTGTCCCTTCCTTGTTACTCTGCACAGCCTGAAAGCACAGCTTCTTGGCTGTCCTTATAGTTTGGACTCATATAGGAGCTGCAATGTTGTTTCAGACCTTCCCTCCAGCGAGATGTGAGGTCTTATCCTTTTGTAATTTGAGGCCTCCAATGATTCCAACATTTATTTTTAAGCATGAAATTATTTTGGGCTGTTTACCTGCACAGGCATTGTACTCTTCATTGTCCTCTGGAGATCCTATGAAGCTCTTGGACACAAAAACCACGTGACTGAGATCCAACAGAGGCTTTATGGAAGAAATACTTTTTATCAAGAGCTGCCTTTCGTCACAAGTCTAGATGTTTTGGACAGACATTTGTCTGACATTTGTTATTAAACCCTCTGCTGAATGATCTCCTCTGCTTCTAGTTTTCAGCCTCTTCTTTCCCAGACCAGAAAATTCCTTTCTTCTAAGCTTCCTTATAACTATTTTTTTTCTAAGTACCTCAGCATTTTCCTCTCTCTACTCTGAATCTTTTCCAGCTTATCTACATCTTTCTTAAAATTGAGTGTCCAAAATTAGACCATTAACTGTCCCCTTATACATGTGCTTTCCTAAAAAATAATTTCTAGATAAGGAACTCCTCTCTCTTCCAGTTATTCTTACTTCCAGCCTTTGTAGCTCCCCAGTGTCTTTGTATTCCCCATGAGTATTTCATAGTATCGCACAAATTGCATGGAAGGAGAATCACTTCAAGAAGAGTCTCAGGGGACAGAGTCTCTGCCCCCTTTTTACAAATCCAAACACCTAACTTGCTTGGCTTTGTGGATCAGAGGTCTGAGGTCTGCACTGTGGTCTTCAGGGCAGGTGAAATGCAATCTGGAAGGTCCTCGGTACAAACTACTATGGCTGGGATGCAGGTGGAGAATCCAGTTGCTAAAGAGGGAACCTCATTTTAGTTTCCCATGTAAGTTTTTGTGCCAGTTGAGGTCCCAGCTGGAGCAGGAAGCTTCCGATAAGGTTCTGATAGGGCAGTGACTATGTCCAAACCTCTCAAAAATAGGAATGGTAGATCCAAGCACAGGAGGTGGTGGGTGAAAAGGGATTGATGAGGAGGATGAAGAAATGTTATTTCACAGCCTGAGGGGATGCTCTGTCATCGGAAGGCTGCAGGAGGCAGGAGCCTGCCTGAGCCCTGGACGGACATCCTGCTGCAAACAGGAGTGTCACCTGCTCCAGAGGCAGAGCCCACTTCTGCCCTTCTCCGTCCTCTTTAGCACCAACCCTGTGCAGCATGCTCACTAAAAACCAACAGGATCACAACCCTACTGAAACAACATACCCCACCAAATGCACATGTCTGTGGAGCGAAGCACAGATCCTAGGTAAGCCATGTCATTTAATTCTGGAAGGGGGTCAGATATTATGATAAGAATACATGATAAAAATAAGAATTTTTATAAGAATCATAAATTTTAAAATTAGCATAGGAAAAAAGAGATACCAGGTACTGCCCTGTGATAATACTGCAGCTCATGCAATTGCAATAAGAAACTTCCTTTATATTAACTGAACATGCAGACGTTAGCAACTTTGCATCACCCTTAGCTATTTAGATGCTGGATGTTTATTTACACAGCAAAAAGCCACGTGGGAAGGTGTTTTGTCTGTAGTTAGTGAAACCATGTGGCCTTATTTAGAAGAAAGACGTTACCAAGATAAACACAGCTGGTGTTGCAGCACAAGAACACAGGGGTGGGGAAAAAAGAAAAAGGCAAAGATGACGAGCCAGCATCTTCTCAACCCTTGGTTAGAGGCCACTGGAGTCATCACTCACCTCAAAGATACAAGAACAAAACCCTAATCGTTCCCTCCCACCATACTAAGAGCTGAAAGCCTAGATATTGTAGTGGACATGGCAGGAAACCCTCTGTCAGGTGGCGGGATGGAGTTTTTGTTGGGCTGCAGGTAGATGGAAGTGAGTAGAGGGCGTGCGCGAGGTTGGGCGCGTGGTGCAGTGCCTCCATCACTGCCCTCTGAGCTGCAGCTCATCTGCAATTACAGACCCGGCGTGCCCTTAATAAAACAGAGATTGGCTCATTATTCACATAATCACCTGGAAAATGTATTTCTCAGGCTTGTTCTTTGCTGTATCAAAGCCTTGTTTCTGTATCTCTCCCCTTTTGTCCATCCCCTCCCCTTTTTGCCCCTGTGAAGCGACCAGGGATAGCTTGCAGTGTAGCCCTTGCCTGTGATTAACGTGCTGACCTAGCAATTATTCACATCTGGATGGGTCTCTGTTCCACTTTGAAGTCTCTCAATGACTTCTCTTTCCCCCTACCTGTCTTCATTTTCTCCTCCGCACCCCCCATCCCACCTCCTCCCTCCCCACGTTGTGTATTACTCCTCAGAAGTGCCAGTGGGCCCAAAATGAAATACAGGAGGGACCAGAAATTCCTCCTTAATCGGTCCAGGTGAGCTTGGAGTGGGAAAGGGAAGGTTCAGACCTTGAAGATGACCTTTCCAAAGTGCTTAAGTCAATAACAGTGTGCAACCCTCCCTAGCCCCTTGTTTATAATTGACAAGATGGAGATGGACTGGAGGCTCTTTCTTCTCTTCAAGAGTGTGAGATCTTTTAATCTTAGCCCTTCCCCCCAAAAAAAAGGAGAGGGAGAGGGAAAAAGACAGAGCAAAGTACTGGTTGATGTAAGAGATAGGGTAATTGGTTCACCAAAGAGTGAGACTGGGGAGCTGCGACTCCTTCTGAGGCTCTTCTACGGTGGGAGAAGCGCCAGTTGAGAAGCATCTGCTCTCACAAGTCGTCTTTTGTACAGCAGGAGAGGAGGAGGGGACGCCTCCTTACACATTCTTACATCCAGCTACTGAGGCACATTCACCAGCAACTGGTTAAGAAGAAAGATTAAGGGTTGTGGGGCTTGGGGGAGTGGGAAGTCCCTTTGCTTTGAGGAGATTAACTTTGGAGACGAAGTAAAACACAAGGCGATAGTCTTTCAAAATTGCCTTCCAGCCGTGACAGGCAATGGTTAGATTAATTAGATTACGAATGCTCCTTTATATTCAGCAGATGGGTTGGGACAAGGTGGGGCGGGGGGCTGGGAGAGAAATACTTTATTTTTTTCCCAGTACTGCTATTTTCTAACACAACACAGGTGTTCCTGGCGTGCTGCAAAGCCCGGTGGTCAGCAAAAGTCCTCCCAAGGGTCTGAGTGGACTTTGGAAAGCAAGACTGGAGCAGGAACTGCTGCAGGAGGTCGTGGAGAAAAACTGTCCATGGTCACAAAGGAAGCAGAAACAATAGATATGAAATGTAAGATGTGAGAGGTAACATGACTAGCATTAGAGTTTTCTCCTCTGTGTAGAAGGTATAGGTGAAATGGTTATGGGAATATACAAACATTTGGTACCCAAGGGATCACATCCAAAGGAAACTGTGTCTGTTTCTAGCACAGAGCATGAAAACAGTTTCATTGAAAGGTCAGGCTTGCATTTACATAGTTTTTCATGTCCACCTAGCCTTGAGAACTCCTTTTTTCCGAGGCTTTCTGGAAGTAAGGAGGGGAAGTAGTCTACACTTTGTTCCTATGGGCATTGGAAACAGTGGGGATAGAAAAATGCACAGGCTGTGGATACATCTAGGATAGAGCAAGAAAAATGTGGGGTGAAGCCACAAATTAACAAATGCCTTACAAGGGAGAACTCTTGTTCCTGAAGCTTTGCTACCGAATAATTTTGCCTGTCTTTAGACATCAAAACATTTCATGCCAAATAAGACACCTTACTCTCCTTTTATATCCAATTGATAGAAGTAGACATCTCTAAGGATGCTTCTCTGACCTTTAGATGGGATGAAACACGTAGATTAATTCTCATGAATTGCCTATGAATGAGGCCAATATGACCAATTGTCACTATTAAATCCCGAACTACAGCAGAACAACCACAGATTTTTTAATTTCCAACTTGTGACAAACTTGAAGATGTTCTCCTCTGAAACATGCCGTCTGTTGGGCATGAGCTCTGACGTGCAAGGAGTTTTGCTGATCTTGGCTAACCTTCCAAGATGTGGGCTGTCCACTGATGCTGCTATGGATCTGTAAAGGTCTTGAGGTGGTCTCCAGTCTTGGTCCATGAAACCTAGCATCCAGGATCAGAGTCCTCCTCCAGGCCCAAGGTTGCTTGCAATCATCTATGCTTCATCACTACAGGGATGGAGTTAGATAGGCCTCAGTTTATCATAAATTATTTATGTGCAAATCAGGAAACAGCCAGACTTTGCAGGGACACTGTTAGGCTGAAATGCTAAATAACTCAGCAACTTAGAGCAATAAAAATAGCAACCTAATGAGAACAAGGAGCTTGAGATCCAAATAGCCCAAACAAGACTTGAAGCTTTAACCAAACTATTTGTGTAGAGGAGGACCTCTGAATATTGGTCAAGATATTTGTGACACTGAATGCACATGCATGGCAAGTGTGCAAACAACTTGTGTAGCCAAACTGGAGGACGTCTAATACAGTGAAGTAGGGCATATTCTGTATTTTAAGGAAACTGCAGCTAGGAGAACCTGGGACATAGTTATTGGAGGGCTGTATCCTACAGCTGGGTCTGTGGGAAGAGCAAAGCTGGCACAATGAACTAACTACAAGGCCTGTGAAAACAGAATAATGGTTTCTGGTTTAAGCCCTATGGAGTTGGAGGAATCTTGTGAAGAAAGACACTGATGGAGACACTTGTCACTGGTGTGGGAGCCTCTCTGAGGTGCAACGTACATGTGTATGGACCATCTCTGCCACTGCCGGCTGCTCAGACCTTATTGATTCCTCTTATCTCTTCTCAGGGTGAAGGGACCTCTTAGAAATAGCACTCTGAACTAGTATCAAGAGTGTCCAACTTTCCAGAAATTCATTGCGTGCCTGCAGGCGAGAGGCTACTTTCTTCTGATCTCAGGCAGGGAAGAGGGAACTTCAGGAGTAATTCACAGCCAGAAGATGCATCCCAGGAGCACCATGGTGGGCAGGCTGCCGTGGGGAGCAGCAAGGACCCATGATGCAGCAATGTCAGCCTCAGAAGACCCTCTTGGCTCCATCTCCAATATGCTAGGTTGGAGCCATACTGGAACTGCTCTGAGACACTGATTTTTGAAGGCCCTGGCTTGTTTGTCCCCCACAGTACAGGTGGGTGTGCTACCTAGGAGGTATACCCCGGTCCCTGCTCCTGGCCAGTCTATCACTGTCACCTCTCCTGTCTCACAACCAGTCACAGCCAGACATACCATGCTCTGGAGATGACCTAAACACCACGCGGGTGATGATAGACTGAGCAACATCTTCATCTTCCTTCCAGCTCCATTGGCCTATCATTTTGCCTGCACTCACTGTATCACCACAGATAGGCCTAGAAAGCTTTTCCTGATGGTGTAAGGGAATGTTTGTCCATCATAATGTCATCATCATGCACATGGGTTTGTTTGGGACTGGACTAGCACCTCCCCATCCCAAACTGCGGTTCAGCACCAGACCAGCCAAATCGGACAAACTAACCCTGAGCACATCTGGAGGGGTGAATCAGTTGATCATGACTGGATAGATTGCTCTGCTTTTTCTCCCCCCCCCCCCCAAGTTCTTCAGTTTTAATTTTAAACAAGTATGCTGGTATCCTGTTATGATACAGCTTGCTGTGCTGACTTTATCTCTTAATTATGCAGGGATTATTGCAGAATTAAAGGTGCATTTATAAGGCTTTTAGAAGGAGCCTATGCTCTGCCACTGGCCCTGGAGATGAACCAATCTAGTGACTTTTTATCTCCCTTCCAACTGATGCAAAAAGCCTCTTTTCTCTTCAACTTCCAAATCTGCCTGTAAATAACCTGCCTTGAAATAACCCCCCTGACCCTCCCTCCTGCCTTCCACACTCCTTCCACTCGGTTTTCTTCCTGTAATAGGTCTGAAAAGGTTGAAAGGTGCTGAACTCTTGTGCAGGGAATTCAGCTTTAAAGACCCTGAACTTTTAGATTCCCTGAGGGGTGCAGAGGAGGGGAGGAGGAGGAAGGGGGGGTGTCTTGTGCTTTAGCACAGTGACCTAAATGATACATCTCATGTACATGTCATGTCAAATGTCTTCTCTAGGGCTGGAAGTACTCTGAATAACCTGTCTGGTCAGTAGAGGTGACTGAAAATACTTAGCTGCAAGCCATCGCTTTGAGAAAGTCTTGCCTTTTATACTTCATTCTTTATTTATTTATGGGCTGGGGATTTTTTTTCCTTCTCCTGTACAATGTCCCCCAACTGGCTTTTGTTCCGGCAGATTGTAGAACTATTTCATGAGCAGCAAACAGCAGCTGAAAAAAAGGAAGAAAACAGTGAACCCCATTACTAGGTGTTTTTTGGGGGTCAGAAATGAGAAACTGAGCCCAGGAATGATAACTTAAGGCAACAGCTTGAGCAGTTTCCTTTGGCTGGGCTCAGCAAGGAGGAAGACACTCGGCTAAGACCCTCCATCAGAACCTTGCACCCCATGTCTTGCAAAGGCGAGCAGCGGTACCAGTGTTATGGCCATCGTCCATGGGGGTGCTGGTTTCATCCCCCAACCTGCCTCCTCTCTCCCCCCCGCCCCTTCCCTCTGCTGCAGAGCCTCTTGCCACCTTCCCTGTGGCCTGTTGATTTTCCAAAGGAGGGTGTTAAAAGGAGCCTTCACTGCAGCCTCCCTGGGGAGCGAGCGCTGCCTGCTCAAGGGCTCTTCAATCTGCCAGTGAAGCGCCTGAAAAAACCAGTGGGAGATGAAAACCCAGATTAATTCAAAGTAGAAATAAAGCAGAGTTGCCACAGGAAGGTGTTTCAGCACACCTGTTTCAGCTGGGAAAGCCTTGCTGGCTAGGAAAAATGCCCAACTTTTAAACAACGTTGTTTGGGATGCCTTTAAACAGGGAGGGAAAAGATGCTGAAGCAAAGTGTGGAGTCATAGCCTGATGGAGTAGGGAATCCTTTGGCCTATGCTGTGCTGGAGAGCAGACTAAATGCTTGTAGCAGCCCCTCAGTCCGTCTCTGAACTGCGTTTTCCTTTCTTTTACTCACCACTGCATGCTGAGCCTTCCTCTGCACCCGTCACTGGCAAAATAAATCAATGCAAAGCAAGAATTGGTATGTGCCCAGTGTAGTCTGATCTTGTGCAGGGGTATCAGGACTCCCGAAACAGGAATAAATACAGAGCTGGGTATTGCAGTCTTAGCATTGACTTCTGCACCTCTCCAATGGATGATGCAGGTCTCCATCTCAGCAAAATTTTGATCTGTCCTGACAGTTGGGTGCTGTTACATGGTGGGATTATTGCTTCTAGCAGCTTGGCTGAAATGTTTTTTTCTGAGTGCTGGGAACTCGAAACTTGGAAGTAAGGTAAGGGAACTTCAGCTCAAGACCTTAAACCCCACCAGAGTGAGGAGGTGACCAACAACTGGAATGGCTTTGCCAACAGTCTTGTGGACACATCTGAGAGGGTTTTATCCTTCATTGGTTTTCCAGAGGACACGCAAACTCTTACAAAACAACCATCTGATCACTGCTCCTGCACAGCAGGGTTTGCAAGGGAGGACTTATCCTAACTCAGTGCTGCCTTCTGCCCTTTTACCTGCAGGATACAATTCATGCTGGAGGTTTCAAGGAGGAACAAGAGGTTAGATTAAGTCTTCCCAGCAACTCCTATCAAAAAATGTGGTTTTTTTAAAGCATACATCTACAGTACGATGGAATACCTTTAGCTTTTGATAAACACTTTGAACTTCCAGCTGTTCTTGCGAAGAGAAGAAACATCAAAGACATGTCTGCAAGGCCATTTGTATGCATGAGCAGAGCAAGGTTCTGTTCTTCTCCTGGGGTGCATCTACAAGACAGTGTAGGGGAACCAGGGTGGGTGAGAGTCTGAATTTAGTAATGAGAGAAGAAAATCTATCAGAGGGAGCCCCACAAGCAGAGAAACATCAAATGCACCCAAGGACCTTTATAGAATGCAATATCAATGTGCATATTAAGAAGGGAATGTTTGGGCAACCTGGTCTAGTGCAGGGTGTCCCTGCCCATGGAAGCCGGGTTGGAACTAGATGATCTTTGAGGTCCCTTCCAACTCAAACCATTCTGTGATTCTATGATTCTATGATTCTATGAACGTTGTTTCTGGGATTGCGCAAAGCTACCTAGGGGGTCTTCACTCCCTTGGAGCTGGGATGCCAGTTTCATCTTGGACTTTACAGAGTTTTGTTCAAAGCAAAGATTTAGGATGATAAAGAAAACCATGATCTCTCCTGAACATTTTCTGTGGCACATGGTGGTTTTTTTGGCCTTCTTGAATTTGACTGAAATTCAATGTACAGTGCACCACACTGGAAAATCTCATGGTCTTTCTTGGTCTTCGATTCCTGTACATTTATAAAGTGCTAAAGAAAATGAATGTGTTTGCCTATAAGAACATTGAGTTAGACAAACACAGTCATAGAGGAATTTAAACTGGAAAGGATGTTGGAAGGTCCCTGACCAACCTCCTGCTCAAAGCAGGACCAGTCTCCAAGTTAGATCCAACTTTGATATTAGGTCCACTTGCTTAGGGCAAATTTTGAATATCTCCACATAGAAGAGTGCTGCACCCTGAAACACCTCTGTAGTGCAGGGCAGGGTGCACTCAACAGAGTGTGGTTTCCCAGTCCTTTGAGTCTGTAACCACAAACAGGCAGCAGGAGAGCAGCAATATGGTGCAGACACAGACCTCTCTGCATTCAAGACTTATGGCCTTGGTCAAGGAAGAGCACACAGGAAAGATGGGAACCATCAGGCGGAGCCTTGCTGACAGGAGCAGGAGAAAGCAGAGGCACTGAGCGCTCCTGCGGATGGTGCAGTAGTCATGGCTTGTCATGCAGAGAAGTCTGCATGTCTTTCTGAGCCAGCTAACCTCCACTTTGGCCAGCTCACCTCCAGGGAGGTCCCCAGGGTGACGATGGCATTGGTTGTTGCTGCCCAGCACAAGCTTTCCACAGCCATGAGATTGACTTCCTCTGGAAAACAAGAAGGCTGGTTTTAAATTCATGAGACTAAAGTAAATTGTCTGTTTTATGAATACTGGTTTGGGTTCCTGAGTGTGTCTTCCCTGTGGTCATCAAAGTTTGCCATTAGCTGTTGGAAAAGAAAGGGAGGGGGAGAGAGAGAGAGGAAACAAGCAAGAAGGCAAGACAGAAGAAGAATAAAAAAAAAAAAGATAACACCTGGAATATTAATCCCAGGATGCAAGAAGCATGGCTTTGCACACAAGTGCAAGTATTAGGAGATGCTCAGCAAACCCCAAGAGATTTCAACGTAATAGAAATCTAGCTGCTGGGTGGAACAGGGACAGTGCAGCTTCTGCTGGGAATTCAGGAGAATTTCCTGTTTTCTGTGACAGATGGATCTGTTCATCAAATTTCATGTAAGATATTTCAGGTATCACTGTTCTTCAAGGCCCCACAACATCTTGTTACCTCCCAGCCCCATGCAGAGAGACATTGTGCTGTGCAAGATCTTTTGCTAGGTCCTTCCGTAGGTGCTTGAACTGTCTTATAACCATTAATATTAAAAATACCAAACAGCAACCCTTTAATTGCTGAGAAAGACAAGCAAAGGATGGCCCTGAGGCTGGGGCACTACTGGTGGCTGAGAGAAAGAGTCTCAGCCGCACATTTCATGAATGACCTTGGATGAGTCACCCGCAATTGGTGTCTTGGTTTTAAAGATTGGAGCGGGCATTGCTTCCTCAGCTCGGAGAGGCTGAGTGAGGATGATCAGGTGAGGCCGTAAGGCTCAGACAGGGAGGGTGGAAGGGCTGTACAGGGACTTGGAACAAGCAAGGAGCCACCTTGCCTGGTGGGTTGCTGCATGAAGACAGTGTTCCCCCTGCAGGGAGCTCACTGCAGCTCCAGGGCCTTCAGTGCCTGTGTTTTTTTTGGGAAGGCAAAATTATTTAGGCAGCCAGGAAAGCAGAAATACATGATTTATCATGGGGAAAATCCACAACTTCTCCTGCTGTTGCTTAATTAATTGCTAAGGCTGTCATGGCAATAAGGTAGGAATGACTTTTGAAATCAGAGCTTCAGTAAATGCTTCCTGCATGTTGTGACTGGAGAAATGAGCTGCCCTTTTTCATTTTTGGTTGCTTTTGTTTTCCCCCTTTTTTTTTTTCCCTCTTAGTTCCTGAGAAGAAAGTGTTGCTTGCAGACAATCGATAGAAACGAAACCAGGGGATTTGAAAGTTAAAGGACCTGATTGTGCAGATGAATTGCTTTCCAGTTCCAGACCTGAAGTAATTGGGGAAGGGAAAAGGAGAGGCAAACGTGTGGGGCTTATGGGGAGAGGGAAGGTGTTCAGACGTCTGGAGTGGGTCTGGGGAGAGTTGCTAACATTGGGTTGAGACCCTCCACCTGAACAGTCATTTCAGAACCACTTTAGTGTTTCCTGCCTCTCTTTACTGTGCTCTTGTGTCCAGTTGCATGGAGGGGGGTGGTCAGTGGAGCTGGGTGAAGGCACAGCCTGGAACCAGGGTCTTGAGGAAAGCTTAGGGTGTGTTGACTGATTTTTGCCCCTTTTCGTAGGAAACGTGAGATAGAACAACTGAAAATGAGGGGGAAGAGCAACAACCATTGTGTGATTATTGGAAAAGGCTCAAAGACAAAAAAAATAGAAAGAACCCCAAACCAAACCCCTCTACGTTAAATACTCTGACCTGAGGAAGTCCTCTGGCAGAGAGGAAAGGATGAGAGAGAGTTGTGATCCAGCCACTTGGCAGGCCTTTCCAAAGTCCCAGTGACCTTTGGTATGTGGGAAGGATCTGCACATCATTGAGGACAACCTTGACCTCTCCCTGGAAGGAAAACCAGGGGTGCATTTGTGTACTTAGGTCCCACAAGCATATCTTATGCTAAAGAGCATTCAATTTTGAAGCAAACTTCAAAGTTCAGCCTAAATTTGGGAAAGGGGATGGGGAAAGGGATGGAAGAAGGATGTCTAAGTTACTTGGGATGCCTCGGTCTTTCTATGGAGCATAGGGAGAGCCTAGGCGGATCCAGGAGGTTGGATCTGAGATGGCAAATGTTGGAACCATCCTCCTGGACTTTTTCCAAGCAGGAACAATCCAGCTGCAAACTTGATGCCTTAAGGTGAAACATACAGGATTTTCTTCATTCAGCAAAAAAGTCCACCCCAAAATAAGCCAAAGAACAATAAAAGGGGCTGTGACGCTGCAAAACCCAAACCTGTCATTCTTAATCAACTAAATGAGTGGAAAGAAAATGGTTCTGAACTGGTGGAGACAAAGTTAGTTCAATTTTTCAGACATTTCAAACTTTTTTTTTTTTTAATATTTGTTTAAAACACTGAAATAATAGTTTTCTAACGAAAATGGCATTGAGTCATGTTGAAGAGCAGAAATCATACCTTCTCCATTGGAAATGCTGAAATGAAACATTTCTATATTCCTCCGACCATCCACAGACAGATTTTTTTCCTATAAAACAAAACAGAAGAAAATGAAAAACACCGGTTACACTGACACAACCTTGCAATGCTTTTCAGGACCAGGGATATGGGTCGAAAAAAGATGATGTAACTCTGCCAGGCTCTTGTTTTCACTGCAAGAATTGCTGGTGCCTGACCTGAAGCTGTCTAGGGGTAATCAAGAGGCATTTTGCTACAAAACTTGTGAGTTTGGGTTTGCTTTATCTAGGGACATACATCTGGGATGCCACAGCCGTCTGCTGCCTAAACAGACCCTGCTTGGACATCTCCAGCCCCTGCATGGTGTTGCGATGCTCACCAACATCAAAGGCCAAATTATTTGACCTGGAGTGTGACATGTGGGAGGAACCTCCCCAGCTTGGGAAAACAGTTCAAATAGCCCCCTCGCCTCAGCAGTAGGGACGTATAGATATGCAGGAACGCCATCCCTCCGGGCTGTTCGCCTTGGCAGGGGGAGAACAGCGTTATGGTCGTGGGGTTTTGTGCGTGGGATACGTTGGAGGCAGCTGATTGCCCTGAAAGCCGCCCCCCAACCCTTTTATATGGTCATTAGGAGACCTGAATGGGGGAGGCTGCGGGGGCTTCTCACGCCTCCAGCCCAATCCAGCCAGCAGTCCCTCTCTCAAGTACCTGCTAACAGGTCGACTTGCCTTTGGTCTCAGTCAGGTCTCAGCGGAGACCGGGCACCATTTCCTAGGCTAATAGGTGTGAGGGGAGCCAAGAATGTCACTCTTTTTTTTTTTAGGTCTTTTCAAGGCAGGCTATAAACCTCTTGTTTTCCTCCTCCTTCTCTGGGTTTGTTTCTCCGCTTCCTTTTTTTCTTCCCCCCCCCCCCCCCCCCCCCCCCGGATGGTGTTAAAAGTCAACAAGCCCCTTTATCTCAGGGCTGGCCTTTTTCCCCCGGGATGCTGGAGCAAATCCACATTGCTGAGGAGGTTGCAGTCCCACATCCTTTGGGTCTTTCCGGGTCCTCACAGGGACTTTCCCCACCTTTTGCTGCAGTAGATGATACCCAGGCTTAGGGCAGGGTTCCCGTTAGGCAGATTGCAGCCAGGCAGGGCTGACAATACCCGTTTTCCTTCGGTTTGCAGTGGTGCAGCTCGAGAAATGCTGCATGATGAGCTGCAGAGATGCTGAGCTGAGGACAACCTGGCTGTGAGCAGAGTCAGGGGCTGGCAGGTGGGTTTCCCCCTCCTGCCCTGGGTTTCTCTTGAATCACTGGACGTTGAACTGGAGGGATCCCAGTTTGCCTTGTAGCTCTTGATTTATCAGCCAAGCGCACTGGTGTAAATCAAAGCAGCAAGCTCAGTGCTTGACAGCCTGGCACGGACCTGATTCTGCTGCTTGTCTGCTTATTCCTACTGGTGCAAAGTGGCTGTGAGCTGTTTTCCCAGTGCAACAGGCGCCAGGAGAGATCAGCCCCAAATTTGAGGCTGATTCAGTGTTTTTGGCTCATATCATGGGAGCAGCTTCCACAACAACCTTTTCTTTTTTTTTTTTTTTAATTTGAATGACCCCGATCTGGAACATCCTTTTCTCCCTTCTGAAACTGTTAACATTGGAGTAATATCCTTTAGTGTTACCTTTTCCCTGTAGGAATTGCTGGATGGTGTTGAAAGAAAGTTGTTATTGGCTAACCAGCTTTGCAAAGACCTTCACCTTCAGAGAGAAGGTCTCTAAAGACCCAGTTTCAAGGCTGTGGCTGCTTGGAAGCTCTAGGGCTGCTCTTGCTCTTCACTCTTCTCCAGGTGATGGAGAGATGTAGCTCTGATGGTCTACTGAGTCCTTACCCTGGCCATGGGAGAGAAGGATTTGTTGGTCCATGCACCAGGTAAATGCCTTGGCTTCTCCAGCTACTACAGTAGAAAAGATATTTATCAGCAGCTCCTCAGGTCACTGAGTGGAGGGTGATTTCAGAAGAGTATATGTGAGCCATCAGGTCTGTGTGCCTTGCAGTTCACCTGGTGTCTTCTTCTAGCAAGTCTCCCTGCCTCGGTTTCTCCACTGGCAAAACAGGGATGGTGAAGCACATCTCTGAGCTGAACTTCGGGAGCTGCAATGCAGCTTTGTTTTAAAGGGCTTTAATTTCTCTTCCCTCCTGGATTACACTGCCTTTTTTACCCCACTGCAGGAGATGAATCAGGCCTCAGGATATTTTCTGTCTCAGTGTGGGTTTTTCTCATTGCAGACTTGACTTTTAACTCTTCCATATACTGTTTCTAACAGTGGGAGGGGGAATGACAGCATCGCATCCAGAGGTGTCTTCCAACCACCATCTCTAGGACTCTTCCTACATTTCACCTCTTCCCCTCTTGACAGCACCATTCACCCTCCTTGCCCTGGTGCAACGATGGGCTGAAACACTGAAGCTCCTTGCAGGGATTGACAGGGAAAAAGAAATCCCTCTGTGAGACTCAGAAAACTCCCATCAAAAGGTCCTCCTGAGGGACACTTGGAGATATTTCCTACAGAAAGCCTTAGACCTTGTAGAAAAGAGGCAGTCCAACAGTGGTGAAGAACTATAAAAAAATCCTATTATCAGGGAAACCTAAGGGAGTGCCTTTCTGACCTGGACAAGGCAGTTGTCAAGATAGCAAGGGATAGTCTGGGCTTAGAAAAAAACTTGGCAATGTCACTCCTTCTCTAACAGCATTGGCTTCTCCAGAAGAGAAATAGGCACTTTACTCTCACCCTTGGCTTCCCTTGACCGTTTACACTGGACGACCCTCCAAATGGCTTAGATGCCTCCTGTTGAAGGCAATGCAAGGCGATACTTTTGTGGACATGAAGCTGGGGACACTGTCACTTAAAAACCTTGGAAAAATGAGTATAAACTCTTATCAAGGTCTCTAAATTTCCATGTCTGGCAGAGATGAATGGTCTTTCTCAACTGTTGTCCGGAGAGCAGCACATCCCTCTCTTATGCATTTTTTGGTCCACGGTCTGGGTTTTGGTCAACACTGTGAAGGTGGTGGGGATGGATGGGGACTAGGGGGCTCTTTGGGAAGTGCAGCTCAGGGTGCGGTGTGCAGAGGGTTAATTGTATTAGAGCAAATACCTGAGGAATTAATAATGATTTGCTGCTCATCAGGCAGCCTTCCTTGAGAAATGTAACACAAGAAAAAACACGTTAGGAAATGCCAGAAAAATGCAGCAAAAAAAGGAATTATGGGTGTGTGGGGGTGGTGGTGTGAAGAAGCAGTCTGGGACCTCAGCTGGGCTCGGTCCAGGAGTCACGCAAGAATCATAGAATCATAGAGTAGTTTTGGTTGGAAGGGACCTTAAAGATCATCTAGTTCCAACGCCCCTGCCAGGGGCAGGGACACCCTCCACTAGCCCAGGTTGCCCAAAGCCCCATCCAACCTGGCCTTGAACACTGCCAAGGAGGGGACTCAACTCCACCAGCCTCCTGGAGACTAAAGGGTTGTGGGGACTTTCATGCAGGGCATGACCTGGCTTGCTGCAGTGCTGCAGCTCCATAAAAGGATCTTGGGGAAAGCATCAGTCAGTGCTGGGAAGGAGAGGCACAACTGTGGTATGACAAGCATTTGAGCCAAGGATGGATCACCTGGGTTCCTATCAGAGTGAAAGCTAGGGATGCAAGCCCAACGCAAGCCATGCACAGTCGTCGTGTAATGTCTCCATCTGGAGAACTCCTTGCTGCAGGATGCTGCTGTGCTATCATAAAGAAGAAAGGAAAAAAAAAAAAGAAAAAGAAAAAAAAGAGAAATAAAGTGATTTAGAGGAGTGATAAAAGCACCTGAATATCTACTTGGACTTCTGAGGGTTTAAAAATGCTCATGTTTCAGGGTATAGAGAGGTGAAGTAGGAGTGTTTAACAACTAAGCCTAATTTTGCACATCAAGGATAAAAGTAGACAGCCACCTTGGCATGGAAGCATCTCTGAAGCCTGAATGTCCCTACTACCATAGGATGTCCTTGGAGGGACAGCTGTGCTGTGAATCGCATTGCATGGGGAGGAGAGGCGAGGTGCACGCAGGTAGCTGAGCAATTTGGCACGACACATGCAGATAGTCCTCATCCGCCCCAGGCCTGAACTGCATCTCCACAATAACCCCCTTATTCCCTCTCTGGGCACTCACCCAACTTGCCACGACGATGTCCTGCCAGGGAAGTTGGGTGTCAGAGGGATTGGGCAACATGAGACATTCCTGTTTGGCATCCCGTCCCCCGCGGGGGCTGTCTGTAGTCCCCCGTTGCTTTTCTTTGGAGAGTGAAACCCTTTGGTTTACGTCAGTCCCACATTGTCCTCCTAATGCTTGTTGGTTCCCACCGCTGGCTTTCCCTAAGGTGGGGCTGGTGTTAGCTTGGGACCTGCTTGCTAACGGATATTTTGGCAGCAAAAGACAAGAGACTTGTCATGCACTTCCCGATGGGCACCATGTAATGGGAGGGACATCCAGAAATCATGAGGGCTTTTTTTTCCCCTTCCTTTTTGAAGTCTTTTGGGGTACCTACCCTAATTAGTAGGCAAGCCAGTAATGTCAATGCAATCTGCTGCCTGTCTCCTTATTTCTCTCCCATCCTCTTCCCCTCTGAAGTGCAAGATCTGTCTTTGGCAGGTTGCAAACTGCCCAGGCTGGATGTCAGCACTGCTATTAGAGAACTGATGAGGACGTTTTTGGTGTTGAGGTATATTTTTCAATAGCCAAGGCGTTGCTCCCAACTTCCTTGTCTGTCACCCGAGGAAGCCGCCTCACACGTTTGATTCGGAGCCAGCCTGTTGATGGAGCGATGCTGCTTTCTCGCTGGGCTGGAAGCTCATGCGACTGCCAAACAGCTGATGAGCTGCTTCTCAGCCATCTCTTTCTCTGCCCTGTGCTAGGCGTGATTTTTGTATTGGTACTGGAGAGCCACTGGAGTGTGAGGGATGTCTGATTTTGAGAAGAAATTTGCAACTGTACTGTGTCCAAAAACCATGCAATAGAAAGAAAATGTCTGGTTACTTCCCAGACATCTATTTCATCCATCTTGGTGAATACTAGAATTAATTTACTTAACATCTGAGAACCTGCACTGGCCGTAAAATGCAGAGATTGGACCCTGGCGCTTAGATTTGCAGGGCTGGTATAATCCTTCCTATATGACTTTTCCTGAAACTACCATCCCCATGAGGAAAGCAGGAAAAAAAAAAGAAATCAGGATAATTTGTGTCCATTTACGGATCTGTGGTTCAACACCCCAGCTCATTCTCTCCTTTCTAATTGCTGCTTTCTTCTCTTCTCAGGCTCCTTTGTTTCTCTCTGCAAGCAGCCACAGCTTTCAGATGTTTTAGGGTCATTCCTCCATGTGCTGCAATGCTAATTATTTCTTCTGCCCTAATTCAGTTTTACATATCACTCCCAGCCACGCAGGCCACGTAGCACACACAAGCACGGTCTCTGCATTCACATGATAAAACCTCCCCACAGACGCACGCAGGACAAACACAAAGCCGTAGGATCCCGATGCCGGAGAGCAAACCAAGGTTTCTGTCGTGCTGCTGTCGCTTCTTAATCATGCCATCTTAATTAGAGAGTTTCCGAAGCTAGAAATCTGGTGCAGCCGTGTACCAAATTTGCCCCACTAATGCTTTGAAATTATGCAGATAGCATTGATAATAATTGCTAACACTCCCTTTCTTGACATTTATTATGGTCTATTTGCAACATCCGTAATATGTTAAGTGGAAACTACCCAAAAGACTTTCTGGTTAATGAATGATTTGTGGAAAGCTCTCTCTTCCAGAAATGACCGATATTAGAATTGGTGCTGATGTCATGTAACAGCTCCCATTCAGAAAAGCTATTGAAAACAGTCCAAATTCCTCAGAACTGTTAAATCTCTTTTAATTTCTCCTCTTTGTGTATATATAAGCTGTGGGGGTTTTGTTTGTTTGTTTATTTCCCTCTTGCGGAGAGTGAGTTTTAATTTAATTTGCATGTTGGGTTGCTGCTCTTTTTGTGTTGTCTTTAATATATTCAGAGCATTTGGGGAGCCTGAGGTTTGGAGACAGCGGAGAGTGAGATTGTTTCCATTGATGACTGTGGCTTTCAGAAAAGAAATGAAAAAGTTGGGGAAAATAAATTCCACAAGTGCCAGCACAGGCAAAGAAATGGAGGATTTTTTTTCCTCACATTTTTCACAGGCAAAATCAGCAAAAATCCTGTCCTTCCTCCTTTTCTTTTTAATGACATCCGCTTTAATAAAAGTAATTGCAGTGATGACAAGAGCAAAAAGAACCCAGGCAGGGATGAGCGTAGGTAAGTCCCAAGCAAAGATTAATCAGAAGAATGCATGGAGACATGCAGCTCCCATCCACAAATATAATGGGAAATGAATAAAGAGAGCCTTATGCAGAGCTCTCCATGCATAGCATTGGGTCTTGTACGTTTGGACGGTGTTTTGCAACCTGAGGGCTGTTTATGAGGATGACTGTGCGTGGGATGGGGATGCATCGATATAGCATGTTTTCTGATATATAAACCACTCTTTCTTCCAGATCATTTTCCCTCCTCTCCTCAAACTTGGTTTGTTTTGTTTTTTGTTTTTTTTTTTTCCCCCAAAGCAGTGTTTCTATTTTCACATTTTAGAGCCTGAAATGAGCAATGTGTTACGAGGACGAGGTTTCCTCCAGGCTGAAGAAGGAGGTGATAAAGTTGAGGAATCCTTGCTGAGGGCCGTTGTCTCTCCTAAAGAAGGATTTAGGAGGGTTTTTTGAGGGGAAAAGAGGCAGCTGTAGGAAGGCTTGTCCCTGGGCAGGAAAGGGCTGTGGGATCTAATCAGATTTTGCCATCCTGAGCTGCTGAGGTTTGGTGTGGTTAAAAGACCCATCGTGCACCTGCACCCAGAGTCAACCTTGCAAACCCTGTCCCGGGAGCCTTTGCAATGGTCTTTGGGAACGTGTGGCCAAACCCAGACTTGCCTTTCAAAAGGATGGTTCCTAAAAGGGACCTCGAGGATGTTTATTTTTCTCTTCTCTCCCCCAAAAATACACATTAGAAAAAGCATCTGTCACCCTCCCAAGGGGTGCATCTGGGGGATGCGAGCACGGGGTAGAGGTGATGCTCAGGGACGTCCAGATGAGGGTCAAACATCTGCATTTCCCACTTAATGCCGGAGATCCGTCACTGCTCCGAGGTGAATTCCTGGGGACAATGCGAGCCGCCCCCAGCCGATGAAAGGCTCCCGTCCTGCTGGGTCTTCGGGGAGATAACCCCGACAAAACCCCTGCAAGCCTCCGCCGAGTGCCTACCGCCCTCCCCCCGGGGAACCCGGAGGATTGTATCCCCCGTGTTTGCAATTTGTGTGTGTGGCACCATTAAGAATTGATATGCTCGATATGAATGGCGATACTTCAAAACGCCTGAATAGACCCCGAGATCCTCCCCCCATCTCCCCCTACAAAAAAAAAAAAACAAACCCTAAAAAAAAAAAAAACCCACAAAAAAACCCACCCTACATTGTTGAAAAAGTCCCCTACTCAGCCTGGGAGGGAAAGTTTGTGTATCAATCTAGTTTTATAATAGTGTAATTTAGTGTCTAGGCCTGGGCTCTGGTGGTGATATTGTACTGCAATGAATGAAACAGAGGACTCCAGGCTGAGCAAGAGCTCGAGGACCCGGCTGGCTCTATTCAGGCCAAACTAATCGGCTTCAGCTCAGCTCTCCGCCAAAGCTCCCCTCTCAGTAGTGGGTTTTTCTCTGGGTTTTTGTTACTGTTTCTTAAAGAGCTCAGCTGGCTGCTGAGGCTGAAAAGAATCAAATTATTAAAGATTTTGTGGAAAATCCAGTGAGAATGGGCCCATGCAAGAATAATAGCATTGTGCCACCGTGGGCCATTCCCAGCTTCCAGTCGGGAGAAATTGTCAACTCTGTCTTTGTTTTCTTAACCCTTTCAATGGAAACAAAATAATATTTAGCTCAGCACAAAATACCTTCTTTTTCATTTCTAATCCTTTCAGGTTCTTTTTTTTTTTTTTTTTTATTCCCCCTTCTCCTCCTTCTCTTCCTCCCTCCCTCTCTCTTTCTGTCTCTCCCCCTCTCCCTCTTTTTGTTGGCTGTCCTCTGAAATACATTTATATACCTCATACATTCCCCTTTTCCTTGCCAGTTGGCCAGAGGGGCATCTGTTATCAGCAAAGCCCCTTCTTTTTTAAATAGGATGTAAAATGGGTGATTAAATCCTTTATTAACAGTCACCACCAGAAAAGGGAAGAGGAAAGGGAAACGTTTTCTTTCAAGCTTCTATTTTTAACATTTATTAGCGGTTAATAAATCATTAGTATGTTGTTCAATGGGTTGGCTATATAATGTGTCATGTTTTTAAATGCCTGTACATTTTAAATTTAGCGAAGTATTTAATTGCGGCATTGTAATGTCATTAAAGAACAAAAAGGAAATGTCTGTCTGTCCATCCTCAGTCCATCAGGGTAGTTACAGACAAGCAACGGAACCACTCTCCTTTTTTATTTAGGTACTAAGTAGCTCTGCATTTGTGAGCTATATCTTCTCTCGGCTCTTTCTCCCCTGCATGCGCCGATCCTAAATGCGTCGAGAAGCAGTATTGTCTTGGTGATGGGAGGAAAAGGCCCCTGGCTGTGGTATGGATGTCAAACCTGGCTGGGCTGCAGGTCCCTCCAGGTTGCAGAGCAACTGGTCGCGGGAAACTTGGCTGCACCCCATCTTTGCAGGGGGGATGAAAGCCCATGGCCACGGCTCCTTTGTGCAGAGAAGGCAAAGCCGCTGCCTCTTTTTCAAGGCTTTCTCAGGGATGGAGCACAAGAAGGAGAAGAGATTAAAAACATATAAAAATTGTCAAAACAAACCCCCTCCATACCAATTGGCTGGCATCAGGGATGGGGTGACAAAGCGCGATGCCGGATCTGCTCCTGATGTAAACTTGACGCCAGCAGAATTAGGCGGAGGTAAACTGGATGAGCCCGTAACCCACTGAGTTATATGTTGATAGCAAGCCCGGTATTAGGGTACGGGGGTGAACATTAAGGGACAAAAGGGTGCTCGCTGTCCCATTGTGGGAGATCTCTCTAATCAGGATATTCTCCCTCAACTTTGCTCCGCTCTAACCTATTGACAACAGAACTAGGTCATCTTGGTGAATAGGGTAGGTTTTCTGCCGCCTCAGTGTCTTTGAGGCTGGAAGGGATTGTGTGTTCAGTGTTACAAACAGACCTTCTGTCTTTATTTCCCGACCAGCAGCGCGCCACTTAACAAGGAGAACTGGACCAGCCATTTTTCCCGTAACAAATGGAGGGTCCCATCCAAGCCGGCTTTGCCAGTTGGCTTTCGGACAGGGGAAGCTTATTCATGTTTTTAGATCTCAGCCAAGTTCAGTCAGGAAGCTTGAGATGTTTTAAACTGGGGGAAAGGCGGAGGTATCCAGGGCTCCTTTGCCAGCTAGGAGGAGGGAGGCGTTGCATTATTTTGGTATTTTCTTGAGTTGGGTCTTTTTTTTGTGTACTCGCAGGGATAGAGTTGTCTCTCTGTATCCCTGGCATAACGCTGGCTTCGGAGGGAGGTGCAAAAGGACTTTTTTTCGTTCTCCTGGCGCTCCTCAAGAGGACAAGTCCACCCCTGCTTGCTTGAATCACCTACAATGGTGGGAGAAGAATGGAGGATGTGCGCTGAGGTTGCTAGTGGTGAGGAATCTCTCAGGTGAGTCACCGCCAGTGTAGGTGGATATTTCACTACAGTCCAAGACACTAAAATCTCTAGTGATGAGCCAGACACAGAAAAGCTGTTGATTACCTTCCTTTGGAGAAGATGTTTATTCTCTATCCCACCCTAGGATGTTTCCTCTTCAGTGTCTGCTTCAGGGAAGGACAGAGCATCATCGTGCTTTCCATCTGAGATCATGGTGCAGTGTTCCAGAAAAACACTTGCAGTACCTTTGTGTAATTTTGCTCCTGGCCCTATTCAAGTGTAAAAACATCCTCGGATCTTTCAGGGTAGGTAATAAGAATATTCCCTTCTAAGGAATAGCATTGCCCTATCCAGGAGATCCCATAGACATTAGCTCATGGCCTTACACCCCTTTTCCTAGTTAGCCTGACCTGATCTCCGTTACTATGAATGGAGCGGATGGTGTCCTGGATCTTTCTCTGCCTGTTTTCAGGCATCATACAGAAATGTCACCTATATCTTGCTGAACAGCCACCTCCTGTGGATATGCAGGAGAGAGCACCCTGCCCTATCAGGAGCCCCATGGCCTTCCCTACTGCGATCCCCACTCCTGACCCCACAGCCACTCCTCAGCACCCCCTTTTAGGACATCTGAAGTCAGGATGAAGGGGGAACACTTGGATGAGACTAAGCATGAATGACTGACACAACAGCGTTTGGTGGAGCAAAACCTTCTCAAGAACATATCTCATCCTGGTGATACCCAGCCTTCCTCTTCACAAGCTTGGAGAGAGGATGAAGAGGGTCAGCAGGAGAAGGGATCCTTCTCAGTGTCCTGTTTCTTGTGGTCATCTCTAACTGTCCTTTTTTGTCTTCTCTTGGAGACAAGTTTTGGGGCTCAGGGGACTTTTGGTCTGATGTTAGAGCTGTTCTCAAGCTGTAGGATGCTCCTATAACTGCTACAGCCAGTGCTGAAGATATTGTAATACAGGAGACAAAGTGTCCTAAACTTGGCTATATGCCTGGATTAGAAATTAAAGGCAAATAAGGCAACCTAAGCTCTGGAACTGCATCAAAGACAAATCCAGGCTAAATGGGAAGGATCCAATTTCACAGTTAAGTTTGTTAAATAGGTGGGTGGTGGTTGCCGGTGGTGCACACGTCCCTTTATTAACAATTTAAAAATGAAAGGTCCCTGCCTGGAGATAACTGGAGGATCAGACCTTTTTCTGGCTGCCTTGCCACATGTAATCCTCACTCAGGCAAGGTTCCTACTAAAATTGACAGAGCAACTTGCATACATAAGGACTGTCCTGGACAAACAGAATATAACAGCAAAGATGATGGGAAAATTGCAAGGACAGCCAGAGATGCTTGGCAGACCCAGCACAGCAGAAAATAATCTGACAAATCTAGGTCTTTCTTTTTCACTTGTGAGTAGTCTGCAAGCAAATAATTCTCAGCCAGGAATTATTCAGCTGTTCATTCATGCAAACATGTGTTTCATTTTGGATGGCTTCTGGAATTTTGCTGGAATAAATTATACTTTAGCGTGTGTCTTATGCACAGAGCCTCTGACTTCTTTCCCTGAATTACACACTGGTTAAGGATGACAATTTGCAGAAGAGAATTTGACAGATGATTTTTTTGGTGCAAATCATAATGTCATCATTAACGGGTAATTATTAAAGCAAGAGCAAGAGTTTGCAGAGCTTCCAGTGACACTGCTGTGATGCATGTTTTGCTTACAGATTGCTCTTTGCAATGTAAAAAAAGGCTCTGTATAACCTTTGAAAAAGTTTAATAGTTTCATTCGAAGTCTCTTGCATATGTTTGTTTTTAATGTTCACCGGACATGAATTATAAAAGGTGCCTTCTCTTCCTACATCAACATCAGGATGAACAAATAAGTCACTTGTGCCACATTTTATATATATCTTTGTGTGCAATTTTGAATTATTACTACCTTTTGACTGATTTTTTTCTTGCTTATGGTATTTAATGATTACACTACAGACCTTTTATATCTGGACTTTTCCTAGTGTTCCCATTCTCAGGCACGTGATAAATTAGTTGAAAAAAACCAAAACCTCCTCACTGGATTTTTAGTACTCACAACCAGGTTTCAGAACAATCCCCACAAGGACTCAGAAATCAGAAGATAGATGACATGAATCCAGCATGAACTATTTCTAAGATGTCATGATTTTTAAATAGATGTCATAATTTTGGCAGGGAAATGACTGGAAAGGTTGGGCTGCTTGGCAAGGGCAGTGCTGTGGTATGCTACATGAAATGGTCCTGTAAACAAAAGGAGGTAATTAAAATACATTTGCCAGAAAAGAGCCCAGATTTCCCATGCAACATGCAATACTCTCCACACAGCAGAGCTTTTCCTTTCTGTGCTCCCCTCAGCTCCTTGGTTTTATCATCTCTCAGTCAGAGGCAAGCAAGACAATAGACATTCTTTGAGAAATTCACTACAGGGGATATGAAGCTAAGGTCTGTGGTGCCAGTTTTACATCTCCTTAGGACTTGTCTTCATGGCAAATGTGACCAGAATAGCTATTTTAGAATTAGCTTTCTATAGTGCCACTATTCCAGGGGGACAAGATTTTATTCCAGATGAATTACCCTGTTTAGGAAAGCACTTGTTATTTTGCAACGAAAACACGTATGTGTAGAGCAGCACATGGTGATGTACAAGAATACCTGATCTAAGGAGGGTCAGAAGCAATGTGGTCATCTTAATGGTGTGCTCAGGTCATGCACTTATCTGCAGCATCATGTAGATACATGCACCCAGCAAAAATAGGGTATTCCTCATTAAAAATGTAGTTTTCTAAAAGTACATTGTCCAGCGTGAGTTGGCCACCTTGTCTCTCTCTGCAGCTAATGGGGTGAGAGGATTCTCCAGAAGGCTGTTGGTCTCAGCTGTCTTAGGTATCTGAGGGTGGGCAAACTGCTTTGTGTAGGCATTTGCCTCTCTGCTGATTAGAAAGGAAGCCAAAATTCAGAGCTTAATATAGACACAGATTTGCAAAAGCGGTGATGAAACAAATCCTTCTTCAGGTGACTTCTTCTGAGACAGGGGCTGGGACTCATCCTAGCAGTTCAGATCAGAGTACACACTGCTTTTTCAGGGGTCAATACACCTAAGATAAAAGCTGTTGCAGTGCCTGTGATAAAGGTTTAAGATGCCAGTGGGTCACCTGTACACAAAATCTTTGAACCTGAGTTCAGTTGTATATCTGGGCTTCTTAGAAGTTACCACCTTCTCCTGAATTTCCCCACACCATTAGCTCTTGCCAAGCAGCATCTTCTGTGTGCCTCAGTTCCCACTGCCTGCATATTCTGTGTTGGATTTAATATGTGCTTAAATGGATCAATCGACCCTTGACTCCAGCTGGGAAACTGGCCTCCACTGCTTGGTGGTGACCTGCCTGCAGAAGCATCCATCCTATCCCCGCTGGATGTGATGCTTCTGTTTTGTTAACCATCTGTGACCCATGGGGAATGATAAAACAAAAATAACACATCATGTTCGGGTAGCATCAGAAAGCATCTCTGAGCCACAGGGCCTCCATGCCAGCTACCCCAGAGGACAGATGCCTGCATAGTTTCCACTACTTTTTGATGAAAAATGAGGAATCTTAGCAGCTTTTAATGGGGAGAGGAGAGTGAGGATGCTCTCCTCTAGTCATGCTTGTGAGGATGCTTTCCTCTATTGCTGGGGAAATTTGCAGGCCCTTGACCTTGTGGTGAAAGATGCTCTATAAATGCAGGGGAAAATCAATGCTACAATTGATATAGGTCACTCAGAGTTTGCAGGGAAGGAAAATATCTTTTATTAGGCCATCTGGTACAACAGGAGCAGAGAGGTGTGCTTCCAGGTACACAAGATCTTCTTCTCATCTAGATTAGTCAAAATTAGGAGAGATCAGACAAATGAAGTAGGTAGATTAGATTGTGCCCTGTGGTGGTACATGGCTTTCAGCCTCCTAGCTGTGACGTAGGCTGAGCCTTATCTCATCAAACTATGCTCAGAATGAACCTTGAGGGCCTTTTCGAGCTACAATCATTTGTACAGGTTGGCCTTATGTGAAAGACAGTTCCTAAGGAAGTCAATGGACAGCTCTGGAGAGCATGGGCCGCAAGGTTCCTACTCAATACGTGGATCAAATGTTTCTCCTTGCTGCTGAAAGGCATCTTACAAGGGTTAGGTTGAAAATCTTGCCCTTGGGATGACAGGATTCCATCCCTGCGTTTGCAATTCCTTGTGCAACATTGGGTAGGTTATTTGATGTGGGACTCATCTCACATTATCTATCAAAAATTAATGTATAATCCAAGCTAGCCTTTCACTTTCTACAGTTAATTAGAGATATCTGGTTGTCTAGAAAGTAATTTATCCCATCCATGTCAGGGGTAGAGTGAGACTGTAAGCTCAAGGTGTGGCAAATCAAAGTCTCATTTCAGCAGGCTTTGCAGAGTGAGACTTGCCCATCTGTCTCTCCCGAGGGCAGCAAAAGACTCGATACCTAAATTCGAGAGGACCAAAGTCAGGTGAAATGACTCGTCTTTTTGTTTCTTTGTGCCTCTGCTCCTCGTTTGTAAAATAAAGGTAACTGCACTCTATTCCATCATAAAGAACATGTGGACAGAAATACGTTAAAGACCATGAGGTGTTTGTATGCTGTGGCCACAAAGCTGGAAGGGCAGTGTAGGTTAATTATCCTGACATCTGCTATTTTCTGCTTTGATGGACAGTGGGTGAAGGCACACAGTTCAGACAAGGCAACCTATACAGGAAACCTCATCCTTATTTCTGTGTGCTCAGTAACCAAAATCAAATGTCACCACTGGGAGGCATCACTGGCAGGAGAGCTCAGTTAGTTACACTCATGAGTTTGGACTACAGTTGGTGAAGAAACCAACCTGGTCCTGGCATGAGGACGTGCTCCAACTTGTCTGAAGCCAAATTGACTTGGGGAATTTTTGTAGGTGTTGATTCACTACCAAAAGAAAGAGCGGTGGAAAACCATGGAGAAATGTTGCCACGGTTTTACCGTTAATACCCAGTGTGACCTCATGAGTAGGTCAGCCCATCATTGTGCTGTCACTTTTGGCCTCCTGAACCTGACTAAAATGCTGACCTAAAAACCTTGTCAAACAAACACAGAGGAGCAAAGAGTACATGTCACTGTGGGAGCACTTTTGGCGAGGGGTACTTTACAGCCTACGACAGCTATTACAGATCGGTGTACCTTAGTGAAGGTACAAAGCAATATCCCTAGCAAAACAGGGATAGTAGTAGCCAACCAGCTCTGTGCTGTACTTCCATTCTTGGGGTGCCAAGAACTATGGGAAAATAATGAAATGTGGGGCAACAGTGCAGATGAAGCTCATTTTGGTCATTTTTTTCTTGCCTTTTATCTCATCCCATGAGTAGACAATTCCAGAACGAATTCCTATGCTGGTGATTCTTCAGGTTTAGAGTCTGGAGGGATTAAAAACCAGGAAGGGTGTGTCCTCTCCAGTAATGTCTCAGGTCTAACACCTAAAGATCTTGAGAAAATTTCTACACTAGTCATGGAGTGGAGGATTAGGAGGAATTATTGACAGTGCCTCTGTGGGATTACTTTCCAGTTGCTGGTTTGAAAGCTGTAGCTCTTCTCTTTAGTGAGCTTTTGGTTTGGAGGTCTGCAGGGATTAACCAACCCTCTGCCTCACCTGAACCTCTGCTACCAAGTACAGAAGAGTTTCTTATGAAGCCTGATGGGATAAAAAATTATTTTTGTGAATGTTTTGTTGAAAAAAGGAGAAAGCAAGACCTGACTGATCACCACCCTTTGGACATCCTCCAAGGTGAAATGAGAGAGGGCAGAGAGAGGGTTGGGATGATATATGGGCTTGAAGCCAGGACTGGAATTCATAAGATTTTGTGTGCATTCTGTGTTTCTCTGCAACCCCTCTCTGAGATATTTTTATTCTTCTGTAAATAGGTTTCACATTATTTATCCTTCCTATCTATTTTTAACATCTATGGGACACAGAATGCTTAGTATTATGTTCATGCACAGTAGCCAACCTTTGGTTGTGCCATACTAGAAATAAAAAAAGAATTTTCTTGAGACCATTTTGGCAGGAAGACTCCTAAACACCAACTACATTGAACACCTTTGCTGCACTAAGGCTGTGTAACATACCTCTGAGATGTGAGCCTTTTTGTGTTTGTATAGACCCTAGCACAATGGAGACAATTTAATTGTGGCATTCTGGCTCTATTTGAACATAATAGTGGAACATTGTGACTGTGGCATTGCAGTGTAGGGGACAATATGCACCTGCTGGCCATTGCTCTCTACCAGGACAATGCTCATGCAACTGCTCATGTGGATTCCCCAGGGTATTGACTGTTGAGCTCAAGTGGAAGGGAATAGAATTTTTAGAGCACAAGGAATTGCATTTAACGGTTATAAGAGTCTGCTTATACAAATGTTACAGACCTAAACTTGCCCCCGTTCGAATCTAAAGTCATTCTACCATTGTCTCGGTGGAGTAAGAGGTGAGCAATATGTCCAATTCATTTCAGTTCTTTCAGTAGCTTCCAACGAAATCCAGCATTTGAGGCATCAAGAAGAAATCTGTTGTCTTGTCAAACACATTTTTGGCACATTTTTGCCCCAATGAACAGATGGCAGATTTGTTCTTGAAGTGAGAGATGTAGCTGTGCGTGATGGTGCTTCAAGTGAACCGAACAGCATGGTGTCTCAGAAGATGCACCTTCCTGAGAGGATGTGTTTGCTTGCAGAAAATTATTCAGCCACCAGATGTCCCTCCATGCTCCCTTGGTGAACAAGGAAGACAAAACTGGAGCTCAAGTCATATGGAAAAATGCTTATTTACAGTTTGTAACTCTTGTCTTTATTAAACTTCTTCTGCCTGGAGTTGGCTTTACACCATCTCAAGAGATACTCTGCTTCAGGGGTGGATTTTGATGCATCTCCTTGAGTTGAGGAGATTGGAATAAATATTCTCTGGACCTTTATAAATCAAAGTATTTTGTCTGCCCATGGCTATACATGACAGCACTGTTGAAAGATTTGTACTAAGAAGGTCACTTGGGAGGTCAGAGGAACTTTATGGAAGAGATGGCCTTTAATGAAGGGGTTTCTAAGATGGAGTGGAGTAGTAAAAGAAGAATATTCAATCACGAATTTAGAGCGTGGAGAACAAGCCTAAAGAGGACTCATTTCCAACATGCATTGTTTCTCCAAACTGCTGATTCTCAAGCTTTTCATCCTTCAGATACCCTATACTCGAATGATCTGGAGTTTGAAGCAACTTTTGCCTCCTATTGATTTTGAGAAGTTTACAGTTAGAGACCATCGTGTCAAATCTGACATTTTAGAGTATTCCAAACAAAAGGGGAAATCGCACATTTCTGACACTAAGAGATCGTGGAACTGGAATAACTAAGTGCAACTTCTGTCCTCACAAATTGTGACTACCTTTGGTCCCCAATGGGATAGACTGTTTTATTCTGCCTAGTACTCAGTCTACAGCAGGTTAGGAATGAAATGTCCCAAAGCATTTTCCTTCTTTTTCCACAGTACATGCATGTTTTTCTTTAAAAACTGCAGTATGAGTTAAGTTTGTGGCAATTGCAGAGTTACAGCCCCTTAAATAAACTTGCTGTTCAAAGTCACTCCCAATTTGGAGTGACCAACTCCAAACCAGCTCCTGAATCTGACAGGAAGCCCTTCTCTTGTGGAAGCGAAAAGACAACAGATCTTATGAGTTTGGATCTGAAAGAGGAATCCACTCACCACTGCTGGCATACTCTGAAAGACTCCTTGCTAAGGAAGGCTTAGCAAGATGAGTGCTAGGTTTGAACTACCTAGATTCCTTCCAACCACAGAGTCAAAATCCAGCTGACTCAACTCAACCCTTTTGTGCTCCTTCAGCAGCTAAGTAAAGTCTGTTCAGATTACTCCCATCAAGGATATATTGTTTCATGGTCTGGACATACATTGATGCCATTTTTTTGTCAGAAATGAAATTTGCTTTGGTGTCTTCAGCTGCAGGTTTCCCCCTGGTTTGAAGTAGCCTTCATTCTTCAGCTCCTGTGATTATCAAAAGCTTTTCCTTCTTCTTGAAAGTATTGTAGTCTTCTCAGGGAGAACTATTTTGGGGCCAGGAACTGGCATGTAAACCTGAGGAGTTCAAAGGAAATTTTGGTGCCAAAATTTAGTTAGCACATACAAAAAAAAAAATTTGAAATATATGTACATCTTCTTTAGTGTTTAATACCTGTTCTGGTACTTTTTCTCTGTTCTACCTCACAGTCGAGATTCTTGCAAATTTGAGGTGAGGCTTGCACTTTTGAGAGGGTTTCATCAGCCCTAATTTACGCCTCTAAAAGTTAGATGCCCGGGTCCAAGTTAGTCAGCCCAGGCTTGCTTTGTAGTCAAGGGAGAGGAGAGTCATCCCCAGGAGGGGATTAATCTCTTAAAACAGACACCCGAGGCTGGTCATGCAAATCACTTGCTGGACGTGTCCCATTCTCTCTCTTGGCTCTAAAGGTTTGTCAGACCTTCAGTCTTTTTAGTGTTAGGTGAAATGACCGCTGTCTTCAGGTTTTTAACCAGACTGAAAGAATAATTCACGTTTTCCCTGAAAGTCATTCCCCCATGAAGTGTAGAAAGAATCTCTCCCAAGTTTGTTTCATGGACATTTACATGTTGATGAATATACGATCAGCTGTGCTGGATCAGACAGCAGGTTGTGTTGGCCCTGTCTCCTATCTCTGACAGGGGCCAAGAGTAGGTGCCTGAGGAAGAGTAGAAGAACAGGACAAACACAGGGTGATACTTCTACTGGCATATGCCCAACTCCCAGCAACCCCCGGCTGGAATTTCTGATTGAGGAGTTGTATCTTTGAGTGTAAAAACTCCTAATACATTTTTCTTCAATGAATTTTGTGTAGTTGCTTTTTAAACTCAGGTAAATTTAAATATCCACAGCTCACTGTGGCATCAATTTCTACGGTCAAACTATGTCCCATGAGAAGAAACACTCTTTTCTGTTGTTTTCAACCTTCTAATTACAATGGATGTCTCCTAGTTTTAATACTATGAGAAATGGTGGATATTTGTTCTATATTCACCTCTCAGCCCTGTTGTCTCCCCAGGTGTGGCTGCTCCAAGGATTTCTTTTGCAGCTCATGCCAGCTTGCACCCTATGGCCTCTGCTTACAGAGCAGTTCCCACCTTCTTTATGCCTTCTCACATGCTTGGTGAGCTAGCAGAACTGTCACTTTTTTATTGGCTTGTACTAATTCCAAGCCACAAGTGAAAAAAGTAGTTTCCTTGACATGACGTTTGATAAATGATGCTAAAAGGTGGACCTCACTTTTCTCTAGTTAAGTCAGACATTGTTACTGTTACTAACTTGATGTTATTTTTGCATTCAGATGACTTGCAAGACATCTGCTTGATATGTACAACTCTGTGGCCTCCTTGGTTGTTGTGTCTACAGGCAAACTGGCTCAGGCAGCCTACGGTAATGGCTAGGAGCTGTTTTTATTTATCAGCATCACTGGTGAACGTAAACAGGGTTAGGTAGAAACAAATCACTTGTACTGGAAGTTCTTCAGGACAGGGTCCACCACCTTGTTTTGTAATTGCACATCACCTAGCACTTGGGGTGGTCTTCAGCGGTGACGAGCATCAGAGACACCATCACAAGACAAGGAGTATGATTATGACTGAGACTGTCATAATAACAATGATACCTGGATCTCATTGTGTTTCTCAGATATCAAAACATCCTAATTAAAGGGGAAGAAAAAGGAATTCAACAAAGTTGTGCAGCCAGCCTTTTGGTTGTGTTTTATTCCATATGAATTTGGAGTGTCTGCTGCCTTTTAATGTGTAACCTTCCTCGTTCCTGCAGGAACAACATCTGCTGCTAAGGAGAGGTGTGTTGAGCAGTCCCTGCCAGCCTGTAACAGCAGCTGGGCAGTCAGGGAACTTATTCAGAGCCCTTGAGGACCACTCAATTGTCATTCATTAACAAGTCTAAAGGTTAGCTCCTTGCCAGCCTTCCATGTGCCAAACTCCTTCTCGGTGGCTGCTGTGCTTGGGGGATGGTGTTCCCACTCCATGGTTGAACGAGTAACAAGTGTGATTATTGATTTAGCTGTTAATATCAGCCAAAGTCCTTCCCTTACCCACTTCAGGGTTATTTACTTGTCCTACCCTCTCCATTTCATTGAGACACCCTGCTGTCCCAACTGACACTGCAGAAAACATGCCTGAGAGAAATCTGCAAAGCCCAGTCTGCTATTCTGGCCTGAGTTAGCAATGTGGAAGATAAAACCATCTGCTAGGTGTTTGAAGGGGCTGTGTCTCATTGCACTCTACACGCAAAGGGATGAGTCTTTGTCAAAAACTCACCCATCTTCGTTCACATTGACTAGTCAAAGGCTACTGTGCAGTCTCTACTGTGATCTTGGGTCTAAAGAGTGGGTGGGACCCAACTTACTTCTTTGGTTTTGAGAGCACTTGGAATTCAGGTGTATCGCTTGTGAGGGAGCGGTATGAGGAACAGAGAGGGAGCAGCAGTTTCAGAGGAAGCATTTTTCCTCTGAAAAGCAGCAGTTTGTTGAAAACAGAATTCCAGTGAGGTTGCTCAAGACTAGACTGGAGCTATCAGTCACTCAGAAATGGATGGTGACTCAGCCAGGATATTGGCTGTAGGTTCAAGTCTCTGTCTGATAGGGAGGGGAGTCTTGCCCTTGGATTTCCATATGCTGCCAGTTGTCCTTGCTGTGTGGCTGTTCTGGGATACTTTTCTCACTGAAGCTATCCCATTTTGCATAAAGACCTTGATATTCCCAGGATGAAAGACGCTGCCTGCATAACCCAACGGCATTGATTAGGACAGAAAAAACAGGTTCAAGATTCTCCTTGGATGCCTGCATGAAAGAAATTCTCACTTTAACAAGTTGGCACCCCACCACTGCCACCACTGATTCCCACACACACTGGTGCTGCAGAATTGAGAATGACCATAGCCTCACACATCCCAGGAAAAAAATATCATAGACTCACTTTATTTCTCAGAGCTCAGGTGCTCAGTGAGGCATATGCAACACAGCCTTGCTGTACCTCCTCTTCAACCAAAGAGCAGATGAAATATAGGGTGTTGGGATGTGCATGAACCGGGGGCAATGGAACAAGGTTTCAAAGGGTCAGGTCCAGAGCACAGATCTATCTTTAGATCACTGTTGAAGTCTCTTTAACCTTGCTGTCCTTGCATGAAACCAACTTGCAGAGAAACTGAGCTGACCTCACCTTAACACTACCACCAAGTTCATTAGTTAACACTTCACCTGTTGACACTCGCAGGCAAATCCCAGACCGGATTGTAGCCCTGTGGAATGCAAATCTGGCTATGTGCCTCAAAATGACTGTACGATGGGGAAAAAAAACCCCACACCTGCAAATAAAAGAGATCAGTAAGCAAATTCCAAAGCCAGGCTGGGTAGCAATGAGATGGCAAAGCTTTCAAATTATATTGGGTCACAGCTTATTTCTTTATGGCCTGGTTAGCTGCTGGTCAGGAATTGCTTTCAGCTGGTTTTTGCAGCTTCAAAGGATGCTGTATTGGACTGATTGCTCAAGCGGGATTCAACTTGCAGATTAAGACATCTAAATTTAGGCAGCAATATGTGGTGTGTTGCCTACATGTGCTTGGAGAGTCTAAGCTCCCATTACAACCAGTGGAGATCAAATTTTCAACACGCTTGCCTAAACGTAGGTGTCTGGTACCCTCTATGGTATCTTAGGGTAATTCCTCTGGGTATCCCCCTGCCAATCCAAAAGGGCATGGGTCTCCTAAAGGGTCTGTAGCAGTATATGCGCCAAGTCCATATGATATTGCAGATGCCTTAAGTGATCTAAAGCAGCGCTCAGACCTTATGGTGAAATTAATCCCTCTCTAGACTTTAACAACAATAATGGGAACTTGAAAATCAGAACTCAAATTCAGGGAAATTGGGCTTAAATCACTTGACTAAAGTGTCTAGTGCCTTTTGACATGTCTCGGAGTATCTGAGACATCTTCCTGGAGCTGCCAGACATGTCACAGACCTGCAGGAGACCCGTGGCAGTTCTGGAACAGCACCTGGAGGACAGGCAGGATACTCCAGATCGAAATGCCTAGAAGGCATCGATATGCCTATTTGTGGTTCTGTGGGCACCTACATTGGTGTGTTTGAATCTGTGAGCTGAATCCCACTCCTTGTAATCAGTGAAGCCTGTGTGGCAAGTCTGCAAGTTTGTGGAGGCTTTGGATGCTTTGTTCACATGCAGATTTGTCTGACTATGGGTGGTTTATTTCCACCAGACTGGTGCACAAGGACTCTGGGGGCTCTCAGAAGTCTTGGGCTCACTCTGCATGTACAGACCAATTTGCACATGAGCTATGGATCTGGCACATCCCAGACTGGTTTGAGTTACTGTTCGTATGTGACTGGGATGCCTGTGCATGGAAAGCAGTCAGGAGCCAGCAACGTGGCATGTGAACTTGGCCGTGGTTTTGCTTAGAAGCAGTCTAGTCAGTACTGATTGTTTGCTGGGAACCAAACCTTCGGCCAAGTTCAGTGCCCTGTTTCTCAGAGAATTGCTAAGCTCTTAACTCTGATGTTTACAAGGAACCTAGGTGCCTAATTAGCTCTCTGCATCGAGACCCGTGTGCTCATTGTTCCTTAAATTATGCTTGGGAACGAGGCTAGATCCTTGGTTCTGCGTATCAAATAGCTGCTACTTGGTAGTGGAACAGTTTTAGGTGACTTCTGTGACCTAGGTTGTCATAAGCAAAGCCCATTGCCATGGCTAAACGTGAGCATAGGCTGTGCTGCCCGCTTGTAGAAAGGAAAAGGACTGTTCTGCAAAGGAGAGGACTTTACAGTTTCCCTAATGGTGAAAAGTCCAGGTCATGGGGCAGCGATGAGTTACCAACACCAAATTTTCTTCTTTAATTTATAAAAAGGTCTGTAGGGGTTAATAGCATGTATAAGGTAAGAACGACTGAGATGTCAACTCATTTCTTAGTTTTCCCTATTTAAGACAAAAAAAAAGGGCTCTTGCTCAAACCTGGTGAAGCAGGCAACACAGCTTGACAAATAAGCTTATCTCAAGTGCTCTTTAATAAGAATGTTCATAATTTATTTCTGGAAAATATGCTGAGTCCGGTATGCTGAAAGCTCTCTGTGGTGTTTGACCTGTGTCATTAGAAGCAAGGTGTGGGGAGGTGTTGGAGAGGGAATATTTTGTCTGGGGCATCAGAGTATGCTACTTGACTCCCAGTCCCTTCTCATAGGAAAGGTACTTTTTTTTTGTTAATAGATGTGCTCATTTAGAGTCTCTGTAGAAAACCAGATGTCTTTGGAAGGTAATTTATACCAACTAAGGTCTATGTTTTAAATAAGTGGTATAAATCTCTGGATGTGCTCAAATCCCTCCACTGGCTATAAAGCAGTCATCAAGGATGAGCTTAGAGGAGATACCTGATCTATGAGGGATAAAGCTGGGTGGCTTGAATCTCTTCTAAGTGAATGGTAAAGGCCACAAGAAGACCTGTGGGATCTGGTCTGCTTCTGTCTGCATGACTGGGTTGGGAGGTGAGCCCCTGGAAGAGCTGCCCTGTCTGCTTGCAGCCATCTCCTCTGAAGCAAACCCATCGCTTCTGCAGTGAACCCATCATCTCTGCAGCCCACCCACCACCTCTGCAACCCACTCACCACCTCTGCAGCCAACCTATCACCTCTGCAGCCAAAGAAGCCACATTGAAAGCCTGGAAGAGAAGCTGTGCTGCTTTCTGGACCAAGTGAGCCCATTTCATGGGGATGCCTTTCCTCACTAAGGATGGAGGAATGGGACAGGCTGTTACAGGATTTCTTCTGGAGGCACATTTATCTCTATGTAGTCCATGTTAGCCATGGTAGGTTCCAATTAAAGGAACAACATGGGTTCCCACATCTTGCCTGCCAGCAGTGTCTTCCCCTAATTGTATGCTGATGCTCAGTCCTTCCAATCTATGCGCTTTTCCAGCACGATCACAGCCTTGATGGTTGCATGACTATGCCCAGCAGGCTCCCAACCTAATGTACTAATAGAGGGAAAAAATGGCAGGAAATGGCAGAACTGACACAAAATATCTTAGAGCCTTCCAGGGGCATTGTGCAAAGTGGTGTCTTGCTCATGTTAGGCTTTTCTTGCTCCGAGGAAGGAATATTTATAGCAGCCACAGGCCAAAGTGGTAGTGGCTCACCAGCTCTTAGCCATAAGTAGCCCTGTGGTTGGTCTTTGTCTTCCCCACATTTTAAGCAAGATGCATGTCTTTTGGCCACCTTTCTTCACATTGCAGCTGGACTCTTGGAGGGATACTGGGTCCCTGTCCTAGTGATGCTCAGCTGAGGAATGTGGCAGTTTAAGTGTACATGTTTTGCTCATAACTGGGTTGTCGCCTAGCACAGCAGCTTGGCATGGGTTAAATGGCACCAACTCATGTGGCATCTCTTCTTCCAAAGCACACGGCTTCTGTCCTACAAGAAGAAGACGTATTTGTTCCCTCTCTCTCCCCAGCTGTATTTCAGTCTATGGTATGGAATACCATCCCATCAAGACTGTGGAACAATGGGAAAAATATCCAAACACAGGTTAAAATTAATGCTTTTTTTTTTTTAATATTCATTATAAAGTTAACACATCTATCAAACTTAACTGGTAACAAAAAACAGTTACAAGACATCGCTAGTGTGCTGTCAGTAGAAAATAGGGTAAAAGCCAATGAGGTCACAAGCACAACAGCAGAGCAACAACACTGTCCCGATGAGTTATTTCCGCAAATATATACTCTTACTAATATATACATTTATTCATAAAATAAATAATCATAAAAAAATCATCAGACTTAACAAAATACTGAGGAAAAAAGGTGACAATCCTACTTTGTACAATAGCTTTGGAATTTCAGGTTGTATCATACATGCAATCTGTACAAAGGGGTGCTCAGGTGGGGTGAGGGCAGGGGCAGGCTGGGGAAGGGTTACAGACAGTGATGTAGCTTTGAAGAAGGCGATGTAATCAGGCAGACAGTCTGTGGGAAGGGAAAGCAATAGTGAAAAAAACCCACCCACAAGAAGATACTTGTCCTTGACTGCCGGACAAGCATGTTTTGTACCATGGGGGAATCCCCTGGGGTGCTACAGGTCTGTGTTTTATGTCTTCCACACTGCTGGTGGGCTCGTCAGATAGTCCAAAGCTACGACAGGTCTTGTTCAGGCAGGTTTTGTCCTGGGAGTGACAGAAAGCGATGCCGTAAGAGATAGATCGAGTGGGTCTCCACCGAGATGAAGAGACATAAGGCTGAGCTGCAGTCAGGGACAGGTGGGCAGTGGGGCAACCGGGTCTGGAGGAATGTACACCAGTGGGAGCCAGGGTTTCAGTGGGGAGGATTTCATCACACACATGAGTATTTTGGAGGTTTTGGGAGCCTGCCTTGGAAAGACTCACGCCTCTTGTGCTTTCCAAGTGGTAGCAGTGGGTGGCAAGTGCATGTTGGGAAGGAGCTCTAACAAGATGTTGCCTTCCCTCAGAAACATGGGTGATGCTCGGCTGCTTGCTAGCCTATGTCTGTAGCAGACATGCCTTCAGGATTTTTGGTGGAGTGGAACGAATGATGAGAAATAAATAAATACTAATAAATAATAAGAAGAAACTTGGAAGAGAAAGGAAAATGGGGAAAGCATCTCCTCACACCTTCCCCACTCTCCACTTCCATTCAGGGCTGTTCAAGACCTCCCTTGGTCCACAGAACATGTGTAAGGAAAGCAAGGTCTACAGAGACAGAGGAGGAGATCGAGTCATGTGGAAAAGACCTTTGTGACAGTTGTGCTTCAGGAGCTTTCTCTATCTTGATTGTATTCACATAACAGCAGTGTGTATTCACATCACACATTTGCCTGTAGATGACTTGGTAGGACTTGTCCATTTTCATTATATGCTCACCAACAGGAAAAGCAGAGATGCTTCCTTGGGGTCAAACTCATTACATACCAGTCAGTAAAGTGGATTCAAATAATTATTCTTACAGAATAGGTCCACCCTCTGCTCCCTTTGATACACTTGTAAGTCTGGCGTTATGGAAATGACACCTGATTTATATCAGTTTAAGTGAGAGCAGAATTGAACCCATGCACAGTTTTCCATCCTGAAGTCTCTAAAGACATGAGAGTTAGGCATCTGGAGTGGGATCCAGCTCATAGACAAGACACACACTTGTAGATGTCCACAAGCAGATGTCTCCCTGTGGGTTAGACATATAAACACCCATGTCTGATGGAGATCTAGTCAGCACAGTCAGTGAGGTTCAGAGGGTGGTTCAGCTCACCCTAGAGTGGACACTTACATTTGGCCAGCTGAATTGTTCTCTAGCCTCCACTGCTTGTTGACTAGGACCTCGACCGAGTTGCTCACACACAGCCATCTATTGCCATCTGAGATGCCCTGGGGTTTCTGAAGTATCTGCATGGAGCTGGCAGATACACCATGGGACTTAAAGGAAGTCCATACTCTTCCAGAGCAGCTTCTAGAAGCCAGTGGGGTACCCTAGAGCATCCCAAATGGCTCTAGACACCTATCTTCAATAATTCAGTTAAGCCCTAGATGCTATGTTTAGGCAAATGGAGCCCACCATTGGGCTTGTATGGGAGTTTAAGCACCTAGCTCACATGTAGATATCTGCATTTCAGCATCTCACTTTGTATTCTGAATCCCACCCTAGGTACCACTGCCTGGGAGTTAACTGCTGGCCTCTCCGTTTGCGTTTTAGAAAATCTCCCCCTCCAAGGTGGAGACGCACCAATGACACCTCCGGAAACTGCAGCAAAGTGGGAGAAAAATTACTTGCCCAAGTCCATGAAGACACTGGAAATGTCAGGAATGAGGACTTTCTCGAAATGGAGGCCACAGGAGCCTCTGTTTCCAATCAAATGGAAGTATCTGCACTCTGCAGCAGTTAACGGAGGCCTAAGGCAGAAGGGTCCTGTCCTCTTGCTGAGTGGTGATGAACTGCAGATCAGGAGCTTTTGTTGGAGCACACGAGAGGGAACAGGAAATATGAGCATGAGGGGAGCTAAGCCATGAAGAAAACAATTCAGCAAAAAGCAAGCCAGATCCTACTGCTGCTGCCCAGTGAGAGAGGGGAAATTCCAGAAGAGAGATTCTCCCATACCAAGAAGTCCCTACAATGACAGCCAAGATTTAGCTTGGAGGGAGGTAGAAAATAGGAGACATATAGCTATGAAGAAGAGATGGGATCTCCTGCCCAGGCCACATTCTCTCCCATCATCTTACACTCTCTCTACAGCTTCTCATCCAAACAGCTGCTTGGGTACACAACTGACAGATCTGAATGAACATCCCACTCACTCCCTATGCCACTGATGGCAGAGCATTGCCTTCTTGGCAGCCTCAGCTCTGGAGCACGTCTCTGGAAGAGCCAGGAGTAATTTTCCTGTTTGCAGCCTATTTAACCAGGTGCAATGGCTGGTATCTGCAGGACAGTTTGATTTGGTGCCTTTTCATGGCCCTGTTTTATATTCCCAAAGCAATATCATTAAGGCATCAAGGGAAGCCTGGGATAATTTCCATAGTGCAGAACCTCTGACTCAATTCGCAACTCCCAGCTCCTGCAGAGTGCTCATGCTGTAACCCTGAATATCCCCAGAAACACCAAATCCCAGATTTTCAGCAGTGAAACCTCTCTTTGAAGCTAAAAAAAAAGTGACCCAAAGCTCATAGTGTTTCCCCTGTATTTGAATTTAAGGACGGAGGCATGAACACACGTGATGGATGTATTATAATCCATGGACATCTCTTTAGTAATATATCTGAATGCACTGAAAACACCAACAATATTTTAGATTGAGTGGCAGAAGAAATTGTTCTCTGAGGTTTGCTAATACAGAAGTCCTGCAATGCTCAGCTAAGAGTGGAGCACTTCTGTCTGCAAGGCTGATGTGGTTGGTGTTGACTCAGAGATTTCTGTACCATATTGTATTTGGTGGTGTGGTTGTCTCTGCAGTACCCTCCCAAGATTAAATCCTGACTGCTTTAGTTCTGCACATGAAGCCCCTCATAATGAGTGGAAATAATTCTGGAGAATTCAAAATGGTTTGAAGAAGACTGTCAGTGCCGAGCATGACACTTAGCCAAAAGAGATACATCAGAAGGTCAAGTAATAGAAAATGTCATGCATTTCCCTCCCCATGTTTTTCTTTTCTCTGAGAAAGAGAAGCCCCCAAATTCTAAAACTAAACCAAAACAACAAGAAAAAAAAACTCCTAAACTTTCCATTTCTTTCATAGAAAGAAAAGAGGCCAAATTCACCCCTCATAGGTAACTCCGCTGTCTTTAATGAGGTTGGATGTGGAACTGATGGGGTCTGTCAAACCCACCTGTTCAGCTAAAGGAAAGGTTGGATAGCAGCATGTAAGAGGATGGAATTATGTTCCTTTTTTGTTTTTATTTTTTATATTTGTGTTACTTGGTTGGATGATATCTTCTCCCTTTTCCCTGGTACTGCCAGACACATCCCTGATACAAACCATCTGCCTGAGGACAAACCTCAACAGAAGTGAAGACTGAAGGGAAGGGCACTATGGATCATGGAGGCTGAGTTGGCCAGCTCCCATTTGTGGGAAATGAATTACCTTTTTCTTTTGAGTATAGACTGGTGCATCACCCAGCTAAACTGTGGTGAAGGGGAAATTTTTACAGGAAACCATTTCCAGACAAGTGCACAATTCAACTGTCTACAAATAGGCATCTCGTGTCATTTTGGACACCCTACAGTCTCTGACATGTCTGCCCAGGTTTAGGACTTGTGGGAGTCCTGTGTCATTGACGCAACAGCTGGATCCCAATAGGATATTGTAGGGCACCTAAAATGTCACCAGATGCTTATATTATTGAGTGAGCCCTAAATCTCCTCTGTAAGGAAGGCCCTACTGTTTTCACAGAATGGGAGAAACTGAGGCAGAAGAAGGCTCTGGGCTGTATTTAGATCATCTCCTAATGAGGCCCAATGTAGGCATGGTGATGTATAGGGAGCGATGGCACTTCGCTCATCATTGGCTCAATTTTCATGTGGCAACCCTGATTTGAGGCATCTAGCATAGGCAATGGAGTGGGATCTTAGTTTTCCAAAGACACTTTCTGAATTCATGTGTATCAGGGAGCGATGGCCCAAGTCCCGTCTTCAAAGCCATGGGGTCAGATGCAGGCCTAGCATGTCCACTTAGAGTGTTCCCAGACCCCTAGCAGGCTCTCCTTCTTCCCCGCTCATGGGTAGGCAGAGCCAGACCCAGGACTAGGACCCCCGGATGCACTAGGGCTGATTAACAGAATTCACGCAGACATTTTTCATTGACTTTAGTAGCAGCTGCTCAACCCCTTACATTATGTCATCATCGTGGTTGACTAATTACATAATAACACCAAACAAGTATGCATAGGCTTCGTTAAAAATCCCTTGAATGGGGTGTAAGTCCCCGACCACTGAGCTGTTTCAAGCCTGACCCCAGCTTTGAATAAAGGAGTACAATTTCCAGCTCATCTCAGCTGATGATCAGATTGTAGCTTCACCTCCTTGACTCATGGTGGACTTCACATCATCAGACTGTACCCATTTAAGAGCTCATCATCTAGTATGAGCTCATCAGCTAAAGCCAAAGGAAAGACAGAGGTACATCCAGAGGGCAATTTACCGAACATAGCTTAGATACCATCCTAGGCTATAATGAATCACCTTCTGGACTTGTTTGTTTCTTGCCATTGATCCTAGCAGAAAACTAGATATATAGCTTAGACTAGATGACATGGACAGATGAAATAAATTGCACTGCTGCAGTCAAAATCTGTTTGTTCCTCTTAAGAGGCAATTGCTCAGCAAATGCCTAGTTTGGGGTTTTTATTCCTCAATGCTTCCCAAAGAGCTTCACCTTCTTCACCTGCTAGTGATGTTGGACTTGGTTCTGGTGCAAAAGAAGAAACAGTGGATGTTAAGATGCTGTGCGTGGTCAGAGCCCAGCTCCCATGCATGGAAGCCAAATCCTTCAACTCATTTCTTCACTGTTATGATATAAAAGAAGGAGTTTGAAACCACCTTGCTTAAAAATATTAGGGTAAGATTAGTTGTGGTGTGACTCTGCTGAAGTCAATGAATTGACAGGGACAGTGACCTGCAATGATTTGCATCCTCGCTGTTGGGGCACCATTCACTGACAGAAGTACCTGGTGGGATGTGTCTAACATCTCTTGCTGTGACTGCTAGCACTGCATCATAGTAAGTAAATCAGACTTATCTTCCCTTGTCCCATCTTTTGCAATTCGTCGATGCCTTCCACTGCATATGTGGTCTTCTTCGGTGTTTGCTTTCTTAACAGCTTGTGTTTGAATATTGGTTATTGTGGCAATGTCCCCCTGCAATGGCTTCCTTCTCTATTTGCCATAATGATCAGATTTTCTTTGTCTCCCAGACTGTCTTGCAAAAATCAGTCATGCATCCATTAATTGGTCCATCTTTCTCTCAGTTTTTAGTGATCTGTTGCTTTCTGCCAGCTGGTGTGTGGCCATCCATTGGCTGCAATGTTTACCTGTACAGATATGATGGATTGGTTTTCTCCCCATTTTTGTCTTTGCCTCTCTTGATCTCTTCCTCTCACCTTCCCTCCCTTCTGCATCTCTGCTCTCATTTCATTGCAGCTTTTTTTGCAGAGCTTTGATAGAAGTGCCTCCATCAATAGGCAAAGCTTGCTTGTGCCCTTGGGCACAGCCCTGAGACAAATGGGTGATGCATAAACTGCACCAGCCTAGGAGTAGTCCCAGGAGACGCCATGACTCAGAGTCAGCCCTTGGAGGCATCATTTCCTCCTGTTTTCTTTCTGACGGGATTAAGCTCTGTTTGTTCCCTGCCTCTTCTGCATACTCCCTCCTTTAGTTCCTGGGAATGAACTGACACAAAGGGAGAGAAGAGCACTCTGATTTCTCTACAGAAATGTCCAGGTGTGAACTAGCTAACAGTCATGATGACATTGACATGAACAGACTCTTATGGGTCACTGGGAGTTAGATCATGCCCCATTTCCCTTCCTGTACTGAAGAGGAAGAAAAAATGTCAGTCCATTGTCCTTTTCCCAAGATAGGAACCCAACGGTATGGGTAAGGCAACGAGGACACAGGACAAGGGCATCTGGGGCTAAACAGGCTATGACTCCGTGCTTGATTCACCACTCATTTATGCCAATATCAACAGGGAATAACTCAAGCAGAGTTACAGTGCTGTGAATACCAAGGTGATGGGCTGAGGTTGACGCCTGATACCCACGTGGCTGAAGGAAGCCCTGATGCCCATCAAGGAGGTGAAAGCTGTTTCTGTAAACTGACAATCCTGATCTGAAATCAGTAGAGCAGCATGCAAAGACGGCGAGTCAGAGGTGAACAGCAGAGATGGAGCAGTGCTGCAAAGTTGAGATTTCGCTCCGTGTCCAAAATTGCCAAAAACTCTGGGCTGGTTCAGAGTCCGGAGTTTATGCATTTTAACCTTTGCCACTTTGAGAGATGGGAATGGCTGTAGAAAGTAGGTGTGGAATAAAATTTGGCTTGAGTATGAAACTGTTGCAGTCTGTGGGGGGGCGGTGGTGGCGGATTGGTTCACCATCATGTAAATTAATGGGTGACAAGCAGTCCTTCAGAGTTATGTTCCCAAGAGACTTGTGGTCTAAGGGTTTTGCTAAGTGCCCAGGGGGAAGCCTGCATGAGGTGCAGAAAGCGGATGGACTAAGTGCACTTTCCGCTGTTGGTGATGGCATTCTTTAACGAGGCGGGAGAGGTAAACGCTTTCCCTTTCCTCCTATATGGGACGAAGCTGAGCTGAGATACTGAGGAGCTGGATGTCCTACGCCCAGCAGCGAGCGTTCAGCCCCAGGAGACTTGCTCTGCACTGCATGTTTCCAAAGAAGACTCGTTGGCTGAGCCACATACCAGACCACAGCTGGACCAACATCTGCATTTGTGGGACTGTCTCCTTCTCAATGCACACACCGAGTCCTCTTCATTTCACGTATCAGGCACTGAACTTTTCTGTACTGTGCACATCACCTGTGTGCCAACAGAGCATTTGCAGGAAACCATCAGCAGTTTTCTCTCTTTCTCTCCCTCTCCCTCTCCTTCTCCCTCCCTTTCTCTCTACTGCATCCTATGTCAAAACTGGCAGAAGCTACTATGCTAAAAAGTTCACGCAAAGAGCCTGCCCACTCTACAGCTCTATTATATATTTGTAGATTTCTCTGGTTCCAGGGCAAAAGCAAAGGAGGATTTGCATGATTTATTTTTTTTTAAATCATTAATTTATCTGCTTTTTTTTTCTTTTACTGCTGTTGTTGTTGCTCATATTATAGACAGAGTCTGGCCATTTGGGTATGCAGATAGACCTCAGAAAGCTTAGTGCTGCTGTTCAACACAGCCTCTGCCTGGCTGAGGGAAAAGGAGATACTTAGGAAGATGCAAGGCTTTCAAAGGACACTTAATCACACGAGTCACTTCAAGTGGGTGAGAGCAGAGCAAATCCATGCTTTTGCTGATGCTCTTCTTTCCAGCTCTGTGTTGTCGGCTGGTTGAAAAACCACTGTCTCCTACAGGAGGCATCATTGGGGCGTAACTTGTGTGACTGCCAGATGTACCTCGGGATAGCCCAGAAGTCATTAGACCTATTCTATCCAACCAGTTTTAGCCTTTTTAAAAGTTTTTATTCTTTTAATATCAAAAAAGTAGACTTCTCTCATGTCTGCAACCTCAGAGGAAGTAGGCTCAAATCCATTTCTCCACTTGGAGCCCAGCAAAGGGTTTTGCCTGCTTTATTTGCACGTGTGGACATCGTAGACTCGTATGCACTCCTGGCAGCGGACGTAGCAGCACCAGTGGAAGATACAGTGACACTTCTCTTTACGTTTCTCAGTCCTCGTGTTGTGCCCGCGGCCGCAGCACAAAAGGTCGCAACCGTCAATCCCATGGGAAGTGACATTACAGATCCTGTCACGGGTCCCAAAGGAACCTGTCTCAGGGTTGGGCTCACAAAAGTTTGGTGAGTTCTCATAGTAAACCAGGTCCTTCTCAGTTGGAGCCTTGAAGAAGTTGTATTTGGGCCTGAGGGTCTCGACCCAGCCACGGGATTCTCGATGTTTTTCCACCACCATTTCAGAAGCGCTATCGTACTTGTCCTTGAGGTAGTCACCGATGACCCTGAAGTCTGGTTGAGACCACCAGCACGTCTTCACTTCGCAGCTGCCTGAGAGGCCGTGACATTTGCACTTAAGATGCATGAGTTCAATAATAGACTGAAAAAGAGGAGAGGAAAGGAAAAGAAGAAGGAAGACGTTAGCCTGTAATCAAAACACATATTGCGTTCTGCTATTTAGCCAGGATTTCCTAAAGAATTGCAGTGTTTTCACAGATGTATTTACACACTTGTGGACAAAAATCACCTTATCCTCCAGTCGATGCCCTGCACAGATGCTGGATCTGAGACAGATAAAACCTCTGCAACTTTATTGTTTTCAGTGACTGTCTCTGATTCTCACCCCAATTTTAAGCATCTACCAAGTGCTTTCACTAAGGGCTGAAGTTATTTCTGTGCGTACGAACTTCTATCTTATCAATGTTTATGGGTGAATATTGCAGTCCTGTCACCCAGGAGCACAATTCAGACACATCTAGGCAGAGAAGCGAAGAAGACCGATATCTTCTAAAACAATGTTTTTGTAAAGGAAATGCTCATCTATTACATTGAAAATTAAATAAATATGAAATGTCCTAATAATCTAGTCCAGATCGTTTATGTATGTTTTGATTAAGTAAATAAGATTCTAGCCTTGCTTGTGGCTATATTCAGAAACCTAAAAAGTAATGTATTTTTATTTTTAAGCCTGAAATGATTTTTCTAAAACCTTTTCAAAGAAAAAAGTAGGAGCCCAACTTTTTACTTTGAAAGGCTTAGATTTCAACATAAAACCCTGCCCTGGAATAAATGGAAAGGTGATTATTGATCCCAGAAGTTTGCTATTCGCTTTTACCTGTTATGAAATTAGTCTAAAAGTTTCTAGAGGTGTTGCCCTCCAGTATTCTGAGGTGGGAGACAGCCTTATGCAACTTACTTGATAATCTGCATTTTCAGACTGATCAGCAAATTTCCGGGTACGTGAACAGACTAGTGCCAGCCTGAGTCCAAAAGATTTGCCATGAATCAGCACCTTGGTGTTCACCAGGTGCTTTCCTGTGTTATTTACGGAGTATCACCCGCCGCAAAGGAGGTTGTAATTAGCAATGAGAGAGAACCACAAAATGCTTGGTTCATATAATCATACTGAACTTAATCAAAGCTTCTGGCCTGGTGGTAGGGTTTGAGTTCATATGGGAACTAATATGAAACATTGCCTATGGCTCAGGTTTAGCTGGAAACACTTGAGCATGGAGGCATGGAAGAGCTACTCCATGAGTGCTGGCACAGTGAGAATGGAAAAAACTAGTGCTTTATAAAATAGTAGGATTTCAAATAATGGTGTGACATTTGCTCTCTAATCTTTCACATCTGTAAAATGTTCAAAAATAACTCAATGTTAATAAATGTCAATAATTCAAGTATCAAGATTTACAATAAAAAGCCCTTCTGCAGGTGTGTGATCACAGAGATGTTTGCTCAAAGCTCAGTTATTCCAAGGATTCTCACTTTAAGGAATATCACTCCTTTCCATTCTACCCAGCTTCTCCACAGTCTTCTTCATCTCATTATCTACCCCAGAAACTGCCACCAGCAATGCACAATGCCTTGGGGTACCGGGAATAATTTGGGACAGTGCTGGAGGAAACCACATTATTGCTTGCAGTCATCTTCATTGTGGACAATTTTTGTTTCTGGTGGTATTTAATTTTGAAGGGTTGTCTCCCCTATTTCAGAGCAGCTCTCCTGTGGTGTGAGGTGGGATAAGTCCACTGGGGGTTGACGGTGTCCACCTGAGGAGCTCACACTGAAGTCCTAGCCTGCCTGAAGACAGCTGTTTCCCAGCACAGTCCAACTGTGTTGGCTTTGCTATAGCTCACTGCACAGCCATATGTCCTCCTAAGCATGTGTAAGGTCTGCTCCTGAGGGAACAAGACCATATTAATCTCTTTTGGTTACAGTGAGACATGTTTCCTCCACAGAGGAATAAACTATCACAAGTCTATTATCTGAAAAAAAATACTGTTATCTCAGAGGAGCTGCGACATGGTCTCCATTAGCAGGAGCTTTATGATTGAATTTCATTAATTGTTTCCCATAGATTACATTCTTCTGGCATTTATGGGCTATTCTTGAGATGAAAAAGAGAATGTCATCTTACTGGGATTGTTCCACCTTATGGAAAAGATTCACTGTGTACAAGGCAGTCACTGTGATGAGGGCAAGACTTTGTGCTTTCAGTTCCCTTATACATTTTGCTCTGTGACTGTTTGAAGTCAAAACACATTAGCTGGCTTTGGGCCATGGTCTAAGTTTAATCAGGAGGCACAAGAATCACATTCCCTCTCATTTTCTTTAAAAATTCCCTGGGAAATGGAACAGTGTTGAGAAGAGAGGTGGTGGGAAATGCTCTCCTGCTCTTCCCTACCTTCAAGCCTACAGAGCAGAGTGGTGATCCCAGGGCAATGGACAGTTGCACTCAGACTAGGATTCAGTTGCTTAAACTCATGCATCTAATGCCATTTGTGACCTCCAGGGGTTTCTAAGGCATCAGTCACAAGATGGCAGAGGACCTGCAGGAGTCTTTCCCAGTAGCAGCACAAGGACAGGCTGGATACTTCAGGATATCTCAGTTCATACTAAAATGCATTTACTTAAGCAGCTGAATCCTCCCCATAAACCCTGGTCCATCTCTCTCAACCTCAGATGTCTACAGTGCAGACATCTCTGGCTGTACAGCTCACCTTCTTCCTACAGCCAGCTGAGGTGGACAGGCATAGTAGGGCACCATTAAGTGAGCTATTTCAAATGACTCCTTCAAGCTGAGATGAAATCCCATCCTAGACCTGTCTGTCTTGATCCATTCTCTATAAAGACATCTGAAACACTGACTCCAAGGTCATAGAATCACAGAATGGTTTGGGTTGGAAGGGACCTTAAAGAGCATCTAGTTCCAACCCCCTGCCATGGGCAGGGACACCCTCCACTAGCCCAGGTTGCCCAAAGCCCCATCCAACCTGGCCTTGGAGACATTTACATTTGGATGGGTAAATTTACTTATAGCTTTCATAGGTCACCTCCCTGACGAGAACTATCATAGGACAGGTATCACCATGTCATGATGTAAACCATCCCAGATTTAGGTTTGGTTCTTCCCCTCAGTTCCCTCCCCCTGTTCATTGTGGCAGGTAAAAAAAGATTTAAGGGAGCTCGAGAAATGTGAAACTAAATGTCCTTACGGTCCTTCCAGCTTCGTTGTTGTGCCTGTTCATGGCTGATCGAGCGTCTGGTCTATTCTCTCGGGCATCTGCAAACTCCCGAGACACCATGCTCCCAAATTCCACGTCCTCGCTGCAGCCCCCCCATTTCCAGCCTTCCCCAGGAGAGCCCTTGTGGCGGGTGTCACAGCCGCAGATGGTGGCCGAGCCCTCGGCGCAGGATCTGGTGACCGCGAAAGCCACTCCAGCAGAGGCAATGGCATGGACAAAGGCTGATTCCCTGGTAGCTGTGAAAGAGAGAAATCAATGAATAGGGACCATACCTGGCTATGATCAGCCCTGTGAACCCCTCCTCTCGAGGGCATGGCAGAAGGACAGTAAACTCTCCTCTTCCCTGTGGTCCGGCTTGGACCTACTCCAAAGGCATTTTCTCACACCAGGAAATAAGCTCCTGTGTAGACAGGACCAGGCTTGATTCAAGCCCACTGAGGTCAGCCAAGAAGTTTTCACTAAGGTCATCCTAAGGTCTTAGGATGGGGCCATGGCAAAACAAAAAGCAGTGCAAACCTGAGTGTCAGGAGGTATACAGAAAATACTGTATGGTACTTTGCAGGCAATGCACCACGTAGCCATACCCTGAGCCACAGTCTTGGTGTCAGATGCACAGAATTTGGGCTATGTTCCCATAACATGAAAAATGCAGGTCTACCCTTAATGACAGCCTCCAACCTTAGTGGTGGGACCAGCACCAGATAAAGCACCTCATCCTCCTTGATTGGGAGAGCTGATGGCTGGAAGGCAGAAAAATGCCAGGACGGCCAGATACTACCCAATCCTCACTATGTAAACGAAACATTGTCCCCACCCTCCATCCTGAGGCCACCTTCTCTTCCTGGGCTGTCTAGCTCACTTAGAGACAGTGTTCAGTATATGTCATCTTGCAGCTATCCAAAGTTTTGCTCACTTGCCTAATTAAGGCCCCTGCCAAGGGGACTGGAAATGAGCTTTCCTTTTCTGTGCATTGCCTCAGGATGGTGGGTGGGATCAGCAAAAAGATTTCATGGTTAAAGCTCTGGAGCCTTGGTCTCTGTGGAGACCTTCCTTCACAGTCTTTCATCCTAGCTGCAGCTGGGTGGGGAGGGGCAGTGCGGCATTAGTCTGGTTTTCCTGGTTTCCAGTGCTTTTTCTAACCAAAATTTCTGTGCCAAAATTAAACCCAAACATTTCAAACTGTTTTGCAAATGGGGAATATACCAAAATATCTTTTTTTCTCCCCCCCCCCCCCCCCCCGTATTTGGTCTCATTATGTTTCTTCATTCAATAGAAGTGACACTGGAGTTCAACACCACACCTCAGAAAACACCATTGCAATGCTTTTTGGCTTCAGCAAAATGGCATTTTTATCATGAATGGGGATTTCAACAGGGCTATTCTCAGTCCCTGAGGCAATTCTAAGAAGATACAACGATTCTGATAACTGGCCTCCCTTAGCCTCCTACACCATTCCCCACATGAGCTCACCTTGTGCCTGTAGACCAGTTAGCCAAGAAAGCATGTTGTCTCTGACCCTTTGAGATAATTAGGCTAGGACAGTGTTGAAATATGAATGGATCTATAAAGGCAGAAGGTCAGGTTTTCAGTTGATGCAGCTTCACCAGCTTCTACTGAGCTTTTCATCAGCTGATGATGTGCCTCCTCAAAACCACTCAAACCTTCTCTGCACCATATTTTGCTGATCCGAGCTTTCCCTGGGCATTTTGGCTTAATCTTTAACTTCTAGATCCTTCCAGGCTTTACTAACACGAGGAGAGTTTAATATGCCAAGCCAAAAACCCAACATGTTCTCGGGGAGAAATCAAAACTGCATGCTTGCAGAGCAGTCCTGGCTGGATGGAAGGCTTAAGCAAGAACTTGTGCAGCACCGCTTCGCTTTGGGAAGACTACCAAATACAACAATATGCAAATCAAATAATGTGCATGAACTTACAAGCCGAAGGTATGAGCAATGTCCTGGAACATGTTGTCAATGCATATTGTGAGGTTAGTAAGTCACCAAGGGCTAGAACCAAAAAAGGAAAATGCAGGAACTTTCAGTTCCACAATGTGATTTTGAAAAACCCTTGTTCAGCATCTATCCAGCCTGGAGGATCCCACCTTCCTGCAACTGATGACCATACAGTTCCTGAGCTGTGTGAAAACTCAGCTTTTGAGCATGAACAGGTGAGTCCAGTTCTAAAGGACTGCGGACTTGGCAGCTTGCACTTGCCTAAGCCCAGGTGGGATCCAGAAACCAAACCTCAGGGGTGAGGATCTTGGTATGGTGTCTCCAAGAACATTGATGACCAGACCTGGGGTCTGTAAAGGGCAAAGGCTTCTTGTAGAAGCCAGTCTGACAAGCTAGTGGGATGAATGCCATTACTCTCTGGTAGGGAGGTGGAGGGTATAGTGCCTGACCAGAGAATAGCTGACACACCTCCCACCGCCTCCCACTGTGGCCTAATTGGTCTTGAAACTTTTTGATATGCTGCTATGTCATGGACAGGAGAGGAAGGTGATAATTATTCTTCTTCTCCCCCCTTCTATCTGACAGCTGTAGTAGCTAAAGCACGTTGCTTGGATAGGTTAGCTCTCATCACTTGGGAATCACCCCTTCCTCTGCTTAGGAGGAGAGATCTGATCCAGGCCTTTGGCTACTTGGGAAGGTGCTATAGGCGCTGAACTGGTGTTTGCAAATGTCATGGAGACCCCCTGTGCCTTGCCATGCTGAGACTGACAAGAAAATATCTACAGTCATGGTGTTTGTGCAGAAAAACTTCTCCTGCGTGGGGATGAGAGGGGTGGCCTTGGCTTAGGAGTTCATAAGTTGTGAATCCTACCTTGGATTCAGCAGGAACCATTAGCTGAGAACAGAGGTGTTTCTCTGTGCACACAGGTGCAGAGCTCACCAAAACCCAGGGATCTTCAGGCTACGCAGCCAGAGAGTCTGCAGAATTTCTGCATTCTCTGGGACTTGGTTGCAGCTGAACAAGGGGATACAGGAGCACTGGTTTGGTTGTAGATACCCAATTCTGCCTAAATCCCAGGTCCATTTCCTAAACTCTCCACTGGTGCTAGCTCTTACTGAAAGCCTACAGCTCCAGGAGGGTATTGATACGATTTGCCTTAAGAAGCACCGATTATACTCAACTCCCCTCTTCCCAGAAAGAGCCCAATGCCTTTTTACAGCCTGTATACGAAGTAATCACCCCCCTGCTTTTGAAATGCAGCCACCCCTGGGGTGGAGTGCAGCCACCACTTAACAGCACACAACAGGAAGCAAAATAGCATTGTATCTGATCGTAACTACCTGGGGAATGTAGGCAGGCAGAGCGAAGAAACTGAAATCTGGCCCGGGGCGCTGAGGTTAGGAGTTTGTCTCTTGAGAAAGTTGCAGCCGATCTCTTAATGACTCCATGAAATTAGGGCACTGGGTTTATATCTCCTACCCCTAACTTAAGGCACCGAGTTCGATATTGACGCAGATGGAAGAGCGCCATCGCGTGAATCACGTCCTGCCACCTCCTAAGTTATAGGACTGTCCTCTGATTACTAAGCAGACCTGACCCTGCTGAGCTCTGAAGAGTTCCCCAGGTTGTAGCCGGAGGCGGTGTGGCTGCAGGAATGGAGAAGGAGTGTATAGAGATATAGATAAGCAGAAGGAAAGCATGCACTTGTAATGGAAATGAGGGGTTATTAAGGTGCCATATAAAAATGCAAGAGACTTAGCAAAGATAACAGGAAAGTGCAGTATATTTGTCAGGTCGCCTCATTCCTCTCTGGGTGGTTCTGGTAGCAGGAGACAAGCAGCTCGTTATGACTTGAAGAGAGCTTCTGGAAAGTCATCTGGCAAGAGAAGGTTAATAAGGACTAATACCTCATGGGGATGTTGACTTAAGAGCATTTTAACCACTTTGTTTTCAGTGCAGCACAAGGTCACCAAAGCTCTGGCTTCAGCTCATGTAATTCCTGCCTGCTCCTGAGTTTCCCTGCAGGGCTTAGAGACTTGGATGGCTGGTGCTCCAAGGTACCCAGTTCCGGACCCTTTTGGGGTGGTTGGCTATGAGTAAAAAAGGCACTGAGACTTACAGAGGGCCTTTAGGGATGCTTTGTAGCTGCCTCCTCATGTAGAGTTCTCCAAGTCACCGGTTGCTTCTGGAGATAGTTTCCTAAGGAGTCCAGAGTGTGAAGCTGGGAGCCTGAATGTCCCATGCAGAACACCTCTGACCACCCTGCTTCAGCAGCAGAAACATCTTGGGGTGCAAAAACACAGTATCAGTATGAGAATTCAGATGCCTGAGGATGAGATGACCAAAGATTTGATTTCCTGCTTTCTCAGAGCTTTTTTACGTGACTTTGGGCAAATCCTTTAGTCAGTCTGTGCCTCTGCTTCCTTATCCATACACCTGAGGACAATCCTGCTTATCTCAGGAGCCTGCAATGCTAAATTCAGTGATGTTTTCAGAACTGTGAGCCAAAGGTGTTAGAGTCGAATTGAGGGTCATCAAGTTGTGAGTTGAAGAAGGCAAATGAATAACCACGTAAATATCTCAACTGTCTAATTTATGAAACCTGCTCTCATGTCTTCTTCTGCCCAGACAGTGACTTATTTTCCCTGAACCTTTCTCTGAATGACTAAATGATTAACCCCAGATCAGGTAGATATCCCAGATATGAGAGAGGAAGGACTATGGTGATGCAGAAGGATGAACATAATGGCTTACTGTGGTCTTAAAAAGCTACAGTGCCTTTTTACCACCTTTGTACCATCGTACTGCTGTCCCCACTGTTGGCACCCTAAATTTTTCCTTCCTCCCTCCCTGCACAGTGCCCTGGTGGTCACAGCAGGTTCCTGGGACAGCAAAACAACCCACCTTCAGATGTGTTGGGAACTGAAGTTGTAAGTCTTGTGTCCTGGACCACAGCTCAAAGGGCTAGGCAGTATTTCAGAAAGGGAGCACCACTCTTTCCACTGACTGCTCTTTAAAAAGAAGCAGTGAGATCTGTGCAGTCAAAGAAAGAAAGAAAGAAAGGGAGAGAGGAAGAACGAAAGGAAGGAAGGAAGCAAGATGTCTTGCTTGAGGTGGTTCTGGGCTGTACATCTTGTGAGGAAGGAAGCAGACCTCAGCAGCTGAACATATAGCCAAGCAGTAGAGATGGACATTGCTCTAAGGGGTTTCCACTCAGCATGCCACTTTTCTAGATGGTCCTCCTGAAGGTGTGGAAGCTCCTTTGCAAAGGGAACCTTGATGTCTCCAGGACAGGTACTGACTCTGTTCTGTGGAGATAAACCTCCTACACCAACAACCCTTTACTGCCCAGGACCTTGTCACCATCCTTTTTGAAACATTGCTCTTGTAGTGAAACAATGACTTAATGACTTTTTGGGCTGGGAAATGTATAAACAACATGGAAAAGAACAGAATTGTCCCAGATTATTCCAGGAGACATATGATAGTGAAGGAAAAAGTTACCACATCTTAACCACTCCTCCCAGCCATCATTAGCATGTCTGCTCTTGAATAGAGGATCCTACTCCCTGTTCCACACCAGGAAAGACACTGCAATGGTGTCGCTGCAAGCTCTGAATTTCTGACACCACAGACTTCTTGAGTGCTCTTGGGAAGAGTCACTTAGCAAGCAGGGTAAAATGGAGAAAATACCATATCTGCTTAGCAGGGCTACAGGGAAAAGGCATGCTGTTTTCTCTCAGCTTCGTTTTTCAAAGCTAAAAGACAAGAAAAAGCTACCTGTTCTGTCAGCTATTTCAGACACCCAGACACCCATCTCTGAGGGGCAGAAGGTGTAAAGTCTTTCCAACACTTGTCTGGTAGGGCAGGTACCCAGGGAGTGTGAGAAAGGGTTTCAATTCCCTCCTTGGCCCGAGGGGATACAAACCCACAGCTCTCATGCTAGGATTTGCACAACAGTTGACACTACATTGACTCTGGATTTTTTTTAAAAAATAAATATCTAAATAAACCCCAAGAACCAAGAAACTGGAAATAAAACTGGGGGCAGACTAGTGTTTCTGGTATTTGGAGCCAACACAGCCCTATCTCTTATGCTGGAAGCCTATTCTAACAGCTCAATTTCCCCCTGATTGTGGTCAGGGTCCTTCTTGCAGATTAGACATCACGGGGATTGCAGGGGAGGAAGGCGTTGTCCAATGGACGAAGATGGTGAGGAATTTGTGAAATGAGCTTTGAGAGTTTTGGAAGCCCTGTCTTTTATTCGAGGTGAAGTGAATGCTATCAGCACACTGTTGTTTTGTCCTTGAATCCATCAAGAGAGCCACCTTACCTAGATATGGGAGCAGAGCTGTGCCATTCCCTTGTGGGGAGGGTCACCCATAAACACCTCCATGATGAAAGCTAAACCAGAAGGGATTGAAAGAAAGGCCATGTTGCACAACTTTGAATGGAAAAGAAGGATGCCAGAAAAGATTAATACCAAAAGCTCCTCACCATGAATGCAAGAGCTGAAGTACTGATGGTGAAAAAGTCAGTGCCTGCTCGTTATTTGCAGCTACACTGAAGTCAAGGCTGGAGGATGGCCTCAGCTCTGTAGGGTATCTCTCAGAGTACCTTGAGCCAGAGCCTCATCAGATATTAAGTAGATGGTAACCTCCAGGGCAGGTGGGTTTCTTTAGACTCACACTGACAGTTGTGCAGATGCAGCTGCCTTCTGAATAGCAGAAGTGAAATCCAATGGGACCGGTGGGTCAGAGCTCACAGGAGCTGCAAAAACAGACATACAGATCACTATTGGCTTATACTAACATGAACAGCATTGCCTGCTGGCCCCGAAATCTGGGTGCGGAATAGGCAAGGATCACCTGCAGCAATGAAGCCTTGCTTGTCCCAGATACCAGGAGAAGAAGATAGTCCCCTCAGCCCTGCTGGCCTCTGTGCTAAACTTGCCAACCAGCAGACCCTCAGAGCCAAGGATTCAGGACATGGAGATGATGACATCCCCAACCTTACGATGCTCTTTGCACTAAAGGGGGCTTATAAGAAAGATGGAGACAGACGTTTTAGTAGGGCCTGTTGTGATAGGACAAGGAGTAATGGTTTTAAACTAAAAGAGGGTAGATTCAGACTGGATATAAGGAAGAAATTTTTTATGCTGAGGGGGGTGAAACACTGGCACAGGTTGCCCAGAGAGGTGGTAGATGCCCCATCCTTGGAAACATTCAAGGTCAGGTTCGATGGGGCTCTGAGCAACCTAATCTAGTTGAAGATGTCCCTGCTCACTGCAGGGGGGTCGGACTAGGTGACCTTTAAAGGTGCCTTCCAACCCAAACCATGCTATGATTGTATGATTCTATGAACTGAAGGGTCACATATCAGAGCACAGGACATATTTCTCCCCAGGGAAAGGTGGGAAAACAAATGTTAAAAGTCCTTTTTTTTTTTTTTTATGATCACAAGGAAGCAAATTGTTTGCCAATCAGAACCATTAAATATTGGCACAGCACCAGGTGAAGACAGAGAACAGGGAACCCCTTGGCACACACTGGCTGACAGATCCATCCACGCTGCAGAAGCAGTGCCCAAGCGCTGGAGGGGAACAAGCGTTGTTCCCATCGTAGGGGAGGAGGAGGATCACAGAGGTGTCATGGATACTGTGAGCCTGACATTGCTTGTGGGGAAAATACTGGGAACGTTGGAAACAAAATATTGGCTCTTGTGGCCTTGGAGGCAGGCGAGCTTCAGTTTCACCACATTCCTCTCGATTGTAGCAATAGAGGATCCCATCTCAGATAAACCAACTGAAAGGGTTTTACATAAGCTGGCTGGCTCAGTCTCAAGCTTCCTCCAGCTCCTCTCTGGAGCGGCCCCTGTTTCCAGCATTGATACTTCCCCCGACCCATCCTCACCAACCTCAAGATGTTGGCCTCCTGCAACAGCATGTCCTGGCCTGGCACCGAAGGCTCCTCAACGACCCCCTTAACCCAAAAGAGGATCTTTGTACCACACTTGCTGTTTGCTTTCACAGATGCATCTGCTACCCATTAGGGAAGGCGGAGAGGAGCATGTTGTGGCCTTTGATGCACTCAACACAAGGATTATACAAGAAGGGGACAAGTCTGGCTTCCTGGTGGGAAGGTGAATCATTCCACAGAGCATGTTCCCAAATTTGATAGCACGTGCTGTATTCATACTAGGTATATTGGAAAATGCTTTCCAAAGTCAAAGCTTTAGGAAGAGATCCTGAGGTTCTTTAAAGCTTTCTTTTCTTTACTTGGTTCCACTCCCAAGTCTAAACATTGAGTAGCCAAGTGGCCCGACTCTGATTTTCTCCTCGATCACAGCAGCAGCAGTCAGGAAGTCCTTGTTGTTACTCTGAAAAGACTTTGGAAGCCTTAGAAGATCAGAGCCTGGTGACTGCCTCAACCAGTGGGCTACAAATGCTGCAGAAAGTCCCTCTCTGGCCACAAGTGACTCTGAAACTCTGCCTCAGTTTCCCTGTTTGCAAAAATGGACAAAATTATGTACCATGGCATATAAGAAAACACTCATAGATTCATTCATATTGTGACCGCTATTGACTGACACCACAGACCACATCTGGCATACTGTCCATATAGGAGAGAGACAGAAAGCTCAACTTACACTCTATAGCCTGAGCTTTGAGCATCCTTTCAGCCTACAACATTACAGAGGAGACCGGCAAAAGGAAGGACTTTTCTCCTCACCCAGTACTGCATGATGCCTTATTACCCCAGGAGTGATTGTTATGCTTGGATCACTCTTTTTCCATAGGACCTTCCATGAGAACATCAGTACCTTGATCTGCCTCTGTGCTGAGCTGTGTGGACATGGCTACTTTCTTATCAGCACCTCACCTGGGCTTATAGCCCTTGTAGGTCTTGTCAGTAGCTCCAGGACTTTCCAGAGCAGCTCTGCGTTGCACAGAGAAGATGTGTCCAGAACTATATAAACACCCCATCTTGTCCAGAAGAGCATGATTGCATGGGATCCTTTGGACAAGAGCAGAGCCTAAATGATTGCCTGGGGTCCCTTGGATGCAGAATGATCACTAAGTCCATTCCTTGAATGTTTGTAAGACTGCAGTCTCAGAGTATATTTACAGACTGACCTGAATGATTTGGAGCCATGCACTAGTGAAACCCAAATGCCTGCTGCCGTTGTCTGGTGTGTAGGCTTGTCTCAGGTCCCTTAGTCTTTAGCAGAATTTCCCAAGTGGATTTATCTCCAAGTCTTGGGAAGCCCGCTTTGCAAAAGCAGCAGTCCTTGGGGGCTGCAGGTAATCGAGGCTTTTAGGTCTAACCCTGAAATGGGGTGGTGGTGGCTCCGAAAGCAAATGCAGCAATGGGAGAAATGCAGCTTCAGCTCACCCACACTGCAGCACGCGATGCCAGCCAGGAGCTGCCCCGTGGATCCATGTTGGACTCTGTGTGATGCCACAGCCTATGCCCGTCTTCAGAGTGCCATGCCAACTCCATACCCAGCTGATTCTGCACTGTTTCTCATCAAAATCCAGCTCCGGGGTTTGTTTGACTTTTTTATCCTTTTAAAAATCAGGCCCCAAAATGCAAAGACTTATGCAAATGCAAAGCATAATAACAAGAAGCTAACCACACTTTTGCATATCTTAAAGGAAAGGTTAGGTTTGGGTCCCATCTGTGTTTTGAACGAAGTTCTGATTGAGTTCTTGTTTCCTCTGAACCAGCATGCTAGTGTCAACACATCCCTGGGAAGATGAAAGGCCCTAAAAAGACATTTGATCAGATTAGCTGTGGTTCAGATCATTGGAGGGAAATTATTATATGGGCAATTCCTGCCAGGGAACATGAAGGCGATACAGATAAGAGAGAATGTTGGATTGAAGGAGGTTGGATTAGCACGGTTTGTAAAATCCTGAAGGCCAAGTTCCTCTAAAACATCTGAACAGTGGGTTTTTTTTCTTTTTTTTTCTTTTTTTTTTTTTTAAAACTTTTTTTTCTGCTGGTTGCTTACGGTTATCGTTGCACCCAGCACAACAGAGCTGCAACCTCCAGCGCAGTGCTCGTGCTTCCAAACCTTTCGGGCTCTACCCAAAACAGGTAGAGCCAGATTGTCAGACGCTGGAGCAGCCTGGGATCCTTATACATGGTGCTGGGAGCAGGGCCGGTGCTCCCTGCCGCCCTCTGAGCCCTCGTGAGCCGAGGGTGGGTCGAAGGCTGGAATGCTTTCGCTAATTAGCTACTGTCAAAATAACCCCAGGTGATCGCAGGTAACCAGACCCCCAAGATAGGCAAATCAGCAGGACGGTCTGGTATCAGTAACCCAAGTCTGATACCTGCAAAGCAAACATCCCCCTATCTCTCTCTCTATCGCCCTATCTCTCTGTCAATCTAATCATTACCATGTATGTCTCCTTACCTACCCTGCTTAATGCAAGCACGTTTTATCTGTCTTTCTGTTGGCTTGGTCATGTGTGAAACACTCGGCGTCTGCTCCCCCCGCCTCCCGCCGTCCAGTAAATGCCGCCTTCTGAATTTTTCATCGCTGTCTCGAATTCTGAAACAGCACGGTCCTCTCGGCCCTTCGAACCGCCCCAAATTACCCCGACCTCTCGTCTCCCCAGCCACCCGATGTCCCAGGGAGGCTCTAGACAAAAGGAAGCTGTGTGCCAATTGGGGGTTATTAGCAGAGATACAGCGTGCTCATTGTGGCAGGACCGAGTCCTTAATGAAAGGGGAAGGCAGAAAAGGAGCAGGGAAGGACTGGGGTGAAATTCTCCGGGGTGCGTTCCAGGTTAGAGGATCAATGGGGTCCGTTCTGACCTCAAAAAAAAAAAAAAAAAAAGGCAAGGAAAAAAAGGCAAGCCCCAAAGACCGCTATGCAAAACAGCCCCGCTGATCAGTAGTATACAGGGAAGGAAAAAAATATATAATTGTATTCTGTTATCAGAAGCAACATGGTCTAACAAAAGGATCGCCTTCGCCCACCTGAGAATGGAATGTGAGGCTCCATTTCGCTGCTCTGATCGTATTTGACAGCCCCCCTCGAGACTGCCTGGTTGGTATGGCAAATCGTCCTTATTACCTGCTGGGGTGAATGAATCCCCCTTTGTGCTGGCACTGTCACGCTGCATTAGGTTGACAATGGCCCGAGATATTTTATATGAAATTTGCCCTCACTTGTGATTAGCCAGCACCAACTAAGTCATAGCAACCTAGAACTATGCATTGGCCGGGCCCCGTTGTCGGCCGAAAGGGAAATCCCTATTCAAATGGTTTAATAAAACAATCTAAAGGGCGTGTGAATCGTGAAAAGCATTTTCACTTTTCTCTTTAGCTTAATCTCATGGTCGCTGGGATATTGTGCTCCGAGCAGACCCCAGCAGGGTGTGGGCTAAGGTCCCCCATCAACTTCTTTTACAGCCTCCTTTTCTGCGAGTTAATGATATACCGGTGTGATTGCCTCCCGCAGCAAGAAGAAACACGCATTTGATGAAAAGGATGGACCTCCTAACACATCCTAAATGGCAACAATTTCTCATCCAAAGGTCACAGGTCATAACCTGGATTTTGAATCACCACCCAGATCTTTTTCAAAGCCCTGCTAAAGCTGGGGGATTCTGCAAGGCCGTTTTACACAGAGACACACACACACACACAGACACCGCGTTATCTCCAGAGGTTCCCGCTCCCGCCCCGCTTGAAGCCTGAGTTTAGTGTTTGGAAACAATTGGATTTTCCCCTGGCTTTGGGCTACAGTTTGCTGCCTTTCACATCCTCTCAACCCTGGGTTGCAACGCAGGGAAAAGTACAAGAAAGAGGTGGGCAATGCAGAGATGGGCAGTGTCTCTGTGAGATGCCTCCTGAGCATCCCCAGAGGGGCATCCAGAGCTCAGCAGCACCCAGGGTACAAGGAAGACCCTCGGCTGAATCAGCATCTGGCCATTCACCCCAAACCTGCCATGCTCCCAGCCCCAAGCATCACCTCCAGCAAGGCTTCAAGGTCTCAAAACTCTCACCACTTGCTTGCAGGTGTAGGAAAGCTCCCCCGGTGCTGACCCCCTCGAAAAGCAAGATCTCCTGTGCATGGGTGAGATGCAGCCACAGAGATCTGGCTGTGGAGTGGGATGGGAGGAGAGGGAAGGAGAAGCATAGCATTCCCCTTTTGCATTTTTGCTCCTCTTCCTTGCCTGGGCTGGGAAGCAGAGGAAGGCAGTGGCAGCGGGTGCAGGGTCTCTGCGAGGCTAGCTGAAAGCCGGGTGCTCATCTTAACGTTTACCTAAACAGAGGAACGCTTTGCATCTGCAAAATAAGGCTGGAAATCCCCGGGGGAGACAAGCTCCCTCATGAACCTCCCGCAGCCGAGCTTCCAAGCACAACCAAAAGGTGAAAGGGAAAGCAGCACAAGAACCCATTTTGTTTTTCCCACTTTTCTTTCCTCTTGTCTATTTCTCCCCCTTCCCATCACAAAGCCTTGGCCAGGTGGGGGGGTTCCTCCATTTGTCGTGTGTCAATATTCTCCCTCGATTTTTTTCCCACCGGAGCTTAGCAAGAACAGAGGTGCTGCAGGGAATATGCACAACGAAAGCAGCCCAGGCTTTCACGAGGGACCATTTTGGCTTTCAAAATCCATGTTAGCCTCTCCTAAAAGGTGTTCACACCAGCTATGGTATGTTTCCACTGCAGCTCTCCCCGTAATTGTAAACTATCTGGGGCAAGGAGTGATTTTGTTATTATGTGCTCGTCCAGTATTTAGCACAATGGGGCCCTGATCTCTGCTTGGGGCCTCAGAGTCTACTGTAATACAAATAATTAACCATAATAGAGCTGGGCAAGTATCTTAATAAAACCATGGAATCAATTTGAGGCAATTAAACAATTTTTCAGCTTGCAGAAGTTTTTGCTTTACAGGTTCAATTTGGAGAAGGGAGGGGGTTTTAGGTTCTGGGGGAACTGCAGGAAACTGCTTTGGCAATTTTTATTTTTTTTTTTTCCCCTGTGGGTTTCAGTTTCACCCAGTTGGGAAGGCAGAAAATTTCTATGCAGCTCCCAAAGCACAAAAGCCGCCCTTTATAAATAGCTCGTGAGAGGAAACATGGTTTGGAGGCTGGATCTGTGGTTCTTGAGGGAGAAGGGGCTAAACTTCCTGACTTTTGAGAATCTCATCTGCCCTGCCTCTGCCCCAGTTGCCCACCTGTGAAATGGAGAGAAATCATTATCTTCCTGCTTTCTAATCCCAAGCACTTGAAGACGTAGATAGCTGCTAAAGCAATGGGGATTGCAGATCTATTTAGACAAGAATAAGAAAATTGCAAAGCCCCGGACACAGACTGGATGATTTACAAGCAATTATAAGTCAGCAGATAAGCTTTAGATGACAGATATTCTGATTATAGTTGAAGCTCTTGTATAATTTGCAGGCGGAAAAGGGAGCTAAATATATTGAACACTTGTCTGAAGTCGTATTCTGTTCTGTACTTGTCCATCATGGAGGGAGTGCATGTGAGGACACTACAGCAAGGAACGCATCTTCTAAGGGTGGGCAAACAAACAAATCTACCGGCTCACCCAACAAAAACAGTAACCTCAACAACTGAACCACCCTTTTCTGAAGGAAATAGCTATAGCCTCTATAAATACATCTTCTGGCCAAGAGGGTGCAGACCCCAAACTTTGCCATGCACAGATCTTTTATGGCCAAGCCTTTGCTGGAACTCTTATGACCAACAGTCATGTTCTAAGAGGCATTCCCTTAAATCTTGCAATCCTAGGAAGACACAATCAGAATAACCACGACAGAAAAAGTGAAAAAACCCCAAAGATATCCCTCTATACACCACTGTCCATTGACAGTACGGCTAAGACAAATCTGTGAACTAGTGATCAGCCTGGTGTTGGTCCTAGACATGGAGAAATGAGTACTAGTACCTAAAAACTGAAGGATCTGCACCACTATGCTTTCAAAGCAGACCTTACCCTCTACTGCATGTATGTCCTAGTAACAGTTCATTTTAGCTACCACAAAGAGTTAGCATGTCATCCTGCTGGACCGAAAATGGCATCAGTTTGATTTGGGAAGTAGAGCAAAAACATGCAAGGTGAATAGTTGGCTAGGAGACCACCTGGCAATCTGTCACACCCAGAATAACACAAAGAGCTTGGTGAATATAAAACCACAGAAATGAGATAAATGGAAGTTTTCCATCAGCTTTACTGTCAAATGTTAGACAGGGGTTAAATAATAAAAATATCAACAATAAAATAGCCATAACTTGTATCTACTTGTGATTTAAAACAGTGAAGCGCTCATGCACAAACTTTGTCTGCCTTGGCCCCACCAGTGTGAATGGGCTACTTGTCATGGACAACGCTGGTGAAGCGGGTGACGTGCAGTTCTCACCCTGCGGTGTGGGCAAGTGCCACGTGCTCTTACTGCAGGGATGAGGAGTCAGCTCAAGGAGTGAGCTGTCTTCAACTGGAACATCCAGCCTGGGTCGGGAGAATGGTCTGGGTTTTCTGATGTCCACCAAGAAGCTCTCAGACATGATGATTTCTGTTCCTCACTGAGCCACACAGAGTTTTGAACCAGTGACCCCAAAATAATTTCAAAATTGTGGATAGGTGTTGTCAAGACTCAGTTCTCCTGCTGCTACATAATCTCTCTCATAATCAGAACTGCAGCACAGATGTTGCAGCATGAGATAGCTACAGGATGTCCAAAAAAACCCGCTGCTGTAGAAGCAAAGGATACCAAACACCTCCAGACAACTTTCTCGACCAGTCAGTCATCATTTGTATTCATAAGAGAAGCCAATTTCATTAATCTTATGATTACTTTATTTTGCCCAGGTTTCTTAAGCTCAAATAACATCCACCTACCTACAGAGATGCAGTTTTCTCACCCAGCCCCGTGCCATACGCTCGTCAGCTCTCGTGGCGAGTGGAGCTGGAAGTGTGCAGAGATGCTCTCTTCTATGGAGATGGTCACCTCCAGTTTGAACTGCACACGGGTTTTGTCCTCCCACGCAAGGGAAATGATGGGCACCCAGAATGTGAATAACCTCCAGGTTGCTTTGAGTCTCTCTGAAGAGAGACAAGGGCTGTGAGCAAGTGGGAAGAAGAGGCAGGTGCTGTGCGTTTTGATCCAGCTTCGATCTCTGTCTCTGGGTTCATCTATGTTAGCCTGTTTTAAGCCAAATGATAACATTTGCTTTGATAAAGCATTCCCTTCCTCAGTCTATACTTCATTACGGCATTTGTGCCCCTTCTCTTTCACGTTGTGAGTCTTTTCCAGAGCTTTGCTAACCGGATCACAAGAAAACTTGCAATTCCAGCTCATGCTTCTCATTCTTACTACTTTTAATTCACCAAATGTCTGTTTGCTCTTATGTTAGCCCTGCCTTTGTATTTGACAAGTGGACATGATGTTTTTCTTGATTTTGCATCCTAAATGCTCCTGCAGTTCTGCTACAGGTTGTTCAAGAGCATCCACACCCCACAGCTCTCCAGGGTTGGTGAGCTGGCTCCTTACCCCGCATACAGACTTGGGAGGGGGGTAAGGTAACCTGTTCCGCATACAATGTCTTCGGTGACTTTAGTGGGAGTGGAAAGCACTCGCTAAACTGCTGGAGGAACCCAGTATCTCGAGGGTTTACTGAAAGTGCACATCGCTTTCATCCCTGCCTATCTTACAGCAACAAAATCAAAGCTACGCATCCTGCAGTCTCTTGGGATGGGAGCTGCTAAAGATTCCTCTCTTGCTGTTAAATGTAAGCTCCCTCGGTGGCAACACTGCTGCTGCCCTGTGTAATGAGTGGGGGTAGATGAGACGTGAAGTGCAGGAAAAAGAAAAAGAACAGCCAAGAGCCCTTAGGAAATGTCTTTGAAAATCAGTTACTGAATAAATCGGGTAGAGTAAAAAATATATTATGGCCATCAGTAGAACAACATGGGGCCTAATTCTCCTCTTGGCCCACTGTAAATCAGAATAGCCTTTATCTAATTCAGTGGAAATGGCAGAAAAGTTGAGTCAGTGTAGTTAGGGGTGCATCTTAGTATAGGAGGATTTTTTTCCTACGAAAAGCTTCCTTTTTCTAATGAGACACCTCACTTCTTGTTATTTTGCATGAAACTGATATCTAGATGCACCGGCACGCTCAGCCCCTGCTCCAGAAAACCTTAAAATCATAGATATCAGACTTGGACCTCGCACCCTTCTGCCCAAAGGCAGGATTCACTCTGCCTAAACTATCCCTGACAGATGTTTGTCTAACCTGTTCTTGAAAACGTCCCAGGTCGGAGCTCCCACCCCTTCCCCAGGCAATCTATGCTCATGCTTCACTACCCTTACCGTTAGACCACTCTTCCTAAAGTCTAGCCCCAGTCCCCTGGCTGCGATTGAAGCGGGCGTGGAGCACAACTTGTCAAATTAACCTGGGCAAACCAAAGGAAGAGGTGGAAGTGCAAGGAAGAGAGGAAAATGAAGTGATGCTGTGAAGTTGCGTAGCAGATCAGTGGCAGAGCTGGGAATAGAGCTCAGTCCCTTGGCTCCCTGACTTATGCCTGCGTAAGCGAGGGAGCCCTTACCTCATTAATCCCACTGGGTACCTCGCCTTTCTCCTGGCCTTTTTTCTATGCTCCCTCTTCTTGCTCGCTTCCATCTCTCATGTTAATCTCGGTTGCCTTTCAGCATCTCACATGTGCCCTCAGAGGGAGAGGCTGTTGTAACGCACGCAGTCTTTGTCTGATTCATCCCTTTGCTTATACGTGACTAACACTCATGCTATTTGTCTAACTATTTCGATTGATGTACATTTAATATGTAAAAATTTAATTAAAGTGTTATTCATAAAAAAATATCTGGGCCAATTTAATATTTTTTTTAAATACCCAAGGGGAATATTCCAATTAAGGACTAAATGCCAGAAAACACTGTTAGATTTCCCCCCCTCCCATCTCTAATCAAAGTAGCAAGTTTTGATATTATAAGGAAAAAGCCACCAAAACCACAACAATATTTACAGGCATTCACTCTGCAGGTGCAGAGATCAATCCTGAGAGAAGCTGAGAACTTCCAGCTCTCAGTGGAAACCAGTGGAAGTTACTCTGAGGAGAAGCCAACTATGTACCCAGAGCCAGCTCCTCACCTAGTGGATCTTTGCTAATGCTCTGATTGGAGAATTTGCTGAATCTTTCTAATCAGCTTGGTCCTGCAACCTTTAATCATGCAAATGGCTCATGTCTTCAGTGCAGTTCCAGACTTGCCAGCAAAAGGCTTGCAGGACTGCGTACGGTAAGGGGAATTGGGATTTGTGCTGGCACAACAAAGTTTCTGACGGTTATGGGCCTGAAAATGCATCCCTCCAAACAGATGCTTCTCCCAAGTTAGCTGGGAGGAGTAAAAACTCTTGGGCTTGCATATTACTTGGCCCAACAAGTCTCTTTAATGGACAACGTCATTCAGGATCTTAGCGGATATGTTAGTATTTCCTGCTTCCAGATAGGCAGGGACTACCAAAATTAAGGAGTTAGTTGGAAACCATGGCCCAAAAAACCACAGCAAACATCTGAATTTGTTTATCCTCAAAGGACCAACTAGGTTTGGGTCTTGGGAAAGGCTGAGATCAAATCACCCAGTGTTCAGTTTAGCATCATCTAGACCTGATTCACAACCTTGGTCAGAAAGGCCGGTCTCCAGCAACGTCAGGTATCTGTGTAATAGTGGTTTAATTTAAAAGTCTGCTCAGGACAACTCCTCACAACAAGGCTAGGTGTGTTGCACGCAGCGCACAGTGGGTGGTGTAACAGTGAGGACACAAAAGTCTTGCATGACTCAGAATGGGGTGCCACACCAGTCAATGCTGATGGTGGGCCTTGGGCTTCTTACCCCTACCCAGTCTGCTGCTGTTCACCACAAGTCATGAAAATTCTTGCTCCCTAACACTCCCAGTGCTCCCTAACTAACTTAAGACTTTCAGCATAAAACAGCAAAGGCTCAAGAGCAGCAATGACCAAAATGTTGTCACCTACATCCCAAGTGGACACCACCCCAAAACTTCAGCTGCTCCATGGCTGACATCTGTCTACAGGATTCTGAGATCTTTTCAAAGCTTTTCATGACTTGTGAAAGTCTTGAAAGGCTCACTGGCATTCCAGTGCAAAGGATCTGCAGAAATCTCAGAACTGTCCTCAAACTGGAGTGCCTATTTCCTGCCTACACCAAGGAAGTCACAGCTGCCATGGCAAAAACAAGGCCAATGGAAATGCTATGTGTCACATGTAAGGAGCTGTCCCTAACCTCTCTAGCGGAAGGCTGTGGATGAGTCATGAGATTCATTCTTCAGGAAGATCTCCAAGCCCATTTAACCCAAGTCTTCATTTCAGGCATTTTTATGAGGTTGTTGCAAAGGCTCAGCCATTTATGTCTTCAGAGGGAGATAGTAGGGTACCTGAAGTATGTGTTGGTACGTGATTTACCTCCATTGAGCAGTAGCCTTGTAATGCACACGTAGGAGCTGTTAGATATGCTAATATGTGAACACAGGCCTCATCTTGAAATTTTAAGAGGGGATTAGAGCAGATGAGTCCTCATTTAGTTTTCCAGAACAACGTCAGAGATAAATCTGGCTGCTCCTCTGCAGGGTGTTAAAGGGGGATTTCCTGGTGGGTGGGTCTCCTCAGTGGGGTATTATTGTATTGACAGTGGGGCGGGAAGGAATGGATTAAGCAACTGGCAGTAGGATATGGAGCCTTTGCATGTGCTGACAATGGATATGAGCTGGGGAGGGTGGAAAGCTGTCAGTGGGCTATAGGAAATCAGGTTTGGTTCCTGGCTTAATCATGGAGACCACACTGTTACTCTTGAGCTAAGCATTTCTCTTCAGAAATTCAGCCATGGCTCCCACGCTGGGTATGTCAGCGGTGACCAGCAATAGGGCTCAGGTGTTGTGGAAGGCAGTCAGCCAGTTGAAGCTGTTAAAGTTGGGTCACTCATTCACTGCCCTATCCTATCCTGCAGTGGAGCAATGCCAATGCTGGTAAGAAATGTTATCTGCTGCCCATAAATCACTCCCAGGTCCCACCATCCTCTTGGCTTTCTTGAATACATGCAATTTTTCTGCTATTGGTTCTTGGCAATGGTGAAGATTTTGTCACGCTTTTCTTCTAATCTGCGTGTTTGGTCTTCTATTCTGGATAAGCATAGGTGCTATGGGTTTCACCATCAACTTTGATAGTAATTTGGGGGATTGGTGGAAGCCTACAGAGAGTTCAGGAACTGAGAGCAGAGCTGAGCAAAGCAGAGCTGAGAACGGGTTTCCACTTCTCCCTGGAGATGTCATTTCGATTAAAGAAGAGAGATTTTGGTGAGGAACTGCAGGGATCCTTGAAGGACATTGAGCTGCTGGAGCATGTCCAGAGAAGGGCAACAAAGCTAGTAAAAGGACTGGAGAACAAGTCTTATGAGGAGCAGCTGAGGGAACTGGGGTTGTTTAGCCTGGAGAACAGGAGGCTGAGAGGAGACCTTATTGCTCTCTACAACTACCTGAAAGGAGGTTGTAGCCAGGTGGGTGTTGGTCTCTTCTCCCAAGTAACAAGCGATGGAACAAGAGAAAATGGCCTCAAGTTGTGTCAGGGGAGATTTAATTATATATTAGGAAAAATTTCTTCACCGAAAGAGTGGTCAAACATTGGAACAGGCGACCCAGAGAGGTGGTGGAGTCACCATCCCTGGAGGTGTTCAAAAAACATGTAGACATGGCACTTTGGGACATGGTTTAGTAGACATGGTGGTGTTGGGTTGACGGTTGGACTTGATGATCTTAGAGGTCTCTTCCAACCTTAAGATTCTATGATTCTATGATTCTTCAAATTTCAGGGCCTGTGTTTGCCCTTATTTTAATGCCAAGTGCAACATGCCAGTCTCTGAAGCTTAAAAGTTCTGTTGAGTAAATATATTTAACTTGAGAAGCAAAATGTCCACAACCTGGAGATTCCCAGTCTCACAGAGCTGTGAGATCAAGCACAGAAATGAAGAGCTCCCAGCCAGTAAGCCCTAAACAACGTAACTGGTTAACCTCAGTTGGCTAAAACAGTTTTTAAGGCAAGGCAGTTTGTGTATTAGTTCAGATGAGTAGCTTAAGTTCAAGCTGTTAGGGCAGGAGTGGCTCTCCAGCAGCTCCTGAATCACATGTGGCTCTCCAACGTTTTGCATATGGTTCTTTGCCCTGGCTATGGCATGTGGTTGGTTAGCAGCAGGGCTATCTTGCGTGGGGGGTAGAAGCCTGGTATCGCTGAGCTGTATTACTCTGCCATGTGGCTTGCTTGCCCAGGCCAGCTCCAGAGGAGCCACTGTCATCTTCTGAGATAGTCCTGCTACACTGCTACCCCAGACTTTCTGATGTATGTCACATGCGGCTTGTAGAGTGAAGAAGATCCACCACCCTATACTGCAGTTCATCCCAAGCTGTCTGATCCCAATCAGTACTAAGTTTAGCTCTTCTGTTATTTTAAACCAGACTACCTGGCTCAGTTGCCCAGTCTGAATTAAGAACACCCTTCTTCTGGTGGGGTTGACGAAGCCAAAGAAAAGTCTAAAACATCAGCAGGCATAAAATTCACAAGAGAAGGTGCAGCCTTGGATTAACAAACTAGCACTCAGCGCTACAGCCTCTCAAATATCAGAAGGCCCAGCCCTAGAAAGAAAAGCCCAGTATACTTCCAGCTTTTGGTCAACCACATTAGTGGTCAACCCCATAAAACAGGCAAATACGTATAGTTAATAGAGTGCTTGACGCAGTGACCTCACAGAGTTGCAACACCCGTGATTACAGCCTCTTTTCCAGCAGAGCAGTAATGCTGATACATATATTTTTAAATTGCATCTATCCTACTCTGCAGACTTTGAATAATTACTATTTTGTTAGTGTTAGCACTAGTGTATGAGACTTGTGCCAGAGTTGTAATGGTGAGTATGGCTGTTTGAGCAGAGTATCATCCATTTATAAAGCACCTACATGAAAAGTCATGTTAAACATAGAGATATGTTCGGAAAGAGTTTTTAATTCTTACATTCGATTATTCTTACATACTGATTATTGGTTATTTGATATAATTCATATAGCCTTGGGATAAACATTGGAGACATGGAAGTGAAAATCGGGCTGGTGGTTTTCTGCTGGCTGAGAAGTTGAAAAGCTTCAGTGTCCATCTGGCCTCTTGAGAACCAACACAAGAAGGCAAGACTCCATTGTCTTGCTCAGTGGAAGGTTAAAGTATTTTATGGTGAGACATTTGTATCCTCTTCAACTCTTTCCTGGTCCACAGGGATCAATGATAAGGACATGTGTTTGGACCAGGGTTATAATTAATAAAGCCATAAACAGAGCTTTACAAAACCTATTTTTTGCCAAGGTCTTGCCTTCAGAAGCTCACTAAGTCATCTCTGATGTGTTCAGGTGCAAGGCATGTGCACATTAACTTTTGATTGAGAAGACCCTGTTCAGGCAAACTAAATACAGAGAATATTCTTCATTTCAGATGCTGGGTACAGATGATGTTTCAATTACAAATCTCACCGGAGTGCTGCTGTGCTGTACACAGACTGAACATCTAACAGAGACTGGCCGTGCTCCACAGAACTCCCATCTACTTCTCTCAAGATATACCTACGTCTTCAAATTCATCTGTCAAGGAATCTATATCCAAAATGCAGCTAGGAAAGACTGAAAATGTTGTATAAACAGAAACATCTTTCTCCACCAAACCCCACAGCTCTAAAATACTTTTCCACCTTTTGTTTCTTCTCTAAGAAGAATTGGTGCAATTTGCCGTTGGTGCATCTTCATGATAGAACTCAGTGTTTATAACAGAGGAGAATAAGTCATGGATTTGGAGCCTGTTACAGCCCTCATTTTATAGAGCTGTAAGGCTGCTTCATGAATTTAGAGGGGTCCTTAGGAGACCTCTGCTAATACTTCACTCTCACTTAATCTGAATTTAGACTACCTGTCAGAATGAAGGCATTTGGAGAGTATGTCACGCCTAAGGCTAGTAATGAGGGCCAAAAAATCAAATTACCATATTATGGAAAATTCTGTTTTGTTTTATTTTTTTACAGTTGAAAATCAGTTGGAAAATATGAGAGTCTGAATTTTTCCATGTGATAAGAGACTGGGAAAAAAATATATTTTATGTTGTTGAAGTATTTTATCTTGCTAACGTCACAATTTTTTTGTTTGACAAGACAAAATCATTCAGCTTCAATAATATCAAAACGCTCCAATATTCCCTAAAATATTAAAGGTACAGCAGTGTGCTTCTTTGATAGTTTAATGACTTTCTATTTTGACATAAGGTCACGTTCAAAATAAAAAGAAGTAAAATGTCTTCTTTTCAAGAACTCAAATGAAACTATCTGAAATGTGCAAAACAAAACAAGAAAGACAAAGCTGTGCATTTTTGCCTTGAAATTGAGTGGGTCCTGTAAAACATCTCCATTTTGATGCAGCTGCCTTTTCTGATAGAAAACTGGCCGAGAAAATAAATAAATACATTTTTGACACGATGTAATATCTCCTAGGCTGGATCCTGCGTGCCTAGCCTAAGGGGTCTCCAACTTTTTTATGGCTCCAGGTGAACAGAGATATCTCCTTGTGCCCTCCCCACCCATTCACACTCCCACAACATCCCTGTGGCAACAGCTTCCCTGGGAAAGTAGCATGATTAGGAAAGGATAAACCATAATTATTAGCTATCATTTAATGTGATTTAGCACCTGGAAATAATGGAGAGGAAATTGTGCCAGATGCTTAGTCAACAAACTGCAGCCTACCAGGAAGTGTTCCATGAAGCATTACTGCCCCGTCGATCAAACTTGAGAGCAACAGTCATAAGTAAGCCAATAAAACTACGTAAATTATGTTGCAAGAGCTGCAGAGCCCTACATATGACCTACTTTGGTATCACTCTCTTTGAAGTATCCAGTTGTTTCTGTGGTGCACTCCGTGGGAAGCAGAGATGCAGAGGAAGGAGAACCTGCTCCACTGTTTCCATCACATCCAAAAGCAGAGCCAGAGCCAGAACCAGACCCTCTCTTTTCTGCCTTGCTCCCCATCACTGGTCCAGGCTGGGTCTGGAGAAGCCAGCCAAATAACACATATGCTTTGTAAACTGTTTTTCTTCTCTAGGAAGGGTGAGATGAGTCAAGATGAAATAAAAAGTGAAAGACACTCTCTGTTCCTCTGCCCATGACCTGTACCCACCCTTGAGTTCCACCTCAAGCCATATGGATGGCTATGTGTTTCCCAGGGTCTGGTGGGCTCTCTGGCTTTCTATCTGTGCTTTGCTGTCAGGTTTTAGGGTCACCTACAGCCAAAGGTCCAGACCCTCCCTGAGGTTTACGATCCTACCTTCTACTTCCTAAAAAAGCCTGTCCAAAACAAAACCATGACAGTTTCCTTCAAGTCCTTCCCTAAAGCATATCCATATTGTGACATATCTATAGCCATCTTTTATGGGCCCATCTTACAGTGATCTGCTGTAGGCAACACTCTCCAGAAGCATCTCAGTGACCCATGGGAGTGGAGGGTGTCCCTGCCCGCATTGGGGGGGTTGGAACTAGATGATCTTTAAGGTCTCTTCCAACCCAAACCATTCTATGATTCTATGAGTCTATGTTAAATGTGAGGAGGAGACTGTGTACCACGCACTTCCCTGCTTAATGTCTTGGGGTCTACTTCACACAGTCATCAGCTACCTTGGCTTCACCCATCTCATGCTGTTTTTCCAAAAAAAATGCCACTTCTGTGCAGCACCTCTGCCTACGCTGGAGCAGTAGAAGTCCTTACCTACTTTAGCTGGGTGTTGCCTCCCATGAAGCGCTCTGATTCTGTGACTTTGTATCTCCCAAGACTTTGGAATCCCCAAAAGTCTGCTTTCCTCTTACTCTTGCTTTGCCCTCACTGCTCAGTCTTAAGTCAACTGTTCCCTAACCATTCCTATGAGCACATCGTTCACATGCACAACAGAAATCCAAACACAGTCACAACAATCCTTTTGAATCATTCCCTCTCCCGGGTGGCTGACCCCTCCCTCTTTCTTAATCCTATGGATCTTTTTGGATGATGAGTCCTTTCTTTGAAGGAGGTGCTTCCTGAAAGATGGGGCTGAGGGAGCAAGAAATGAGAGAAGTTGATCCATCAAAGTGCGCACTTCCTCCCGTAGCAGACCTTTGCAGGGAAGATGCTAACCTATCTCCTGCCGAAAAGTGCCTCTGCTGTCTGTCCTGTCTGCTCTGCAGGAGACAGCCCTGTTCCCCTGCCATGCAAGCCCATAGTGCAGAAAGAAGCATGCAGGGTATTTTTGTACACTCTGTTTTTTCCTCTTGCTGCCCTGTCGTATCTGCTCAGGGAGGGATAGGAGTAAATTCTCTGCTTTTTATACAGGAATCCAACCAGATGATCCCACAGCCCCTTCTGGCCTTAAAATCCCCACGTCTATTCAGCACTGCCAGCTCGTAGCACATCTCACAGGGAAGAAAAGCCACATTCATGGGCTTGGATCCCTCTTTGTCAGGAGACTTTGCTTGTTTTGGCTGTCTGGTAGAGGCGCACATCTATCTCTTCAGCTGGTGAAAACCACCCTTGCGGACCCTAGGACGGTACATGCTGGTTCAAGACCCATCCCATATCGGTGCTCAGAGGTGAAACCCACCGCATCCCCCTTCCCCCCAGTGCTTGGATGAGGGTGACCAAGCCTCCCCCGTCCCCATTTCCCTCCTTGGCTCCCATCCATGCGTGTGTGTGTGTGTGTGTGTTTGTGCCGCCTGTTGTGCGCCGAGGGCCTATTTGGGGCTGGGATTCTCCCGGGACAAAGGGATGCTAATCAGCTCCCTCTACTGTTCCCTTTTGTCTAGGACTAGCTCCCACGCTTGGACTTGGCACTCTGGGATGCGGCAGAGGGAGCTCCTTGTTGCAACCAGCCTGAGCCCAGTTGGGGAATGCAATGTACCCAGCAGGGAAAGGGGAGGAAGGGGAGGGGGAAGGAAATAAATCTATAACTGCGTGCAGCCCCGCTCCCTGCCAGCCCATCGCATTGTGCACGCCGCCCGAGGCAGAAGTTTCCAGTGCCTCCCGCCGCCGGGAGAGACACCACCGGTTTTGTAGCCACGGGCTGTCTTGTTCCTTCTCCCCTCCCTGATCCCCCGTCTAATGTTTTAGTCGCCAGAAAAATCTCCATCTCAGGGTTGACAGATGAGGGTTGGTGCAGTGGGAGGTAGAGGGAGCACGGGAAGCAAACAGGATCGTCTCCTGGCATTGCTGCCATTTCCTCTTCACCATCACTGATCTCCCTGGTTTGCAGCCTGCTTCCAGGTTTTGGCTGTTTACAGCTGTCTGCATGGGCTGTTTCATCTCCAGAGAATTGTACAGATGCACGAGAGCCAGATCTTTAACCCAGTATCACTTTGCAGGTGGAGAGGTGATGAGGTCAGGGCCTCTTGCCAAGAAACCCAGGCTACGCTTGAGCCCAACAAACCCAGGCCACGTGCAGCCTCCAGTTGCATTGGGGATGGAGAGGCAAATGCACCCAGATGTGATGCTGACCATAGTCTTCTGATTTCTATCCTACTGTGACAGAGGGCTGCCCAGTGCTTGGCCTTGAATACCACTGAAGTCTCAAGAGGCTGACGTGACCCCTTCAGATAGTGACCTGGCCCTACCAGCAGCTCCAGCAGTGAGAGAAGGAGCTCCTCTACCACCTCATTGGTATCCTGCTCCCAAAGGCTGAGGGACTAACGTGTTGGCAAGTTTCCTCAGCATCTGTGTTTGCTGCCATTGCAACTTGCAGATCTTGCCAAGGCTTAGTGGGAGCTGCTAATCTCCCAGTCCTGATGTGGGCTACAAAGCAGAGATGTGGCTACAGCTCATCTAGGTCTCCTCAAACTGCATTTTCTCTCTGATGCTGCTGCCTGTACCGAGTTAGCTACATAAAAGCCAGTTCAGAAATGCTGCAACTATGAATGTGGGCTGTTCTGTACCTGGGGGCTGGAACGTGGACTCCGGCAGTGCAGCGATATACCAGCACTTATGACTGTCTCATCCCCGAGCTCCAAGATCAAGTTACACTGACGCTAAACACAACTGATGCTTCTGTCTTGAGCCAGGATCTGCCAGTCCTTTTCTCAGCACCATTGGCAAACTTGTGGCCTACAGTATTTATGCATCTTGACGGCGGAGTGGAGCTTGCATAGTCACATTTTCAATCCTGATCCTTCCAGTTTCCTTCCCCATAGTTACAGGGTAAAGTTTGTAGATCTCCGTTGTTGATACCAGGGCAGCTGCCCAAATTGCCATTAGCGGAGAGGTAGACGGGGTGTGGTTGGAAATCAGATCCTCTTGGGAAGAGTTTCATGAGAGAGCAGAGAGTACCTCCTACATGTAACTAACCTCCTGGATGGATCAGTATCTTGTGGCTTTCTGCTCATGCCTTACTTTATTGCAGAAGTGGAGAAGTCTGATCTAGAGCAGGGAAAGGAGGGGAAGCATTTGGCACAGAGACAGCTGAGATGCCAGAATGCCATCAGGAAAATATGAGGAGGTCTGCTAAACATATTAATTTTAAATCATGCAAGACATTATGAGATGGGATTATACCTGAAATAGCAAAGGACTGCCTGTATTCAGTAGCCCAGGAGATCCTTTTCAGTGCCATGTTCTTGCATTAGTAAAATGGCCTCTCTGTCAGAGGCTGGATGTCAGGACTGCTTTCTAACAGGAGAAAGACAGGGGGTGGGAACTCTTTGCCCCCAAACTGGGCCTCTAAGAAATACACATGGAAGTCTCAGCCTGTAGCCCTAGGCTCCCTCTATAGTCAATGGAGAGAAATAAACATCTTGGTATGATTCATGTTACCCTGAGATAGGTGTCTAAGATAGGTCAGATGAATTGCTCTCTGGAGATGCCGATTGCTCTCCACTGACTACAAAGGGAGCCTGGGGTGACTAGCTCAGACTTTGACATCTAACTTTGGTAGATGAGATCAGGCCTATCAGAGAGCCTGTGGAGCGATATTGTTATGACACAGCAAGAAAAAAATACAGAGGAGACTTGTGTCTCCGAGGTATTATAACTGAATTTAAAAGTCTTGTTCCGTTCTTGCTAAACCCAGGGAAAACCTCACATGGATTTTGCTAGACACAAGATAAGCTTTCCCTTCCACAGTAGTAACAGGGACAAAAGAGTCAACCCATGAACACAGCTACGTTTTGGCTTTCTTGAGAGAGACAAGAAATGAGGCTTAGCCCCAAAAGGTCTAGAGTTCAAAATAAGCCTAGCTGCAAAATAAGCCTAGTCCAAATTATGCCTAGCTGCAAAGGTAACAGTGCCCAGCATCCCGTATGAAACTGGATGTGACTTGAATCCCACAACTCTCATGAGCCAGACAAATGCCTGCTCTGCCCTTCATGTGGTCCCTGGGAGCAGGAATCTTCTCATCAAGAGCCGGTCTCCCTGGATTCCCTCAGTGATTGATGGAGAGATGTAGAAACTTCAGGGTGTGAATAATTTAATCCTAACTGTCTAGAATACATCAGACGAATCATGCCCCACAGGACCCCAGCATCAAATGGAACTCCCTTGACCTGTCTTACTGTCTGACATAATGGACCCAAACTTTTGCTGACCCACTGCCTCAATTTTAACTTTTTATAAAGTGTAAGTAGCAAAGAAAACGCTCTGTTCTAGAAGAGCTATTCTGAATCTAGCAAAGGAAAACATACTGGCTGGTTGTCAACACCAGAGCAGTGTCGCATTAGAAATGAGGAGACTTGTAAAAGGGGAGGTAGATAGATTGTCTGTCTCTTGGTGGTATGTCAAGGCAAGATGTCCTTTGGGAAGAGATGTCGTAGTCAAATCCAGACTTTGGTTTCATTCCAGAATTCTTGAGGTGAAATCTCCAGTCTGCATCATGCAAGAAGTCTGCTTGGATAATCTGACAGTCCTGGCAGGCTATAAACATGCAGTGTGCACTCTACCGCAGGAAGGAAAGAGGCATTTGAGATCCAGAGATCTCATATTTCTTACAAAAACACACTATTTTTGCTGCCCCTTTCCATTGCCAGGTGGCCTTTGAGAGATTATTTGGTATCATTTTCTGAAGGATATTCCACCATGTCTATAGGACAGTGTCATCTTCAGGAACATCATGAGTGAAGATAATAGTAATTCTTCATAGTCTCCCTGGATAAGATGACAAGAGGATCTCATCCTATCCCATCCCACCTTGATTTGCGTTGGAAATGCTAGAAGAAAAGACATCTACCCAGTTTAATAATGAAGCAATCAAGTGATCTAGAATACTCTGTATTTCATTCCATGCTCATCCCGGTAACTGCACAGACAGGAGCTGTATCAAAAAGAACATCTCTTTGCTGGACAGGAATGGGGCTAGCCCAGGGGGGACACGAACAGTGGGTCACTCCACTGCTTTTGTGGCTCTCGTCATTTGCCTTCTAGCAGGGGCGACGGCCAACAATTATTTCCGGAATGAATTTATGCCTCCGAGCCTCCGCATCACCCATTAGGGTCTCATTTGTCCAGTGGGGAATTTGATATATGTCCTCAGAGGGCACATCCGACGGGCGCAGACACTTGACAAAGCAACGGGACGCGCGCGCACCCGCCCCAGCTCGTTCAAACCCCCTCGCACGCCGGCAAACGCCCCGACGTACAAAAAGGGACGGTGTGGCTTCCCAAGGTTGCACGAGTGTTAAACTCTAATAAACAAGCCCCATCGGCGAAAGCTGAAAGAATCTGAGCCCTCTCCAACAAAGCATTTAATCCAATTTGGCGTAACCTTTGACATTATTAGGGATCGCAGTGACCCTAATCCAATCAGATTGATTAACTAAAGCGGAGACCCCATAAGCTGACCCCCCTCTGGCCTCTGCTATTTAGTCCTGACCAAACAGTGGGAGAGACGTGCTGTATTTACACCACAATGGGTCTGCGCTGAGAACCTGTTTCATTACAGAGCGACTTAAACTCCCATTACTCCATCAATGTATCATTCTTCAATAGTTCATTAAAAGCTGCTCCTCCACAATAACTATTAACCATTTCTCAGTCCAGCTGGCAGGTTTAAAGCCCCAGCCAGTCTTTAGCAGAAGGAGGTGGGAGTGAGTGAAAGAAATAGATAGACAAGGGATCCCTTTTAAAATTTAAACGAACTGGGGGCTTACATAGTTTGAGGTAATTTACTTTTATTGAACGGGGGGAGGAGAGGGAGGAAACTTTTATTTTGACTTAATTATATGCCCTGGTCCTTTAAAGAGACAGGGCCATGATAAGCTTTTATTGTATTCTCTTGAGATCAGTTCATATTTCTGCCCAGAGGAGTTTCAAAGAGAGCTCACATAGTGTTGAGAGACTAGAAAATGCACCACAACATAAACATAAACCTAAACAGTGTCTTCAGTCCATAAATGTTAAAAACAGGGCAAAAGACACAACTCCCAGTAAGTTCCACTTAAGTTTGAGATAGAAAATGCCTGTTAGGTGGCACAGTTCATTTTCTGTTGCCAGTGATGGCATGTCCCTCTACTATGTTTTATCCTCCGATGTTTCATCCTGTACATTTTTAAAGGCAACTCAGCAATCTTCCCTTGTCCTTGGGAACTGAAAGATGATACAGCACCTGCCTTACAAACCGCCAGACCTCTCGGGTAAGTGGCTGGGCATGAGCTGTGGCTCAGGTGATCATTTAAGGTCGTGTGGCTATGGCCGTGTTCTGCTCCACTGCTTCACACAATACAGGTGAAGAAACAAATGAGAACAATTTTTTTTCCTCTAGAAATTACTCTGTTAGAAAAGTTCAAGTGAGGGATTCCTTCTGCTGTCCAGTAGTTGAGATTTGAACTTCTGGGACACTAGAAATTACATTACCCATAGCCTCTTATATATGATTGATAAACATATAGGTAGGTTTAGGTAGAAGTAAAGAGATCAGGCTCACTTCTTTTCCTATATAGGCATCTTGTTCTTTGCATTCCAAATAGTCTAAAGTACCTGAGACACCTATTTCCTAGTGCTTTGCAAGAAAGACCCAACAGTGGCACCTCTCTGAATGTTTCTCCATGGAGCTGCACAGCTGCTCATACGCTCCCAAGACCACAAAGGAGGAGAAATAAACCCCTTCCAACAGCCCCGTAGCAATTTCACCTCCTGCTAATGTCTGAATGATTCCCCATGCAGGTAGCACAGCACAGCGAGGAAGGTGACTCTGTTCCCTTTGAATAGGCAACATTTATTCCACAGCCAAGAACCTGCAAAACAGAGTAATCAAATAGATGGATGGGATGAGGGATTTCTGCTCTTCATATATCCTGAGTGACGTGCGAAGAGCTAGAGGGACATAGGGCCAAGCCTGTCAAGTATTGCCTCCAAATAGCAGCAGGTCTGGATCCCCTGAACATCACCATTCCCTTGTAGCCGAGCTCATGAATACTATTGCTGTTTAATATGCGATTCATTAGGCGTGGCTATGGAAATGTTAAAAAAAAATACACATAAATATAGTTGTAGCTAAAACATGTGGGATTTCTTTCCATAAACAGGATGATGGGAAAAAAGAGTCTGGTTTTAGACAAGATATCAGAATATGGCTCTTAACAGGACCGGAGTCTGGTGACAGTTTGGCACCGCTGAATCACAGCTCAAGCCTAGCCCTGAATTAGCAATGAGATACCAAAGCAGCAAGGGCAGCCCAGACAGTGAAGCAGCCTCAGTGAGATTTGGACCTAGAAAGGATTTCCTGAAGGCATTAAAATCGGTCCTTTTCAATGAAAGAGCTGCAGATAGTCGTGTAAGGCAAAGGGAGTTGCTTTAGTGGCTACGCTGGTTTGTGCTGAGGGACTACAGGGTCCCTATTGACTCAAATGAGAAGCTGCAGTTAGATCTTGGGTGACTTAAAATCCAAGCTGCAAAACAGAGTTTTGCTTGCTTGCTTGCTTTCTCTCCTTTTCTTCTTCTCTCTTTCTGGGTAGGAACTCAAATATGTTCCTACCCTGGGGGATCTGCTGCACAAGAATGTGACTGAGCTGTTTTTTTTTCTCCCCCCTCCTGCTGTAGGTGAAGCAAAACTGAAGGGTGGTTTGATTCTCCCTCAAGGAACAACATTCTTCACTTATGAAATCGTCCCAGCCTTCTTTCCCTCCCTGAGCCCGGCTACCGAAAACCTGCAGTCTCAAGCAGGGACAGACTTTTTGTGTCGACACTGTTGTGAGATAAGAGCGTTTGGCAGCTTGTGGGATCGGGGTTCCTTCGGTCAACGAGGAGGTGAGGATCGCTTTCCTCATGCACAGGGTACAATTGCTACAGGAGATGTGGAGCATCTAATCTGAGACCATGTGGGAGCATGAGGTGCTCCGTGTGCCCTTGAGGACATCCAGCCTTGTGACGAGGCACAGACATTGGGTTATCTGGTTCACTTACTGCCTGTGCCCAGTGAATGAACTTGGGCATGTCACGTTGGGTTTGTGTGCAGGGGAAAAATACTCAGCTTGGCTCTGCTGGCCTGATTCAACTGCTGTAGTCACCCAGGAGTAATGTACCCAGAACGGGTGCTTTAATTGCATGCAAAACATTGTGGTATGACACTTTGATATGGGCTTAAGTGCACCACACTGCAGATCTTACAGGTGTAATTATTTTGGGGTGATCTCTCACCGCTAAACCTGAATAGTGACACCAACGTTAATACAGTGCCTCAGCTCCAACCAGCTAACCCCAGGTCTAACGGGGTAACCCCACCAGCTGAAACCACCCCTTCTCCTGCTGGGTGCATGCAAAATATCTGTTCTGGTTCATGGAGGCCCTGCCACGATACAAATCAATGCTTTGCTTTCCCTTGGCTGCCCTATTTTTCAAAATTCTTGCAAGAAGAAATGCCCAAGTCTCTTCTCAGTAATGCAGCAGGGGAAAAACAAACCAACCCCCTGTCTCCAGATGGCAAGCACTGGAAGAACATGCCCTAAGGTTGGTGTAGATCAGCTACATATACCAACTCAGGAAATTCCCTGAAACTATCCCAGATGCTCCCTCATCTCTCATACGAGGTCAAACGGTGCTACTCCACTATTCCAGACAAAGTAATTCCAACTCTCAGACTGTCAGGAACCTCTAACTGTTACTCTTTTGCAAAACCAAAAAAGAAGGAAAGAGAGAAAGAAAAGAGGACTTCCAAGCCTTTTCTGCTGGTGCTCTCCTAAAATGATGCAGCCATATTCCTGCACAGCTCTGCACAGGGCACCTGGACTTACCATCGGGGCAGGAATCGGATGTAAAGTGAGTCTGCTTCTTGGATGAACCTCACTGTGCTAAAGGGAAAGGCAGATCAAACTCTTGATCCAGAGTTACTGAGACCAGCAGGAGCAGGCTGGACTTTAAAAATTCTGCTACAAGGGCAAAGACGGACAAAACAGTTCTTACGGGCTAAAATAGGCTCCTGCCAACTTACAGGGGAAAAGACCAGATACTCAGAGTTAACTAAGTGCTTAAATCCCACTGCAATCAACAACTTGGGGCAAAACATTTCCAAGAGCTCCCACTTATATTAATGGGTGCTGTGTCAGCAGTATTTGCCTGAATTAGCAACCTGTCTTAATTTGCCACCTTCATAACCAATGAAAGCAGAACCATTAACTAATAGCGATTTCCTCAGGCCTTTGATCTTCATTGTATCCCATTACGGTATCAAAACTGATGGTATCTGATAAGTCCAGCCCCTAGGAACCATCTCCAACAGCACATCATTTCCCCTCTGCTATCATCGAGAGAGCTGAAAATGCAGCATGAAATGTCATGGGGTCAGAAAAGGAGCCAGACGTCCAGCTTGACCACTGAAAAGATAATAATCCTTTGTGTTCCTTCCAAGGGGCATAGGATCATATGATAATTCATGTTGAAAGGTACCCTGGGAAGTCTCTGGTCCAACCTCCTGCTCCAAGCAGTTCTCTGGATCACCTATGCAATCCCAGTAGAGGTTTGAGGTAGAAATAGTGATTACCCATGAGTGGATGTTGGTTGTACAATGGAGGTGGTGGGTAACCACCCTCCTTACATTGAGGAGGCACAGATTTACTTGCTATCCCTATGACAAGGCTTAATTATGTTCTTGTCTCTACAAAACACCTCTGGGTCAGGTTTGAAATGCTTGGATGAGGCCCTGGGCCAACAAAATTTTCCCTGCCTGTGTCACAGGTCTCCTTTATCAAGCTCAAGTCCTGTCCCCAACAGCCCATTTTACATGGCACTTTATCACAAGCAAATGAGTTCACAGGAGGTTTCTCAAGATCTCTGCTGCAACTCCACCATGGATGTTGCTGTTGCCAAACCTGTATCACTGCACTCACCTTTATCTAGCACAGGCCCGAAGATGGCTAAGCTGTCATTGACGGTTGTGCAGTTCCACCTTCTCCCTCGAAACTGGTGTTGGCACTCCTGGATCCCAATCTTCACCCCTTCTGCTACGCTGGGCATGATCTCCACATAGTTCCGACAGAAGCGTAGCTGCTTGGGTACCAGTCCTGGGATGCTCCCGCAGAGGATGGGCTGAGTCCCCAGGGAGGAATACTGGTGCCCAATTGCCAAGGACCTGAAAAAAAAAACCAAGGAAAAAGAGATGCTGTCAGGTTGACTTTCACTTTTGTACTTGGTTCACAAGAATGGCGACAGACAATCAACATCTTCAGTTCCTCTGCATTCCCTCTCTACAGAAAATGTCCTTTCCACCGTAATCTGTCCCCCAAAAAAACATCATGTCTCTCCTGAAGTTCCTTGCAGGCCCAACAAGGCAAGTAACTCGACCTTTAATATATTCATTCCCTTTTCTTCATCATCTCAAAGCCTTAATCCATCATTGTGCTGCTTCTTCCCAAAGAAGAGCTCAGTTCATACAGCTAGTTTACTTTGCAACCAGAGGGCCAAACCCATATTTCTTTCTTTGAAAGACAAATGCACCTGTACAAGAACAGGTAGGTTTCATAGGAAATTCTGGCAGCTGACAAAGCCCAGGGATTAGAGAGTAAAAAGCACTTTCAGAGCTACACAAAATGATAACACCAACAGCAGAAGAAACCATGCTCCATGTCTCTGGAAGGGGAACACCAAAAATTGACAATCATCATACAGTTCACCAGCGTGCCCTATATATTTGAACCTTACCAGGTAACATCTGTACACTGAAACTAACCCTAAAAGACTCAAGCAGTTTGGACCTTGAGAACTTAAAAAAAACAACTCTGAGCTAAATGTTGTGGGAGTGCTACATAAACTCACTACTCCATGATGCTTTCATAAGCAGTTAATTTTCCTGTGCTGCAGAGGAAAATACAGCCCTGCTGGCATAGAAACAACCTGGTCAAAACTCTCCTATGGCTTAATATGGATCCAATGTCAACGCTATTCCCCTGTGTAGACAGTGGTACTCATGTTACTAGAAACACTCGTGCATAGGTGCATGAAAGTTGGGAGCCATGGTTGGCATATTGGTAACATCCCTGAAAGTGAGGTCTAGAAAAGATACTCTAGCAAAGTATTTCTACAACTGTTTAATCCGGGCATACACTTTGCAAAGCTTTATACTGGGGCTTTCTAATCACGTTGAAGTGTTTTAAAACTAAATTATGAAAATGTCTGCCAGTGTCCTTCTGGATATTAGTTTAGCACATTTTCACTTTATTTTCACACCAGTTTCATTTTGGGAATTTTCAAAAGTAGGGCTGTATTTTTACAAAACGATGCCAGCTTTGCTGTACTGTCACAATGATATGGAGAGCCTGCTTTGACCATTAATCTGTAAATTGCTTGGGTTAAAGTGAGGAGAGTGAAATTTAAAAAACCAAAAAAACCCACCAACAAAACTTGAGTGCAAATTCTGTGCTCAGCCAAATGGAAGTCTGTTGAAAGGAGTGTCCATGAACCATTATATTGGTTGAAGCCTTAGAGACAAACAAGTCAGCTATGCAGAGAGATCAGCAGATATGTAGCTAATTATATAGATTTTTCAAGTGTTTTTACTGGTGCTTCTAATAATAACCTTGATTACTAAAACTGAAGGGATTTTTAGAGTATAATTTCCTTTTCTTCTAATTAAATCTCTTGATTGACTTTTCTGCTCAGAATTAATGACAAACAGAAACCTGCCTGGGCAGTGTGTATTGCTGTTTACATTCATTTTTGCTTTGTGGTTTTCATTTGGGAACAGCCTGGTGTGTTTGAATTATCAACAGGGCAGTCAGGGAATATGCCTTCACTCTCTGTTGCTCTGACTAAAAAAAGTACAAGAATTCTATCATTGCTGGAGTTCAGAAGAAAACTAGCTTGACTTTAGCACTTCTCTAGGCTAGGATAAAAATTGTGGTCTGTCTTTTTTACGGGAGCAGGGTATTTGTGGTCAATTAGCTCCCTTCCTGGTGGGTACCTGGTCAAGAGGGGACAGAAGTGAGAAGGAGATCGACATTCAGATGGTCAGGTACCAGGGGATTTTAGGCTGAACTCAGTGGCTTTACTAGGTGTGCATAGACTAGGCTTTTCAAATCAGTCCTTTCCAGGCAAGTGAGACATAAAGACATCCATTTATGGATCCCAAATGACTCTAGGTAGGAGTCTAGAACCAAGATAAGCAGCTCAGCCAAGAATATGCCCTCCAGTAAATGAACTGTAAGTGGACAAGGTAGGAGGTGCCTGGGAAAGCAAAGGATTTTCAGCTAATTTCCTAAACTTAGATGCCTCTTTCCACCTCAGTTGCACTGTTGGGAGAAGATTAATCTCAACATTCGAGGACAATTCATCCTACCGCATGGAGGGAAGATGAGACAAATAGCATGAACTGCCCTCCAGAAGTGCCTCTCTCTCTCCATTGCATTAAAAGAGGGAGGGCTTACATTGACCAGGAACTGTATTCATCTCACCTACCTTCTGATGTCTGCAACATGGACATCTCCAAGTGATCTACTCATCTCAGACTACTTTTGTAATCAGTGGAGAGAAACAGGCACTTGTAGGGCACGATTCATCAGCTTCATTTTAGATATCAGCTTTGGGATGAGATGAATCATGGCCTTGCCTCCATTGACTGTATTGGCTAGAGTAGCAAGGCAGCCTGGGTGACTGGTTGAGTGGGATATGTCTGCACTGTAAAAGTCTCCAGATGAATCATGCCATGATACCTAACAATTGGGATGGCTACGTTCCTTGGAAAAGTCTCACTCAGGAAAACTAAAAGTGCTGCGTTGAAGCCCATGCAAAGAGCTGAGCTGTAGGAAGGAGGCAAGTTCCTGCAGAAGCCCACAGGAACCCACAGGAGAAGACCAAGGAAAGGACCCAGGTAACATGTTTTCCCTATCTAAGTGGCTTGATATAGGTTTTCTTGAGCTTTAGATTAATTCAGGGACAACTAGTGGCAGAAAAGCACCTGTGAAATGGAACCTATGCCAAGCCAAAGAGTATTTTCACTTTGCACTGTGTATGTTTTTGTTTGAATGTTAAGTTATATACAAAGCATTGGATCACAGATTCTGGACTAAAGACACCTTTTACAACACTGTTTTAGACTTCAGGGAACTTGAGCGTGTTGCCTCTGTGGCCTTGTTGGGAACGCAGAGTCTTACAGTACCACATTTCCAAATTTCAACCATTCAACCCCCTGAGGACTGAGAGCTAGGAGGTATTCACAGATGCCAACTTTGGGCTTGGGAGCTAGATGGTCTGATCTCTGTAAACAATGGGGAGAGACAGATGCCTTCATCGAAGCCTCCAGAGAAGAGCACTAACGTAGTTGCTCTGACTCATCCTTCAGAGAATAGTTTAGTCACTGACTATACAGAGAGTCCAGGATGGGGACACTTTCCAGTGTCTAAAGCTAACTTTGGTGGAAACATCTGTAGAGCTTATGTCCATATCAACTAGAGTCACCAGCATCCTTCCCAAAGCTTTCAAAAGTGCCCCATTCAGTTCCCACCAAAGACACTGAGACAGAATCAACCTGCTGCAGGCTCCATCCATCATGCTGTGAAGCCAGGAGGGCTTTCTTGAACTATTTCAATAGGACTCAGATGAAGTTTTATGATTCCAGTCTCATAAACTTTAATTTATTTGACCAACCAAACTCATGCCTGTCTCTATGTTTTTTAGTGGTTACTACAGTGGTAGAGTGAAAACATCAGTCAGGGGAAGAGGAGTTTATAGGTTGGTGCCCTCAACTATTCGTTTCCGTTGCTGGGAAGATCATCTAAGATAAAAAAAAATAAAAACATGTAGAAATACTTTTAATTGCTTTTCACACTGCTCCCTTCTCAATACAGTAGGGAAACAGTCACACCTTGCTTTGATCTATGTTACAGTCTGGAAACTTTAATCTGCCAAAGACAATCTTCAGCAAGAGTCTTGTTCTCAAGGCGTCATCAGGCACTGAGAGAGTGTAATGCAAATTTGGCATTTCAGGGAGGAGTGTGTAGTCACTTGACTTTCAGCTGAAGATACAGGGTGGAATCTCAGAACATCGCTCCTTGAACAGTACCTCTGCTGTTAAACGTAGCTAAGCACAGTCCTCTTCCTAGCTCACTTGCAGACTCTGGAGTGTGATAACATCTATCAGAGCACCCACTTTTGGTCTCTACTTTGCTTCCAGCTTCCAGGTGTAAACATTTTCTCTCTCTCTCTAAAGTCAATTTATCTTTAGGAAAACCAAATTCTTTCAGGTTCCTGTCATTTTTATTGATCATAAGATATGAACTTTATGAACCTTCCAACCCTCCCCCCCCAAAAAACCAACAACCCAACAACCAAAACCTTTAGAAAACATTGGGAAAGTCTATAAAGATCAGAATCTCATTTCAGTATTACTCAACTCACTAGTAACTCCCATCATTCATTTTTCTCACTGTTTCCAATGATTAAACTTGTCTTTTGCGTTTTCCACTCTCCTGTGATCTGCTTCTAAACTGTCTTCTGCATGTGGGTGATTTTGAAAATGTAGTGTTGAGAAATAGGGCCAAGTGTAATCTATTGTGGTCTAACCAGGCATCATCTTCAAATTTCTTAAGCACCAACACTTCCTGGATGCATTGACACCAGCCTCTTTTTTCACTGCAGAATTTGTGAAGCACTCAAGTTTACAAAAACACTCATCCCCAGAGCAGGTACAGCTCAAGTTTGAACCACAGAAAAGGGTCAAAGAGCTGTTCTTTTCAAACCAATTAGCTTTTTCTTCCCATTAGCTCAGGAGGAGCCATGAAAACACTATTCTGTATGTCCACAGCCAAAGTTCTTGGCTTATCTTTAAGCCTTGCATGCCCCGAAGGGTTTAATTCAACTTTCAGTGAGCATTTTTCTTTGCCAACACACCTAGAGAGCTCTTCATTTCCTTTATCTCAATCTATCTGCTCCTTCAGCAGAGCCGTTGTAAATAAGTACCTGGCCACCTTCTTAATAAATTATATGTACCCTCCCTCTTGGAATGGACACCCCAGCCAGTTTATGGGGAAGAAATATGCAGGAAATACATGCTTATAGCTTTTTGAGAAAAAGAGAAGGCTTCAGTTCTGGATGACCTTGCTGTACAGCACCACTCTACTGATTTTTTAAGGTCCCTGCCTTCTCAGTATGGCTGTCAAAAGTCCTTGACACATCAGTAGCAGCATGTAGAGGCGTGTATACCTACTTGCTTCTTCCTGAATTCTGTTATTCTTGAACTCTGTAGGAGCTCTGTTTTGCTATTCATCTTGGAGAGGCCTTTTGCTGGCTCCAAGTACGGCTCAGAACTTCCTCAGTGGATGTCCTTCTGGAGTCCCCAACACAGGTTAAATAACTGCATTTATTAATGTTTTGCAGCAAGAGTGTAACTTGTCTAATGACCCAGGATAAGACCCAGAGAGCACTTAAGTCCCCACTGAATATTGAAAACTGAGCAATAGCAGTGACCTTGCCTTACACAGATGTAAGGTGGCAGCCAGTCCTGCTGCAGAAGTTAAGTCAGAAGATGTCCTTCTGCTTATAACAGAGCGGATTTATGTTCACTTGCAGATGCCCTAGGTTTTCTTCCACGCTGCTCCCTTTGCATGGGATCCCCTAACAGGAGGAGGTCATACTTTCAAATCCTTTCTCATAACCTGTTCAGATCTCCAGAGGTTCAACTCACTCTCTTTTCCTTTCTCACTTATTTTCTCTGCCTTTTGATGGTGCCACATCTAACTCTTTGAAGATGAATCTCAGACACACTATGAAGAAGGGGACAAGTTCTGCAGAGCTGCCTATCTAAAAAAGACACGCTCAGAACACAGCCTTGGTATTATGACACTAAAATATGGAAACGAAGAAGGTGGCTGGAGAAGTCTTCATAGGTCCTGTCAGGCCATAAGGAAAACCCAACAAAGGTTGTCTCACATTTCCTTGTGCTAGGCCAGAAGGACTCACAGGGAAGCTGCTTGCAAGTGATGAGTGGGCAGCCCTTACTCCATCCTACAGCATCAGAATTAGGCCCTCTCTGGTGCCCTACCCATAATCCCCCATGGGCTGCTAAGGTTGAGCAGCATGAACTTCATGCACCTGAGGATGCCTGAAAGCACTTTTGGGGAGAACTGAGCTCCTAGGAGGCTGTGAAGTTTCCAAAAAAAAAAAAAAAAAAAAAAAAAAAAAAATGGAGGCTGCCATGAATGGCCAATAGCCCCTGAATGTTCAAGAGACTCTTGGGATAGAATCTGCAAGTCAGCCTTGATTCAGTTCTCACAAACCCTCACAACACACGGCTGGCATACACGACTGAAGTGCTGTGGTGCCTGCCTACCATGGACAACCAGAAACTGGGAAAGATACTCCAGAACATCTCAGCCAGAGCTAGGCACCAGGCACAGGAGATGTTGTTGAGCCTGCTGTGTCTTCTTTTACACTCCTATAGCATACATCAACTCCCAGTCTCCATGAAATTTTTCTGTAGAGTTGAACCACCAGCCCAGAGGCCAGGTGGGTGGACAGGCAGAAAAATTAATAAATCTACATTCATTTAATGGCATTCTTTTTCACAGAAAAACACTAATACTCTAGCATATGTTGTGATTATTTTTCTGTTTTCCTAAGGAAATGCAAATAAAACCTGGAGAAATTTTAGAATGGAAAGAAAGGAAATGGAACTTGCCAAACCCCATAATTTTAAATGGACAAGGAAATAATTCTGCTAGCTAATGTCCTTCCTGGATGGAAGTGATTTTCTTCCATGACATTAAAGCTATCCCAAACTCTAGCAATTACAAAATGTGGAGAATAATGAAATTTTTAATTAATTTTTAGTTGAAAATTTGAAAACCACCTCAACATATATTAGCAAAGCAATAGGTCTAGCTCTAGAAGACATGAATCAAGTAAGTAATTATCATTATTATTTTTTCAGTTTGAGGATATTTTTTGTTTGTTTGTGTATTGTCCAGTAATAACCAAACCTAGGCCTAAGTAGTCTAACACTAATTATGGAAGCAACATATTTTAACTCAGAGATTATCAGTGTCTGTAACATTTGATAGCAGTGATGTCTTCAACTTTTGGTCTCTGAGCATCTGGCTGTCAACAGACTACTCCTAAGAGGTTCACAAAAAGAACTGGGAAACCTAAGCCTGTTGTTAGACAGATCAAATTCACTATGTAGGTGTCTGTCCTTCCAGAATTTTTTTCTTCCAGCCTGGAAAAAAAAGACTGAAACCTACTGGATTAACTGTTCTTTCCACTTCTCTTGTTAGATATCTCTTCTTTCATCATAAAGTAGAGCACAAGAGTTATATTTAAATTATTTTTCTCTTCTAGCCCAGAGACTACATACACAATTGTGCGACTAGGTCCGATACTGCAAACACGCAGGCATGGAGGTAACTTTTCTCCCATGAATAATTCCCTCACCCTTGCCCTGCATTAATAATAATGATGGTGATGATGATGCAGCATTGTATTTCTCTAGCACCTTTCATCAGAGGATCTCTAAGCGTGGGACTCATCTCACCCGACTTTGACCATTTAAAAGTTAGGCATCTCGGCCAAGTTAGCTGTCTACTAGAGTCCGTGGAGCAAGATCAGCATCTCCAGAGGGCAATTCAGCCCATCCTAAGATAGGTGCCTCAGATAGGTGGGCTGAATCACTGGAGATGCCTAGCAGGCGGCACTGGCTGTGGAAAAGTGATGAGCATAAACTAGACACCTTGTTTTTAGCAAGCTAAAGGTAGGGACCAGAAATCTCACCCTTTTTTGCTGAATCTCAGAAATTCCTAGAGGGCCGGTAAGAGGACACCAAGGAAAGTCTTTGCTGAGAGACAGGTGGCAGCTATCTCTAACGTGGACCGTGGCAGTTTATTTATAACACCCAATAGTAGTTTGGGTCTGGATTTGGAAAATAACATACTCAGTGGCAACTTCGAGTGGATGCTAAGAAAGCAGAAGGTAATTATCTGAGCTGAGGTTTGGCCAGGACAGTGAATTCCCACAGGAACTAAGGCACACCACAACACTCAGCACCTTCCACTCTAAGTGCAGGAGATGTTTCTTTGACTTTGTCTTCCCTTAGGATCTACAGAATAGAAGAGGAGAGAATATGAGTATTAACAACCCGGTTCCTTGCAAAAAGTCTCAGGAACTCTTTAATTACCCTAGGCAATTAACTCCTCTGTTATACATGTCATCTGAAAAACAACCTATCCAGCAGAATAATGGCCCCTCAAACCATGTTTTCAAGCCTGGCTCCAGGACACTGTGACCCTGATACTGTTTCCACACCACATCCTACATCTGGGGCTTCTCCTTGGAGGCCTCCCTGCTGAGATCTGCCTCCATCCAGCTCCATTTATCTTATAAGCTTTGCCAGGATCACAGTGCAGGGTACTAGAGATGTATAAGCCTTAACATTTTAATCTGCCACCTACACTGCAGTTTATGAGAGCTGTAAATCTCGTTGTTATAATGAACTCATCTAATGATATTGCTGATGGATAAATTTACCCGGGATGAGGAACAACAGTTACTTGCAAATGAAAGAAGAGTAATTTAAAGTTTCATGTAAACACCTTTGCTGCCTTACTTCTGACTTCTCCCAGCCTAACCCCTATCAGGGTTTCATGACAAATGGAAAGTATGTATATACGTGTGTTTGCGATGCAACGACTGACTGGCCTGCAAGAGAACCTGTCTCTTTCTACCCAGTATAATGCTTATATACCTTGGGCATTGGAATCAAGTTTTAGATGAAAATAGATCAAATTTTCTGGGTCAGATTGTGCTAAATTAGGGGAATGGAGGGAAGAGAGAAGGCAACATATTAAGCAATGAAAAATGTCTACAGTATTTAAAGATATTTAGACTCCTACTATGAATTTCAATAATAATTAGGAGTGTGGCTAGTCTTAACCCTCCTAGTTCCCCCCTGTTCCTAAAGCATTCCAACTTGAACCTTTTTTAAATGATCAGCAATACAAATTATATATTGTGGTTTCAAACCTCTCATTAACGCTCATCCCCCTGAATTGAGGTCTGTTCTGGGCTATGTCAGTGCTAAATACCTTGGAGGACTGGGCTCAAAGACCTCAGATCCTTGCGAAGATTGGATTTGGACTTCTAAATTGCTTAAGTGTTTAAGTGCTTGGGGGAATTTTATCCTGAAACTCCTTAGTGATGAAGCCAATTTTGAAATGAGAACCATGGATGGAAAGCTCCGTCATTGCGGTGTTTAGGTAACCCTATAAGAATGACACGATTTTCACTGTCCACTGTTCTAATACAGCAAGTTACTTATATTTCTCGCCCTTTCCTCCAAGAATGTATTTTGAATATGCATTTGGTCATGCTAAACACACACACAAACCCTCACTCAGTTGTGCACACACACACATGTCTGCTAGTTCCTTCTTTGGCTTTCACTGAGTCATCAGGCTCACCAAATGTGTGAACTCACGCTATAATGTTCTCCCAGAAAAATAACAAATTGATTTCATTTTTACAGGCTACAGCATGCTATATAATTGGAGACACTGCCTTGTCAACTCAGACCGGTCTGACCCGACCAGAGACATTGCTTACAGCTGTTTACGGAGCCATAAAGTTTCCTCCTCTTTGTTTTTCCTTCCTTTTGCACTCTCTCTCTTTTTTTCTTTCCCTTCTCCCTGTAATGAATCCTACAGCTAGTTTTCGTTCTGGTCATAAAATACTGTTAAGGGAAATGCAGGAAGCCTTGATTTAGAAAAGCACTTCAGTCTACGCCTCAAGTTAACACTAATCAATGGGACTTAAAAACATATTTAAAACTGAGCATGTCTTTAGGGACTTTTCTTGTGCCAAGACAGTCAGTACGGAACTTTCTGTTACACTTGTGTGTGCTTTTTTTTAATTATCGATACCAAATTAGCGGTTTTGATTGAGCAATCTCAGGCAGTGTTTCCTTTTTAGACCTGGAGCACAGGGCTCCAGTTGCATCAGGAATTTTGCCATTTCTCATTGCCACTGTGTCCAAACTCTGATCATTTGAGGAAGAGCAAATTCCTACGCTAGTTTATCTACTCTACTGAAACTTCCAGTTAGGATTGGATACTTTTTTTTTTTAATATGAATCTATTTCCCATAAAAAATACATATATATTAAAAAAACCCACCCTGAAAACTTCTGAGTATTTTTCACAAATGGAGGGTGGTTTTGCAGACAATTTTACTTTGTGTAAATATCTTTTTTGTTTATCTCAAAATACTCAGAACCTCAAAACTTAAGTGAAATATTTTGATTTCTGTGGAAAAGGAAGTTCTGATCAAGTGCTTGATTTTCCAACCATGAAAAAGATGCTTCCATTTTGAACTACTGAACTGGAAAAAAAAAAAAAAAAAGAAAAAAAAAGACCCCAAACCTGAAAGAGCTTTTCATCTCATTGCACCATCCATCAAAATACCATTTAAATACTTTGCAATAAATTATGGTTGTGCTTCCTTTCGTATCATCCATTCATCACAGAATCTGCTCCTCCTTTGGTCTGAAATGTCACGAGACTCATCTCATTCAATCCCTCTAAAAGGTTCAAGGACTGATCAATACTGAATCAATTGTTCCAAAGTCATACATAGACATGCATACATCTTACACCCTCCTGGAGGATGATTTCTGTACACAGGATGGTCTTAGGACTACGGAGAATATTTATCTGGATCTTGGTCCAAACATGCATGGGAAAGGAACATGAGAGGTGGTCAGGGAAGAAAAGCTTCCCTCCAAAAATACACTGAAGCTTTTCAGGTCTATACTTTTCTTTTTAGAAAAAAATAGAAAGCAACAGAGGACAGACAAAATTCTCCTTCCCTCAGTTTTGGAAGGCCTGCAGCAAAAGATGACCTGTTATTAGACAGGTCATCTCCACATGGAGGAAGGCCATGAGGAACACTTCAACCTAAAGGGAAGTCAACTCTTATTTAGAGTTGAACTCTTACAAGACTGCCATGAGACAAAAGCTCAGAGGTTTTTTACTGCTTATAAAACTATTTTTTTAAAATGAAACGGCAATTTCTGCTGCAACAGAACAACTGGATTTTTTTTCTTTTGCAAAGAAACTACTTTGCATGGGAAAAAATCCTCATGGCTCCTTGACATGTTTCAGCTAGATCTCAGTAAAATTAAGGAGGTACAGACTGATGAGTCGCTCAAAGGTACAGGAAAAATGCCAGTGTATGTCCTGGCATTTGTATACACTTTGAGAGAGAGAAAAATTCTCTCTCAAAGATCATCTCTCACAACAGAAAGAATAACAACAGCAATAAAACCTGATGCAGAGAAAGAAGAGAAAGATTAAATTTGCTTTACAGCACTGACTTTTACCACTGTTTGCAGATACCTCCTGTCTACTGAAATGGATGTGTTGGGTCTCCTTCAGCCCAAAATTTATTCTGGTGTGAATGGAACAGGCAAGGATGTTTCAGCCATAAGGCAGCTTAGTTTTCTTGGGCTGCTAAGCAAAACCCCTCAACTTCCTACATCTATGGCAATGACCTAACTTTGTCAAGGTTTTATAATGGGAAGCCCTATGCATATGTAATGTAAATCTATTCAGAACCAGCTTGCATTTCGTAGACATCTTCTATGGACTCTTAAGTAACAGGGCACCCACTCCAAGGGTCTCCAGTTCTCTTGGTCAAAAAGAAAAAGGTGATTTGAGTTAAAAGCTCTTTGAGTCTCTTAAGTGATCAAGTAACAGAACTGGTCTGATTTCCTGCCACATGGCTGGAGAATTATGGCACCATGTGTGGATCACCAGACAATGCAGAGAAGGACCAAGCTTTCTTCTCCAGGATCCTCTCCCTAAACTTGCTGGAGTTTGGTGTTCACACACCAGAAGCCGTGGCTTGAAGAGTTTCTTCTCCAAGTGACTCAGCAGATGTGGTGCCTTGATGTTCCTCAGAAAAACATAACTGTTCTCCAGTCTAGTAACTTCTCAGTGCAATTGGTGACTCAGTGCCTGGCTGTACAAAGGCTGGTGGTGGTCAGGCTGATGAATGGGGAAGAAACTCGGGTGAGAGACGAGGTGTGTAGGAGAGGTAGGATCTGGAGCAAAGAAAGTGGGCAGGGGGTTGTCCTTGAACAGGAGAAACTAACCCAAATCTCTGACTTGGAGGATGAAATAAGATGCTGGGTGAAGAGCAAATAACCATTGCAATGCGCTCATTTTCTCTGGTTGGTGAGTGTAAATGACCCCTCAGTGCTCGGGGCAAGGATCTTCCCACAGAAGGACTCAGAGGGTGGCAGCAGCCAGGAGCCACACCTGCAGACCTCTCTGCACAGCGTTGGAGCCTTAATGATTTCTTTCTGAAAGTGGATGGGGAAATGCAGACAGGCTGCCAGATAGTGAACAGCTCGCAGAGGGGTGATCACTATTAGGCAAAGATACCAGCTTTGACATGCAGCAAGGGAAGCCGCCAAGAATTTGGGAAAGCAATCCCAGCTTTCTGCTGCACGTTCCTCTGCCAAGATACCTCCCGTGTTTACTTTAGAAACCAGAGACGAGCCCTCCTCTTCATAATAATAATAATAAAGCTGCAGGGTCACTCGGCTTAGCAGATGGATTCCTTCCAGCTTGAATTTCTCCTCATTTACCTGCAGAACTGATGTATCTGGGGGATTATGCAATGTTAATAATTAGGTTTCACAGGAGATCTGAACAGTGACAATGCGAGGCTGTGGGAAGGAAGCTCCACTGGGGAAAATCAAACCGACCCACGGATCTCACGTGGAACCTGTGGATTTTGCTCAGGTCTAAGGAGCCTAAGTAGCCACGGGGATCATGTAGCCTTCTGCAGCAGGAGCTCGCTGCTTGCCAACATGCAACAGAAGCAGCTCTGTCCCACCAAAGAGCTGCAGGAGCAACCAACCAAACTGCTCGCTCTCCAGTTTTTGGCTTTCCCATTCTCATAGAACCTAAATATCTAGCGGTGACTATCGTAGCAGGGAAAGAGGCAGAAAGTCTGCAGGAATATTCCTTTGCATTTCTTTTCTATTAGTACTGAATCAAAACCTTAAGCTCTGGATGCGATTGTGCGGAAATCCTGAAAAGCCTAAGCCCCCTCAAAGCTTTTTGTGAGGTTTTTTTTCACTTTTCTTCCATGATACACAGGTAGTATAAAGAACATTAAACCTATGCCATTGTTTGGTTTATCTTGCTAAGGTTTCATTTTTTACTTTAAAAAAATGAAATGTTTTGTTGCAGTATAAGTAGCTTATTTTCCACATTGAAAGAACTTTTAGCATTATAAGTTTTCACTATAGCGCTGCACGCATTAGAACATTGAAAAGTAGAAATCTAAAGGAGATATTTTGACTGGCCAGAAGTATTTAATTGCACAAATCACTCAGGATTTGAGCAACAATTTTTGATTAATAAATAAATAAATTTCCAACTGTCCATATTGCCTTGAAAAGAGAAAGTTCAGGTTTCAAGGATTTTTACAGGACCAACATATTAAGTAAGTGGTACACAAATGTTACAACTATTATCTTAGAAGTCCCTGCACAACTCTAGGTTTTACTACAATACTCAACTAATTAATTAATGGAACTCAGTTTCACAAATTATCACTGAGGTTCAGAGCTTAGCAGGAATAAGAAAGGACCAGCTATTTCACACAAAGCAGGAGCACTTGGAGATTTGACAGCACAAAGGTTTTAAAGGTTTCTAAGCACTTCATCTACAGGACATTAGGTGTTTGTAACCAGCTAGGAGGACAAAGAGGAAGCTTTCTTTGGAAGGAACAGTCTATTCCATAACTGCAAGTCTGAAAATTGCAATGGAAGCAAAACCATGAATACAAGAACATGTTTACCCTTGATGCCACCATCAGATGTTTTCTGCCTTCTGTTCCCTTCCCTTCCTGCGTGTACCCACGCAGAGACACACCTATTGACACATCCCTGTCTGTGGAGGCACAATTTAAAATTTCTCTGCTCTAGTGCACCCAACCATCGACCAGAAACATCAAGTGCCCTCAAGGAACTCTTTCTTACATCTTTTTTCCCTACTAATACTGACTATTAATATTTGGAAAACAGAAGCTCAGAACTAGGAGGGTCAAATTTCCAAAACCTGAGGAGGTATTTCCAGACATGGGAAAGTCAGTTTGGTTTCTGCATACAGGCATCTCACAGCCTTCCATCTATGCTTGGGGGTCCTACCTGGCTCCCAGCTGCCACACCAAAAGGGCAAAGGTCTTCTTCTGTAGGACCTGTGTGGTAGCTGCCAGCCCCACTTGGGTGTCTTGGGTGCCACCGGGAATCAACGGCAGAACTGGGTGCCTTGATGGAGCCCACTCAGCTGAGTGGGATTCGGCTCAATACCCTGTAGAAGAATATAGCATAGACCTGAGGTAGCCATCCTACCTTCCCCATGTGTCCAATGGAAAGAAAAGGGCATAATTAGGACACAGGTAATTTGGCCTAGTTTAGGTATCTGTTTCAATATGAAGTTAAGTCATGTGCTGGACTCCACTGCTTATAAAAGAGATAGCTCAGGTGTCAATTACTGACACTGTAGGTGTTTAGTGAGATGAATCCCACCTTGAACTCAGAATCATGTGGTCAGGTGATAAACAGGAGGTTTGTTTTCACCTGGACCAAACCCTTTGGCCAAAGACTTGTTTCTGGAGGAGCTCCAGAGAGACTTGCTGAGAGGAGAAGGAGGGTTGCAGTGGGGTAGGAACCCCCTCTATGGGAAGCATAACACATACAGGAACAGAGACTGAAATCCAGTGATTTCCATGGTAGCCCAAGCCAGGACAGGGTGACTCTCACTGGAACACAAAATTCTGAACTGCAGATTCAGCACTGTTCCCTTCACTTGCCTCCTTGTGAGATAGCTTTCCTCAGCTGGGGCAGGGGAACTGGTGAGAGGCTATCACAAAAGTCTAGGAATTCTGCCTAGTTTCTCTTCAACAGCATTGTAATCTTATTGATTCATCAACATATATACTTGCCAAGCTAGGCCACCCATTAGCTCATCTCCTCTATACCACTTGGCCATTGCTGAATCACCTCCTTCAGAAAGGTACTCAGTCTTGATCCAAAGATATCCAGAGATGAGGAATCTACCAGTTCCCCTGGGGACATGCTCTGATGGCTAGCCACCTTCGCTGGTAAGAGCTGCTGGTGCTGCTTCAGCCCATTGCTTGTGGCAGCAGTGGCAATCATAGACCACGGTGCAGAGACTTGTGCAAAAAGAATATGGCTTTCTATATTCTCTCCATCTTGCATGTGCTAATTTTGACTCCACTGAAATCAGTGAGACCTGCATCCTGTCTAGAATAGGAAGCAAGAAGGGCAAGACTGTCAGTCCCCCATAATTTTTAATCTGGGTTTGGTTTGCTTCCTTAAAAATAATAGAGGCTTCACCCACTCCCTCCAAGAGATCATTTATTCCTTCTGCTGAAAAATGAATTTGTAAGCAAATATGCTGGATCCCTCATGGATGTGCTTCTTCTGGGTATTCACTTTAATGAGGATGATCTCACCAACCGAAGAGGGAGTTGGTGGTGGGGAGCAGGGGAAGGTTTGCACTGTTTAAGGAGGCTCGTGGGGGAGGATGGGGACCTACCTCCCCTCCACCCCATGCTGCTTTCCCCTCAGCTCCCCACCATGCTAACCTGCTTTTACTTTCTGAGCAGCAAGCTGCTGCTGCTGCTGCTGGTGTTATTGACACATATTTCAAACAAGCCCGTGCAAGGGACTCGAGACACATTACATTGCACATGGTGCCCCGGGCCACAGATTCGCCTCCTTACACCGACAGCACGTTTTGCTTCATAAAGAATGTGCAGGCCTTCACCTCGAGCTATTTATCTGGTGTGCTCAGAAGAAATAAGAGAGAGGGAGAAAGCCCTACATGCCCATCTTGGCTGTTAACCCCGTGCTACATACCCCATAAGTGGCCAAATGTTGACCTCTCTATGCATGAAGCCCGGGCTACCCTCTGCAGATGCCTGCAGTCCATTCCCCATCTTTCTGTGCACCTGCATTTAGGAAAATGGCTTCTTGCACCTCTTTGTAACTTCACTGACCCATTCATACAGCTCCTAACATATGCTCCATCACAGAGTGCAACTGGAGCTCCCAGACTCTAGTATCATCCCACACTGGAAGACAACGACTATCTGGTGAATAAAAGTTGCTGATACACACCTCTTTCCAGGATCAGGATAATCTTCCTTCACTGTTAGCAACATTTTTTTTTTTATTTACTTTTCTGCTTTCTCTAAATCTTTCCATCATTGTTATTATAATGATAATAACAATAATTATTACTATTATGCCTTGAACTTGAGTCTAAGATTAGGGCTCCCATTGTGTTAAGAGCTTGATGGAGAAATGTCAAGGAGCCGATTCCTGCTGTAGAAAGCTCATTGCCTGCATTCGGGCAGGACACGAAGGGGTGAACGAAGCAGAGAAAAGGGGCCAGCAATGAGGTAGGATGAGAGGCAGCAGTAAGTAGAAAATCAAGAGCAGTTAGCAGAATAGCAGGAGTCAGCACTGGTGCCTTGCCTAAGCAAACCCCGCTCCTTGTCTGTGTCCACACATGTCAAATCTCGGCAGGGAGAAGGGGAACGCTCCCTTGAATTTCCCGGCTGCAGAAATGTGGATTTTTTTTGACAGAGCAGTGGGAGAGCCTTGAGCAGTTGCACACAGGTCTGATCGCTGCCATTGCCTGTTCGCTGATAGAGCTCTGCTCCGAGTATGTCAAATGCCCAGAAAGAAACCTCCTTGATGGCAAAATCAGGGTGGAGAGTTTTCCACCACAAAAACCCTACATTACTCTTACTTTGAGAAGAGCTATCTGCAGCCATGTCCCTTTTGGGGGCTGGAAAGCTGCCAGGGATCTGGGGTAAGGAGTTGCTAACATTGTGCCATACTAATAACTCTTCGTTTCACCCACCTTTTTTTCTGTCTCTTTAGATTAGATTTGAAGCACTTCAGGGCAGGGACTGTCTCTCGCTATATGCGCATACGGTGCTTAGGACAAGGAACCTTTCAACTTCCTTGGAACTGGCAACTGCTAATGTATTGCAATTAATAAATAATTGGAAAGATCTTGAAAGGTGAGATGTGAAATGACAACAAACTGACTGAAAGGGGCTGGGAGGGGTCTAAACATTTTTGAAGGCTTTTTTTTGGGGGGGGGTGGGGAAAGGTAAAAAAAATGCACATATTTCCTGGCTCTATACAAGAAAAAAGAATTAATCCCTCACCTTGGCTGGGACACAGGAGCATTGAACTACAGTATAGGTCAGGGAGGGTAAAAGAAAAGTCTGTCCAGGTGGAGTGGCATGAGAAGTTTAGGAAAAGTGAATGTAACTCCCTAAAGTGAACATCTCTGCCCTTTTCAGAAAATGAAAACGTAGGTGAAATCCCACAGGATGGTTTAAAAATCATCCACCAGCTCATAGCACTGCCCACGAATCCCAGGTTCACTCCGTTTCTAGGTGCACTCAGAAACAAGGTGAGAAAAGTAGGAAATTGTGAATATAGTGAATATAAATTAGGACTAAGTAAGGCAGATAAGTGATAAGGGAAGCTCAAGCCATCAGTGAATAAACCATGGCTAGTAGTGCTAAGAACATGAGAATGACCAATAAATAATTGTTTAATGTGTTGTTAGAGAATATACAGAGATATTCACACACACACTCATACACAAACATACATTTATAGTCCCTAATAATATATTAACCATATGTAGATAAACAAGGAGATAAAGAATGAAGGGAATCTAGGATATTTCTGGATAACTGCTGTTAACATTTGTAATAAATCTTGAAGTGATGATGGAAAACAAGAGAATGCCAAATAGGTTAGGAATCTACTGTGTAGTTATAGAGCAAATGGATAACTGTAAATCTGTTATCTGGCCCAAAAGGGAAATAAATAGATGATATAAGACTGAACCCATAGAGAATGAAAGAGTTGTAATATAATTAGTGATAGCAACTACAGTTATATTGAAAATTTATTTAATGCAATTTTTAAATGAGATGATTGTTAAACATAGGTGATAAAAGTAATTCTGTTGATACAGCATTCTTGTCAGAATATAACGAAAAAGAGGGAATAAGGAATTCAAAGCGGTAACATATAGGATCAATATGGTACTCAATAAATAGATGCACAGCTGACAGTTCTCCAGTATCATTCTGCTAGGCAATCATCATCAGGTGGGGCTGTTTCTAACTGAAACCCTCTGAGGTCATCTCAGTGCTATTTAACCATCTTACTAACAGCCCAAAAAACCCTCCATCACATCATTATTGAAAAAGTCTGTAGGATACTAAAGCACCAGGGGAGTAAGAGTGAAGGATACGGACAGGGCAGCAGCAGCACAAAGTGAGGGATCAGGATGTGTCTGCCTAAAGCTACCTTCATGTGCCTGGTGCCAAGTCAGGCTTGCAGGAGTGACATAAGCTGTGTCGAGGCTCCAAGAGGATGCAGGGATTTGGGGACTGACCCCCATAATGTGAATGCTGAGCATAACAAGGCTGGCTAGGAGAGTGAAGGCAGAGGAGGTAAATTCTGCACACAGCACTGGTGAGGACACCACCGAAATACCACATCCAGATGTACTGAAAAGCTCGAGAAGGCCCCGGAGAAACAGAAAGATATCTAAGTTTGAGAGAGGAATGACTGATTCATACCATCTGCAGTCCATAGCTGCTACATCATTCCTCCCCTTACAGACAACAAAGAAAGTGGACACAGGATTGAAGCCAGTCACATACAGGAGATGCTTTGAATATTACCACAGCTTCTTTCTGGTGAGTCAGAGAGAGCTAGAGTTTTGACTCGAGTTATTCATTACTTTCTTGATCTCTGATGCCACAGCATGCACCAGTAAGTTCCTCCAAAGTCTAAGAACAGTGGTCTGAATGAGAACTACAGGAATTTTAGAAAATGCCACTTTGAAGATCTTTCCAAATGCTGTAGTTCAAACACAAGTTACTAGACCTGATGAAGGAGTGACAAGGTGTAGTTCTCAGATATCATGCTAATAATGGTCCAGAAGACACAGAATCATACTCAGATTTCCTTGAAGGCTTCCTACCCAAGTAGTGACTCAGCCTCCTTATTGTTTTAGGTAAGGAATCTGACACGATCAGGCCCAAGATGGTCCATGGCTTCAGGCCATAAAGTCTCCTATCACTAAGTGCTATAAAATTCTCTGATCAGAGGAGCACTCACCACCAGCCCTCAAAGGGCTGAGTACCAAGATCTGCCTTAGACAATGGGATGTAATATATCTACAACCATATAAATAGCCGGTTGGATGAGAGTTGGATAAGATCATGGCTTTACAATGCTGCCCCTCCTGCTTTTAACCCATCCCAGCATTGGCTGAAACCAGGATGTGGCAAGCCTTAAAAGGGATTTATGCCTTGAAATTACCAGCCTTCTTCAGCCTTACAGGAATAAGGATGTTGATTCTCACCAGCAAATTGCTCTCACTCAGCACTGACTTTCCTTGTTGATCCTTTTAGCACCACCTTTTTGTTTAGAGCATCTAATCACTTATCAGCAAAGGTCCTAAACTAAAAACGCTGTTTGGAAACACCTCAGTTGTGGCCCTTTCATTTCATTGTCCTGTGGCATCCTGCTCAAAAAAGGCTTTTGCACCCCAGACTCTCCCTGTAAGTGATACTCTACTCAGTTTGGGTCATCATTGTGAAAGACACCCTGTGCTAGCAGAAGGAAAGGAATTGCCTTGCTGCAATTTCTATGCTGCTTGCTGTGACAGGACAGAAATGTCTCTTCGGTACCCAGAATTTGGTTGGCGCCAGAGCTCTGGGAACAGACTGAAAGGCGTGGGTTGTTTTTGGATGAATCATGTTTTTAATCATCAAACACTGCCAATCAGAACGGCAGCAGATTTTCCCCAGTTTTTTGTTTTACCTTAAGAATGATAATTTCAGACTCACAACTCTGGATTAAGCACAGATAGGAACTTCACAAGCACTGACTAATGAAACCTCACAGCCCTCTTGTTTGAGATGGAGAACCTTCAGCATCAAAAGATTAGGTGATTTATGAACCTGTCCTTAATGAAGCTGACATTAGATTTGAGATAATATTCCTTCCAGCGTGCACATGGATCAATTATATCAGCAACTAACTTTAATTAGGAAAGAGGATGGCATAGTTATTAAGGCACGAGTAGAGGACTGTGGGTTCAATACCTCATTGCACAAAAGATCCCCTGCGGACTTGAGGCGAATCAGGCATTTTGGTTTGCCTCAATTTCCCACCTGTCAAGTGGGAATAATATTACCATACGCATTCATGAAAACAGCCATGTATTTAAGGAATTAAACACAAAGGCCATTAACACTTAGATGATGGATTAATAAATGAGCCATATTGCAGCGGTAAACTGAGGCTCATGCCAACCACAGGAACACAGGAAGAGAAGGCAGCTGATGGATCACTGGATGTATTTTCTTCTAGAAGGTTTGTAAAGATGCACATTGTATCTCTGCATATAAACAGCTGTTTAACAGTAAGTATGATAGAATACACAAACCTGACTTCCAAGTCGCTGTAGCACCTATGAACACTATTGTGGGGTTTCACTTCTATTTCTATGTAGGAATCAGCCCACCTCATCCATAAAGTTTTCTTCTTGCAGTATTTGGAGCAACACCAAATGTAGGTCTTTTCTGTGTTTCCAGTAAAGCCTTGTCTGATCACTGGTGGATTTTTGTTTTGAACTTTTCAACCCACTTTATTAGACAGGGTAGATGGTGGGAAGCTGGAAATTTCCTTTTCCCATTCCTAGGTAAATTACATTTGTTCCTGATTTATCCCATTCTCCAGCCAAGCTACAGATTGATGAGACATAAGCAAGTATGTAAGGACAGTATGTTCCAGGTGCTTAAACATGTGGTTAAGTGTTTGGCTGAACTAAAGTTTTCATAAGGATTAGATTTAATGCAATAAAAGTGAGTAACCCCATGCATGACCTGGGTTTCCCTGTGTTAGATGCTGTAACATTGGACCCTACCCTAAAGAAGTTGCTATTGGTTTTAAATTAAGACTTTCATAATTTAAAAACATGAAAATCTTCAAATGTTTGTTTGGGGTTTTGTTTTTTGTTTTTGTTTTTTGTTTTTTTTTTAAAAAGCCCCAAAATCAACAAACCACAAAAAACCTTTTCAGGTAAAACTTCCAATAAATTTATATTCAGCTCTTCTTTACCAATCATAATCATCCATTTATGGATTTAATTCAAAATTTCTTTACTGAGGGTAGCATTCCTTCATATCAGTTACTACGTCAAGAAAGATCTATTGGAATACTTTAGAATCATAGAATCATAGAACGGTTTGGGTTGGAAGGGACCTTAAAGATCACCTAGTTCCAACCCCCCTGCCACGGGCAGGGACACCCTCCACTAGCCCAGGTTGCCCAAAGCCCCATCCAACCTGGCCTTGAACACTGCCAGGGAGCCAGGGGCAGCCACAGCTTCTCTGGGCAACCTGTGCCAGGGCCTCAGCACCCTCACAGGGAAGGATTTCTTCCTAACATCTAATCTAAATCGACCCTCCTTCAGCTTAAACCCATTACCCCTTGTCCTGTCACTACACTCCCTGATAAACAGTCCCTCACCATCCTTCCTGTAGGCCCCTTTAGGTACTGGAAGGCCACAATAAGGTCTACCCGGAGCCTTCTCTTCTCCAGGCTGAACAAGCCCAACTCTCTCAGCCTGAGGTCTCCGTAGCAGAGGTGCTCCAGCCCTCGCATCATCTCCGTGGCCTCCTCTGGACTCGCTCCAACAGCTCCATGTCCTTCTTGTCCTGAGGACCCCAGAGCTGGATGCAGTACTGCAGGTGAGGTCTCGTGAAAGCAGAGCAGAGAGGCAGAATCCCCTCCCTTGACCTGCTGGTCACGCTGTTTTTGATGTCATTCATTGATAAAAGTGGAGCTCCTTAAAGAGGAGCCCAAACAGAATTATGATACAGTTGCCTGAGTTACGAAACCAAGGTGGCACATTTGCATCTTTGCACAACACATATTTTAACTGACATGTTTTCACCTATGATGGCCAACAGGCCAAATTCAGCCTGCAAAACACAAGTAGATAGGAAGCTCAGATGAACCCAGAGAAGCAGCAGCCCACAGTTGCCTAAGATCTGGTACTCACAGAGCTGAAGGCAAAAGTCCTGACCAGACATTGACCTTCAAGACAATCACAGAAATACAGCTCAGATAAGAGTCCTGAGCTCTTGTATTCGCTTTACCTCTCCTCAACCACTGTTGCATGTGGCCTGCATACTTTTAGTGTTTTCTTCTATCATCAGCTCCCCTTCAAAACCATTTGGAGCTTCTGTTTGCATTTGGTTTAAAGGACACACGAAAAGAAATCACTGGGGCAGCCAAGTTAAGCACCCTCATTTTTTGAGAATGTTAGTCTTCAGGTTGCCTCTTCTGCTATTTCTTCTCTTTTTCAGAGAGACAGGTAAGGAATCATGTAGTCATGCTGTCCCTTGTGAGAAAGGCTGGATTCAGGTGGTCACAACTGTCACATACACTGTCACAGGAAAAACAAGTCCAGAATAGGTTGTCCTCATCTGACCCAGGAGCTCAGCTCCTGAAGAATGGAAATTGAAAGGCATTTTGCATGTTCCCTTCATTATATGCGCATCACTTCAATCAGCTTTCAGTGAAAACAGTATTTCCTGGCAAGACGGCGTCAAAGCTTTACCAGAGGTTTGGATAAAATAAAGTAGGATCCTGGTCATCTTTTTTATGCCCTGAGTCCCATGCATAGCTTCTGCCAGCTAACTGCTCCTGGGTACCCATACAGTGCAGACAAGATCAACTTAAGGCACAATCAAGATTCAGGGATTTGATCAAAGTGAGGAGATAAGAATCACAAAGGCCGACTTTATGACTCTGTTACTGATAAAGTGACAGAGCAGGGACTCATCTAGATACTAGCATAATTGATAATAACCTTGGAGCTTCTCAGAGTTGTTTAATGACCCAGGAATCTGGGGAATGCTGTTGCATGGCAGAATTCCTGCCATGCGCCTAACACAATCTCTACCTCGGGCTGTAAGAGGAGGCATTAGGTCAGTTAGATTGGATTGATAGGCCAATACTAAGCAAAAGGATTATTTCAGACCCAAATGTTGGGTGTCTGAGATCTTGGTTCCTGGTGCACCCCAGATCCTGGAATATAACATCCCAAAGGTGAAGGAAAAAAAAAAAAATATAAATATATATAACTTGGATAATTCAGCAACTGGGAGACAGTCCAAATTCACTAGGCAAATTTGCTTATATGAGCTAGGAACCTGCATGTCACGCCTCAGCCTGGAATCAATCATATTTCAGTAGCTATGGTAAAATATGCAAACAGTGACTTCCAGCTGAGACAAGTTCAGCACAGCTCGGCCAACGGGGTGGAGGCTCCATTTTTTACTCACCTAATAGAGTTACTGCCTAAGGACCATGAGGGTCTCTGTGCAATGTACACATGAGCCATGAAGTCCAGCCAATGCTGGGAGAAGGGGTGGGGAGGATCTGTTCATGTATTTGGCCGCCAGCTGGATGGGAACTGTGAGATTCTTCTCCCGAGCTTGTCTCAGCTGGAAGGAACTCTCTGCAGACATAATTCATCCAGACTCTGTCCTCTGCAGCTTTCTGTATAAATCTCATCCCAAGGCATTTTGGAGCAGTACATAATGTAACATGACAACACTGCTGAAATCCAGTGATCTCTATCAGCTCTGAGGGAAGACAGATCCTCAGGTGGTGTCAAACAGCACACTCCTGGACTCTCAGAAAACTAGGACTCAGGCCCTTAAAGGCATTTAGCAGCCAGTCTGTCTCTAAAGATACTTACCCCACTTTGACTGTGATGACAAAACCCTTCCTCCTTCCTACCAGCTACATACCTGTGCATTCGCACAGTGATCTAAGCATTGATGGCAACTCCACAGCTAATAGGATACAGGAACTTCAGCACAGATGAGTTCGGAAGTTACATATTCCCTTCTTCTATCTGTATCTTGTCAAGTCTGTCACTAAACTCTGACTATTTGCCCCATATATATGCATTCCTTTGGCCATTTTACATGTCCGGTGGGGAGCCTCTTCTTAACACCAACTCTTTGATTGCATGAAGATGCTGGTTGCCCAACTTTTCAGCAGGATGCTAAAGAGAGAAGTAGCACAGTGCTTAAATAGCATTGATCCTCAGAGTCTTTTTACATCTGCTGTAGGTGCAGCCCTTACACATTTTGTAAGACTGGGAAATTGAGAAAATGACCATCTCACACTGACAGTGTGACCAAAAGAGGGGAATATCTAGATCCTACTCTGGCAAATGGCAGCAAATCACTCCTTCACTTCATCTTTACTTATAAAAATCTAAAGTAAAGCACTAAGCTTAGCTTAGGGTCTCTGACAAACTATTATCTGTCCTCATACACTCCGGAGCTTCTCAAATGCTCATTTGCAGCTCAGATAGGACTCATCTCACCTAACATTAGCCATCTAAAATGTAGATGTCTAGTCTTACCTACTTATCCATTTCCTGCTAGATCTGATGGAAGGAAAGACACTTTCAGGAGGCAATTCAACCTACCATCTCTAAGTTATTGTAAAAATGAGAAAAAACCCTGTCTATAGAATGCAGTTACTTATTGGGCTAGAAGATAACATTTCATGATTAACTTTGTGACAGCACACAAACCTGGTCACAGCAAATTATTGGAGTCAATGGGAAATTATGAGTTTACACACTTTGTTATACCTGGTACACAAAGTCACAAGTTGGTAATTTCATCATTTTATATCTAAACAAGCAAAAGTGCAAGTCCTCAGGTTGAGTACACAGATTAATGCCTAGGGGACTCCATACAGTCATATACTGAATTCCAGCTCTTCAGTAGCCTCTTCTGTATCTTTGGATGTCTGCAACATCTCCACCAAACTCAGGGGAGCTATAGTGGTTCACACCTGCTGAAGATAAGCCCTCACTGAATTCCATAAAAAAAATTACTGATTTACTGTGCTTTCACCCAGCCTTTTCATAAAATAGAAAGCTCCATCACAAATTCTCTGTGGTCTTGCCTGGCATCATGTTGAATACGTCAAAAGATGATACTTCCACCATTTAAAAACCATTCCTCTACTGACATTCTGTTATATAAGACAAGCTGCTTACCCTGATATCTAACTGGTATCACCTTTTCTTTCCTTCTCCTAGTTATACCCACTGGTACCCTGTGGAATGATTCTTCTTTGCTTTCCTTTACTATATACACCTGACAAATGTCTGAGAGCTATTATCATATCATTATTTGGCCTGGATTAATACTTGCTAATCTTTGCTCATCAGCATCAGTCCTTCCAGCCCTCTGGCTCTTTGAATACCCTCCGGTTTGTCAACATCTTCCTGGCATGAGCATGGGATGAAATACAGTAGTCCAGGTGCACTCACTCTGGAGCCATATCATCATATCAACTCAATTCAGGGGCTCGGTGCATTGGATCATGTGGATTCTTCTTTCCCGTCACCTTGCATTTCACACTTAGGCTGAAGGATGCGTGCCTGTGCATAGCTGATCTGTTCACGTGTGTCTACGCGAAGTTGTGCATGTTGACATGGCAACGCTTTTCATAAATGTGGAGGTAGGGGCTCTACCTCCCTCTGTTTACTCACCAAGGTGACGAGAAGAAAGGTATTGGCAGACAATGAATGAGATCAAGTAATTGACAAGTTCCTGCCTGCCAGCAGAGCTGCCGCAACTGTCCACGTGAGTGCTCTTAGCCTAAACTGACTGGGAGACATGTAGGCTTAAGTCTCTTCCTTTCGCCTTGAAATTAGATTAAGCTGAGGTCAGGTATAGGTGTTACAGTGCTGCTGATGGCTGGTAACATGTCAAGTTGAAAAAACTATATTGCATTCAGTGACCTGAAGATGATTTAGTTTTTTATGACAAATGAAGTTAAATGCTTTGATAACCCACCTCTCTTTAACAGACTGTAGAAACTCAAATGAAAATATCCAAATCTGAAGCTCAGTAATCAATTCAGTTGCCTAAATATTTTCGCATGAAAGACCCTATACGAGATACCTACACAAGGCTTGCAGATATGACATGGGACCTATGGAAGGCCTTTACGCTTCTGGAGCAGCATGTGGAGTCAAGGGAAATCTCAAATGTCTTTAGACACCAATGTTTAGCCAAGTGTATCAAACTCTCAGTGAGGACTATTACCATTCAGTTAGAAAATTCACTATATGTGCAGCATAGGACTCTTTAGTTCTCCTTTTCTTCTTTGATCAGGATTGTACCAGAAATAAGGAATCACAAAAGTGAGATTACAGAAAGGGCTATCTGTGTTAGAGGAAGGAAACTTGCAGCGTCATACAAGCTATAGAAAGATACTGATTGTTTTTAAAAAATTGCTTGGTCAGTTCATTATTTCTTCAAATCTCAGCCTCTCTGTTCATCTTTTGTGGGCTCAGGTAACCACCTACCTTGGAATTTGACCAATTCTATTACTTTGGCTCATGTGAAGGTAGGAAGCGCATGCTGCAGAGAATTTCCAGTTCTCTGAGTCATCATATAAACCTATAGGACATGTATAGAAATTACTAATGATTTACCTACATGGGACATCATCGCATAGCAACCTGGATTGCAAATATATTAAGTGCTACCTATTCCACACAAACCCTGAAATACAAATAGTCATCAGTACGTGCATTTGAATAATCTACCTTGGGATGTCTCAAAAGTAACTCCTTCTTTGAAAGGGGTCACTTCACTTCACTTCTTGGTCATAGTTTCTGAGATATGCTTGTGGGATTGGCAGATATGACACAGATACGACCTTTGGGAGACTCTTTGGGAGACTTTCGGAGGGGAAGGTAGAGGTCCCTCAGATGGCACTAGACTCTTACAGCCTGCAACAAAACTGATCCCTCAGTGTGCACTGGGAGGTGGGATTAATTCATCTAGCTGATGACACCTGCAATGTAGAGGTCTACATCTGAGCAAGCCATCCAGGTTTCCTTTTCAGCAATTAAGAGAAATACTGCATTTTAGGGCACAGTTCAATGTGTTTTTATTTAATTGTCTTTTTTTAAAACATCTTTAGGGTGAGAAAAATGTCTCAGTATATACATCCATTTCTCCTCTATATCGACTCCAAAGGAGTCAGAAAAAGATGTCTCCATTGCAGATGTCTGAACGTGGATGTCCTAGAGTGCCTCCTGAAGGAATCAGTTCACAGACACCATTGCATGATAAATTCAGATCTCCACTTAGGGCTCAAACTCATGGTCTAGCAAGTGGAGCTCAAATTACTACATGCTAGTTGACCCACAGCAATCCTACATATGTGGATTCTTAGCCTACAGCAAATGCTGGTGAATGTGATTTAAATTAACCCTTTTTTATTGTGGGTAAGCAAAGTCTAATTACCTCACTTGCTGCAGGCTAGCAGTGAGCACACAGACAGTTACCAAGGGTCAGCTGATGTGTGGTAACTTGTTGCACCGCAGAAACTTGATCACGAGTTTAATTTGCTATAACTTCCACACACAGGCAAACCCTTAGACCTGGATTCTAATTTCTGCTAAAGCCTCGGGCAGTACAAAATTGACTAAAAGTTGTATTAAGGAGAAGGAGCAGTCACACCGATCCCTCTCTCTGCTGGGAGGTGCTACAACATGGTGGGTGTCAGTCCATATTCCTCAAAAAAACTTCCATCAAACAGAAGTAACAATAAAACCCCCTACATTCCTGAGTCTTTTTCCAGCTTAAAACATTAAGAGCTACTTGTATCAAATAGCAACAAATCTATCTCACTAGAGGCAGCCCAGCATCCCTTGTAACAGAGCTGTACCTAATAGAAAACAATAAAATGCATTTATTTCTTACAAATAAATTAAGGTATAAATAACTTAGTAATAGTCTTGCTTCTGAGCCAGGTATCAACAAGTGAAAGTCACCAAAGGTCCTTAGTCATAGGTACTGTGACAGTCCAGCTAGCTCGAAGTCAGAAACACAATCTCTTTGCTGTTAGAAGAGACATCTTTCAAGAGAGACGCTGACCATTTTTTCCCCTCATCCCATCTATGTTGTCTGCTGCCCAGGTAGAAAATAGACATAAGACATGGAGCTTTTGGAGCAAGCCCAGGTGGCTGGACAGCTCTCCTATGTGGATAGGCTGAGAGAGTTGGAGTTGTTCATCCTGGAGAAGAGAAGGCTCCAGGGAGACCTTAGAGCACCTTCTAGTACCTAAAGGGGCTACAGGAAAGCTGGAGAGGGGCTGGTTATGAGGGCAGGGAGTGACAGAACAAGGGGTAATGGGTTTAAACTGAAGGAGGGTAGATTTAGATTAGGTATTAGGAAGAAATTCTTCCCTGTGAGGGTGCTGAGGCCCTGGCAGAGGTTGCCCCGAGAAGCTGTGGCTGCCCCTGGCTCCCTGGCAGTGTTCAAGGCCAGGTTGGATGGGGCTTTGGGCAACCTGGGCTAGTGGAGGGTGTCCCTGTCCATGGCAGGGGGTTGGAACTAGGTGATCTTTAAGGTCCCTTCCAACCCAAACCATTCTGGGATTCTATATGATGTTCAGCAGCAATCAGAACAAAAGGGAGACCTGCTCATCTGACCAAGCCCAGGACAGAATACAGAAACGCTTGTTTCCTGGACCTCCAGTGGTCCATAGGCACTCTTGAAATGATGTAGCAGGGGACAAATTCCCAACCATATACTTGGATTAAATGAGTTTTTTTTCAATACAGCAGTGAAAGGGGAAACAGTGAAAGGGGAACCAGCAATAGTTCACTGAAACCAGCCAAATTCAGCTCAGATGTAGAGCTGAAGCAGAGTGAAGTTGATGAATCCCCAACTGGCCAAGTCCAACAAGAGAAAGGATGGATTCTCCCTCCCTCTTGACAGCTTCAGGGTCACAACTGAAAGCTCTTCTCAAAAATGCATTTCAGTTCAATACAAGTTGTTTGGATGAGTAGGGGAAAATGTGGTGAAATACTCATTTTCATCTTAAGAAATGAGCCTGTAGAGCCTTACGTCCCAGACCCACTTTCAAATGGGTCAAAATATCAATCATCTAATGCTGAAGTTTCTCAGGGTGGGACTTAGTTCACAGACTGGGACATATACATATAGACATCTGCACACAAAAAGGTCCATTAGGGGTAATTCTGGCTTTACTGAATCAATCACACACAGAGTATTTTGCAATTAAACCTTACCTATCCAGGACTGTAGGGATCACCAGTCACCTCTGGGACCAAGCTCTCAGTATTTATAAGAAAGCCCTGGTAACATGGACCAGTGTTATGCTGAAGAGCTGACCTGACTTCTCCCACCATTCTCTCTAGCTTCTTAAGCAATGCATATGTGTGAATTGCACTGTACTGACAAATGAAAGAATACTTTTAAAAGCTAGGTGATACACAATGCAAAGAGCAGGAAATAAGTAAAAGGAAAGGTGTTCAGACCTCGTGGAGTTACAGGAAATCAGATATTTCAATTAGAGAAGAATGAAGTCAATTTTGTTCATGTTTTGCAAAGCTGGAACTTTGAGTTTACTTATAAATTCAAAAGTTATCACTTTTGCCATAACGGTAAGAATGGGATAGCCATCATTAAAAAAAATTGCCATGGGACTTTGAAGGTCAGTGGAGGCCAAACCCATAGTCTGCAAAGCCACATTAGTTGCCAATGACATCTCTCATTTGCTCAGGATGTTCTGAGGAAATCTCCCCATTTCCAGATTGCCTCATCTGAATGCACATCCACAAAAACCTAATGAAATGCCGAGGTTTATGCTTATGAAATCAGTCTGGAGACAGAGACTTTCTCACTGTAGAGGTTTGAAGCAAAGCAAGAAGGAAGCTTCCAGAGATTCATAGCTTGGTTAAAAACTTCCCTGGAGTTAGGGTTGCTATAGTGTTAGCACAATTAGACTTTGAAAAGACGTGTAGGTACTAGTAAATTTCTCAAGCCATAACACTGTGCAAGCAGCTTCCGTAGCTTCCTCAGCCACAATGACCTCATATTTCATCTCTGCACTGTAATACCGCTGGTGTGATATTTGTCAGCTGCGGTCCCCATCCTCTAGGCTATAGACCTGTGCCAGTTCACACCGTTTCAGCTTCAAACACGTTCTCAAGGTTGCAGGACTTCAACAGATTTGCAAAAAACTCTCGATTCACCAGGACTGAAATCTGTCATGTGCCCATGGCAGAAACCAATGCTCACACCAAAGCTGGTCACCGGGAATGGAGTTCATCTCATCTCTCTGTAGCTGCCTAAAGATTAGGAATCCAGTTAATGATATCACCTCAGCCTCTATGTCCTCATAACAGAGAGATCAGCACCTCAGAAGAGCAAGTTGCTCTGTGTTAAGATAGATGTCCAGGACAGATGGGTTGAATTGACTTCTGGGGGAATTAGTCTCCACAAAGAAAGTCTACATGAAAGCCATAAACTAGGATGCTTAATTTTTAGATGGCAGAAGCTTGCTAAGATGAATTCTATCCTTCTTGTGAGCCGTATACACACACACAAAAAAATCAACAGCAAGTTCAGAGGGAGAGGTTTTTAAATCATCTTTCAGCATGGTTAGCACGCACTGTTGGCAACTCAGCTTAATATTTCTCTAAAACATTGTCAAAGTTACAGTGAGCCATTGGCCAGTCACAAACCATCAGCTGCCCTCTGAAGGGTGCAGTGATGAAAAATTGCTTCTATTTTCTCTACAAAGATCTTGGTGTGCCCATTGCAGCCATAAATGGATTAGCACTTTGCACACCAGGCTGGTGACAAGTCCTGTAGAAAAATGTGAATTATCAGACCTAAGGCCAGTAACCCTTTCTGTGAGTGGCCAGAACCACCTGCTCCAGAAGAAAATGTAAGTACCCTGCACAGGACATTTGTGGAACATTGTTTCCTTGCATGAATCTCATTCTGATCTTCAATAGCCAGAGGTCACCTTAAGCCCAGAAATAAAAGCCCAGAAACACTTGTTGTCATTAACTATGACAATCCTTAATATTTGTAATTTCTCTGTAAATATTGCCTTGAAAATTTCTATTGAAAAATCCTCTTGAACCTCGTTAAGTTTTTGGCCTGATTAACATCCTGTTGTTCACCCCAAAGCTAAAAACTAGCAGGTTCTGCTTCTGCCTGGAGACAGGATGTAAAACTCACTTTTCGTGGGAAGGGAGGTAATTTTCCTTTCTTTTTGAGGCCTTTCTGGTATTTGGAGTAGACCTGCCTTCCCATTCAGTTTTCATTTTTTAATAGCAAGCTTTTTCTTTCTCCTGAAGTAACTCTGCAAAGCAGTGTCTACTTCAGTTTATGGCTTAAATTGGAAGAGTCGTGCTGTTTGCACCAGGGAGGGGATTCGGGTATTTTACCTCTTATCTCCAGTCAAAATTGCCAAGGAAGGTCAAGGACCTGACAAACACTTAAGGTTTCTCATCAGCCACCCTTAAAGTACAGATACAAACCTTCCAGACACCAGCTGGAATCACATCAATGACATTCGTTGGGTGTTGAGGCACCCAGTCATACCTCCCAACTTTAGCTGTCTAAAAGCTAGGTGTTTAGGCTGTTTCTAGAGTGGATGGAGAAAGATAGGCAACTCCAGACAGTGATTCATCACATCCACTAAAAAGATACCTATCTCAGGAAGGATGAATCTCCTTCAGAAGATGCCCATCTCTCTAGAGGGAGGTAAGATGATTAGCTCAGATAGTTAAGCATTACATGGCTAAAATTAAGTGAGCGAATTCCATCCAGAGATCTGTTAGGGGACTTTGCTGTCACGCAGTAGAGTACAGATCCAACTCCTTGTATGCTTGGAAATAGAAGGTGTCCTCAAACTTTCTGAGAAAGCCCTGTTTTCAAAACAGAGTTGTCTCAAGTTGGTGGAACGCTTCCTCAAGGCTGAGTTGAATCTTTCCAACCTAACCTGAAAGGAGATGCCTGAAGATAGCTTGAGTCAGCCAGCCTTTGGGATCATCATGAGACAAGGTCCCACCCCATAAGCAAGTGGGGGTTTTGGGTGTTTTTTTTTTTTTTGACTGGAACAGTAAGTCCAGTTCCCGGAACATTTTAAAAGCATTCTCCCTGGTTCAGTCGCTTGGGCCCATGCACATTTACTCTCAGCATGCTCCTAGGCAAAGCTGTCTATCTCTGCAACCCTGGAAGGCTCCAGACCAGTATGCCAAGAACTGAAATCCAGGTCTTCTCTTCAGAGATGCTGCCTTTCTTTGCGGCCATTTCCCAGACCTGTGGGAAGTGCATGAAAAAGCGCTGAGCACCAAGTGACCTCAAGGCAACCTGCAAGCACTGCTCATCTCACAACCACACCGCCTTTTCTCCACACAGCTAAATAGCGTTTTATGTGCCTAACTTCGTATCTCCACATGTTTAAACCTCTTCAGGGCTCAGAGGCTGGCTGTGGGAAATGGGGATATTAACATTATGTCAGTGCCCAGAAGGTCTCTGACTATGAGGCAGGCAAAGCTTGTGAGGCATCAGTAGACTATCTGCCCACGTTGGCTAAAGCTGGCCGCAAGGATCTCAGGTGGAACTGTCCTCTGCCAAAACTGTGCAGTGGAGTCAAGCTCAGCAAATAATTTCTGGCAAACCAAAAATGCACTAAAATAATTATAATTAAAATGTCAGATCCGGACTTTCTGTAAAACAGAAGAGTTTGATCTTTTAATTATTTTTTTCAAGATGGATTCTCAAGGGTACTGAGTTTAGAGGCACAGACCCAAGTTACTGGGAGTCAAACCAGGGTGTGAGCCATGTGAACACCCATGTGAACGTTCTTACCCCCCGGTATATATGAACCATCTTGTATTTATTGCAGGGTAAGAGCATTCACACGGGCAGTTACCACAGAAAAACTGGCATCTTATTAGTTCACACCCTAACTTACCTCGTGGTAATTTGTTCATGTGCCCATCCCCTAAGGTGCCATTCCCAAAGTGAAGTTAGAGGACGCAATGTCCCCTTTATAGTCATAGTCAGCAACTTAGTGGTTAGGGCACTTAACCATGGTATGGGAAAATAAGCTTCATAAGTTTCCTCTGCTTGATTTGAAGCAGGGTTTTGAACCCAAGTTTCCCAAATCTCAGTAGCACACCCTAGCCAACAGATTATGCTGTTCCACAGAACTACCAAATCAATTATTCATATTGATTGAGTCTTGGCCAACACTGGGGATTCAGCCAGAAACCTCTGGAGCTCAGAACAGAAGCTCTCGACTTAGCACCCATAGTATCTGACACCTGGGTGCAGATAAGGATAGGTAGTAAATGGATGGATTTTGCAAATGCTGAAGCCCATTAGGATACATACAAAAGTTCTGCAATTCTGTCTTTGCATGCCCCAAAACCCCATCCAGCTCCTAGCCAAGTTTTGCTGCATGTTGTCAGATACATACAAGCCTTAACTGGGTTCCTTCTCTCTCCTGCAGTGGGATAGGAGATGGGACTGAGATATGCCTGTAATTTACATACATTATTACTGTGTGTCCCTGATAGCATGTATAATAATGTGCTATGTATCAGCCCAACACAGGAAAGACTCTCCTGGCTCTTGGGCTTGATCTCAACCTGTGTGACCCAGCTTGGTGCCTGTGCATAGAAAATGAACAGAACTGCCCAGATATTTAAGGATAAACACAAGGCTAAGCAGCACTTTCCTGGCCCAGAATCAAAGTATGAAGCAACTTGCAGGATCAAGACCTAAAGGAGCGCAGATTCTAAGACACAAGACAAAGAGATTGCTCCAAAGTTTGCTAAAGTCAAGGGAAGATTTCGCTTGAGTTCTACCTGTCTTTGGAGTAGAAGCTGAAGCTAAGGAGAGAGCTACATGTATGTACCTGTCTATGCATATTCATACATATATACAGGCATATGTATTATATATGTATATAACTATCTTCCTTCATACTAGATACTTCTTTTCTCCAAAGAATCCTCAATGTAGTCATTAACTGGACTTTTCTGGGAGATGTCAGTGGGAGCTGTTAACACCACTCCACCAGGGAAGTGGGTGCATTTCTGCAGCTGTCTTGCTCCTGTGCTCACAAAACACAAGCTGGCCATTCTCACAAGCCCTTCATCACTCTCGTTCACTCTATCTTGTGACCCTCTACCAAAATGCCTGCAATGCACAGCCATGCTGTCGGGTGCCTCCCAGGTGAGGGCACGTGGTATGTGTTGTCCTGGTATGGGAGACAAGCCATGAGTGGAAAGCATGGACCTTCCAAGAATTTGAGCTCTCCATCCTCCTTGAACCTGATGAGAAGGTTCATTCACTTCATCTTTTCCTCAGTCGTACAATGGCATAGCCCCCACCATCCGTGTTCTCCTTCCTCCCACAAGTCACATAGAATGAGAAGGAAGGAGGAAGAAACAGAAGATGAATGGATTAAAAAAAAAAAAAATAGAGCAAGGAATTATTCTGTGGGCACTGAAACTCATGACTACTGACTTCTCTATACTCCCGTCTGGATTTCTGATGTCCAGGGAACATTGCACACATACACAGATGCACGCACATGGATGCATGCATGTGCAGGCTTACTCACATGCACATGTGTGCGCACACACATACCCACACACTGTAGCCTCTCCCTCTGGGAGGGAACTGGTCACATCTCTCCTCCAGTTAACTGCCCATTTTTGTTAGACTTGTGGGTATCCAACATCTCTGAGAACCTCTGCGGAACGAAGCTCATTGGGCGAGTATGTTCCAATGTCATTATGGGGACAAACACACAGGCAGCAGGATTGCTTAAGCCTTGGTTCATGCAGAAAACAGCTGTAAGAGATGGACTAGAGGAGAAACGTATCTGAGAGCCCTTCCATGAGTCCCTCCCGGCCCCCAGCCTGCCAGCCCGTCCAGGAACACGAAGCCATTGCCCTGAAGGACATCAGTCCCTCTGCACATTGCAATCCCTTACAGGTCTGAGTTTTAAATGCACTTTGGAAGGGCCTGAATTTCACAGAGAAGGGGGCCAACACTGGGCGAAAATTACACAAATTACACCTGAGGTGTCTCCATCTATTCTCTCCTAATATTAATAATAAAGTCTAACTTAGCTCAGTAGTGCCTAAGGCTAAGTTCATGTGTAACTTAGCACCCAGACAATTTTAATAGCAAAACCTATGTAGAGACCTGAAATCTAGGCAGTTTGGAGGGATGTTCACATCACTTCCCTCACTCTTCCATTATACCACCATATTCTTCTGGCATCAAAGAAAATCCCAGGCATCTATCCTGACATCTTTAAGATCAAGGAAATATAAGATAAGCCGAACTTTTCCTCATTCACGGTAACAGAAACAGTCTGGGAATTTGAGGGCTAGACAGCACAAGTGTGTGAATAAATGTGTACAGATCTTATCAGCAAGGTCAGCAGAACCATAAAAATCTCAAGCTCAGGAGAAGACAATATGAGTTGGTGACTCTTGCTGCAGTGATTTCAGAATCACGACTGGTCTTGAGGGTGGTCTCTGTCACGGCACCTCCACTTGCCAGTTCATTACTGGTTACAAAAATAATTCCAAATTACTATTTCTTTGACAAAGGATGCTTCTGCAAGAGCACTTTTCTTGAATCAGCCTTTGTGTTGTAGGCTAGCACTGCAGAAACCCAAAAAGGATAGACTTTTGCAGAAATACAAATTCCTTGTTCATGGGGTCCCAGAGCTGTGGGTGGGATGAACAAAGGGATTTGAGTATGATGGAGTTAGAATGTTTCACCTAACCGTGTTCATCCAGAAGTCAGGCACCCTTAGTCATGGTTCTCTTGATCACCAACATAGAGAGATCATCGGCTGCTACAGAGAGAGTCATTGCATCCAAAGATTGACATCAAAGATAGGTCTGATGAATCACAGTGAGGAAGTGTCAGCCCTCATTCATTGACTAGAAAGGGAGCTTAGATGACTACCTCAGATGAGATGTCCAGCTCTGAGATGGAGTATGACGAATCCTGCTCAGCACGCCTGCAGTGCTTAAGCATTATGTACATCTCTATAACAGAGTGAACAAACCTAAATGCTTCACTCATGGTCTCCTTCATACTGACTCATGAGTGTCCAGCTGCCCTGGCTGTTATCCTCACCCCAGTGGGTTGTTTTTGGTTTTTTTTTGAAACAGCAAGTCAAAGTTAACTCCAGCAGAGCTTTTTCTCCTGTGCCTCGGGGTCTGTGCAGTGCCCCATACTGTACATTGAAACGGGGTGTGTGCAACCTGCCTCTGCCAGAGACTGTAGGAAACTGTCTTGTTTCCCAGCTTTCTGATTCCCATCTGTTCAGGTCACCAATCTATTTGTTTAGGCTTGTGGAGGGCAGAGAAGGGATATGACCAGAGGTCCCATGTCCTAAGGATGTGCTTTAGCCCTGAGTTATCTTTTTCCCCTGGTTTGTCACAGAGTCTGCAATTCATTAAATAACCAAGGTCTTGCATATTGCCCTACTCTTCTTGTACTAGAGATGGACAAAACGGGGCTCTTCCATGCAAAAATCTGAACAAGAGCCTGTATGGCCCTATTTCTGGAGCTTGTGTGCAGGACAGAATTTCTCCGTGTATTCTGTCTGAGTACCAGTGTCTGAGGCAACAGGAGCCACCACTGGCATCACTGTTGGTGGCAGACACCACCACTGTATCTGTGGCTGTAAATATATGCTAGACTATGAAACCCTTGAATTAGTTTCTGTACTACAGATTGGAGACTCTTCTGGTAAACATGACAGTTTACTTGTAATTTTAGTGGAGCGGTTAGAAAGCTGCACTGACAACACACCACCTTGTATTACGACCGAGCTTGAACCTTTCATTCACGGGGACCTGAGTTACACATTGCATCAGCTGGACAGATGGACTCAATGCTCGTTTCTGTCACAGACTTCCCATATGCCTGTGGGCAAGTGGCACCAAAGATTTCAGCGGCCACTGAATTAGCATTTCCCTGTCTGATTCCCAATCTTCTGCTAATGTGTCTTATCTATTCTCTTTCAACTCAGTTGTTTGCCCCATCTGTCTGGACCTTATACTCTCTCAGTCAAAAACTAGTTCCCACTGTGCCCTGAGTCTTCTGTTGTAAGTGACTTTCAGATTTTGCAATCAATCCACTAATATCCGTGACCTGTTAGAAAAAGGCTGTGATCCAATAAGCTCCTTCCTGATCCAGCTGATATTCTTGTTAGTAATGACTCAGTGCAAACTACGTCTTATATCCATTACTTCTTCAGAATTCTGATTTAGGTATCTTTAATCCAGCCTGGGGCACAGGAAGATGGATGAGATGATTTCTGGATCAAATGATTTAACGGTGGTAGAAGTTGTTACACCTATTATTGCAAACACACAGTGGGATGCATCTCAGCTAACCTAAGGTGCCTAATAGTTAGACAGCTAAATCTGTTTCTACGACATGTGAGGAGAAATAAGCACTTCAATAAAAGCAACAGAGCTAATCCACTTTTCCTCACATTCAGAATGAGCTAAGGGTATTCATGGACCAGTCACTGCAATCCACTGGCAAGGGGCAGCTCAATAAATCAGTTAACTGATCAGGTTGCCACAATGCAGTCAATAAATCTAAAGGCATAAAGCAAGAATTATGTGTCTAAATAGCCTTGCACTTCACTTCTTCTGTCCTTTTTCACTTCGCCTCTTATTGTTTTGTCTGAGCATTTCCACCAGCAAATCTTTCCAGATGGTGACCAAACCACACCTCTGCTAATGCTGCAGCAAAACAGCTTTCAGGCCCTGGAGATCAGGGTGCCGCTTGCTTTCTCTGTAGATTTACACTATTTGTAAATGGGAGTGTATCCAGGCCTTGAAAAAAAATTGGCACACTTTGTTCAAGCCATCTGGTGAATGGGCTAGGCTGGACCGAGCCTCCCAGTCCCTGGATCCCTCACTGCCAGAAAATAATAGACTGTATCAACGCACACTTAAAAACACCTTTAGTCCATCTTCCTAGCATCTACACATCTTCAAAGGGTACGGTTCCCAGGGCCTCCGGGACGTCTCTCCACCAGCATTACAAAGCCACAAGGAGGGGCAGCTACTCCTGGGGTATGCAGGATCAAATGAGGTACCCAGCTGTCCTGATCTGGATCGGTAAGGCAAATTAATTCACGACAAATGCATCAGGTCTCCTCTTCCCATGGAAGAATGTGCAAGAAAATGATACTTCATAAGAATTCCCTTCAAACATCTTTCTGAGATATGGGATTTTTGCTCAACTCTTTTATACCTATGTGGAATGCAACACCAGGACTTCAAGTGATGGGTTTATAAAGGTAATTTGGTCGCTAAAGATGTAAAGCAATGTCCACCAGGATTTTCGAAAGGGTCTTCCAACAGAAGTATCCTATTTTAATATTGTGCATGTCTAAATAGCTCATTAAATGCCTAGATGCTCCTAGCCTTTAGGAGTGTATTCAAAGAAAAAAATAAAAAGAAGCTGGATTCATCTATCTAAAAGGAAATATCTTTGCCTGCCCTAGTCATCCAGGATCCTCTTGCAGGCAATGGTGAGAAAACTGGCACAGCTGGAATGTGAGTCACCTCATCCAAAAGTAAACGTCTAACATACGTCAGATGAGTTGCATCCTATTTCTCGCCAATAATTCTAAAATACACTTGGCTAGAGACTGCTAGAGCTGCAAGATGATTCTTCCTCTAGAAGGGATAGGAATCAAACCTGCACCTCCTCAAAACAAGCATTAACTAGATTTTTATGCCGCTAAAGGAACCATGGGTCTCCCAGTAAATTCTACAGGTCTTATCTGATGCCCAGTGGTGTTTCCCCAGTCGTCACTGCACTTTGGATGGGGTCCTACCTGTTTAGCAAGAGCTCAGACTGTGCCATTTCTTCCTGCCTACTGTAGGCCCGTAAAAAAAAAAAAAAAGGAAATTCTCCTTAAGTGTGTCCTTCAGCCTGCAAAGGATTTAGAGTTGCTTGCTGTCATGCCACACAACACTGTCTAGCAACAGGCGCTATTGTTGTTCTTCTGGGGGCAGAGGGACAAACTGAATGGTAGGCTTGGCAACTGTTCAAGGAGTTCCATTCCTGCCTTCCCACCCCTTAGTAAATATCTCTATTAGACAAGGTGCACCCTTTTGGAAGCAGAGGAAACTCCTGCTCTGCTCAGTGTTGTTTGGCTTCACTTCACAGGCTTGGCTATAGCAGAGATGGGCTCTGCCTTTCCTCACTGCTCCATCCCACAACGTGAAATCTGGTAAACAACAGCAACTTCCCTGGAAACCTCAATGCGCATAACCTCTACCATAAAACTGCATCTTCCAAAAGAGATGCAGAGGAAATACAAACCTGGAAAGTGAAATTAAGAGAGAGAGACTGGGAAAAGAGAAAGGGTTTGATTTCAGAGAACTGAAAGTAAAACAAAGTTAGAGAAACTCTCGGAAATGCAGATGTAACTCATTAATAGGAGCGACTGTGTCTTCTGCTGAGTTAACTGTCATGATGGGGAAGCAAGAAAGCCATTTTATATCTCTTTTTAAAAAGTTTTGAGATGAAGCTCTATTGCAAATTTGAGTCAATGACTTGTGGCTGTGGTTGGAGGATGGTGGGAGACTCTGGATGTGTTTGAGGATGAGGAGCATGAGGAAAGACGTATTTGTTCTCTAGAGTGCGCTGGATTAGAGGCAAGATTAAATATGTTTCAGAGAAAGCTGCAAAACAGTCAAGCTGCTTAGGCTTTCAGCAGCTATGGGAAGACATGACAAAATATAAGATGGTGTGAATTTGCTGAGGAAAGGGGTGGTTTAGAGCTTTTTAGTGCCAGCCTGGATGTCATGCACGTTCTTGCAATAGCACAGTATGATCACACCGTGGCTGCACCTGTTCCAATACAACGGTGAGCACTATGCACTAAAGAGCTTGTTAAAATACAGGAAAAAAAGATGGACTTGATTTTAGCCATGTGAAATTTTGCTAGGCAATGGGAATTAGAAATAGAACTCATATTTTAACAGCTAGGAAAAAAAAAACAAATGAGCAAACTCTTAAAGGGGATTCCCTGTCTTGGGAATAATCTGAATAATCTGATGACACTGGTGGACACGACTCTGAGCTGGTTTCCTCAGCTCCTCCATAGTTGCAGAGGATTTAACCAGTCAAGCTCAGTCGAAGGACTGAGACATGAACTGCACCATAAGAAAGTGTCTATTTCTCCCCATCAATGAAAGCAGCCAAGAGCACCTGGCTTGGATGGAAACATCTAAATTGCAATGGGTAAAATGAATTCCACCCCAAGGCTTTGCTCAGATGCCTACAGCTAGGCATCAAGTGCCACTAAGATGCTCTAGGGTTTCCTTGACCGGCCTCCATCTGTTGCTGAGAAAGGAGCATGTCATCAGTGGATTGTATACAATCCCTTCCAGGCCTCTGAGGACAACCAGGATGCCATTGAGCATCTTAACTGGAAGCAGACACCCATGCATGGCACCTGATGGGAACCCAGGCATCTTTGGTTTTGGACTGGATGTTTGTCCTGGAAGACGTGTTTAAACTGACCGCTAGGACTGATGCACGGTGACCTGGAGAGCTTCCATAACCTGTGATAGGCATGAGGCCAGGACAGAAATGTGAGAGTCTACCATGAGCTGAGCTCAAGAAACTTCCGAGGCACTCTCTGAGCCTCATAGGCAAACTTGTTCCAACACACTTTAAGCCTACAGAGCTCCCATGGAAGAGGAGGAATGACCATCCCAGACACCTGGGATGCCTTGCGAGGCCTGTGATGTGAGAAGGGAACCAGCCCACGTTCTATGATGTGACCTCGTCGGTGAAGCCCGAGAGTGTGCCAAGATGCAATAAGTGAAAAGCATTTCATACCAATGGAGTGTGGAGGAATATCCATGTTGGAAAAGAGTAATAGCATCTCTGCTGAGAGTTATCACTATACCAATATAAAGCATAACAGACTATTATTAACACCAGAACAGAAACTGTGATGAGGAGACCAAAGGCACCCTGAACTCCTTTGATGGCCCGGGCTCTACAAATGCAAAGCGCTCTCTGGGTATCAGCAACATCCAAGTGGGAAGGGGACTGTGAATATGCAGGTGACAAACAAGGAGAAGAGACAAACAACATCTTTGTGATGCATAACGCTCTCCCCTGGTTTACAGGCTGTTTTTTAAAAGCAGTGCCCTATGTTAGGAGTTCAGAACAAGGGAGTTAATGTATTGGTTCTTCTTCCCTCCCCTTGTTTTTTGCAAGTGCCAGCAGAATTTGGAGTGAACTGATGAATTTTTACATGTTGTACTAAGACGATAACAAGACTTAAAGCAAGCCTTGCCACTTTTAAAGGGACAGAAGGGGACAAAAGCATTATGAATGGCCCAAGCTAGATGGAAACAGTTGGCATAGACAGTGTCAGGAGTGGCTTTTCTGCAGGACCAACCCTGGGCCTGATCCAGCAAAGCCTTGGTGGAAACATCATGGGAGGGCTCATGCCCTTACAGACTTTCCTGAGTATTCCTCTCCTTTCAGTATTAAGCCCCACGGAACTGTCTTGGCTCTCACGGACCCTCGGCCTTCATTTGCCTCTCGGTGGTGTCAGCAAAGCAGAGATGAGTTTAGTGAGACAGGATGGGAACAGCTCTTGCTGCAGTCTTGGCGCTGTGCCCCATCCAGCCTTAGCTGAGCGTGTGGAGAAGACATACGTGCTCTGGCCAGCAATTCTCCCCTTGTTGTTTCCCCTTCCTTTCCACTATATTTCGATGTTTTTTACTGGCACCATCACCCCAGGAACTGTCACCACCTGATTGGGAAGAAAGCACCAAGCTTCACATCACCAGAAGAGAGTGGGTGCCTATTTTGGGTCTAGAAAGCCCTTCTTCTTCTTTGCAGCAATGGTCTCCAGACCTCCTGCATGCTCCACTTCCCCTTTTCCCAGCTGTACTCTTTGGCCCTGCAGGGTTTCCTTTGGGATCCAGACCAAGATCATCAGTCCAGTTCTACTCCAGGAAGGAAATTTCAACATGGATGTTGGTGGGAGTAGGACCAGTCCATCCCTGCTCGCAGGAGGCCCTGGGGATGAGACTGCGTGCTCAGTGCACAGCCAACTCTTTTCACCATACTGTGTACAGTTCAGCTGTCCAAACAGCATCCGTGACTCAGAGCCTGGAGGATTCCCCCTGCGACACACTTGAGCAATGCTTGTTAAGTGCTGTCATTATGCCCAATAAAGCCCTTTGAAATGTGGCCGGGCTATTTGAGTCATGCACTCAAGCAACACAAGCACAAATGCTGAGCAAAGGGGAAGTGGGCGCATCAACCCATGGTTGTCCCGTTGGGCTTTTCTTGCGCTCCCACACACGCAAAGCAAAAATATCTGCTCCTTGCGAGATGTGGCACAGAGCAGCCTCCTTACCCTGCTGCTTTGCACTCGTGTTAAGCACTAGTGATGTGGGAAGAGATGCAGAGACTGGTGGTCCCTGTCTGGAAAAGCAGCAGCATTGCTGCAGGGCTGTAGTTGAGTTCCTTCATCCCAGTTGCAGGAAGCGGGATGCAAGCAGGAAAGGGATCCCATAGATTTGGGATGAAGACACAGTGAGTCAGCCTCGTTTCTCATGCAGAAGGGCAGCAATCCTTGATTTTCCTTTCCTAGGAGAGACCACAGGCTCACAGCAAAAGTCAAGGCTCCTCCAGCCTGTCCCTTTAGAGGGAACAGTTGAAAAGTATTTTTCACCAACAGAAAGCAGGGCTGTGGCCATCCCCCTGTTCCAGCTACTCTACTTACAGCAGGCCTAGCTGTAGAGCTGAGTTGGGAAAAAGAAATGCCATGTGTACAAGGAAAATGACTCATCAAGGTGGCACAGGAGGTCAATGAGAACAGGACCCACCTATTTCATTAAGGTCTACTGCCCCTGAAGCGGTCACTTCTTTACTCTGCCCCGGTGTTTTGCACTGCAATAGCACCCAAAGACATGGCATCTGTTAGAAAGGTCTTTAGAAAGAAGAAGAAAAGACCTGTCCTCAGTAGGTCCTGGTGCTACACCCAGCCGTGCTGCAGGATCATTGCAAGGTCCAGGGCAGGGTCTTTAAATTCTTCTGCCTCTGCTTACCCACCTGCAAAATGGGAATGAAGAACATCCTCTCCCTTCCTGGGGACATATCAGAGCTTAAGCCGTGCTAGTAAGTGCTCAAAGGTTTTCAGGTGAGAAGTCTGAGAGGTGTTCAAATGTCTGTAAAGGACATTTTTTGCATCTGGGGCTACCTGAAAAGGTCTGAGGAGCAAAATTATTCACTTTTCCTTATCTTAGTTAGGAAAGGCTTGCTTGTTTGATGCAATGCCTTCATTCAATGCTTTAAATACCATAGAATCATAGAACAGTTTGGCTTGGAAGGGACCTTAAAGCCCATCCAGTTCCAACCCCCTGCCATGGGCAGGGACACCCTCCACTAGCCCAGGTTGCCCAAAGCCCCATCCAACCTGGCCTTGAACACTGCCAGGGAGCCAGGGGCAGCCACAGCTTCTCGGGGCAACCTGTTCCAGTGCCTCATCACCCTCAGAGTGAAGAATTTATTCCTAATATGTAATCTAAATCTGTCCTCATTCAGTTTAAGGCCGTTAACCCTTGTCGTACCACTACATGCCCTTGTAAACAGTCCTTCTCCAGTTTTCAAGTTATATCAAGTTGCTGATTTTCAGGTTAACTTATTTAATAAAGTCTTCTTAAAATTGAAATAAAAAAATCAATGAATATGTAGCAGGATAACACAATTTACTAAAATGAGTCTAAAATCTGAGTAGATGAGGGCTCTTCTTTAGCTCTCTGGGAGAGTCTCAGCTCTCCCCATGTTTGAAACAGGGGCTTTTTCATAAGACCTTGAAAATTTTCAGTTCCTGCTGTAACAGAGGCTTCCTGTGTGATCTTGGTCTAGTCAATCTCACTGGCACAGGTCCTTCATGCCTGGACTATGCCAGGAACAACATAAATACCATTAGACTCTGTTCCTCTGGTCCCACCATGAAAAAATGGAGATGGGGAGATATTTCCCTTACCCTTCGCACACCATACCCTACGTATGGACCAAGCATGGGCTGTTTCATACCACATAACATCTACACAGCAAGATCCCCTCAACCAAGTTGCCCTCTATCCCTGTTGCTGCTTGGGTGTAAATCACCCATGTTGTTGCTCAGGAAAATCCAAGCTGGTGGGTAAGTTGGTATCTGAGAATAGGTGAAAACATCATTCCCTGATTATACGCTGCCTGGCAAAACAGGCCCATGTCAGATACTGTTGTAACATAGATACGTGTATATAAAGACAATTCCCAAGCCTTGGGGCAAGGGTGGGAGAGGGCTGCATGTACCAGGATTGCACCGCGCACAGCCGAAATGTAGCCACCTCTGCATAGGAGCACGACAGCTCTTTAACATCGCACCGCAGAGGAAATGAAGACGAATGCCATCGCCTCGGAAATGTCAAAATCCTCAACTCTGGCTAATCGAGCAGAGGAGAAGTGGGTAGGTGCAATTCGTATTTCCGAGCTCCAGAGATTGCTTTAGGAGCTCTGGTGCCAACACACATGTCTCACGCTGTCCCTTGGGTGACCTTCCATGGCTCTGCCTCCCTCCTGGCTAACGAGGGATGATCATCTCTCACTTAACACGGTTGCTCTCTGCCAAACCTAAGCTTTGCTTTCTCAAGTGCGGAGCCTGCCAAGAGTCAGTTTGGTTCTCCAGGATTTGCAACAAAAGGAGAATCGGGTTTATCATGGGATCCAGAATCTGGCCTGGCTTTCACCCACCCCAGTGCAAATCAGGGGCTGTTCCATCCACCCCACAGGGGGACAGATCCCAGGAAAGACCCGAACCAGGTCACAAGCCAAGACTTCATCTGTGAGCTGCTTTTATTGAGGCGATGCCATCAAACTCTGACAGGGACAGGTTCAGGTGTTGCACCTGCATATTGCTGGAGTAATGCCACCAGGTTACTTGTCTTTCTGTTGGCAAGGCTCCTTCCCACCCTGCTCCCGTGCGCTTACATTTCCTGAATCACAAAAATTAGAGGTGGAAAGATCTTCCAGATCACTTTCAACCAATAGAGCTTCTGTGACCAGTCTTGGGGAATAAGCAATAAGAAGCCAAGAGCAAACACAGGTGACAGCCAAGAAAATATTCCTAACACACATCCTTCACATCCACTTTCCAAATACCAGCCTGGCATCTCTGGTAACACTGCGTTCACTCTGCCACTGGTGGTTATGGCTCTCATCTCCTCGCCCAGTTCATTATGGAGCCGATCTCAACTCACACCATTTAGGATGTGATACAGGTGTTACAGAGAGCAGCAGACGAGACAGGACCTCCACCATGACCGGCGGAACAGAGGAAGGGACAGACACCGATGCCTAAAGCGATGCCACCAGATGAGGTCCCAGCTGGTGCCTACCTCCTCCCATGACACTTCCTCCTCCAGCTCCTCTCCAGGCACATGCTTTAACTATCTGCACCCCTCAACATGCCCCAAATTGCCTCACACCCCAGGAAGAACATCTGAGATGCCACCTGGCAGGTTTCTCCCATGGTGAAGAGGTCTGCTTGCACTTCTAACTCAGCCGTGATCCTCTCCCGTGATCATCTCCCCTAGTACCAGCCTCCTGGGCTGCAGGACGTTAAGATCCCCAGCACTGAAGCTCTGTGTTAATGTCTATTGCTGTATTTTTTTCTCCTGAACCAAACCTTTCTCTCTTCTGAATCATTTCTGCACTCTGGCTGTCCTCAGACCAAGACAGGCCTCATGCCACTGATTAAAAAAGAAAATAAAATGCTTTTTCCATTCCACATGCAGTCAGCCAGTCAGTCACAGCAGTGCAAGTTAGCTGGAAAAAGTTTTAATTTTGTTCATGTTGCCACTGTGACTCCGCATGGACCCCAGACCCAGCAGGACAGGGGACAGGTTACATCTAATCCTACCCCTCTGATGAATGCTGCTTCTGAATTTCCTAAGTCTTCCTTCACCCACTTCGGTCTCTCTTCTTTTTTTCAAAACAAACTAAAAAATGAACAGCACTAACATTTGAAAAAAAACCTCCACATTTTTGCTTTTAATCTGGCCCCCTGGGTATGGAAGAGCCTGTTGCTGCTACCAGTAGCTCCTTTAGGTTGAACAGCGCAGTGCTGCGCCGCGTTGGAGAAGGTCCCGTGGCGTTACTGTGCCACAATAAATCACACCAGCACGTCCCTAAAAACTTACCACACCGGTCCCAATGGGAACCGATGCCTTCTTCTTTTATTACTTTTAAATAATTGTTCTTAAAGCCTATTTCATCCCTCTCTGTACATACGTGATTTGGGAATTTTCTGCTTTTAAGAAGCTCCCGTAGCTTCCCCCCCACCCCCCCACCCCGGGTCGCTGAAAGGATGTGGACGGACTGCGAGAGCATCGCTGCTCCGGGGGATCCTTTCCCTTTTGCTCCACTGAACTTTTTCCAAAGGTACCACGCGTCCGGGTCTGTGCAGAGGCCACCAGCGCTGCACGGCCTGATTTTAAACAGGTGCCCCTGTGCCACGGTGAGAGCAGCAATTCAAACAGCTCAGCCAAGTGAGGAGCTCTATGTAGAGGTAGACAGAAATTACAGTAACAAACACATGCCCACTTGCTCCCCCTGAGAAATACACGCTTCATGTTTCCCCTAATTTCTCTCCTTTGGGAGAATAATTAACCAAAACCTGCAGGAGAGTATCGTTTCTCAGTCTCTGCTTTTGCTCAAATTGTCTTGAAGCTGAAAGCAGTGTTAAGTATCCATAGCTCTGTGTGCTTTAGGATGAGTTTACGCTTTAATTAGAAACTATTATTTGTGAGGGGCGCAGTTTTGGGGGTGGTAAATTACAAATTTGCTGCTGTACGCAATCGAGTCGCTATGAGCTAATATAAGGGAGGCTTTAAACAGAGATGGTTGAGATGGGGTGTTTGTTGCTGGCACTACCAGACTTAAAAAAATTCCTGGCCCTCTCTACAGTCCCTTCCAAAAAGAAAAACAACAAAACCCCCTCAAAAAGAAAGAAAAGAACACAATTAAATTAAATTAAATTAAAGAAGCACGATCGATTTGCGAAATCAGCTGGGTTGGAAGCAGGCTGTCCTTGACTAGCAGAAAAGAAGCTGCACTCCCGATGTTGGGATGTGCACGGGTGCGTCCGGGGAACCCCTGTGCCACCCTCCAGCCCCCGACTCTCCCATCTCCGGGGGTGTCCCCCAACTCCAGCCATGGGGGTGGCCACGGGTTTATATCTTGCTTGAGGATAAATAAAAAGGGAAAAGGGTGGGTGGGTGAGGGGGAATTTAGGCAGCAAATGTAGCAGCACCCGGCCTCTCCTCCGACTCCCCCACCCCAATCAAAACCTCCTTTGCATTTCCATGGCCTAAGGGGGCTTGCTCACTTTGCGAAAGAAACGTCTAAAACCGCTGGTTGGCACCGGGGAAGGATGGAAGGGGCCGGGGGGGGGGGGGAGGAACCCAAACCAAAAACCAGAGTCACCCCTGCTGTCCCCCTGCACACACCTGATGCCCCGGCTTGGACAGAGACCTCCTGCCCCTCTCTCCATCTCTCCACCGCCTCTTTCCACACACACACACCCCCCACCACCACCCGACAGCCGCCTCTCCCGCACCTCCGGGAGGCGGGAGCGGGGAGCGGGGCTGCGGGCTGGCCGCGGCGGGGACGGGGGGACACGGGGGGACACGGGGACGGGGACACGGGGGGACACGGGGGGACACGGGGACGGGGACACGGGGACGGGGACACGGCCGCTCTGCCCTCCTCTCCCCTCGGTGGGTGACAAGGGAATATTTATGTTGGTATTAGAGGAATGCGTTTCCTTCTCCAATCAGGAATGCAACCAGAGTTTCTAATTATAAGTTAGATGGTGGCTGGGAATAAAAGATTGCTTTTTAATGACTCCCGTCCAGGTGCTCTTTCTTGCCTCTCTTCCCAAGAACACATTTGCATTTTATTGCTTTTCTCCCATCCCAACGAATTCCCTGCTTTCAGACATACCTGAAATAGTTGGAGAGGCTGCCTTCAACACCCTCACCTCTGCACCGCCGGGCAGCGCGGCCGCGGGCGGGAGGTACCGCGGCCGCGGTTCCCCTTCGCCTCCGCCCGCCGCGGATCGTACCTGAACCCCGCTAACGCCCCTCGTCAGATTGGGGGTGGCGGTGGGGGGGGGGGGTGGGTGGGGGTGGGATGGGGGGGGGAGGTGGCGGTGGCAGAGATTAAATGCGCTTTAAAAATTAATTATGATGATGATGATGATGATTAGCAGGGGGTTTAGGCGCTTCTGAGTTATTTACAGCACCGCCCTCGGTGCAGAGCAGCTCCTGCTCCGCGCTGCGGCCGCGCAGCCCGCCTTCCCCTCCGCGGGCGCGGGGCTGCTAATTCCCTACCCGGGGAGCTCCGCACCCGCGCAACCGGCGGCAGAGAACGAAGCCCCATCTCCTGTGGCTGCTCCTCCGTGCCCCGCGCAACGCTGCGCGGCTCTGCTCCGCGGTTCCTACGCGCTTTCCCGCGAGCTGCCTGCAGAACAGGAGCTTTCCTGCGCTAGGGCTTCCCTGAGCCCAATTACCTCCGCGGGGTAATTAGAGCAGATCTTGCAGTTACATGCCTTGCCCAGCACCATTTGCTTTTTGTGGGGGAGAGAGAGAAAAGCCTCTTAAAGGCGTAGGGTGCAAAGCGCGGAAAAAAAAAAAAAAAAAAAAAAAGTAATAATAAAATAAAATAAAAGGGAGCTGCAGCCTGGACAAGAAAAGTGCGTTATCCCGAGGGAAGGGGTTGCGCAGGGCCCCGCTGATCTTGCGCGGGGCAGCTCCGCGGCAGCGCCGGGCACATCTTCCCCCAACCCCGTCTTTGCTCCCTGCTCTGCCTTTCCGTAACCAGCCCAGGTTGTTCAGCCTCCTCTCACCTCCTTTCTCTTTCTTTGCTTTTTTTTTTTATTTTTTATTTTTTTTTCTTTCCCCCTAAATATTCCTTAAAGCGAAGGGGGGAAAAAAAAAAAAGTTTTCATCCTTTTCCCCCCCTTCCTTCCACCTGACTAGCTCGAAATCACCTTGAAATGCTCATGTCAACTTGTATCATTATCTCTTTAATTCAGGCAGCGCCTTTTGTTCTTCACAGGAGAGGATCAAAGCACTTAAAAAAAAAAAAAATAACTTTCCGATCGCTCTCGCTCGCTCTCTCTCTTTTACAGTAGGAGAAGGAGAGATCAGGTATAACCCAGTCAAAATAAACAAAGTGAATGCATAAATAAAAGAGGTGAAATGCAGGTTCTAAGAACTTGCTGGCGCTGGAACAATCCCACCTCTTTAGCTGAGTGGCAACGAAAGGAGAATTTCAAGTCATCTTAAGCGCAGGGGTTGCAGAGAAAACAGAGGAGGGGAAAAATAAATGAAAATGAGAGAAAAAAAAAAAGAAGAAGAATAAAACTTACCACCAGATTGGGTAACTTGACAGAGCCTGACTCAACCCACAAAGAAACAGGAAATATCCAAAAGAGGCCATTGATGAAAAGTTGTCTTTCTTTTTTTTTTTTTTTTTTAACCAGAGTTGCCAAAAACCTTCCTTTCTTCTGAGGCAGGATGATTATTTTAATAATAATAATAACAATAATTTAAAAAAAAAAAAAAAGTCAAATGAAGTGAACTCAACCCGACCAGGTAAATCCTCTCTTGCTTCCTCTACTACTCTCAAGGAAAAAAAAAATCTCAGAGAGGTAAAAAACTCTTCTCTCAGCCAAGACACTGAAGGCAAATATTAAAAAAAAAAAAAAAAAAAAAAAAAAAGTTTGAAGTAGCTCTCTTAAAAAGGACCCAATCAGCACTTATTGCCAAAGGGAGAATTCTGATGCTTTGGCTTGTTCTGTCAATCAGGAGCGCGAAGTCAGGAATGAGCTAATTGCAAGGAGATAGTGTTTTAATACTCATTAGGGGGCACGTTGGCCCACAAGCCAAGGGATAAAATGTAGTTTTAAAAAGGGGAAGGAAGATTTAGGGGGTTTAAATAGACAGGGGGGACCCCTGTGGATTTGGGTAGCTATAACAACCTGCCCGGATTTCACTCCCTGGGTCGAAGCTACTAAAATGCAAAAAAAAAAAAAAAAAAAAAAAAAAAAAAGTGTGATTTTTTTTTAAATTATTATTTTCTTGATTTGCTCCTTCTTGCCATTCTGTCTTCTTCTCAAGTCCCTGTTTCCTCACGATAACAATTGGGATGCATTTGAACTAACTTTCTAGAAACTTTTGGTTGCTTCTTTTTTTTTTTTTTCCTCCTTTTTTCATTTAAAAAAAAAAAAAAAGGATTTACACCCAGACATGCACGCACACACACAGACACGCACACCCCCACAGACACGCACACCCCTTCCCCACCAGTCCAACCAGCCAGATATCCAAGAGCTCCACCGAAGACATCTGCTAAGAAATCAACTTCTTCCATGCAAATCTCAATAAGGTTCATCCAGATCATCACAATTTGCAGGATTCCCAGCCCCAGACTTTGCGAAGGCGCTGCTGCAAACGACTTCATCCACCAGATCCACCCCACAGGGCACTAGTAATTGATCTCTTTTTTAATTTCTCTTTCTACATATTGTAACAATTTCTCTCCTTTCAGTGGCGGTGGCGGGGGGTTGAGTTGGGGTGGATCGCGCGGTTCCAAAAATCTGCAGGTTTTCGGTGGGGTGGAAATAAAAAAAAAAAAAAATAGTTATGATTAGTACTATTATAAAGATGCAGCTCCTCGAGACTGGGTACGCGGTTAGATTTGCTGCTCCTCTGGAACATATTGTTTAAAGCTTGCTGTATCTGTGACCAAGTGTCACCCAGCTGACAGGCTTTCCCCCTACCCTGGGTCATTTGAAAGGGGGCTGGAGAGGCAAAAACAAGGGGATGGAGGCACTGGATGAGCTAGGAGATATTTTCTCCCTGGAATAACAACGATGATTCTCTTTTATGTGATTTTTTTTTTTTTTTTTTGGTTGTTGTGGCTGCTGCCTGTTGGGTTTTTTGCTGGGTTTTGTTGCCTTTTTTTTTTTTTTTTTTTTAAGAAAAGAGAGAGAACTGGATGAAATTTTATGTATTTACTTTATTTTATTTTATCTGTGAATCAGAAAATTTCTGTGGCTCACATGGAACAAAGAGAGGTACAATTTTTAATGACTTTGTTGGAGGAGGGCTTGCAACCTTGCATTAGCTCAAATCAAAATGCATTTTCTTTCACATTAAGAATTGCATATATATTTTCCCTTAGTAGGGAATATTTTTATTTACACACAGAGAGCTTTATATGCATATATATAAAGATATGTTTGTGTTTAGCTAGATGGAGAGATATATTCATTCTAGTGAAATTATACTAGAAATGCAGTTCATTCGGGGATATTTAAATCATTGGGAATTTGGCAGGGGTCGGGCCCTGATTATTTTCTTTAGGGTTGGATGACAAGTGATTGCAAATGTGAGCTCTGGCAAGCGCTCCGAGATCTAATCGTCCCGTGTAGCCAAGCTCGAGTCGATCTGAGCGGCTTCTCGCTTGCTTTCAGAGGAGGAACGGATGCTCTCTCCGGCTCTCCCAATGAATCCCCGTGGTGTCGATGCTGCAGTTATATTGAGTGTATTAAATCCACCCCCCCACACACACACACACCTCCTTCAGCAGCTCCCCCACCCCAGAGAAGCCAAAGAGGCTGGAGAAGGAGAAGAGAGTTTTATTGCATAAGGTAGGACGAGGAAAAGGAGGAGGGTGGTGGTGTGTGAAAAATCATCTTAAGGACTTTCCCTCTGTATTAGAGAAAATCCCATCCAATTATAGCATTACTGGAAAGAACCAAACGCTGAGACTTTCAAAGGAGGGGATTTCTCTGTCTTTTCAAGTGAAATTGCTCACACTGCAGACTGGAACACACACACACACACACACACACACACACACACAGAGAGACCCTCAGACACCAGCGCCCGCCCGGGCGAGGGGGTCCCGGCAAAGCGGGGATGGAGGGGGAGGAAGGGGCAGGACACACATCCCTTCCAGGGGTCGAGCTAATCTCCCCTCCTTTTGTTCCTGGGGAGAGATTTAAACATCCCCCAAAGCCTCTGCCCCTCCCACCAGGAAGCACCAGGCAACTTTACCTGAAGGTACAAATTCAGCCACTCTCCCTTTTCCTCTTTGCTTTGCAGCTGCTATTTGGGGAGGATGGAGATAATCCACTTTGTCATAGGCACACACACGCGCGCACACACACACACACACGCACGCAGGATCGTATTGATTTCTTCAGCAGGCAAGGTTGCTCCTTACTCTGACGCCAACTGCTTTTAATTACACTGATAAAAAGGTAGTCGGGTGTATAATAGCAATTCCCATCACTGGGAACACTCCTGTAGATTAGTTATCTATTATCAACATTACCTTTGAACCGGAGCCCTGTAAGGGCCAGATTTTGCAGTCCATTAGAGTCAGTAAAAAGGCTGCCAGGGGTTTTACGGATGTGGGACTGCTGACGTTTGGCTGCCCAAATCAGCAGCATTTTCTCCCAACAGTTGGTTTTAGGGCCTGATGTCAAAACCTGGCTAAGCTCATCCATGCCGGTCCATTAGTTTCCATCTCCCTCCCAAATATTTGGGCATGCATTCAGATATACGCTTTGCACGGGGCAGGATCTGGCCCTTGGTGGCGTGACAACACCATGGCTTTGGCTTATTTGCTCTTGGCATTGCTTTTCTGTGCCCAGGGAGAAGTTCTGAGGAAAGTCCAGTTTGCAGAGTTGTGAATCCTCAGTGGTAGACACCGAGTCACCATCCTGGTGGAGCTGCAACCTGCCTTGCACAGATTTTCCACAGTGCCCATCCTTACACCAGCAAAGTAAACAGCAGTTTTGGTTCATGGCTTCCCTGGGAGGTGAAAATCCATCACTTGGTGACTGTCAAAAGCGAGAATAAAATCTTGACCATGTTCACAGCCGTGGGGCCAATTCCTCAGCCCCCATAAGCCTGCTGCGAAAGGAGGTCTGTAACTTCAGTTGTCAAGCTGGAAAAGGGGATGGGAGGACGTGGAGCAGGCCTCATAGTCATCGGGTTGGAATGCCTTGTGAAGGCATTGCAAGCTGGTCCTATCTTGCTTACTCATGGGGATGGCCCAGCTGGCATCTTCAGGCCCCACTTGAGTGTGCAAAGAGAGCTTGATTTAGAAACATGACTGCTTCACGGTACAGTTAGTCACAAGAGGGAACAGCTGTGCTTGCCCATGTTCAAAAAAAGACATGTCCAGGGTGCTTCCACCCCAGAGACGTCTATGTAAAGAGACCAGGGGTAAGGGGAGGAGGTTTGGAGGGATCCAGGCAGACAGGAAGGCGGTCAGACTGGTGCAATGCAGTCCGTCACACTTCTCAAATACTCTTTGTGTCACTTCTCTTGCACTCCTTGCCCTTCTGCCCTACAAGGAGAAGATTCGTTATGGCTGCAGGATGGGAGAAATCATCCTCAACGAGAGCAAACACAGAGCTAGGGAAAGCTCCTCATGGGGCAGAAGGTTTTCCTTATTATTGGTGGAGGACAGAAGTGCATTCTACCCCTTCCCTTTTTAACATTCGAATTCCCACTAATAAAATCTGATTCGTCATCTGCTTTTGCAAATTGCAACTGGAACTACTTCTTGCTGGAAGAGGGTTAATCTTCCCCATTTGCAATTTAGTCACTTCCCACACATCACTCTCTGGACACAGTGGTTTCCACGGTTGGGTACAGCCACCATGGCAGTGTGAGAAACTCATGGCCTATTTTTCCTTCCGTGGCAAAAAGCGCACACTACAGCACATTGTGACAACGGGAGCACCAGTAAATCCCCAGCAGGCAGCTTTGTAACCCACCCTGCCTAAAGCCAGCCCTGGTGAGGAACCTCAGTGGGATGTAGGAGTTCCTACAGATACCTGGAGACCCAGATATCAAAATATGCTGTAAGCACTAAACCTCCTCCCTCCACTAATGCCTGGAAAATATCATATAATTTCTGGGATCCTGGATGCCTGGGTGCTGGGTGCTGGAAGCCTGGCTTTGCCATGGGCCTGTTGACTTGTGGCATGTCTTTCTGCTTCCCTGTTTCATTTTGCCTCTGTGCCTTCTAAGGTTCTTGAAGACTGAGGTCTATGTCATCCATGTTATCCATACATCTTGACCAGAAGTCACAGCAGTGCAAGTAATGACAAGGTAGGTTAATATTGATCTCATCAGATGTGGAGAACAAGGCAGAAGATGTGCAATGGCTGGCTCATGATGTGATTCAGAGGCAGAACTGGCGAAAAGATGGATTTTGCTGCTAATTCGTGTCCCCTCTTTAAGACAGGTCTCTCTGTGACCGGCTGGTTTTAGCGAAGAAAGGTCACTGCTGTCCAGAAGTGGAGGTTGGTCAGTATTGGAGATCGAGAGGGTTTTTAGAAATGTGCAAAATATACTAACGGTATGGGTTTCAGCTTGCCCAATTACAGCAGTCCAAATCCAACTTACTTAACGTTGGCTGCCTCTGTGGTCAAACGCGCAGTGGAGATCTGAGCAACTCAGACCACTGTAGGTACTAGTCCATGGTAGGTGGAGTGAATTGCTTCTGGAGTTGCTTTTCTCTCTGAGATCTAGTTTAGACTTGGTGTCTAATCGTCAGATGGTTGAAGTTAGATGAGATGCCTACAGGCCATTGCCTCTTCTCTGGGCTCTAAAGAGGCAGTGATAGCAATGAACAAATCAGGAGCACATTTGGGGTGGGTTTCTCAGCTCTTTAGGCTGCAAAGAGATGTCCTCATCTGCAAGGGAACAGCATACATTTGACACTGCCTAAGACACCTTTGGCTGTGGCTGGCATCTGCCCAGGTTATTCTATGCCAATGGTAGACTGGGATTTTGGCTGCTCCTGGATTCCCATCAAAACATTTCTATATAAAGGTGTTATCCTCTGATCACAGTGCTCAGAAGAGAATGGAGGATGGCTGAAAGCGTAAGATTCAGTACCGATATGTCCCCAGGAGGATAGGAAAGATGAGATACACAGCATGGCTTTCAGTGTAATGAAGGCAGAGCACCCAAAGAGCTGCACTCTGATGTGCCAGACCTTTTGCAGAGTAGAGCAGATCTGTCATGGGTGATGATCCTTTCCTTCAGACTTTTAAATACGGGAGTTTCTGTCACCTCATCTTGGGTGAAGAAAAATGTTATTCTGAGGAGGGTTCCTCTCTCATTTTGTGTATGCCTCCAGCTGCTACCTGCAGAGCACTGCCTGACTCTGTTTCCTCCATGCCAGGCTCTGAGGAGCATGTCCTGGTCATCAATGAGCTGCTTTAGAAAGGCAGCAGGTAGCAAGGCCAGGCCTTGAGCTGGTGGTGGGGGCTCTGTTCTTCCTTTGCCACCAGTCTGTGGTGGTGTGGCTTCGTGCAAGCGGCTTCCCTGGCATACGTCACGTCCCAGCTGGGTTGCTCTCCCTGAGATGATCACTTCTTTAGGACAGGACACCTTTCCCACTAGGACTTGAATGACTGCAAGGCTCAAGGTGGAACTTGGGGCTCTCTGACACCTCTCCTTGTTCCTTCCCTCCATCTCCTCTCCCTCAGCTGCCTGTCCCCTGCCTGGCAGGGATCAAGCAGGCACCTGCCTTGCCTGTATCCTGCAGGAGAGGTAGGACTCTCACCGGTGTAGCTTTGGCCCACCTAGTGGTACAGCAGGAGAACACACCTGGAGAGAAAAAAAGCACGGCCCAACAATGCATCCAGAGCAGAGGGATCTGCCACACCAGGGCTCTGGTTTCCTTTCCCCACTGCAGAAGAGTTGTCAGAGCCCAAGACTGGGAAAGGGCTTATCTCTGTGTCACTGGTGGGGTATCAGGAATGCCTGGTGGGCAGAAGGATGGTAGAGTCTTGCCTTGGTAGGTGGGAGGATGAACTGTGGATACTAACTCTTCCCTTGCCTCCTCCATGTGTGCTCAGGAGGGATCAGTGCTCTGGGAGGGTGCCACCATGCAACTATTTCCTTGTCACCTACCTGCACACTCAACAGCATGGGGTAGGTGAGGACACCAGCACCCCTGACCTTCTGCCCTGATGAAAAGTAGGTACACAGGCAGGCAAAATATGTTCTGAGAATGATGGTGGCAATTAGAAATAGCATGGGCTTACCATGTCTCCCCTAATACATGATAACAGATGGGAACTGAAGGTGCATAGCCAGTTTAATTAGACAGCAGTACCAGCCAACAAGTCAGTGCCCTATCTACGTTCAGATAAACATTTCCTTTCATTGTCCCTCCCTCCTAAACCCTCCTGAATTGGTCACCTTCAACCATCTTCTCCAGAGCCTCTCGCAGCCCCTCAGGGTTGCGGCAAGAGGAATCAGTGCTCTGCTCAGTAGGTCCATTCGCTAACGGTGGGGAAGTCTTTTCCAGGTGGTGTCCATGAGCCTGGTTGTTGCAAAGTCATTTTGTGGAGACCGTCCTCTGACAAATGAGTGCTGTGAAGGAGAAGTTGGGCTCTTCCTCACGGGATGGGGTTTGGGAAAAAACAATTTATTTTGAAGGCAAACTGACCATTTGAAAGCAAACTAACTCCCGGAGCAGATAAGGAGCAGTCCTGCTTTTGTGGCACATTGAGAACTCCAGATTCATAGAGGAAATAACCCAAAACAGGAACTGAAGAATCTGATCAGTGCAAGCTTTCCCTTAAGGATTCTAATTCAATAAATGTATACATAACCTGAGCCCTGCGTGTATAATGTGTGTTTGCTTACGTGGAATTTCTCTAGGCCAGATTCAGATAAAAAACCTGCTAATCAGTAGTGAAAGCTGATAATCTCTAGGGGCCCAAACCTGCTATTACATATACAAATAACCATTCATAGGAAGATGCGGGCTTAGGTGCTAATAACTGAGGACAGTGAAATCTTTCCAAGAGTAATAATAACCACTCACTTTTTCTGAGAGAAACATGTTAGGGTCTGGTATTTTCGGTCCTGGGGGCAAATTCTGCATCTCTTTCTGGAGACATCCATCTCACCAAGTCTAAAGGAGGGATGACAACTTATGAACAGTACATATCCACAGGGAGCTCGTGTCCCTGGAAGTGAAGCGCCTTCAAAGGCTGGAATGAAATGTCCTTTGGGGGTCCTGGTTTTCTGCCCCCCTTTCTTTAATTACTGCCTAGACAGCTACCTTCACCTATGTGCTCAAATCTAGAAAGCTAAAGTCAAGCAAGGTGGCTCTCACTATTAACAGGACCGCAATGAGCATTGCTACAGACGCGATATTGCTGGTCTCAGGAGCTGAACAAGGCTTTTGGGGATGTTTCCCTCCAAATGCACACTCAGAATAAGGACTGGCTTTAAAATTGTAATTTCTGTGCTCTGCTCCATCCAATCTTTCTTCATAGAAGCAATTTTTTTGGGGGATATACATTGGATTAAGAAAAAAAAATAGAGGAAAACCAAGTGTTTGTGAGACAGAAAGATGAATAAGAGAAACAGTTATTTACAAAATCATTGATGCACTGATGTTGAAATTTTCTAATCCCGTTCCAACATACAACTCAAATAACCCCTTTTCAAAGGGCTAGCCACACTCCTGCTGCAAGGGCAAACAAAAGAAAAAAATTAAAATTGAAAATAGAATTTTATCCCTTTGTGAATTCACTCATCGCACCAGTCTTTGAAACCCAAGTGATACTATCACTCTAGATGAATGTTTGGGTTCAATCTTGTGCTTGCAAATCAATATGCATTTTAAACAGAGATTATTCTATGCTGCTGACAAACACTGAACTGAAAAACTACCCAGACTGGAGTGTCTCCTCTTCAGTCACAGAGACAGGCTAATTAAGATACATTAAACCCAGTATTTAGGAACCTAGCGTACAATTTAAAAGCATAGGAGCATCTGTTAGACTGGCACTTCTGTTACTGTCCGGCATTGCAATAGTGCCCTGGTCAAGGTCTCCAAAACCTTTTTAATGTGTTTTAAAAGTGCAGAACATCAAGATTTTTTTTAATTTTTTTTTTTAGATTTATCTGGTTGTTTGGCATTGGGTTTATTTTAAAACAACTTAATGTGAAATACCACTGTGGCAAAGGTGCCATGATGCGTTGCACTGACTACCAGCCCTCTTCAATGTGCAAGAAGGGAGCATGGAGGGGCTGATGAACTGGGCCAGAGCTTTGCAAGATAGTGGGAAATAATGAAACAAGCAATGATATCACTCATGCACACCAAAAATCACTCTTACCAGCAAGGGGGGGACAGGGCTGCATGGAGGATTGTCTGGTGTTTTGCTATAGAAGAGTCTTATGCCAAGACAAGATGCTTTCTTGCAAAGGTAATGGGAAGAAGAGATCTGCCTGCACGCAGGGAAGGAAAAAGAACAGATGGATTTGGCTGAGAGAGTTAAAAAAAAAAAGCCCAAAAAACCAAAAACCCCACCAAGGTGCTAAAACCTCAGTCAAGTGAGGTGTTGACAAGGGATCCAAGTGGATAAATAAACAGAATGGAGCTCTCCCTTGCAAAGCCTGAATGACAAAGAGAGAAAACCAGGCACTGGAGAGTATTCCTCACCATTTTCATCACAAAAGCCGATGGTGGGGGGGGAGGTTTTAACATGGCAACAAGTCTGACTTTCTCTCCCTTTCTCCCTCTTCTTTTTTTTTTTTCTTTTCCTTTTTCCCCCCCTCTCCTCCCTCTTATAAACAGAGAGGACAAGAGGTCATATCCCCAGGGTTTAAAGAAACACTTCTCCCCCTTCCAGGGAGGGTGGATGTTCTTTCAGCCTGTTTACAAATTAGTCAAAGTTATGATGTCTTAATGTAGTTGCTGGGTGGCCACCTGTCCTGGACTTTCTTCTGGTGCATTTACTTCATGTGCAGGAGTGACACCTGCAGATGGTTTCTTGCCCAGCATCCAAGTCCATGTGTCAAAATGGTGCAAAATGCCACGAGTCAGGTTCTTTGCGCCCATTTTGCTCCGGTTTGAGCGATGGTGAAGACTGGAGATCTGTGCATGCGTCTGCAAAGTGTGTAGGATGCTTTGAGGAAGAGCTGTGCTCCCAGATGGGATGACGTGTGTCGGTTGCTGTAGAGACCCAAGGGACACCCTAGGGAGGGATTTCTGCCAGGGGATTTGGAGCACGGTGATATACGGGAACAAAAGCAGGGGCTGCATCACTCCAGTTTGCAGGACCAAAATTAAGTCCAGATCCTCCCATTTTTCACACTGCTTTAAAAGGTTGTTTCCAAGCCCTGGGTACGAAGCAAAGTGGCTTAAGCAGGAAGTAGTTTCAGTGGGAAGTGGTGCTAACGATGCTCGGTATCCCCTGTACCTTCCCCATTCCTATGTGGGCTCTCCGGTGCCTAATAAAAGTTGAGCTCACATCGCAGCCCTTTTCTCCCAGGGGGAAAGGAGGGAAACACAGTAATAAGGTCTTTCTTCCCTACCTGTACACTTATTTTCATACAACTTAATCTCTCTGAAACTTTTATCTTTCTGCCAAATTGGGCTGGGATTGGCTGAGGGGTTCAGAAGTTGGACGGGAGGAAACGAGCGGATAGAGACACACAACATAATCAGCTAAACCAAGTTTCCCAAGGAAACCAGACTTCAAATGCATTACAGCGCTTTACAAGTCTTGCAGGAGCTGCTTACAAACCCCAGTCGTGAGCCAGAACCCCCCAGTGCCAGGCACTGTATGAACATATTCCTCAACACAATCCTTTCCCCAGGCCAGTGCTCAGGAGTTTAAAACAAGAAGTTTAAGGCATGTAAGGTTGGCAAGCACCCGCTTTTCAATATGAATGTAGAGCAACTCCCTTAATGTGGGTTGTATTTGGCTGGATTCTGCAAGAGAGCAGAGCTGGGCTCTGCTGGAGTTGGTTTTTTTCATGGGAATGGCAAGGAAATCACAGGGCTTGAAGAACTTTGCCTCCTAACAGCCCTAGTTGGCTTCAATCCTACCCAGAAATCCCATTGGCTCTGTGGAGTAAGAAGGGAGTAAAATCTGCAGGGCTTGGCCCCATTGGCAGCTGTGCAATTATTTTTTTTTTTTTTTTTTCCCCTAAGAAAAAAGGTTATGCTCTTTCTCTGCAGCCATGTCAGGGAGAAAAAGTGCTTAGGTCTTCACGGGGCACTGGGTCAGCCATATGTCATTGTCCTGCTGGTGTCACACCAGGGATGAGCTGGTCCAGTGTCTAGAAAATGCCTTTACTAAGTGGGGACTGCACAGTGTTGTGGATATTTGGGTCAGTGCAAAAGTCCTGACTCTTCTGGAAGGATCTGGCCCATCGTTTTCCAGCCCTGCAGTTCCTAGTAAATGGACTCCGCTCCTAGGCCTGGGTCATGGTGGCAATACTGCCTTGCTGCAGCTCCTGCCCAGAGAGGAATGAGATCTTCAGTCATCTTCTAGGAAAGCCCTGCAGATAGTTCATGGCTGCTGAGTTGTCTCTTGAGATGCTTCCTCATCCTCTCTTCATCTTCCCTCTCCCTCAGTGGACTCCTTGGAGCTAAAGCTGCACAAGTCTGAACATGCAAATTCAGAAGACATCAAGCAATAAACTATTGGCACTCCAGACAGCAGGAGTCAGCTTTTTCTGCCTCTGTTTCCTCCTCCCAGAACTCATAAGGAATCAAATATATTTGGAGTCATGAATTGCTTTCTAGTTTCCGAACTTTTAAAATAGGTGGGGAACATCGTTTCTGAAACAGTTTGCACACCATGAAACTTGCTGTAACGTGACTCCAGAAGCTAGTGTGTTGAGAAGAAAAAACAAAAATTCTCATTAAATATTGAGATATTTGGTAACTTAATTTGGAGATACAGGCATTTGGAGAAGTAGTGCATGAAATGGAGAAAGTGACAGCTATATTAAGAAGGTGTGGGCAAGACTGGTAATAAAGAACGCAAATTTTTTGAAACATTTTTATTTTTGAAGAAAATTCTATTTGCATGCGGCTCCCACAATTTCTCTGCAATTTTAACATCTCCTTGAAGCTCTTTTGCAGAGCTAGGGGCAAGGGGCAATTGGAACATGTTCCTACCAGCTTGGTGTGGCCAGTTAAGGGAAGGTGGGGGGAGCTGCTGGCTGGACAGAACAAAAAGCCACTCTGTCCAAAGTGCCTTTTTGCTATACTTCCCCCCATCCAAAGTCTTCACAGTTTTGAACATGGCAAGCTGTGGACCTCCCTTGGATACAAGAGGCAGTGAGTTTTAGGAGCGTCAACAGAAGGAAGTTCTCATCTCAGTTAAGCAGTTGGAATATGCCCTAAAGCAAAGGCCCCGATGACCTTGTTCAAAGCTACCGAGGGTATTTCCCAGTGTAAGGTTACAGCTGGAGAAAGGGCATCAGCAGCTTTTCGAGGGAGAGGTAGGTGACAAGAGAAGGTTAAAACCTTTCTCTTATTCTAGTGTAGGGTTTGCAGGAAATGAGAGGTCTCAACCTGTGCGGGTTGAGAAATACAGCGTTGCCTTGGATGGTGAGAGGAAATATGCTCTCATGAGTTTTGCACCATCAAACACCACAGCATGTCATTTGAACCTGCTTTAAACTCAGCTTTTTAGGCTTTGCCTGATAACCCTTCTGAATGCTGTTGTCCATCATGGACAAGATGATGAAGCAGGGCCATCATTGCTCCTTCCCTGCAGTTAATCACTGATGGCATCCCTAAACAGGTACACCATCACATCTCTTCCCTGGGACCACGGACAACATCCAACAAAGAGTGAAAAAGGCTTCTCAAGCTTTATGCAACATCTTGGATGTAAAACAGTGGCCTGTCACCTCCTTTAGACTGAGGAAAACTCCAGCACCATGGGCCATGCAATATGGGATAGACTTCTGAAGGTCCAGGAGGAGCATGGCTTAAGGAAGAAACAAGAAGCTCAGTCTGGAAGAAAACACTAGCAAAAGCAGAAATAAAATGCTGAACTCTTTTGAGGGAGATGGGAAGATGAAGAGTTAGGAAGAACAGGGAAGAAGAAAGGTAAAAGCATCTGAGCAGGAGGGAAAATGTCAGTTCCTCTTAAAGGAAATGGAGGAAGAAGGAGCCAAGTCAAACATATTGGTTAAAACATATGGGTGTGGCAAAAAAATGGTAAAAATCTAGTGATGGCTTAGGCTAATCGGGGTTTGATTAGCGTCGGGCAAGCAAGACTGGCTGATAGCATGCAGTGCAGGTAGCAGGTGATGTTGTCTTTGAAGAGCCTAGTGCACCGCAAAAAGCTGTTTTCCTCGATGGACAGCTCCCTGAGAAGGAATGATTGGGGAAAAAAAAAAAAAGAGAAAGAAAGAGAGTCAGAATATATCTAGGAAGAAAGTGGAAATAATGCTGGAAGTACCTCATGAGACTGCCTAAACATGAAAACTGTATTCAGCTCCAGTCACCCTCTGTCAAAACAGAAAAGGGGAAAAAAAAAAAAAAAAAGACAGAGAAGAAGAGGAGCAGATTAAAAATATCAGGGTTTCATTGCCAAGAGGCAGTGAGTAAGAGATGTACAACATAATGAACAGGATAGAAATCAGTCAAGAAGCTATAATTTGTTCTGACTCATGATACCAGCCCAAAGGAATTAAAAGCAACTAAATTAAAACCAGTAAAAGCAGACGCTTTTATATACATAGCTAATGATTAAACTGAGGAACTACTGCCACAAGACAGCACAGGCATTTAGCAAGAGTCAAATAAAAAAAAAAAAATTGCAGAAGAAATGAAAAAGTAGTTTTATGCTCTGATAAATCAAATAATTCCAGATTATGTTTTGGAGAAGTGTTGTAATAACACCTCCAGCATGAGCTGGAGTTTTTGTTTTGGGCCTCGCTAGAGGTCCCTTGAGGATGTTCAGCCTTGGCTTGCATTGGATCTAGTTTCTAGCATCTGTGAGGCTGGTTTGTGGTTCCCAAAGTGGTGACACTTGATCACAGACACAAATTAAATGGAGAGGAGTTTGCAAATCAGTTTATGTTTCTTCCCCCAACACTCACCATACCGATATGGGAACATTCGTTGACTACAAGGGATAATTGTAGAATATCAATGACTATTACATCCAAAATAAAAAATCCACATCCCAGATGAGCACCTGCTGGCCTACGTCCATCTGGTGGGTATCCCCAGTGATGTCTGGTCTCAGCTTCTATTTAAAGATTGTGGATCTGACCACCGCCAAAAAATTAGACCAAAATAATTCCTCCAGCCATCTCAAACTTTTATTCAGTTAGCAAATCAACAAAACAAATCAGCTGATCCATTTTTTTAGTTTGGTTTTAAGAATTTTATTCCTTGGTCAGAAGGACAGAAAAATGCACCACCATCTTGAAAATTACCTTGAGACATATCATGCAAACCCCCAAATTTTCACATTGTTTTAGGGTAGGCCCTTACAGTCCTGGCCACCATTACAGCCTTACTCTGTGGGACAGCTTAGAAGTGTTTTTTTCTAATAGCTATTTGGATTCTGATGATTTTTTAAACAATCCATCTCAGGTTTGGAGAATGGGTTATATGTTCCGTAACTGTCAAAAAGAACCTATTTTTAAGAAATACTTTGCCTTTTCCAGCGCTGTCTGTATGGCATCAGCCACTGCCATGGGCTTGCAATGCTCATGAGCTGGCCTGGCAGAGGGCTCACATGGGAAGCCAACTCCTTCCTTCCCCCGCCTCCTCTCCATCCCCCAGGGTGCTACAGACAACACAGTGAACACCATCCTCTCTTCTCCCAGCCTCTTGCACTGTCAGAGACACTGGGATGTCCACCTGATGTCACAGAGGAAACCCACCCCTTGTAGAGCTGGAAAGACCTGTGCCAGACACCAAGTTGAGCACAAATTCAGGAGAGGCCGTGCCCAGCCTCCACCGATGTTCTGTGTTCAAAGAGAAAGGCAAAGCATTGTGTTCGGATGCTCCTTTACCATCTCAGGTCCAGCTCTTCAAATATGTCAATGTCGTGGTTAACCAAGGAGAGATAGGTTACTCCATGTCCTCAGGCCCAGATTCTCAAAGGTTTTCTTACATCATCTGAGGCTTTTCTACCTCAGGAGATAAATATACGTGGCGAGAATGCAACATTGGGCCAATCATAATTGATCAGGCTAGTTGTCTAACTCATTTAACAGCCATCAACACACTGTGCCCAATTAAGGACTCTCCTGGGGAATGATCTTGTGGGAGACCACTCAGGCACAGCAGCAAGGGGTTGCTTTCTGCCCTGGAATGGGAATGTTTCTCACCCTGTCACAATGTTATTTTCTTTTTTTCCATTTGCTGTTGTATCTCCTATGCTTTCTCAGTGAGGATAAATGTGTTATGCATTTTGCTATTGAAATAAATTATTGGCAGTTGTCTTGCCTCAATATCTTGCAGCAGTGAGTTCAGGTGGTGAACAATGTATGGCAAAACTTACCCTTACATGCTTCAGAAGTGCAGGACCATCTCACATGCAGTGTCTGGAACAGCACTGCAACCTTTAAGTCAATGGTTCCCAAACTCTTAGCTGCAAGCACATCCTGAACACGACTACAAGTGTGGGATTTACAGAGGGAAAAAGAGGTCACCAGCAAAATACTGTGCTACTTCCCTCACTGTTAGTGTAAGGCAATGACTGGGGGGATTCCCAGCACGGGTTTTGGGCAGCAGCAGCCATGCTGCACTCCACAGCTTTGCATACAACTCCTGCACTGACCAGCCAAGAGGTCAGCGCTCTGTGAAGGGGATTTGAACCCACGTGTCCCAAGGAACCAGGATTGTTCAGGGGTGTGGTTGAGTCCCGTGTCTCCCGTGCTGCAGAGAGCTCAGACCACTCCATCTCATCTGCTGTCAGAGCCGCTGGAGCTACAGATCTAAATGTCTGGCAGGATCCCTCTGTCCTGTGCTAAGGCACAGCTAAGCCCATCCAGACTACAGCTCTAAATGGGCAGCAGTCTGGAGCCATTGCTGCTCCTGGTGGTACCCACGGCCAGAGGTGGGAAGGAGTGCAAAGCCCCCCCCCGCTCCAACTTGCTCTGACATATTGATCCAAAATTGCTCTTTGAAGGAGCTTTGCTGTTTCACTAGGGAGCGTGTCCTGGTGGGCTACCAGTCAGCATCTGTTCTCACAGCCCACCAAAATGTCCTCACCGAGAAGCTTTGTTCCAAGTGACACTGATTTCGTCTCACCGTTAGATAGCACTCACCTGTCAAGAGCTACCAAATGTAAACAGTCACTGCCATCTAGTGACCATGAAACAGCTCACAGCTCCTGGAAAACTCATTTTCTGGGTTTATCAGGGGCCATTGGAAGGGAACGTGAGAAAGGAGATGATGACCAGTCGGCCTCAGACAAAGACCTTAAGCCTATGTGTAGGCACACATGAAGCTAATTTGGGCTTGCACCTGGAGATGGCATTTCATTGTCCACTGGTTTGCCATTTCCTGAGCAGGTGGGAAGGGAATGTGCACTTCACTAAGGTGTGCTTAACAGCTACCATCTCTGGGGACTTCAACTAGCTGCTCATGTCCTCAGCAAAATCTGTCCTATCGATGGAGAGGGTTATTTGGGGGGTTTATACACCTATTGCCTTTTCTCATGCTTAGTTGTCCCTTTGGCTCCAGCTAGAACTGAGCCACAAAGATGCATCCAACAGTTTCACTTAGCAGAGCATTGAAGTCATTAAATTAATTGATAGTGTTGTCTTCTGCAGTGTAAAAGAGACCCACTGCTAAGAAGGACTGTGATGAAAGGGGTCTGTTTCTCAACTATTCATCCTCAGCTTCCCATGAGATCAGTTACTTCAAGATCGTCCCCAACCATTTCTCAGACCCCAAATTTCAGCCTCACTCTCAAAACTCCATGGGACAGCCAATTAGCAAAACAGGACAGAAATTACAGTTTGTCCCTGGATCAAGCAAGGTGAAAATTGAAGTGAGGCTGTGTTATAGCTCTCCATTTCGCAGTGTTTCTGAGAAATCCAAAACCGAGCTAGCACAACATTGTTAAATCTCATAACACTGCACAGACGGGGAAAAGAGGTGGATGTCCACCTCTTCCAGACAGGGACAGTTTTTTATTCTACATCTGCACACAGCCTAGCAAAACACAGCTGCAATCTAGGACTAAGTGTGGTGGTAATACAAACAATGTCAGTGCATCTTCTGGAGACCTCCCTGTCCAAAACGATCCTAAAATCTGATGTTATGTATTGACCAGCCAGCAATCCCCAGGTCGTGTACTGCCTGCCTGCTGGTGCTAGTCTGGGAAAGGTCTGATTTGCCAGAAGATGGCACTGGTTCTCCATGGAGCTGCATGTGGGAACAGGTGCATCTCCAGCCGTCCCAGTAGCTCATGCTCCTCAGCTTGGGTTAAAGCCCTTCCCCAAGACGCTCCCTCCCCATATCCTGCGGGTTTCTGGCTTATCGGGAACACAAGTGCAGCTTTATCCCCACCTGGCCAGAGCCCAGGTCCTGGAGATTCACATCTCTTCCTATGTATTGAATGTAGAACTTGCAGGGTGGATCCCTTGCTTGTGAACATATTCAAAAGCCATCTCTTTTCATTCTTCCTGTAGTATTTCACTCCCCCATCCCAAAGCTTTGCTTTCTTAAGGAGAAAAAGTGTCTGAAATAAGTGTATATAGCTTGGCAAGGACAAGGACAATTTTAGGTTAATTGCTATTTATATCTACAGTTGTAGCTAAGTGCCAGGCCCTGGAGATGTACATCTGCTCCTTCCAGCAGATGATGGGCCCATGCTTGGAGAAGCCCACAGAGGTCATGGGAAAAGCAGGAGACTGAGGGCTGCTATCCAGTGGCAGATGAGCAGTTTTGCATGATTTCAGTGGTTTGAAGGTCACGGTGCTCTAGATCAGTTTTGTGGCCAATAGATGGGGCCATTTCCTCACCTCCTACCTTCAGGTCCATCAGAGCAGGTTCTCCTAGTGCCCACAGGGAGGTGGTTCTTGTGTCCATGGGGTAAAGGCTTCCTATACATGTGTTTAGGAAATGCTGTCAGGAGCAAGGTCAATGCTTGGGCTCTCTTTCTTCCCTTTGCAAAAGACCAGGAGGCAGACAGGGGCAAGTCTCCTATTGCTCCACTTCTTTCCCATGACAAAAATCTGCCAGTTCTCCCAATAAAGCCTGGAGAAACTACCTGAGGGCAGCATTGGTTCCTCAGAGGAGAAGCAAGGCTTTCCTACCCTGCCAAAGCAGGAGACCCCAGCAGAGAACAGCACTGAGCTTTTCCCAATGCTTTCCATACTCACCAGGGCCAAAGGCAATGCATCCACTCTGCCCCGAGCTTTCCACCTGTAGTGATATGGGACTTCTCTATGCCTTGAGGAAATTAAGCTATTAATAATTTAGTGACTCATGGCACTTTGAAGAGGTCAGGTGCTCACCAATGGATCACAGGATTCCCAGACTGGGATCTACACTGGATCCATCAGAATGGCAGAAAAAAACCCCAATTCTCCCACATCTGGAAAAGCAGGGAAAATGGAGAAAACTAGTTGCAGAGGAAGAGTTCCAGTTTTACAGTAATTTTTGATCGTTTGTGCATTAAGACCTCAACATGTCAAAAGCAGAAATAAAGGCACCCACAGCAGAATTTTCCTGCTGATTAATTGCCCTTAGACATGATGCAACGGCCAAGTGGAATAGAGTAATGCTCTGACTTGCTTTGGCCTGCTAGCTACCATATGGTGTGTGGATTTCATTGTCCGGACCTTTGAATTATTGCTTATGTCCTGTGGGGGAAAAAAAAAAAGCCCCCAAACTAAACAACAAAAAAAACCCCCAACATCAAAGAATAGCCCAGTAAGCTTCAATTTTATTTCAGGTCATGAATGATTCACCCAGCCATAATCCAGCAGCACAGGTGAGTACTAGTCCTATATTTTTACAAGGCTACTGCCAGTCACACTTGCAGAAGTATTTCTGTTTCCAGCCCTGTTGCTCAGATATCACAGCAAGACAGAGGAGCATTGCACTGGTGTCCATCAGAAAGGAAATTTCAGCAGAACAAGATGGCCCAGGACATATACCAGTTATTATACACCATATGCACCTATTAGACCAGGTGTCCTATCAATGCCATAAGTCTCTGTGAACATCTGCACACCACAGATGTAGGTGAATGTACAGCTGAGGAAACCCTCCCTTCCCAGAGGAGTGAGCTGCATTTACTCCTCCAGAACACATAGACATGAAGTTTCAAAGAAAACTTTCCACTTTCTGGAGATAAGAATCTTCCTGTCTGCCAAAAATAAGAAAGTATTCTCACTCCCTCTCTGGAAATTCAAGTCTTGGGCTTCCCAGGGAGAAATACCCAAACTTTGCACCACAACCAATACTGTATTATCCTAGTTCTTTCCTTCCATCCATCCCTACGTCCTTCATCCTGCCTCAAGGCCAACTGGTTCATCCAAAAGCCTCTTCCCCGGCTCTAGGCTCCCACTATTGCTTCTGGTCAAGACTGCAAGGACATCTGCTTTCAGCATCAAGGCCACCTTCAGCAGCTAAACCTTCATTCATTGTAGCAGCATCTGCTGCTGTAGACCTATTTCAGTGCTTTTCAGATTGGCTTGCCAGTGCCAGACTTTGCTGCAACTTGCAGTTGCATGAGCCCTTACAAATTTCAGAATGACTTTGCTTCAAGACAGGACCTGAAGGAAGGATGGACTAGGTCCAGCCTGTACTAAAAGTGCCAACAAACCTTGGCCAACTTTTACATAGTTTTGAGGATTTAGAGTGAGTGGGTAAAATAGATGAGAATTACTTTTTATCTGCCCAACAGCAAAGGCCAGCAGAAACATGCAGTTGGAAGCTGCACATGCCTTTTGACTCTTTAACATGCCACAGTGGAGGGAACGAAGGGCACACAGACTCCTCTCTGCAGGAAGCCTGACTGCTGCTACCTTGCGCTGAACGTGGGACCCCACAGACCTACTGGGACACCAATGCCAGTCCCTTCCTGCCCCCACAGTGGTGCATGGAAACTCCATCATAATCCTGTCCTAACTGGGTTGGGGTTAGGCCTGCAGTTAGTTCCACGTTAATTGCAGAAAGATAGAATGATTCAAATTGGGAAGGATCTCAGGAGGTGTTTGGTTGAGTGAAGGGTGAGGACAGACGTTGTGGGGAGATGGACGGGAGACACTTGTTTGGCCTGGAGGTGGGATGCAGAAAGAATGTGGGAATGGAGGAAAGAGAAGACCTGGGCTGATAAAAAGGTTAAGAAGGGGATTAAGAGAGGCTTATGCAAGCTGATCATAGTGATCATTCTGTTTTCCATCCACATTGCTGTTTGCCTGGCTCCAGCTCACATTAACAATCAACATTGTGCTTAAGAAGCAGAAAATCTCTCAGCAGATAACCTGAAGGAGACTCATGGCATTCGGCTTCATGGACCATGGTGTACTGCGTTTTGCCCATGCCTTAGCCACACAAATCACAAGAATGAGAGCATGGTCCTGCAGTGGCCAAGTGGTCAAGTGGTCTCATTCTTGACGGATGACGTAGATGCACTCTACTATTTCTTTGCTGGTGCAACCAGCATTTTCCATGTGTGAGGCATCTGAATGTGACAAAGTTGCATCTCCTCTCACCCACAGGAGCACCTGCAAATATCTCGTGCTCCCCATAGCCTGATACTCCTCTGAATTTGCATGAGGAACTGTCTTGGAAGCGCTGTGCTGCGACTGTTCATAAATCAGCGATACGGTGGCATGTTTGACGGAGGATGCTTCATTGGTTAGTCCCTGAACTATGGCCTAATATGTGTGAATGCTGACAATGATTTACAGGCCAGGAGTGGTTTGCATGCCCACACACACACACTCTCACAGGTGCCGAAATGCCCTTGCGTGCTGACAGCTATGCGCTCCCCTCCATCCCCCGGGATGCCTTGGCATGGGACAGGCAGGTCCTGCCTCTCTGGTCCAGTGCCATCAGCTGTGCAAGGCGAGGGGGAAGAGCAGTTTGCTTCCCTCTTGCTCTGCGCTGAAGTTTAGCAACAACCAAAACAGGGGAGGGGAGAGGAGGGGAGAGCAGATGAGTGATGAGGTCTTGGCTGCAGGAGGAACTTGGGGTGAACCCTGCACCCCAGAAAGGGGCCACCACATCACATAGGAATGCCTGCAGCAATTTAAAAATGTCATGATGCATTTTAAAGTCATGTATGCCAGGATGGCCATGATGCTGCCTGTGTTTGCCCAACAACTTGATGTCTGAGCCAGAACCCTGTGGCAATATCTGTGCCACTACATAAAACAAGCTGTGGCACGTTCTTTGCATCTGAGGGCAAACAGCATGGCATGAACACATCCAGATACCTGCCATCCCTCAAACAGGGTGGCTACCCCAAAATGGCTGCTAGGAAAATAACGTTTTCCCTAGAAATGCACTGGAAGATAAAAGTCCCCAGCAAATAATTACATACTCATGTACATATACATGCATACGTGGATACTTTCCTCCAAATATACACATGCACTAGTTTCATGCAACAACAAAAAGCTTGGACAAATGTTCCTGAGCAAACCACCAAACCTGTGACTCGTGCACATAGTCCAGTGCTCCTACTATCTCGTCCTTGGAAACTCATCACTGATCAAAAAAAAAACCCAGGAGATTAAGACAATAAAAGTAATGTGGGGATAAAGTAAACTGTAAACTAGTGGTGAGGGCTCCCATAACCTCCTCGGCAGGCAGGGAAAGATGCACATGCAGAACCACGCTGAGTCAGTTTTGTGGCTTCTTCCAAGGTCAGATTTTGCTTCTCATTCCAGGCCAAAGCTGAGGACATCAGGCAGTGATGTGCAAGTTAACCTGACACTTGTGGACCTCTGGGCCTCAGAAACTTCCCAGAAAAAAAGCTTTGCTGAATCCAGCAAATTCAGGTAACATTTCCTTACATTTGGGTCATTCCATATGGCTCGACGGGGTTCAGGCACATGAGTAGGACATAAACAGTCATTGTGTCTGCCAAGATCAGTTGAATGATTGCCCATGTGTTTTGTGATGGTGGCAAGGGCCATGGCAGCTGGGCGCCCTTCACTGACATCAATCCAGGCTGCTCTCCCCCATGCTGGTATGAGTGAGACTCAGAGATACCAGCACATGGCTGCCTGAACCCCTCCACAGTCCCCATCAATCAGATCTCCACTGATTATCATGGGAACTTGGATATCCAGTTAAATGGAGACCCCAAAACTTGAATCAGCTGCCTCAATGTAGGTGTCTAGTGTTATTTGAGACACCCTTGGGCATCTGAGACATCCAGATGAGCCTGGCCTGCAGGACACAGGACCTTTTGGAGGACTGCATTCAGATGGGGCGGCAGCTGGAGGCTGGTGGGGCATCCCACAGTGCATTTTAGATGGCAGTAGGTACCTGTGGTTAAGCAACTGAATTGTGCCTCCAGATGTAGACAGCAGAATTCAGGTGCTTTAATGTGCAGCCAAATCCCACTCCTATGGCTCTTTCAAGGTGGAAGTTAATCCAAAGGTTTCCTATGGTCCGTAGAACTTTAAAGGCAGTGGCGAATGAGAAGAAAACAGCCAAACTGGTGAATATCTGGCAGCTGGGACCTGGAGGTGGGTCTTCACCCTCTGTATCATTTTCTTGGGCATGAGCTCTGTCACCAGCAGTCTGCCAGCTAGCTATGGGTGAGCTGCCCTGGGCTGCTGCCAGTCTCACCTTTGGGCATAGACCTGACAGCCTCAGAGCTCACGTGGAACACTTAGGAAGCGATAAAATAAAGCCATTTGCTATAGGAAAGTGGTGGACATTCAAAAGGGGAACCACCGAGAATCAATGTCAATAGCTTCACCCAAGCTATTTTTACATCAATCACATTCGAAAGAGTAATCACGTTGTAACGAAATGGAAGTTTAAACTCTGAAGCTTTTTTCTTAGCTGAAAATTAGTGTGGCAAACACTTTGGATCTGTTGGAAAGAGACACTTGGGTGGGGAGAGACCTATTAGTTACTTGCATTGCATTGCAATGATGTACATTGAGCATTTTGGGGGGCACTATCAGCCTCTCTCTTCCCTGGCATAGCTGTGCATTTCAGTTTCCACTCTTCTAGACAGTGCAAAGGAGAGAAAAAGCTTTGAAAGAGTGAGGTGGAGGAACTGGAGAATGGCTACAAGAAGCAGCAGCGTGATCTGCAGACAGGTATGCCATTAGAAATGACTGACGCATGGCTCAATTGCATATTTTTTTTGTACCTTGCAGATGTCATCAGCAGAAGATGAGATAGGATTTGAATTCGAATTGAATTTCAAGAGTTAGAGCCCTTGGAAAAGGGAGGGGTGGCTCTCAGAAAGCTTTAACTGTCCAGGCTGGAAAAATGCCCCAGGGATCTCACCTACCCTGTTGCCTTGCCCCAAGACAGCACTGCATCTGCCCAAACCACCCCGGGCAGGAATATGTCCTTAAGGACCTCCACAGGCAGGTTATTTCCAGGCTTTAACTGAATTCCCAGTTAAAAAACATAACCCTGGTAGCCAAGGCTTGAAAGACAAAGCAGCCCACTCATCACAGGTGCCCTCAGTCGGGACAGGATCCCAAAGGCAGGAGGGTGTGTTGGCATTGGATGAAGATGAGCTAAGCTAAAATAGAGGGGACAAACAGGCAGGTGTGAACTGTGTTTATTCTACACAGGTTTATTTTACATAGGTTTGTTTGTTTGTTTGTTTGTTTGTTTGTTTTGGCTAGGGAATAATTTTGTGTATTACTTTGCTTTTCTGTCTTCTTAACTTTGCCTTTTCTCCCTTGAGTAAAATACTGTTTGTTGAACTAAATTATTTGCCTTGGTGAGTGGGGGGAGTTTTAGCTCACGGGGCACCAGAGCATTGCTGGTTGTCCTCAGGTTCCTGGGGTTAGAGGCCCAGGCTGCTGTTTTCTGAGTGACCCCTTCACACTTGAGCCTGGTCCACGTTGCTGCCAGCCAGCCTGGCAGACGGGTCACACTAATGTTTAACTTCAGCCTGTGTCACTGCATTCGAAGCCCGTTGTTGCTTCCTCTCTAGATGAATGGTTTATTCCCTCCCTTTCCCAGCAGTGGAAGTGGATACGCTGACCCCATCACCTCTTGGTCTCCTCTACACCAAACAAGTCTATTCCTCCATTGCCCTTCACAGGTCCTCTTTCGCGACCTCTTTCCATCTCAGTTGCTGTCCTGTCACCCTCTCTAGAGGGGACACATCCTTCTTTGAAGCAGCTGAAAGCCTGAGACAGGTCAAGGCTTATTTTTGCTAGGAAGGACATGTGGATTCCTTTGCTGGGATGAGGATAGGGTCCCGCAACAGGTCAAATCCAGGACTACAGGGTGAGAGGGCTCTCTCTCATGGTCCCTGAGCAAAAACAGGAGGGAAGTCCATCTCTTTGCCCACAGTGGGGTTGGCTATTTCATCCAAGGGAGTGGGCTTAGCTGGAGTAGCTGGGCTGTGGGCACTGTTCCACAAGCTCCTCCAGAACCTCTGGCACAAAGACAAGTGGAGGAGCTCATGTCTGAAACCAGGGCAAAAAGATCCACGCCAGCTCAGACCGTCAGTGTTTATCTCAGTCTGCTTCCTTGCGGAGAAACTACAGACTGTCCTATTCACCCCATTTTTAGGATGCAAGTTAAGCACATTTTTTTCCTGGAGACAGGGACTAACTTCTACTGCTGATCCTCTTCTCTGACCTGTCGGCCATGACCTCTCCCCATCATCCAGCGCAATGTTCACTGCTTAACAACAAAAAAATCTGGGGAAGTTGCGATGTTGGTGTGCCTCTCCAGATGGGAAGGGAACCTTTACTTCAAAGGTTACCCATCCATGCCCTGGTAGGCTGGAAGTACTTCGGCTGACAAGTATCTGCCGGGGAGGAACAAACACTCCAAGTGTTTGTAGACCATTCTCCTATTACCTCTTACCACCCTAGACGATGACATGAAGTCAAGGCCATTGTTCCTAAGTGGACTTCAAGTGTATTGACCATATTGAGTCACAAGCATTTCAAGATCACCATGGGGAGTCCTATGTCTGGTCTGCTAGCCCTTATTGTCTGTGTCTTTTTTTGTCTAGTGGTAAATGCCAGGTTTTCTCAGTGTTGGGTTGCCTGGCTGTGTGCTCTAGCAGGTAGGAAAATCACTGCATCCTACTCAGGGTGATAGGAAGCTATCAAGGGTAGTTATAAAGGACATCTCCCCAGCATCTTGGTGGCTGGTGTTTCCTCCCATTAACTCATAGACACTTCTCTTGGGAAGGGACAGAAATTTTTAGGTCAAGACGTAATTATGCAGTTTGATAGTCTGAATACAGCAAATCAGAAAATTGGACCCAGTTACTCCTGCCTTGACCCGGACAAGCTCTGACTTCTCATCTGGATGACTCCAAGTGCTTCAAGACTCAAAGTAGTGGTGTATTCCTTGTATTTGAGATGTCCAAACAAGAGACACCTCCTAAATAATACCAGCAAATCAGGGACACTTGTAAGTAGAACTTGGCCACCTGACTCCAAGGTCCACAACATCTCTGCTGGATCTATTCAGATAGCACAGGGTGCAGGGGTGGGATGTGTGAGTTTGGGATCCAGAGGTCTGGAGCTGTATGATGTTCAAGCAACCAGAATAAGAGATGCTACTGAGATTCTGAAATCCTGAATGGCGATGGCCCTCAACCTGACTTGCTGCTTGAAAGAGGCTGGAGTGAGTTTTGCATGTCAGCTTGCAGTCACTTGTGTGATATCTGATAGTCAGCTAATTTAACTGTTGGAAAATGGTCTGGGGTTGAAATATTCATCTTATGCAGATCTGTGTGTGTGTGTCTGTTCACACACACACATTTTTGCATGTGCATGCACATAAGGTTGTGCGTAGGTACATATATATATGTATTTAGGTGTGTTATTGCTCCCATTGTTTCCACAAATTTGAAGTCAGAGCCTCACAGCCTGGTGTTTCTCCTCTTTCTTATTCTCCCAGTGTCAAATACTTTCCCTGCTCACAGCTGGGAAGTCGGCCTGTCACATGAACTGTAGGCAAGAAGCATTATCTGCGTGGGTTTACTTGTTGAACAATGTAAGTAGATGATTAACCATTAAAGCAACAGAGTTTGCTGACCCATTAACCAAAGAGGAAGGCCCTCTGGTTCGCTAAACAATGGGTCCCATACAGAAAGCACCCCGACTTGTCCATCTCGTCAGTGCCGCTGCTGACAGACCTGTGCGGATATTGCGATGTAATGACTCAGTTCGGGCTCTCACGCAACCAATCGCGTGCCGGAGGCTGGCGCTCCCCACATTTTCATCTGCACTGTGTTGACCTTGGAAACTAATCTTGCCCAAATCCATGCTTTGTATCAATGCCCCGGGAGACTTAATAGCTGCCACTCATTTTTCACACACACTTTTGCATGCAATGTGTCTACGCGTTGCAGAAATGCTGTGTCGGAATTCAGCAGCCGCTAAAGCACACAAATGTATTCATCTGGAGGCATTGGCCAAACACCCATCAGTCCTTGCACGAGGCAGAATTAATCATTCCTTTCTATCTTAGCATTACTAATTAATCCCTGCATTGTGTAGCATCCTTGCCTTGTCAGTCCGATGCCTTCCCCACCAAACCATAACCCTCGTGGTTTTGCTCGGTGCGTGCTCAGCTGTCCAGTACTTATTACCTGCCATTCTCCTTGGCAGGTGCTACTGGAAATTCAAGAAACTGAATTTCCTGCCTCTCTAATTTGAAAACAGAAGGAAAACCGGTAATGTGATGATATGAAGGGGGGATCTCTTCCATCTGGATGCCATCAAAATCCTGATGTGACAAGAAAAAAAAATAATCCAGCAATTGAACTGAAACTTTGAAAAAAAAAAATCTATTTGAAAAAAATGACAAACTTTTCTACATATTGAGCTTCATCTCCACTTCCACCCACAAATTGCTTGAAAAATAAGAGATAAATTTCACTTCCAACAACTCTCCCTTCTTTTAGGTGAGAAATTTTGCCCAGTTCTGTTTCAACCTGATGTACGTGTGTCCTTCAAAGACATGGACAGCAAGAGTTAAGTGCACCTTCAGCTTTAGATGCTAAAGGGACATTTTGCAAGATATTTTAAATCCCTGGAGGGCTCAGTATCCCAGTGTCAGACAGAACTTGGGTTATTGTGCTTTCTCCTGTGCTCCTGTGTTACTTGCCAATACTCTACCGACGTTGCTCTGTACGAGACTAAGTGTATTTTGGTTCTCCAGCTTGGCCCTTCAGGGCTGTGACTCTGGAGATGTTGTCTCAGTCAGTCTTGTGTGGCCTCCAGGTGCTGATCCAGGAGGACCTGGCTTACATCTGCCAGCCACATCTTGGTGTCTTAGATAACCTAGGTCCTCTCAAATGGCCCAAGATACTTGTGTTAAGTCAACTGATTCCCACACATGGATTGTACTGATTTTGTCTCCACTGACTAGGATGGGAGTTTAGATGCTAAGGGGAGAAGAATTGCCCTTTAAGTCCCACTGCATAGATTGCATAGATCTCCAATAGCTATAAAGGGAGTCTGACATGAGCATCTAGGTCAGATGGAGGTACCTAGACTGTAGACCTCTACATCCAACCCAGTGAATCTCATTTAAGGATTGAAAGGAAGACAGATTAACCAAAGATATGAAAGCTGGTGGATTTGGGGCCAGATCTGGAGTGACCCAGTTGGTACATCCAGGATGAGTATCCTGCCTTATAGACTCCACACAGATAGCAGCTTACAGCGTGGATGGACACTGCTTTCCAGTGCTCAGCTTACCAACTACCCAGCCTGCCCACACAGTAATGTCACATCACAGACATCAACCAGACAACACAGCCTGGGACTCTTCCTAAGATTTGGACTTTTGGACTCTGGGAAGGTTCAGCCCATCTGCAAGGGCTTTGTGGACACATAAAGCTGGATGCAGTGAGTTAACAGGGCTTCAGGCTGTCTCTCAAACTGGCGGTGTTAGGTGTTGAGCTTTCAATCTAAGACATAAGGGCTACAGAGAGGGAAGAGAACAGAAGGACACAGAAAGATGGCTTTGCTCAGCATGATGGTGTGCTCATAAGGGGCTACGCTGGATCAAGCAGTACACACTATCATCATCCTTGGTCATCACGATGGAGTCCTACCATCCATTTAGGTATTTGAATGCCTAAATATGACAGCACCGCAGAGTTCAGCCCTGAGTCGTTGCAATGGCTATATATGGAGACCACCCCAGCTGCACCAGCTAGCTCAGTACTGGTATTCAGATTATCCTCATCAGTGAGTTACCTATTGAGATCTGGCATTTTTATTCTTTCTGCTACTTAGATGGAAAGAAGTGGTAAAGGATTTCAGAGATGTGGTGGGCTGGGATAAAGTTTGCAAGAGTCTGAGCAGCAGCTGGCACATTGCAAAATGATTATTTCATCGCTCTGGCTGTGCAGGGATTCATTAAACATCGAACAAGCAAGCAGAGAGCAGGACTAGAAGCAGACAGGTAGCATAGCAAGAATGACCCTCTACTCTCCACTCAGGCAGTCCTAACTGTGGGAACATTTAAGTCTTTACAAGCACCCTGGGTGTTCGAGCTCCCTTTACAGTCATTGGAGATACTCAGTGCAGTTAATGGGGTGGGATTCAAGTGTCCAGACATGGTCATCTAGTGTTGTTTGAAATGGTCTAAAGTGTCCTGGTGACCTTCAGCTGCTGCTCCAGAAGACATAGGTCTTCTGCGTCACACCTGTGTGGATGTCCAAGGTGCCCAAGGCCGGCTTGCTGACAACAGACACCTGCCTTCCATCTGAACAGGGGCTCAGGCACCCAACGAGCACTGGAGACCTCTGAATGGAGAGACCTGGGTCCACCGAGGGTTTCTGTGTTTTGCTGCATATCCACTTGGGAGCAACAGAGCTGACAAGCCCAATGACAGCAATCCTGACTTCTGAGCTCGAGTTTTCTTTCAGAAGGTTCATTTTGCTCACAGGTATGGGGCAACTCACTCATGAGAAGCTTCTCCCAGATCAGGGGTCATGAGCAAAAATCTGGCAGTCCACTCAAACACTAACCCAGGTAAAACCACCCAGTTCCTAGACTCTTTGGCTGAAGACCAGACAGATGACAACCTTCAGGACAATGACATTTCAATTACAGCAGTAAAACATTAGTCTCACTTTAAAAGAAGGCTAAACACTGTGAAATAAAGCCCTTTTATTAGCATGAAAAGTCCAAAAAGTGAAATAACATGACCAAAATCACCCTTCATCTAAAAATAAAAGCAATGAGAGAGTTTTTAGCAGTGCTGGAAAATCCCCGACACACATTCAATGGGTGGGCTTGATATCGTGACCACAAAAATATTTTTGCTCAGTTTCTTTCTGGCTGTTTTGCAGCTGACGGGTTGCCAGATCTCTTGGCTGGATCCCTTCTGCTTTGGCATTCAGTAAAATAGGTTTGGTAGCTTACCCGTATAGCTTGAAGAGACGGTGGTGCCGCCGGACCTAGGAAATGACACCCCCCCCCCAGTAAATCTCCTAGAAATTTCCCACCATTTTGAGCCACTGAAACTGTCAGCAGTTTCAGAGAAATTGCCCAAAGCTGCTTAAAACCAACCAACATATTCTTCTTGCTTTGACATCTCGAACAGGGCATAGCGGGACCGAGGAGCAGCAGTTTTCCCCTTTTGTTGAAATAAATGTGGCTGCTCGCAGGATGGAGTTGCACAGGAGGACAGGTCCCTGGGGAGATGCCTGCCACCCAAGAGCTGGCGGTGAGTGGTTTTGGACAATGCTCTTGGCTCCTCTCTGCCCACCCGCACCCCGCGGGGAAGAGAGGTGGATCTTCTGAGGGACAGCCAAACAGAGGCTGAACCCAAAAAATCAGGGGCTGGAAAGTGGTGACAGAAGTAAGTTCAGGTAGATTGGAAAGACCAAATTTTTTTAGTTTCTTTGTTTGGTTGTTTGTTTTTTTTTTTTTTCTTTTTTTCCCCAGACTTTCCAGCAAAAAATTAAATTGGGGAAAAGGAAACGTCCTTTTAGCTCACTTGCAACAGTCCATTTGAGCTCAGCTGCTGGTTTTGTTTCCTTCTGAGGGAATTTCACTGCTCCCCTTACTGCCTTTCCTTCGCACATATGGATTGTTTTTTAAGAGAGCATGCAATTTTCAAACAAAGAGGTCACATTTGGAAATATCCAAGAAAATCTGTTGGCATTTTGGACCTGCCTTGGGAATATGGCAGGGAAATGTTTCATTTTTTCTCAGAAATTTTCTTCCACCTTTTCTCCAGCCCACAGAATTTAAACATGAATTTATGAATATCTTTTGTCCCTCCCAAATCTCCATTTCAAAAAACATCACTATTCATTAAAAAAAAAAAAAAAAAAAAGAGAAATGACACTACCCAGACCCGCTCCTCATCCACTATTATTATGATTTTTTGCTCTTTGCCATGTTAAAAACCGACCCAGAATCCTGTATCCCTTCTCAGTGGAACCAATAGAGGGACCTGGTTCCAAGTTGAGCATCCACCAACTCACACCTTGCTCCTTCTCTCGCCTCCCGTGACCACACGTTGACGTTCAACACACACCAGCCCATCTCAGCCACGTCTGGCCCTGTGTTGTTGCACAAATGCAGTCCAGGAAAAGCAGATGCCATGATCTGTCCTTTACCAGCAAGGAGAGATCCAAAATGAAATGGCGATAAGAAACTAGGTATCAACAACAGATTAAAAAAAAAAATAAAATCAGGACAGTAATTAATTAAAGGAATGTCAGTAAAACCCATGGTGGATGGCAACATCCACAGACAGACAGGGATGGCTAGAAAGTGTTACAAAACATCAACCGAAAATTAATTTGCAGGGATCTGAAGAGGTTTCTCTGCACTTGTCTCCAAGGGGACAGCAGTGACCGCAGCCAGGGACACAGAAACAGGGGCCAGCTGGACTCCAGAAATGCAGCCTCTAGTCCCCACTCTCTATTCTTTTTCTTTTTTCTCCTTTCCTTTTTTTTTGCACATTATCATATCTCTCCTTGTCCCTCTCGGGGAACATGTATGCCCTTCAGTTAACTGGTTTAATATATGTTCAAGGTCAAAGACCCTTGACTTGGGCATATCCCTGGTCATTGCCATCAGTCCCTACGATACAGAGGCAAGGTGGGTGACCTTAAAGATAGAGAAATAGGTTACCCCAGGGCATCTGTCACCCTAAGGATGAGATAAACAAGAGGTCCTACAGGAGCAGAGCTAACGAGGTCTCCTATAGATCTGCAGATGGCATCCTGACATCTACCCTCACGGTAACCCTTGCTTCACCTTCAACTCCCCTAATGCCTACCCCCACACATGCACAACCTCAATGTCCCAATTTCCCTCCTCCAGTTGCTCCCCTACCACCTCCAGTATCTCCCCAGTCAGCACGGCCGGGGGTTGCTTCAGGGCTGGCACCACGTTAACACGTTAATCAGCTCAAAGGAGCTGCTGAGCTCACACGGGGGGGCTTCTCCCTCCACCTCCATCGTGCATCAGTTAAGGTCTCTCCCTTCTGATTTTTCTAAGGAAGCAAACTATCACCAAAAGCCCTCAAATAATGGATAGTAAATCACTGTTTTACAGCACGGGCTTAGGCAGAATGTGAAAAGAGTCCCTGCTTGCTTGGCACTATTTCTTCAGACGTAAAAAATACCTCCTGCAGCTCTGTCTAACAAAAACACATTCATTCCTAGCATGCCTGATTGTCATAAAGACAATAAGGACCTTATTTTGCACTGGGACTAATTGCATTAAAAACATCACACTGGCCCAGACTATAAAGTCCCCAATTCTCTGTGAAATCACCAGGAGAAAGGTGTCCATGTAAAGGACAACCTGTTTGGGTTTACTCAGAGCGGCTATTTTGATAGTACTCATGTACTTAAGAAGAAAAACCTTTGCAAGAGCAGAGCACAACTCAGGAAAGATATGCAAAGGAGCAGAAGGCAAAATATCAATTTTTAGACCATTTTTAAATAATTTTGCCAGCTCTTGGGAACATCAGTGAAAAGACATGTCCTTTGCTGCCGGAGAGAAATGGTTGGACTTTAAGCGAAGCATTCACTGGGCTTTCCATGAATAGTAGATATTTTATGATTTCAATTTTTTAATGATGGAGAGCAATTAAAAAGTACAAAGTTTGCAAACATTTTGTTTCACACACACACACGCATATATCAGCAAGCCCTGAGGTTTGGGGGACTCCTCACAGTCCTTTCTTGTGGTTCAGGCCCATCAAAGCCATTTGGGAGAGTCCCACTGAGTCACCCTCCGCTCTCCACCTCGCTGCAAGGCCCCATTGCCTGAAGAGCAGCATCCCTGCCTGCCCCTGGGCGTGATTTCCTCATGGGTTCACCTCATCGATGGATGAAGAGCTCCGCAAAGGCATCATTCTTCGCCACTATGGGGACTTTGTAGTCCAAGGAGTCCAGAAAGTTCCCCCAAAACGGGATACACAACTGCTGCTGGAGGCTGTTGAGCTTCTTTTGGTTGGACTGCCTTAATTTGGATCTGCAAGCCTGTGCAGATGCTGGGTTATCACTGCCATTGCACATCACTCCAAAGACCAAGAGCAAACATAACAGGGCATCAGCAGCTCCTGTGTGTCAAGGTTTGTACGGTGTGCCTTGGGATGTAGGAGTCCTCGCAAAGGATGCACAAGGGTAGACCAGCTGCAAGCATCTCCACCTGCGTACGATGCTTGTATGGTCCTCGGGGAAAGTCTGTGCAACCACCTTGAGCTTGCTCCTTCCTTCGGCTTAACTTCCAAGAAATAGCATCTTAAATTAGGGGGAAAGAGGTGACTGTTCCTAAATAACACCCCTTACTCTTCTTGCACAAGATACAGTTCTTGGAGGGGCCTTAGGAAAGTTGAAAAGTTTCCTCCCTCTTTTCTCTCGGTGGCGTAACAGGAGAGCAGAATGCTTACTGATCGCTCTTAAAAAAAAATTAAATAAAGGAGCTGCTCCTGCCGTGGAGTGGGGGCTGGACTAGATGACCTCCTGAGGCCCCTTGTAAACATATTTTATAAGATTGCCCGATTATACCGAGAGCTGGCAACGCTCAGAAAGGATCTGTGTGAGCCTGTTACTGCGGGCCAGGAGTAAGATGCTTGCTAATGCTTAATAAGATTTAGCTGCTGTGTAACAGATGCTTATTGGGACCTGTTGGTTAAGTCTCTTTCAAAGTATTTTAATATGGGTCCTGTAATCAGTTAAGAGAGGGGATCTCTGATGGGAGTGAGGTTTAGGGAAACCTATGGCTTGTTGAGATTTGGTGCAAGGGGCCCTGGTAGGGGTCAGTCCCATGGCAGCTTGGTGCCCTGGCCTGATTCTGATTCTCTTCCCATCAGATTGCCTCATTTTGGGATAGATTTATAGAGAAACAAACAAAAAAACTCAACACGTGTAGCCCAATGAGCTATGGCTCTGAGTCCGGCGTGGTCCCCACAGATCTCAGTGAACAAAGCTGGTGGCCCCCCACCTTCTGCAACCAGGGAACACACAGCCTTACAGCACCCTGTGTCCCTGCATCCAGCTCTGCCCTGGAGGGAAAGGAGGGTGGTGGGCTCCACCATGGAAAACTGCTTGTAGACCATCATGGCATGACAAGCTCTCTTTTGCTTTTTGCCTTCAATAACGCTGAAGTAATAAACTGCAGCTGGCTTCAGTGCCTTTTCTTCTTTTGGAAAGGTGTGGAGACACTGGGCAGAGGGGGGATGGGGGTGATCAGGACCATACCGCTCCTTATTTGCAGTGATTTGCACTATCCAGAGCCCTGGGGAAGCAGGGATGCTCTCGGCCTGGCTCTCAGCAGCCCGGCTGAAAGCAGCAGAAATATTTTGACCACACCTCTACCTCCCAAAATCATTGACCCTGTCCGGAGGGCTGGGTGGTGGTGGGAGAGAGGGACGGGATGGAGGTATAACACAACAGCACGTTGCCTGAAGCTCAGAGCCGTCCCTGCGGTGACTCTAACTGTATTCAAGCCTGATGGAAAAGAAGAGAGAATCTGGCTTTGAGCCTGTGTGTGATCAGTCGGAGGGAGGAAACACCCTGGAAGTCCACGTGATGGTGAAAAAAGAGTAACTGGAAATGAAGGCGGTGGCAGCAGGGGGGACTTGCACGGCGTGATCCCTGAGATGGTGGAATAAACGACGTCCCGTGGGCAGGCAGCGTTCCCGGGTCTTGTCTGTTATTTCAGACTGTATCCGGAGGGCAGATAAATGCCAGGCCCACTTCTAATTAAGGAAACTGAGGAAGGGAAATGTGAGTGGCTCATCTCGGAGGCGATTTGTAGGGAGGAAACGCAGCTGAAGGCTTCTCAGCTATCCCAGGCACAGCCTTGGATACCCAGCCCAGACCGAGCCTGGTGAGGTCTCCACCTCTTGCTGCCTTGCTTGAGTTACTCTGGACTGGGAGCGAGTGCCAAGTATCTGGTGGGGAACCCATGCAGGACTGGCAGCGAGGGATGAACGAGATGACCTCATGGGTATTTTCCTTCTCTCTCGCACTCCTATGACTCAACCGCCCCACTGAGCTGGAGTCGCTGCCCTGGAGAGCTCTGGTTCATGCAGCGAGACCTCGGCGAGCTGGTCAAAGTCCTCACCTCTCTAACAGGAGCTGCTCAGAGGGGAGATGGAGCCTGGCTCTGCGTTGCAGAGAGCACCCAAAGCAAAGCCATAGGGAGGGAAGGGGAACCCCAAGCAAAAGAGACACTGGTTTTCCTGCAAAAACCATAATGAGGGTGGAGGTGAGGGATCTTCTGGGGTGGGGAAGCCTCTGGAGCGATGCAGGCAGGCTAAGCCCCGCTCGAGAGCTGAGTCATGGAGAAGGAAAACTTGAAGTCACCCTCCAGATCCCTCTGTGGTCTAACGTGCCCGGGAAGAGCCTGACGGGGCAGCCACAGCAGCCTGGGCTGTCTGAGGATGTCCCATCGGCTGCGCTCGCTGGCTGTCACGCGTCGGTGTCACCCACGGGGCTGGGAGACAGGGCTCGCCCCAGCAGCAGGCGCAGGACGGCAGGAGCCTTTGCAGGATGCCAGACCCTTTGCTGGGATCCTGGCAGGTCGCTCCTCCAACCGCCTGGCACGCAGGAGCACGTTACAGCAGCACAACCATGGGATCGGGGATCGGGGCAGGATGCAGGTTTTCCGTGATGCCAAAGCAGAGGCAGGTCTGGTGACAACTGCTCGGCGGCTCCTTACCCAGCATTAGCATTGCACCCCGGCAGCTTCTTTTGATCCTAAAAAAGATGGTATGGTGCTGACAGTGGCATCATTCCCAGGTGCAGTTACGGCCCTTTGAAATTGTCACTTGAAACATCAAATTTGCTGGCTGCTTGGCTGCTCCGCTCTGGCTACGACACGTCCCCTCCATTCTGGACATAAAACATCCTGCTGAAAAACGCCCACGTAAAAATCCAAGCACACGCCAGCGTGTCCACGCTGCCCATGACAGCACAGCACTGCGCCTATGTGGCACTGCCCTCTGCTGTCGGTGGCTACGGGGACACCAGCCAAGGCCACCACCGTTGAGCAGAAACACCCGGCTTTTGTGTCACCCTGGGGACTGCTGAAGGACTTGGAAAGACACAAAGCCGCCCCGTGAGGATGCTGTGTCCGGGACTGGTGCACGGTCCCCAGGCATGACAAGCAGCATCTGTGGGCAACAAAGCCCTGGAGGAGTCAGCGCCCGCTTGGGCTTCCCCTTGCCCCTGGATGAAAGCAGAAGTGGTGACTATTTTTGGTGCTGTCTCACTTTGGAAAGAGTTGCGCACGCCCCAGAGCATCACCCCAACTCCGGCACCTTGCTCCGGGCAGAGGAAATGAGTAACGGCGAGGGTCGCGCTGCCTTTCCCGTGACCCAGCCCCGGCCGCCTGCCCCAGACCTCTGCCTCAGGGCCGCCTGGCACGACCGGAGTTTCCTTCCACGTGCTGGGCACACCAGCTTCTTGGGGACATGCATGAAGAATGACTCTTAAACTCTCTTTTCCAGTAGAGAAACACTCAGGCAAAGCCTCCCAATTATATATATATCTGTGTGTGTACATATATGTGTGTGTGTGTATATATATATGTGTATAAAACCTTGCTTGTCCTCCCCTCCATCCGCAGCCCTTTATTACCTTTTCTCAAGCTGGAACTGCTCAGGTGGGAGGATAAGGACACCCAACAGGACCCCAGAGCTGGTCCTCATCTCCCAAACTCTCCTTAATGAAAGGCCTCTAGATGGGGCTTTAATGCAATATTGCTGCCTGCCTCTGCCGGGCTGCGATCGCCCGCAGAGCCCGGGGGCTGCTCACCTTCCAGCACCCATGGGGGGTGGCATGATGCCGCTTCATCCCAACCATCGGGATCAGGGAACTGAGATATTCCCAGCCCTCAGTGAATCACGTGGATTTGAGGAAGCCGTTTGCTGGATTGGATTCGGCCCCCACCCCAGCACGTTTCAGCTGCAGCGGGAGCCCCCAGACCCTATGCGCGGGCGTGTGGATGCACGAAGCATTGCGTGGTGCAAAGTGGCTGCTTTTCCACAAGTCTATTTTGCCAAGGTTTGGTCAGGAACTGGGCTGGGATGTTTTTTACACGTTAAAAATTAAAGTGGCTTTCCCCCCGCTTTTATTCTGAAAATAAGCAGAACCCAAATAGTTTGCCCAGTGCTGGAAAGGCTGGAAATGCCTGAGTGCATGGCCAGTGGTGAGAATAAACTCACGGAGCTCCAGCGTCGCTCCAGGGGCTACTCCAGGACAAAAGGTTCATCCCCATTACACCGCCCACCCCCCCCCATGGTTCCTGAATCGGTTTGTCCACAGACTGCGGGGGGTCAGAAATACAGACAGCCCCACCACGATCATCCAAGGGTCTCGCTGTCTCGTCACGCACCCAATTGTCACCTGCTGGGCACAGCTCCGCGGAGCTGAACACCTTAAACCCCTGGGGACAGAGGCTTTCGAGACGAGAGTCCAGTGCCAAGGACCTGCGTGTCCTCCCGTCCCCGTCCCCGCGGGGACACGGGGCGGTTCGGCAGCATGACACACACGCGCGCTCAGGAGGGAAACCTTTTTTGTTCTTGGGCAGCAGCGGGAGCAGAAATTGCCTCGAGGATGACGGCGAGAGTGACGTCCACCGGACCAGGAAAGACGGAAAGACGGCTGCCACCGAGCACCGGGGCTGACATTTAGGGCATTAACTGCTTCCCAGCCGGGCTGCTCATCGTCCCGTCCACGCGTTGGGGTCTCTGTGCTCCCCTCCACTGCGACAGCGATCGCTGGGGTGCGTCGCTCTTGCACGGGGCTGGGAGCGTGTGCACAAGAGTGTGCGATGCCCGTGCCTTTCCACGTCCAGCCTTTGCACAACCGATCAGCTCTTGCACGCTGGATCAGCCCTTGACTCTCTTGCTTCTGCGTGGCTCTCTAGCCTTTAAAAGCCTGATTGGCATGTCTAACTCTCGGACAACTCTCCAGACCTTGCACAACTACCTTGTTTTTGCATGACAGATCATCATTACCTGCAGCCCTGGCGTGCCTCGTCATTGCACGCCTGGCCCTTGCAACGTCTGGTCCACGCACAGCTGAGCAAACCTTGCACGTCTAACCCTTGCATGCCCAGCGCTGGCACAGCAATCGAGCCTTGCCACAGCTGCCCATCCCTTGCACACTTGGCCCTTGCGTGGCTGCCTGGTCCTAGCGTGCCCAGGCCTTACACAACAGTCTGGCCTTTGCACATCCATCCTTAGCCCAGTGGCCCATCCCTGGCACATCCAGCCCTTGCACGCACAGCCCTTTCACGACTGCCCAGCTGCCCAGCTGTGGCATTGCACATCTGGCCCTTGCATGACTACCCATTCCTGGCACATCTATCCTTTGCACACCCAACCTTTGCACACCTGCCTGAACCTTGCACAGCTGCCCATCCCTGGCATGTTCAGCCCTTGCATGACTGCCCTCCCCTGGCATGTCCAGCTGTCCAACTGCTCAGCCCTTGCACAGCTGTCCAGATGTGGCATATCCACCCCTTCCACATCTGGCCCTTGCATGACTGCCATGCCTGGCACAGCCAGCCCATCCCTGGCACACCCAGCCCTTGCCAGCCCGGCTGTGTCACACCCATCCCCTGCACACCCACCTCCTGCACACCCACCCTCTGCACACCCAGATGGGGGACATTCACTGCCTGCACACTCACCCCTGCACACCTGTTCCCTGCACACCCACCCCCTGCATACCCATTCCCTACACACTCACTCCCGGCACCCCCCACACACACTCACTCCCTGCACCCCCGTGCCCTGCACACCTGCTCCCCGCACACCTGTTCCCCACACCCCCGTGCCCTGCACACTCACCCCCCGCACCCCCGTGCCCCGCACCCTCGTTCCCCGCACACTCACCCCCCGCACCCCTGTGCCCTGCACACTCACCCCCCGCACACGCGTTCCCCGCACCCCCGTGCCCTGCACACTCACTCCCCGCACCCCCGTTCCCCGCACCCCCGTGCCCCGCACACTCACCCCCCGCACACTCACCCCCCGCACCCCCGTTCCCCGCACACTCACCCGCCGCACCCCCGTTCCCCGCACCCCTGTGCCCCGCACACTCACCCCCCGCACACTCACCCCCCGCACCCCCGTGCCCTGCACACTCACTCCCCGCACCCCCGTTCCCCGCACCCCTGTGCCCTGCACACTCACCCCCCGCACACTCACCCCCCGCACACTCACCCCCCGCACCCCCGTTCCCCGCACCCCCGTGCCCTGCACACTCACCCCCCGCACCCCCGTTCCCCGCACCCCCGTGCCCTGCACACTCACCCCCCGCACCCCCGTTCCCCGCACACTCACCCCCCGCACCCCCCCGCACCCCCCGCACGCCCGTTCCCGCCCCGCTCTCTCCGCCCCGCTCCCCCGCCCTCCCCAGCTCCCGCCTCCCGGGGGGGGCGTGTCCCCACCGCCTCCCGCCCCGCCCCTCCCCGCCGGTCCCGCCCCTCCCCGCTGGCCCCGCCCCTGCCCCGCCCCTCCGCCGGCCGGGCGCTCGCTGCCGGCCGCGCTATAAGAAGCGGAGCGGGCGGCGGGACCGCAGCGGGCGCGGCGGGGGAACGAGATGAGCAGCGCCGGCGCCGCCGCTGCAAGATGCTGGATGGACACGTCCTGCTGGGATGGCTCTCCTCCTGCGCGCTCCTAGGGCTGCTCGCCTGCGCCCCGCGGCCCTCCGCCGCCTACTTCGGGTAGGTGCTCAGCGCGGACGCGCCCGCACCCCCGCTCCTTCTTTTTAACTTTTATTTTATTTTAGGTTTGTGTGTGGTGGGGTGTTGGTGTGTGGTTTTTTTTTTTTTTTTGTTTCCGAAAGGGGTTTTGCACCTTGCCCGTCCCGGCCGAGGTGGGGATGCTGCTGTGCGCCTGCTGACAGCCTCCTTCCCTCGGTGGGTGCGGGCATCCCCTCCGCCGGCGCTGACAGCCGCCCTGGGAGAGGGGTACGGGGAGGGGCAGCCCGGTGTCTCTTCCCCCCCCGCCCCGTCCCGCCGCTCGGAGCCGGGCGACCCTAATCCCCTGGGCAGGCTGCCTGCCACGGCCGGGCTCTCCGGGAGCTGCAGGTTGCAGCCTGCCAGGGGCTGCCGTGCTTTTCCCGGGGGCCGCAGGCAGAACCTCTGCGGGCGGGGGAACGTTTTTTTGCTCTGCCCTTCCCCGGCAGGGTGAACGGCGGTGGCCCGCACCGAGGGGACCCGCAGCAGAGTGACCGGGGAGCTCGGCTCCAAGGTGCGTACTGTGACCCCCCCCACCAGCATGAGAGACAGCCCCGAAAAAAACTTTTTTTCCCCCCAATTTAAGTGCATGCCTCGGCACCAGGTGCTGGCAAGCGGGTCCCGCCATCACGCCCGGCGGCGTTGTTTTATTTATTTTTTTTTTTTGGGGGGGGGGATGCGTGCTGCCGTCACCACCCTGGGACTCTGCAAAGCTTATTCCCGAAAGACGTGACGGTCCCCAGCGGGTTGGGCGCGGAGAAACGCGGAACCTCCGCATCCCGCCGCGCTCACCTGTGCGCGGTGCGGCGGAGCGGCCGGCAGGGGGCGCTACCGGCTCGGTCCGCTCCCGCTCCGCGCAGGTGGATCCCGCTCCCCCCACCCCCTCCCGGACCCCCTTATCCCCCTTCTCCCCCTTCTCCCCCTTCCTGGGGCGGGAGGCTGAGCTGGAGGAGCCAAACCCGTTCACTCCCTCTCTTTAAAGCCCCCCTGTAGCAAAGGGTCCGCTGGTTTTCCATCTGCGCAGCCCCCACCCCTTTGCTTTTTTTTTTTGGGGGGGGTGTCAGTAGGACACGCTTTGTAGCTGCCTCTTGTCTGTTTTAAAGACCTGTCACGGAATGAGGTCGTCTTGTGAGGGGAGTGGGATGTGAGCACCTGATTAGAGGTTTTGGTGTAAGTTTACTCAAGAGTGATGGTTCTTGCTGCTTTTTGGGATGTTGTATTGTGGCCGCTGGTAGGAGCCACTGGACCAGCCCTGGAGAATGTTTTAGCAGACTTGAGGTTTCCCCCCCTCCTCTTTCCAGTAAAACAAATCCTGGTGTTGAGGCTTGTCCATTGCTTGTGGTCTGGCAAAGTTTTCCAAACAGTGCTACTTGCATCTTCTGTTTCCAACTCAAGAACCATTTAACTTCCTGCTGTTGGGGCTGGTTCTCTGAGGAAACAGCCTGTGCTGTGTGTGCAGGCTTTTAGGAAAAGCCCTCTTCTCCCCCAGCAGCACGCAGAGGGCCGTACCGAGCCCTTTAGCGTGTGTGTCTGCCGAAGACCACCGGCACCGTGCAGTTGTACTGTGCCTCAGGGACTGACAGGGCTTGTAAGGAGTTTGGCTGTAACCCCCCTGTTAAGCTGTGGGGTGCTGGTATCTGCTGTAGTGCAGCAGGTAACTCATTCCAGTTGCTTTTGGGATTTTTCTTCTGACCTGGTGTGGCTGGTGTAGATTTTTAACTCCAGAGGGAAGTGCTGCTAGGTCTGTCCTGACCACTCTGGGTTATTCCCTCTGTCTCAGTACAGCTGCTGTTTCTGATTTGAGACTCTCTGGCAATAAGAAGGGGAGAGGAGATGCAGCCAGATGTACACCCAGCCAGATGTGCGCTCTGGGGCTGCCGCAGCGTGTAGCAAAGTTTGCTTATGCAAAGCATCCTGCTCTCTGGTTAGAGCCACAGCGAAGGAGCAGCATCTGCTGCTAATCTCCTCTTTGTTCTTCCAAGAGGCCTAAAGCAGATATTGTACTTGCTGAGCTGCTGGGGACATGGGGAATAGTCAGTGCTGAGGTCCAGGGTCCCTGCTAATCCCTAGTGATATGTGATCTAACAAGTGTGGAAGGGCTGAGCCCTCCTTGCTGTGGGCTTCTGTGTATTGGTAAGGAAAGAAATCTTACCTGGTAAAAACTGTATGTTTCTGTGGAGCTCTTGGTGGCTCTGCAAGTGCCCTGTAATGCTTGGTACGAGCCCTTCTTGCCATGCCTAGAACAGTAGCCACATGCATGGAGGAACTGTTCCAGGTGAGGAAACACATCTGTTTGTTCTAGTATAAATCTTTCCTAAAAACCCAGATGCATCACCTCTTGCTCAGGGGCTGTGTTGAAATGCTGAAGCAGGTTCAGTTGATGCAACGTCCTTTCTAGGCAGGGGAAGGGATACTCCTTCTTTGTCCAAGACATCATCAAAGCCACCGTGACACCTTTTGGTGGCCTGCTAGACCATCTGCTCCGGGTTCTAACATCCCCATCAGAGGTGGTGGGGAGCAGAGCACACCAGGCGGCTGTGTGAAACAGATGTCATGCTGTAGCTTAGCTGCTCTGTTCTGCAGTCTGGTGGGGGATAGGGACAGCTGTGGATGATCCCTTCCCCCCTCCATCCCCAAAGTCTTATTTCAGGGAAAGAATTCAATGTCTCCAAATGTGTGGCCTGGCAGGGAATTAGTGCATTGGGACAGAAACCGGGCACGGTTACATGATAACGAGATTGTGTCAGCATGTAGTTATGTCTGTGCCTGCCCCACAGGGGCAGCTAGCGAGCGGGAGGGGATGCTGGGGTGGGAAGGCCATGGCTGGAGGCTGCTGCTTCTCTGTCTGCCTCTGGTGTCTGAGAGGGATGCACAAGTAGCCAAAAATGATAGAGGCCCTCTGGAAGTAGAGCTTGGTGTATGTGAGAGAAAGCATTGGTGCAGATGGGGCCCTTGCTGTCTTGCTCCATCCCCAAGCTGCCTGGTTAGGATGTGTGCTGAAGGTAATGGTTCACTGCTCTGGGGTGAAGGGAGGGACAGCCTTGTCCCTTGCCTGGGGTTATGCTGGCGGCCTCAGTGATGCTCCCTGAGCGTTGCTGATGTCCTCCCTGGTGGGGGAGAGAGGCGGGTGCCAGCTTGACCTGGAGTTGGTACACAGCAAAAGCAGGACCTGAAGTGATGCTGCTGTGTAGCAGTGAGCAGAGCTGAGTCCCTGTAGGCATCTGCTCAGAAGGGGCTTGTTAGCCCTAATTACTGATAAGCAGGCTGGCTCCAGGGCTGTGGTGATGCTACAGCTCCGAAGCCTTGTCTGATATGGCACTTGGTGCTACAGAGGAGAAAGCATGCTTGCAAAGCTGAGCAGGACCTGATGGCTTGTGGTAGGTTTAGAGTTGTGCATCAGGATGCCTGATGGTGTGTTTTAGGGTAGGAGTTACGTATGGGAGACTGTTACTGGCTGAGTCTGTACCAGAGGGGGAAGCATTGCCTTGAGATAGGTGTCAGCTGAGACTGGCTTGTTGAGATGAACTGGCTGTTCAAAAAGTGAGCCTGCTTTTATGTTCAGCCATCTCCTCTGCAGCTGGGCTGTCTGAAAACTAATTTGCACCATATTACAACTGGCTGGTGGGGGTAGTTTGGAGCAGCCCCAGACTGCCGGGATCCCTGAGAAAGCATTGCATTTCACTTTTCTTCCCTGCTTTGCTTTTCTTATGCTGTACAAGTTTTGAGTGTGGGTACCCCCCTTCTTCCCTCTCCTCTCTCAAATGTGGCTAGGAGGTGGTAGAAATGCCATAGAGGCATCTGGGAATTGTGTTGGGTCTTGCACTGCTGGGCTTTGGAAGTGGCAGATGACAAGATTAGCTGTGCTGGGGTGATGTGCAGGCTGATTAACTTCACTCCTGCTGTACCCTGGTGCTAGTGGGAAGGCAAACTGGCCCGTAGGAGCCCGCTGCTTTCCTGACCCTCCTGGTCTGTGGATCTGACTGAGGCTGCAACCTGTCCAGACCATAAATTACTCCCTCTCTTTCTGGGTGTTCTGATTTATAGTCTGATTCAGTTTTGATGCACCCCTTCCTTTTTTTTTCCTTGCTGGAAGAAGTGTTGGTTTCTGCAGGTTGGGATTAGCTCTGCTTTCCTCCAGCAGCAGCAGGAGCCGAGCAGCTCTGCCCTCTCCGCAAACACTTGTCAAGACAGTAGTAATGTTACAAGTGGCTCATGCTTACATACTGTTTATATTGACAGATTGCAATGTTCTTCATAAATGTAACTGATCTGTATACTGCACGCAGGCAACAGGAACCCTTAAATGCTTGCGTGGGGGAGAGGGAGGGAGGGGAAGCATAGCTTGCCCTAATTTACCAACACATCACTAGCAGGAGCAGGTTCCTTACTGCATGGTAGCGGGTTTTTTTGGTGTGGGAAGTGCAATATATTTTTGTTCCCCTTGGCAGGTGCAGAATAGGTATCCCTGTAAGGGCTGCTGGGGTAGAAATATTACATGCCCTGCAATTCAGGGTGTGCTTCTGCTGAAATTTACTTGGAAAAGATCTGAATCTTGGACTTGAAGTATTCAGGCATGAAGAATTCAGGGGTTGTGACCACCCCAATGGGGTGGGCTCTTGTAGGGGGCTGAGACTTAGTGTGAGTTTCTGAACTCCGCTGCTACAAGCGTGTGGCATCAGCTTGAATGTCATCTCCAATAAAAGCAAGCCCACTGGTGCTGGCAGGCTCTGCTGCCTGTTTTTTCCAGCCTGTGGGATATGCTAGGTGCTAACATGGCTGTTGCATATCAAGAATTTCTGTACCTGTCACTTGATGGTAGTGTGGGGCCACACACTAGTGTCTGCAGCTTCGGCTGAAGGCGTGTGAACTTCTTGGGAAGCTGTTGCATAGCCAGGCCACAGCGCGTTGGCTTTCCAGACACGCCGGTCGTCTCTGGCGTGTGTGAGATGGAGCAGCTGGTTCTCAGCACAACCCAAAAAAACAAAACCTGGACTCGGGTGGTGAGGGAGGAATGCGGCACGCAGGCAAACACAGCTGGAGTGTAAGGAGGCAGCTCCTGGGGCTGGGAGGGTGGCTTTGCCATCCCGTCCTGGGGTGGTTCTGCCTCTTCTAGATGGTGATGCTGGTTTTTAAGGTGCTGGATTTCTGTTTTTTCTTGGAATAGGAAGGGTGTGCCTTGCTTAGTTTGTTTTTCCACACCCCCCCCCCCCCCCCCGTGCTTCTTTTGAGCGGGTGAATTGTCATGTAGAGACTGATCTTTCTGAGCCCTGACTGGCTTCTCTCACCAAAACTGGCCTCTGGGTCAGTTGAAAGCAGTGTTTAACCTCCATTTCTTTGTCAATGGGACCCCCATGCTCAGAAGAAGCATTTGCTTTGTAGATGCTTGAAGGTGGCACTAGAATTGATGAAGTTCTGTAAGGGTGGTGACAAACCCAGGAGCATTTGGAAAAATAACTGTGCATGCTGCTAAGGTCCACCAGAAAGCTGGAGAGGGTCTTTTTACAAGGGCATGGAGTGATAGGACAAGGGGTAATGGCCTGAAGGAGGCTAGATCTAGATTAGATGTTAGGAAGAAATCCTTCCCTGTGAGGGTGCTGAGGCCCTGGCAGAGGTTGCCCAGAGAAGCTGTGGCTGCCCCTGGCTCCCTGGCAGTGTTCAAGGCCAGGTTGGATGGGGCTTTGGGCAACCTGGGCTAGCGGAGGGTGTCCCTGCCCATGGCAGGGGGTTGGAACTAGGTGGGCTTTGAGGTCCCTTCCAACCCAAACTGTTCTATGTTCTTCAGCTCTGGGGACAGGGATCTGGCCTAAATTGGGCTGGGAGGTACCCAAAAGTTCCTTCCACCTGCAGTATACTTGGAGGATGGAACAAAGCTTTATTCAGACAGGGATTATAGGTCTTGGACTCATGTACTGGCTTGACCATGTTGCTTGAGATTCAGGAGCTGCTATCTTCTGCCTCAGTTTCCCTTACTTGGAAAGACATTGGGGCTATTTTTCTCTGAACTCGGCTTAATGGTGAGCATTATATGTAGCTTCTCTGTCCAAACATTCTTTTTTTGCAGGGGTCACCAGTGCTACAGATGACTCCCTAGAGGGGAAGATGGCTTGTTAGGAAAATATTAAGTGATACTTGGCAAAGCAGGAGGAGGCCGGTGACTTTCTTTAGTGTGACTGGTGATGCAGAACCAGAGACCAGGAATCTATAGGACTCTGGTCTCCTGGTGAAAGGCCTGGTCAATGATTAACTTGCTTTCTGGAAGCTGCTAACAACAATAAAAGGGAGTCCAGCCCCACAACCCCAACACAAAAAGCCCATGAGTGTTTAATAATTAAAGGCCTTGTGCTTTATCGCAGGGTAATGAGAATCGCCTTAAGGCTTATTCAGTGGTAGGTAATTGAATTAGGTTGTGGGATTGGGAAGGGGGAGGGTTAAGTGGAAGGTCTGGAAGACTGCACAGAGAAGCTGGTGTGATGCTCTTTTAGCTTGAATCTTTCTGACTGGGCTGGCTTTTGTGAGTCTTTGCTTTTTTTCATTTTTTCTGTCTGCTTAATCTACTGTGCTTGCAGCCTTGGTGTAATTGCCTCCTGGAGGAGATGTTCCTGTCCCAAGGATGCTCATCCCATTGCCTTAATTTAGGGAGATGCTGACAGTGTGTTTATTCCTGGTGTTTGTCAGTGAAATGTTGATATTTAAAGACTCCTTGAGATTTTTTCGGTGGAGAAGCCAAGCCAGAAGACACCACTGAAATAAACTGTCTATATTCTTGGAGGAGTCTGACTAGCCAGAAGAGGTACTTGAACCTGTGAGCATCACCAGTGTTTCCACTGCACGAGGCAGTTTTTAGTGCAGAGCTGCAAGGAGGTGGTGGGACCTAGAAAGCTCAGCTCAGAATAGCTGAAGGCTAGACTGTCTCCCTCATGTCCCTGTGCATAGCTATTTCCTAAGGTGGACTTATGTTGGAAGAGGGTTTTGAAGCTTTTTTGGAGACTGAGGAGATGCTACATTGAAATATCCATGTGAGGGAGATTGTCTTGAACATGCTTTCGTACCACCAATGGTGTCAGGGCTTCTGCTGCCGGAAGGCCCACACAGATCCTCTGCTCCAGATACATGGAGCAATGTGGCACCTTCAGGGCTTGGGTTCTCTGGTCACTTGTGTTCTGTAGCATACAAATGGGACAACTTTACCCTAATGTTTGCTGTATGAGGCATTTGAGAGGAAAGAGCTCAATGCATTAAAACTATCTTAATCTGCTGCTGTATGTGAAGATTCTCTATGCCAAACCATAAAGCTTACAGCTACATCCTGGAGAAAGCCCTCTTGGGAGTGATGGCACTTGCTTAGTTCATACTAAAGCCTATTTTAGACAAAACTTCTCTACCCCAAGTTCCCTGACTACCCAGGTAGCAACCTGCCAGCTTCCCAGCGCTTCCCTGAGGGTGTGCATGAAAGCAATCCAAGAAGTCTCATGTACCTGGCTTTCCAGACTGCAAACATGCTGAGCCTCTGGCTTCCCTCCATAATGAAGCAACCTTTCTCTCTGCAGCCAAAAAAAGCTCTCTAGTGGCTTGTAGCACATTAATGCAATTGGTTTCTCAATCTCAGCAGCCCTCAAGCAGAGGGACCAGTTGCTTGCACTGTTAAAAGCTGATGGGGAGGCTACCGCTCCTCCTGCAGAATGTGACTGCAGGGAGACTGGTGCTGCAGGTCCTTGACCAGCACAGGGTCTGGCTGCAGGGAGGGTACGTTTTCCTGATTTACTGGGTGCAGAGCTGGGGAGCCACCTCAGGTCAAGTTGAGTAGGAGCTAGGAACTACTATGATGCTGGGTGGAAAGGATTAACCCTTTAGAAGCTGGGTTTTTCATGCCTAGTCTTAAATTTGTCCTTTTTCCCTGTTTTTAGCTGTGCTTGTTAAGGTTCCCTCAGATTGTGGCTGTAAGTGCTAATAAGTCTTATCTCTTGAGATACTGTCATAAAATACTTATGAAGTTTATCAGCTCAGTAAGCTTTACATTTTATTGTAATGCGTGTTTGCACTGTGCTAAGTGGAACAGGGAGTATTTTGACTACATGGATAAACATAGCAGTTATGGGATTTGCTTTAGCCGATAGAAAAATCTATTCTGACTTTTTTCCTTTAGCTGTTGCAGAGAACTCTATTTCAAATGGATCAAACAGCTCCTGCATGTACTATGTGGTCTTCCAGTCTGCTTGTGACCTTACATCATTCTTCTACAAGGTGTGGGGAGTATTTTGTTAATTCAGTTGCTGAAGGATTTCTTTTGGGGGAAGGGGAAATGACAGGTTAAAAAAACTTGAACTCTTCCTTTGGAAAGAACACAGCAAAACAGCTCTTCTATACATCCACTGTAGAACATGCAAACTCAACAGTATCTGACATTAATGCTGAGTCTGTGCTGGCTTGGAAGGTAGCATGGAGCGTGCAGTTCATGTTGATGGGATGTCAGGCTGTATGGGAGTTGGCATGAATTTTATGAGCAGATTCATTTGGCCTAGCTCATTAAAATAGCATTAATTGGACAGCCAGATGCTTATGGAGTTTGGGGAATTAGCTTGCTCTGAATTCTGCATTTGCTGTGCATTGGATAGACAAATTGCACAATTGTAGCAAAAATTTCCTTTCTTGGAAAAACTGGTCTGAGTCTTCCAGAGACTGAAGTAGCATAATTGGCCATTTACTGTGCATAGTAGGAGGTAGCTTCTTGTGTGTGGAGCAACATGTATTTCCCCTAGATATGAATGAAGTACTGAGATGCCTGTAGGAATATGAGCTTTGCTTAAAAACCTGTTAAATGGCTCTGGCTAAGGCAGTACTGGGAGGAATGGGCAGAAGTTTAGCCAGAGCCTTGGGCTGCCTTTGGGAAAACATCTCTGAAACCAAACTGTAGAGCAGCTTCCCAAAGCAAATAGGGTCAAGCAATTCTTGCTTTCAAGACCAAGTCCTTTGAGAAGAGGTCAGCAGATGAGCAAAATAATTAGCTTCCATCTGCTCTTAGGCTATATAATTTTTTCCTCCTCTGTTAAAGTCCAGCAAAATCAACAGTTTATTTTGAGATATACAAGGGTGTGTCTTGAGTCTGACCCCTGGGTGATGCCTTCATGTGTAACATGCAGGTAGGTGAGACAGGCTGCCAAGATGAATTGCTTTGATGCACTGCCATCGGGTTTCCTGCTTCTGTATCTTAAGCACCTCTTAACTCCTTCCCAAAAGGAGCTGGTCATGACTCTGCTCCAAAAGCACCAGCACTGCCAGATGAGCATCTACTGAGGTGGACTCACCCATGTCTTCAAAAATACCTGTTCTAACTTCCAGTCAGAGCAAGTTATTACCCTTCAAATTCCACCTCTGCAAAGTGCCTTATTTATGTTCCCTGCTGTCATCAATCAGCTATATGTGATAGCTTCCCCAGCTCTGCATGTGGGAGTGTGCTGTGTGTTGCTACAGCGTGTGTAGGAGTGCACTGGTGCTAGCTGACCCTTCTGTGGGCTTGGCTGTGGGGTCACTGAGTGCTTGTGTTGGAGGAGTGCTCGTCTGCTGAGCTCTGGCAGGTTGCTCTCATGACTTGCTGTCATCTTTGTAGACTTCCCCACCTGAGTGCTTAAAAGACACTGCACAAACATTGCTATGCCCTAGTCCTCATGATCTGCCTACAGATAATTCCTAGGGTAGATCTTGCTGTGTGAACCCCTACTGAGTTGGGTGCATTGACTGGCTTTCACTGTTACAGTGAGCTCAGACCTTTAAATTTCCTCATTGTAAAGTCTTCTCTACAGGGTAGATTAAGATTGGTGATCTCATGCTTGGTATTGCAACAAAGCAAAGCTGGACAGCCCTGGGGGGCATAACTGCACTTCTGTTAGATTGCAACTGAAGATTGTAGGCCAAGCTGGTTCTGCTGTGAAGTTGGTTCCGCATGTTGCGGAGGACCTCTTGTGGGACTTTCCAGCTTCATATTTTAGGATTACTGTTAGTAAACACCTTGCTCTGAAGTTGCCAAGGTGAAGCATTCAATCTTCTGGGTGTTAACTTCAGGCATAGCTGAGGAGCACTGAGCTTACAGGGGCTTAATTTTATCCTGGTGACCAATACTACGCTTCACTTGGGATCAGTGCAAAGACCTCTGGTAGCTGACTGCTGGTAAGGTGTGTTTTTTGGTGAGGATCTACCCTGCTTGGCCTTAACACCAAAGCTCCTCACTCTCTCTGCAGGAAGGGTAGATGTCTTACCTGCAGGAGGTCTGGCAGATCCTTTTCCAGATGGCTTTTATCTCCCAGATGTTGCTATGGCTTCAGTGCCTCCTGATTCCCATGGAAAAGCAGTCCCCTGTGGGTGCAGAGCCTCTTCTAAGGCAGTGCCTTTGAGCATTGTGGAGGGTAGGTGAGGGCACATCAGGCAAAGCATTGTAAAATACTCAGGCAAGTGAAGAAAATGTCCTTTCACTTGAATTTAGCTTAGGCCACTGTATTTTGGTGTTTCTCAGCTTCTATACATCCTACTGCTCTCTAGTCTCAAGCATAAGTATCCCAACCCACCAAGATCTGAGGAGGCCTGGATACCTCCTTCATAGTCTCAAAGGAGACTTCTAGTGTCCCTTCTCAGGTACGGGAGCATCTGTACCCACCGATGTAGGATATGTCACAGCACTACCTTCTCCCGCCTCTTGCAGCAGCGCTGCTTGTAGAGCTGAGCTTCTCTACTGTGTGGGATCAGCTTTGGTCTTGCTCAGGTGAGTTATGATGTGAATGAATGAGCTATGACATCAGAGTGTCTGGGAGCCAGGTTCAGCTCGGGGTGGGGTGTTCACCTGGGAGCCCAGGCAGCTGGTGGGACTGGGTGCCTGGGAGACAGCCGAGTGTGACTGCACTTAGGATGAGGATCCAACTTGGGCAAATCCTTTTGGGCTGACTATGTTGGTGTTGGCTACAGTGACCTCTCCCAGAGCAATCAATGACTTCAGTGGAGCTCGCCCAGCTCAGTGACACAGCGTTCAGCTTACTGCTGTGCTACAGCTCTCCAGGGCTGCCCATCTCCTCTGACAAGAAACCCTACCCTGGAGCCCAAACCCCTCTGGGGACAGTTCACCAGAACTGATACTTTATTTAAAAGAACTGACTTGTTTGGCTTAATCTTGACAAAATTCTTTTTTAGCCTAATCCTCTTCCAGTGTAAGGTGAGATCTTGAAATACCTGGCAAACTTATAGCATAGCTCTTTCTGCATCTCTGGGCCTCTCTGTAATCAAAGGTGAGGGGGGTAGGGATGTTTTCAGCCCCTGCCAAAGATAAATCTCCTGCTGGGAGCTAGCAGGAGCTATTTCCCAGTCTGTGGTTAGCAAGTTGATCTGACAGGCCAGAGGTGAAACAGCTACTTGAGCTGAATTACAGGGTCTAACCAAAGATCCAACACTTCCTTTGGCTCATTAGCATGGCTGTGTTGCATCCTTGGTGACTATTTCTATCTTCTGGCTTGTCCCATGTTGACTCTGGAAATCCAGAGGCTTAGCATGAGTTTGAAGAGAGGACTGAAGCTGAAGAGCTGCTCTTGGGAGAGTGTGAACATGATTAAACAAGGCTTTGAGCAGTGGTCAGTGTTATGTGGTTATTTTTCATTTTGCCTGATTGAAGCCATAATATCCATGCTGGCTTTTGCAGCTGATGAAAATGTGTTTATAGGCAGAGACCTGTCCCCACAAGGTGTGGGACAGATGCTGGACCAAAGAGAACCATTTGGAGGGGAGTGGGTCCAGGCATAATCCTGCATTTGTCTCCTGAGCTTGTGGAGGGATCTGCAGCCATGCAGAAACAAATCTCACTTGATGTAGTGGAGATACCTTAAAGCTAACTGCAGTTTGTCTCTGGGGATCTCGTAGTCCCAGTCTTCCCCAGTGCATGGACTGGGTTCCTCATGGGCTGTCCCAGACACTGCCTTGTGGGAGGTACTAGCGTAAGAGAAGGGCATCCTCCCTCAGCACTGCATCCCTCGAGGCACTTGCTTGGGCTGCTGCAAGGCTCATGGAAAATCTGAGAGCTGGAGGCAGCACTGGGAGGGGGGAGGCGAGCTTGGAGGCTTGGCCTTTTCTGACTCATCGGAGTTTGGGACTGCACCAGGCTTGACCTTGTTACGTGGTGATGCTGGCCATAGCAGCTGGCTGGGGTCCCTTGCAGACTGTGCTGTAGACAGTGGGGCACCTCATGGTGTGGAGGCGAGTGGTGACCCCCATCTGCTCCCAGAGGCTGACTGCTCCAGTGTTGAGTGTGGTATGAGGCTGGTGAGCTGCTCTCAGGGATGCTGTTGGGCAGATCAGCAGCGCAGGGGCACTTGAGTAGCCTTGTCCAAACAGATGCTCTCGCCTGGTTGCGTGGGGCTGTTTGCTGTTACCAGGGTTCTTTGGAGTGCTCCTTTCAAGTGCTTTTTCCAATTGAAGTGGCTGTAGAGCTGGTGTCTGATCTGTCTAGATCTGTTCAGAGGCCAGGGGTAAGGTTTACCTGGTTGCTCGATGGTGGGTGAAGGGAGCAGAGAGATTGCTAGACATCTGCATGGCTTTAGGCATGTCCATTGACCTCAGGGTACTTCAGCTTGTAAAACAGGGCTGTTCTCAGGGGGAGCAGGCTTGGAGCTCAGTCAGGGACTTGGTGCACATCCCTTGGCCCTTCTTGGAGCCCAAAGGGCTATTGGACTATGGACCATATCTGAAAGTGTCTTCTGTAGGTGCCTGACGGAGAGCCCTCTGACTGGGTTGCTGTTATTGCTCCTGCTGGAGGGATAAATGGGGTCCAAACCCAAATGTATGGGGGATCTACCAATGGCTGTGAGCTGTGAACTGCCAATAAGCAGGAAACCCCTAGCTTCAGCCTGCAAGAGGTGACAGCAAAACCAGCTGCGTAGCTGAGCCTTTGCTTCAACGGTGCAGTGTTGTACCTGCTATCCTTCTCCAGAGCCTTGCTGGGAGATGCACAGCTGGATTGTCAGTGCAGCTGCTGCCCTTGCATAAAGCACCAGCCATGCATGGCTCCTGCTACTGACAGCTGCCTGAGCGCCTCTGTTTATGTATCTAAAACTTGAAGGCTGGAGAAGGAAGAAATCTGACCAGTGCAATGGAAACCTTCAATTCCTTGCGGTCCCAGGAGGAGGAGAGTAGCTTCAGGCTGGAGCTAGGCATGAACTTCATTTGTACGCTGCCTCGCCTTTCCAGGAGGATCAGCCAGGAAAAATATCAACAGTTCCATTAAAAAGTCTGCTGGTTTGCTAAAGTAGTGGAATAAACATACCTGTAGGCATAACGGCCTGAACCGCACAGGAAACATTAACTAGAATGAACACACGCAGACTTGCTCCCTCTCCCCCTGTATATCTACCAGATAAAAAACACTGTGCATCCATGGTAATGTGTAAATCAAACAGCAGCTGGGGGGATTATTCTTAGCTGGGGAAGAACTGGCTTGGATCAGAGGGGCTCGGTGCTTTCCTAGAAAGGCAAAACCTGTGCTGAGGCTGCTGCCTGGTCTGGAGGGGGGTGGACCTGCAGTAGAAAACAGGGCAGGATGGGTTTTAGGGTGGTGGTTAGCCCTCTCTTTGATATCTATTGCCCCTTCTTAGCTTCCCTTTCCCTGTTTCTGTGGGAACTGTGTGTGGCTGAATTGGTTTTGCTCTAACCAGTTGAGTCCAGTTGAAAAACTGGGGTGGAAACCAGTGGGAAGTACATAACACCCTGGGAACTTGCAGAAGAGTAGGGTGGGTGTCATAGCACTAAACAGGGACTCCAATCACCCCCAGACATTTAATGTGTGTGGGGATGGTCCCTTCAGTCCTCTGCTGAGCCCACAATACATCTCCTGACATCTTTGGGACACGGGGAGCGGAGACCTGCAAACTTGTATCACCTATTTCAGTGAGGGGATGTGAGCTTCAAGCATGGCTTGAAGGAGAGATGCTGCCAGCACTTTTTGGAGCAGTAACCTGGTCACTGAGCTGCCCATAAAAAAAAAATCCAGCTTCCCCCTTGGCCATACCCAGCATATATGGTATGTACAGAAAATACATGTGGAAATGCCTTCAGTTGCAACCAGATGGCACCTGTCAAGCACAAGTAGACATTTCTATTAGTGTTCTTATTTGAGTGTCTTGGACCACTCCCAGCCCCTGGATAGCAAAATAGCCCTGCTGTAGCTGTCCTCCCAGAGCAAGGCAGATTGATGTGATTATTGCATGCTAGAGACAGTCCCTGCGCTCCCGGGCCTCATCTGCACAGCCACTTAGCACGACTAATCTGAACTGACTTTTAAAGTGGATTAGTTCAATTACTCTTAACTAGCCCTGGTAGAAACACTCTCCTTGGGGATTAAAGATTCTTAATTCACTTTAACGTACTTGATTTCAATGCAAATCAGGCTAAACTGAATTAAGGGCACTTTAGAGCCTGGTGTGGCGGCACTCCTTCAAAATTGATGTGGTTTAACCACCCCACTCTGCGTTCCTCTGCTCGGTTCATTCCAGTTAGCATCGCTGAAGTGTCCCCTTACAGATGACTAATATAGGCAGCCTCTCAGATATAAAGCTGCAAACACATTGCCTAGGCTAATGTGTGAACCGGCTCCTCTGAAGAGCTCTTGCATCTGCTGATTCAGTGCTTAAAATTGCCCAGATGAGGTGTTTGCTCTCTTGTTTTCTTCACTCTTCATTTTTTCTTTTCCACATCTTGCTTTTTCGATTCTTTAAACCAAGCTCTTTGCTTTTTCACTTAAAAATGCAGGGCAGTGAGTCACACACCAATTTTTCTCTGCTGTCCTTAACTCACTGGATAAAATAGGAGTACTTCACCAAAAGTGCACTCATCCTCTTAGTAATTTAACTCTCCAGTTGAAGGTGAGCTGTGGTTGTGAAAGAGATTGGCATCTGTTTCCCTGAAGCTCAAGTGAAAAATAGTCATTAATTTGTGACGCTCTGGGCAAGCAGGCAGGATAATTCTTTCTTTGGGGAGAGTTGGGCAGGACAGGGGTTTTCTCCAGCATTTTAAGTGTTGGATGATACATGCGGTGGGGGAGAAGAGGGGAATCCTGCCAATGTGAAGTGAGGGGGAAGATCCCTGAGCAAGGCAAGAAAATTATCACAGCATAACTTTTTTTTTCCTTCCTACAGTCCTTAAAAGTTTCTGTTCTGTTTCTCAAAGGGTAGAGGAGGCAGCACTGACCCACTCCGCAGATGAGGCTCTCCATTCCCTTGCCTGTATGCCTGTAGTCCAGGGAATGAATAATTAATAATTTAATACCATCCTGACCCATTGGGCTTTATGTGAGATCTGTGTTTTGCTGCTCTGGACCCAAATTTAATCCCTGCTGAGTGGCTGCCAGCAGACTGGGGAGGGGATGGCGATTTGCCATCTTTCACAGGGACGGTGGCTGAGGAAAGGAAGGGTTAAATGTGGTGACTGAGTGCCGACGCTGCTCTTGGTACCGCTTCTTCAGCTTGCCAGAGCAAAGGTTTATTTTGCTAATAGCCCTGTGTAACTTCACTCTCCTTGCATCTCCCCCTGCTTGTGATATTTCAGCTCTTCTACTTGGAAGAAATGGGTGAGCAGTTTGGGTGGTCACAGGAGCAGTTGGCAACTATATGAGATGATTTTTTTTGGGGGGGGGGGGGAGGGGGGGAACAAACTGTCAGTTTCTTCAGCTTGGGTTTTTTTACAGCTCTTATGAAAAATCCCCTGGTGCCCTGCAGGCTGTGGAGAAGGGAACAAGCATTGCACACAAGTGGGACGTGGATGCTGCTGCCTTGCTGCGCCGGGGCTGTGGGACTGCTCGGTGCTGCGATGCTGCAGCTCTGACACCCCTCAAAGGACCCACCGTGCTGCTGTGCAAAGCCTGCATCTTGCTTATGGCCATGGGGATGGTGGAGAGGCATGCCCAAAGCTGCCTGCAGGCCTCTTCTAAGCAGGCATTTGGAGATGTTCTGGGTCTGCTGGGTTTTATTTGGGGGAGCAGAGGTGGAAGGACACAGCAGCATGCCATGGCTGGATTATGAAATGGGTCTGGGAAGACCCTTATTTGCAAGGTCTGAACAATGGCAGACATTTTCCCGTGCCAACCTTTCAAATGCTCAATGAAAGATGCTCTGCTGTGGGCCTGACTGCTTTCATCAGTGCTTCACTTCCTAGTGATAAAGGTTTTCCTCTAACAGGTGATGGAAATTTCTCTGGCTGAACCATAAGCTGGTTTCATTTTATTTTCTTACCACTGAGGAACTCCTTCCCTCTCTGTAGCAGCTTGTGCATGGCTGAAGAACATCACCATACTCTTCAGTCCCTGGCATTCTTCAGGCTTTGTCATGAGATGGACACAAACAATGACAACATGGATATCTGCTGATGTAGTCTGCATTAAACTTGGTTTCTCTGGCTAAGTTTCCTGGAGCAGTAATGTAAATCAGTGGCCAGGTCCTGGGAGGCTTTTTTGTCTTATTCTTGCTCAAAGAATATCCTCAAAAAGGAATACTCAAAGTATTCTCTAACAGTATGAGGGTAAAAAACCCCAGCAGTTCCATAAACTTATATCCTTAATTATCTTAGTGAGAAAGAGATCTTGGTTTAGTTTTGGTGGCGAGTCCTAATGAGTTGAGCATCACAAGGTGTTGGTGTTTTCTTCAAGACATGAGGCCATTAACCTCAGCTCTAGCATTACTTAAGATTTTTTGGGGCTATTGCTTTAGGCAGTCCTGAAAAAGAGTATGTCAACTGAGCATACATCAATTTTTGTGTAAGCAACCAACTTGTAGCTTCACTCCTGAGAACACCAAGTTCTTGCACTTAGGTGAACCCTCTCCTTTCAGCAAATCTTTAGTTGGGGATGATGCTGTCTTTCAACCTCATGATCTGTGAAGAGATGCATTAATACATCCTGCAAAACCTCCTCCTCTCCTAGGGATGCCTGGACAAGCATGGGGGACCTTTTCAGTATGGCTCTGAGGCCATGCTTGTACAAAGGCTTTTCAGGAGAAGACAATAAGTAGGTAGGGTTGCAGATGCTGGGAGAAAAGGCAGTCCATTAGAAAAGAGAGGCCAGCTCACCTGAGGAATTGCCATCCCTCTGTGCAGCAAGTTGGAGGTGAGGATTTGCATGAGCTAATTAGCCTCCTGCCTCTATCTCAGGAGTGTCACTCTTATTCAAAGCTTGTGGCCAAAAGACCTCGGATTTCAGTGACTGAAGGCAACTGGCATTTGATTGAGTTTGTAACCATCATCTAAGAGGGAGGCTAACGAGCTGCTTTTGTGAAGTGGGAATTGCTCGCATCAAAGAGCAACCCAGAGTGTGGTATTCCAAGCCTTGGGTCTTCCCAGGGTGGTGGCAGGGAGCTCCAGGACTACTTTTGTAAGTAGCCAGGAGTGCTGGAAACCTGAATGCAAGACCTGTGAGCTGCATTTTGCACCCAAATGAAATGATTCTGCTGGAGATGTGACTTCTTCCATCAGACAGAATGGAAGGGCTGCTGGAGCTGGCCCTTAAAATGTGCCTTCAGTAGGAGGAAAAAATCTGGTCCCATCTGAACTGAATTCTCTCTCCTGTGAACCTGCAGTCTGGGAGATGCTGGCCTGTGTCATTCAGAAGGTCTGTGGGGTTTCTTTGCTCTGTTTTCAGGCTCTGTGAATTAATCTTTTCTACTCCTGCAACTTGCCCATAGGGTTGGAAAGCGTCTGCTGTAGAAGACGCCCAACTTCCATCTACAAAAATGAACTAAACACTGCCAAAATTGGGAATAATGGGTTAAGTGAGTTATTGGGGTAAGTTTTATGGTGCTTTGTGATTTCAGGTTGGTAAGTACAAACATCAGAAGTTTGATTCTTGCTGTAATCAAGGGATTACTAGGAGGAGGGCTGGGTGGAAGAGCTGAACAGAGCTAAACCTGGAGTGGTATATAGGCTGCTACCAAGTCCTGTCTCTGTAGCTGCGAGGACTGGTTTAGGATGCCCACAAGAGAAATTTCTTTGCAGGCCAAGATCTTGTCCAGTTAGATGATGAGGCCAACATCTCTGATACTTATAAATGTACCTTTAACAGAAAGATGGTGTTATTTTAAAATAAACTCTTAAAATCAATAAAAATACCTTTTGTGGGATTTTTATACATCCTTCTTAATGGGTTAAGACTGGAACTATTTCTTGATCTCTTGCTGCCCTGTTTTCAGCAGCCTCTGGACATCCTGTGGACTGTTACATTTAGATGCCAGTATAATTTGGTAAGGATTTGTGCTTTTTAATGGCTTCTTTCCCACCTCACTCCTTAATGCTGCTCTAATTCCATACTGCCCTAATTGTGATATGCAAATTTTAAAAGGAAACTTACAGCCAGTGTATTTCAAGATTCTTATGGGCAAGCAGACCCCTGCTTAATGTGATAAATTTCGACAGCTTTTCTCACTAAGGAAAACAAAAAGCCTTCCAAATCAAGAAAATTATGTAAGCAAATCCAATGAGCATGCTCTAAAATTAAACCTGCCTCTCAAGCTCTGGGGCCTTCAGTGTGAAACCAATGAAGATTATTTTGGGGAGGCTGTAAAGCCTTGCCTGGGGGATGTCCAGTGGGATGTCCCTCTGCCAAACCACCAGAGCAAACATGTAGGAACACAAAGCTGTCAGGGACCACCCTTGCCCAGGACCAGCTCCCCATCATCTGAAATGAGCCACAAGAGGCATTTAGCCCCAAAACTTCACAGAAGTACTGGATAACTTGTTCCCTGCCCTCCTGCAACTCCTGCCATGCAGCATCCTACTCAAAGGCATGACTCTGTAGAACAGTTGTAGCTTGGTGTGGCTTTGCTGTGGTGGAGCAAAGTGATGTCTCATCATCTGTGACCGAAGATGTCTGGTGTGAACTTCCTAAGCCTGGAGTTTGCAAGCTGTGTTACGTGCACTCTGCAAATGACAGTTATTCAAGGATGAACCTGGCAAACTGAATTAAAAAGGCTTTTACTTGTTTTCTTGCCATAACCCCCTTTTTCCCTCCCTCCATGTGTATGGGACACTTTGCAGTCACATAAAGCATGTTTTTCAGTGCTACGGTGCTAAAGCTGCTTCAGAGCTGTGAGCTGTGTTTGGAAGCTCAACATGGACTAGCAACGTGTGCTTGCAGACCATAAAGCCAACTGTACCCAGGGCCACATCAAAAATGTGACCAGCAGGTCAAGGGAGGGGATTCTGCCCCTCTGAGACCCCCCTGCAGTGCTGCATCCAGCTCTGGGGTCCCCAGGACAAGAAGGACATGGAGCTGTTGGAGCGAGTCCAGAGGAGGGCCATGGAGATGATCAGAGGGCTGGAGCACCTCTGCTATGGAGACAGGCTGAGAGAGTTGGAGTTGTTCATCCTGGAGAAGAGAAGGCTCCAGGGAGACCTTATAGCACCTTCTAGCACCTAAAGGGGGCCTACAAGAAATCTGGAGAGGGACTGTTTACAAGGGCATGGAGTGATAGGATAAGGGGTAATGGCCTGAAGCTGAAGGAGTGGAGGTTTAGTTTAAAGGATGAAATTTTTTACAGTGAGGGACTGCAACAGGTTGCTCAGATAGGTTGTGGATGTCCCATCCCTGGCAGTGTTCAAGGCCAGGTTGGATGGGGCTTTGGGCAACCTGGTCTAGTGGAGGGTGTCCCTGCCTATGGCAGGGGGTGGAACTAGATGGGCTTTAAGGTCCCTTCCAATGCAAATCATTCTGTAATTCTATGAAGGGGTCAGCATTATCCTCCAGGGATTTGAGTGTCTCTGGGAGGTTTCCCAATGGGGACTCTGGTGCCAGACTTCCAGTTTGGGGTGGCAGAAGGGAAGACACATCTCTGTACGCAGTCACTAGCACACTATCTCCAGCCACAGTGGGAGTTAATTCACCTCCTTAGCACTTGTGCTGAAATGTCTTTGGGCTGTTGATAGGCTGAGGTGATCTAAAGGGGTTCATGGCACTTCTGGCTGAAGCTAGATATGAACACCTGGAAATTCTTACCAGGGAACACCTTTCATATTATGGTCTTAGTTCTTGTTATGCCCAATCGATCTGTCAACTCAGCATGCATATTTCCATCTGGGGGAAAAAATTTCCTCTAATTTTGTTTTATTCCTTTATTTGCAGACTGATGATAGGTTTCTAGCAAACATACAAAGCATTTCTTAGTGTTGCTATCCTTTCCCTGAGTCGTTCTTTCTTGGCCCTTGGTCCTCCTGAGCTCTTGCAGCCAGGAGACACTGAAATCACAAATGTGCAAAATACAAGATGGATAAACATCTTAATCTCATGGATACTTCAATCTAAATGTTTTCCAGGGCCCTCCTTCAAGAAGGATTAGCCGGTAAAAGCATCTGAAAGGTCGTAGCCTTGCTTTGACTTGCTCTGCTGCTCAAGATGCTAAACGTGTGTGAAAGCTTCAGCAAAAGGCCTGAGATGCCATTGGTGTTCTCTAAGGCTCCAGGGAGCATCTGTGTGTCCTCTTGGGCTTTGGACATTCATCTTGGAGCTCTGCCTGCCTGTATTAGCCATTGTGATAGCGTTGCCTAGAGCGCCCAAATGTGACATGTATCAACTGGCATTTTGGCTGCACTAAGTGTAAGATTTTTCCAGTGTAGGTTTATATCTGTTTTTTTCCCCTCAAGTGTGTGCATATTACTGTTATGATTTATTTTCAGGCTGTAACTTTGGTTTTATCACTTGAAATACTTTGGAAACTTGGAGGGCTTTTTTAATTAGCTGCGAGCCCTTTTTAACTCAGGATAAAAAGGATAATTCCAGTGTGAAGAATGCTTTTGATTCACAAAGAAATTGTGTGGAAAGGCTTCCTCTCATCTTTGTGTTATTTAGGCCTTACTTTCCTTCCTGAAGCTGCAGTTTGCTTTGATAAAGTTGACTTTGCTTCTTGACAGCTCCAGAACAGATCAGAGTTTGTTATTGAAATGTCAAGACTATCAACATGGATATCCTTTGGCAGAAAGCTGGGTGGGAAATCATGAACCTAGGAAACTAGTCTTGAGGACTTGCTTAAACTTTCTGACACAGGGTGGAAGAAATGAATACAAATAGTGGTTTTAATAAGTACTAGCAATAGTTGTGTGCTAGGACAGGTTATTCTTGCTTCCTTCTGCCCTGAGACCTGCTAGTCAGCCTGTAGCAACAAAAAAGTGAACGTATCCTGGTTGTTCCTTCACTACAAATGAAAATGTCTTTACCTGATTTTTAGTTTCAGTATTGCTTATTGCTCCAGCTGTGTATGCAAGTTATATGCTGTTGGGGCACTTTCAACCACTGCTATTTTGGGGCTGGAGAGGGGTAAACTAGAGGGATTCCTTTCTCCACCACTGAGAAAACAAATGGCACTCTGGGGATTGTGGTGGAGAGAAAGCTGGCAAAGCAAGTGAGATCCTGCCAGCCTTGTTCCTGTGGTTCAGCGCGAAGAATTGCAAGTGTAACCCACGTTCATGGGGTTTCAAGGAAGTGAGGTGTGAGACTTGTGGGTTAGCATCCCTTGGGGATGCAGGTCAGGGAATGCTGGATGTCTCCGTGACCTCAGGGAGGGCTGGAAGGAGCCGGGGAGGTTGGTGGAGGGCTTGGCAGAAGGCATGTGTTCTTGCAGGGATGACAGACCAAGGCTGGGGGTGGGACAGTTCTCTTGACACAGGGCCAACTGGAAAGTCTCAAGCACAGATGAAGAAAGGGGAAGGGGAATGTGATACCATCTACCAGGGAAGGACGTAAAAACCTAAGAGGAGGACGTAGCTAAGTTTTGTTGCAGTGCTATAGGGTTTCAGCTGCTGCTTCAGCAATGCTGTTTTGCAGTGATTTGCTTAAAGCACTGAGAAGTCTAGTCTAGGCTTGTAGAAGAGGCCAAAGAGATATCCAATCTTGGTATACCTATATAAACTTAAACTTTCTTGAATCTACCAATTATTTTCCTTCAACTTGCATTCATACCTCTCCTTTCAAATAGGTGTTGCCACAGGATTCAAGGGAAAACAGAAGTTGTGCTGAACTGGAGTGCAAGTGGGGTACAGTTGGTGGTTCAGCCAGCTTTTAGCTTCCTTTGCCCTGACTTGAGTCTTCTGCATATTATCTAGTATTGATCAGACAACTCTGGTCCTGCTTACAACCTATGGTGAGAAAACCTGCTGGGAAGACTTATTCATAGGCAAGCTGTTTCTTTTCTTGGAAATGTAAGTCTGTACTCTTGCTTCAGTATCATTATTTATGGGTTTTTTTGATATTTCACTGTATAGCTGAACACCTTTGACACTTGAAAATTAAATTAGATTCTGATGATTTTATCCTAATTTTTGGCCCATTGGCTCTAATTCTGACAGGTTCTGTGTAGTTGTATCATCCAGGGGAGGATGACTTGGTCTCCAGACCCACTGAAAGAGGTGGGATGTGGGAATTGTAAAGCAAGCCCACATGCATTTTGAAGACAGATGGAAACTCCATTTCAGGCTGGAGCTGCTCTGGTTGTGAGTAGCTCTAATGAGCATCTGCTGATAGAATAGCCCAGGGAGGGGATTCTCAGTGTTCTTTATTACTGATCATGGTAGAATATGAAGGGCTAAGCTGAAAAGGAAGATACAGGTTGTTTGTGAAGACATAGCGAAGCTGTCTTGCTTCTGGAATGTGCCCAATGTGTGTAACTTTTTCTTTTTTCTTTTTGTAATATTTTCATGTTGGGTAGATTCCACCTGCACCGAAGCATTGTCACAAATAGATTTATTATCTGATTGTTTATACATGCCACAGGATTTCCCTGATGTATATACGCCCCAGGTACAGGCTGGAGTTTGTGGAATTTGCTTGTCCCTTGTAGTGCTGAACACGGTTTCTGGCAAATGCGTGTGAAAATTGAGCAAAACTACTGAAGTGCATCTGTAAGTGAATCCAGAAGCGGTGTGATTTAATGCCAGCTCCTAAAGCACCTGGAGATACCTTTCAATACACAATTACTGTTAATGTAAGGCTTCAAAGTTTAATTTGGAAAACTTTAGAGGTGAGCTGTATGAGTAACCTAAATCATCTCCTTTGTGCATGCACACTGCAATGGAATTTTATTTCGTGACTGCATGCAAGTTTTGTTCTGCGAAATCCTTGCCTCTTTCAGTGAATGGGCAATTACTAAATATTTCTCTTTACCATTCTCATTAACTGTGTGGCCCCAAGACTTATTTAGAACACATTATCCAGGTTCTGTACTCAATGGAAAACACATTTGGTTCCTCATGGGTGTTTTTAAGATGCTGTCTGAGACAGAGCTCAGAGAAAGCTATCAAGAGTCCACTTATCTACAGCATCTCTTCTGATGCTGAAAGTCAGCTTTCTCTTCATTACTTCTGAGTACTTAAAATTCTTATAGGTCATCCCATGTTTAGTTGTCATCACTAGGGAAACCTAAAGACTCATACCTGGAAAATGATGCATACTAATGACTTACGAACAACTGTAAAAGCTGTTTGAATTTGCCTTGTATTGTGGCCCTACTAGAATGGTTTTTAATTCTCCAACATAATACTCAGTTTGTTCATCCTGTGGTCCCCTGCCTCCTTTCCATTTAATTGTCCTGAGGGAATGAAGACAAGATGGGCATTTGGAAAAGAATATTTATCTCATGAAGTGCTCCTTTGCAGAATGTGGCCACATAACCTTTTTTAGATAGGAATGATTTCCTAATACATACATGTATATTATTGCTGACATTTCCTGGCCTGAACTGCAAGTCATTTGTATATAACAATGTTGGTTTTTTCTTACTTCCACTTCTGGCTCTCAAGGAGTTCGCAAGGAATAATTTGGATACAAAACTTTCAAATCTTCTCTTCCTCTGTTTCACAGGTGGACACTAAAGCATTCTGAATTCTAGAGGAGTTCAAGGATATAGATCATAATTATTTCAAATGATATGTCAGCTAAATGCCTTTGTGAATCTGGGAAAAACTGATCATCCAGCCCTGGACTGGGAAATGGATCATGTATTTTCAGACCACACAAGTGATTTGTTCTGTAAGACAGAGAATCAACGTGGGTCACTCTTGTAGTTGAGTGGAGAAAGTGCACTGGTTGGTTTTTGTTCTTCTGTGTTTTTTCTCAAATGTGTAGATTAATGGGACATCTCTCAGTTGGAGCTTCTGACCTTGCTATAGTTTACCAGTCAGCTGAAACCTTGTGCCATTCATTCAGCTGTAACTTGATAATCTTTCTAAAGGAAAAGGTTCAAGTCCTGCACTGTAGATTTGAGGAGAGTGGACACAATGATGTTTCTGGGGTCTAAGAACTAAAACTATTAAGACAAAGGGAAATAGGAAGTATTTTCCTTTTTTCTTCAAGTTCGTTGCAGCTGTATGCTGCATTAGACACGTGGCCACTATATTCCCCTTCAGTCCTTAGAAATGGCCGTTATATGAGATACTGAAATGGCATAGTCAATGTTTCACCATGGCATTTCTATAGATCTCCTAATGCTCTGAAGTAGATGAAGATAGGGCATCAGGTAGTGTGCACCCATAGACCTCATAGCTTACCTCCACGGTGGTTTTGGGTAACCAATGACTTAAAGATTGTCTTTCTGGTCTGCTTGTTTTGCTAGCTTTGGTGGGTGATTTAGAAAATGGGAACTTGAACAAATTGGTTGATGGTGTCTTGGATGGTGTTTGCATGCTGGGATAACTCTAACCCTATGGATCCTCTTCCCATATGTGCTGCTTTTGGCTGGGATAGAGTTAATTTTCTTCATAGTAGCTGGTATGGGGCTGTGTTTTGGATTTGTGCTGAAAAGTGTTGATAACAGAGGGATGTTTCAGTTCCTGCTGAGCAGTGTTTACACAGAGCCAAGGCCTTTTCTGTTCATCACACCACCCCATCAGTGAGTAGGCTGCAGGTGCACAAGGAGTTGGGAGGAGACACAGCTGGAACAGCTGACCCCAACTGACCAAAGGGATATTCCATGCCATATGACATAATGCTCAGTATATAACTGAGGAACCTAGCTGGGAGGTGGGATTGCTGCTTGGAAACAGACTGAGCATCAGGGTATTTTTCTTCTGGGTCGTGTTGAGAGTGGCTGGGGTTAAACCGTAACACCATGAGACAATTTTTCTTCAAGATGCTTTCTAGCATGATTTCTTGCCCTTTTTACTTAGAATTGAACATGCTTCTCCCTTTAGCTGTCTGCAGGCACTGGGAAAGAGTGGTGTAGGGATTGGCATAGGAATAACATCGTGTAGCTCTGCATTTGTTGGGACTTGTCAAGCATGAGCAACTTGCAAATGGTTTCCTCGCTTGGTTTGCTACTTCTGAGATCATATTTTATGGTCAGTGGTTGTAACTTGAAGCTTGCTCTGAGCTGCTTCTTGGAATTGAGGTGAAACAGTCCCAGCTTCATGAAGCATATGTCTCATGGAGCTGGGGAACAGTTCTCTGCTAAATGAATATGGATACAGCTGTGGCATCCCACAATGCTGCATCTTTACATCCAGTCTTAAAGTGAGGCTCTATCCCCCCAAAAGTAACTTGAAATCTCTCAAAATGCTGTGAAGAACAGCTTTCATGTTTGGCGAGGATTGGGCTGGTGAGGTGCAGTGTGACATAATATGTCTTTGCCCTCTAATCTCTTACCCCTTCCAACATCCAGGCACACAAGAGCTGATTCAATTCTTAATCTTGGTGTAACGAAACCACCTCGTGGTTTCTGTATTTGAGTTGATCTAAATTGGGATGGCAGGAGTTCTTGAATCCAACAGCTTTAGGCTATTTTAGGTGGTGAAAATCTGCCATTGGCACTATGGAAGGCATTTATAAGTAACAAGCTAATTATGTAAAATGCACACTGTCCACTTGTTAAGATCTTCTTAAAGTTTCATAATCTAATTAGAATTTGCTATGTATAACACTTGGCTTGTTGTCCTCCCCCCTGCCTTTTTAATGCAACTTAGTTGGATAGATTGATGATCAATACAGGAAGGAAATGCTTTCCTTAATGCTGGTTGGTTCCATCCCACATGCCTCTAATACAATGCATAAAGGATTTTTCTTTTAATTACTGAGTGCAAATGCATTGCTTTGAAGATGGATGGATATGCAGTCCCATCTGCTCAGCAGCACTCGTAGAATAAAGCTTTGGGTCTCCCTGGATATAGTATTTTAGTTAATATGACTCTTTGTTCCTACAGACTTTATATAGTATTATAAAAAAGATGCATATGTTGAAGTCACCAAGTATTCTGAGGGTATTCACCTGACATGTTGGCAAAGGTAGGTCTGGCTGAGGTCCTTGCAGATATTCTATACTCCAGTCACCTTCAAAAGGTAAGTGGGGATCCTGCCAGCAGCACAGGCCTGTTACAGACATTTTGGCTGTCAATACCAACTTATTCATAGAATCATATAGAATCACAGAACGGTTTGGGTTGGAAAGGGACTCAAAGCCCATCTAGTTCCCACCCCCTGCCGTCGGCAGGGACACCCTCCACTAGCCCAGGTTGCCCAAAGCCCCATCCAACCTGGCCTTGAACACTGCCAGGGAGCCAGGGGCAGCCACAGCTTCTCTGGGCAACCTGTTCCAGTGCCTCACCACCCTCACATGGAAGAATTTCTTTCTAACATCTAATCTAAATCTGTTCTCTTTCAGTTTAAACCCACTACCCCTTGTCCTGTCACTACACTCACTGATAAACAGTCCCTCTTCATCTTTCTTGTAGGCCCTTTTAGGTACTGGAAGGTGCTATAAGGTCTCCCCGCAGCCTTCTCTTCTCCAGGCTGAACAACCCCCAACTCTCTCAGCCTGTCCTCATAGGAGAGGTGCTCCAGCCCTCTGGTTCCCTTCCACAGAGCTGTGCATGGATTCAGTGCTTTGAGGAAGGGTTGTACTATTGCTATAATGATTTAGGACCTGGGCCTTTCTTGATAGTGGTGAATGGACATTGGGTGATTGGGGGCAGATGTTCACAAATTGTTTGTTCTTTCCCTCTTCCTCTTGCTGGGACAAGTTGTGGTGTGGAGGAGCAGTGTTTCGGGGTGTTGAGGAAGATGAAGGGAGAGCACAATGTTGTTTAATGGATGGCGGTGAGGGAATGACCATGCAGTGCCCTTGCATTTGGAGCAGAAGACAGGTTTATGTTGGTTGGCTTCACGGGAACCTGTTCTAGGATACATCAGTGAGAACATAGTCTCCTGCACTGGTAGTTTATCTGATGAGTTTGAAACCTTGGCCAGAGCTAGTTTGCTTAGCTGCAGATCTGACTGTTGAAGTCTCATTTGAGGCTTGTAAAACCTCAGGACTGCAAAGTTCCCTCAAAGAAATTCATGAGATACCTTTTGTGATGGGATGACCTTTATCTAAGAGCCTTCGAGTATCCTCCTGTTGAGCTCTGTAAGGAACCAGTCTCTATTTTCACAATTCATTCTGTTGGGGCTCAGAATGAAGATAAACTTGTAACATCCCATCACCATAATCTCTCTCTCATGCATCCTGCTCTCTCCAGTGCCCAGAAAGTTTGTGTTTTCACCTGTTTAGTTTTTAAAACCTGCCATGAGGATAATATGACATTAGAGTGGAAAAGCTATCGCTGTTGTGCAGGGGAGGAATTGCAGAGCTGTAAACTGCTCCCAAAATAGATCAGATGATGTGTCAAACCGCCCAGCCATCTAAATACTCCACGAGCTGACCTCCATGTGATATAAAATAGGGGCTGGGTAAAATGTTTTGAGGGGAGGGAGGTGAGAACCCCTTTCTGCATGAATCTGCACGCTTGTTTCTAGAAATTGTCATTTGTCCAGAAGTTGATTAGGAGCCAATCCCTGCTTCCAGCTGGGACCTCCAGATCCTGAATATAAAAGCTAGGGCTGGGGAGGGAGGAGGAAGCTCATTCTCCAGCTGTTTTTCTGTCCCAATGAACTTGAGGAGCATTTTGCATTCACTGTGCTTCCTTCAAAGGTTCAATTTCAGCCCCCCCTCAGCTTCTGAGATTTGTATAGTCTGGAGAGTAACCTTTATTTTCTCTGTAGCTGCTGTGCTACTTGAGCGTGTGTGTGCATAGGGATATCTCCAGGCAGTGAGGCAAGCTGCTGCGTTGGCTACAAGGAGTTTCTTCCCTGGCTGCCAATTTCTGTGGTCTGGGCAAGGGCAGCTATGTAACTGCAGCATCTGCTGAGAACAGACCGGGCAGTGTTCGGGAGGGACAGCACGATTTATCCCACAGGCGGGAGGGGGAAAGGAAGAGGCCAAGTCCTGCTGCATGATGTGTGCTGCAGAGCTGTTAAATTTGGGAGATAAAGGCTTAACAAAAGGGCTGGCTGAGGTGTTAGGGAGACAAATGGGCGATTCATTATAAAGTCAGATGTGTTCCCTGGCAGGGGTGGGTGGGAGAGACTGACACTAACACATGGCTGGCCACGCTGTCGCTGGAGCCGTGTGAGGCATGCCCACGTCCCGGTGTGCTGAGGGCTGCCGTGGGTGGGAGGCTTGCTGGGGATGTGGCAGGATTGCTGCTGGGACCGTGGAGGTGGGGTTGCCCAAAGTGAGCGTGGCAGCAATAGCTGCTCTGAGGAAAGAGGAGGTTGCTCCAAACTTACGAATCCATCAACCTGGTGTTGCACAGTGAGCACAAGTCATGCACTGATGCTGCTGGGTTGGTTATTGCTGTTGTCCAAAAGGGTTGGAGGGTGCAGGTGGCTTAAATGCTGCAGCTGAAGCAAGGTTCTGCAGTGTGACTCTTACAGGTGCTAGTCTTGGTGCTGCGAACATAACTGCCATATGGGGTTGAACCAAAGGTTTCTTCAGCCAGGCATGGACATCTGGGGAAGCCAAGGAGAAGTGGGACAAGTGATGTGTCTCCTGGTGCGTCCTGCTTGCTCCTGGGGGTCAGTGGTTTAGAGGCTTCCTGAGCCAGAAGCTGTGTTCAAGCCTTCATGTTTCATCACCCACCTGGGTGAACTTCCCTTTCCTGAATGTGTCTAATCCCTTTTGGAATCTATTCATGTTTTTGGGCTTCACAAGATCCGGTGGCAATGAGCCTTGCAGTTTAATGGTGCACTGTTTGGAAGAAGGGCTCCATTCTCAGCGTCTAGCATTTATTATTTTTTCTCTTTAATGCTGCACCTGGTTTGAGCCAGCAGGTCTGATCCCTGCATTGCCCTGAGCAAAGAGCTCCTGGTGGAGTCCCCAGCCCTGGGCAGATCTGTGGGGCTTCGTTAGTCTTCACATCAGCAGCTTGAGCTGTAGAGAGCCAGAAGGACAAATGGGAGGTGTCTTGGGAACTAGAGGTACCCTTACCCCATGTGTGATGCTTTCCGATGCTGCCTTTGTAAACCTACTGGAATAAACATAAGGCAGCACCAGTGCAAAAAGCACAATGAACAAACACTTCTTAGTTTTTTCTTTGTTTAGATTTCAAATGCTAAATATTTTTTGCTATGTGCAACTCTCCCAAGACAAGGGAAGCTACAGAGAAAGACCATGAAGTTGGATTTTGTTTGCCTGGAACAGAAAACCAAAACTATTGCTGCAGGTTTCTAGCACAGATGATTTTCCAGCTTTTAGTAATTCAGGCTTTATGGTAGGAGTAGATGAACAGGGTTTGCATATGGCTCAACTCTTTGTCGCAAGAAAATGGTGCCATTGAGCACCGGGCCTGTTTCTTCTGGTCTGCTGTCTTTAAAATCTAGTATAAATTATTCTGCTGTATTCCTTTGTGTGGTCTTCTCCTGGTCCTCAGCCCCACCAGAAAAAATTCAAAAGGAAGGCGAGCGGAGAGATGGCTGTATATACTTTCTCTAAATGTGGTGTAGAAATGTCCCTTGTTTACTACATCATGGAGAGCTCTTAGGCCCAATTATAGATGAAAATGAACCCTCTAACCTTATGTCAGGGATGGAGCTGAGCTGGTTTTTACTGCAGCAGAGATCTGAGATCCTGGGATGGCAGGATTTTCATCAGTGTAAAAAAACAAACCCTAAACACCCACAACTACCCCCCTCAAAACCAAAACCCTACCCAACCCACAAAATAAGCCCCCAAACAAATGAAAAAACCCACAATAATCAAACAAAACCCCTAATCTTATGGTAGTCTTCCCTTTCTGCTGCAAGGAGGTGTTACTATAGGGCATACATATGTTGTGCATGTCCGCATCTTGCCAGTTATCATGGAAAATACTCTGAAAAACCTCTTTTTTCCTCCCTACACACCATGGGTTGCTAAACAGGTTAAACCAAGCCTTCTGTTTGTTTCTCTAAGCTTATTTCTTCATCTTCTTCCATCGCATTGTTCCCTGCTTACTGCTTCTCTGCACCAAAACTCTGCCGATGGTCTAGTGGGACCTGTGCCAAAAGAAATTAAGTTAAGCTGGGGAAAAAAATAAAAAAAAGGCAGTGAGTGGGATAAGGAGCAGCGGTGGGTTGCAGGGTGGGGGTCTGAGATCTGTCCAGCTGGGGGGAGTGTAATTCCTGGCACAGGCTGCCAAGGCAAAGCTAATGCTGTCTTAAATCGGGAGCGAAAGCCCCTGTTGCTGCCTGGCCCATGCATTCCACTGGCACCGTGGCTCACCGGCCGGCTTTAAGTTGGGTTGAAAATCCTTTGTAAGTCTCACTGATTGCTGTTTCATTCTTGAGAGGATGAAGGGGAGAGGAAACAACCTTCCCCTCCTTGCCTCCTTTCTCCACCTCTGCTCGCTTATGGACAAAATGGGTTGTTCCAGCAGAATTGGGTTGTGAGGAGCTCTTGGGGCCAAGCTACCTGGGACCTTCCAGCCAAGGGCAGCGAACAGTCATTGAGTTGTAAAAACTGAACACCCCCTCAAAACCCCAGCAGTGTTCTGCAAAGGTGATTTGGTGCTGGGAATTGTTTGGCACAAGCCATGGGAATTGCAAAGGAGTATAGCAAGCGCTTGTAGAGCTTGTCCTGATATTTGCTCTCTTCTAGTGTCGTTTCCATGCTGGTTAATCTTAATGCTGCAACTCTGAAATATTTGCCTAAAATAAAAATGTCTTTTGCTCTGGTGGACTAGAAACTTCCTGAATAAGGTTTGTTGTAAGGAGTTGGGGGGGAAGGTGGAGATGTAGTTCAGCCTTGTGGTTCAGACACACCACCAAGGGCTGAAAGACCCAAGTTTGATTCCTTCCTCTGGTGTGGGGTTTCTCTGTGATTGCTTGTGCCTTCCTCACTGGGGGAAGGGAGGCAGAAAGGAAGGCAATGCTTCCTTACTTCAAGGGAGTGCTATAAGCTGTAATTCATAACCCGTGCAGGTCTTCTACCTTGCATGGGTGGGAAATGCTGCAGCAGCTTTAAGTATTTGCTTGTGGTGCTTCTGGTTGCCACAGTGCAAAAATAGCTGTTCCTCGCGGCACCTTGGTCCCATAAGTCCTATGCAGGAATTCACCATAATGAGAACATCTCCAGCCCTTTACATCTGAACTGAGTCACGTATTCCCTGCTCATTCACTGGGTATTTTTCCTTCAGTTACTAAATTTTGCCCTCATACTATGTGCCAAAGTTTTTTTGGTAGCTTCTACAGGAGAAGCTGAGGGTACGTTTTGGCAGGAAATTGCATGGAAGCTCATTTATACATGCAGCAACCATCCTGTATTTGGGAGGCAACCGTCTGTGTCTTGCCCCATTCACAGAAAAATCCCTTCTGAACTGAGTGATAACTCCTTTGTAAGGGAGTTGGAGTCCAGCTCTCTTTTCAGTGCAGGACAACTGGCCTGTGGGGGGGTTCACTTGGACTGCTGCATTCACTAGACTGGGAAAAGTCCTCTGACTTCTATGTGAACTTTTAGCTGAGACTAAAACAGGAAGCTCAGGCATAAATTATCTCTGTGGTATCTCAGAGTGGCTGATGTGAGTGTTAGAAGCATTCAGGAGAGTGGTGTTGGAAAGGGAAGAGCTGCAGACTTGCAGCAGCAAATTCTTACTTCTAGAAGCAGCTGTTTTTTCCTCTTCTTGCTGGATACTGGAAGTAACCCTTGATAAGACCCAAGAGCCTATAGGTATGTATAGCAGGATCTCTACATGCCCACTCCTCCATCCCCTTGCCCAAGATGCTCAAAGAGACCTAGAGGAAACCACCGTATAGATCTATCCAGGCAGAGGAGTGATCAAAGACCAGTTTTAATGACTGAAGCCTACAAGAATCTGCACCTTTGTCTCCTAGAAAAAGGAAACCTGTTTCAGCATACTTCATCAGGAGTCTGATGGAGACTGATGCTTCCTTCCCTGCTAAGTGGTATCTATTGGGTTGGAAATTCCCCCATGCTGTAGTTTTTCTCCTCTCTATCCTTCTAATTCCCACCACTCAGAAGCAGATCCAAGGACTCAAAGGCATTTCTCTCTGTGAAACACATGGTCTCCATTGGAGCATGAGTGTCAGGTTTGGCTACTTTCCACCTGCATGCAGTGAGATCGCAAGGCCCTATGGCTCCTACCATATGCTGGTGGAAGTATGTAATGTTGTAGTGGTGGGAGGGCTCTTGTTTCTTTGCAAGTAGAGGCAGCAACTGAGACTTGGGTATTATTGATTGAGGAAGCCCACATCTGAGGGGTTGCCACCTAAAGAAAAGCTCTGGGTGTGTGTACCATGCTGTTGAGGAAAATAAGTACCAAAATGTCTGTTGGGACATACTTGTGATGAGAATAGCTGTATTCATTACTTGAGTTTCCAAATGTGTTTTTTCTTTAGTAGTCTCTAACAACAAGACACCATGGTGTATGACAAAAAGCAAAAAGGAGAGATGAGCACAAAGAGTTGGTTGGGAAGACCTTGAAGGAAAAGAACTATTGTGGAAGCTGAGAAATCCTTGCTGAGGTTTGGAGAATAGCTTGCACTATTTTTTGTAAGGAATCAAGGGGATATGGGATTTTTTGGCATGTGTATATATTAGCCAAAGTAGGAAACCTTTGGCTTTGTAGCTCAGAACAGCAGAGAATTCTGAAACTAGCACGTGTGGCTTTGGCTTTTGTTGTCTAAGCAAGGTGACAATAGACATGAATGCCTGAATGCTGGGGTGAGCACCAGGTCTTGGAGGAAAAATGCTTAGTTCTGACATTGAGGAATAGAAAGAAAATAGAGAACTAAGTATTTATTAGCAAAGAGGAGAAAGCCTTCTTTGATCCCAAATGATTTGGGGGTCCAAAAATATTTCTGACAGCTCTGGGAAGAGCAGAAATGAGGTTGGTGAGCATTCTTTAAATAGTTTCCTCCAAAGGATGTTGAGTGAGCACAATGGTGGCACTTGTACCTGTGAACACTTAAAAAACCCAAACAACACAGTGCAGAATGAGATAGTTGATTCTTCAATGGCCAACTCTTGCTCCAAATGTCAAGTCTTCATCACTCACTATGGAATTCAGAGTTTTATTGGACTTTTGGCTTCTTATACTTCAAATAGCAATTAGCCTTTGTGAGATGGAGGACTATTAAAAGAAAGGAGAGAAGTGGTGGAAAGAAAAGGGTTGGAAGAGTAGCAATACTGCAGAAAAAAAATTCATGTAGAAAGTGAAAATAGAATCAATTTGGTCTTTGTACAGATGTACCAAAGATAAATTTTCTGGCAGAGAAGGAAGAAGAGCTAGGATAGGAATGCAATATTTCAGCAGGCCTGTCATTCCAGGCGGGTATAGCAGAGGCGTTTCCTTGCAGGAAAGCAGCTCACCTTGGTTTGTCTCTCTGGTGGCACGTGCAAAGGAAACTCTTGAGTACGTCAAAAATGAGTGCACTCAGAAGTCTATGCAGGCACCTTACTTCTGTCTCATCCCCCTCAAGTTCTCATCAGGAACAATCCCCAGTTAAATAAGGGGAAAATACAGGGATGCTGATGAAAGAATAAACTGATGAGGCAATAAAAACTCTTGACTTCTGAGATGAGCTGAAAGCAGGACCCATCTTGAATTGCCTCTCTGGAAAGGTGATAATTCCATGGTGCTACACATAAAAATTGGCAACGCAGCTATCGGTGAATTCTGCAGTGGCAGAGACCATGTTTGGGATCTCTCCCAAGCCTGGGTGATTGGAGTCTGAACTCCAGGAGAGCAAAGCAATTAGCACTGATGTGACATTCACAACTGAGGCAGTCGAATGCCACCAGTAGTATATGTGCAAACTGGATAGGTCTTGGTATTTACAGCTGGTGATAATAAACCTTTTGGTTTCCTGGCTTCAAACTAGTGACAGATTGAACTAGAAGAACAGTGCAAATAATGTTGCAAAAGTCCCTCTCACGTAGGTGGGTATGACACTGAGCAACCAGGTCCTTCCTGAGGTCTGGACAGTGCAGGTGTGCCACTCAGAGCAGAAGTCAGGCAAGGTGCACCGCAGCTTAGGTCAAAGTCTGAAGCAGAAACGGTCTCTTGACTTTGTAGATTCATATTGCTTCCACGGACACCTGAGTTAATTTCCAGAGTTAAAGCTTCGTGGGTTGTGTGCAATGAGCTGTTTGGTCTCTCTCCAGGTTCCCAGTGGACAAACACACCTTCATCTCATGTTCAGCCCCCTCGATCCAAAATAGTACAATTGCACAGAGTGCTGGCTGCAGCTTAATCGTAACAGATGTGGATCGAGTGTGTATAAAATAAAAAAAAAAAACACTCCCCCTTCTCCCCCATCCTGAAAAACTTCCTTGGAAGGAACAGCTCAGTCTTTGTGAGGAGCTGAGAAAGCATCTGACTCTGACACGGTTGCCTTACGGGACCTCACTCAGCCTAGGTTGCATAAAAGGGCTTTATAGGATTATAAAGGTTCCATGCAGCGGCAGCTCCAAGGCAGCATTTCAGGTGGGGGCACCGGCTCTGCCTGTGCTTGTTTATTATTGATGCCATGCTCTGAAAAGTGCCACCTCACCCTTCTTCCCGGGGCTGCTGGAATGTGAGTGCAGAGCTGAGGCGGTTGCATCGGGCTCCTCTGCTGAAATGGGCATGGATCCAGCACCGGGGAGGGAAAATGTATGTGCGCGTGCACGTGTGCTGCTTTTGCTTGTGGAGGTCTTCACCTGGAAGAGCTTCGTTGCTTGTTGGCTAGGAAAAGTCCCTTTCTCCTAAATTTACTCATGGTCTTGATCTGGAGATGCTTTCCTAATTCACTTGCTTTGCTCTGATTCAGACCAGCTTGAAAGCCAGTGAAATTAGTGTAAACAATAAACCAGGCAGTGATGGACGTGTCTGTGTTCACCGTGCGTGTTGCATGACTTGTTCTTCACCGTTTGGACTTTCATGTCCCCTTTCCTCTAATGGGTGAGGACAGGGCAGAGCTGGGTCAGGAAGCAGGAGGTGGAAGGTGTTCTTCTGCCTTCTCTATAAGAAGGTTGTATTGGTGCCTTGTCTTTGAGTTGTTTTCTCAAAGAGGTGAAGTGGCTGTCTGCGTGCTGGCCCAGCTTTCTCAGCTCACTGTGGCTGTTATCCACGTGTCCCAGATATCAGAGCTGGAGAACTCCTACCCAAGCCTTTTGCACAGAGCAGTGAAAATGGACATTGATGACAATTGGCCCACTTAATGCTTCAATTTTCTATTGTTTCCCAGGACATTCCATCCACTACTTCTAAACGGATGCTAGAGAGCTGGTATTGTGCTTACCACAATACCCTTCTCCCTATCCCAGGCTCTTTATTTTGTTTTTCTTTAGGTGAGTCTTATTGAGACCTACTTCAGAGATACATGCAAGTGGGCTGTGCTGTCAGCAGCCACACTTTGAAGTATCTCAAAGCCAAGCACCTAAGGGGGAGGATGGGGAAGGGGTTCAAAATCACCAATTGCTCTGCAGAATCCTTGGCCGTAGGATCAATTCCTTCATCCCTCCTCGCTGCAATAGCTGTCTGCTATGTAATACTTGGAGCTTATGTTTTCCAGAATGTTTAGTTGAACGTTACCTGCTCAGAAAGGTAAACTGAGGAGGGGGAGCTGTAGAAAATGCTTTTATGCTTTCCTCTCTCTTCTTTGCTAGCTGAGGATATCTCTTGCACCAACTGTGAAAGCTTGCAGGAATGAACCTCCTGAGCAGAATTATCGATGAAGGCCAGGAATCGATGTCCCACAGATTTTTCTTTACTACTGTGAAGCTCAGACCAAGCCACCTTTCTCGTGCACAAGCCTCCTTGGAGTGTCAGTTAATGAGGCACCCAGTCTGGGTGATGTCCTGTCTCCTCGGGGAGCAGTCAAGCCCAAGTCCATGCTCTGTCCCAGTCCAGACAGAACAAAAAACCATGAGGGTTAACATTTGTCAGTGCTTCAGATGGAGCTTACTATTTGGCCTTCTGAATGGTTTTTGTCACTTTTGGAGAGCAGAATTTGGGGAGAAAAATTTTTTTTTTAGAATTTACACTAACTTTGTTTCCCACAAGTCACTCTGACTTGACTTTTTCTATTACAGTTTATCTTTCTTGAAATCCTAATACTTTTGAAGGTTACTGAAGGAGAACATTTCCCTCCCCATCTCTATTCCCGTAAAAAAAAAACCCCAAAACAACAACAAAAAAACCCAGAAACCAAACCACCAAAACAAAAAACCCCAGCCAAACCCAGTAATTTTTTTCTCACCTCCTTAAATGACTGGCTTTGTATGGGATGTTGCTGGCTGTGGCTCAGATCAGGATTTTGTGCCCATTGTGCAAGGAGGTTTGGAAGTTAAAGCATCCTAGCTACTTGCCCTCTGGGATTGTGCTCCTGGCATGATGTGTCCCACTGATTAGAGAGAAATCCTCATTAAAAACCCCCAATCAAACAACAAGCCACTGCTCCTGCAGGACAGGTGGGGTTTTGATCCATCTGCATTCGGTGAAGGGGGCGAGCGTGTGTTCCCCTCCCATGCCCACCACCCCAGGACCTCGGTGGTCCTGCAGCGATGGAGATTTCCCAAGCCTGCGACCCATCCCTGTGCTCGCCTGTGCAGGATCGCAACCTTCTAGCATATTTTTTAGTTCTGGCTTTAAGCAATTTTTTCCTTTTTGGCTGGGGAAACGCGTCTTCAGGTCCTTCAAAACCCTACATAGTGATTCCCATTGACTGCGTGGACTGGCACCTCGCCGGAAAAGGGCAGAGCCAGGAGAGTGGGGTGCGGGCAGCCCGGCCAACAAACCGCTCATGAGCCCAGCAGATGTTCCTGCAGCCTCTCCGCTCCCCGGGGCCGATGCCAGCCTGGTCCTTTTCCAGCAGCTCGTCACTTGACACCGGGAACAGTACGCTGGCTTCTTTTGTTGCACATTGTACGAGTCAAGGACCTTGTGCAAGGGAGAAGGCAACAGGACACGTATTTCTTCAGGTCGTTTTTTAGGTTTTGAGCTCATTCTTCCTTGTAAAAGCTTTTGGCAGTATCGCCTGTAAAAGTGTATCCTGCTCTCGGGCTTCAGGCTGTGGCTCGTTAGGATTTATGTAAGGATCTCTTCTGCTGAGGGCAGAGTGGTTGTAGGAGCTTTATCAGCGTGTCTCTTGGGGTCTGGTGGGACCCATCACCCTCTATCCCTTCTCAAGATGCTTCTGGCTGTGCTTGATGTGCTAAAATGATTTTTTTGTTTATGCACAGGATATTGGCATGTAGTTTTGCTAGTTTCCCAATTTTATGCGGTTTAGATACCTTCAAGTATTTTTTCCCTATTTCAGTTTTTGACACGCTGTCTTGTGATGGAGATTGCTAAGGTCTTATGTCTAAACAAGCTCTGTGAGAGCTGGTAGAAGAAATAAACCCAAATAATGCTGTTTACCCTTTTCTCCTTGCTCCTACCTTGCACACACTGCAGAGAGGCTTGCTGTACAATCGCTCCTTGCCCAGGCATCGGCAAGTCCACGTGGGTGCTCAGCTGGGGATCCCACCACAGTCCTCATTCCTGTGTCAGGCTGTATTTCTCTCTCCTTACCCACGTGCCGCTCTGTTCCTCTGCAGGCTGACGGGGAACGAACCCCTGACCATCCTCCCTCTGACCTCAGAAATGGAGGAAGCTGCCGTCAAAGCCCACTACAAAGTCTGTGACCGCCTGAAGCTGGAGAAGAAGCAGCGCAGGATGTGCCGGCGGGACCCCGGTGTGGCCGAGACCCTGATGGAGGCCATCAGCATGAGTGCACTGGAGTGCCAGTACCAGTTTCGCTTCGAGCGCTGGAATTGCACCCTCGAGGGTCGCTACCGGGCCAGCTTGCTGAAGAGAGGTGAGTGGAGTTGGGGGGGGGGGGGGGGCAGGTCTCGATCAGGGGTGCTGGCACCCTCTGCACCCATCATCAGCTTCCCTGGAGTTTTGCAGAGTGGTCACCCTGGTGCATCCTTTGCCAGCGGTGGATCACCACCCCCCCAGAGCTCCCAAACGAGCTCGTAGAAGGTAAAGACAAAGCCAGGTTCAGCTCATCCATGAAAGCGCCCAGCAGGCAAAGGACACGCAACGTGGTGATAATTCCTGCGCCTGTACCAGTGAAGCAAGCCCTGTCCGCCTCCCACTGCTGACCACGGCTTCCCTCCTTGGAGGCTGGAGATTGTCGTGTGTCTGTCTGAAGCCAGGACCTACCTTTGCTCCTCACTTCTGCTGAAAGTTGAGCTGGTGCTGGAGGGGAAGGTGTTAAAGTTCCTAAAGCTAAAGTTCCCTCTCTTTTTATTATTTTTTTTTTCTACTTTTCAACCTTTACAGGAAAGAAATTGAGAAAATGCTTTAAGGGAAATAAGGCAAAACAGGCTGTGCTGTTAGTGGGGGCAAAGGGAGCCCTATCATAGTGCAGGGCAAAGCCTGCAAATATCTGTGTGTCCTGTTACTGCTTTACCCAGGGAAAAGTTCCCTGGATGCGAGTGGTGGGTAATTCCCACACCCTGTCCCAGCAGCTCAGCTGGAGACGGCCAGAGGCTGAGAGGGAGTATTCAAGGAGCAGGTGGTATTTTTATCTCCTTCCTTTGTGCTACCTCATATAATCCAATTTCCTGTACCCTCCTAGTAAAATCCAGATCTTATTTTTGGACTGAAGATAAGGATGCAGCAGGACCACTTTACAGATAGCTTGCATGGGTCTCAAGGGCTTTGTTGACTTCCAGAAAGTCCCACACTCAGCGATGGAGCTGGACCTACAAACCCAGGATCTGACATGCTCAAAGATAAGAGCAGAGGTCTGCAAAGTGCTCTCACTCGCTAATTAGTGAGAAGTAGTAATTCAGAAGTGCTGAGGCTTAACTAATGCACTGTCACTGACTGCAGTGGAAACAAGGAAAGTCCTTATGAAACCCAAGAGGTCCAGCCAGAGCTGCAAGACATTTAAAAATATCCCCGCATGCCAGAGGAGTCCCTGGATTAGTGGTGCCTTGGGAAAGCCAAGCACTTTCTCATGCTGACACCTGGAGGCCACAGCTTGTTCCTTCAGATGTTCCTGCCCCCGTGGGCAACCCTCGGCCAGGGGCATTTCAAAGCGGCCTGAAGCCGAGCTGCCTTAAAACACCATCGAGAATCCCCCACCCCTTGTCGGGACCCCGTGTAATAAATGATAGCTCTGAGGTTGCAAGGCTCTGCCTGCTGTCTCATTCTTCCATGTTTTATGCCCCTGCAACATCTCTGCCCTCCGCTGATGCTGTAAATCCTTCAGGTGGTGTTCCCCGCGGCGTAACACACTGTCCTGTAAATCTTTCTACTCCTCTCCGGGAGCTGCTGGTTCCTGGTTCGGCATCGCAGCAAGCGATACCCCAGGGCAAAGGGGCACATGTATCACCCACTGAGACAGAGCTGTTCAAGTATGTCAGTGTGAGCTTGCTTCCTCTCCTCCAGGACCACTGCAGCTTTTTAAGAAGAAGAAGAAGAAGAAAAAAAAAAAAAAAGACAACCTCCCCCCCCATGCTTCACTTAAAGTTCCTCCCTCCATTTTTACTCGGTCACCAGAACAGCCTGGCTGCTGGTTTGCAACTTGGACTGATGCAGCCTGTTTCTTAAAATAACGGGGGATTGTTTAAGGGACTTGTTATCCTCTTTGGATACTCGTGAACAATTTTGGAAATGGCTGAAACTGGATATCTGTGGATGGCAGGCTGTCGATGCACTGGGGGTTAGAATGCCTGCATTGATTTTAAAGCTCATTATCTTGTTACAAAATATCTTGGTGCAATCAAATAGTGCATGGCGGAGATGGCTTTAAATCTGGCCAGAGCCAAATGTCACATGGACTTGCTTGGAAGCTGCCTGCGGGTGAGATGATACCTGTGCTGATGGGCACCGGGAATTCGTGAGGCTTTTAATGATGGAGAATGGGAGGAGTAGAGCTGAAGCTGGTGGGGAGATTGATGGAGGGGGAGAACCTGGCAAATCAACCATTCCTCCTGGCTTTGTGTCAAACCTGGTATGCATTGTGGTTGCACGGCACTGACTTTCTGCTGAGATTTCACAACCGCTCTGAATTCAGTGCTCCAAACCAGGAGGCCTTCAAGCAGGTTGTAGATCTGGGCTGTCTACTAAACTGGACGATATCCAGGCTGTTTGCTAATCACAGTGTCTCAGACTCTCAGAGGAGAGTTTACACACCCTATTCCATCAAGGACCTTCTGGTAGCACGCTGGTACCTCTACATTTCATAGCACAAGTAGTAGCAGTGGCAAAAGACCAATTCTACAACCTGGGAGCACGGAGCCTTGGGAGCATCTCTCCAGCAGTGGCATCCCTTTGACAGGCGTGTGGGCAGTCTGACCTGTGGTGTAACCTAGAGAAAGCTGAACCTAGTCTACAAGAGATGAAAGGTGCCTGGAAGGTGATTTCTACACAGGGGAGTTTGGGGGTCTGCATTCCCATGAGTTTTTGTTGTGGGAGAATTCTTTACTTAATTGACACCACTCCCAATGAGAGTTTGCAATGCTGAAGATGTTTCTGGAATGAAGGACATGGTCTAACTTCAGGGAGAAAACAGAGGGCAAACCCCCAAATTTGGTTTCTTAACCCTGACCACTGTTTATGGTGTCCCCACTGAGCATGGAGTTGATCTTTTTTTATTTTAACCTTCTTTCCAATGAGGGAAAGGTTCCTGCTCTTCTTTTCCAGGTGAGCAGTAGAACAGTAGGATAATTCCTACCATGATTTGGTTTGAATCAGCTCCCTTGGGAGGACCAAAACTCAGTTTCCTGGGCTGGGTTTTCATCTGTGTTCTGCTGAAGTTCACCTGGGAGTGCTTTGGGAAGGCAGGCTCTGGGGATGGGCCAGGGTAGGGCCCCATGAGCTTGCTTGGACTACCATGAACCTCCCAAGGAACAGTTCCAAAAATGACCTGGCAGTGTCTCTTCATGTCCTTGGTTGACACACCAGCTTACAGATATATCCACTACTGTCACCATCCACTTGTGTTATTTCTGAGTGGGGGATTTCTTGAGTCAGATCCAAAGCTGTTCTGGAATTGCATCTCAAATATGCAGTCGTTTACGGCTTCCATAGCCGGAGAATGAGGAGCTATAAATACTGGCATGTTTGCTTTTTATTTCTGGCTTTTATCATTTGGAGTGAAATCATGGGTCTCTCTGGGCCTCAGTTTACCTCCTGGGGAGAGGGGATGCTGTTGCATCCCTGCAGGAGAGCATAGAGGTGTAAAAAAAGGGTTGTGTGTGAAAGGTTTGAGATGTGAACTGCTTTTTGAGGTATTTGAGTGAGGTCTTGCTTTGGGTGACAGGCTGGCTACTGTGTGCTTCTCAGCCCTCAGGTGCTTTTTGTTAACAATTTTCTTGCACTGGAGTAGGACTAGTGATTTTTTTTTCTGGGGAGGGGTAAGAACAAGGAGCCCTCATGATTTCTACCCCAACCATCAGTCTGGAAGTCTATGCTATGTTCCTGCTATTTGATGTCCCCTCATCCCCTCAGTAGCAGTATTGCTGTACCATGGTGATGGCACCTCCATGGCACGTTCAACTCTTGCTCACCTCTTTCTCTTTTCAGGCAGAGACTGTCTGCACAGGGACAGCCACAAAGCTGGCCAGACTTCATTTGTGTTCTTGAATCCTGGCTCGTGCCACCTCTGTCCACTATCCATCATTCCTTGCTTTCCACTGTGTCCTCTCCACCGTGTCCTCTCCACCATCAGTGATGCGCGTAGAGCTTGGCATGCTTTGACATTGCTCAGACTCTTCTCACAATGAGTTTTGCCTTTATTTCCTCACTCTCTTCGTTAACTTTTGCTCCAGCTGCAATTAAAGCTGCCTGCTCCTCTTTCCTGCAGGTTTTAAGGAGACAGCCTTCTTGTATGCCATCTCCTCTGCGGGGCTTACGCACGCCATGGCCAAGGCATGCAGTGCAGGGCGGATGGAGCGTTGCACCTGCGATGAGGCCCCCGACTTGGAGAACCGTGAGGCTTGGCAGTGGGGCGGCTGTGGTGACAACCTGAAGTACAGCAACAAGTTTGTCAAGGAGTTCCTGGGGAGGAAGCCCAACAAGGACCTGCGAGCCAGGGTGGACTTCCACAATAACCTCGTGGGGATGAAGGTGCGTTGCAGACTGCTTAGTGTGGGGGGTGTTACGCTGTTCTGGGGGCAATAAAATGCTGCACTTAAGTGTGGAAACAGTAGCATTGCATGCAAAATGCATGGAGTGATCATTCTGCTGGAGAGGTGAAGTCTCACTTAAGGGACTGGTTTTGTCACTGTGCTTCAAGAGCACAGGCTGGGTGGAGAATGGATTGAGAGCAGCAGAGAGAAGGACTTGGCAGTGTTGGTGGACAAGAAACTCAACATGACCTGGCAATGTGCGCTGGCAGCCCAGAAAGCCAACCGTGTCCTGGGCTGGATCAAAAGCAGCGTGAGCAGCAGGTCGAGGGAGGGGATTCTGCCCCTCTGCTCCACTCTGGTGAGACCCCCCTGCAGGGGGGGGTCCCCAGTACAAGGGGGACGTGGAGCTGTTGGAGTGAGTCCAGAGGAGGCCATGAAGATGATCAGAGGGCTGGAGCACCTCTCCTGTGAGGACAGGCTGAGAGAGTTGGGGTGGTTGATCCTGGAGAAGAGAAGGCCCCAGGGAGACCTTATAGAAGCCTTCTAGCACCTAAAGGGGCTTATAAGAAATCTGGAGAGGGACTGTTTACAAGGGCGAGGAGTGACAGCACAAGGGGTAATGGCCTTAAGCTGAAGGAGGGGAGATTTAGATGAGATCTGAGAGAGAAATTCTTCCCTGTGAGGGTGCTGAGGCCCTGGCACAGGTTGCCCAGAGAAGCTGTGGATGTCCCATCCCTGGCAGTGTTCAAGGCCAGGTTGGATGGGGCTTTGGGCAACCTGGTCTAGTGGAGGGTGTCCCTGCCTATGGCAGGGGGTGGAACTAGATGGGCTTTAAGGTCCCTTCCAACCCAAACCATTCTGTGATTTGATGATGAGTTGTGCAAAACCATTGGTGGGAGACCATAGGGAAAGAAATAGAACTGTCCAGGTCTAGAAAACATGACCGGGGTGGGGAAGACTCCTGCCTTTCTACAGGGAGGAGAGAGTCTTACATGCAAAGGGTTGGAAAAGCAGGTGCTCCAGGCTTACATGAGGTAGGACAAGGAGGAAGGGATTTATGCTGCCACAACACAAGTTGAAGAATGCTTTTCTTGTAGCAGGTCAGTAGAGCATGGACAGTCTAGCATCTCCATAGCCAGGTTTCTTTAAAACTGGCCAGATAAACACCTGGTGGGGAACCAGAGTGGAGATGTTCCTCTCTGACTGACCTCAGTCCTAAAAGTCCCTTCAGCCTTGTTTTCTGGCAGAAGCCTCCCATGTTGCCTAGAGCTGCTGGGTTTGTAGCTTGGACAGTGCTTAGGTGTATAGTCCCTCTTTTCTTTTCCCATCCTTATCCTCTCTGTTGGAGGACTTTCTGCTCTTTATCCCAATTTCTTCCCATGAGGATTTATCCTCCTGCCTGGGGGTCTCCCTGCAGGACTGATGTAAAGGACAAAGTGTCTGCAATTGCTGGGTCATCCCAGCAAGAGAAGGGAAAGGAAGGCTTTCCACCTTCTCCTATAATCTGCTTGGCTGTACCTAGCCTAGAGTTGCTTGAACACGAAAAACCCTCAGACTGGCCAGCACAGGTGCCCAGGATCAGTGTTCCGTTGCGCCAACCTCGAAGGGGGACATACTGTAAGGCTATAAATAGCCTTTGAGCCTTGTTATTGTCCGTGTGATTGGATGGAGGGTTGGGGCTGGGATGGGGGACCTGGGTCTCCAGTTTCCCAGGCAAATGCAGCCCAGCCAGTTGTGCATTCTAGGAATCGCCACCCCAGCTCAGTTGTTCCTGTGCGTATGCATAAAATGCCATTCCTCACGACAGAGTTGGGGCATCAGAGAATGCTACCAGTGAGTGCTAGCCAGCAAAAAGTCTCCCCCTCTCCCACCACCAGATGCTCCTAGACAGCGCTGACATCAGGATTAGAAATATCCTGGATTTAGCTGGTGTCTGGCTTTGGCTGACAGCTTTTCTGCCTCTGGATTAAAAGGCTCAGTGCCTCTGAACTCCTGTTGCAGCTCTTTGGCATGTGAAACAGGCTTTGCGGGGTGATGAAATTTGTTTTAATCCTTGTGGTTGGTTGTTCCTGAGGGACTATCCCAACTCTTTGGAGTTGGCTGTGTAGCAAATGGGACTGAAAATGGAGAAGATGGTCCATGGAGGCTGTGATTTCATGCTGGAGATTGCTGTGAGATGACTCTAGAAAGGGAGGAGAGCAGGGATATATACAGCCTCACCAAAACCTACAAGGCTATTGTTTTAGGTGCCATTGGCATTTTCTTGTAACTCCATGAATATCTCCCCTCCAGCAGTGGTGGGGCTAAAAAACTCAGCCAAAGGATTTGACCAAACTCCCAGTGCTTTCCACCCCAGTAGCTCCAGTCGAGATGCCCATATGTCTGAGACTCAGTCTTGCATAGGTTAGGTGACCTCATTTGTCATCTCTGCTCTATGCTGTCTGTGCAACTTCGGGCTAAATGAACTCCAAGGATGAGCTGGAGGGAGTGAATCTCCCCTTTTTGCCTGCCCTTTCTTGTCCAGATCCCACTGTGAGCTAGTTCTTAGGGGAACGGGAGATGTCAGGGACTCTTGCATCCTCTGCCTCCACTTGACTTGGCACGGTCAGGGCTTGGTCATTGGCAGTGGTTTCTAAGTACTAGTGTAATATCTGCAGCTAAACAGCTGAGTAACAGTTGTGACTGTTGTCCAGACACTGAGAGCCCTCATGGCAATCCACATCAAAGACCTTTGCTGCAGGTCAGTGATCCGGTGTTCCTATTTTTGTCCACCCACGCCGTGTCTGTCAAGTTGGTGTTGCTGTCTGACAGCTTTTCTTGCCCATTTGCAGCAGTGGTTGAAATTATTTCGCTGTTTATGCTCCTAGAATAATTGTACCTTAGCCTGGCTGAAAGGCAAGCCAAGCAGCCCACCAGATTCACAACAGCACTGTGAAGCCAGGCAGAGAACAGCGAATTGCATGTTGAGGGGGAAGCTTTTAGGAGGATGGTGGCTCAAGATCTATGTAGGTAGGATGTGTTGATCTAAACCATTGGCACAATATAGTATCAAGAAGATGATCAGAGAGGTTTTGAGTCAGAGATGAGGACCCAGACTGGCTTTATAATTGCAAGGTCAAAACTTGCAATGCTTGCTTAAGATTTCAAAATATTGAAACTGATTTGAGGCCTGAGCATTGACCACCTTGGTGTGGCTGATGGATTGTCTCTGATGTTACTTACACTTGGGTGTAGATTAATATCAAGTTCAATCTGCTGTTTCCCTCCTGGTCCTACTGCCATTGCTGTGCTGGTGGAGGATGCGAGTTGCTCAGCAGGCAGTACTAGGTTCCCTCACTGAATTTATTGATGGTTCCCTTGATGAAGACAGTGGGTTAAATATGAAACTCAGCATGTTTCCTCTACTTGTCTTTCTCCAAAGAAGTTGCCCATCAACTAACTATTGTCTTACAGACTTTCCAACCATTGAGTAGCAAGAAATGCTAACCTAGTGTCTATGACAGTCTGAAACCACTTTGAACTAACCTACTTTGGTTATTTGGGCAATAATTCATTTGTATTTGATGTGAATCAAAGGCACTATAGGAGTGCAGGTAACCTTGATTTATGCCCTTTTGGAACTGAACAATTTTGAACTGGAGCGCTCGTTATGTAAATAAGATGCTCTTATGGCCTCTAATGTGTTAAATGTCCCTGTGAGTTCCAGAAAGATGATTATGGCCATTTTGAATGGGAGCTGAGATGCAAACTGAATGCCCTTTCCCCAGGTTACACAGCAAGCTGACGATGGAGCAGGAGACTGAAGCCAGCTCTCCTGAATTCCTGCTCAGCACCCGTTGTGTTTTTTCTGTAACAAAACCACAGATTTTATGTCTACTAGTGAAGCCATACATGCATGAACCAAAACCTTTGCTGAACTACAGCCTGCTTTGGGCTGGGAATGGACAAGGAGACTTTCTTTACTAGTACTTTGCTATGGGAGCTTGCTGAAGTGCCAGCCTATGTTGGTGTGCTTACAGTGTATGTGTGGATGTGCGTGTGTGCGTTCGCTGAAGGAGTGGAGGAGTATCTATTAAAGATACAGCACAAGCTTGGTGGTCTCTCGCTGATTCTTAACAACATATAATCCTTCCCCTCTATTTACTCCCAACCATGGCAAAATGTATAAATAGCCCCTTGAGACCCACCAAAAAAAGGACCTGTGCTTAATTGACTGATTTGGCAACCAACACTATACCCTTCTGGTCAACGTGGCAGTTTCTCCATGGTGTCATATTAGCAAACAATCTGCGTATTTCTGCAAGGGTGACATTATCGTATCCCGCCTAGTTTTAGTGTCTCTTGGTAGGCGTTCTCATTTAATTATTATTTTACTTCTGGTTTTTTTACAACCTTGATGGGCCGACTGTAATTTTGCTACACCAATGAAATAATCACTGAACATGTTGTGCCTGTGATGGCTCACAAAGTTATATGATATGACCTCAATCACTAATGAAAGGGTGAGCTTGTCTAGTGTGAGGATGAGGTAATTAGACCAGGACTTCTCCAGCCTTCTCTTTATTGAAAAGTAGGAGCTCTGAATAGACCACTTATTAAAAAAGCAATTTCCCTTCCTTTGCCAAATCTACTCTTGCTCATTCAGCTATTCTTTCAGAAGAATCTTGGGTGGAGAGGGTGTGTGTTGGGGGGGGGAGGTGTGTGTATGTGTCAAGGGAACGGGGGGCGGTGGTGCTGGGAGAAGTCAACTGTATTAAAGTTCCGTTGCCAGCAATGAAGCTTCTTGGTTATATTAAATGAAGCACAGGCAGCCTTGCTAAAGCTCTCTTCTTGTCTATATCCTCCCCCTTTTTATCCCCCCTTGTACACACAAATGCAGCCCCTTTTGTAACCCATTAATGAAAAGTCGGAATATTAGAGGACTCAATTAGTTCCACTGGGCTTGAGTAAGTGATGTTTTAATTAAATTTGCCCAGTTTCTCAGCAAAGTATCATTAAACATGACTTTCCAACTCCCTCTCTGGAGCGTTGCTAAGTTTCTTAATCCCAGGAGTGCTGACCTCTTCCAGAGGTATGTCTGGTCAAGCATGTCTTACAGATCCAAGGGGCACTATTAAAGGGGGCTGCTGTTACCCAAGGAAAAAAATTAAAAAAAAAGTCATGTTCTCATTCCATTTTCCTTTTATCCTTCCAGAAGGAGGGACAAACAAACCTTTGCCTTCAGGACCCTGAAGCCAGGGGTATAACCACAGTCTCCCTGAGAGCCAAGAATGTTTAGTGCAAAACTATAGGAGGGCAGAAATGGAGAACAAGAAAATTCCTCCCTCCGAAAAGTCTCTTTTTAGGCAATATCTCCCTTTGAAACTGGTTCCCTTAATGAGGGTTCCTTAATTGTTTTCACACAATTAAATTCATATGTTTTGGTCTGCATAGACTATATGTGCTTTTCTGAAGGATCCTTATTGCTTGTAGGGTTCAAGACCAGACCCATCCTGAGACATCTTATACCTGCATCTCTAAAACCATATGGGATGCTCTGGAGAGGATAGTGGGAGGTGCATGAACTTTTCCTTGCTGTTGACTTGCTTGTTTTGGAAGTCCATGCAAGGAATGGCTTTTCCCCTTAGGCGGTCCTGGCAGACATCTATCTCAAGGGCTGAGCGTGCCTCCTGTGCTGGAGACGGACTCTCCATATCAGGTAGATGTTTGCCCAGCTATCATCTGTCTGAGGAACTTCACGAGCTATCACGTAACATGTTATCAGAGCATACCACCCTCTTCACTTCTGTATCTCCATTTTACAGAGGGGAAATTGACACCCAGAAAGATTAAGTGACTTACTAAAGGTCACACACAGGCGTAGCGAAGCAGAGACTTGCACCCTGGTCTCCTGTTGCAGAGACAGTGTTTACAAGCGCTGCCCATCTTGTCTCATACGGTTCCTGCTAGCAAACATGATTCCAGTCGAACTCCAGAGTTTGTCAAAGAGGCAAGCTTAAATGCTGATCTCTGTTTTTCTGCACCCTCAAAAAGTGTAATAACTGCTTTTTTTTTTTGATAAGGCAAATCCACATGAACTTACTAATACAGTTGGCGCATGGATAAAAGCCAAGGAGACATAGTGCATCCTTTAGGCAGTTTCTTTTAGGGGTGTGTGTAGCAAGAAATCTAGTACCACGCTTTTACCAATGTACAAATCAAACCTTGACTTCATATGTACAGGTCAGTTTGCAGAGCCACCACTAGTATTAATTGCTCCAGGTTATGAGAGGTAGGAATGCATAAGCGTGATCTCTGGATTTTCCCCTCCTCCTTTCAGGCTGAGATTGGCTCAGCCAAAGTCTTTCTAAGGCCTGGAAATCAACACTCTGGAAAAAATTGCTTGCTGTATCCCATAAGTAATTGCAATTAGTTGTTTATGTGGAGCTTTCTTAGCATGTGAAGCATACTAGGAATATTGAAGGGGAAAAAAATACTTTTAAAGTTCTCAAAGTAGGGTTACGTTATTCTGTGTTTAAGTGTTTGTATTTTAATGCATATTTGACTAAAATATGAGTGTTTATACTTTTAAAGAATGAAGGGCAGTGGAAAGGGAAAACAGTTCTGAAAAAAACAGTTTGAGAACAGGCTCAAAAGAAGGGCTTTTCTTTAAAAAAAAAAGATGGAAGAAAAAAGGGAAAAAGCAAAGAAAACTTCTAACAATCTGTGAAACTTTTATAATTCAACCAATGGCAATGGCCAGTGTTAAGGGACAAGTCTAGTCGTATGAACACTGAAGAAATGGGAACCATGGCTGTTGTCCAAACAAACGTTAATACTTGAGCTGAGAGAATAACTAAGCCTATTTAAATTGAAGGAGGATATGTATATAGGGGATGGAAGAGATTTGATTTGTAAAGAAGTCATCCCAAAGCCCTCTCTGAAGTAAGACAAGATGAGGGCAGGCTTTTTCCTGGATGAGCTGACTCTAAGGAGGTTCATCTGCTCCCTCCTCTTCCCCAAACCATAGCGAATGGTTTGAAGCCTTGGAGCCGCAGACCAGCCATGACGACAGCGCAGCTATAACCGAGGAATTCCCACGGCTGCGCGTCCGCTTCGCACTGCTGCTGCCCAGACAAGAGTTGTCTGAAAACCACCGGCAGAGCCCCGTGACCCAGCTGGGAATGAATGGGAATCTGTCCTCAGCGTTTCAGCTAAAACACTGAGAAATTGTGTGTTGCAGCATGTCTGAGACTGATCATTACGGGGGCACTTAGTCTGGGCTTCGTAGCAAACCATTGTTGTGAGGGAGGATTACATGTTGCATAGCAATGCTCTGCTGTGATCCCTTTTCCCATTTGGGCAGGCGGTCCTGCAGTGCTATCTAGTTTCCTCTTAGCAGCAAGCACCAATAAAGACGGCTCAGTCTCGCTCTATCATAATTGTTTTCCTCGTTGTGTTTTTGTCAGTATTTCGTATTCTCATGACAAGATCAGTGGGAGTTTGTGTTCCTAAGTCAAACAAACAAATTTGCTCAAAGAGCTTTATTTTCATCCCAAACTGCTCTCCTGTTTGTGAGACTACCAGACCAGGTGGTTGTTCAGAGGAGAGGGAGAGGACAAAATTTTAATGTGTGATGTTATCCCTGATCCGCTGATTGTCTTTGTTCAACTTTACTTTCACGGTAGAAGCTTTCTACAGCATATAACACAATAAGGTTTCAAATGCACACTTGTGTTGTTACTCCTGGGTTACTACAACTCTGATGTGTGGTGGCTATGGTGAGCATGAAATGTTTTGTGCTTTGGATTTGAGCTAATACATTTTGCTTCACATCTGTGACAAGATAGAAGCGTGCATGTGGTCACTTACCATGGTGTAGGTGAAATATGGCTATTAAAAAAGTGGTGAGGCCATATGTATTCAAGAGAGGTTCAAGTCTACGTGGGATGGAGGAACATCAGGCTCTGAACTGTGTGATATGCCTTGAAAAGAAAACAGGAGCTGCCTGTGGCTCTTGAAATGATAAGTTTGTGTTAAAGTCTTATTCTGCCCAGGCTTTTTTGATAATAAAAGCTAAGTTATTCTAGCCTGGAAGGTCCCTCCAGGTTTGAAAGCGTGATCTAGACATTTACTCATTTGTCTCGGGGCCCAGCCAGGAGAGGTTTCTCCAACATTTCTCCAAGCAACCTGCTAACTTGGATAAGTCTTGCTCTGCTTTTTGAAGGAATGATGTGGATTTAAGTGTCTGACAGGAGCCTGCAACAAGAGGAGGAAGGTCTTTGTGGAAGCTGGGGAATGAGACGAGACGCAGAAGGGCTTTGCCAAGAATTATTTTGGCTCGCGGGTGGTTAGGGGCCTGTAGGCAGCAGTTCTCCATCATGCATCACCTTGAGTAGCTGCATCTGACAAAATCTGACTGACAGCAGCAGGGGAGGTTGGCTGGGGAAGAATTTTTTCTAGGATTTTTTAGATGCCTCGTAACATTCTTGAGCCCTTCCTGACTCTTCAAGGAGAAGGTTTATGGGGCAGTTGGGATGCACCACACTTGCACAGTGGCCACAGAAGAATCCACATGCTGGATTTCATGAACTGGTGCATTCAAGAGAGCAGGGACAATGGAAACCTTTTATGCTTTAGTCCACCAGTGCACAACACCTAAGCTCTCCTAGCCACTGCTTAACAAGGAGCTAGAAGTAGGTCAGGATAAGGCTGGGATTCATTAGGGGTTTTGTTCATCACTGCTTTAAGCCCAGACTAGGAGAGTAGGATTTATCCAGTTAAATATATGCATTAGTACCATTTGATAGACCTTTATGCTTCTGGAGGGACAGCTGGTGCTGAAGAGCGATGTTCTACACTACCTCAAACAATGCTCAGTGCTGATATTTAGACACCTGAATTCATCCCAGAGGTTGGGATTCTGCTCACAGGTTAAGATATCTAAACCGAGGTGCCTCTGTGTGAGCCCGGGTCCCTAGGCTCCTGTTAGTGAGTGGAGATGTGGTCAGCACAGTTGGTGGAGCCTGGAGAGCTGTTCAGCTGAGCACATGCGGGTGTCTGCTTCACTCTAGAATCCTCTGCCTAATTTAGCTACACTGAGTCAGATGGGAGTTTAGAGGTGTTTCTCAAATGTAAGCATTTAAACTCAAAAATCTGTCTCAGTGAGGTCAGCTCTGGCTGGATGGTGTGATTCAGGTGCCTAAACCTACACGCTTATTCCTGACTGAAGGTCTTCTGCCATCTGCTAGCTGCCAATCCACAAGGATCTGGATTTTCAACACGTGTTGTGCTGTATCTACCAGCCCCACGTGGATGCTTTGGATGTACTGCACCTGCAATGTCAGCTCTCCCACTGAGCTCAGGAGAGGTGGCTCCTGATGTGAACAGCCTCGTGTCCAGGTTACCTTCCTGCGTTTCATGACCATGTCTTGTTCAATCTGCTCTAAATCTAGCCAAGCCTGTCCACAGGAGCGTGTCTACCAGTCGAGCCAATTCCTCCTGGTTTCTTGCTTTCCCATCTCCTGTACAATGGTGGTCGTCTCCTTTTCCAGGTGGAGCAGATGCGAATGAGTTGGGGGAGGTGGAAGGGTTGAGAAAAGCCTGGACTGATGAATGACTGCAGTGTGTAGCCCTTCTGCAAGTATCTCAGCAATTTTGCTCAGTTTGCTGATGGTCTGGGCGTGAAATCAGGTATAGGAGCTTTGTTTCACATGAACTCAGCTCTCACTTCTGGACAACCAGTGAAACGTGACTTTACATGAGGGACAGTATGGGTGAGGGTTTTTTTTCCTCGGTGTTGAAATGTGTTCTGTACGCTCTTGTCTAACATTGTGGGATTTCTTGCAGAGTTGGCTAGACACTTTGGCACGCAAAGCGTGACAGCCCCTAACCAAGTCAGCCCAGCTGAGTACTATAAGCAGTAACACATCTCCCTCTGTAACCCGTCACTTGTTTGAATGCTACTGTGTATTATTGGATTGCATTTGAAAAGGTCTTGGCTGTCGCAGGAATGAAGTGTGATCATTGGCCAGGCTTTGCTGAAGGCCGTATTATACATAGTGTCTTTCTAAAAATGTCTCTGTAATATCAGGATTGGGCCAGACCCCAATTCTGAGTCCATGACCTATTGCACATTTGCACATGGTGCTCAGCAGGACTCATGCAGCCAAATAATTAAGAACCGGATGGTCAGGAAATGGACTGGAGCCAGTCCTCTGCTGTCATGAGGCCATAATGTTGGCAGATGCCATAATGGGCAGAGGGGGGAGATTTTTTTCTTTTTTTTTTTCTTTTTTCTTTTTCAGATCCCATAGATGCCCAAAGGAAGGGCGCTTGCAGTAGTTCCTTGACAGGAGGCAGCTCTATAAAACAGACTCTGTTCTAACTTGCTATTTTAAGGGGTGGTTATACCTTACCCATTTAAAATCAAAATGTAGCCTATTTTGGGGGAAGGCAGAACTAGAACTATAAATATCTGTTTATAATCTGTGGACAAAACACAGGTTATCTATGACTGTCTAACTAAAGTGTCTGCTCTTGTGTTGCCCATGGAGGAGTCCAAAGCGTACACCTATCTCTGGAGAAGGTGGAGGAGAACATTCAGATGCCATTTATAAGGAGATGGACATGCGTTTGTGTCATGAAGCATCTTTATTGCAGTCTGATTCAAAAAGGATGAGATCTTTTGTTTAGCATCTGTCAGTGTATGGGCATGGGATCCTTTATGGCACGCGGGGGGCTGTTAACCATCTTTGTCTCTCTTCAGGGTGAATAACCATTGACTCTTTCCCTTCCTGATACTGCTTCTCCTTCCCATGCTGCTTCTCCTGTTGAAAATAAGCTTCTCTTTCCATTCCCTCCACCTTGCGTGTGAGCACCGTGGTTCCACTGGCTCTGCTCTACCTTCTGTTTTTACGCTTCGTGGTGGTCTGAAGAGAGCTATTCCCATACAACCTGTCCCCAGGCAAGATCTGTATGCCTTCCTCTATGGAGACTGACTTTTGTTTGCTTACGGACTGATTGGGACTAAATCAAACATACACATTTACTTTCTGTTATCTTGAACAAGTTATTTCCTCCTTTAGGGATCTGTGAGATGAGCCTTATTACTCATTGCAACACCCGCTGCAAGTATTTGAATTTTAAAATAAAAAAAAAATAAATTAAGAAAGGATTTGAAACCAAGCCTTGCCCTTGATAGCTGTAATCAAGAGGCATAAACAGGCACAAAGTTTAATGTGAGAGTCCTGGCGCGGAGGGTACAGAATCCACTTTAGCTTCCAACGATTTGAATGCCTTCCCTTTTCCAGCTTTGAAGACCTTGGTCATAAGTGCTCTGCTTTTTTATGGAGAGAATAAGATATACATTTCCATCCTAGTTGAAAACACCTTATAGAAGGGTCTGCTAACACATTATACAAGTTATGCTAGCCTGGGACTTGAAACTCGCAGCCTGTTCCTCCCTGGACGTGACTTGCATAAACAACATTTGGGCGCAGCAGCCCCTGAATGCGTGTGTGATGCCATTTCCTTCTGTCCCTTCACCAGAAGCCCTGCACAGCATTTAGCTAAGTGACTTTTCCACCCCTGGGTCAGGCTCTTTTTAAACACTTGTGGACTTGCTCACAGTCTTGCCTTGTCAAGTCTCAAGACCTGCTCACCCGGAGGTGCTGCTTAAGCATCAAGACAGCAGTTGAGGTTCCTCATCCTGATATGGGGCAGCTCCTGCTTGGTCAGGATGGGGCAGATGGTGTAGCCTTTAGTGCAGGAAGTCCATTCGCGTGGCCAGAACTGAAAATGTAAAGTCCCCATGGGTCACTGCCTGATGGGCTGAGCACTGAACCCACTGGGATGGACTCTTCTCACTGCAGCATCAGCCCAGATTTCATGTTTTTCCCCTTGAAACCCTCTGTGTGAGAAGCCAGCCTTCCAAGCTGCCTACACTGGTGCCACAGGCAGAGTAAATCCTGGGGGCTGCATTAAAGCACCTGGAATTACTGAACTCTTCACACAGGGGTCTGTTTTCCATTTCTTCACATCTTAATTTTTAAGGGTAAGGGAGGGCATAGTGGAGGCTGTGGCAATCTTGGGTTTTGCCCTACGTGAAAACGTGCTTCATTAAACACGTTTGGCCAACATGCAGTGGCATTCTTTGTTTTTAAAAGCACATGCAAGCTTCTTCATTTCTAGCAGAAAAAAAATGGCAGGTCCTTTTGAACACGCTACCACATTCCAGAATAGGATCCCGCAGACAGGTTGGAGAGGCGGAAGCTACCTGGATGCTTTTGGAGCTGCTAGTTTTGGTGGTGGCAACCGAGGCTGTTGTTCTCAAGGGCTTATATATAATTTCAGCTATATGAAGGTTTTTCCTCAGTCACAAAGTGAACTGGATGGGATGCTATACCTAGTCACTGCTGGTGGAAACAGCACAGCTTAACCATGTTTCCAACTGAGTCTGTGCTGCTAATTGGGAACTACGTGAGTTTAAGGTGGTATCCTGTGTGTTGGTGTGGAAAAGGTTCCTACTGTCCATGCTCATGTTCTAGAGCATGTGTCACCTCATCTGTGTGTTTGTGTGCGTTACAGCAGCGTTCTCCACCTTCTCTCCACTAAACCAAGTCCTTCCACTTTTGTTACATCTTATCTCCTTGTTGTTATTAAAATAAATAGGTTAAAATATGTCTTAATCTCTTAGTTGCACCACAGCTTCAGACCTCTGTCTACCTAGACGAGTGACAGCACCTGACAGCCTTTGTACGCTTTACTGGTATGATTAACTAGCCAATAAAGCAATATTCTGGCAGGTAAATGTCATATTCCTGGTAACTAGGAGCCCTCCAAAACAAGTATTTCCTGTAGCGTGTGTTTTCTGTCCTCTTCCAATGGATAGCTTTTCTGTTGTCATCAACTTTGTGTTCCAGGAGTGTCTTCTAGCAATTTTTTTTGTTTTTTTCTGCTCTATGTCTTGATTTCTTCCCCCATAACTGATTTTCTTTTGGGGCCATGTGTGTCTGCAGGTCATCAAAGCTGGAGTGGAGACAACCTGTAAATGCCATGGCGTATCTGGATCCTGTACTGTCCGAACATGTTGGAGGCAGCTCTCTCCATTCCATGAAATAGGGAAGCAACTGAAGCAGAAGTACGAGACATCGCTCAAAGTGGGGAGCACTACCAATGAGGCCACGGGGGAAGGAGACATCTCCCCACCCAAGAAGTCCATCCCTGGTCACAGTGATCAAATCCCAAGGACTACGGATCTTGTCTACATTGACGATTCCCCAAGCTTCTGTATGATGAGTAGATACTCACCTGGGACTTCGGGAAGGAAATGTTACAAAGACAAGAACTGTGACAGCATCTGCTGCGGGCGAGGGCACAATACGCAGAGTCGGGTGGTCACCCGTCCGTGCCAATGCCAAGTCCGTTGGTGCTGCTATGTGGAATGCAAGCAATGCACCCAGAGAGAAGAGGTTTACACCTGCAAAGACTGACGCGTCTTCTGCTTGATGGCAACCCTTGGTGACGGGCAATGGCGATCTATGAGAACTACATATGGAGACAAACAGGGTTTGATTGACCTTTTGGGATCTGAAAGCTATGTTGAGACATAAGCACTTTGTAGGGTACAGGTGACCCAGCTGTGTTGCTGTTTTGTTTTTGTTTTTGTTTTGTTTTCCTGTAGACTGAATTTTAATGAGGTCCAACCATGTGGAAATAAGTGCCTGTCACACTGGGGTTAGACACCAGTTGACCTTCACCTTAGTCGTCTACGCAGTTTGGCGGATCATTTATCCTTGGAACATCTTGATTATTTTGCCAATCCTCCATGAACTCCTGGGCTAATATATTCTCTTTGGCATAAATAACCTATACTACTTTATTCCTGAAGCTTACCCAACTGCTTAGAGAGCTAAGCAGATACGAAAGAAAGATCTTTCTGCTTTGAATGTGATGGTACGGGAAGTGGTCAAATTTCTTCCACTTCTAAAACTGGGGAGAAGTGCGTAGGGTAAGCAGGAACAGCCCTGATGGTTCCTCTAGTGGAGTTTCTGCACACCGAGCAAACAAGGCTCTGACAAAGAGACCCACTGGCAGGATCAGCTTTTTAACGACAGCTCTGTATCTGCATGCTTTGATCACCAAATACAGCTCAAAAAATGTTGGGTCCACCATGTTGCACACAGAAATACAACCAAGAAAGAGGTTGGGGAGACAGTAGAAAACCGGACTTTCCTGTCCCCTTCAGTCCAATCACATGTTCTTTTTTTCAAAAATAATTTCTTCAAATGCAGTTTCTTTAGCACTATTGCTGTCTTAATTTAAAAAAAAAAAAAAAAAAAAACCAAACCACTAGATACTCATGTTTTATTTTCACCTTGTGCATGATTTATTTTTCTCTCTCCTTCCCACCTCTTGTTGATTGAATTCACCCTGTGGTAACTGCTTCAGAAATCTGAACTGGAACTTTTTAGTCTTATGCCAGCTGAATTTGGATGTGTGTTTCTGAGTAGGACAAGAGAAATTCCAGTGCATCTTGGAACGCAGTGCTGTCTTGCATTGTATAGCAGCCATTTTGGACTGGATCAGACCTATGGAGGAGTTGACTTTTCTTTTACTAGGTCATCATTCCATTTATCTAAACCATGGCAGTGGTACATGATACAAGCTGTACGTACACCCTATGACCTTAAGATTTTATTTTATTTTTTTTAACCACTAGATCAAGAACTGTAGTTTAAAATTACAACTGCTAAATTGTAACCAACTATTGGATTCGGAACAACTAATCGACGAAGAGACAAACTATCAAGTGGCCAGAGAAGCCAGAAATTGACTGCAGTGGTAGATCGCTCTGACGCTGTGAAATAGATGACAACCTTCAGCATTTTGTTTTTTCCTTTGAAGAGGATACTTACAGTCCAGGACTTGATGTGGCAATATCCTTCAGTCATATAAAAGTGGATTGGAAGCAGCCAATGAATGCCTCAACAAAGCTTTCTAAGGAAACACTGGAGAGTGGAGGGCATTTTATTTTATTTTTGGTAGCAAATTTTGATTTGTCCAGTAGTAGAAATTTCCACCCATTTTATATAAGCCATTGATCTGGTTCTCAAAAGAGGAAAGCTGGCTAGAGATTTTCAGGCAGTAGTAGATGCTAGCCAAGCACAGAGAGAGCAGTTTTCCAAGATAGAATATTATTTTTCAAGATCTTTTTAATTTTTTTTCTTTTTTTTTTTTTGTCCCCCAAATAGTAGCCACTAATATTTAAGCTTTTCATGTGCATCTACTGGAAGGAGGAAATATTTTTTTTTTTTTTTTTCCCCGTGGTAACAAATACCTGCAGTCCAGCCTGGCTCGTAGGCATCAAATCTCGAGGTGGGGGCATGGGGAGGGACAGGATGTTACTGTTAATAGGGCTATGGTCCTGCAAAACAAAGCGTACTGTCTCTTGTTTTTTTTTTTTTTTTTTTTGGATGTTTGCTTATTTGCTGTACAATTCTGGAGGTTGGGGTAGTGCTGGAAAAGGAGGAAGCCGCACATGGTGTTTGTCCCTTCCACCACGGCAAATGCGCGGTGGTGCGTTTGATGCAGAAAGTTTGCAGGAAGGTCTCGCGGCTTCTGGGAGATGCACCCCTTTGAAAGTCACCCACGAGCAGTTTATCTAATGGTTTAAAAAATAAACTGACTAGAAACCTATTATTCAGTGTGTGCATGTGTGTATATGCATACACACACGCTGACACATAAATATATATATAAATATTGAACGAACATTTATTTATTGTAAAGCCCTTCAGAAGAACCTTCTTATGGTTTCAATGTGGTATTATGTTAAATTCTCTTTCTCCCTCTCTCTGTCTCACACATATGTGCAAACTCACTGTTACATTTTTGTGTGTGTGCTAGAATAGCTCTTCCCTTCCAAAGTAAGGCCGGATCCAAACCTGCTCAAAACATGAGGATTTTTGGGTCTGAATTACTATTTCTGGCCTCATTCTTTTTTTTTTTTTTTTTTTTAAATTTGTTCTTAATTAGAGAATGGGCCGCAATTTATGTGCATTATTATTATTATTAATTATTATTATTATTGTTATATTTAAACCATGGGCCTCATTTTCCTCCTTTTCACTGGTGTCTCTGTCTCCATTGACCTCGCTGGAGTAACTCCACATTGCACTGGTGTGAGAGGAGAATGAGTCCCTAGATGCAGAAGAGAGGGCGGTGTTGGCATCAATATCATTGCGGAGAAAATGCCTGGGTCGGATGGGATAGGGTAGCCTGGTGTGTTTGGCAGCGGGGGCGAGAGAGAGGTGGGTGGGCAATAAGGCAGATTGTCAAAGCTTGATTAGAGGAAAGAGGCAAAGAGTGAATGAACTACTGAGTGAAAGAGCTCTTCTGTGTATTATAACTCACGCACTGAAGCCTGGATGCTTTCTGTAAGTATTTAAAAAAAAAAAAAACAAAACCCAACAAAAAAACACAAAAAACAAATTGTATTTATGTTAATGTGGATATATTACTTGCCTGTTATATATTGTAAATAGCAAGGTTTATTCTCCTGTGGTTAAAAAAAAATATAAATAACTAAATAGTAGCGAGGCACATGTGTTAAATGTATAGGCAGTGTATAAAATATACTAACACTCTGAAATCAGGAGAACTTGTCTTCTTGGCCTTTTGACCTAGGGTGGTAAAACATATGTGGGTTATTTTTGTTCTCCCCCCCCACCGCGTTGTGTGTGTTTTGGGTGGGGGGGTGTTTAGTTCCAGCTTTTTCCAATGTTTGCCTTATCTTTGGAAAAAAAAAAAAAAAGTGGGGGGAGAAAGCCTAATTTTGGAAAAGTCCAGTGGCCCTTGAGTAGGATGAAGCAAGTAGCAGCTGGTAGAAAAGATGTCAAACCCTCTCAAACGCTTGACCTGGGTTTTCTGCTGGTGATAGATATGCGTTGGAATTGAATTAACCCGTGGAGCAAGAGCTTCTGCTTGTGCTACTCCATACGTGAGTTCAGAAAACCCTAGATAAGAGACCCTGAAGTTCTTTATAAAACATTGGGTAGGGTCCTGTAAAACCTTTTTTATTCCAGCTGTATGAAACTGGATTTTTCCAGAGGGGCTAATTCTACCACCACACCATTGGATCTCCAGTGCAATTCAAGGAAATTGCTTGTTTTTGTAAAACTACTACAAGAGTGGGTTTGGGTCCCTGAATCTTTCATGGTGTCATTTCATTATTAAAAAAAAGTGCAAAGCAACTTTTTCCCTTTTTCTTACCCCCAGAGAAACAGTTTTTTGCAGCAGATGTAACTGGAGAAGGACGGATGGGTGTAGGGGAGGTCTCTGGTTTCTGATCCCCTTTTCTGATCCTCCTGTCCCCCCAAAAGTTTCAAAGTGTTGGTTCTCCTAAGCTGATCCAGCAAGACTTGCAGGATCAGTTTTGGGGTGGGGGGGTGCAACCATTATTTATATAACTTTTTTATTAATTTTTTTAAAAGAGAAGTTAGCTGATGGAAGAATATTTTTATTGAATAGTGCATTTAGTTATGTCAGAAATATAAAAAAATATATATAATATTTTTGTAAACAAGGCAAACTGAAAATGTTTGCTGTTTTATATTAGAATTTTCTATTAAAAGAAATAAAAACCCACACAAATAATTGTTGCACCCGTCATCTGTTTTTTAACAAGCTTCTATTCTGTGTGACTGACTCATATATGCCGGATGTGGAGACATGCAAAACAAGTCCTAAACATTACATTCTCATTGTCTTCCAGCTCTCAAAAGACTCCAGTTGGTGAAACAATCAGTGTTTAATCCAAGGGGCTTTTTTTTTTTTTTTTTTTTTTAATTCCTGACACTAAAAATGATTTATGAAGAATCAGTAGCTTGTAATTAAAATACGAAAACCTACCCTGAAACCTCAAGCTCACCCTTTTTAGTTGTGCATCCTGGTCTTGAGATGGGTCTGGATGGAGGAAATCTGAAACCTATTCACAATAACTAGATATTTGCCATTGATCTCAGTTGGCTTGGGAAGAATGACTCTTAAAAAGGTTGTTGGGGAGGGGAAAAGTAATCTGAGTCCATGGGAAGGTTAAATGAAGAGGACCAAATGCCAGGCTTGATCTAAACCAAGCAATTTTTTATCTATTTGAATGGGGCAGTGTAAAACTATGGAGCTGGCAACTTGGTCTGCTGCGGTTCAGGAAGCCTGTCGTACACCTTTGGAAGCAGGGGATGAGTTATGGACCATCTGTTTTCAAAAAAGCTTTTGGGATTACTGGTTTGGAGACCTGAGCAGGGGCGAAATAATTTCTGAGGATTTTTTGTGGTCGGCCAGCTCGTACACATCTGCCTTCCTTCAGCCCAGGTCTTGAATTTCTTTGTTAATTGTTTTTCAGCTGCCCTCTTTTAGCCAACACATGAGGAGAAATTAAGTTGGTTTGGCTTTAGTAGGGTTGGATGAGAACCCAGATGAAGGGACAGATTTCTCAAGGGTACTTTCATGGAGTAGATGCTTCTTAGGGTAATTTTCTGGTGGATTATAGTGCCTGTGAAAAATTCCTCAGTTGATGTTGCAGTAAAATTAGGTCTGTTCTGTACTCGATAAAACAGGTGCAGCAAAGTTCTTTGTTCCTGGTTTATTCAGCTCTATGCACATCTGTTGGGTTGAGTCTGGCTTCCATGGTCAGCTCGTCCTGACTTTCAGTTTTCAGGTTGCTAACTAGATGATGACTTTTGGAGAGCAACATTTTCCTGCAGGAGAAATAGTGCCTTTTTAAAACCATTACTGCCTATGTAACTTGAAGGCGGTTCAATACGGCACAGGATCAGGCCTGTAGAAATCTGGTGATAAGCAGTCAAGCTTAGGGCCATGAATATTACCACTGAATAACTTTTAAATCTATTTTTTGCTGATGAACGTTGGATTTGATGAAACTATTTACAAGTTCCAGGAAGCCCCAGGAAACAGAATATCTCTTAACAAAAAAAGGGGAATCTCTAGCATTTGTGGCTGGGTAGGACAAACAAATAGATATTGTAAGCACAATTTAGCTCTGGCATCATTGTAGGCTTTTTGTAACTACATTTCTTCAGGGGCAGGAAGTGAGTAGAGTTAAGACCATAAATGATTCAGACACAAAAAATTCAGCAGGCTATCAAGGTACACATCTGAACAATGAATTTTTCCCAGTTGTTGCTGAATGTTTTCAGAAATGGGTAAAACCCTTCTCAGCAGCATTTGGCAAGGTTACCCAAAGGAACAGGAGATTTGTCCCTCACCCAGTTTTCCCTTTCATCACAGAGTTGCTCAGGAAAGTTGGGAGAGATGCTGACATGCTTGGCATAGTGGGGCATTTGCAATGGTCCTGGAGTCATCTCCCCTTAGATAAGGAGCCCGTGGTCTGCAATCAGTGTAGGCACCTCTGGAAGGTGTTTTGGCCCATTTGGAGGTGCCAGTTTCTCCCTGCTGAAAATAGAAGGGGATAAAGACATAGACACCAGGTTAATAGAGATTAATAGAGGTGGGGATGAATTCAGGAGTAATCAAGGTATGTGTGGATAACCCTGCCAGCTCCCCTTGGGCATGGACCCATCTGAAATAGTGATCACAAAACTAGCAAGGGAATTTTCCCTTGTTCCACCCCAGTCTCTAACAATGCCCTTTGAGGCCTGAATGTAAAGTCTAGGATTTGTTTTGCACACTTGGGATGGCATTTCCTTTTAAAGGGAGGTGGGAATACTAACATGAAGGATTAGTATTGTTCTTTTGTTTTTCTTTTTTTTTTCCAATGTCTTATGGGAGCCTAAGTTATTTTTCTCTACCTCATATGTACAGCTTGTAGGTATAAATCTGATTCTGAGTGACTGTTGAGAATGTATTTAAGTTATTTAACATCTTTGTATAACAAAAAAGCCAGAACAAATGAAACAATAAATGTATTTTAAATTATACTTGAAGTGTTGCTCCTCTTTCTTCGCATCTGTTGAAAAAGGTCTATGTTCCGTGGCTGTGGGGAGACCCTGTGCCTCCCTCAGCACTACTCCTGACCTCTGGTCCTGGAGCCAGCGTGTCCCTTTGGCTAATGGAATCCTTAAAAGACTGTAGAGCCTGGTAGAGTGGCAAGTGTGTTGCCTAGATGAGTAGGATGGTGTATTTCCAGCCTGAGATCCTCATATGCTTTGGGAGGGCAAAATGATCCCCATTAATTGGTTGGGTGGTGGTGATCCTCATCTGTTTGTTCCCGTTGCAGCCTCCCCCACTTTGAAAGCCCCCAGGCTTTCAGGGGAAGGGATGCTCACAGCCTTCATAGGAGAAAGTGTTCTCCTTTTCTCTCTGCAGTAATTATGCCGGCAGAAAGCAGAGTCAGCAGCTCAGGAAACAGGTCCTTAACAAGCCCAGCCTTGGCAACAGTTAACACTTGCCAAGTGAACTCTGAGATCTGTCCATCTTAGGTCCTTGAGCTGGCCCTCCAGTCACAGCCAACGCAGTGCCTCAGCAGTTTAAAAGTAGTTGCCCCCGTAGTGTTACTGTGAGCTGGAGAAATGCCTCTACGCCAATTTTGCATGATGATGGAGTGACCTGACTACAGCAAGGTCAAAACCCCCAGATTCCTGCTCTCCCCCGCCTCAGATCCTCTACTCTTCCAGTGAAAAAGCTCACAAAGTACGATCTGATTCAGGACTGTTACAGAGTGCTCTTGTTTGTGCCAGTTGCTGTGCCAGTGTTTTGCGCAATACAATATTATACAAGCTCAGGAGGCTGATGAATTCCATCAGCTTTTCATGGGATTGCATTAGTCATCATACTCTGCTGGAGAAGTCATGATACCTTGGCAGAATGTCACTGTCATGATGTGATTGCAAAGTTACTCTCATCGAGTAACTGGCTGGAGCTCAGAATAGGGAAGGCGCGGCCAGATTTAGTCTGGCTGAACAACAACAATTAGAAAAATTGTCATTATCCCAGGCTACATATTGTCTTGCTTGATCAAATGCCTTTTTCGTCACAATGACCCCTGGAGCTATTTAGCACCTAAAATTCATTTCAGCTGAGCTTTAAATAACCAGAGCCTGTTGCTGTTCATCTTACAACCTACTAATGACTCAAACATGGCTGATTTGGGTTTGAGAAACAGCATGGTGCCCCCGTACGAGGATATATGCAATGAGCTGCTGCTTCTGTGGACCACAGCTGTGGGATGGTTCGCAGATGCTGCTTTTTATGTGGATGAGGAGAAAACTTAGAAATCAACCAGCAGCCACCTGAGGTCCAACTGCTAAAGATGTTTAAAGCAAGCAAAGAAACAACCCAACCTAAAACCTAGCCCTGGAGGAGAGAAAACTTGTGGCAGAAAAGATCTTACTGAGATAGCAGGTGGTGGACTATTAAGTAAGAGGCTATTTAGATTCCTGGGCTATTGTTTGTTGAGGCAGGCAACCAGGCACAGGCAATCCTTGCCATCTCCCTCAATGGTCAAGTAATCATGTTAATATAAAGCATCTTCATGGGGTAAGAAAAAGCACATAACCAGTAATGGCAGTTCAGCTGGCAGGAGGTAACTTCCTACCCTGCGGTAACTTAACGGCTTTCATGCCTGTGTCCAGGTACTCCTTCTCAATGGTTTGGCACCCTGTTGAGGCAGCTAAGTGTGGTCCAAATGAGTCAGACAAACAGACAGCCAACCCAGGTTGCTTGGCAGGCTGACTGAGCATGTGATAGAAAAACTGAGCTTGGAAAGAGCTTTAGCCACAGCTGCCCTTTCAGTGTACCCCTGATAGACTTCTGTACATCCCAGGTTAGACTATTAAACAAGGGCTACTGTGTTCTTGATGGTGTGCTGGAGGACTTTGAAAGCTCTGGCTTGTATCTTCAAAGTGCTTCACAAAGTCAGAGTTGGCTATCCAATACTTTCCTTCCCATGCATATAAAATTCTGTATTTATTTTACCTTCCAATCTCATTTTTGCCTGTGGTGCAGCAATTGCACCTAGGCCTTTAACCAACCTTTAAGAGATGGTTCCTCAGTACTTTACACAGAATCAGCACTCTCCATCCTCAAACAGAGATGATGGTATCTTTATCCAGTATCATGCTGATGTTGGTATGGTGTTGCACTGTTGCACTCCTCACAGTTTATCATCTGCAGCATCCACCCAAGGAAATGTTTACTAAATCAGTGAGAATCCTGCACAACCAATGCACCTTCTGCTTTGGTTTTTCTTTGCCCCTTCTTGTGATGAGAAATATCAACACCAAGCTCTGAGGAACCAAGCAGATACTTTGGCTGATGTTTGCTCCAGGTAGTTTTAAGCTAGAAGACTGGATGATGGGACTGGAGATGGGGATCCATGGAGCTACCTCTGGTCTACCTCCCGTCAAATCCTGCAGCATACCTCTCTGCCTTCTTCAGCTTCCCAACTGACCTTGCATTACACTTCCTGGCAGTTGGGTAATGAGAAATCGCAGGCTTGAAACCTCACAGCCAGCCTCCGCCAGACCTTTAAAGAGCTGCTAATGTGAGTCGTAAAGCCGCAGTAGCCTAGGATGTAACAGCATTTGGACAGCTGTTCCCGCAGAGGAAGTGGGTGAAGCTAGAATGCGTATTGTAAGAATTTGGGATTAAAAAAAAATAAAAATCAAATGAGAGACTTCATCTCCAGAAAAATAAAAGAGGTTTCCTTCCCCCTTCTCTCCCATTGCTTTCCTTAAGGCCACTGCTAGTTCTTTGCAAGAAGGTGGTTTCAGCCTGCATCTGTGTAGCAGGCGAGCATGAGAACTGAGTAAAAACCATAAAATAATAGAGGTGCCTTTAGCTTAGAAAGAAGTAAGGACTTGCCTGAACCTCTTACAAGCTTCTAGCTGCACATCTGAGGAATGTGTTTTGTGTGGAACTGTGTGCGTAATCTAGCTAGGAAACTAATAGCTGAGCATAGACAGGAAAGAAAAAAAAAAGTAATACAGAATGAGGAGAAAGAGAAAGAAAAAATAACAAGGGGACAAATTTTTACAGAGCTTCCTCTTAAATGTGCATGAAAGATGAGAATTTGACTGGTACTTGGACAAAAATAGTCATCAAGAGAAGAGATGGGAGAGTCGGGTCCCAGATATTAATTCATCATCATCATTAACATAGCTCAGACTGTGTAGGTGCTTTTGAATGTCTCATCGTAGAGGTCCTGAGTTATTTAAGAGACAGATGCGATGCCTACTCTCTGTCAGTCTAAATGGAAGTACAGACATATAGTCAGAGAGGTGAAAGAGGGCTAGAAAGAAGATGTGACTTGCCCAAACTCATAGCTTGGTCATTTTGTGACCAAGAATCAGGTAGTGGTAAGTGCCCTCAACACTATTTGAGATGTGGGGTACCACAAATGAACAGGAAAGAGACACAAATCACGCTACACTTCCATGTTCATATCCTGCCTTTGTGTGATGGGAAGCAGATGGGATAGCATCATGATGGGATAGCAGATGGGATAGCCTAGCTCTCCAGGCTTACACTGGAAGCTGTCTCCTCCACTTCTGCCAGTTACCACTCTTGCAGTGGGAATCAAAGCTGGCTGGAGAAGACGCTAAACATATGACTCCCTAGTGCGCTGTTGGCTACAGCACTGGTGGGCTGTAGCCAGGCTAATAAAGGGTATAACTGCTGTCAGATGCAAAATGGAGCATTTCCCTCAGGACCTGGGATATAGAGACAGTGAGAGGAAGATGCTGCCAATTGCTTGGAAAAGAGGAGGAGCAATTTAATTTTCTACATCCTCTCCCAAGTCATCTCTGCTTCTACTTCCAAGAGTCACAGTGTCAGTATAGGCAATGGATTAGACTTTCTGGCTACATCTCCACTAGTTAATTAAACATAGCTCTCACACTGATGCCACCTGGCATAAAATAGCCCACATCTAACCTATTAAATACTCTTGCCTTCCAGAACAAGGTGGCTCTGTGCAAAATATCTCCTGGGAATGTCCCTTGGCCCATGCTAACTCTTGAACCATGCCCAGGAATTGCTTGGGAATGTGCTTTTACCTGAGCCAGAAACACGCTGGGGATTTTCTAATATTTTAACAATATACTCGACCAAGTTCCAATGCCCAGGAATGTTCCTTGCTGCTCTTTAAATCCACTAAAATAGATGCAGAAATTCAAGTGCTCTACAAATAGTTCTCACACACTAAGTCCGGAGTATTTATTGGTCAGTTCTGTCATTCTGCTAGTGGGGAAACCACATCTCAGGGAAGGTTGGCCTTCCTGGCTGGCTAAAGGAAGAAACAAGTCCATCACAGCTGCTCCAGCACATCAGCCTCCAGGTACCCCGAAATGATTTCTGTAGTGGTGAGTAACTATAACTAGACCTCACAAAATCATCAGGTTTTGGATAAGACATGGCTAGACCTTGAAAAAGACCTCATGCCAAAAGACAGCCAAAGTGCTTATCACTGTTTGTAGGCCCTGCATAGCCTTCTCCTGGTTCAATCAACATGCTCAAGGACTGAACAGCCACAGCTTGTTTTAATTATTTAACTGAGGTACCTATAGAAGGAATGTAGGTACTACAACTTCCACCTCTAGTTAATGGAGAGATAATCACTCCTAGAGAGTATCAGTGAAGGTAAGTAGTGCCTCTCATGTCTCTTTCTCCATTGACTGTTCATGCTTTGAGTTATCTGTATGTGTGTATACATGTGTCTGTGATTGTGGACATACATATTAATATTCACATGCCTATAAATTTAATGGCTGGCAGCGTTTGCTGCAAGAAAACCAAACCAAGGGACTGATACAAAACCTTCTGGAGTCAATAGAAAGACGCTGATGGGCTCCAATCAGTGTGAAATCCCTCATCCACATAACTGATATTCATGACTGATATTCTAATACTAGAATTCAAGTCCGGAGCCTGTGTTTCAGTTCATTCTCCACCTCTCCTTCAATAATGAACTACTTAGATGAAGTCTCTGACAATAGCTCCAGTTCTCTAAGATGACTCTGGCCAATAGCTCCTGCCTTAAAGAGCTTGATATTGCATCAGGTAAGGCAAAGGGAAGGGTTTCAGAGCTCTGATTGTTTGGGGCCTTCTCCACATTTCTAGGCTATGCTATCTCTGTCTTCCAACACCTTCAGCTCCTGCTGGCTTTAATAAGAATTTAGCCTTAGCATCAGAGTGACACTTCTGTCCTGGCTATGCTTTCATCTATGGGTTTCTCAGCTTCCCCAGGCAGCGTTATTTTCCAAGGTGCTAATTGCAAGGGCACTTATCATAAAGTATCACTCATTTCTCCCCCACATTTGCATGGAAGAATTCTTCAAGGGATTATGCTCATTACAGCAGGACCAGGCTCTCTATGAACGATGTCCCAGGAGAACTGGCAGTCTGTTGGGAGGGCTGAGGGAATAAAAAGACAATAAAGGTGGTTCAGCACTGAGGTGTAAAATGTAGGGACCTCCAGCCCTAGGGGATCCCCCAACATCGTGCTGAGAAAGTCTACCAGCTAACCATACCTGCTGATTCTGACAGAAGGACAGAGGACTGCATGTCTGAGATGTCACTGCTTTTTCTTCTCTTTTTTTTTTTTTTTTTTTTTTTTTGGTAAGGAATAAAGATGAAAAAATGCGATTAGTTACTTCTAACAAGGTAGCACTTAAATTGAAGTATTGGACACAGCTAAAAAGGAAAAAAAAAAAAAAAAAGCATAAGGAAGAGATTTGTGGCACAACTGGGTGGGCTTTACCTGATTTGTTAATTTTAATCTTGATTAATGTCACAGACTGACAAACTATCCCAAGAATCAAGACTGGTCTGCTAGCATGTCTTCCATGAGCAACCTCTCTTGTTCTTCTGTTTATTGTCTCCTGAGGCAAGGAAACCTCAACAAAACCAAAGTTTTCCCTTCCCCACGTGTGAATGACCTCATTTGTGCCCGTTAGCCTTTATTTATTCCTTGTGACAGGTCACCTGGATATGTACCCAGCTCAGAAGCACAAATTGGCTGTGCAAGGACACAGTGAGGAGAGAGTATATTTATAACTGAGTTTTATTTCTGGATTGCATTGGCTATTAACTTTGAATCTACCCTCTTTTAAAAAATCTACTTCTACTAGCTGACATTTGGAAAAAGCATGAAAAGGCCGTTCTTATCTTTGAGATGGGCTGCCCAGAGCATCCAAAAAAAGCCCTGGACTAATTGTGGTCTTACCTAAACCATGCTTGGTTGACTCTTCCATGATTCCCTCTCCCAGATGGGCTGGTTCATCTCAATTACTACAGCTGTAATTGCACTGAAATGTTATTAGTCATCTACCGTCAAGAGAAATTACTTTACAGACAGTCAAATCACTTGTTTCCTAATTTCCAGCTCACAGCAGAGTGTGCGTGGAGGCTGCATACAACACATAACAGCACACGTGATTTGGCATGAAGATGCGTGTCTTAAATTGCTTTTCCTTCATGGGTCATCACATTAGAGGTGGTGGAAATCTTCAATCAAGCAATCCGATGTACTCTAGTGGGTGCCTCATGCTGTTAATTCCTTCAAGGATAGTTAGTGGTGCCTCTCGGTGAAATGGAAACAATTATAAATATTGGATAAGTGAAAGGAAAGATGGCAAATGCCTGTTTTGTGCAGATCTGGTTGGTTCTAGGCAGGGAAGTCAGCGGTAGTTTTATTGTGGCAGTAAATTGCGTTGTGAATTGAAAACGCTGCAGTGGAGTGATCCGCAGTGCGAGGACTTTGCTGTGGAGAAGCTGGTGGTACCAAGCAAGCTTTGCATTACCTGATGGAGGGAAGGTTTCCACTTTCACTTGTGGCTTGAAGCTACAAAGGTGGGGAGAACAAGGCACATGTGAAGTTTTCTGAAGCTTCAGCAAGGTTTGGTGACAGAAAATGAGCTGGAATGGGTTATTTGAACAGCACAAAGAGGCTACTGGTGCTAGTGACTACAGCTGACTGGACAATTTTTTGGGTTTATTTTTTTTCATCCATGCAAAAAGCAATTTTTTATTGGAAAACTGAAAAAGGATAATTTTTTAAATTAAAAAATGCAGCTGTGATGATTCATGAAAATCACATTTAAATTGCTTTTATTCCCCTATAGGCTGGTCTACTGGTCACTCCAGCCTGCCCTGATGCATGTTCCTCCCCAGGGACACTGTGGGAGATGAATTGGCTGGAGAACTTGGTCTGCATCTCAGAACAGGGAAAGGAGACATTTGAGCTATAACTCTCAGAAGCTAGAGTGGCGGGGGGAGGAAAAGGATTTTCAGTGCATGGCAGTACAAAGGAGGGGATGGCAGGGAGGAAATTTGAAGAAAATAGCAATATTTTCCGTGGAATCAGAAGATATTTGAACTGTATTGAAACCAAAATTCTCCACTGAAAGCAGGTATTTGTGGGGATATTTTACCCATGGTTATCTGCAGGTAAGAGGACCCTCAGAGAAGATCATCAGTATAAGACTGAAGTGTCCTGATTGTAACTGTTGGCTCCTGTTGCCAAGATCAGCTCAAGGCCAACCTTACCTGCACCACCTCAGTTTTTCATCTCACTCGCCTGATATCATTGAGATATGGGATGCGCTGGAGCACTCTCAGAAGTTGGAGGTTGTTTACATGTGAATCCATATTTCAGTTGTATTTTGGGATTCTTCATTCCTGAATCCTGACAGAAATCCAGAGCCCATTCTATCAGGTTATACCCACTTAAAATGCAAAACAAATGGCCGTGTGGAAGGCTTTATAATTTAAGTATTCAAGAGTTATAGAACTGAAGATATGTTCCATATTTTAGGAATTATTTATTATTAATCAGATATAATATTTTTTTCTGTTCGTTTCTTCCCAAATAAGCATTTTGGAACATTCTTTCTTTATGCAGGGCTCTTAGTTCACTATTTAAAAGTATCTGACTGGTACATTTGTTGTAGGAATCACTAACGGGAGGAAATAGATGCTGTGATATACAGTTAGTCCTAATTGCTTTGATTGGGGGGAAAAAAAAAAATCTGCCCTTGTGAAAAACATTAAATCTGAGTAGATATCAAAATGCAACTTTTTGCTAAATGCCCCCCCATTCCTCCCCCCAAATGCTCTGTCAAGCCTTTCTCTCACCTGAGCTGTAGTTCAAATAGAGCTTATGGGAATTACCATAACTGGCAAAGATGCTTTGGAATTGATGAGCAATTACTGACTTGGTTATTTCCAAGCATCTTGTCCAATTTTGGAGTTAGGGGAGACAGTGCGGTTCTGGTACTTCCTCTCTTGGTTTGGAAATGCCCTCTACGCTGCCCTCTGCTCCAGGAGAGAGCCAAACGCAGATTTCGTGTTACACCCTCGGTGCCTCGCTGCTGCTCACATCGTCACCTCTCCCTTCCCGAAGGGATCTGCCCGGGTGGGTGGAGGACACGAGCTGCAGCAAACTGCCCTGTAGATCCTGATGGGTGGAGGTTAGATTGGGACATCTGCTTTGCTGGTCTCCATATGGCTTTAGCTTAATATATACTTGGGCGGTTTACGGAATATGTTGGATTCCAGCCTTTTTGGAAGTGTTGGCAGCATGGCTTTGCCTCCCCCCCCCCCTTTTTTTTTTTTTTCTTTTTATTTCTTCCTCCTCCTCAGTGCTGTATTGTCTCTATAAAGCTTCATCAGTGTTTCTGAACCTGGCATTAGCCCTCTATAGCTCCTATAACTTCCTACAAAGGCTTCACTTCTCACACCCTGATGTTTCTCATACCAGTGACCTCAGCTCCTGGCATGTATAAGCCAGGCCTGTTACTTGTAAGCTAGGGGAAGATCCCCAAAGGATGAATGCAGCCTTCCCAAGAGTATTTTCAGCAACGATAAATAACAGTATTTGTAATCAGGTTTATGTTAGAAGTCAAAGTATTATGCGCTTGGGGCTGTAGCGTCTTAATTAGCCATGAGCCAGTACTAGGAGTCTTTGCCAGATCATGATTTTTGATAATTTTTGATGTTTAGAAATTAGATATTTAATATGTAGGAAAAAACATGGAGAGTTTTTAATGATTCTTTTTTCTCTCTGTTTTCTCAGGAAATATATTCTGTTATATGTTTTAAAATATCAAATTTCTAGTATTCAAAAAAGAGCTGTAATTAATTCTGGCTTTTAGGGGTGTGATGCTCTGCATTTGGTCTGGAACTACTGGGATTTTCTTTGCTTTCTTCTTTCTTCTTGGTCTGTTTCTTTCTCTTTCTTTTGTTCTGTCTTTTGTTCTTTTTCTTTCCTTCGCTCAGAAGGTACCATAGCAAAAACAGGCAGACAATGATGTTGCTGTTCTGATTGTTGTAGCTGGAGAAATTCGTGGTAAGGCCTGGTCTGAGCTGTATTTTGGACCTGGAGGTGACTAAATCCTGAAGCTATCTTGATCAAGATTTCTTATCTGACTCATTCAAAGGGTGAAGGCTTTGAAGGGTCCTGGACTAATACAATGCTATCTGGGCATGTCTGTATCTTTATCTTTTTACAGCTCCTTATTACAGTCATTTCAAATATACTGATGGAGCTGAAGGTATCTTTACCACCAGCGCAACTTCCACTCCATGTGAGAAGGAAAGCAGAACAGGTGAGACACTTCAGGTCATCTCAAAGGACATGCGATGCCTATGATGTCAGGGCAATTGCGTTCAGCCTTGGACCTCCTAAATGCCAAGCTAGAAGATACGACTGCTCTAACCACACTCAGGGAAGACTCTTGATGGACTTTTGTGTTCTTTGACAGTCAGGAGTGATTCAGCCCCAAGGCAAATGCTGCAAAGAGCTGTCAGCTGTTCCTGACTGCCAGCCCAAGGCTCCCTTGGCTTTCTTGCTAAGTGCCTCCTTCCCAGCTGTGACTTCCCCACCGTACCACACTTGCCATGTGAGTACGCAGGAGACTGGATTTACTGAACTATGCAGTGATGGGCACGGAGTTCCCACCTCATGAGAGGAGGCAAGCCAATGCCATGCAGAACGGGGGGCACTCATGCAAAATAGCAGCAGCAGAAACTGAATCCCTGTCCCCTTGGAGCCCAGTCCGATGACCACAGCAATAGCCTGAATGTCCTTTTTGCCACCAGGTGGAGCTGGGAGAGAGCTCCTTGGAACGGGCCAGCTGACACCACCACCCTGGGACGATTGCACAATCCCTGTGGCTAACCGAAAAGAGGATTTTTTTTTTTGTTTGGTTGTTTCCCCACACACGCACACCCAGCCTAGGAAACTCATGTCTGTCTTACTGAGAAATTTCCTCCCAAGAATCAAAGAAGGGATGTTTGGGTGTGGTTTCGTTTTCAAAGAACGAACTCCTGCCGAGATGTAAATCAAGCCATTGCAACTAGACCTTGGCATGGCTGACCGTTGGCTGGGAGGAACAGTTAATGCAATGCTGTTGTTGCTGTTTATCTCATGCACAACTGTTAGGTCGGCTCCTTGCTCCTGCCTGTGGTCACCTTGCGGCTTGGGACTGCCCACCCAGGCTTGCTGAGAACAAGGCTGGGTTCAATCTGGTCTCACAGAGCTTCTACTTGCATCCCTTGGTAGCTGCTCAAGTGACGGCTCCAGCGATGCTGACCGCTTCTGTTATTTCAGCCCTCAGCCAAAGTGCGTGGAAATGCTCTGCTGACGCATTTTCCCCATCTATAAGAGGCTCTTAACCACATAGACACTGAGACAACTTCTCCCACTTAACAGCTTATAGAAGCCACTTAAAGTACCCTGCCTTGCCTCTCCTTTCTCTAGGCTGTATATTTTGCCTCCACCTACACCACAGTGGTTGTGTCCAGTCTGATGGTCACACACAGGCCCAATTTTCATGCAGAAAATCAGATGTGGCTATTCTCTGCTGGCCTCATGAGCCGCTGCTTTGTGACTTTCACCCTGGTGTTCAGGAACCTTAATGAGACTTAATATTAATGTGCATTATTGGCAGGGGAGATCTATTACATGAGGTTTGCCAGGTCTCCACAGATGAAGTCAGCTCATATCTGTCTGCCCCAAGACCATGCTGGGGAGGTCAGATGGTAAAGGGCCATGAGCTGGAAGTCATTTGAACAGATGAACATGACGCTGTATCTGTGCTAATTTCTACTGCCTCTGAATGGGGCTTATGCCATGAGTCACATCTGCTGTAACATGACTATTTGGGGCCCAGAAAGGACACGATTCATCTGCAGCAGGTCAGAGTATGGGTCCATTGCTTGTATGTGCTGTTAGGGGCTCATTGGATGGATGAGGGCAAGCAGTTCAGCAGGTTGGATTACTGTTTGTAGCCAGGATTGTGGTGCTATGGTCAGGCCGTTCATAGTCAGGAGTTCGAGAAACCAAGGGTGCATCCAAACTAAGGTTCAGGGCAGGAGGATGGCTCTCATGTTAAACTAAACCCCATGAAATAAGGGAAGGTGATAATAAAGTGTAAGGCAAAGAAAAATCAGGGTTCTGGGACAGACCAAAGGTCAGAAAATACATTACACAAGGTCAGGACCAGGAAACGGCGCAAGTATGGCTAAGGCAAGGTCAGGAGATCACTCAAACATCCACTCTTTGCTCATCCATGTTCTGCCCAGGCAAACCTCCATTCTTGTCTGTGTAAAGCAGTGGCAAGTTCATCAGCTGATGGAGAAGTGATGCACAGACAGTTGCATGGGTCTGGTCTGCACAGGTCCTGAGTAACTTGGTGCCCTGGTCTCTGACGGGGTGACCCTACCCTGACCAAACACCATTTGGCTGGCACACAGGGTCCAACAACTCACCTGCTGCTCATCTGCATCTCCTGTTTTTACTTTGGACTTAATATGAAATAACAGCGTAGGTGATTTCTTGCCCGAACTGAGTCCTGTGTGATCTCTGCTCCAGACGCAGGCAGAGCCTCAGCTCTTGTAACTCGTGGAATGAGACAAGTCATTTGGTGGCTTGTTTTTATTTTTTTAAACTGGACTGACCCTGAGATCTCTTGACTTCACCTCATACTAGACAGTTCCCCTCCCTGTTTTTTTTATTATTATTATTTTTATTCCAGCAGGATTTGCTTTCCTTTTGTTATATTCTTTAGTGCTGTTGAACTTTAGTACTCAGTTCACAGGCTTTCATCTGCTTCCTTCCAGCTCACAGATTCTCTTAGTGTAAAGAGATGGAAAAGGAGACCTCTGAGGTGGAGCTGGGCTCTAGGAAATGGCTTTTGGGGCTTTCCTGGACTTTGTCTCTGGGCTGCAGACCACCAGTTTTCCTGTTTTACGCATTATGGTCATATCTTGTGGCAAGAGTCCAAATTTTGCAGTAATAAAAACACTCAACTTTGATTTCATCTAAATTACATTTGGGGGACACTCTCCTCTGATTGCATATAAGGATGGTACTTCCTTCATCCAAAATAACCAGCATATTTCAGATGAGCTTGCAGACAGGCTCTGCCTCACATGTGCAATGCCCTGACCCCCAACTTTCTGGTGCTTACACACCAAGCAGGGCTGATTACCTTCACCCATACCCAGGGAGTGCTGGCAGCGATCGCTTCTGGAGCAGAAGTTGTGCTGCAAGCAGAGGCTGATCCCTCAGAGGAACCTCTCCAGATGTGACCTTCTCACCCTGCAGCCTGGTCCCAGGCCCCTTCCTGTTAACATGTCTCCTCCATCTGCCAATGCCCAACAAGTCCATGGTGCATGTACTGTAAGGGAGGAGAAGCGAGTAGCTTCTCCTCCCCACCATCTGCACCTCCCCATCACCAGTTCAAATGACCCTCACTGGTGAGCTGACACTGGGTAGAGGAGAGAAATATTTTCTTCCAGGGTATTCACTCGCTCACTTTTATTTACACCCAACCAGTGTGTTTCTATCTTGGTGTGGGTTTGTTGGGGTTTTGGGGGGTTTTGGTTGTTTTTTTTTTTTCACCCAGCTGTGCCATTCCTTCCTCAAGCTGGTTTATTTCTTTTCCATACACTCGGCATCCTTCATAGGGCTGCTGGAAAGGCTTTGCAAGCTAGCATGGAGGTAGCATAGGTAATAAAATACACGTTACCGAATGCTATGCAAACAAGTGAGGTCACTGTGTTTAGTAAATCTGTTTTTCCCTCGACTGAGGATAAAATCTTGTTCTTTCAGAATGCTGGAAAGTCTAACGCCTTCCTTTTTTTCCCTCTCCTTCTTTATTAATTTTTAATTCCCTCTGTTGGTTCCCCTTGTGAGTATCCCACCTATTTATCCAATGCTTGTTATTGTTGTTAGGTAACTGGCAAAGATCAACATCTTGGTGAGCAGTCTCCCAGCCCACAATACTGCCTTTTTCTCAGTCCCAGCAAAGAAGCTGAGGACCTCTAATACCGGCTTTATTTTTGTTGGCACTTTCTAGAGCTGGAGCCACCCAGTCTTTCCCCGCAGAGTGCTTCTCGATCAATACTGAATGGCTGACAGTGCAAGCAGCTTCCCTCTGCAAACAATTATTAATCAATGCTGGGGGGCTTTGATGGCGAAGGGTGTGCGGTAAGGCTTTAAGATGGGAGCGAATGGGAGGTTGCACGATTTGGGTTCTGGCAGAGGAGGGGTACGTGTATGTCAGGTACGTGCTCACACGACCTCCAGTTCAGAGGGATGAACGCTGCCCGGTGTTGGTACCCAGGATCTGATGTCACTTGAATGAGAAAGATTCCTTCTGGTTTTTGAGGGGGTTTTGTCTGGTTTTTTGTTTGGTTTCTTTTCTTTTGTTGTTTTTTTTCTTCCTTTTTTTCCCTTCTCCAATATTTTACAATCCCTATCAAGACTCAATTTTAAGTTCTGCAGTAGCTCAAGCTGTATATTAATGCTTTCTTTAATATAAGGAGTATTTAAGTTCTTAACTGGATAAACATATTTAGAGAACAAAGGGTACAAGAATTAAAAAATCTGAGAAAATAAATAATTCATTCTACTTAAGCACTGTTTGAATTTAGCTATAGGTGCTGTACTGCTCCTGAATGCACTGATTAAAATATTTAAATTACTTCAATTTAAAAGGAATCCTTCACTTGCACTATAATAATTTTCTGTGAAATGCATCTTCTGGGAAAGGAATAGTTGGGAAGTTTATATTCTTGGAGACCAGAAACAAAAAGCACTCTTTTTGACCTTGATATTGCAAAGACCTATCTAAGAGCCAATGGGAAATTTTCTGAAGGAATTTTTTCCTGTTGGAAAAAGCCAATTTGATAAAACTGAAATGGTTTGCAAATGTTTATTCTGATGAACTTTCATTTAAAATAAAAAAAGGTTTTCAGTTTCAGACTGTATTTTCATTTCTATTTTTTATTTTAGGTGCTGTAGCATGTTGGTTGTATAGAAGCAATAAATCCCAAACTCAGTCCAAAAATTTGTCTTTATTGACATGAACATTTTTATCAACTGCAAGTGTCCTTTTCTCTGTGTTTAGTAGGAAATTTTGAAAATACTTAGCTTTCCTTTGGATCCAGACTGGAAAGATATTTAAAAGCATGGGATTTACCACAGAATGGAAAAATCGATTCCTCTCCAGCTACGGTGCTTGCAGGTAACAGGCACTTTATGGTGCTTTTTAAAAAGGATACAGGAACAGATTGTGGACTAGACTTTCCAGGAACGTGGTAGAACCCCCCATTGCTTGAGGAATGCTAAAGCTGATTTGACAAAGCCCTGGAGAATATGTTCTTGAGGGCAATTTGGTATTGGCAGGCAAGTGGATGGGTTGACTTAAGGCATTCTTTATGCTTCCATGAAAGGAGGACAAAATGTTTATTTTGGTTTCAGGGTTTAATAGGTTTGGAGATATTTCAAGCTACTGGAGGCCTCAAAATTAAAGTATTCAACCCAGAGACTTCTCCCTTTTTTTTTTTTTTTTTTTACTTTTTTTTTTTTTTTTTTTTTTTTTTTTTTCAGGAGGACCAAGAGCAATCTGGGCAGTAACAAAACTAGTTACCTACACAAAACCTTTCTCATGTTACACTTTGGGCCACAAAGCACTTTCCGACCTGAAGAATGAGCTTTTATGGGGGAATGTTTTCTCCCCTCCATAACTGCACCATTGAATCTCCTTCAACCTTAAGTCAAATTGACATGGGAAAAGTTTGATCACAGAGGAATAAAATTCCTCAAATGAATATTAATTCTTCGGTTGTTTTCTACAGTAGGGATAGTGTCTCATGGCTTCCTCTTCTTCGTTTCTGTTGGCTGTTGACATTTCCCTGGGGTTTTGCAAGCAGCCGTGTTTTCTTCAGAATGTGAAGACTTTCTTGCCTTTCAGTTTTCCAACTGCATGTCAGAAGGCCAAAGTCCGTGGAAATGTCGACTCAAAGGGGAAACAGGTGATGTGAACTCGCCATGAGTAAGGCTGGAGGGTGGCTGCAGAAGTACGGCATTCCAAGAGTTTTATGTAAAAATGCCGATCTGCTGGAGCATGAAATGACCCTGCTGGTCTTTATTTTTTTTTTTTTCCCCCATCTTTTTATTTTCCTTTCTCTTCCTTTCCTGCCTCTTTTAATTGTGTGTGTCCTTTTCATGCTCAGTGAGTTGTGTGTTTTGGATGAGGAGGCACCTCCTGCTCTCTCATGTGATGGGATTCAAGGACAGGTCCACCAAGAGCATTAGGAGAGCAGATAAAACCTCGGGTAATCTCTGAATCCAAGTGTGAGTCATCAGAAGAGTTGATTTGAAAGGACAGCTGTACTAACATTGACTAAGATGCCTATTAAAAATATTGGCAGTCAAAGAAGGATCACTCAGTATTTGGTCATCCATTTTGGAAATTAGCAAAACAATCCACAGAGATTCTCAATAATATTTTCATGTCAAGATAAGACTTTTCATTTGTGGGTGTTTTTTGCATTTTACGATTTCCTCCCAATTTTAGTCAGGAAATCATAGAAACACAAAATACTCCTCCTTTGGTGGGACTGATATTTGAAACAAAACCAGAAGCCTAGGGTATGTTTTGCAAGTCTAATTATGATTTTCCCCACATGGTTCATTATTCTTTTTATTAGCCTGTGACAAACTGCCTGAGGGTTCTAGGAAACGAGCAGTTAATGCCATATCCTCTGGGGCTCAGTTTGTGGGTGGTTTAGTGCCTGGGTAATGCATTTGGGTCAGTTGTAGCCTTTCTGCCACAGTGAAGAAAGGGAATCCTCAGTGAAGAAGACCTCTTTCCCATGGTACCAAATGGACACTGCAAGATATGCTCCATCTGCAAAAAGCCTTGTGTTCAGGTGTGGTTTTGGGACCACCTCACCAAGTTTGTGCCTGTACATGGTGGTCTAAGCCTGCATGTGTTCTACCCATCAGTAATGGCTTAGGAAATCCACTAAGGTGTCCATTCATTCGAAGCCTTATTACAGCTCAGGTGAGGTGCAATGTTGAACCTCAAACCCTTGAAAACAGGAGGAAGTGGCTGTTTTTCTTGTTAATTCCAGGGTGGGGCATGCCTGGTCCTTCCCATGCCCAAAGACAGGTAGAAATGCAGGGCAGAGGGTCAGGATGACTTTGGCAAGGAAGAACCCTCCAGTCAGATGTCTGGGACCAGGGCAAGCTTCAGGCAAGGGATTTTCTTTGAGTTTCCTTCCAGGGAATCCCAGCCTTCAGCCTCAGTCAGTTGATCCTTTCTGCTTTCCCTATTAACACATCACCCACGCCAGAGCAGGATGCAGCAGCGTAGGGGCTTTGCTGGGTGTCTGCTCACTCCAGAGATGTGCGGGTGTCAGGGCTGGATTCAGTGTGGAGACCTATTGGGACCTATAGATGTAGCATTTCTATATTGGTCCACATTTCCTCACCTGTCTGTTGTGTTTAGGGCTTGTTGGATATAAGGGTTGCTTTTGCTGTTTGTTTGAACACAAAGGATCCTTTTTATGAGACAAAATAATTTTTTATGGGGAAATAATGTTTAACTGAAGTCTTAATTGAAAGGATTAAAAGTGTATTTCCCTTTTTTGCGAGAGCAGAGAGAGGCAAAACCTCTTTTGCTTCTGTAAGGATCTAGTCTCAACATTTCTTTAGCTGAAGCGGTTAAAAAGAGACTGTGTGTATTTTTCCTATGACTCTATAGCCCATTTTTTTCATTAAAACAAGCCAGCAAACAGAAGTTTAAGAAAGAAGGTACTTAGACTTGACATTTTATCACAGCTAGATTTGCTTCTGCTCTGTCAGTGATACTACAGTGGCTCAGCTTTCTGATGTAAAAATACCCTGTATGGACTGAGCTCTGCTCAGTGCACTGAAAGCTCAGAAGAAATGGGACCGCAGACAACCTGTCTTCGAGCTCTGTGCCATCAAGACCTGGCCTGCATGTTTGTGTGAGCCTGTGTGTAAATGAAAGCAGAGAGTGAGTAAAATAATATGAGCAGGAAACCATTTTTCTTTCAAGTACCAGATATGTGCTACTTTTTCTTTGGTGAGCTTTCATGTATTTTACTCTGCATCAAGACAAAGCTGAACTCCATGAGTGCTTGTCACAAAATAAGAGACCTGCAAGCCCATGGCAGAACACCCAAAGACCTGGCACATTTAAGAGTGACCAAGGACATATTGAAATTTGAATTTAGACCTCCCATGTCCAAGATGAGGTGCAGTCCCACACATGAAAGCCACTGGAGGGAAGGTGATGGTTTGGTGGTGCTCATGCCATGACAGCTAAGCCTTTGCTTCATCTTCCCAAGTTATCTTCCAAACAGCCCTCAGTGTTTTTATGTGAATGCTGTAACGTAACGGTCCTGGTGTTGTCCTCACTCTTTCAGAGGAGACGAGCAAGTGGCAGGAGAGATCTGCATCCATTCATTGCCCTTGCCAGTGCTAATACTTAAGGAACGTCACTCTTTCTCCAGAGATGCTTTACATTGCTCTGGCTCGAGCCAGGCTTTCAAAACCTCTCTCCATCCATCCGTGCCTTGCAAAGAGAAGGGAATCTTTCTGCCTTTCCAACCTTTAAGGAAAATAGGAAGAGCCGAATGACTGGTGAAGGAAACCACCAAAACAGAACCAGAATTGCGTTCTTCCCCAAGCTACATACTCTCACTACAAGCTATCCTCCCCCTTGCCACCGTCATACCAGATGACATTCAGATCTACGCTACTCTCTGATGAAAATCCATTTTCCCATAGTACTCATTTTGACAATCTGCCAGCAAAGGTTATTAGATACCATCCATAAAGGCTGTGGCACATTGACCTGTTCTGAGGGAATCAAGTGAAAGCCTATCCCCTCCCCAGCCAGAGCCCACCCAGTGAGAAGCAGGCTGGTGGGTTGACTAAACTCAGATTATTCTGTCCAGAAAACTGCACTTTTAATGGATTAAACTTCTCTGAGTTTTGTGGTCTTCCTTACAAGAAGAAAATGTTGAACTAGTGTATATTTTCATCTTTTGATTCAGAATATTTTTTTCTCCCTCCTCCATGCCTTCTTCCTCTGCTGTTTTTCTGCAAATAGAGAAGTAAATTTTGTTTCCGTGATATTTCTTTGGCTGAACATGATTCAGCACCACTGGCGCTCTAAATCAAGGTAATCAAAATAATCTTGTTCTTTTAATCCATCCACTGGTCCCAACCCTGTGTACTACATATATATTTTTTTTCCCTAAGGTTTGGCTCTGACATCACTGAAATACTTCAGCAAAATATCAGGACTAATGTCAGGAATAAACCATCATTGTTAGTTCCTCCTTTCATCCGAAGCCAAACACCTGCAGCTCTCCACAGGCCTCAGAGAAGACCTCGCTGCCTAGAAATGCCCAAACAGGACTCCTTTTCCAATGCTGTGCTGCTGCAAGAAGTGGATTCATTAACGGAAAAAGCTCAAGTCACAGATTCCAGGAAAACTGCAAAGGTGAAAAAAACACAAACCAACAAAAAACAAAGAGGAGGGCCAGATCCTCAGCTGATGTCAATTAGGAGAGCTCTGTCAATGTCAAAAGCTATCCTGATTTACTGCACCTGAAATTTTGGCCTGGGATCTTCCATCTGAGGCTCCCAGTTGCTATGCAAGGGTGTGGTGTCAGCACTGCTTTTTCTCATGAAGACCTGAAAGTGGGCTCCTGGGTTCGTTTTCCCCATGTCTGCTGATCTTGCTGATGTGCACCAAGGTTTGCTCAGCAGTAAGCAATGCGCTCGCTCTCCCTCTGCCAGCCCACCCAAGCTGCTATATGTTGCTTCCACGAGTGGGAATGGCGGTGCAATGGATTTGCCTCTTGAGAGACTGAGGGGCTGATAAGGGGCATGGGAATTCCACCAGGAAGGCGGGTTATATCAGATATCTGAGACTTTGGTGAGGCCCAAGCAAAATTTGCTTGTGCTCTAAATCTGTTGTTTGCTGTCTGAGTAGCTTTCTCCTATCACTTCCACAGCTCTGTACTAGCTAAACCTACTGGAACACAAAAATTTTCAGGTCAGGTACAATATTTAATACCATACTCACACATTATGTTGGTTAAAGGACTAGGCTGGTATCTCCACATGGTGCCAGATTGTATTATGTGAGGAGACTGGCTGGAACTAAGCATCAGTGCAAGACTCTGCACCATACTCCACTGCTCAGTCAAAGTGTTTCCTAGCTTTGGAGCCTCTTACATAGAAAAGAAAAAACCTGCTGACCTCCATATGACCACTACAGGTGGTTACCACTGTTAAGAACAGAGGCTTTGATGCCTAAATCTTGATATCCAGGAAATTATATATAGAGAGATGCATTTAAAATACATGCAGCTTTTTAAATTTTTTTGCCTGCTCTTCCTGCGTATGGCTGCCTTGAGAATATGAGGTCTGGGAATCAGCAGGAACAGTTAAATTTTACACCCAGTCTCTGTATGCTGATATCGGGGAGACTACATCAATTCCTTGTTTGAAATGTTGGTGTTGGGAAATCACTAAAAGTTCTTGGGAAGTACCCAGCTCGAAGTTTCAAGGAATCTCACTGAGAGGCTATGACTACTATGGCTAACAGAAAAAAAACAAAGGGTAAAACTGGCTTTCCAGCTAACCATTTATTTTCCCAGAGAAGTCCCTTATTAATTTTTTATGGTGCATAAATACCAGAAAACCAGACACCATTAATTAGCGACTGGTTTTGGTGTTCATACTGAACTCAGTTCAATCCAAGCCAAAATGGGATGTTTTAACTTTTTTTTTTTAAGGTTTAGAGAAAAATGCGTATGTGGATAGATTGATTTAATTATTTCTTTAATATTCCTGGGCAAGTCTGGTCCCAATTTAAATTAGTGCTTTTTTTTTTTTTTTCATTCCAATCTCTGGGACCCTCTCTCACAAGATTCTGTTCTTCACATCTCCCCTATGTATTCTGTTGGTAGCTGACACATGACATATAGTGCTTTATGGATAGATACAGGATCTTGAAGAGTGAAGTCCATTTGTCTTAGATTTTGACCCAACATCTATTGACTCAACAGATGTTCTTCCACTGACTTCAATGGGCATCTTTAGGGTGGCGGACAAGAGCCCTTTTGTGAAGTGCCTTGATGCGATAAACACAATGCTGGATGTGCATTCCCTCTCAGCCAACTCTTCTGCTTCAAAAGTAGAAAAAAGGCAGGAGACAACAGATCCACAGCACATCCCTGCCCCATGTCTGCACAGAGGGCTCCAGCAGCAGTAAGCACTTTGGCTGCTAGAGAGTGGCATCGACAACATGTTCTTCCCCTGATATAGGGGTTCTTGGACTTGACCTTCATCCTTCATACCTCACAGGGACTGGTTAGCCAGAGAACAAGTTTGATTGGGCCCCCCTGATGTGAGTCGGGTTTATCATGGGAGACAGAGATTCTCTTGACCTTGATCACCTGGTGTTCAGAGAAGGCATGTCTGATAGACATGGTGACTGTCAAGGACTAATCTGCAGTTTATCTCTTTGCTGTCAGTTGCTGACAGGCTTCTTCCTCATGTGGAGTTTGTTTTAAGGCTTATATGGTAGGCCCATCCATCAAAATAACCAGAGAAATGCACCAAGAATCTGATCTATGAAATTCTTGAACCTGAGAGGATTTGATTGTGATGAGTTATTGGCCATCGGGACTGGTAAAGGATGATATTTCTCTGAGTATTGCATCTGCCAGTAAATCACGCAGAAGTCTAGCTTTTAATCTCTCTGTATGTTGAAAGCATGCCTTAGTTATTGTGTTAACCCTTTTGTTGTCAGACTGTATTTCAGCACTCTTTGTGGAGCTGGACTCTAGCTAGTTGGAGAGCACAGCAGCAGTAGAAAACTAGGGCTTCCAGAGTTCCACAAGAGGTGTAGAAAGGGCATTCAGTGAGAGCTCAGTGCCTAACTCACTTAGGTCCCAAGAAAAAAAGTCAAGCCTAAATATCTAAGCCCAGTTTGGTTTGAAAGCCTTGGAGATTGGACCTACTGGCAGAATCACACAATGGTGGGTATGGCTGTACAATATACCCTCAACCCAATGCAGCAATATGCTCCTGTGGAGACCAAGTCTTGGGTTTGTGTCTAGGTCTTATTGCAGATCCAGCATTTCTGTTTCAATTCCCACAAAGTCAGGAAAAGAAATCCACCCTACAAGGTGTTTTTTGTTGTATCCTTTACTGTCAGGTTTAGTGATAGTTTAGATCGATTACAACTAATGCTGAATTTAGGAGTAAATTTAATAAAAATCTCTCAGTTCGTCTGGAACATATTTGCTCCATTTATGGAGAGGGTTTCGATAGTATGTGGCTAGTTCCAGATGAGAGAACAGCCCATTACCCTAGGCACCATGCATATGGTGACTGATGACTGACAGTAGCCAATTTACAAATTTACTTCCCAAATAGTGAGTTCCTCCTTTTTTGATGACGTGAATGACCTCCTTGATAGAGCCTCTCTACTTCTTCTAGCTAGAGGAGTGTGTATGGTTAGCTGGAAGAGATGGGTAAGGCTAGGGCTGAAAGTTGCAAAGACTTCTTCACTCACAAAAGGAGGTGGTGGGAAGGATGTAGAGGGACACATTTGCTGCTTCACCGTGCTGTGGTATCTTTCATCTCCAATTCTCAGCATCCCACCTCATTCTCACTCCCAGATGTTGTGCAGTAAAGCCATCAACCAATGTTGATCAGTCCATCCAGGTAGGTTTGGTTGTGGGTTTTTTTCAATACTCTCTGCTTAGTGAAATAGTTATTAAATAGGGGCAGCGATTCCAGAAGCCAATGCAAATCAGAGCACAGAAACTCAGTGGACTGAAAGCATTTTGTCTACAGGCACTGCCAACTCTTTTGAATGAGAAGACAAAGTGAAAATTGGAGTTCTGTGTGTTTAGACCACAGAGCTGGGAAAATGGAGTTGACTGAATGTAGGTTGGTGAGAAATGGTGTGAAAATTACATGTCTTCCAGACTCAAGCACAGCTGTAGAGCACCCGAGGGTATGCACTGCTCTGGGTTTCTGCTATTCTTGGCTCTCTTAGTACCTCTTAAGTGGCAGATGACATCTTGAGAGTCTCCATACGTGACATGATCCGTGTGCTCTGTAAAAACTCCATGCAGGATTAACGTGCTGTTTGCTTAGGAGAAAATCTTGAAGTCTTGGAGAGGCTGAAACTCAGTGTCATTCAAGGGAATTCACTCACAGAAGATGCCCGAGTGGAGCACGCAGGAATTTCAGAGCCTTGGGAATGGCTTGTGCATGTACAGCTTGACCTTATGTGCATAGTACGCGTGATATTATACACAGCAGATGAGCCGATCGCACAAGGAATGCTGTACACAGCTTCAGTGTACAGGTTATTACAGGGGGATAAGAGGGGTAAATGGTGTCTCTGGGAACAGCCTGCCTTGCTTTTCTGTTATACACCAGTGATGAATAGTACGTGTGTGGGCACGGAGATCTCTAAAGAGGCTGGTTTATAGCCCAGCGACTTTACCAGTAATACCACACTCTTTTTTCGATGTTTGCCTGAACTCTCTGTTGACATTACAGTTTAACTGAAGGCAGACTGGCTTGTGGCTTAGGAGATCTAGGTGCAAGTCCTGAGTGGGTTTCTGGACAAGCCACTTAAACCTCCCCATGCTGTGGCTTTCCTCTCAGAATTGAAATGTTTTGGTTTAAAACAAAACTTCCTCCCTCACCCCCCCCCCCTCCAATGGTTTTTCCCTCTAGATTTTATATTTTAGATGGAAAATTTCTAAAAGTTGGGTTGGTGTTTTGTTTTTTGGTTGGTTTTTTTTTTTTCTGGTTCCAGTTCCTGTTGGAAAACATTTTTTGTGGAAAACACAACTTTTCCCATAAAGTTCTGAACTCTACAAAAGGAAAGTGCAGTATAAGATCTATTATTCTTGTGGTGCTTTTGGGGTCAGGATGCATTCATTGGTCACGTAGCCTTACCCAGTGTGCTCTTCTGGAATGGGAGTGCTGATGGGAGAGAAACACTCAAGGACATGGTTTTGGGTTTTCTTGGTCTATTTGTTTTTTAAACATTTCTAACCTCTTCTTAAATGCAGGCTTCTGCTCCTTTTTTTCAACTATTTCCAAAGGGAGGAATCCTAAATCTGTTCCTCAAGACTTTTTTTCTATGTGGAAGTACCACACACAGCTCTTATTACCCTCCTTTACCTCTCCCCCTCCCCACTCTTCATCCTCTCCCCCAGATCCCTCCCAAACACTTGGGTTTGGCTCATTCCTGAAGCCAGTTTGGTTTTCCTTCAAGAACCCTTTCCGCAGCTCTTGTTGCAAACCACACATTAGCAAGGCAATGAGCTTCTCCAACCGCCTTTGCTCCTTGCTATGTTGTGAATCCAGAAAAAAAAAAAAAAAATCTGTCCTCAGGAACAACAAACATGTTTTCCCTGTCTGCAGACCCAGGTGAAAAAGTAGGATGTTCAGATCCTGAACCAGAAGTTCATCAGGTCATCATCCCTGAAGTCCACACCATGATGGTGATTTGCAAGGAGATGTGCAACTGAGTGCCACAATGCTGAACTCTTTTACATACCCTTTAGTGGATTCACTGTCCGGTTTGGAGCAGAACTCATGACCTAGATGGGAACGTTTAGTTTAAAAGAGAACCTGGAGTCTAATTGTCCTTTGGTTTTGGCTACGCTGTAAGCAAAGCTCTGCTGTGTGTCTTGAAAATGGAGCAAACCCAAAGCTAGTCAGGGCTGATTTGCTTTGGTTTATTTTGTTTAATTTACATTAACGTAAACCAAGAAAAATGGTTAAAAAATGGGGTGTCTGAGCAGAGAAGCAAGAATGTGATCAAGGACGTGAATAGAGAGCAATTTTACAGCAGCTGGCGGTGATTGTTCAGGATGTGTTTGCACCCAGCTCTCGGATCTCAAGCCAGGACCTCTGTTTTCTCACTTGCCATCAGACTTGATGGGGAGTTGGGATTCTAAGGAAGATGCGAGGAGCTTTCTTGAGACTACACTAATGAAATCTAATTATTAGTTAGATGTCTGGGTTTATAGATGGGTATACATCAGTGCATTCATCTGCAGAGAGGCAGACTGGAAGGCACGCAAAATGTGTGGGAACTGACTTTCACTTTGAAGAGAATTCTGTAATTTAAAAAACACTGTAAAATTTACCAAGGAGCTAATCCCCTTCCTTACCCTCTCTCCCCCAGATTGCTCGAATAACATGAATCATTCCACCTTGTACACGTCAGAGAAGGAAATTTTCATCTTAAAGCATTAGTTTTCTTGTTGTTTTTTTTTCCCCTGCAACAAAATGTTATCAAAACCAATATATTCCCATGTGATATTTCCATCTCTTTTGCTGAAAAAGAATATTCCAGAGTAAAACCTCTCGGAGGCTCAACAGCTATCCAGGTCCTAACAATTTTTTGGCACTGTTCCTTGCTTTGTCACTGCTGCGGGTTAAAAAGCACTGATAAAACCAACCAAACCCTTGTCAGTCAATGCTGTAGTGCCTCACTCTGCACGGCTGGAAAACAAAAGACTGTGCTGAAGACATCACAGACTGAAGCTCAGGTTCTTTTTTTGGTACACACCAAAACCCTGACATGCTTTTCATGTCACCAGCTTCCAATGCTGACTTTCAAACGCAGGTATTTTCAAGTGCTGATCCTCCTTTCTTCTCTCTTTTTCCTTTTGTGGCTAATGTTTTGTTGTTTACTGGGGGTTGCCTGTTTCTCCTTCCTCTGCCAAAAATCCCTCTTCTTCCCACTCCGTTGTGGGCATGCATAGCAGTACCTTGAAGTAAGACTTATATTGTCTAATGACTTTATGGCTCAGACATGTATGTTCTCATGAAATCAGACTCTAACATCCATACAATGTACAAAGAATGAAATATTTCAGCAGGGAGATTATGGGGACAGAGCTGGCTTGTCCTAGGGCTGCAATAGACACTATCACCCTTTGAGATGGACTGGTGGGTTGAGCCTGCTGGCAAGGTAACATGGACAGAGGGAGAGCTTTACTTGTCTCACAGCATTATCAGTCATCCCAAAGGGAAAAATGGTTTTGTTCACCCCACACTTCACCCAAGGGGAGGGCTGTTGAGAGCCATTCTGAAACCCCATTGCTCCCCCCATGTCGTGGGACTTTCCCATCCCACCACACGACTATGTTGCTCTCCACTGTGTTTCCAGGTCCTCCCTGACCCCACCACCTGGGTGATAAACGCTTCTTAACAGTCACGAGCACATACCTTTTGGGAGGGCATGGGGAGTGGTGTGAAGCCAAGGAGAGGAGATTAAATTGTCGTTTCAATAAATCACTCCAGAACCCCTCTGCTCTTTGGAAATTTCTGTACATCCCCAGAAAAATCCACTCAAATCTATTTTGGTTCCTTTTTTTGTCCTGTCTCTTTACCTTCCTTGCAATGATCTCTATTTCCTTTTGAGTGAATGCATTTTGCACAATGAGTGATATTTTCTCTTCTACCCATCCTTTCCTCATTATTCAGCCTGGCCTGGAATGCAGGATTAGTCGTTGTAATGCGGCATTAGGAGCTGTAAAGGTTAATATCCTGCCTTCCAAAGTCACTTTTAGGCTCACAGGCTTTGCTAATGAAAGAACCCCATACCTCTCCCCTGCCCCTCCCTCCTCCCCCCAAAAAAAAGGATTTAGGAAACTGGTCAGGGTCTTGTCTTGTCAAGGGTGAGAAAGGGGGAGGGAAATAATAATGATAAATAAATTAAATAAAGACCTGCCATACATAGGATTCAGGAGCCCTTTTGCATTTGAGACACCCAGCAATTACTAACTAATCCATTTGGCAAATGCAAGATGGTGCATAGATCAATTCTTCCCAGCCCAGTTTTTTTGTGTGGGGAATGTTTGCTGACTGAATTAAGGGACAAGCAAAGAAAATACCCTCCTTGTTTCCCTCAAGGCAGCAGAGTAGCTGGACAAAGCCGCTGGCTCCTTGGGCTGTAGCCTTGGAAGATGGAGGCTGCTGAGCCTCTGGATGTCTGGGAAGGCTGGAGGAGTAACGGAGTTTTTGAGGAAAATTGCTGTCTACACCTTGGCCCTGCATTGGCCCCCTCTGTGTTGGGGGAAACAAATCCTCTGCCATTGCATCTGTCATTGATCACAGCTCAAGGCAGGTTTAAGCAGAAGGCAAGAGGAGGAAGGAGATCGTGTTGTAAAAGAGGAGGGTGGGAAAGCCTGAGATGCCACACAGCTCAAGTCACCTTTCATGGTAACTCGGGGAATGGATTCTGGAGGGCTCTGGGCTGGCAAGGGTAGGTCTTGGCATGGGGAGGTGAGTCTAAGCTGGTGAGGTTTGTTTTCTTGTTCCCTGGGTGTCCTGGCAAGGCGAAGGCTCTTCAGAGCACCTAGGAGGGATGTGCAGTGTCATGCTTCCTTGCTGCTGATGCAGCTTATTGCACTCAAGGGTGGGATGGATGATTCCTTAGCCCCACTCTGCTTATCCATCCTCTCAGGATTGAGGACTACAGTTGTGTGTGCCCTTTGGAAAGGAGCATGCTTCATACCCCGTTTAGATGAAGGTGGTTGAATTTGGAGTTAACATGCTGATCTGAGTCATAGGAAATACAGGTCCGAGTTCTTTAAAGTCTCTAGCTGTCAAATAGATGCTCTCAGTGTGTTTTTGTGTCCTACCTGTAAAATCAAGAGATTATATATTTTTTTGTCTAAGGAGCTGGTCAGCTGAACCTTGCAGGAAGCCAAAGAGTTTCACAGACTGGAAAATAGGAAGGAGATCTGGCCATGGAATAAAAATTCTGCTTCATTAGAAATCTTAGAAATTGGTCACTGACTCTGATTTTCTCATCCAATCTGTTTTCCCAAGCACCAACCTACAACTAACTTCTTGGGAAGCTTTTTCAGGCTCTGATGGAAATTTTACCCTGAACCTGACAGACTTTTAGGCAGTATCTGCCTGGAAACCAAAGAGGGTTTTTTTGTGCAATGAAATGACATTTTCCCATTAAAAGCAAATAATCAAGCAGCCCTTTGAAACCAAAAAGTGCCCCACCAGCGAATTCCCTAATAGCCCTATTTGAGTGGCAACAGAGGAAAGCATTTACATATTGCCTACAGGTCAGAAATGTTTAAGGGGAAAATCTCCAATAAATGATAATTTCTCCAAAGCTTAATAATATCTCAGTCTGCTCTGCTTGTTTCATGAATAATTTCATAAAATAAGAACAGTCCTTACACCTGCTCTGGACTAGCTAACCCTCATTCCTGTTTGGTTATTTGAATTCCTATAATATTCTCAGCAAGATGTGTCTAAGTGATCCACATCTATCTGAGTATGTCCAGTAAAGCATGAGAGTGAGTAATTGTAGGTGTCTGGAAAAACCTCAAACTGATATTTCAGGCTTTTTGATTGTTTCTGTTCTTGGTGACGGTATTTTAACATGGAGACTATCCCCTGAGATAATCAGTAACCTCAACACTGATTTCTAGAGCTGTGTAAGTAGTAGATAAATCAGTGGATAGATAAATCAGCATACTTAAAAGTGCCTGAGATGTTAGCACCACGTCCCACAGATTCCCATCTGTCACTGCCCTGGATTTTTGTGGAATATGTACATACATTTCTCCTTGAGAAATGGTCCACAGTCACACTTGGTTACACAAGTCCTGTCCCAGCAGGCACCAGGACAGTTAGTTAGTTTTACACTAAAGTTGGATTGAGTTGGAATATTTGAGAAGGTTTGTTGTTTTGGTTTGGTTTGGTTTTTTTTTTCATTCTTAGATTTATACAATCTTCATCAGGAATCTACTGGAGGCTCCACAGTGCGTGTTAAAAATAACATAGCACCCAGCTCAGCAACTTCAGTAAGCTGCAGTGATCTGGTGGGAGTGACAGCATTTCTCCTACCCAGCCATGGGAAGTGCCATAAAAAGTAGGGAGAGTTTGAAATGAAAATGCGTGATTGATGGTGCTCACGAGGGCCATATACCTAGAATTACTCCAGTGTTCATAAACTTAGGACATTCCACTCAACAGCTCAGAGGAAAGGTGTCCCTTTGACACCTTGGCTGTCCTCCAGCTTAAACTCCAGAAAGACCTCACACAGGGCCACAAAGAAGCCAAATGAACATGAAATAACCTGAGCCTGAGGCCATGGCATGTCAAGACCCGAAGGACTGACGGAATGGTTATTAGTCTGGGAGAATTACTTGTTTCCATGAACGTTGTGTACAGTGTATATTTATGAGTTTGATGCTATTCGTAATGAGAGATTATTGATGTATTGATGGCTTGGAGACCTTAAACCCTCTGATTAGCCACAGGAATAACAGACCATAGCAACAGCAAAGGAACTCTCCTCTGTCTTCCCTTACTGTGGCCAATTCTGTCCTGCTGCAGGGGAACCTGAACTGCAGGCAAAAAGCCATGCTGTTTTTCTTCGTTTGTTCTACTATTGCCTGTCTACTTGGATTCCCTGGCAAGGACACTAATCAAATCCTGTCAGGGTTACTAATCGGGCTACTAGTAACTAAAAGATTGCTACTTATCTACAGAGAGCAGAGATTTCCCCCACATACTTAATCTATCTAGGTGCTGGATTTGACGTAAGACCTGGTGTGGGTTATTGGCTGGTTTTCTTGGGAATTTACTAGCTCATTTAATAGGGGACACTGAAGATACATTCCAATGGTTTCAGCTGTGATGGACCAAAGTGAGTCTTGTGAAAGGAGGAAGACAGAAGATACCATGTTTTGTCTTTGCAGCAAATTTCACAGTGTTTTTTGTGTTTTTGTTTTGTTTGTTTGTTTTTCTGAACAGGGCTCGTGCATTTTTAGGGGACATTGGTGAATCTAGAATTGATTCCCATAAAACTGCAGCATATAGGAATTGTATAGGAGTGTAAAGAAGGTGAGAGTGTATAGTGAATGTGTTAGGGTGTTACCAGCACCAGCAGATCTTAGGAAAGGATGACTTTGTGCAGCACATCCTGGTGATGACAGATATGTTTTGCCTGGGATTTTAAGCATGGAATATCTGTATTTGAAGAGAAAGGGTATGGAAAGGTCCTGATGGTGATGGAAAGGAACGTCAAAATGAAATGCCTCAGAATGTTAGCAGAAATGGCTCATCAGGCACAGCTTCCACCAAGGGCCTTGTCTGCTTCTACATTCTCCAGATCGGCTCCAAACTCCATGTATCTTTGCTATTACTGCAGTTCCCAAATGCAGCTGAGTACATCAGCGCACAGAGCACAAAGCAATCAAATCAAGTAATTTACAGAATTCTCTGCTCACTTGATGTCAGACTTACCACAGTCCTAGCAGTGTCATAGTGGATAATGGAAAGAGTGACACGAAACCTTTGCTTTCATCCAGATAGGTCCCACGGTTCCCATAAGATGTGGAATTTAAGAACCAACTCTCAAGAATCAGCACTAAATCTAGTCTTAGCCTTCCTTTTGGATTTGTCATTTTGCTCCTTTGTTATATTTTGGTTCCAGACTGCTAGACAAACAGAAACGATCACCGTTGGGGTTTTATCGCATGGCTGCTGAGGACTGGCTACTACCTTGGATAAATTGACTTGATCACGCAGTGTCGTTGATCTGGGGGCCCATCTGGGCATTCAAGGGCTGGATCTATCCACCAGGACACACAATTCCCTCTAAACTGCTGCATTTGCCTGAGAAGTCCAACAGCTAAATAGATCCTAACATTTGTCTGGATTACAATTGGCCAGAAAATAAAGGTCAGCATTTGCTGTTATCCCATCTGCAGAGCTTCTGAGAAAGGGTCCCAATATTGACATCCAACCCCTACCACCTAAGAAGTTGGATCCACTTGTTTTACGGAAAATGTAATGCAAAATACCCCTCTCCTATTTCTTCTAGGTGGCTAGTTTGAGAGTAGTCTATTTTGACTGCGGTGGTCAAAGGCTCTAGTGTGCTAGCGGTGAGTGACGTGAAATGAATCTGTGGTCTCAGCCCATTTCTCAGTACACTCAGGGGCTGTGTCATCCTTAACAGCTGGCATTAATTGTCAGGGTATTCAGCAGAGAAGCCAAACCCTGCTTTGTGTAGGGGGTTAATTAATGGTCTTTGCAAAGGAAGATGCAGTGGTTGGGAAGTGGGAAGAGGTACAATGCTCTGACCTTTATTAAGTGTGGGTTTGTGGATAAAGCCATCTCCATTTCTGAATCTCTAGGAAAACCAAAGCAAACCAAATAAAACAGAGCAAAGAGAAGCCATGGGGAAAGTAACTGCTTCAGAAAATAAAATAATCTCTGTAACAGAAATTTGTAGATTGCCGAATTTACCATCAGTCTGAAAAATGCTTTCCAAGATAAGGTGGTCACTGACCTAGAACCACCAGAAACTGCATTTCTGTTGTCCATCAGTCCTCAGCTCAATCTGTGCATTATGTCCATTGATACCCGTGGACACTCAATATTTCAAGTCTTAGCTGAAGGTCAGTGAAATCAATGAGTAGTTCTCCAGATATTCCAAGAACCTCAGAGGTAGAGAGCCATTGATGGCCTAGGATCTCCATACAAGAAGAGCTCCTTTGGTGTGTGCTCTGTAAGGCTCTAAGAGGACTTCAGAGTCCACACAGAGAATGGAAAAAGATGTTTATTGCCTTGTGCTGGCTTTTTAATACCTACAGCAATGCCTAAGTACCTTTCCTTGCCCCTTCTCTCATCCCCACTTACAGATCAACTCAGACATGTGACAGCTTTAATATAACTTTGATCATTAACTGGAGTAAGAGGGGCCAACCTCTGTTTTTGAACAAAATGCTTCAAAATGCTCATGCCACCTAGGACCTGAAGGCTGATCTGGTGCAAGTCATGGGCTGAACTAAACACTGGTAGTGGGAGGATGAATTGGGGAGCTACCCACATGGAAGTCATGCTAAGAGACAGCCACCAGCTCCCGATTCCTTCCTTGGCTCTTCCACTGACCTTCTACCTGAAGGATGGGGTGGCTGTAGAGGTGGAAGGTAGCTGTTCAAGCCCGATTTTGGTTCTCAGCCCAGCCAGGAGTGAGCCTTTTGTTAGCAGCAAGATTTGCCCTAGATTTACCCCCTGAGATTAGAATTTAGCCCATGGTTCTTTGGATGGATGATGTAGTTACTAGCTGATATGCTCAGACCACTCCCAGACTGTGGTCAGTTATTAGGGTAACCACAAGACTTACATGACCTGTCTGTATTGCATACATCTTGGAGGGGTTTGTACTCCTCAACCTATGCCTTGTAAAGGGCGCAAGTTGGGAACCTCTCCTCTTTGGCCCAGATTTTCCCAGGGTATGTTCCAATGGTGAAATTAGAAGTAGTAAATGTTAATAACATTCCCTCTCATCCACTTGATAATTGATTTTATAATGAAGCTGAATTTTGTGCGGTGGAGATATTTTTAGCTTCTCAAACTGACACCATGTCCTTTCTGATAAGTCTATTGTCTTGCCTCAGTTTCCCCAATATGAAAAAAAAAAAAAAAAAAGCACATGTGTTGTCATCCTTGTTTTGTAATGCTGTCCATGGCTTTAAAGGCCTTTGCTTTATTGTCCTTAGCAGCTTGCATGGCGTGGCAGAGGGCACAGAGTGCTCTAGCACCTCAGCAGTACACCAACTCTCCACACTTCATGGTGACAACAATATCTAGCAAGTTGGGCAAGAGAACTAAACTTCTAGCAATTAAACTAAACCCATGTTTTCTGATTTTAGGAATCATTGATCCACTGTTTAGCACTTTTACTAATAGCTTGCTCCACTGGGTGCCACAGACTTCCAGCCAGTGATTTCCAGGGAAAGGGAAGGAGACAAATTGGCTATGAAAATCAAAATCAAACCCAAAAATAGAATCCTATCTATTTTGAGAATTTGATTTCTAGTGTTAATTAAGGAAATCTTTGGATTGTCAAACAGCCCTGTGGCTTTGTGGCAAGTACAGGCAGCTCTTGATTCACGGGTTGGAGACCTGACCCCCTCCTCCGTAGCATGGTGGTGGGATGGGGATTCTTTCAGAGAGAAGTCATCTGCACGTCCCGGGGGAGCTGGTTTTATGGGCTCGTTCTGACCACCAGCAGCTGACTTGGGGGGAGAAGGGTTTCTGGGATGGTGTTGGGAGGGGGAGGTTGACAAGCCCGTTGTGACTCACAAGAGGAGAGGAAAGTGATTTTTTTCAGAGCTTTAGTAGAAGGGATAGTTGATAGGGATCCTTTGTGTGGTTAAATACCAGCCGAGCTTTGCCTCTAAGGGGGAGTTATTCCACTTGGGAGGGAACCCAACATCATTAGTAATGTCATATGCACAAATCATCTGCTTCTGGTATGAATGGTCCTGCAACCCATGACAGCAAGTTGCTGCTGTATTTGGAAACGGTCTTACTCATGTCTCTGGGATGCAAATGATCCAACTCCTGGCTTCCTCATCACCCCGTATCCTTACGCTGCACAGGGCCAGAGGCCAGCGCCGTGCTGTGCCACTGCCATGTGGGGACGGTCTAAGTGACAAGCAGCACACGGAGCGGCTGAGGATATGATGCGAGGGCAATAGCGTGTGGAAGCGGTGCCGATGAAGGGAGGCCGAAGCTCTGCAGCGGCTGTGCTGCTGTGCCTGTGCCAGCTGTGGCTGGGGTGGATGCACGGGGCAGCCAGCTGTTGCTGCGCTCGGCGATGCAACCTCCTTTCCCTCCAGATGTTCCTGCTCACCGGCACGGACAAACCCAGCCCTTACCCTCCAAATGGATCAATATTTCCTGACTCCAATACTCAGTTCCCAGGGCCCCTTTGCCAGGGTGGCAATTGGGAAATTAGCTGGGTGGATGTTTTGTTTAATAATTAAGATATATGTATGTATAATAATATGATCAGATCTCAAATAATGAGCTCAGATTTTTTCCCCCTTATTCCTGCTTTCCAGGGAATGCTGGCAGGTTTGGCTCTGTGCATCATACCACAAAAATCTCTCTCCTCCAGAAGAGGGCTAATACACGAAGGAGCTTTCTACCAGGCTGATGTATCACACATGCTTTATATATCAGCTTGGATTTCTTTAGTCCAGACAAAAGGATCAAAGACCTAGGGAGGGGCAGGGGTTTTAGGGAGCTTTAATTCTTGCAGACGTGGAGAGTAGGGCAGCATATCATGGCTAGAAAGGCTCAGATGTAGCCAAATGTAAGAAATGGTATTTATGAGCTGTGCTAAAATACTGCCTCTGAAGCTTGTAGAGCAGCTGGCGTCACTTTCAGCTGACATTTGTGCAACTGAAACTCGTACAGCACAGACAGGAGCAGGAAACACAAATTATGGACAAAGGTTTGGTGGATGCAGGACCAGGAGCTATGTGTTGTGTAGTCCAGGTTGCCTTTTTATAGGTTTATGTCATATTATCTACATGAAGCTAAGGCAGGTATTAATCCCAAGGCTGAAATGCTGCTGGGGATGGGAGTAAATTTAAATGTCTTCAGCTAAACTGTTCTTCAAAAGGACACTGGCTCTGCCAGAGGTGTCCAGCATTCAACAGGTGAATAGCTGAGATCCTGACATTCTTATCCAGCTCTGAGGGTGTCCTACAGTCACACTCTTGACATGGAGAAGTTACCTGTGAAGGAACATCAGTGGTATATATTTAACAGCAATAGAAAGAAGGATGCTTGTAGGAGGAGCTACCCAATAGTAGTCATTTTAAATTTATTGCAAGTCCCAAATATTTGAGAGTTTTTTCCAAACATGATTTACAAGGTTTTCTATGCTTATTAAATGCTTGTTAAGAAATTGCACGGTGCCTTGTCTTTGAGTTTTGACTAGGAATCATTAACACCCACTCAGTAGGGTTTCACATACCAAATGCTGGATTTTAAGCCAGTTTAATATATATTCAGGAGAGTCTAGGAAAAACCAGACCTGCAGCCAGCTAAAATGGTGGCAAACAGAGACTATTCTATTGACACACATGCCCGTCTCCTGTAGCTATCCTCCAGTGAGAAAAGTCTTCTGCCTGGCCTCTCAGAAAACCAAAGAAACAGCTTTTTATGGTGGGATGTGGTGTGAGGATGAAAGACTCAGCAAAGCACAGGGTTGCCCTCAACCTAGCAATGATATGACAATGTCAGCAGGGTTTGGAACAAGACACTTTATCTCCTTTCAATGTGGTTGATTGCTAGTGTCCCTCCTACCTGTGTTTTTCCCTTGTTGGTATAGGCACCCCCACCTCCAAAACTGCCACCAAATCACTCACAAAGGATGCTCCAAATGTGGAAAGCCTGAGCTAAGTCCTGGCCAGCCTTCGATGGGGACCTGTCCTGCCATATGCAGAACAGCACTGAAGGACACTCTGCAGAAGGTCACAGGGCTGCTGTGGGGGGTACATTGTTACCTTTGATCTCAGAATCGATCATTCCCTGGCCTCGAGAGAAATATTCTCCTTCCATGCCAAATGGCCACATTCCCCCTTGCTGGGCCACCCTTGATCTAGACAGGATAAGAGGGGACAGCCCACGTCTGGAAAAATCCTGCAGATCATTGGGTTGTAGGAACTACTGCTACAGAACTGCCTCCTGCTCCCTGATCCCCTCACACCACAGAGATAGATATATATATATATATATATATATACACACACACACATATATAGCTTTCACATGTGCCAGCTTTTACTGGGGACCAGAGGCTCACTGGAGCCCAAATGAGACTTGCCAAGTCCAAGAAGACAAAGTTAGACTTGTATTAGCGGTGTGGAAAGAGGAGTGGGAGGTCCTGCTCCACCTCATCTCCATCAGCCCAACACAGGTTTTACTGTTCCTTGATGATATATTTTCATTGCAGGAATAGCTGGAGAGCACATCACACATTTTTGTTCGCTCTGCCACTGCCTGGGTTGGCAGGAGGTGTTGCTAAGCAGTCATTGTGAGTGTTTGTATACACTCGGCACCAGGTTACCGTAAAGATTTGGGAAAGACCCGTCCTGGAGGGGACGTTCTCACCACCGCAAGGTGACTCCCTGAGCAGTTTTCTACGAGTGTGGGGAAGTTGTCACTCTTTGCAAACATTGATCTGATTTTTTTAAAACAGCGCTAACATTGTTGTTCTTATAGCCTACGGTAGAGTGGAAAGCTGATATGATATCAGGAGTGATAGTGACAACCCTGCTTGGCATAAAAGAGGGGAGGAGCTGCGCTATCAAGTGCTACAACATCATCACACAAATTCATTTACAGCATCACCCAGGGACAGGGAATGTGCATAGAGCAACTTTATCCCTACCGTTTATTTGGAAATTGGGAGCGGATGCAAACATAGCACCTTTCTCGGGTGTGTTCAGGTTGGAAGAAACCAAGCACCCCCTGCTCCTCCAAATCTGACTCAACTGTTGCCGTGCAGAGGTGTCTCACCAGATCATGAAAATCATAATACCACTGCCTTTAAAGCCTTACTGAGGTCAGAACTGGGAGGTGGGAAGGGATTCTTAAAAGACAAGCTCCTGGACCCACGACAGGACTGAGTGTGAGAGTGGTTCAAGGGAAGTCTTAACCAGCAGGAGGCCAGAACAACAGTCCTGGTGCTGTATCCTGATCTTGCTTCAGTGGATTTACAGCTGGTTCCTTTCCTGGAATGAAAAGATTAGAATCGCTGGAGCTGCATGTGCGTCTTCCAGCGAGGAGAACTAGGTATGCAGCAGCTGTAAAAATAAAGAGCCCTCTCAGGCCATCGTAGTAAAAAGGTTTGGAAACTGTTGAAAGTGGGGTGGGGTGGGAAAATCCTCAAATTTCCTTTTTTTTTTTTTTTTTTTTGTATTCTGAATTTCAACATGTCAGCTTTGAATTTGGTTTGAAAGAAAAGAAAGAACTCTACATGAAATTGTGGAGGGAGCCTAAAGATAAAAAAAAAAAAATAATTCAAAACTTCCTTGAAAACTCAAAATATTCTGTTTGGTTTTCTCTCATTTATCCCGTTGCTGCCTTTCCCAAGAGCACCGCTGATATTGGAGAGCCTGGCTACAAGAAATCAAGGATACAAAATGTGACGAGAGACATTTCAGAGCAACTTGACAAGATTAATCTGTGCTTAGTTATGCGGTTAGTTCAGCTTATCTTCATATTTGGAACATCATCTGAAGACCTATAGGAATCAAGAAGAGGGCGTGCAGGTATATATACCTGCAGGTGATCAGCAATTTGCCTGTGACACTAAACTTGTGATTTCCACTAAGTATCAGTTGCTGAAGGAAACAGAGTAGAAGACAAATATGAAAAATAGTGGCTTAACCAAATCTAGTAAAAGACTGTATTGAGAACTGGAAAAATGAATCTCATCTGTTTCTTCTGATAAAACTTTGTGTAAAATGGATTGAACAGAATAGCAAATGGCCGTTCTGCTAATCAATGCATGTTACTGCACAACTAGAACAGTTTGGGTTGGAAGTAATCTTTAAAGGTCATCTAGTCCAAACCCCTGCAATAAGCAGGAACATCTTCAACTAGATCAGGTCGCTCAGACCCCCATCCAACCTCACCTTGAATGTTTCCAGGGAATGGGGCATCTACCACCTCTCTGGGCAACCTGTGCCTGTTTTTCACCACCCTCACTGTAAAAAATTTCTTCCTTATATCTAGTCTGAATCTACCCTTTTTTAGTTTTAAACCATAACCCTTTGTCCTATAATTTTTCTTTCCCTCCTACCTGGGTCTGGACAACAGGTAAGGCAGCACCACCACAGACTTTCCTCCTAGCCCTGAACTGGTCGCAGATACCCTGTTCTGGCACTGTCATGGGCAGGAGAAGGAGAAGGAGAAGCATTATCTGGGGAGATTCACAGCCCATGGTGCAGGTAGCATGAGCTCCAAGTAATGGGATGGTGCCTTGATAGCACTGCCAAGCAATGTAGGTTTGCTCAGGATAACCACACCTCTACGTTCTTTGGTGGTGTCAGTCATTAGTAGGGGTGGCTGATTTGTGTAGTGGAAGAAGGCTTGATGTTACTGGACATGAGAGCCCTCCACGTAACTGCAGATTCTTAAATCTCAGCCTCTGATTTCTCTCATCCATCTCTGAAACAAAAACCAGGCTGGAACTACAGGGAAAATCAAGTGAATGGAAAATGGTTGCTTCCCAGAGACCATTTTATTATGGAAATACACCTCCTGCCTATCAGTAAATTAAATCTGTTAATGTCTTTACTCACTGAACTGAAATTGTTAATTGCAAGCTTACTGGTACATTTCTTCTAATTTTGGGTCCCTAGGTCTTCACCTACATTTTTGTTTACCTCTAGGCATGTCCCTTTGGTCGGGTGGCCATGGTCTGTCCTTCCAGAAAGGTGCTCTTTGGTTCTGAGCCTTGTGAAGATCCGTGCAGGTGGGAGAGCATTGCAGCACGTTACACGTTCGGTTCCTCTCATCTTTGTTCTATGTGTTTTCTGGACATGGAGACTACTATCCTGGCTCAGACTACAGATCCAGAACCTGTTCTGAATCGTGAGCAGTGGCAAGTGATATCTGCTATAGAAAAAAGCATGAAAACCTCCTGATCAACAATTATGGAACTCTGCCCTTGCAAAGTTTCTTCCTGACTTGTGTTAGCAAGAAATCAGTTTATGCTGAGAGTTTCCATGCCCTCCCACAAGTACATGTTAAAATTCCTTATTAATCTTTGTACAAGGTCATTATTGATCAACATGTATTTAAAGTACATAAGCGCAATGCTGGGATTTGCAGAACTATTTGTTGTGTAAAGACTTTTTTCCATCTTAATAACTTTTCACAGCCCCTCACAGAATTTGTTGAGCAACCCCTGAGATTAGAGGCTGCTTTGGACTTGGTCCTAGAAAACAAGCCAAGTATGATAAATAAAATAAAACATCTGGAGGTCTAGCCATCAGAATATCATCAGATATCCACTGATTCTGAGGGAATGTTATGTATGAAAGGTAATAATCTGAAGTATTGGGCTTTTCATAAAACATAACTCTCTGAAAGAATGTAGAATGAGACAAAAAATAATGTTGATCTGCGTTGATTGTCTAGAAAATTTACTATGGAAAATCATGAGGTCTGTAATGAATAGTTGGATCACTTTAACAAGCGTCTGTGCCAATAAAATCTAAATATATATTTAAAAAACAAAGATAACAGAAGTCAATCTTGCTAAGCAGAGATGCAAGGAACAATGCGAAGGATAAACATTGTTGAAAGGGGAAAAAAGGCAAATAAGGTTCTAATTAGTGGGAGGGACTGAATAGATTACACAAAGAAGATAAAAGCATGGAAACCTAATTGGAAACACAGCAATGTAGTATCAAACAATCCAAAGTATGTTATCTAGTACAAATGGGTTTTCAGCTCTTTCCACAGGAAAGTGGTGAGTAAAAAGGTTGATGCTCTTGAGGTTAGGAGACAGGAAGCAGAGACAAGAAAAAGTATTAGTCACGACAAAAATGCCCACTTCGCAAGTTGAGTAACAGGCACATACAACCCTTCTCCCATGGTAAAGACTGCAATTTCACTCTCAGCCCTCATGGAAATAGATGAGCACGGACTGATGTTAAATGTTCAAGGAGATCATCAAAGACCCACTGTTTCTTCATGTCTTTCAATGTTGATGGAAACAGAAACCTAAGTTCAGCCTGACCGCTGCTACCATGTCATCTCTCTGTGGTGGCCCATGAAGAAAGAGTATTTCTCTGAATTTGGCTGATCCATTGAAGAGACCCACTGTAGACTTTGCAGTGTGGAAGCAGTAGCTTTGGTGATTCCTCTCACTCCCTAGCCAGAAAATGCATTGGTAGGTGCTTCTTACAGGGTTAAAATAGTTGGAAAAAGACCTTATATTCAATTAGGCATTATGTCTATTTATAGACACCTAATTAAGGACTTTGATGCTCCTTTTGGGAGTCAACTCTAAATCGAGATTCTGAGGAAGGATGGACAAGTAAAGGAGCAGGAAATTGCTCTCCTGAGTTTATGGTGCCTGTGTGTATCCTATGTGCTGCAGCTAGGGGCTGGCATATGACCTTTCGTTCTCCCTGTGTGAGCATCCTTACTAAAAAAACCCCAGCAATCCTCAGTGCTGTGTGTCCTTGTATTCAGCCTCAGAATTAAATGCAGAAGTGGCCCATTTTCCCCCAAACTCTTTGTATTTAAAGACAAGGGAAGAGATCTAGGAAAACAGTCTGTGGTGAATAATCTATTGGCTGCTCTTCTATCTTCACGGGTTATGATTTTCTTGAGTTGATGCCTCAACTTTGACTCTCAATACAGTGAGAGCGAGTCCCAGCAGGTGAGCTGCTTTGGCTGGGTGCATAAGTCACACAACAGCAGTTTGAGTTCTTTGAAGTGACATGCACAGCTTTTCACAAGTCACTTTGTAGAAGGAAGACCACTTATTTGCAAATGGTTTTCTGCAGCATTGGTTTGGTTGCTGGGCATTGCTTGGAAAATTTACCCCCTTGCCGAGAACGCAAGGGTGCCTCGCTGCAATCGTATAGGTTTGGCTGCTCCCTTTCCAACTAGCAGACTACCAGGCAGTGCCAACTCTAGAATTTAAAACACAGGCATATTTGTGGTAATTTCCACTTATTTTGTAGGGCTTTGCTCAGCAGGACTTGGAACATGTTGGCCTCATGGATTTCTGGCAGAAGATTGTAGTGCTGAGATCCTTTCTGTGAACAAAGTGTCTGTCATCTGTTTATCTGTCTGTCTGTCAACCTGTTCCTCCTGCAATTTGAAGCCTTAAAAGTATAGCAAGCTCACAGCTCACCCATAACAGTGAACCCGGAGAAGAATTTCTCACTTGTGAGGAAGGGAAACTGCCTGCAGGACCATACCACGTTTGTAGGAATGACTATTAATGGCATTTTTTTTGTTAAAACATGATGACATGTGAAGGTGAAATAAAAGCAGTCATTCCTGTCTGACAAATGGGTGCAAAAACGCCAGGAAATATACTGGGACCAAAGGAAAGAAGTTGCTTAAGAAACTTCCTTCTGAGTATGGCTGCGTGTTTGCTCCTTTGCCTTTGGAAGGGTGTCCCGCCTGAGGACTGTGCTGCAGGCTTCGTTTTGGCTGTGTCTTTCAAAACTTCTCTGCCCTGCTTTCCATCTCTACTGTCAGTAAACTCAGTCATGCCTGGGGTGGGAAATCTGCCTTTCCTTCTCAGGGATCAGCATGCAAACACCCATCCCCTCTCTCTGAAGAAGTTGCCCTGGTTTTCCAGATTTTGCTGTTTATTTTAGTAAACTAGACCACGGGACCATCTTCCTTGTGAGTCCTCTTCAAACTGCTGCCATAGAGAGTTTATTTTGCCTCTGGATAGAGGTTGCCTTGCATTTTTGATCTTTTACATAGGAAAATATATTAAAAAAAAATTGAACTTGGCCTTTTCCTCTGCTGTGCTGTTGCTAGCAAAAATGTCACAAATGCTCTTCTCTCTTTCCTTCCTTTTTTCCCCTAAATTTTCACGAGTGAACAGATATAAAAAAAGGACATCTCTAGCCTTCCCTACTGACTAGTGTTTTTAAGGGTCATTGCATAATTAAATCTTGCCAGCACTGTTCACACCACCTTTGGTGTTGTAAAGAGATAAAGCACCTCTGATTAACAACGTGCAAATAAAATTTCACAGCCTTGACTGCTTGCCCCATGAGCCTGACGGCACTAAGTGACCTGACCGCTCCAGTACTGACCGAGGATGAAACAAGCCAACGGTGAAATACCTCTCTAAATAAGGACAGGAAAGATGGCTTCAGAAAATGAATGCTGTCTCGTCTTAGTATGTGGTAAACTTTTGAGGTTACTGCTGGTGGCCAAATATTAAAAGCTGGTCTGCCATATGTTCTCTTGATAAATTTTAAACAGGGGACCATGCTGTGGTTGAGGTTTGCATCTCAGATATGGAGTGATAGAGTAGGAGAAAAATTTGGCACAGCAGCCAAAGGTCAGGAATGGCGGTGCAGACACAAGTGGAAAGTTTTGAGGCAGGACAAAGTTTATGAAGTTAGCGATGAGATCAGACGGCTGCAGCAGCAAGACTCAAATGCAGCGACTGGAGTGACTCATCCGCGCACAGTTGTTCCTCACAGGAACCGGGATGGGGTTTGTCCCCTCGGGGTTCAGTCTCGCCAAGCTGAGCTTTGCTGGATTACTGATGGAAGCTTGCTTGGTTTCGCAGGCTCCCTGCCAAATCACTGCATGCGTGAGCCTCGCTCTCCTGTGGTGATGATCTCCCTTTCCTCCCCACTTCCAAGACAACCTTGTCCCTGAAAGCCATACTGGATCACAGGCAAATTCAGGTCAGAGGAGACTGCAGGTCACCTTGTCCACCTTCTTGCTCAAAGCAGGGTCAGCAATGAGGACAACCCGCTGTAAGTGACAGGGTGGGTGAGATGAGTGCTCACCTTGAGCTCCGGGCTTGAGAAAAGGCAATGAACCTTCTGCAGCAGCTGACATGAAGGACAGCCTTTCATGAATCAAGTGGGATGGCATTTTGCTTTTCGTCCCCAACACTGTGACAAATGACAGCGTCAATCTGGCAACATTTCTGTTCTGCCAGCAGACGCTTTCAACCACTAAAAAAGCCACTGATTTCAAAATGACCCAAATTTATGAAGAACAGCCCTTGTTTCCCTGCTTTCAGGGATTAATCTGAATTGGGTATGACTCCCCATTTACAGATAATGAAATGCAAAGATGGACCTCTCCAAGCAGAATGAAAGATCTGTTAGCACTGCAGACAACACTGCTTAAGCCTGGCTGCTACAGAAAGTATTTTCAAGGTCTCCACTGTCACTGCGGGGGTTTTTTGTGGCTTGTAACTTTTCGGTACACCATCTGAAGTGTGAAAATGCTAATATCCTCATTTTCCAAGTGGAAGCTGGGGGCAGTATAAAGGAAAGAATAAGATTCATTTTGGTCAATATGAGCAATCTAAAACCTAAGTTGGTCATTTCAACTCTTTCTGGAGTAGCCGAAGCTAGATAGGTGTATTTAGAGGGCAAATTAACCGATTTCACAGGAATCTCTCTTAAATGAATCCTTGCAAGACTTTGTCAGAGGACCATTCCCATGACTAGAAATGAAATGGAAGAGGAATGATGCAAAGTGACCTAAATACTGCATTTTAAAACATTGCCTCTGACTTGAAAGAGGAATTCCTATTTCAAAATTAAAGAAATAATGCATTCGGTAATAATAACAACTACATAAACCTCCAAATTAGCTTATTATTTTATTTGTCCTTGGACACTCTAGATTCTGATAGAACCTCATTTTACAATGAAAAACTTTGAGGCCTGCAATTTCTGTTCACTGCTCTTGATCACAGGCTCCTCGCTGGGGGCAGATGAAACTACAGAACTGTTTACCAGGTTTAGTGTGATGAGTGCCCTTAATGACTCCTGCTCAGTGATTTTTCCAACTTCCTTAACTCGATGCCATGACCTGGTTGTACCAGTTCTACAAAGCTGCCACATCTTCAGGATGACTTTACAGACAGCTCCTCTAGGGATATCTCTAAAGCTGGATTATCAGCTGTTTTCCATCTGATCTAGCTTTTTTATTATTATTACTCTCTTTTTTCTTTTTTCTTTTTTTTTTTTTTATTCCCCGCCCCCCCTTTCTTCTGCTTTTGTTTAGATCCAGAAAAATCAATAAATATCCCAGCAAAAAGCATTCCTGGAAGGTTAGGGTGCATGGAGCCACATTAGCCATTAAAATTGTCTGCAGGGCACAGTTCCCAGTCAGTAGACGTGGGGGTGGGATTTCTCTCATTTTAATATCAGATGTCTGCAAATTATTTAAGTATGTGCTAGTCACTCAATTCTCTCTTTACAGTGAAGGCAGCCTCCAGACACCCATTCACTCCCTGGCCTCCAGGTTCAATATCATTAAAGGTCTCTATAATCCTGATTAAAAGAAAAAAAGCAAAACAAACAAACAAAAATAAAAATAGGTCCTGCTTTGCAGCGGGACAGGTAGAATTTGAAGACTGCCAGACAGTACTATCTCAGAGTATCTCAGGGATTTGTAAGTCTATTTTACCTCCAGCTGCTCTCTCCTCTCAAAGGTTTTTCTCACCAGAGACTCTCTTAACCCCAATCCATTGCAGCTGACTTCAAACCCTGCAAGTCAAATAAAGACCAGCTAAATTTTCAACAAAGTAGGGTCAGTTCCGGTTTCATTCAAAATGTAAAGCCAGGTACTTTAAATGCACTTTGCAAGAGAGGGTTAAGTTACAATAATAAACTTCATTGCACTGGCACTAGCTCGCATAGAAGGAGAAAAAGAAAAATTATGCTCATCCAATTTTATACAGCTGGCAGGAGATGGGAAAAGCAGAGCAGGGTTTCTAGGAAAGCGCAAGGAAAGTCACTGCTTAGAAAGCTGATCTGGTGAATTTTGCTTTTTTAATTTTTTTTTTTTTTCCTGGATTCTCGCAAAACCACACAGGCCAGGAGGGATTTACTTCAGTGTCTGCCATAGTGCATGGTAATGAACACTGGTTCAAAAAGAAGCTTTTTACAGATGATGTTATATGTGCTGAGCATTTCTGTGGCCCTGTTAAATTAGATGAGAAAGAAAGTCCTAAAGTGCAAAGAGCACCAAATACGCTTCTCTAAAGCTTCAGCCGTGTAGAGAGCCAGACTGCAGTTGATGCACATCTCTGTTTATATGGTAGTTAAACGTATATTTAAGTTATGACCTTAAAATTAGAGTCGAGCTTCTACATATCCCTTGTAAAGTTAGTCAGTCGGACAGGAACAGCTCTGCTTGATTTGGAGGTGTGAAGCCCATCCTGATCCTCTTTGCCTCTCAGGCTCTTCTCTTCCTGCAGTGTATCTGGACCTTCTCCAGGTGCACATGGTCCTGGTCCTGGTTATCCAGAAGTGCTTATCCAGTTCTTCTGCTTGTCAAAGGGTTTGGGTGCACACTAGTAAGGAGGGCTTGGATCCTGGTGGGGTTTTGCTCCACTTCCCTACAAACTGTGGTTCTCTGGAATAGGTGAAAGCAAAGGGGGCAAGGATTTCTTGAGCTTTTTTCCCCCATCAGCAAAATGAAAACTCATGGAGAATTCATTTATGGATATTTGATATTTAGAAATAAGTACAACAGGAATTAAAAGGTAAATGTTGATGCTCAAAATTAAAGATTGCTTTACAGAAAAGTAAGATGTGATTGGTGTTTCAGGGATGTAAAACTAACAATGTACAAAGAAAGCTTTGGGGAATCTTTAGATGAAACTTCATCATGAGCACTGGACTATTTGTTTAATTTAATTTAAATTTTATCTTTTTTTTTTTAAACAGTTTTATCTAACATTTCCTACTACCATATATAAAGGAAATCTAAGCATGCACATCTATTATTCTTATTCATGTTCTGATTGCTTTCTTGCATTATTTTCAATGATATTTTACACTATTTAATACAGAAAAGCCTACTAAATTAGTGATTAACTGATATATCTGCAGTCTTGTCAGACAAGTTTGGCAGTGAGCTAAATGTATAGTCTACTCCAAAGACCTTCAAGAACAAAATTCAGGATATATTCTTGTCATTGAAAAAGGATGGTCCATCTCACCATGTGATGGAGCCCTCTGATGGGTCTTGCTTTCAAAATGGTTAATGGATGGGAAATCTGTGGCAAACTGTAACTCCGAACAGTCATCAGTCTCAACAGTCCAGGGGCAGGGCTTGGGGAAGAAGAAGAAAAACAGCACATCTTGAGTTCTGCAACCAAGACAACATGACTTTACACAAGTATAGTTCCTGTGCAGAGAAACTTATGGTTAAAGTACTTGTCTAACACAAGTTACACTGGCAGAAGCAGAGGAATTATGAAAAATGAGGAAAGACTACTTTGAGGATGACAGAGCACTGGGACAGGCTGCCCAGAGACTCTGTGCAGTCTCCGTCTCTGGAGAGATTCAAAACCTGCCTGGACATGATCTTGTGCAACCTGCTCTGGGTGATCCTGCTCTAGCAGAGGGTTGGACTAGATGATCTCCAGAGGTCCCTTCCAACCCCTACCATTGATTCTGTGAAAGCTCCCAAATCTGTCCAAAGGGGCTTTGCAGTATTTTCACAAATAAGAGACAGAAATCTCCTTTTGACACATGGGAGGGGAGGTGGCAAGAAGTTTCACAGATTTGAAGACAGATGATTATTTGGCCAAAACAGCACTCCAGCAACCACATTTTCTTGAGGACTCGGGGCAGAGGATTGTGAACGGTTTAGTAAGTTGTCATGCTGTCAGATGAACTGTAACTTGACCACAAGTCTACTGCAATGCAAAGTACTAATTTGCTTAAGCCCTCGTCAGAGCCCATTTACATGGATCTCACAACATTGGAGAAAGGGCACACAGTTCCCTAAAAATAGATTTCTATTGCTATTCAAGGCTCTTGGGAGTTTAAGACACCCACATGGGGCTGGTGGATACCAGACGGGTCTTACAGAAGACTCTTTGTCCTCCAGATGCTGGAGACCAGCTGGAAAACCCTAGAGCATCTCAGATGGCATTGGACATCTATGTTTGGGGAAGTGAATAATGGTCCTTAATCACCATGACCAGCTTGGAGGAAGAGGGAATGACTCTCCATTTAAAAAAAACTTTCAAATTGCTCCGACAGACACATATAAGGGTCTGTCCATGCCCTCAGTCCAACTGCCATCCCAGCTGGGAAGATGAAGCAGCGATCATAATATTTGCTTACTTACATATTCCCCATAATGAGGAAAAAAACAGCTAAAACCACATGGGTACAACCAGCATGGGGAAATCCAAGGACTGTATATGCTTTTGTCCCAGTCTTTACCTGGAGAGTTTGTTATGCATCCCTCACTCTGAAAGACAATTAATTATGAGGAAATCTCAGGCTTGTTTTAAAAAGAAAATACAGTAATAATTCTCAGAAGTGCAAAAGAAACCTTAAAAAGTCAAAATAGAAAGTACGAGAAGGCAAATAAAAAGACTCTACTTTTATTTTTGTAAAAGTCTGATGAAGTTCAAGTTGATAATATGCCTGGGATGGGAGGGGGGGAGGCAAAGAGAGGGCTGACTCATGTTTTTTGAATGTTTGGGGTTAGCACCAGTGTGCTTGGCAAATTCTTGTGTGTACTTAATATGTGTGAAGGAAATTATAATTGGTCCATAGATGATTTGTTAACTAAAAATAGGGCTAAAGCTGTAAAAATATTTGTAACATAAAATTTCACCAACTCTTCATCATTCTGTAGTACTTTTCTCAAAACACATTGCTAACTATGGGGTCTCTAAACACCTCTCCATGGTAATTTATTTGAGGGCTGATGGCAAAGCTGAAGATGCATTTCAGCACGTTGGGCGAGATCTGCAAAGGCAGTTAAACCAGATGAGGACCTACCAAGCTAATGGAGCAACTCCTTCTCAATCACAACATTGAATTGCCTCACTGACTTCAATGCCTTTACCCTCCCAGCGCCCCTTGTTGGGTTAGAAACTTGCTCTGGTCCTGTATTTGTAAGTGAAGGAGCAGCAACTGTAGTTTGGCTGCCTGAGCAGCCTGTCCTTGGTGGTTGAAAATGTCCCCAAAGCAAGGAACTCATCCCAGGATTTGCTAATCACTGTATTACTTTTCCTGCTCTAATTTTGCATGTTGTTTCCATATTTTGAACATCTTTCTGCCAGTTAGGTTGTCTTAGTCGTTCTTCTTCTGAGACAATAGCAAAAAACCTGCTAGGACACCTGTTTTCCATGCACCCCAAATGGGAATGTTCCCAGATGTCCTTAGCAAAATTGCTATGAGAGAGGAACCTTAAGTGAGTCACCGCTGTGTGGTCCCACTCGTTATATGGCACATCACCTCATTTTCTTGGGTACATGCAGGGAAAGTCTCAGGCTGAACCTGGAATTGATTGAAAGTCCAGTTGAAGTTGGTGGAAATAATCCTCTCTTGACCTTCATGAGCTTTGGCTGGTATCCAGACTCATGATGTTCACACCTCCTTAATGCAACCTCCGGCACTTGAGTCATGTAAAACTGGGTCGGGGAAAATGTCAGGTAATGTAGTGTAAGCAGCCACCCTGGAAGAGACGAGCTGGTCAGCTTTTCCCAGCTCTGCCGTGGTTGAGTGCAGAGTTTATGAAGTGCTCCTTCTCCGAGTGCATCCAAACTGAGCAGCGGCTTTTGCTGTGCCTGAGACCAGAGACCACAGAACATGAGCTGCCACCGACACCTCGCCGTTGACCTCAGCCTTGCTCGCCTCTCTCTCCTCTCTGCAAGCTCACCCCCCCTCTCCGCTTCTTCCTCTCCCCAGCCCCATGACAGCACCATCGCCAGCTCCAAAAATCTGTCAGCCGGAGTTCCTACTCCCTGAAATTATAGGCGATGGTTTGCAAAATGGTGGAGGCCTGCTCAGTGTTATCTCCCTGTCACTCCTCATTTGTCCTTTATTAATAGGTGGATGAACTTGAACAAATCCCACAAATTCCTCTGCTTTCCTCTTTGTGCTTTCCCATCTCATCTCTCTTCTGCTGCTCTGCACCGTTCACCTCCCAACCCACTCCCTTCTCCCCCTCCCAGCCCAAGTCAAAAAGCAAGATTAAAACCCATGTCCTTTCCCCAGGCTGTTAACCAGTCATATAAGCTTAAGGCTTGTTCACAGCATGCAACTAGAAATGAGAAAGTGTATGTGCCACACACGTGTGCAAATGCCTGTGCACATGTGTGAAAGCACAGCCTTCGCATCGAGGTTTGCATCTGGTTGCAGAAGGGGTGGAGAGCTTGGGAGGAAATCTGTCTGGGAATGGGAGCAACTGCAAGTTTTCAGTTCATTTAGTTTTTTATTTCAATCTCCACCCCAGCTCTCTGCATTCAGCGATGTATTTTTTCCCTTAGGGAGCAGAGTTCTGCTGCTCACAGGCACTAGATTGAATTACAGGTCACATCTCTGCTTGGTGTGAAATCAACAGTTACATGGGTCCGTATGAGCTGACCAGCCAATTTTCACTTATTTGGGTAATTATATGTTTATTCCCTCCTCTTATTACCAGGGGATGCCTAGCATGTTCTGGTTTGAATAGACCTAGGTGACTGATGTCAAAAAAAGGGATGTTATAATTTGGAGGAGAGTAGTTGGGATCACAGCTGAACCACAAGTTAGTTGCCCTGTGGAGGGTATATCACAGCTATATAGGAAGTCAGCATCCAGTAGTGCTGGAGTCATTGCTTTTTTGAAGTCGGATACCACAGTAAGCAGCAAAGTCTGTCTTGGATAGATCCAGATTGTTTGTTATGACCCTCAGCTTACATTTATGCTTTTACTCTAGAACAGGGACAAGTCGTGAAGGAACAACTTCTGCATGTGCTGATGAACACTCTCACCCTTCAGAACTGCTCGGTTCCATGGAAACAGGCTGCTGGAAATGTTTCCTTTCCATGCTAACTCCTAAGGAGCACCCAAGAGTTACTTGCAAGTTTGCTAGTTCATCTGGGCTGATATGGTCAGTGTTAACAAATGAATAGCATGAACAACCAAGTCCTGACATCCAGAGACAGTCCTATAACTTTCTTTTGCTGCTAGTAGAAGTCTGAGATACTAGTAAGCAAAGGTAAAGCTTTGTGTAAATGATAGCTCCCTCAGTTAAACTCGTGACTCTTTAATATTCAGTGCTAATTGAACAGATCTGGAGAGTCTTTAGACTGAGAATACTTGGACAGTTTATTAGGTAAAAAATGTCAGCTGGGGCTTTCTCACATTAGGGTCTTATGTTTGGCCCATTTTTTCAAGAAGCGAGGTCACTATTAGCTACCCTCAGTTCATGTGACTTACACAAAATAAGATTTTGTCTTTTTCTTTAGGAAAGAAACATCACCCAGCCATCAGCATCATTGGAGGCAGGACCTCAATGGTCTGTATTCCTCTCTAAAATGGCTAGGCAAAGCTGGACTTCTTTTGACATATCCCCGTGATTAGAACTAAAAAGACGAGTTTCACTGGAGGTCACCAGAGTTACTGCTCAGTTTGCTGCTGGAGGAGCTTTGCCTCCCAGTCTGACAGCCAGATTCACCCAGATCTTGGCTATCAGGATTCTCCTGGGTTGTTGGGCTGCTGGTGGAGTCTGGTCAACTTTAAAATAAATATTGCACTGGCTGTCTGGAGATGGTCCCTGGAGGGAGACCCTGATATCTCTTGTTGTAGACCACTACAAATCAAGGACTCCCACCCATCCAAGGAGATAAGGAGACAAGCTACTGTCAGCTGCACTAGTGGAATGTAGGAGGCATGCCTTTCTCTGGAAAGAAAACATACTGCAAATGCCCTGGATATTTTTTTTTCACTTTCTTTCCAATTTTGTGAGTGTGTGAGTGCCGGATTTGTGCCAATTCAGGTCACTGCACACAGCACAGCAGAAAAAACAAAACAAAACCCCTAAGGAACTCAGCACAGCGGAGCAGTCCAGGCTTCAGTAGCTGCAGCAGCAGGTGGGCAATGTTAACTGGGCTTGGCCGTCTTCAGCTGTTTTGAACATTTGCTGGTAGAAGGAGATGATCAGAGGTCATGTCTGTGTTACAACGGAGCACTGTTTCCAGTTTGGGATATTAGTCATTAATTAAGAGCAGGTGTTGGTTGTCTAGACAACTATGTGGGATAGCCAGAAAGAAGTGGATTTTCAGGTGATTATTGACAAAGTTTGGGAATTAACCACTTAATAACCTTCATTTTATTTTGTTTTAGTTTACAATTTTTAACCATGGGATCTCACTTTTTTTCCAGTGAATCAATGAATAATTTTATAAATCCAGAGCATTACCTTGAGGATTCACCCTGATTGTCCATCGTGAAACGCAGATCAGACCAGTACCTGGTAGGATTTCACTCCATTTGAGCTTTCAAACAGAAACATTACATGTTAGACTGATCTTGTCTGCATAGTTATGAGCTTTGCTGGGAAGGAAACAGCTGGCATCAATGGGTTTAGAATGAGGCCAGTGAACCCTTGGTCACTTTCCATGCAGGGTTGCACAAAGGTATCGTTAACAGCCACAGGCGGTTAAGAGATGAGCACCGCCTAATCCCATGCTGCTCGGATATTTGCTCATCCGCCTGCTAAATCTTCATCCTCTTGGAGCTATAACACCTTGTAAGTCCTCACACTTTCTCTGCTGTGATGTGTGTCTTTGTGTAAGTGTGAAAGTATGGTTACATCTGGATAGGTGCATGCACATATGTACATGTACACCCATATTTTGCCCTGTATTATTCTAAGCTATCTACTATTCAAAAGTAAGAGACTACATGACCTGCTGCTTTGGCCATTATATGCTAATTTCAATGTTTCTACATTTTTACTTTGTTGAATCTGCTTGCTCACGTGGTGCTTGAAGGCAGAATTGTTTGGAATCTGCAAGACGCACTTTCCAATAGGTTACATTAATGATAGTGCTCTGGATTAATCTAATCTTAAATTCAATTTCCCCTTAGTGGCCTTTGCAGGATGTCTTCGTATTCTCCTTAAATGGCTTCATAAGGGACATACAAATCCTTTGGCACGAAAGGTGTTTTTTAAGTACAGTACTTGGTTCTGTCTTTCTGCAGTCTTGATTCGTGCAGAGCTCCCATCCCATCAAGTGGCATCATCCCTTTCCATATGTTGAGGAAGGGGGAAATTCAAACCATGAAGTTGTCCTGCTCAGCCTGTGAGAGAATGTTGTTTTTTCTGGTATGAATCTGAGCTCATTGGATGGATGTGATGGAGGGCATCAGAAAATCCATTTGGTACTCATTGTTGAATTTATAAGGGGTTAATAACTCATCTGGGTAGAAATCCAATCTTACACTTTGTTTGGGAAGCACTAGCTTAGTCTGAAATTGACTGTTTAATGACCCTGTTTTGGATTTCTGTCTTCTAATCTTAGATCCCTGAAAGACAGATGTCTCAGTCTAGCCTGATCACAGCAGGCTGCCTTTATACTGCCTCGCTAGAAGACGCTTCCCACTGTATCATACACGTAAAACCTGCTAGCAAAGACCAAAAGCTACAATAAAAACATGATTGTGAGAGCAGGAGAGAGCACCAATGTCCTCTGGCACTGTACTAGACCCAAGCTGGGATCTCCATGGAAGGGGTTGAGGCTTCTGACTCAGGTGCTTTCTCAGTGGAAATGGTCATTAATTTGGGCATCCTGGCATCAGTCTCAGAGCTCTTGAAACCTTTGAGTTACCAATCCCCGTGTAGGGGGAGACCATCTTGGAGCTAGATTACTCAGTGCTTGCCCTGGGCTCAGGCTCTACAACTATGGCAGCTGTAGGAGACATGATGCCGGAGAAAACGTATATCTGAGCTGGGCAGGTATGGGTGTCCCTTAGTCATTTTCCTATTTCTTTTTTCTACTACACCATATGTTAACACTGTGAAAGTGTATATTCATTTTCCCTGCATATTTAGACACCTCTCAAGCACATGGAAGCTGCTAAAAAAATAAATAACTTGTTTTCTTAAACAAGAACACCAATTGTTTCAGTTCTTTTGGAACAAATGTGAAGTTTTCTTCTGTAATTAAGGATCACACTTGACTCGCACGTGCTTTTTCCAGGAGGACTTAAGCTTATGCTTAACATGCAGCACATTTTCAGATTCTTTGCTGAACAAAGGCTTTGATCTCAATTTTTTCGCTTCCCCCTCATCCTTTCTCATCCCTTTTCTCATCTGCTACTTCTAATCTAAGCTTGCCTTGTATAAATAAATCCTAAATTGACGTCATTTGTCTGTGGTATGGAACACTGTTTATGTTGAATCAGGTTTGCTGTTTTGTTAGCATGGAAGGCAACCTGAAGGGTCCAGGTGCAGAAGCCTGAAGCTTAGTGGCTTGAAATGAACATGTGGATTGATCCGGTCAAATTCTTATATTAATCAACTGTACTTCTTAACTGTTCTCCTTTTTTTGTCCCTCCACCTCCTGCTCCTTTGTTAAATGAAAACATTATCCTGATTCATGCAGTATAGATTTGCTTTTGGTCTGACAGAGAACTGAAGTGGGTTTTGCTTGGCAAAGCAAGGTATTGCAAAGGTTGCTGAAAACAGTGTGTGTTCTCTACGTGATTTTTTCTTCTCTTTTGTTTCTTGCCCTCGCAGGTGAAATCAACATACATCTATAAATGAGGTGTGTCTAATTTAAACTACTGACTACTTTATTGGTGACAAATTTGCTGTAACTATTTCCTGAAACTATTTGTTTTCTTTTCCCCACTTACGCTGAGAGTTGGGACATTATTTTTCTATAGAAAGGCCATGTAAAAAGTCCACTTCCAGCTGAAACAGCTCTAGTCTTTGTTAAAATATATATTTGTTTAAATGACTTCTACAGAAAAAAAATAACAAAAATAACCCCTGAAAAGTACAAGTCCTTGATCAGAACTTGGTTGTTTAGGCTTCATTAACAGCTTTGCCACAAATTTCCTCCGTAACTTGGGCATGTTATGTTACCTCTTCACCTTGTTTATAAATTGGTAGAAAATATAAAAAATGGTCCCCTTATCTTATTTCTCACCACTGGCCATTCTGCATAGCAGATTTAGTACATATTTTATCATAGCTATCTGTAGTTGAGTGTTACTTAAGGTACAATGCCAGAATAGTGTACACATTTTTATAGATCTATATGTATATATAAAAGAATCAAGCCTTTAATCTCTTGATGCCTTGATCTGTAATGACCATGATAATACTTGCTTTGTCTCTCAGCTCTTTGATGCAGGGTGGTTTCCAGATCCATCGCTTTTGGGAGTCCCTTGCTGAGTGAGGACCTTGTTCTTTGTTGGACCTGCTACAACATTCACTATTTCCTAAAACGCAGCATATGTCTAAACTCGAACTGGTATTGTGAAAACATGTGCTTGCCCGTAAGGTAGGGCTAGAACAACTCCTGGACCATTCAGTGCCCAAAAATGAATGGGTGCCTCTTAGAAACTGGCTGTTCAACGTTATATATTATTGACACAGTTTGGGGTTTTGCCCCTGGCTAATTTTCTGAAAGCTGCTCAAGCCCCGATGGGAGAACAGAACAATCACTTTCCTTTTTGACTTCTCTGTGACACTCATATTTCACAACTGCAACACAGTTGCTTTCAACCTTTTTGCATATGTGGACGTATGGAAAATTTCCAAAGCTGGAGCATGCCCTGAGCAGAAAATTTATCTCTGTTAACTTGAATCTTTTTGTGCACGTGAAACAAAAGCAAAAAAACACATTTGATTTTCTACAGAATTTACATGCATGTTTGGGAAACTGGAAGAAGGGACCCCGACGGAGAAACAAAGGGCTGGTTCTTAGTGGGTGTCAACACAGACCATCATTACAAAATAATAGTAATAATAATAATGATAAGTTCTGCACACATCTCTCTGTAAATTAGACTAACGGGGCGGGTGGTGGTCAATCTCTTCTCACTTTATATATCCATGGAATAGACTGCTTCAGCTGAGCTACTCTCTCTCTGCTCCCAAATCATACTCCAGGCTTCACCAGCTCCCCTGCCGGTGCTCAAATCCCTGCTGCCATGAAATCCCGAGGGTATTCAGGTGGAGTCCTGTGGTGCAAGTCTGTCTGTCTTTCGCTTACCAGAGCAGGCTGTGAGACTCCATAACGAATTCCACAGGAGCCAGGCTGCTGGAAAAAACCCTGCTGAAGTTTAAGAAAAGTGTCATTGGAGGAGGAGATACGATGGAGAGCAGATATCTGACCCAAGGGTGGCCACATTGGTTCAACAGTATGACAGTGCTGATTGCTTTTTGAAGGCAGCAGTCAAGTGGGTGGGTAGCTCAGAGAGGACTCGATCTCTTGTGAGGTTCTTGGTGGCTTCCATGTTCAGTGAGACTGGTGGGAATGACTCGGTGTAATGATGGAGCAGTTGTTAACAACCCCTCCACATGAATTTTGGACACTCATAGAATTTGGTGAGTTATTTTCTGCTCTGATGTACAGTTCCTGAGATGCTTTTTTTTTTTTTTTTTTTTGTAATGACCAAGAACCTGCGCTCCTCAAAGCGGTTTGAGACTCTCAGCGCCAAATGACCTCAGATGGTTTGTAAACCAGGTTACTTGAACTGGTGTCATGTGGACTTTCTGCTATTCCACCTCCCCTTAACCCAGTCCCCATTTAGCTGAGGGATGCATGAGTGGTCTTCCAGTCCTCCTTTGTGGTGTTGGACTCTGAAGATCTGCACAGATATAATATGATGATATACCCTAATCTTAGGCTATACCCTAATCCGAATTACAGATACTTATACAACGGAAGATGGTGATTGTACAGAAGGTAGCACAGTGACTGGATCCTTGGAATTAGCTGGGTGCTAATGGTAGTAATTACCGTAACGTGATGCTGCTGAATTGAATGCGAATTGGCCAAATCACTAGCTTACTTTTAAACTTATTCCTGTATGTTTTCCCCTCCACCTAAATGTCAGAATATGAAATAAATTATATCAAAACAAGGATAAGAAAAGCAGCTAAGTGCAAATTATTTTTTTTGTTTCCTATATTTCCTACTGCTGAAATTAGGATGTCATTGGGGAGAGAAGTGAAGGAAAGAGATAATTTTTTCTGAGTTATCACCAACTTTAATTTTTTTTTTAAGTAGTTGGGACTATGTGACACAGCTGAAGGTTACTGTGGTGAGGAAGATGCTAAACATCACTTTGCTCTGCAGACGATAGAGATTTGGCCTGTGCACGTGGTTAAATTCCAGGAGCCTAATGCAAAACCTGACTAATTATGTTAAAGCATACCTGAAAACTATTTGGCCACAGACAAATTCATATCTCCATGGCTTAGTGACACAAGGGAAAACAGTCTTGTCTACTGCCCCAGATTTCTACCTCCTTATGATTTACCTTCCTCACTGGGATGTTATCAAGCCAACTCTAACTCCTCCCAGATTTCTGCTGACGGAGGTCCCTTTTCTTCTGGTGCTTAGCAGTTTTTCTGGGGAGTGTCTCTGAGCTGTAAGCTGATCCAGACATCAGGCAGGAGGTTTTAGCCTGAAGAATTTGGAGGGAGGGTTTCTAAACCTCTCGATGCATAAGCCATGCGAGCATATGGCCATAAATCCTTAAAGCTTGGGCACTTAGTGGTGATACAATAGCACTTGATGGACTTCTCTGGATAATGCCGCTGTAATGTAAGGTGGATGCAGCGGGGAAAGACTGGAGCCTCAGGGTCGGATCTGTGGGCTTTGCTGTCTTAGGTAATATGGCAAATGTCCACCGTACACACAGACAGCTCCAGCATGCAGCAATACGTCTGGGCATCTGCTTATTGAACCCCCAACACAGAGACACAACACTCTGCATCATCTGCCGGGAGGAGTTTCTGGGAGAGGAGGACTGATGTCCTCACAGCAAAGCTGAGAGCTTCCTCCTTGCCTCCTCCTCCTCTTATCCCTTGGCTGAGGATGGAGAGCATCTGTTTAGCCTTCTCATTCCTTCCCTGCTCCCCTGAAGCATGACTTGTATTAAGGCTCTGGTTTTTGTGTTGGATGCTGTGTATTCTCCATGAGCATCAGGGCCCCGAAATGCCAGCCCTCGTGCCAACAACAAGATGTTAGAAAGGATTTTTCTGATTTGCTTCTATCTGATTACAAGCTGATCGTGACGTTTCCTACTGGGGATCACTGAGTAGTGCCACCCCCTTCCTTCCCTCTCGTATGTCCCGGGGATGAAGGGGCTAATCCTTTACATTAACCAGCCCATTAACTATTGTGCCTGTAAAAACACCCAGCCTGTCACAATTACTTCTGGCTCTGTTCCCTCCTGCCCATCAACTTGATCGAAGATAATGTGTAACGGGATAGGGCAGCGCTGCATGCTGTTGACACTAGGAAGAAAGATCCCAGGGCTGAAGTGCCACTCAGGTTACAGATGAGCTGGAAAATCCACCCACTCATGAGGGTGGTGACAGCTTTGTATACAAACTCTTGCTGCCCCTGATACCGAGATTGCAGAGGCTGAAAGTCTGCAAGTGCTTAACAGACAGGACTTTGACGAGAGCCAACAGGGAGAGGGGCTGGGTGGATGTTGCTGGAGGTCAGATGGGTCATCTCTTTTTAAACCTTGATGCTGTAGCATAAGTGGAATAAGTTATCGGCTTAAGATAAATCAAATGAGGATATCTGCTTACTGCACAGCTCATCCTTTTTGTCAGTCAGCATAAAGGGGAGATCGAGGAGCTGAACGCACAACTACGTTGTTGTGGCCGTAGGTTGCTCTTGCATGCTTGTGCACGTCAGGCTGCGGTTGGATGAATTCTTGCAAACCGTGACTGAGATGCCTGGCAGGCTGCTGCAGTAGCTGCGGCATTGAAACCAAGGCATGGGGCATCAGCAGAGTCACACCCGGGAGCCCTGCCTTGTCCTCTTGGTTCTGACATGGACATTACATACACCACTGCTTTGTCTCATATCAGTAATTCTATAAATGCTCTAAGGTAGGACTTAAATATTGACATATTGAACTTTTTTTTTTTTTTTTTTTTAACTTTGCCCCAGAGAAGTGCATGAGGTTTTGGGTGGGTTTTTTGGTTGGGTTTTTTGTTTGTTTTTTGTTTGGTTTTTTTAATGGGAAAAGGCTAAATTGTCAGCTTCCAACCTAGGGTAGCCCAGCCCCAAGCAGAATATTTCAGTTTTATCAGCTGGCACAAAGTGGTCTGTTTCAAATAATTTTTGGCAGCATATTAAGCTGCATTTCTATCTGAGTTTGAAATTCCCCTGCCCATTGGGCCATTCCCTTTCTCTAGAAAGCAATATGCTTTTCTCCAACTGCAAACAACATAAAACAGGTGAGTGCGTGAATCACTGGGACATGAGCTTGGGTTAGAGGAGAAAAAGAGAGACTAGGATTTTCAGAATATAGTACCAAACAAAGGAACAGTTTGAGTTTCACTTGATCTGAAATTACCCATGGCAGCCAGGTTTGATAACCTGAAATGCAATAGTGCATCTTCAGTAGTAATGAAACATCTTGTTTCAAGTAAAAACAACCAAATTTTTCAGAACTGATGTTCTGTGAAAAGGTTCCAAACGTCCGCGATTTCATTTTGGGATGCAAACAGTGGCTGGAAAGCCAGGGCTTTCTTGAAGGACAGAAATCCTGCAGTTCACACCTCTAACATTTATTTACCAGCTGGCATAGCAAGACTTCATTATTGGCTGGGACTTTCCATGAAAGTGTAGCAGTAACATAAAATAAAGGTTTCTGAAAACTCTGGGCTGAGCTTGTTTTCCTAAGAGGGATGCTATATGCTGGGACAAGATGCTGATTTTAGAAGCCCACAGAGAAAGATTATCCATATTTGGGTGGAAGAAGTACACTGAAACTGGTTTTATATTTTTTTCCATGCAAAGTCCTTCACAGCTGATGTTGCATAGTGCAGCTACTCTTACTAACACAGAGAATGGGGTAACATAAAATTGTTTGTCACTGGGTTTCTGGAGACTGCACCAGCTAAGACGGGTCATTTCCATGATTTGTGCATTTCCATTGCTTTTTTGGGGTCCCCAAAACCTTTGAGACATCTTTATAATGCAGCAATCCTCTCAAACTTGAAGTATGCTGAGATTAAAGGAAATTCTGCAAACTAGTAGTCGTAATACCAGCACGGATGATGTTAATGGCTTCAAGATGAATTCATAGTCCTAATAATAATTGTTGGGCTAAGGCAAGATGAAAGATAGAGTTCAACCAGACAAAGCGAGTTTATGATGCCATGAATGCTGCTTGACCTCAGAGGGGTGATTCTGCCAGAATCTCCCATTTCCAGGGTCAACTTAGGAAGAAAGTAAAACTCAGAGCACATTTTGAAAAGAACAGCTCATCACTTACGTGTCCTGGTCAATAACTTCTCACTCAATAAAGGCAGGTTCAAATGACTGAGACTGTGGAGTTTAAACCAGATTCTGTCCTCTGTGCCTAAAGAAGATGAAACCCCTGGATTTCAGCTGATATGTTTTCTGCACAGCTTTCTCTGTTCACAGTGGCAGGCATGTTCTGGATGAAAATCCTAAGGACCATTTGCAAAAAAGGGAGCAAAAGCAATGAGAAAACCCTAGTAACTCAACAGAGGCAAGTAATTTTCTGGATAAGAAGAATATATAGGAAATAAAATTATATAGCCTCTGCTTCTTTTAAGTGCTCTTGGAGGCCTCTAGGAAATGACACTGGGCTACCATCTATTCAGTTAGCACACCCAGCCTTGACTTAGAGAGTACAGAGACTGTTGTGACTCTAGATGTGGTAGATGGGGGTCAAATTTGTGTTGACATCTAAGCTTCTCCAAAAGTCCAGAAACTGTATAATTGTTGTATAATGTATATTCCCAGTGATAATTATGTTAAATCCTTTTTTTTTAAAGAATGCATATACAAATAAAAGGGACTGACAGTAGACTTATGATTACCTAAACACTAAATGTGTCTTTTTAGTAACTCGTAACTTTATGTCAAGAGCAGGAGCGCTATTTTCTCGCTCCTGCCTCATCACCCGTGAACAGCTAATGGTTCGTGATATGATGCCAAACACTTCTTTTCAGCAGTTTGGATGCGAACCAACTGCTCAAGTGAAGTATACTTTAGAACCCAAGCACAAACTTGCTGGTCCTGTTTCAAAGAAAGGTTTGCCTACCAAGGAACTTGTCTGTTATTTGCCTTTCTGGTTTTAGTTTTTCCTCAGCTCTGTGTGTCCAATCTAATAAAACTACTGCCTCTCCCTGCCATCTTTACTGATTGCACTGTTGCAGCAAGATTGTCTTTCCACAAAAGGGCACAGATGCTGCAAGGCTCCGTGATGAAACATCTGGAAGTTGGTCAGTAAACCTTGGAAGCGAGACACACATGGATGATTTCAGCACCTTGCTTTCCTCTGTAACGTGTGGTGAGGGGAATTAAGCTCCTAGAATGAACTTCCCAAAGCCAGAATTGCAGGTGATATCTACCCTTATCGGATGGAAACAATAAAGGAAGGAATGCTGGGATGTCATTGGTGCTGTTTTAGGGCTATAACTAGTGAAAAATACAGGTCATAAAACATTTTCCTGCTCTGAGGAGCTTTCTGGAAGATTTCTGCAAAGGGTATTTATATTTTATTTTAGACACCAGAAACCACTAACCACTAGATTATACAACCAGACCCCACTTTGCTGCCTGTTCTTCAAGCTCCATGAATCTTGCAAGATTGATGCAACATTAGCAGGAGGGAAGAGATGCATTCACTTCCAGACTATATCCTGTCTTAGAGTGCTTTTCTAGCTTGTGCGGACGTTAGTCCACAAGTTTGACGTTAGTCATGGGAGTTTGTTGACCACTACAATGGTCTTTGAAAACAGCTTGATCCAAGTGAGTTGGCCTCTACCCGGGGAGGTACCTCTGGGGAGGTAAGTGCTGATATGTCTCTTTTCTTGCCTTAGGGAGGAAAGTAGGTAGTGATCAGTCTGTTAATATTTGCTGTTATCACTTGCTATTTATAATTCAGTGACCTAAGGACACTGGGCAGTACATGCATCAGTCATAATGCCAGTTTAGCTTCAGAGACCTCAGTGTGCAACGTTAGGAAAAGGAAGAGTGTGCATAAGCGTGTGTGTGATGAGGGGCATGGATTTGGAAAAATGAAATAGCACAGAAAGCAGCAGTATTGCATGAAAAGCCCTTCAGCCTGGACTCTCCAGAACCATGGAACCTTTTGCTTTTTAGCTGCTGGAATTTTACTTTATTGTTGTTCGTTTCTATTCCTTTAATAAGGAATCCTGAGTTGAACTCCTTGCATGCTTACTGCACTCTGCCTTTGGCTGGCTTACTCAGGCTTTCCCTTGCAAACCCTGGAGTGAATTGTTTAATCCCCTGGACTGGAGTTAAGAGAAACTCTGGAGCAGCTCGTTCATTCACTGGCTAGGCTGCACTTCCACACTGCTGTGGCGGGCACAGCCTACGTGTGTTCCTGGACTCAGTAAGCTATCCGTTTCACCGGCTGGTTCGAGCCGTGTGCTCCCTGCATTCCTTTGGCCACAGGGGCCATGATCTTACCGCTCAACTTATATAATGAAATGCCCTGGCAAAGCCATCCATGATTTTGTCATTAAACTTTGATGCCGCCTCTCTCAACCCTCCCTTCCTCCCCTTTCCTTCCTTGAGTCTATGCTGGCAATGAGTCTACCACAGAAATCATTAATTCAGCGAGGTAGGGAGGTCTGTATGCATATGTTGCTGACATGGGCTTTCATCAGTGTTTGCATGGCTTTGCTATCCTGGGCTCCTCAGGGGCTTGGGATCGAGTGGTGGTGGATACAGGTGAGGACTTCACCCAATGAAAAGCAAGATTTGGTGGTTCCAGTAAGCATTGGCTCTACGCGAACACAGAAAGCTGGTGGGGAAGCACCAGGGTGAGGAAGGAATTTCTGCCACAGCATGATGTTGGGTTTGTGATTCAATACAATCAACGTGTGGTATTTTTCTTTTTTTTCTGTCTTGGAAGAAAATGGAGGTGGTTACCCTACAATGGAGAGTGAGATCACTCTGCAGAGCCAAGGGCAAACTGTGAGAGAGCTCCATCCTGCCACAGCAAGGAAAGCATCAGATCAGAGACTTACAGCATGACTGCAACCCAGCTCAGGATTGCTCAGAAAAATGCATCCCACTTGTACACTAGAGCCCACAAAACCATGGGCCTAAGGAGCAGGTAGACCCCCTGTTCTCTAAAGCCAAGGTACTGGTGGTGGATACGTATAGAAAAGCTGTGGAGGAGATGTTGCCACAGACATTACTTTAATCATCCATACTTACCCAGAGCACCTAGAGTTTTGGTGTGGTTTAAGCCATCTAGAACATCACCTCATAGTATGGTGGCTTTACAGAACAATCAGGTTTACTTTTCTATAAGGGCATTCACTTGTGGCTGGAAGCTTTCTGAAGAGATTTTTTTTCTGTGTTGAAAATGGAATTTATTCCCTCTTCCCTGCCACAAAAAAAAAAAAAAAAAAAAAGTTCCAGAAAAAAAATGTGTCTGTTAACAGACTGCATTTTGCAAACATATGTGTGTGTCTGTACATATGCAAATGTAGCATTTTGTAGGATGGAAACATTCTGTCTTAATCTTGTCAGAAAAGAAAATGACGAATTTTCACATTGTCGTGACTTTTCATTTTGAGGATTGTTTTATATGCTGTAATAGTCATTATAAATCTTTAAATTATTATAATAGACTATATCTATTTCATGTATGTGAAATTTTTTTATTTTAATCTGAATTGTTGTGTCTTCATCCCCCAAAAAGTAATTTTCAGATTATTTTGATATTGTTGACAGTGATTTTCATTTTGAGTATTTTGAACTATTTCAGAAAAGAAAAGTTCATGTTCTTACGCAGACTTAGAAACATCTCAGATGTAGACAAAATATATGCCACTTTTCTGCTAATGGTGACCGTCAAAACCTCAGTAACAGCTGAGTGGAAATTATACCACATGATCTAGGAATGTGCACTGTTGCCACATGTGCACAATAAAAGCCTTATGTAAATACTGCTGATATCAAACCTATGAGCTATGAGGTCTTTGTAACTCTCAGCAACATGAAGTAGTAGAGTCAATGGCCAGGAATTGCTCCATTCTACAGAAAAAATAAGCGATGGGAAGCAAGCTTTTACTTACTGCTGGAACATTACCCAGAGCTGTAGGACCTACAGAGTAAGGTCACAGGTATGGAGAAGGAGCAGAGTCACACGAAGTTGTGGCATATGGAAATCCTGGTCTAGCTAAGGGACCAGAAGCAAGATGTTCATCTAAACATGGCTTTCTACCTGGGTGGACTTGTTCTGCGTTGTATCATGAAGACTTTTCCCACTTTCCATCCTGAAGCACAGCAGAATAAGGACTCAAGGTCAATAAAGGATCCACTTGATCATGTCTGAATACTGTTTTGTGCCTTCTGGGACATGCCATACCATGGCAAAAAGGCTCAGTGTCTAATGACTCTGGAACACTGCATTGTGTTTATTAAAGAACAGAAATTACCATCGATGTCAGGAGTGTGGCACTGCAATAGGAGATGTCTGGTGGACATAGCTGAAAGGGCATAGAGAATATGGTAGGTAGGGAACAAAGGATGAGGGTGCTTGAAGGGAGGTGAAGATCATTTATAACATAGATGTGCATGTCTGAGCAAGAGACACTGAAGTCTTTTATAATGGACAACTAGTCAACACAACAGGTAGCATCTACAGTGCAATTTATCCCTAAAAAATAGATCACATGAATCATGCTCTGAAAGTGTCTTTCTCTCCAAGACTATAAAAACAGTTGAGGGAGGCCAATTCAAATGGAGATGTAAACACTGAAAATGAAGGGAGGCAAGCTTTTATTCTCATATTTCTCCTGGTGTGGTGGGTTAACCCTGGCTGGAGGCCGGGTGCCCACCAAAGCCACTCTATCACTCCTTTTTCTCAACTGGACAGGGGGAGAGAAATTATAACGAGAGGCTCATGGGTTGAGATAAGGACAAGGAGAGATCGTTCACCAATTACTGTCATAGGCAAAACAGACTCAGCTCTCATGGATGACAGTTACTTGTTTCACTGAAAATTTCTGTCTGAGACACAAATATGGGATTTTTGCAAGCAAATAAAATCCCATCCAACATCTTCTACTACTACTCGTGGTACTTACTACTCATGAGAAGAGACTTGACCATGAAAGCTCTCATAAAAAGCGACATTATGGGCCAGATTAGTGACTGGTATAAACTGAAATCTCCAGAGAGATGCTGATTCACTCAAAACTGAGGATATATCCTTCTATTTTCTGCTTGGAAAATTAGACAAACGACGATGTACGTGAAGGCCCAACCCTGTCTGGAAATGCCATCTGGTAAAGGTACGGTGGTGCACGTGGCCATAGTTCAGTGGGTAATCACAACCACACGGTGATTACTGAAAGGAAAAAAATGGCCTTCCCTTTGCAAGGATCTTCTGTTGAGTTTTGAAACTGCTTCTCTCTCGTGTGTCTCGGGAGGAAAATGACTGTGAAAGAAAACATTCGTGGGTACATCTGTTTGTCGGTCTTTTCAGGTAAACAAGGATCTCCCGGTTTTTCATCTGTAGCACATTTCCAAGTGATTTAACGGCAGCCAAGCCTGTTTGTGGAAACTGTGCTTGTTTTTCTACCACTTCTCCCCAGAAGCACTCACAAATCCTGATTTCCCAAACTGCCACGGCCGTGATCCTGGATTGCAGCACTGCTAAGCCTCCTGTTTGTATCAGCACCTGACTAGGAGCCCAGGCAGCCAGAAAGCTTTCCTCCGTCTGCAGATCTGAGCACACGACGGGTACAGGCTCAGCAGTGACAGGGTCCTCCTAGCATCCCCTTTCCTATCCCCTGACCACCGTTGGTACAGGATTTGCCTCTTTTCGTCCTAGCAGCAATGTACAGGGTTGCACCGTCCTGTGGTGAGCTATCCCGTAAACAACAACAAAATGAGCTTATAACTTTAAGCCTCCAAATGAAATAAGAAGCTAATTTGCCCCATCGCAGTGCTTGCCATCTGTAAGAATTAGTCCCAGGGGGAAATGAATAGAGCCATTATTCCTACTGTGCTCTTGGCTGTGTAATTCCTACAGTGGTGAAACAGTAGACAGCGAGAGGAATAACATAATACTTGTGTGACCAGCCTGCCATTGGCTAAACGAGGTTGTGTGTATCTTGTTCGTGAAATGAAGAGTCGGGCAGACAGCTTAAGGGGTGACAGACTTCAATGTCCAAAATGCTTCTTAGGCACCAAGTAATTAAAGCGCTGTGCAGAACGGATAACAGAGCTAGGAGGCAAGTTAAAGGTTCATTTATTGATGTCTGAGGCTTGTGAATGACTCCACTACAAACCATGGAAAATATCGGCCTCCGACTGCAATTACATTTATGCTCCCTCAGAAAATCTGTCGCTCCCTTTCTATGTCTCCTGTGTACTCCTTTTGTTAGAGATGATGTTAAAAGTGAAGCATGACGGCCCGTTAACCCTCGCTGGTCGATCCGAGCAGCGTTGTTCTTGCCAGGGGAGGCTGGATTCTCCCCTGGTGGAAACTGGCCCGAGTCCCGTTTTATACTACGTGAGGATGTGGCCTCTAGTTTTTCAGCTGAGCTGAGCCCAAGCCATGAAGTAAAAGGTTCATAAAGTAAGATTTTCCAGTCTTAAGTAAACGTTACTTTATCTGAGAGGAATGAACAAGAATGAGTGCAAGCACAAGGAGCAGGAGAGCAATGTGTGAGACTCCTCTCCGGGGTGAAAAATGGTCCCAGGAAGAAAATGGATTCTGTTGCTGAGCACAACCAAGCAAATGCTGCCTCCTGGAAAGGTAAATGTTATATTCAAGAGAGCGTCTAGGAACTCAGCTGCAATCAAAGCTTGCTATCCAAACAAACAGAAATGCCTTTATCTCTTATTTCTACGTTGAGGAGTGAGGCATAGTTTCAGTAACTCATTACATGTGTTAAAGACCTGCCCATTATTTTACAAGAAGTCCCAGTTCGGGGACTTTGCCCCAGACTACTTGGTTTTCTTTGTCCCACTTACTTCAGTGGTTTTCAGACTTTGCCAATGAAGAAATAAGCGAGCCTACTCATCACAGGACCTTCCCGATTTGGATTAGGTGCACCAGTTCTGCATTCAAAACGGAGAATCATTGAGCCTGGGAATGTCACCCTTTCAGCTGAGATAAAGGCTGCTGTAGTAGGAGTGAGGGAGTCAAATTTGAGGGCTAAGTGATTCTGTATGATAAGCAGCTTTTCTTGTGCAGCCCAGCACCACCCAGTGCAGGCACTGGTTCCTGCCAACTTTTTGCTGCAGACATGGCTTTCCTCATTTATGATTTTTTCTCTGTTTAGAGGCATCCTGTTGCTGTTCAAAGACAATAACATCTCCATCGATGCTGCTGACCTGTCCTACTACTTCTGTTTGTCCCTTTCCTTCCTGTTCCGTTTGGCTTTATACCTTATTCTGTGCCATGACTGGAACTGTCCCTCTCTCCTCCCTTCCCATCTCCCTAAATCAAAGCCTTTCAGCATCATGTGTTTGTTGTAATCTTCCTTTCCCAATACAAACCCTGAACCTCTATGCACCATGCCCTCGGTATTTGCTGTGATATTGGCCTTTTTTTCTTTTCATTTCAAAAAAAAGCACTGGGAGTATCGAATCATCTCAGCCACCTTGAGGATCTGAGCAAGAAGATGCAACAGAGACTATGTGTCCTTAAACAAATTGCTTCACCCCATCGTGCCTCATTTCATTCACCTCCCTTTCTCCTAGTTTATCTACTTGCATTGTCTTTAGAAGTTCCTCAGCTTTGAGACTTTGTTTTATTAGGGGTTCTTTTTTTTATTTTTAGCCAAATGTGGCCCCATTTTACACAGGACCTCTCAGTAATTCTGTAATACAAATTGCAATACACCTGAGGGATTGCAAAAGATAGGAAAGAGTATCTCTGACCAAGGGCATGCCAGCTACCAAGCCCACGATAGCTTTCTGGTGGAGAAAGCAGACAGGCTGACCATTAGTATGTCCTGAATATACAGTGGAGTTTAAATATGATTTTGAGATCGAACACCTTGGACTCTGAATCAAAGAGGAGCCCAGAATTTGCACTGAGAATGTGGAATAGGAGCACCAGGCAGGAAATTAGCAACCTTTGCTGTGTTTTACTGAGCCATAGCACATTTTGACATTTTCTTTTTAACCTGTGGTGAGAAAGACAATTTGAATCACAGTGGAAATGGATCTACAGGGTTATGGCTCCTCAGAAGAGGACCTTATAGGGTAGACTCCAAATCACCTGCCTACCAAAATCTTTCCCTGCTTTAAAGATCAGCAAAAGAAATACCTTTGATGCAGAAACGGCTTCTCAGGCATGGTAGGTGGGTTCAGTAGGCTTTGCAAGCTTAACAGCTGCTCTCGCATCACTTGGATCTTGGTGTCCAAGAGGCGAGGTGGTGGTGTTCTGCATGAGTGGTCTGGTAGGGGAGAGAGCAGATTTAACATCTCCTCCAAGACCAGCAACTCTAACAGCTTTAGTTCCTTGAAAAGGAAGCCTTAGCCAAATTAATTGGGATCTGGTAAGGGGTGTTTGAGGGGTATATTGGATGTCTGGAGAAAGAAAAAGTATTGTGTTACTGACTGAAGAAAAGTACTTTGCAGCCAATTTGCACAGTTTGAGCTCGTTGCCATGGTGTTCCTGCAGGAGTGGGAGTAGATAGGAACTTGCTGTGGGATTTACAAGTGCTGGAGCCCTGAGGTCTCTTTCTCCATCCACCCCACAAACTCATCCAGCTATTAATTGTATAGGGGAAGCTTACCAGATCCACTAATGGTGATCCTATAGTTTACTGGGAAGGGACCAAGACAAAGGATATTATAAAAGTCAACACCAGTCATATGGATTCCGTGCTCGCAGGCGAAATCACATGGATGTGCATATGCACACGCAGTGGAAAAACGGAGGCTGGATTGCTCTGAGCTGCCATTACGTTAACAAGATGGCTACCCGCAAACCTGTGACCCAAAGTCATATGTTCCTACTGGGAATATCTTAGCACAAAACATTACGTCAGCCCCACACAGTTCTCTAAGAACAGCACTGCCTTTCCGCTCTGCACTATATATTCCTCCCTTTCGTCTCTTGGAGAATTACCAGAACCGCTAGTTCTAGGCATGGAAATCTGCCTCCGGATCCTAAAGCCAGCTAACACATCCCACAGAACATTTGTGTTCAGATGGGTGGACAGCATCATAGGTCAAGAAAGTCCGTCTTGTATTGCCTTCTCTGTGCCAACCTGACGTGGTGATGGTGACCTTCTCAGGTCCCTGGACCAGGTCCATCACCACAGTAATGAGACGAAAAGGAGGTTGAGGCAAATGAAAGCTAGGTGTGGAGAAAGCTTCCTGCAAGAGAGAAGTTGTTCAATTAAAATGGCAGAAATGTCGCCAGAGATGTGGTGTAGGCAGGGCTGTATTGCCTGTGTTATTTAAAAATAGACTGAGCACAGCACGAAGAGTCATGAGGTTGATGGTGTCAGAGAAAGGGAACCTTGTACCAGCCCTTTGGAGAGATGGGATCCATTCACACTGAAGAAGGCCTTACCCTGATCTGTACAGTGTTCCCAGGTGGAGGGTGTGGGTCCATCCAGCCCATGCATGTCTCAGGATCAGTCTCCTGGGCTACCTTGCTGCTGAGTGACAGCATATTTTTCTTGTCTCAGACCTTTTTGACAAGCCCTTGCCAAACGCTTACTTATGACCCAGCAATCACAGTCAGATTCAAAATGTGCGATAAAATGCTTTGCTGAATCAGGACTTGGATCTTGTTTAATCAACATCCACATGCTGTTTGCAGTTGCCATTAGGTCTAGATGCAGATATTGTGAAACCATGCTTATAACTCTGATGCTCTTCACATCACCCTGGCTACCTCCCCTGAGGACCGAAGCCAGGGCACAATGGAAAAGGTGTCCACTTCCACTCCTCAGGAGAAAGTTTTCCTTTCCATGGTGGACTTCTGTATCTCATATATGAAGAATGGATTATATTCCGACCACCTATTAACGTGCCTTAAATGGATGAAGATACCCCAGATGGTATTATTTCATTGCGTGACAGTGATGAATAATTCAGACCACCCACTCTCAAGGCTCCTAGATGCTCCCCCTGGGTCTATGGAATGAAGCAGTAATGACAAAAGAATTAGGCTCCACGAGTAGGTGGTTGAAAGACAGTCCCATCTTCTCTCCATTCACTGGGAAAGGAGCCAGCCTCTGGTAGCCCTTGCTGCTGGGTAGTTTGGGTCCTCATCACACTTTTCATTACCAGATTAGGAGCCAGTATCTATGAAAGGCACCACAGTGAGCTGAAAGAGTATTGCCCTTGGGAGAAGCTTCTCTGCCACCTCTGAGTTTCTCTCTCTGACTGATGAGGGTGGTGAAGCTTGTCAGCCAGCACAGATAGAAAATCAACCATTAGACACCCCGTGATTAGGGGCCCTCTCATTATTTTAATTTTGGTTTTGCAGTGAGACAAGCTGGCAGCCTTGCGCTGTGCTTGGCACTGCAGAATAGTTTAATAATCACCTAATAAAACTTTTCATCTGGCTTCCCACATCCCCTCCCTTTCCCAGATCCCTGCCCTTCCCTGCACTCTCTATCAAGGATACACGGCCTTGCATAACACGCATCACTGCAGTAGCAACCTTCCTCTCGCTGCTGCTACAGCTATTCAGGTATTTGCAGATATCATAATAATTTCACTCTCTTTAATCCAGTTGCAGCCAAAGCTGCCATTTGTAGCCTGTCTCCATGAATTTCTCCCCATTCTGTGGGGTTCCTGGTTATGTCCAAGAGTAAAGGAAAATCTGGATCTAGATTTTATATTTGTTTGGTCTACAGCACTATGGAGTAGTTCAGTATGAGCAGTCCTTACACTGAGATGGCTCAAGCTGTCTTCATAATCTTGTCTGTTCCTGGTGGTGATGCTCCAATGAAACTTGAACTTCACAGCCTGTATTTTTCCAATGAAGGCATGAAAATAAGATTTCGGGCAACAGATGTTAGAGTGCCTAGCAAAACAAATCACTTTCCCCCAATAGGATTCTGAATCTTTCTTGTAAACATTTTTCATCTAATAGAGTTCTGATTGAAATAAGTGTAGATTATGACCTTGAACAAAAATCACAAATTTTGTGGCCAGGAATGCAGATCAACAAGATCATGGGCTGACCCAAGTCAAGGTGACTGCAGTTGTCTTTTAAAGACTATGGGTTCCTTTCTGTTTCTTGCACTGTTGATGTCAGGCAGCAGCCTAAGGATCAGTCCATTCAGAGAAACAGGCCAGCTGAAAAATTAACAATTTTTAAAAAAGGTGAAAGTTGAACTATAGATGTGCTATAACTGTCAATCCTTTACAAAAACTGCAGCTGAGCAGCAGGAGATAAGACTGCTTGTTTGGTTTGTATCAGATGCTACCCTTCGGGCCAAATAGAGGAAATGGAAATTATAACCCTTCTGACAGCAGCAAGGCCTCCCTTGGAGACCTTGGAAAAAGACATTTATGGAGGGCACAGAGAGGGTGAGATACAGATGTGGACAGAATGGAGCCTGCAGAAGGAGCAGAGACCTGACTGAGAAGACTGGTAAGCATGAGTGCAGGTTTCCAGTGTGACAAAGACAAATTCCTAGGGTGCCAAAGGGGACTCTATGGACTGGTTTGCAATCCAGGATGCTGCTGACAATTGCTAGACTGAAAGCAAGCCTGTGCATAGCAATTCATCAGGCAAGTGGGACCATAAAAGGCAACTGGAGAGACTTGTTCGCAGCCCTTTTTGTTTCTGATTTCACCCGGTCTGTTTTCCCTTCTTAAACCTCTAGAACGAGTAGTTAATTCTTTTTCATGTTCAGAGCTATTTGGGTGGAGAGTCCTTTAGGTGACTTTGGAGAGAATGGAGGGCACAGGACAGGCGTGAATGGGACTGAATCCTTTATGAACAGTGCTGGTTTAAAGCGTTCATCAACCCACGGCCCGATGCCACTGCTTCAGAATATGCTAAAACTGACTTCAGGGCTCCTAACGCTGAACAAAAAAAGCTGCAGCTTACCGACTCCACTGAAATCATTCAACACTTTTCCACATTTTACTGATCCTGAAGTGGATGTATTCACTAGATTATATGGATCATGTCCTAAGAAGTTTTTTTTTTCCTGTTGAATCTAAGAAGAGCTGAGGGTTACAAGCTCAGGCAGCTTTCTGCACTGTAGGCATCTATATTTGACTTGAATCCCATTGAATACAGTTCAAGTCCTGAAATACCTGTGTGGATGTTGCGACAAATGTGTGGTTTGAATTCAGCAATTGAGTTTGATTGACAGCATTACTCACGCACTGAAAGCAGAGCAAGTGTGCAAGGGTTTTGCTGACCAGGGAACTCTCCTGATGCTGTATATCCTACCTGGCAAAGCAAAGTCAGTAAGATGGATACCGTCTGTAGCATTTTATTTATCAAAGTCATTGCTGAGTGGTGGAAAGTAAGTTAAAGATAACTTTGACCAGGCCATTTGGGGTGAATATTCTCAGTGCTGTGCAAAGTGTACCAAGTCTCCAATGGACAGGCAGTCAGAAGGACATGGATTTGACCCATTTTTCAGAAGAATGACTCCAGTTGTTCCCAGCTTTGGGATAATCTTTGACTGAAAAATAAGTTTGTTGCCAATTGATGGAATAGCACCAGTTTTGATGGACAGTGGGGTTTCACTAAGAGGAGTCTTATCCAACCTCTGCCCTGGGCTGACCTTGCTTGGTTTGTGAAATCAGAGAGGATCCCAGACCTAGGTGGCCCAGCATGTGTTCAAGTGCACTTGAGGAACACCAGCAGGCAGATAAGCTGGGTAAATGTCTAATAAGGCAAGGTTTCATGCTCTGTTATTGTTAAAAACATATCTATAGGATCCTTTTTTTTAAGAGGTCATTTTGATTTGTTTCCCATGTGCTTTTTTAAAAGTCAGTGTTTGGCATCTGATACCTTGTGCAATGTATAATCCCTATGGTCCAAAGAGCTTTAGAGCGCCAGGAAATCCAGAATCTTGGCATGAATATGGGGCCAGCTCCCATAACACATGGCTGCATGACTTTTCTCTGTGGTATCTTTGTGACACCACGGTACGTGGTGTACTCAGAAATCATCTGTGGGGCTTGCCTCAGAGACCCTGTGAGAGAATCCCCCCACCCCTCCCATCTAGTGCAACTTGTAGGAGCCCCAAACAAAGAAGGCTTGTTCTTTCAAAAGAAATAAATGATGACTGGAAAGAATATAACACAGAACGTTGTCCCCCTGAGGGGAGGGGAAGAGAGGGGGTGGCCAAAGGAGTGATTGATTGACCACAACCCTTTGACACCTAAATGCATACTCTACAGTGATATGTGTGTGCATTGATGCGCTGTACAGAGAGACAGGCAGCCCTGGAGGGTCAGACCCATGCAGATCATGGATCCAGGGATAAATTGCATTTATTATGCAATTTCACTTACATGAGCTCGCTAATCCATCTTCTCTAGACTGACAAGCCCTCTTACATCTCTGTCTCTGAGCAGCACATTGGCTGGGGAAATATTTAAGTTACTACTCTTTCCTCTCAGCTTTCCCAAATAAAGCCCTCTCCACCTTTTCCTCCCCAGAGCGACCTGAAGCTCAGGATGGGATCCACAGTTTTCACAGAAATGATATCCATGTGTGAGTAATAGCTGCACCACACAGGTAGCACTGAGCAGGATCACTTTTGTTTTAAGGACTACAGACATGGTGCATACATTAAAATTGTTTAAATTAACATCCCCTTTGGGGGGAGGATAAAATATTGCAATTAGTTGATCAAATGCTATCATCTCCTGTACTAAAGCAGTGACAAATTCAACTGAAAATATTCAGTGATCTGGTAGGACCAGACAATGGCAAATGATCTTTGGACAACTGGAAGAACTTCTGGTTCCCATCAGCTGAGGATATGACCCCTGAAAGTTTCTACTGAATGCTAACTGTGAAGGCACCTACCTCAGAAGAGCCCGGTCCCTGTGGATACCACTGTGAGTCCCTACATGTACTCCTTGACGGACCTAGAACACCTCTAAATACTAAATGCCATCATACTGCAGTCCATTTGCACACGTGTACCAGCATTTCACAAAAACAACACAAGAAAGTCACCAGCTTTGATCTGTGTTTGAGATTTTTTTTTTTTTTATTACTCTAAAAATATTATTAATTTCTACATGTTCCCCCTGCCACTTCTTCCTTCATGAGACTTACAGACCTAGAATCCCGGACTGGAGGGACTTTATTTTCCCAGTGGAATAATAGCAATAAAAAAAAAAAAAAAAAAAATCCTGAATTATGAATTATGTCCTTCTATAAAACTTTCTTGTAACCATGGCATGTAAAGAACACTCAAAGGAGCAACATGATTGAAAAAATAAATTAAGGCACATGGAGAATTCTCAGTTTAATGGTTCTCTGAGTGATATGCTCATCAGAAATCCTCACAGATAAATTTTCTCACTCTCTGTATATCTGTATACCAGAATTGAAGAGAGGAGGCTTTCATAGAAGGCCTGGCATTAAATAAAGGTGAGATTCGGCACTGCCAATCCTAACAAGAAACTGGTAAGTGACAAGAAAGCAAATGAACAAATGAAAAAAAATTACTCTTCACTAGCCAGTTAAAACTGGCAACTTGGGCAGAAACATGAGTCTAAAAAATTTCTTATTTTAGGAGAGTCAAGAAGTTATTGCAAAATGATGGAAACCATTTTTGCTTAACCTAGAAAATGGTCAAAAGCCAGTGTTTCTGCAAATGTTTATCTCAATATGCTGTGGATGACATTTCAAATTAAACACATCCTCAATTTCTGTTGGGAATTGGATCCTAAATGTGGGATTCATCTCATCTGACTTAACCATTCGTCTTAGCTGGTCAACCATGGTTCATTTGAGAGTCTTTGAGATGGGAGATGGATATCTAAAGGGTGTTTCCTCCTCCTTTCTGGAGGTACCTGTTTCTTTCCACAGATTAAGAAGAAAGCCAAAAATGATTAGCAAAGACCTAAATGTCCCATCTAGATTACATGGTTAATATCCAAAGTGACTTTCACTGGAAATGGCGGGACAATAGTCTTTCTTCATGGAAAAATTGGAGACAAACTGGTGAGTAGAAAAGACACGGTCTGGGATACAATTAAAAGTAATCAACATATTGTAACAAAGCAAACTATTGTTTGAACCAACAATATTCAGGTTTCTGGGCACGGCTGATGAAGAAGTGATGATTTATGTTAATATGTGTTACTTAGCTGACGTAGCAAAAGAATGTGTGTATAGTCATGTCTCAGTTCAGCTGCTCACATATAGATACTTCATGTCAGTTAAGATGCCCTGAAGCATCTTAGACATGACACAGGATTAATGGAAGACCTGAAGCTTCTGGAGTGACAATTAGAGGTTGGTTTGGATAATGTGCGACATCCAAAACAATGTTAAATGCCTGCATGCTGGCAACTGAATCCTGTCCCTGCAGTGAGATGTGCCAGATACAGCAAGACATGAATATTCCCAGCCCTTTTTTTTTTGTCAGGTTGCCAGGGACATCCTGTGTCATGTAATGAGATAGGGAGAGGCTTCACGCTGGAGAAGTACTTGAGCATACCAATCAAAGAAGGCAGGAAAAGCATTTAATTAAGCTGGTGAATTTGAAGTGAGGTCCCTGACAAAGTCTTACATTCGGTGGACCATCTCTTCTACTATCAATTTTCTTGTGTCATGTTTGTTTTGAAATAGACAGAACAAAGCAGTAAGGCAGAGTGAGGAGTAATCACCAAAACAACAAAAGGGAGGGAAGTCTTTTATGAATGAGCATCTTCTACTTTAGGAATGATCCAAAATAACTCCTTTTCTATGAAAACCACCTGCTCCGAACTCTTACCTGTCTTAATTCTGTAAGGCTGACATAAAAATGACTCTTTAGGAAGACCCTTGCTGCCTGTTACAGGTCTTTCTCCTGATTTTTTACATTGCATTTTAATTAGAAGTGCACCTGTAGTCAGAGACCACCCAACTGCAAGAGTCCCATTTTGCAAGGATTAAAGTGAGCCCCCAGAGAGGACTTACCCTTAAGAACCAAATGTAATTACAAGCCCTCCAGATGTATCCCCTGCATTGCTAAGGTAAGAATTATATATGGTAACCAACCCAGGATACACCTGATTTGTGCTGTCAGGGAACTTTCTTTAGGTCACAGGTGGTTCTTCTTCCTCCTATAGAGTTACTATGAGCTGTTTTTGCATGCCGATAGATATTCAGAAACACTGAAACACCAGTCCTTGGCCCTGAAGTCTGGAGGAACCCCACTGAATTCACCAAAGCTCATTCATCCTGCCCTCAGGGACAGACACCGTGCTTTGCAGAACTCAATACCCCAACTTTATACTCTGTTGAGACTGGTCTTGTCCTGCTGAGTGTCTGTAGCCCCACACAGGACTTGATTACAGGTTCCTCACTCCTAGGCAGAATCTATTCCAGACCCAACCTCCAAGCTTTTCCTGTTCTTCTCAAATGTCTGAATCCTCTCACTGGTAGCAGTTGCAAAGAGTTTCTTTTAGCACAGGGGCGGGATGCTAACATTTTTAGTGCCAAGTGTTCAGCAGTTCCAGTGTCAGATTCCGTTCTCCTGCACCATGTCCATTGTTTACAGGATGTGGCTTTGTTACCGACTGTGAAGGGAAACACAGAAGCAACATGCCTTGGGAAAGGCCATCCCAACAACGTTTCCTGCATCCTGAGAAAGAGAGACCTGCCTACCTAGGTTCTTCAGTCGTTGCCAGTAACCAACATGGAAGATTCTTAGACCATTTCCAGATGTATTTTCATGATATTCCAAGCTTTTGCAGCTGAGTTTTGTTTGGACCTCTGAACTCTCCAGAGCCAGAAACATGAATAGCAGTTCTGGCTTTCCCATGGTGGACGATCGTTGCTAACAGTATGAGTCTTGTCACATTTCCCAGCCTAGAAATGTCATAATTCAAACAATTGGAGTAGCTATTTTGGGCAGTGCCAAGCTAAAGATGTCCCTTACTTTCCTTGCCCATGTATGACTAGCTACAATTCTTTTATCTGCAGCGAGTGAATGTGGGGTCATCTAACTTTGTGTTATCTTTCAGCTTTCAACAAGAGAATGCAAAGACCATGAGGAATCCAAAAGATGAAAACTTTACCTCAAGGCAAAAGAACTGCAACCTGTACTTTTATTACCAGTTGTATTGTTTTACATATTCACGAGAGCTGAATCCCATGTTCCACAACTCAACATGCTGAGATAAGGAGAGACAAAAGTGGAATGATCCCATAGCTCATCTGGAAAATATCAGACAGGAATACAAGCGTGCCTGCCAAGCTGTGAGCCCAGGATGCCCAGGATACATGACCATGATCTAGGACAAGAGGAAATGGCCTCAAGTTGCACCAGGGGAGGTTTAGAGTGGGTATTAGGAGAAATTTCTTCACCAAGTACTTATCAAGCACTGGAACAGGCTGCCCAGGGAAGTGGTTGAGTCACCATCCCTGGAGGTATTTAAAAGATGTGTAGATGTGGTGTTTGGGGACATCGTTTAGTGGTGGATTTGGCAGTGCTGGGTTAACGGTGATGATCTTGATGATCTTAAAGGTATTTTCCACCCTAAATGTTTCTATGATTCTATTATTGGATATAATCTGTGATGAGCGCTTTTACCTGCAGAGTAAGTTCAACGCTTTCATGATGTGTCAGATTCTGTGCATATACAAATCATAGAAACATAGCATCATAGAATGGTTTGGGTTGGAAAGGGACCTCAAAGATCATCTAGTTACAACCCCCCCCCTTGCCATGGGCAGGGACACCCTCCACTAGCCCAGGTTGCCCAAAGCCCCATCCAACCTGGCCTTGAACACTGCCAGGGAGCCAGGGGCAGCCACAGCTTCTCGGGGCAACCTCTGCCAGTGCCTCACCACCCTCACGGTAAAGAATTTCTTTCTAACATCTAATCTAAATCTACCCTCCTTCAGCTTAAGGCCATTACCCCTTCTGCTATCACTACATGCCCGTGCAAAAAGTCCCTTTCCAGCTTTCTGTCATCAGTACTATCTATGTGCTGTGAAACCACCATGTCCAGGCTGTTAACGTTCCTTTTCCAGTGTAGCAGAAAAGGCTTGTTTATCCTAGGACTGGACATTCTGCAGCTGCTGCTCTGGTGGGAAGTCCTGGCTAAATGACCAAATTTTTGTTTTCCATTCAATCAAATTTTGGAGTAGCAACAGAAGACATCTTCATGGAAAGTGGAGCTGTCATAGCTTTACAAAACTGACTTGGTTATCAGTAGGCAAGGAGTGGAATAGATGAGATAGAGCAGTACCTCTTCTCCAACTGTAGAACCACTATCTGGGATGAAGATTATGGCTTCTGACACATCTTCATCCTTGGTGTGGGTATTCCTTCAGGGTACATGTCTGACTTCCTGTGTCTTTGGATCACGGGACAGCAAGATTACCTCCTTTAAAATGCAAGAGAACAGCCAGTAATGAAAATTGTCATCTAGTCGAGGCAGCGTGGTGTCTAAGGGGGTCTGCATTACATAGAACTTAACTCCTATGGATGCAGCTTTAACTTTGACAACAGAAAAATTGGTCTACCTTGACCTGATAAGTTCAGGAAAGAACTGGGAAATCTTTGCAGCATAGCTCTCCCTCTGTGCTATGATTCATATGGCTATGAATCTCCCTGTGCATGCTAGGACGAGGGAGCTCTGTCAGCAATGTCAGAATTAGTAGCAGTTGCAGGAAGAAGGGATAAATGTGCTTTAGCTCAACCACAAGTCATTGGTAACATTCCTCCAGAGGAACATAGGAACCAGTCCATGACATCCAGTGCTCTGCTATCACAGGCAATATGATACCCATAATCAGTTTATTAAGCTGCATCTTAGAAATGTACTCACATAGTGGGGATAATTCCTTCCATTCCTGGAATCACTGGGTAAAGTTTCTAGACTGAGTTAAGAAAGGTCAGGTTAGATGATCATAGGGTGTCTGCTGGCTTCAATGTCTCAAAATCTCTGTAGGGATTTAGAAGGAGCCAACACATTTTCACTTGTAAGTTAGGATTTAAATAGAGATTTGTTAACGTGCTACTCTCTTTCTCTTTCCTCTGCATATTAGTTAATCGACATCAGTACAGAAATATTTGTCTTCCTTCCCTTTTTTCCTTCATGTTTCCCCACTGTGCATCTCTCTTTCCTCTGTCTTTCAGAGCAAAAAACTAAGCCAGACTAGGAAAAGCAATACAATTCCCTGCCCCCAAAATCCACACCTACCAAACGACTGAAGATGAAATATTTCAATATGCGTCAAGGAGGAGAAAACTGCAGGTTTGAAGTGTAATACTTACTAGTGCTTTCAAGTGCAGTCTGTGTCATGCTACTGTCCTACAAAGCCAGCATTCCCCTGGGGGAGGCACAGAAACCATGGCAAGGCTGGGTACGGTTGAGGACTGATGCTAGTTTTTTCCCTGTGCCTTCAAGGCAGAAGTGCCTTGAAGGTGCTTTGCTATGTAGGTATAGCTACCATTTCCCCTCTCTATCAGAAATTGCATCTGGCTATGGAAAATATGGATAAACTTTCTGTTAGCTTCAATTAATGAAGATCTAGGGGGTTCATGGGTACCTTCATGTACAGCCACTGAGGACTCGGAGAGGGCAAAACTGCGCAAACATCGTTCATGTTGTGCAGTAGCAGTGTGCTCACAGTTTGGGACATATTTCTGGGGACATAAATGTGGGATATTTGTAACACTTGAGCACTTCTCATTGATAGGATAAATGTTAAGCTGTCCCTGCTGAAAACCAGGTGCCTTTAAAGGAGTGGTCTTTCATTATTTTTTTTCTGAAATGAGCCAAATTTCTAGCTTATGCTCACATAGGGAAAAAATTAATAGCTTCGGTTTGATGCCAGTGACAGTATTGAGCAACTTGGCAAAGACTCATGGAAAAAAGCCAAAGCCTTTAAAAATAACAACAACAACAACTAATAATAATGCAAGATTTCAATTAAATCGCTGTCAACTGATTGAAAGTAATGCATTGGCCATGGGCTACTGTGAATTTATGGAGCAACTGATCGGTCTCATCAGGTTTTATTCAGCAGATTAGCCACAGTCACTTTATGACTGAACACCAAGTTCTTCGCTTGCCCTCAAGTTAAATTATTTTTGAGGTCAGCAGAGGTATACTGATCCAGGCCAAGTGAAAAACTGGCACAACAGTACCTAGTACTACAGCTACATTTTCCATTATTTTTTTTTTTTTTTTTAAATGGAGAGTGCAAGTTTCAAAAAGAAAATGCTACTTTCCATGAAAAATGAATGATTCAGCATAGAGGCAGACAGACAGAAAGACAGATAATATGGTTGAAAGAAGGTGACCTGTGCAATCAGTGGAGAGAAATGTGCAGCCTCAGGGGGTGAGTCACACAAACGCAGAAACTTGGTTTAGGCTGGTATTTCTCTGTTCTGACTATTACATTGATGGAGGTTGACTAGCTCAGATTCAGATGTCTGATTTTTGGGTGTATAAAAATAGGGCAGATGAATGCCAGCTTGTATGCCTGATATGTGCGTGGGGATTAGCAAGGTAATGAAATGTGCCATCTGCTTTTTGTCTTCCTTGCTGGTGGCAGCTTTAACGGAGGACTTTTATCCTGGTCTTCAAGATGATTTCACAGCAAAAACGTGTAGTTGTTGGGAGAAGGAAGGTGTATGAGGGATTGCAGGAAAGACTTATTTGAGTAAAAATGGTATAACCTTATTGGTATTAAAAATGTTCTGCAAGTAGTTATCAAGGTGTTTAGCTTCCTGAAACTTGGATTTATTGAGATTTTGTAACAAAAATAATTTTAAGAACTGTAATTAATCACTTTGTTTATTTAAAAAAAAATGAAGACAAGTGTCTGAAAATTTAGAAAAGAAGAAAAAATAATCTATATTGAGGCCTGGGAAATGAAAACAATGGGGAAATGTCAGTATGGCTTCAAGAATCGTTTTTCAAACCTTCTTAGAACACAAATAAGATTTTGCTAGAAGTTTAACTAAATCGCCTTTTGATTTCAGACTTCTAAAACTTTCATCACTGCAGGTTTTCTGGGGGATCTGGAAAGAGGACAATTCTGCAGGAGGGGCTGTTTTTATAGTATGTTTGGACTTGGGAAATAGAAGGCTCCAAATAATCTGAGCTCATGTGGATTTCTCATGTGGATTCCTGACCCACCTTTCAGTGTAACTAAGCCAAATTCTCATCTGGTCTATATCAATGTCACAGGGGTACCTCCAACTTATACCCACTGAGGACCTGAATCAAAATATTCACACTCTAAAATGCAAATTAATCATCTAGAGGCGCATTAGTTGACTACTGGTATTTCCCAAGAAGTTTTGTAAATTTAAAAGTTGAACAAGAAGACATATTACCTTAAGTTCCAAGTCCTCTTTCTTTCCATTATCTCAGTGCGTCGCCCAAGTGACCCTCTGATGGTAATACACATAAATACATCAGAGACGTGCCCAGTCCATGATTAAATACCCTGATAATTTTGAGGCCCTCCAACATATAGTATTTCACTCTATCGCGAACACTAATGCAGTCAACCAGTAGCCACAATCAATTACTCAGAGCGGCTGCACTCGTGTTCCTTCTCCAAAGTTTCTTGATTAGGTGCCAACTGCGTTAAAGGCCTATCATTTTCCAAAGTAAGAAGAAAAAAAAAAAAAGAAAACTCCCACAGTGATATCCTCTAAAATAGATATAAACACACTGACTGCATGACTAGTTATAATACAGCCCCTGAACAAACTCTTGTGTCCAGGGCTGCTAACAAACAGTTAACCCTCTAACCCATTCTGCGTCCCACCGACGGACTGAGAGAACAAACTTGGATAAAGCAACCAAGTGACTGGGAGCCACAACCAGTTCCAAGAACACTCCGGGACCAGAAAGCTCTGGCTGGGTAGGATTTCAAGGTCTTGTCCACAAGGATCCACAATTAAAATTTCTTGTGCTAAAGTTTCATGGTGAAATAAAAACCCTGAGATTCCAACGCTTCCCCGCTTCCCCCCCCTTCCAAACACCGCTCATAATACAGCACGGTGGAAGGAACAGAAAACCTCCAGTATTTTGGCAATCGGTGCTGCCCTGTTTTACATATTTCAATTCCATCTTTTGGAAGAGCTGTAAATCTTTCCTCCTATTTTTTCTCTTGTTCTGTCTTCAGCTAGCTTGGCTATATAATTGCAGTGTTCATGTTACTTGCATGCATAGGAAATGATGCCTAAAGGGAAGGGAACGGAAGGAAAGGCTTTTCCCTACCTTTCTCTCCTCAGCTTTAGGTGTGTGCTAATACACGCAGTGAAGTGATAATGTGTTTCCTTCTCTCTACCCTAGTTTATTTTTTATTACATTTTGTTTGTGGTCTTCAGCTCTCTGGGGGTGTTATCTGACAGGGAAGAGCTGGTGAGGGATTGTTTATCAGGGAGTTTAGTGATAGGACAAGGGGTAATGGGTTTAAGCTACAGGGGGTAGATTTAGATTAGATGTGAGGCAGAAATTCTTCCCTGTGAGGGTGCTGAGGCGCTGGCACAGGTTGCCCACAGAAGCTGTGGATGCCCCATCCCTGGCAGTGTTCAAGGCCAGGTTGGATGGGGCTTTGGGCAACGTGGTCTGTGTCCCTTCCCATGGCAGGGGGGTTGGAACTAGATGATCTTTGAGGTCCCTTCCAGCCCAAACCGTTCTATGATTCTATGATTCTAGATGCTACGGGTGCAAGCATCACTCCCAGCTTCACAGCCTGTGTCTCCTACAAAGATTATCAACACTCCAAATAGAGTGGGCAGAAGGAACACCTTGGTCTCACCTTCTCCAGCTCATGGCTTGGATATGACTGAGATGGTTTGTGATGGAAGGGTTGAGGCCTGTCGCTCTCCCTGTGGCCATCTTTGCTAGCAGACAGAAAGGACATGGTGTTTGTCTTTTATTCAAATCACACTTCTTTTTATTTCCAGAAGCACTTCAAGCACTTGGGGAGCAACACCTGTATTAGGGCAGCCAATATCTCGCTACTCTGTGGGTGTGGAAACCGAATTATGGGACAGAAGTCCAAGCTGCAAATGGTTCATGCCTGGTGACACACAAGGACACCAGAGATTAAAAGTCAGTTTGCCAGATGGGGTGATCTTGGGCCCTGTCCCTCACTTGTTAGTATATTTGAGCTGCTGCTCTCCCTTGGAGCTCCACAGGTGACTTCTGCAGGCAAACCGTGTGCAAGTGGCTTTGAGCAATCAAGCAATGCTTTTACAGATCTGCGGCTATTAATATTCAGTATCCGTGGGCAGAAAAAAAAGGAAAAAAAGCACTCACCTTAAACTTTTAGGAATAAAAGACATTTTGCCTTCCCATTTATAGAGTGAACAAAATTAAATCCTCCCAAAACATGATGGGATTTAATGCTGATTTTGGCCTTGTCTTTGTGCTCCTACATGACAGCTAGACAGGAACTGTTGATCACATTTCTTGTTTTGTTTCATTTAAATGTCAAAAAACAGAAGATTTTTTTTCCCCAGAAATGTTCCAGTCTCCATGAAATTTTCAATGGGAAACTCTTCTGTAGTGCAGGATGAAGTGGCCAAAGAGAGAAAATGAGTCATGTCCCCTCCAATTTAGAGAGTGGGGTCAGGACAATCCTATAAAATGTGGAAGAATGAATTTCAAGTCCTTCGTTGGCACAGCTTGGACTTGTGTCCCCTAAAATTGCTTTCTGCATGCCCCACAGTAGTGATTGCCTGGCTGTTGTAGGACAAGGGCTCCCCAAATGCTTCTCAACCTACTGTGATGATACTACATGTTTTGAGGAAGGTACAAGCAGTGTCCTTTCATAAGCAGACGGTTTCACTCCCACATGAGCCGTCTGTGGGAAGCTCATTCCATATCCTCATCCCTCTTTGGCAAGATCAGGAAGGTTTCTGGCCAGCTCAGTTACTAAGTGGTGGATCCAAGGTGTTTGGATTTGCCCTTGGCCTTCGTTTCACTCTGACGTTCTCTCTGCTTCCCTTATTAGCTGTGTAATTAGGGAGGGTAGGAGTGCCTACAGCTGCAAGTGTCTTTGGAGATGTGATAATTATTTTAAAGAAAATCATGACAACCCATAGCTGGAAACTGTGTCTTTGATGGAAAGAAAAATCATTGTAGCCTGTTTCATTGAGCATGTAAACATGTCCTTTGCTGATGCCCTTAAGGACTGTCCTAATTTTAACCTTGTTTAGCCTTGAAACTTGCTTTCAACTTTGGTTGGAACAGGAGCCTGTGGTGCAACATGGGGGAACATGCCAATGTGTTTTGTTGAATGAAACATTAAAGAGATGGAAAGAGGTGGAAAAAAGAAGGTAGGAGAAATCAGGTTGGGCTACGGTAAATAACACATTGTTTGACGATCCAAGAGTTCCTGTACTGGGGAAATAAATGGGACAGTGCTTTTACACACACACACACACACACACACACACACAAAAAAAAAAAAAACACTTTCATACGTGCTCTGATGAGCTTGAGAAACAGATCCATTTTAAGCTTGTTTTCTGGAAGAACTGAATAGGTATGCTGGATGCCAGATATGCAAATAGGCAATTGTCTCTTTTCACTCCTTTTGAATCAAAAGGTCAATAATACCCATGTTTAATTGAGGAGTACAGAACATAATGATATTGAGCACCTATAAGCTTGAGGAAATTAGTCAGCTCAGCAGTGGAGGGAGGTTTCCTATTAATATCTCCACGAAGGCAATAGCTGCAGTTTGAATTTGACCTTTTATTGGAGATGACAGAGCTCAAACGTGGTGGCAGAAGGACAGGCAGAAAGCCTTTGAAGTCCCAGACAGCCTTTTAGGCTCAACATCAACCAGCCTGGTATTGCACACCTGAAAAAATGGGTTGGATTCATCTAACTTGGGCATCTGAGCTCGTTGCTTCATGCTCATTTTAAAGTCACTTTCACCAAAGGCATCCAGCACAAAATTTATCTCATTTTTTAGCAGAATCCTGCAATGTGTCCAAGGAATCATATTAAAAAAAAAAAAAAAAGCCACTCTCTGGGAGAGAATATAAAGGGAGTTTGAGGTATAAATGATAAACTTTTAATGTGAGGTGAGGTACATTTCTTCTTGTGCTAAAGAATGTACCTGTTGGCTCTTCCATTTCATCTTTCACATCCTCCATCAGGACTATCTGTATATAGACAGTGCGTCAAAACTAAAGGGAAGAGCTACCTTATTCTCGGTAGCAGAGAAGACTTCCACGCCAGTCATAGTAGAGTTTCACCTAATCTGGCTCCCCCTCACATCAGCCACATCTGCCACAGCTGGTGTTTTCCATCCTGCTTCCCTCTGGGTGGGGTTTATTCCCAGAAGAGGATAATCAAGACTTCCCAGCCTTCTTTCCCAGCTGCATTTACGCCTTTCAGTTTATAAAAGCTCAAAACTCTTTTCAGGTCTTTATCAGAGCTTCCTCTTGTTTTACAGCTACAGTGCAAGGTAGCAGGTCTTTCAAGCCATCCTAGCAAGGATTTCACTACCCAAAATTAATGCTACTCTTCCCATAACATCTCTCTCTTAACTCCCAGCAATCATTTGGAGTAAATTTACAAACATGCCTTTATATGACTGATGTCAAGTGCAGGGATCGCTCACCACCCACACGTGGGAAAACCACACATCCCCCTGCAGAACAAGAGCATGCAGATGCAGTGATCCCGTTGCCTTAAAGATTCATTTTCCTTAATTCTTCTAACTCCTTAGTAAACTGTTGATGAGCCTTCTGGATGGTCCTGTAAAATGAAGAGATTAAATATGCTAAAAATGGTAAATATTTTCAAAACTAAGCACACATACGCAGACAGAAATTAGATTGTACTGCTGTCATGAGGGGTGTGTTCCTCTGGTGTAAAATTGTGCTTTTTGCAAGAATTTTTACTCATTTTACTCATTTACTCATATATCCAGGGCACATCGTGGTATTTGCAGGTATTACAACTCTGTATGAAATAAAATGACAGGGGGTGTCTGCCTGCCCTCCTTTCACATGAACTAGGCATTGTAAGGAAAGATTTCGCTCAGGATTTGCGGCTTGGCTGCTTTTCAGTCCATGCAGCATGATGGGGAATCCTAGGCACTGGTCTTAAGTGTCAGCCCAAGCTTCCTCAAGGACCTAAACTCAAACACTGGACTCAAGTTTACAGAGAAACACTTATGTGTGGTCACTATTGTGTGGTTTAGGGCACTTTCTGGAGGCTGAGGAAAGCTAAGCTGCCGTGTAGGCATCAGTTATATTCCCAGCAGACCTGATTTCTTAATCGCCTTCTCCAGTTATGTGACTCCAGGACTCCTTTGCTTTACCTGGGGAGGCAACTACACCTGAGCCAGGTCTAACTGTGCTGCAAGCTCCTTAAAGAGCAAGCTCAGTCCAAGACAGCTATCACACCTCTCTTCTAAGGTTACGGTCTTTGTATTGCTGGCATGGAGAGCCTATTAGGAATGTAGCCAATTGTAGTATTACATGTGCTATTTGTTGAAGAAGAATTTTCTTTGCTTTCTCTTGTTTCTCTAGGAAGTAGCCACAAATGTCCAGTGTAAGGTTACTGGGCCCACACAAAATTTTATCAGATTTTAGTAGCTATTCCTGGAATTACATATTGTTTTGTCTTTTTGAACTGAAATGACAGCAGCTCAGGTGTCAATTTTCATATTAGGGTATGTTTTTTCCCTAGGGCTGCTTGAGGAGTTCAAATTTTGCTAAGACATCAAAATTGGAATTAAAGGCTTGGAGACTGGGTGATCTTTTTTTTTTTTTTTTCCTTGGTGATAAAGCAGAATAATTTTTTCTAAGGTTCAAAGCTAAATCATGATCAGGGTCCTCTAGGAAATAAATAGAATCTGCTGCAACACTGTGCTGGAGGAAAAGATCAAGACAGATTGAAGACATTGGCAGTGCCTATGTGTTTGTTTGGATGTATCTATGAGTTATTTCATGGTGGTACCCTCTGCAGCAGATTTATCCTCTCCTTTGCTCCTCCCTAATGAAGTGTGTGTGTGTGTGTGTGTGTAGCCACTCACACTGACTCTACCAGCGAAGCCTCTTTGGAACTGCTTGAAGGAGAGAATAGGACATCACCCTGTATTAGAAGGACCGTAACTCTCCTTTTGCAAGACTGATGCAATTAACTCCCACACCACATCTCCTCACACCCAGGTCTGGCTCTCCTCTCCTGTGGTAGAACACCCTACTGTATTTTTGCTGTGATTCCAATATGCCAAATGTACCTTTTTTGGCCTGACCTGTGGTATATCTGTGCTCAAGGCCAGGTTGGATGGGGCTTTGGGCAAGCGGGGCTAGCGGAGGGTGTCCCTGCCCATGGCAGGGAAGTTGAGACTAGATGATCTTTAAGGTCCCTTCCAACCCAAATCATTCTAACCATTCTATGATCTATGATCTATAATCTGGAGAGTGGAGACATGGAGCAAGAGATGGGCTCCAGCTTTTAGTCTTCAGCTAGCAGCTTCAGAAAGGCGGCATGTCTAGAGTCCAACAGACATCTCTTATTGCTGTGAGACCTTTCTTGTCATGTGAGATGCATCAAGGGTGGGGCGTTTCATGTCTAACTCTGTGCTTCTACATGACTACTGAAAATCAAATCTGCAATCTTCTGTGCAGCTTCACTGCGAATAAAATAACAAGTGTAGTGTTTTGTCCATCTCTGTAAAGAACATGAAATATGAGTTATTGGTCTTAATGTAGCTCATTCTTAAATTTCAGGTCAAATGAAGATGACACTAATTCTACAGCTGAAATATTGAGAGAGCTTGAAACATGGAGTGGAACTCATCTCACCTAATTTTAATCATTTATCCATTAAACACCGAGTCTCAGCTAACCTAAGCTAAACTAAGCCATCTCATTAGAAATGTGTTACCTTCTAGAAGTGTTTATATGTGTTGATAATGAAGGATTATGGATGACTTAGGTTAAGGTAGACTTTGAGATGACTGAGATGTATCCCACTGCAGCGGTAGTTCATTTTGTTGGATCAGCCATGTATTGCTTTTAATATTAATCTTGGAAAACCATCCTACTGAAGAGGTGACCTGATGCGTGTGAATTAAAACTCTTGCGAAACACCTCAGGAATACTTCTGAGGTGAAGTTTTTGCTTTTGGCCTAGTTACTCTGGTTCTTTTATTTTCAGCAATAAATTGATCATTGATTTTTAAGAGACTTTATGTTAGACAGGGTCAGTTAGGCAACGGCATGATATTTTATGTTTTGATAAGCAGCTTATGTTCTCAGAAAAATGAGTTATTGTGTTTGCTTGGGACACGTCACATGGGTATGACTTGAGTTCACCCATTTAACTTTTGGCACGAAGCTGGGATGTCCTAATGAGGAGGCTGTTAGCTTAGATTTTCCACATAGCAAAAAAAAGAGCAGGAGAAACACCTCCAACACAGTTGAGATTTGCATCTGCAGAAGCCTCTCTCTCTTCAAAGAGATTAGAGCAGGACCAGAAAATGGCGATATTCCTAATGGATAACCCTCAGTTTAAAGCAGGATGAAGCTGGTCCCTTTGCCATGCAGCAATCTGCACTTTAGGAAATGTGGATGAGCATGCCCTTTCATTTAGGGAGCAATCTCACCGCTCTAGAGCTGGGATGGACTCCAACTGTTTGAGCTGATTTGGTTTGTAGATTGCTGGTTTTATTTTTTTTCCTCTCTTTAACATTTTTTCCTTCTCTTTATTCGTCCTCTCAAAGTGAATCTCAGCAAATTTGACAACAACCCCCCCACTCCACCCTCACTAGCCCACCCCAACATGATTTAAATGCCTACCACTGCTGCTGGTACCAGTGCTGTAAAAAGAACTGGCTCTTGTTCAAGTCCTTCTCCTCTCCAAATGTTTAGGGATTTGGAGCCCATACATACAATTACTGCATGTTTCTCAGGAAGAGAAAATAGCCAGCAGCTGTTCAGTGTCTGATCAATTATGAGTTGAGGAAGAGGAGTGAAAGAGAGGGGAGTTATTGGTTAGAAGTCTGCACACAATTAGGAAACAATGCTAAGAATGGGTGCTTGACACACGTGGGGAGGATAGACACCCTGGCATAGTATCATTAGGCTAACAGGTCTGCAATGGTCTCCCCAACATGGAGAGAAAATTGCCCCTAGCCTGATGTAGGTATTTTTTCTTAGAGTTTTGCGAGATGAAGGATGAAGAGGAGTCAGTCCTAGTCTGAGAACATGAACACTTGAGAGGGAGCCTGGTAAGTGGGTGTCTTGGAGGAGATCTCCCCGCCCCAGTCAAGCACCACACTGACTTTGATGGCAGCTTAGACACCCACTCCACGTGGAGACACTTAAGTGCAGACATCTTCGTCTGCAAGATGAATCCTGCCCTAGGGGCTCAATTCAGTTGCCCCCCATACAGGTGTTCAGTGTCATCTGAGAAGCTCAAGGCTACCTGGAAAAGCCACACAGGGCGGGCAAATATTGCAAAGTACCTTAAAATAGATGCTCCTTAGAAGTCTTTGAAAGGGACTTTCACTCCCCTCTGGAGTGAAATCCAGAGTCTAGAAGGTTTCCCAAACAGCAGTAGACTCCCACCTTTGTACAAATGAAATTAGCAGAGAATCTCTATTGCATTTAGTATAAAGAAAATATTTTTTCCATATTTAGTATCTTGTCTCACATTTTACCTGAGATGATTGGAGACAGTAGTGGGGCAGTAGATCCTTCACTTATTAACACTATCCAGCACCATATGAATCCTTTAATTCACAAGACAAGATCTGTGCAGCCTCCATTTACTTACATTGTGACTGAATGTGGTTTTGGATGATGTTTACCTGAGATCCAGGTGACACCTCCTTCTCAGGTAGTCTGTATTTGGGAGTCAAAGGATACTTGAGCATTATCTTCTAGAATCATAGAGTCCTAGAATGATTTGGAGACCTTAAAGATCATCTAGTTCCAACCCCCTGCCATGGACAGGGACACCCTCCACCAGACCAGGTTGCCCAAAGCCCCATCCAACCTGGCCTTGAACATTTCCAAGGATGGGGCATTCACAGCTTGTCTGGGCAACCTCACCACCCTCATAGTGAAGAATTTCTTCCTTACATCTAATCTAAATCTACCTATCCTGACTTGGAAGTTTGGGATGAAGCTGAAGCGAAGTGTTTGTGACTGAATGAACCCATAAACCCATTTTTTACAGAGCATATGGGTCAACCTTGAAGATATCGTGCCCAAAATTTTGATGTATTCTAGAGCATTTTCCTGTACACTGTTGACTCTGAATCTCAGCAGTCTCAGAGAAATTAAAGCTGTTTTCCTTCAAAGTCTGTTCAGTAATCTGTGATGAAATGGGCACAGCAGTTTACATCCAGTTTCAGTAAATAAGAATAAATGGAAAGAATTGATTTACAATGTACCTTAGGGCAAGAATGGAAATGTTTTCAGAATTAGTCATTTGTGTGGAAAAGGCTTGGTAAAACCTGACAGTTGAAAATGTGTCAACTTGTGGTTACGTGGACTGAGATCTTTATAGCTGACGAATTTAACTACATCCAGCATCCAGCAACATGATTCTATAGTCACTACGTGAAGCTGCATAAACACTGTCTGTCCTTCCTTCACACAGCAACAGAAGCATTTAGTAAGTTCTGTTCAACAGTCATCACCATGGATACATTTACTGTTTGTGTTGTGACATGTGGAATTTTACCTAAAGTCTCAGTTCACTTGCAGTTACACAAGATTATTCATCTTCATTAAGATTATTTATCTTCATTATGTATAAAGTACTTTTGATCAGAAACACCTGAAAATGTGACCCAAAAAACTTTCAATGTTTAAAAAAAAGAGGTTTACCTTGCCCTAAAATGGATTTATTATTTCACCTAACTAAATTAATTTAAATTTTAGATATCTAGTCAATATAGCTCTCTGCATCACATAAGTATTCAGTGGAAAAAGCTGAAAAGTATTAATCCCAACCTAAGATATATAGGATGAGCCTTCCTCTGGACATCCCAGTCTTTCCATTGACTAGAAAATTGCAGATGCTTTGAATAGACATCTAACATTTAGATGGATAGAGTTAGGTGAGAATCCAGTTTAATGTCTATGCACGAAGATGTAATTTCTTTACAGGCTCTTTAATAATGGTGTTCACCCATAAAATGACAGAGTAAACCTGCTGAAACAGATGTCTCGTTTAGCTACGTGATAGCTCAAACGCATTTTTCTCTGGAGCCATTGAGAGATGCTGACCTCAGAGCAATAAAACTGCATGTTCACAGCACAGTGGTTTTTTAGATTAGAACTGCAATTTAATTAAAGCTTTTTTTCCAGGAACACTGATAGAGTCCTCCTTGTTCTGCCAAGTGAAATTCAAAGGTCATGTTCCTCAACTGGCCCTTTGGTGCCATTCAGATTAAACCTACAATGTTCTAACCAGTCAGGTATCTCCAAACAGTCAGGGTGCTCCAACCATGTATAGATATTTATGCAAGTATGTCCTAGTTCAGTTGTGACAATGCAAAGGGGAAGTTGAAGATGAAAAATTGCTTTTTCAGATGTCCCAGATGAGATTTTTCCTTCATGCTGTTGAAGTTTCCACCTTCCCCAACTGACTTGACACTGCCTATGCCATTCCTCTTCCCTGTCACACATAACAGCGCTCCCAGACCTTTTCATTCCACCTCTGAAGTGACCTGGGCCTCCTTCTACTCCTCCTTGTAAGTGACCTGGGATGCTCTCTTCTGTTGCCTGTCACGTTCCCTTCTCCAATCCTTGACCTATGAACCCATTTTCAGAGACTCACCAAAGTCCCGGTGCATGGCTGTTTTCTGACCTCCAGGATTAGCACAGCCTGGAGATAGTCAACCAGTCACTCCTGCAGCAAGTAAAATGACTTCCAGTTGAGCTACCATACCTGCTCAGACATTCATCACAGCTTTTCCCTATACAATGGGGTTTTTTTCCTGATTATTTTTTGTTTATCTCTTTCCTCTTTCTGTTTTCAGTACAGGTTTAATTTTTGTGGTTTGGGCCCTAATGTGACTGTCATACATGATTTAGTTCAAGATACCTTTTTTATTTCTTTTTTCTTTTTTTTTTTTTCCAGTAAACAGAGACTGAAACTTTTCTTTACTAGATTATGAATAGTTTTGGCTGAAGATCTGCTGGTGGAGTCAATCAAGTTGACAAAAAATATTACTGCCTTTTTGTGTTTCTCAGAAAAAAAATGTTGGGTTTTGGGGAAAAGGAAGTGAGCAGAACTACTTTAAATTATCAATTTATTACTGAACTTGTAAATAGAGTATTTTAGCAACTTTATTCAGAGACCTGCAATGACCATTTCTGGTACTCCTTTTTTGAAAGCTGGTTCATATGATCTACTTCTGATCATCAAAAAATGGTCAAAATCCATGCTAACTTTGTTTTTTAGGCTCTCTGGATAGTCAATGGAGAGATAAGCACCTCCAGAAGATGATTCTTCCCAGCTTCCAGTATTTATCCAATATAACCAAAATTAGGCATCTCTTGGAGATGTGTTTCTTTCCAGTGATCATCCAGGAAGCCTACATGACCAGTTCAGACCACACATCTATGACTGAAGAAACTCCTCTGACATTCTTTACATGCTTTATGAAAAGAGTCTGTAGGATCATTCAGTTGACAGGAGTGAAAGATTTTTCCTCCAATGTCTTTGACTTATACAGCACATTATGCTCCCATTAACATATATTGCTGTCTGCACTATCTTCAGTAAGAACAAGAACAGGTCCTTGAGGCAAGCCCCACATGTGGTGATTCACAGCAGTTTAGAAAGCCGGGCATCCTGCAAATTGACTCCCTTTGCTATACTTTGTGAACACTGTCTCTACGGTGTTGAATTTAAGAATACTGTGATTGCTGCTTCCACATTTCTTAATCTCTGCCTAGTTACAAAAAAATGCTAAGAAACCTTCTTCTCTGGTTGGTGAGATCCCAGATTTTCATCCCACTCATCTTCTAGTTAAGTTGTCATTTTCCTGAGATATGTGGATCTGTCAGTGTTTGACAGTTGACATGTTGTCTCCTTCTGGCTTGAACGTATAGATCCTTATTAGCCAAACCAGATTGTATAGATTGGGCAGAAAGAAGCCCCTAATCTTTCAAATTCAGACCTACTCGTTCTCTGGCTGACCCAACTCTTCCCACAGAAGAGGTTTTGCATATGTTTGGCTGCTTTTGCTATTCGAAACCATTTGATTAATTAAAGTCCCCCCCTGTAGCTTAATTTACTTTGCACACTACTTCAGTAATTTTTCCAGTCCCTCCTCCTGTCCTTGTGCTCTCCAGCAGATACTTTCACCAGGTTCTTTTTTGTTCTCCACTATTTCCATCTTTAACCAGAGAATTCCTCCACCAAGATAATGAAAGGATAAGAGAAGCTTTGTGTGCCTAGGATAGCACCTGGTATTGCAGGCAAAACCAGTCCAAAGGTCTTGATTGTTTATTTTTAAAACATAGTATCTTCATGTTCCTGTCTCACTCTTGAGGCTTCCTCTCCATCAATAGTTCCATAATACATCAATGCAGCAATGCAACTCCCATGGTTCTTGTCTTCGTGGTTCTTCATTGAACTTTCCCCATCACTTCCTGCTATGACTGCTTGAAAATGTTTTTAAAGTTTGCTTCCACTCAAAAATAGCTTTTCTGTCTAAAATAAATTAAAGATTTAGCAACAATGAATTTGGAATATTGTAAGAGGTGCTCAAGTGGGACTAATTTTTTGTTTCCATATTTTATGTGAAACGCATGAGACAATGAAAATACATATCATTTGCTTGGTTCACAGGAAATCCTTTGTGTTTTGAAGCAGAAACATTTCTTTCATAATAAGCTGAGAGATTTGGAAAACAGCAAACATTGATCTGTCTTCCCTGCAAAAGAGAAGCAGCTTCAGACTTTTTCTCCCCTGAAAAAATGTTTTCTCATTTCTCCTTAATTTCACTCTCTCAATAGCATTGAAGTGATCCTCCTAGTGCGATTGGAACTCCCAACATGGTCATGCTTTCTTGAATAACTGTATGGAGTTGGTCAGACCTCAGTGAGAATACCCCATTGCAGTATGGTCTTTCAGACACCAATACAAGTGCATTTTTACTAAGGAACCCATGAAGAGAACAGCTTCAAAAACACTAGTGCGAAATTGGTCCTCTGAGATAAATCCCTTACTATCTCCTCTGCTTCCAATATGCCCTCCTTTGATCATCTGAGGCATTGCAGGAGAAAGCAGAGTAATTTGTCAATGCACTGCTTGTCCTGGGGAAAAAAAATATAAAAAAATGAGAGCATTGATTGTGGTCCTTTGACCTTCTTTGGAAATAATCCTTCATTCCTTCTCCCCACCACACTGCCTGGGCTACAGGGCAGTTCAGCACTGAGTGACTTCCCAGCTGTGGAGACCTCAGCATTGATGTGTCCAGGCAATAGCAGGGAACTTGAGGGGAAAAATAAAGTAGCACAGACACAGGCACTGGAAAAAGCAACACCTTCTGAATTACCACCACCTCTTCCCGGAGCGGTAGTGGTTGGGTCCGTTAGGGAAAAGGTCTACCTCCCAGCCAACTACTGACTCAGCCTGTCCCCATTTTCATGTCCAAGACTGAATAACATCAAACTGAAATTGCTTGCATTGGGGTAGCATGTAGAGTTTCCAGCCAGGATCACCAATCCCTGAAAACCAGTGCACTCTGGATACTCATAGCACACCCCGTTATTAGAGATTTACAATCAAGGTGTGTTGAGACCCAGCACTGTGTTCAGAGTTGACATGGCATGGCTGCAATTATGCAGAAAGTCAGTGCTGGAAAGTAGAATAAAGGTTGTTTGAAGCTGTTTCTCCCTTCACATCTGGATTAATACCTTCAGACTGAGTGCTAGTCTGAAGTCTCCCCAAAAAACATGACCCTGGTGATAGTTTTAGGCTTGCCTGTAAGATGTACTTCCTTTAGCAGAAAGCTTTTGGCTCCCTGTACAGAGCAGCAGTTTTAGTGTAAGCAGAACTCTTGTGAAAAGTAAAATTTCCCCTGGGAGTAACAATTGATTTATACTGCAAATCCTAATGAACCAGGGCTGTAGATACCACCTCCTGATTTGACCCGTGCTGGTAAGCCAATATTCAGATTCTCACTGAACCAATATTCAAATATCTGCATTCAGTTTTAGAGATGCTTTATTTCACCCTGAGCAAAGCAGCTTCGCACCTTGTTTACCTACTTGTAATAAGAAAATCTCATTTTATCAGTCTTTTTCTCTTTTATTTCTGTATCAAAGTACCTCTTTTACAAGTTTTTTTGCAATGTGTAAAAGCACCATTGGGATCTAGGTTGGGAGCTCCCTGTAATATTGGTAATAAGGTGGCGATTTTTAGCAGGCTTATTCTGCCTAAGGAATTTCAATTTCTCTTTCCATGTTCAGTCAGAAGAACCAGGTGAAGGCTGAGCAGATGAATACCAGGACCTTTCTAGTTTGTGGTTTAAGATAAACTTGATACTGTAATAACATAAGCCCAGAGACTTTTTGCTAGTGGAATTGAACTATGAAATTAAAATTGATGTATGGAAATCATATTACCACTGTCTTTCACATGCACATTCTCAATACTCTTTTATTGAAGAGTTCTTAACTCTTGATCTCATGACAAATTTATCCCTCATTTAATACTTAAGATGTTTAGACCATTAGGTAAAAACAGTATTGTTATTTAGGTTACGTGTTGAAAGTCATAGCGCCTGGAAAGAATTCTGCATTGTGGTTTCCAGGCTGACTCCAGAAAATTAGAATTGCAGTGAGGCTATCCATGCAGTTAAATTTAAAATAAAAATCTCAACCCCAAATCCAGACTGAAGCAAACCTTAACAGCATGAAGAACCATTGCAAAGATTTAAGAATTTTCACTGCACTTCATCAATATATGCCATTTCCTGAAGGAAGCCAGACAGGTTAATCATGTGCAAAATATATATGTATACATATATATACACATATATTTTACACATACACATATATATGTGCGTGTGCATATGCATGTGTGCATGAGTGTGCATATATTAATTTTTTCCCTTTCTTCTTCATATCAGACTTCACCATATGGCACTAAACCCATCATTTAATATGGAATTATGAAGCTAATGGAATGTGGAGAATGAAGTCTTGCTTTTCTATTGGTCACCAGGCTCCTCTTTAACTGCTTGGGGAAGACCAAATGTATAAATAGAGGTCTGTGACCATAGAAACACTCAGATCAACTTTTAAATTTCATCACATTAAAATAATTGGCTTAATTTTTTTTTTCTATACATTGCACAGAAAAAAAGGCCTGGCATGTGTGTGTTCAAATACATATATTGTTCAAATATATATATTGTGGTTCAAAATAGTGATGGTGACTTACAAGTCTCATAATTCATCCTAGTGAGAGATGCCATTTTTTTCTCCATACAGCCCTTAGTAGCTCATTGAAATACAAGTAGAATTCAGAGCAAAAAGCCCTAGGATCAGTGGAAGTTTTCAATTTATTTCTGCTTAAGGGCTCCATACACAGAGTCAACAGACTTGTTACTCACTCTTTCTGTATTTTTCTCACCTACTTTTCCAGCTCTCTATACACATATGTGCATTTAAATCACTATAGGTATGCTTTCAACAAACCCTCTTACCCCAATGGACAAATGGATTTGCACAAATTAGAAATCAATTAGAAGTTGGTCCTGTAGACTTGAAAATTACTTAGTTAGAGCCTTTGAAAACCTCACTGTTTTCTCATAATGTCATGAAATCCTAAACGTGTCTAGTCTAAAAAAACCCTCTGGATGTCCCTAGTCCAATCTCTTGCTCAAAAAAAGCACTACTTCCAAAGTCAGATTGTGCCAATGTCCAACTGAGTTTTTTCATTATATATTTTTCATTATATCCAACCATAGGTTCCCTTTCTGCAACTTGTGACTCTTCATCCTTCTGGTCTACACCTCTGAGTAGCTACATCTCCTCCACCAACCCCATTTATGTAGTGGAAGTCTGCAATTTGCTGTCCCCTTTTCCCATGGCCAAATTTTATTGAAAGTGCTTACTGCCAGGGAGAGTAAGAGGTGCTGATGTGGATGTTTTTTATAGGGTCCCAAGCTTTTTCAAGACAGTGATTGCAACTTGTTACTTCTCGATGTGTACCCATGGACTTTAGTGGTGTTCGTACCTAAGTTTGGGCTTCACCCTCTACACATTTTTGTCTGACATTATCTCCGGCACGACCACATCTTCCGCTTCTCTTATCTTATGCTTTCTGCTGTGTCATTCCTTCCCAAATCTTATTCCTTACTCAAATAAAAATAAGTTGGTAAATCCAAGCTATTTGTTTTATCAATATTTTATATAAAATTTTTTCTTTTCCTCTCCATGCTTCTGTCATAGCTACCACAGACTTTCTGTATACCTTGACACTTTTGCCTTCAAATGACCTATCTTGTTTGATACAGCACAAGAAATGCATCAAGAAAAAATGCAAATGCTATCTACACTCTTTCTGTTGGAAACCTCAAATATGACTTTCCGTTGATGTCCCTAAAGCTCATCCTTTCTACACCAGCCTCTACTATGTCCCCAGCTCTCATCCAGCTTCTTAACATTCATCCAATCCTCCATCTTCCCCAAATTTGATTACTTTTTGTTCCAGCTTCCAGGGTTTCTCAAAGGGAGCCTTCCTACTGAACAGAGAAACCTAACTGCCTCTGTTCTGTAACTTCTTCTTCCAGCTTCATGAATCTCTTCATAATTCTGCCTCTTTTTCTGATTTTCATGCCTATTGGTCACACAGTTGTCTCCTTTCTTCCATATTTGAAAATTATGAAAACTGTTCTGAAACCTGCCTTACCTTTGATGTCTGCAAAAAAATAAAAGTCTTAGTGTTGGTTATATGAGGTCAATGGAAGCTGGTCTAAATGCCACGAAAATCTCCATGACATTTCTACTGATTTCTGCAGACTCTGGATTAAAGTTCGCATTTAGAACTATTATGATAACATATTAACCAATATTTTTTTAACCTCACTATCATCACAGTCCTGATCAATTATTTATTATCATGATTAATGTTTGCTATAGCAGTGGTGCTACGTGACCACAGCCAAGATTCAGCTCTGAGGTGACCTATATGAATGCACAATAAGAAACAGACTTTGCCCCAGAGAAATTATGAACTGAGTAGAGAACTCAGACAATGAAATAGACAGCCTTTCCAAAGTTGACAGTGTCAGCTTTATAGCTAGAGGCTTGTCTAATACCCTGTGTACCTTGGTTATGCCCTGGAACATCAGAACACATTGCTGTTGTTCCAATAGAAATGATCATTCACCCGTCTTCAGTTTTTGCATAAAAAAAAGAAGCCCAAGGAGACAACATAGCAGTTGGAAAACTTGATGCCAATAGGAATTCCATGTTAATTTCAAGTATATATATATATATATATATGGCTACCACACTGACACCAGCTAAGGAGCTAGTTATTGGATCTTTTATGGCCAGTGGAAACTGTGCTTGAGCACAGCGTGAGTAGGGAACATCAGCTGACTTGTCTAGGTTTCTACTTTTGAATGGGATGGATTGTACCCAATACTCTGTCCATATTTTTGACTAGAACTCTACTGCCTACAAAGGGAGCCCAGAATGACTAATTTCAATGGAGATCTCCGAATTAAATTCCAGCACTGTCTGATGAATGCTACTTCCCTCTCCTGAGTATCTGTTAGGAGTCTACAGTTTTCCAGCTGTGGTGGCTCGCCATCACAAATCCAAAGTTACCTAGAAAAGCAGCATCAGCATGACCTTATCAGAGAGGAGGCTTTGCTCTGTAGACAAAATTTCCTCCCTGGTGATCGTGTTGCACACAAGTTCTGCCTCAGAGAGTCAGGGCACAAAGAACAAAAAGAGATTTGAGCAGCTGGGTGGTGGGAGAAGGGAAGTGGAGGGAGGAGGGGGCTGGAATGGGAAAGTGCAGAAACAGTTTTAAATATTTGGAATCTGCAATTGTATTTCCCCCCCTTCCCTCCCCAGAGCTTCATTTTTTTTAGCCCAGATTAACTATTCCCCCTACAATGCTTTTTCATAAAGGGATCAAGTCCATTGTTTATAGAATTTGCTAATAACAGCCTCAGTCGTGTTGTCACAGCGGAGTGATTCAATTACAAGACTGGACAATAAAATCTCAATAAAGAAACTCAAATCCTTATTAAATTCTTTTTTTAATTATTATTAAAAAAAAAAAAAAAAAAAGCAAAACCAAGCAGGCTAGGTTTGCCAGATTGGGAATTTGCATTGAACAGAAGAACGATATGATCTCTCTGAGTAGCACGGTGCAAATTAAAAGAGGTTTAGCGTTAAGTGTTCATGGCACAAAAGCAATTTTAAGTACCTGCAATCAGCTTAGGTTGGCTAAGCCTAAATATGTACAAATCGTGTAATGGGCAATATCCCTGGCAGTACCACGCAGAGCTCTGACAGATGTGTTCTCCAAGGTTTACAGCGGGTCCTACAACAGCTCACGATGAGTGTCTGCATGTGCACGCACGCTGATGTGGGTGTGGGTGTGATATTGTGTGTGTGTGTGTGTGTGTGTGTGTGTGTGTGGTTTGTGGGCCACCTAGTGTCCTGGTGCCGACTAGACAAAACAGTCTGCTTTTCATTTCTGGTAGCACAGATTTTAAGGCAAGAAAAGGACATTGGAAGTACCTATTTTGACACCTTCCCAATCACAAAACAGAATAAAATGACCCAGAGATTGCTCCACATTTCTCTGAGCTGCTGCTTCAGCTGGAGCCTCTTTCATAGAAGAGCATTTGATCTCCATTTAAATCCTACTTCCATTGGGAAATCCGTTATTTCCATTGCAAGTCATCTCAATTGTTAGTTATCTTCGCTGGAAGGAATGTGTGGGATTTTTTTTTGGGGGGGGGGTGTGGTGGTGTTTTGGGGGTTTTGTTTGTTTGTTTGGGGTTTTTTTAGCTACACTAGAAAGTTCTCCATTATGAGAACTGTCCTGTATAAGCGCTTAGAGACAGTGACTCAGACACTTCTTAATCTTCCCTATATTTAGGTAAACAATGGGAGCTTTATTAGTTTCTTAGTGCAGAGTAAGATTTCCAGGCTTTGGCTCATTCTTACAGATATTCTCAGAATTCTTCCAAACGCACCAATATTTATTTCCATCCCATCCTCAGTCATCTGATTTGTCACCAGCATGGTAGTAAAGCCTAATTTCTTTATGATGGAGGATAAGTAAGCTATGGGTGAAGATTTTTTGCATTTAGGTGTACAAGATGTCTCTTGTTTTTAACTGGCTATCTAATGTATGGTAAGGAACGACCCTTTAAAAGGACCTCTATTTTCTATTTGCTCACTTAATTTTGTTAGATGTCTATAACCTTAAAGGAATGACCCACTATTCTCATAAATTATATTAAAATTTTTCACATATTTAAAATTTTTTTGAAAGAATTACAGAGTCACATATACATGTACACACAGCTGAGTGTCATAAATGTCATGTTCTTAAGATATAGGTAAAGGAATATGACAGAGAAAAAGATTACAGAGAGAGACCAGGATGGAAATCATATGTAGTCCACTTAAGCTGATCATGGTGGAGCCTTAAGAAGTTGTGAATGGCCCATCATTGGAAGTGTTCAATGTCACATTGAACGGGGCTTTGAGGAACCTGATCTGGTGAAAGATGTTCCTGTCTCTGGCAGGGACTTGGCCAGATGATCTTTAAAAGTCCCTTCCAACCCAAACCAGTTTATGATTCTATAATTTTAGCAGTCTTAAAAAAAAAAGAAAAAAAAAAGTGTCTTGCTTCTGCTACTAATTTTATCTCTATCTACAGGCAACAGAGCGATAAGCAAAAGTTGCAGGAGATGCTCTCTATCTCGGACACCAAGGGATGGGATGAATTACCTTCTGGAAATGTCTACCACAGGGTAAATAATCTGGGCTATACAGTCCTCCCTTAAATCTTCCTCTTCAGGTGCTTTGTTCTCTTCATTGATTATACAGGAAGCCTGGTCATCTTGCTTTGTCTAATTGCTTAACTTTTAGACAGCTCAAATTAAGTAATACGAAGACCACCTCATCATAAACTCGGTGGAAGACTGGTAGTCTTCCAAAACAACACAAAAAGAGGCATGCACGTGTCAGCTGTGATCTGACCTGTAATCACATAGTCACTGGGAACTGTGGTGCATGGAGATGGTCAGTGTTGGAGCCAATGTTGGATGAGAAAGCTGTTGCAAAGCCAGGCAGAGGACAGCAGAACTAAAGAGCCCTCCTAAGAGGCTGACTGGCTGTCTGAGCACCTCTGTGTGTGCAGTCATCACAGTAATTGGAGCAGCAGGTCCATGACAGAGGATGTGCAGGTGTTAAAATAAGTGGGAAAGCGTCAGAAGTAACAAACAAGTGGAGGTACGTGGTGGGGGAGTGGAAGGAGGTTGCTACAGCTGCAGTTTATGAATGTTTCCTGGATGGAGATCATGTTTTATCTTGGACACATTAGAGGTTTTGTCCTTCGATGTACATAGCTAATAATGTAAGTGAGGAGAAGAAAATGGTACTCGTGCTAGACTTTGGTAGGGAGATCATCATCCAAAATATCTTCTGTTGTCACAGACCCCTGTGTTGGATTCATCCATCCCTAGATTATTGTCTAAAATAGATGGTATGAGATGCCCTCTCAAGTGACCTTTCACTGATAAAAGCAGGAAACCTGGCTTAAAGCAGGGGTTTACATTTTAAATGGCTATGGTTAAGGGAGACTAATTCTACCCTCAGCACTCAATCTAAGTTAATCATCAAGGCTCTGCCTGTCAGTTCTGCAAAGACATGTGGAGCATTCACCCCATCTTTGGGTAGTGGTTTATGATTGCTGGGATAAACCGTCCTCCCAAGTGGCAGTTTCTCTGCACTGATTATAGCGAGTGTGGAATGAGAAAGCTCTTCAGAAAGATGCTTTGGTGACTTTCCTAAAAAATCGAGCAGGATGAACATGGGCTTTTACTGCTTTGCAACAGAGGCACAGATATTTTCAAGAGCTACATTTGGATCTTCTCCCACTTTTTAGTGATAGAATGGAGTGTTCATTCCTGATGCTAACAACCACTGTAGTTGCACTTAGTTTGGGGGTTACCTCACCTAACGTTTACCATCTAAACCCTAAATGTTGAGTCTTATCCTGGATTAGATGTCTAATACATAAAGTAGAATAAGTCATCTCTGGAAGTACCCATTTCTGCTGATGGTTTGTTTCTCCCTAGCTTGAATTAAACATCTAATTTTTAAGTGGCCACCTGTAAACAAATGAAGTCTCTTCCTTCCAAGATACAGATGAGCATGACCAATGCTGCCAGATGGAGGTCGAGCTCTCAGAGATGTTGTCACATGCCTTAGGTACACACTGGAAAGGTGGGGTTGTTTTTTTTCAGTAGCAAGTACTGGTGCATTGGAAGCAAGAATGATCTGAATCTGTTCTCTTTTCTCTCCTGAATTAAGAAGCATGGTAACAGTGAGGCAAAGGTTACTTTTTTTACCCATACTAAATAAATGTAAATGATATAGGCTGATCAAATGCAGCCGACTGCTTTGGACACTTCATGAATTTTCTCATATAAACTTCTCGAAAGCGGTATGAATATCTAAGCTAGCAGGCATGCATTTTTTAATTTAAAAAAAAAGCATTTATTAGAATAGATGAGAGTGTTAAATCTGACCAATATACCTTTGAAGCTCCCAGCCCCCTGCTTTATTTTGTGAACTTACACTCCCTGAAATGTGGCATGGCTTTATATTTCACATCATCCATAACACGGATTTATCAAAGGTCACTATGGCAACATCCAGGCAGTTGGAGACAAATACGCGTATGAGCATAGAAACAGGACAAAACAAACTGAAATCGCCTTGTTCCCACCCAGTCTTCTCCCCTGTCCCTTCAACTCCAAATTTAGATGAGTGCTATTATTAATACTCCAGTTGATATTACCTCAGCAGAGATTGAAAAGCACGAGAGAGTTCACACCGCACATACGGAGAGGAATTATCAATGCTGTATAGGCACATTGCACGCAAAGGATCTCTGCGGCTATGGGTAACTCTGCAGAATAATTGTATTGGCATGTGTGAATTCTGGGAATCAGAAACTCCTAATATTTGTTTTGGCTGTGTTTCCATGGCAATAAGTGCACTTGCTATTAATTCTCTAGTTTATTACTAGTCTTTATTCCTAGTATTTGGGGAGGGGGTTATTCACATTCATTTTGGAATTCCAGGCCTTATATGTATGAACCTGAAGTTACTAACAGTAAATATATATATATATAAATATATAAATACAGAAATATAGAAATATATATGTTTATATGTATATAAAATGAGACATTCAGAATCACGAATCTCTACACTGACAATGACAAGCATTTTCAGAAGTGATTGAGAACTTTGAGATATACCAATCCTCTTTAGTAAGAGTATTTGAAGCTGTTGTTTTGGAGACAGCTGAATGTATAACAATTTTTTTCTTGTTGTTTTGTTTTGCTCATTTTGGAAAATGGGACACTTTTAGCATTTAATTCCCTGGAAAGAGGGAAAAGTGTCCAGAAAGTGAAAGAGTTCAAATTATTTTTTTTTGCTTCTCTGTTCATGTATATAGTCATATATTATTATATATTACATACACAGACCAACACGTGCACACAAATCTCTGTGAAAAAATATCAATGGGACTGCAGTTGCAAAGTGAATTTCTCAGTAATTAAGATAAGCCAAAACAAAAGTTGCTTGTGAAACCTTACCTTTCTCCCTTTTATTACATATTATCTTGTAACTTAATGATATGGTAGCTTACTAGATTGAAATGGGAACCTCCCATGGTGAGAACCATGCCCAGATAGCAGCAGTAATTCGTTGTCGAATTTTAGCTTTATTGTGCAGTAGTTGCTTCCAGGATGTATTTTCTACACATAGTTCAAAGACTGCTCTAAAGACAGAACTGTTTGTTTCCTCCTGGGCTTTTTTTGGCATTCCTGAGTGGTTTTCCAATGTTAATCATCTTCAGAATATCCCTCTGAGATGGGAACATTAGCCTTATTTTACTAATGGGAACTTGATAAATAGATTAAGATTAACATGAAAAGTATCCGCTTATTTTGGTGTCCAGACTGAGCTCTGAGCGCCTGCTTTGGCAAAGGTTTAAGCATTTATACCTTATTAATCTCATCCAACTTTATCTGTCTAAAAGTAATTTTTCTCTGAGCTACTCATTTTCTCATAGTCAGTGGGGAGAAACAAGCACATTCAGAGGTGCTTCATCTAACATGTCTTGGATGAGTATCTTGAGATAAGATGAATTATCCTCCAGAGAGACTAAGGCAGATAAATTCCCCGTTATTTATTTATTTGAAGAACAGTTTCCCTTGAATTCAGTTGCAGTTAGGAGTGTTCAACTCCTAAGATGTTGATCTAAGATCTCAACTTTGTTAAGATGCTGGAAACTAAGGGGGTCAGGGACTTGAGGGACATCTGAACCCTGTCTATGCTCCTTCTGCCTATCAGACCTTAGAAAACCAAGTCACAACACACACAAAAAAATAATCCATGAGTGACCACTTGTGTGAAGTCTGTACTAAGCAACTTTGCCCGAGTCATCCAGTAGCTGTAGGAAGAGGCACAGTATAAACCTGAAGGCTTTAATTTATGGAAATGCCTCTCAAATTCTGCAACAAACATGGCAAATACCATAAAGCTGACAACCTGTAGCTATAGACCTTGCATCTACTGTTCCCACTGAGGGAAGGGTATCATGGGAAAAATGGCACTATGTTGTGCAATAAAAGCCCGCATCAGGTATATGTTTGAAGGAGCTGATATAAGAGTTTTCAGAGTGTCTTAATTTTGGCAGTTTCTAACATTGAAGAACTTGATTTTGCAACCATAAGATTGTCCTTTTAGCATCCCTCCAATGCAATTTTCTATTAATTACTTTAAAAAAGGGGGCAAATAAATAATACATTTTGGCATTTTTCTTCATATGGGCACAGATCTTCCTGGGATTTGAAGGATAACAGGATTCCTGGAGAGTGGGGTTCTCATCCCTAGTTCAGGTAGAGTAACGCTTTCTCAGCAGGTCATAGAGGTACTGGAGGTACAGAGGACACCACGGGAGTGCTGCGTTTTTCAGCAGATGGAGAAGCAAAAGTTATAAAAGGTTTAAAACAATCTTGACAGCCAGTATTCCAAGCCTGACCAATAGATCTGTATAATATTATGTTCTTTTTAACTTTTCCCCACTTGCATCAGCCCTATTCCAGAACAATAATGTGCTTTGGTACACATATACAACACCTTCAGAATTTCCTTAGCCACTGCAAAATGCATGAAAATTATTCAGGGTTGTATATGAAGGTATTTGAGAGCCCATGAAAGACGAGAGGAGATGAAGTTACTTGGAAAAAAATAGGGTACAATTTTCCACTGGAAAACAAATAATTCTCAACCTCCTTTCCTTGAATTTGATTTTATTTGATTTCATTCTCTGTGAGAACACCGTCAGCAAATCATTGTTAACAGTGTATTGAAAATTAAACAAAATAATAAAGTGGTGGTAAAGGAATCCAGAAGTAAGTTCTACCTCAGTGGAAAAGAGAGTGAAACGGATATTAATATTTAATGTGGTGGAGGTGACAAGTGAAATGAGTACTCATTTCCCCTCTCCTTGGTACTGTGCACAGAGATATGCACCTCCTCATTCACACATACACATTGATGCCTACATTAGCCATGGATGGGAAAAGCTTTTCCTCTTATGGGTTCTGAATTGAACTAAAGACCTCATTAAGCAAGCACATAAACACATGGTTACACTTATTCAGGCACTTAAATCGCAGTTTTCAGTGAGTTTTGCACATGTATAATTACACAGTTATGCAATAAATTGATTTGGTTGTTAGTGTCATGTCTCACAAGGTTCTGACTGATCAAACCACTTCAGAATGGGATTACTTTTGAGGATGTGAAATCATTAGGATTAGTTTTGAGGCATCTTCTAGACTGAAACTACTGCTAAGGAACCATAAATGTTTTTTGGTTTGTTTTTTTTTCTGATAAGATTAGGCACAAAAATATAAAATGGTTGTACACACAGATAAATAAATATAATCAAACCACTGCAAATGAGATTGTTGGTCTTTTTTAAAGCACATAGAGGTCATAAAAGTCATAGAACCTATAACAACAAAGCACATAAAACCTTGCTGTGCACTAGTTAACTAAAGTTTTACTTGGGAGAAAAGGAGGGCAGGGTGTGACGGTCTCAGACAACTACTGAATTCAGTGTTGGCTACTGGATTTGAAGAATGAGAGGTGAATCAACTGTACAGAGTTCAGAGGAAAGCAGCAAGAAAGATCAGAAGTCCAGCTAACATGGCCCATGAGGGCAGTCTGAAGGAATTACGCTTACATATTCCAAAAGAAGGAATATAAGTGTATATACTTGTGTATAATACGTATACAGAGAGCACTTAGAAAAATGAAAAAAGTTTTTTTTCCATGAAATATCATTAACCTCATTATGAAAAAATTCAATTCCAAATCTTTTTCAAGGATGATAGAATATTAATGGTCCTTGTCTTTGCTATTATGATGTGTCTCCAAAATATTCCACGTTTTCAAGAAAAGACCTTCAGACCTTTTTTTTTTTCCTAATTTTGCACTTCCTATACTACCGAAAGGAACGATGGCCATCTCAGCCTTTACAGGGAAGGATATGCTGGTATTCAGACTTAGGGAATATGGGTTCAGGCAGTAGATGTGTAGGTGTACTCTATGACTTTAGCCATTTTATCTAATCTCATCCATTCTCTTAGTCAACTCATTTAATTTATTTCTGCCTCTTTTCTTATTTCTTAGATGAACATAGTATTCCTTTCTTCTGTGTCTGATGAGTTTTATCTGTTCATATGCAAGGATTCATGAGATGGGGCTACCTCTCCTATGCACGTAAAGAGCACTTAGTATAGTGACTGGAAGTTGCAGAGCAGTATGGTAATATATACCCGTGTTTGATTGCTCCCCAGAAGAAGGACTCAATCCTGCCCCATCTCTTTTGCTTAGAACATAATAGTTCTGATGGATTTTTAATGTCTTCTAGCCTCAGGACGTGGAATGTACCATATTCTTCATTTTAAGTTCTCCAGAGCATTGTGTCCATAATATTCCTGGGCTAATAAATGAACAGGATTTATTAATGTGTTTATCTGTCTTATACCTCTGCTCAATAAAACTGTGCCTCAGAGTTGACTACTGGTTGCTTCCTTGAAAAAACTAATGATGGGAGGAATTTGGCTCCAGGCTTTGGTTGTAAAAGTTTTACTATATTCTAAATCCAGAGCCTCTTGACAGCTGGCAGCATGGATTTCACCCTCTGAAAGGGTATTGGTTTCCTGGCATGTTGAAGCTGATTAAATTATTTTCATATTATTCTAAATGAGTCTTAGAGAGTCTGTGGTGATTGGATGTTTCAGCGATGCCATAAACTCAGACACCTGCTAAGCAGCTATGAAATATGAAGAATTATGGAGCCGTTTTGATCAGTACAAGATGAGAAAAATGACTCGTGCAGGCAAAGCATTAAGAATTCCTCAAAATACCAACTTTTTTATTATTAATACAGTGCATGATGTGAGAATATGCTCCATCAGATGGTGAAGATTTCTGCTGATGGATAGAAAAAGGACCCCAGAATGGGAGTCATTCATGTTCATCCTTACTTCCCTAGAGCCCCATCCCATTTTCATTAAAGAAAGGTCTGGGTTCACCTTAGCCTCCTGTATTGCTTTCTCATCACTCATGTCCTGGGTAAATGTACAAACACAAAACCTGTGCATTACTGTTTCAGGATATGAAAAGCATGAATCATGATCAGTGTGTAGAGACAGTGTCATGTAAACTTTGGGTCTGTGTCCATTGCCCAGGAAAACAGGGATACTGGTTTAGTGAAAGGATGCACAGAAAAGATAATTCTTACACGATTCTCTTGGTACTATATAACACATTGTAGCTTTTTCTTACAGTCCAGCCTGGTTAACATCTCATTTGTGATTCCTGAATATGATTACTGACTAAACAGAGATGCCTGCTGTGAAGTAAATGTTTCAGTCAGAGGTAGTGTCCTAAGTATATTTGGTCTTCATTGAGAATCTAGCCAGCATAGTCAATACACTCTAAGCAGCAACTCATCTCACCTTAAAGTCTTTGCTCACCATGGGTCAGATGAATCAATCTTTAAAATGCTTATTTCTCTGTATTGAATGAAATAGGAACTTCAGATATGAATTGAGATGGAGAGACCTAAGGATGAAACACACTCTGATGAAGCTCATCCTTCCTGTGAGTTGAGCTATGAAGCCAGCAGTCTTTCCTGCTACCTTCTCACCAGCTCCCTCTGTCTCTCCCACTGGTGCAATGATGCACCCAGCCCAGCAGACACTCATTTCTCCTAAGAGGAGCTATGTGCTTTCCTTCAGGTAGAACAAATCTCATTAGCGTTCCTAGCTGACATACAAGGTCAGGGAGCTGCTATTAATTACTCTATCTGTATTATGACAGAACTTAGAGTACTTGTGTTTGGTGTGGATACCTATAAGAGCCTGTCTCTGCTCTAAAGAGCTAACATATATTTTGATCAGTGAGTCCTGACAAACAATGCCTGGATAAGGTAGCTGAGATGTGAAGCAAGTATATGGCCAAGTTTTTCATTATCCACCAGCCCACTAGAAGCTGCATTTTTTATTTTTTATTTTTTTCCAAATTGTTCTTTGCTGGTTTTCTCTCTCTCTCTCCCCCCCCCCCCCCCCCCCCCCCGCCCCCAAATCATCCCATTTCCAGCCTTAATGAAATTATTTGAGGGTCTACATAGACTCCTAACAAGAGAAGACATACTTTAAGAGAAAGACCATTGCAACTGGAAATGAATAGGACCTTAAGGAGCCAGTTGCCACAAACTGAATTGGGCCAGAGATAACAAACTGTTATTGTGAGCCATGAGCGAGGACGTGTGCAGTATCCCCTTTCTCAGGAGATCTTACAGAGATGCTGATTCATGTGCTGTCTTCCTCCTTTGGCTGAGCAGAGCGCCAGCCGTTGGGGCTGTCATTTTACAGCATGAAAGACAGACATGCGATGCGCTGGCAAGAGGTTTCCAGGCAGTAGGGTAAATGAGCCAAAGAATTCCAAGCCACAGTCTCTCCCTTTCCTACCCACCGGATTATAACTGCAGCCAGAAGAGAGATGCAGATGAAACGAGAGAGCAAGAGAATGCGGTTACTGTGCTGAGAGGTATGGTCCAAAGAAGCACATTAATTTTGTTAGGGTTTGGGCCAGCAGAAGGGGCCCAGAGTGGCAGAGAGGGAAGAAGATGAAGGAAAAAAGGGGGGGTTATCAAGCCCATTGCCTAATGCACGTTGCCTGGTGTTGCTGGTTGCCTGCTTCAAGGCCACCCACACGGGGTAAGTGACACTTGTGAATGACTTAGTAAAACTCATGGGGCCTGTCAAGGCAGTGAACAGGAGTCTCTCTCTTCGTCAAAGAAGGAGTCATTTAAAAACAGAGCTGTGAAGGGGGAATGGGAGTGTGTGTGTGGGGTGGTAATAGAAACACAACAGCAATGAGGAAGCATGAGGTTTTGCAAGCACGGCTGAGGTGGTCGGCACTACCTTGCTATCAGTACCCGGCACTGAGACTGATGGGGTTTTGTTCTCCCCAGACCTGGTGGTGGATGCCAGCTTGGAGGAGTGAGTCAGGCTCACCGTTTTAATTCTTTGGACATAAAACTCAGCATGAGGTACGAGGGAGAGCTGCAGTCCCGCTTGACAGAGGCCACCTAGAAAAGCCAATGTTGTTCTTAGTGGGGTGAGTTACCTCATCCTGAGCCAATAGGTGGGAAAAATCCCAACATCTTGCCCTTCACCAGCGCTCTGCATCTCCAACTGGTTGCTACAGTCCATAAGAGCTACAGAAAAGCATTTGAAAACTCTCCAAGCTGAAGAAGCCTCATGAGGCTTTCTAAAAGTAATAAAACTACTTCTTCCTAATCCCTGTTTTTCTTCCTTTTTTGTTGTTGTGATTTCCCCCCCCCCCTTACTTTTCAGGCTAAGAAATGATAGGCAGAAGTCCAGGTTCAGGTCACATCCGGTAGCTTGTGTATCGGCTTTTCAATTTCCAAAATAAATGGAAAGTTCAGTGTGACTACTGATGCAGTGTTGATTTTATTGGAAAGGATTTTCCCTGTCTCATTCCACAGAGTCATTTCTTTTTCAAGTAAGCCCACAATTTCAAGGGTTAATATTAAATTTGTTTCAGTCTTCACATAGAAAAAGATGACCTGCATAGAGGTATTGTCACCAAATTCTAACCTGGCCTAATTTGACAATGAAAAGACAGAGGATTTTCAAATGGAGCAGAACTGTATTTGTGTTTGGGTCAAAGTGTTCATTTTCTTATTCAACTGTATAATAATGACCTTTCAGTGCCATGTCTGAGATGCACAGATTTCTCACTCATCAACAGTGCACTAACTCAAAATAAGGGTTAGTACTTAAAGCTTGAAGGACCTTGCAATCAAAATAATTAAGAAAGAATAATTCTCCTCCATTTTGCAGGAGCTAAAGCACAAAAATTAATGCTTTTGTCCAGGAATCATTGGCACATCTGGAAAGTCAATGATGTCTACAGACCCCAACCAATTAGCTGGTAATGAAGCTTCCTTCTTCTAAAAACATATCTGTGACTTGTGAAGTACAACTCAAAGCCTACAGACCCTTTCTTGTCAGTTAACCAAAGACTGAGAAATTCCAGAAATGCAAATAGGAGCATCATTTTTTTTTTTTTTTAATTTCTTTTTTTTTTCTCCTTCAACTTTGCACAACCTCTGAGATCTTGATCTGCCAAGTTTCACACAGCTCTAGTTAATTCTTGTTCAAGAAGCAAGTCTTCTGACTCAGAGTCATATCCTAAAATTCTTCCTTGTGAAGGTTTCACACTACTGAGGGCCAGCAATGCAGATCCATTTGCTGATGTGATTTGACTAATCCCCCTATAATGAGGAAGTGGAACAGCTGAGATGAAAGCCTGAGCCCTCACTGTGCAAAGGTATGAACTAATAAGCACAGCTAACCTAATATGGGGATCCGGGCATTCCCGGAGGGGATTTGAACCAAACTGACTTTGGTGTTTTTGATCAAAATGGATGCCAAAAAAAGTTATTGAAGGGTCCAAAAACTAAAGCAAAAAGTCAACAATACTACCACCTGTCTGTTCATTCATGATACTATTAGTCATTCAGTGGCAAAAAAAAAAAAAAAAAAAAAAAAAAAAAGAAACCACCTAAACTTACCCCAAATTTCAATGCATGTCGGAACTTTCATTGTCACATTCACTTATTTGCAGTGGACAGCAAACATCTGTGGACTGCATTCATATCACTGAAGAAATGCATACATCTGTGTGCCTGCTAGGGGTATTTAAAACTGCACAGAGAGATGGGATCATGCAAGGGAGGAATGTAATGAGATTAATATGGACTGCAGTTAGTCTGGGATAAACCCTATAAACAGTGAGATTTATTAGCCCATGGAACTGAATTTCTAGAAAAATTGACCCATTAACTTGAGAAATGTAAAACTAACCCAAAACCACACAGCAGAGAACATGCTGTACATCCTTGGTTAACAGATATATATCCTTCCGAATGGTGCTTTCCAGTCTCTGAAATGTGAGAATAATGTTTTGCCGTTTATGTTGCTGTGAGGCTACAGACTTTATAATCATGGTGCTGTCTTCACAGAATAAAAGGCAGGCTTGACCCTAAGGAATTTTCTTTCTCAGTCATCAATTACAAACAATTTTTAAGCATGAATTTTCCTTTATGTAATATGCCTAAATCTATCCCTATTAAACAAAGTATGCAGGCACAAGAAGAACTTTATGAGGATCTAGTGCTTGCTTAAGCAGTTTGGTGGATCAGAGCTTACAGAAGTAGGGTTACTCTTAAATTACTAAGGATAGGAGGATGGGAAATCAAGGCACAGAGAGTTTGAAGTATTGATGTCTGAGATGCAGTGATAAGACAAAGGGGAACAAATGGAATTTTCTGTAAAGCCAATACACACTTGATTAAAGTTTAAAAAAAAAAAAAAGTTTGAAAGAAGTTTTAGCAGGTTACTACCAATTAGATGTACAGCCTTGGTGTGTCATTTTTTGATTTTATATTTTTCTTCATACTGAGAGATGGACACATGGAAAATTCCACTGGTTGAGATTATTGTTTTCTTCTCAGTGTGAATTACTGGTTGCAGATCATTATTATTAGTTAGTTAGTCAGCAGTTTGTCCCAGGAACATAAATTAAAGTGCTAAGCTGCATTGTACTGGGTATGTGAAGGGTACCCAATTCAACTGTCTGAGACAGGTATCTAAAGCCATTTAAGATGCCTCAGAGTATCCTCTCTGGCTTCCATCTGTTGCTGTACAAGAACACAAGGCTGGTGTCAAATCTGCCAGATGCAAGTACTCAAAATAAGTTACCTGTCTCAAAAGACTCCAGACACCAATGTGTGGATGACTGAATTAAGCCCACATCATCGTCCCTGAGTGACTTGTCTGGTGCAGAATCTTGAAAATAACCCGATGATGTGGCATGATGCTGAGATGGTGATGACGGGGGAGGGTGAGGAAGGCAGAGAAACAACAGTGGCTGGAGAAGAGGGGAGGGCTGAGGGCTTGAGCAAACAAGTTGCTGGAAGGTGAGGTGGGAAGAGAACTGGGGAAAGCTGGTTCTACAAAGTGCAGGGACGACAACTTTCCATTACGGTGGTGGGACAGCAGCACTGCATAAGATCATTTGGATCCTCCATGTTGATAAAGAGAGATCGTGTTATATCACAGGCATCCTCTGCTCCTCCAGTATTTCAATGGGAACTACTCTGAGCTCATCCCAGCTAAAATAAGTCTTTGGCATGTGTTCCAAGGCCTTCATTACAGTCCGGTCTGACACTTGGAGCCACCCACCAAGAAGGAAAGAAACATCACCAAGCGTAGCCAGCTGGGTGTTGTCAGAGACAGCCAAAACCTTCATGCATACTACAGAGGAAGAACCGCAGTCCCATCTCAGGCCAAGAGAAAAACTTTTTCTCTGAATTCATATCCTCCACTGACATTATTAATCAGGCTGAAATCGGGCTGTGTGCATGAGGAGAGGGCAGAGAGCAAACTGCTTTTACTCAGATTAAAAAAAAAAAAAAAAAAGAAGAAAGATCTCCTAAAAGCATCCTCACAAGTTATGTCCACAGACTTGCAAAGTCTCCAATAAGATGTGAAAGCCTCATTCAACCAGTTGCTGTTTCAAATGCTCCCAAAATTACACCTGTATCCACTGCATTCACATTTGCCAAGGCCTTCCAGGACTCTGTGTTGGTCACAGCTGGTCAGATCGCTCTGAGCTTTGCCAGCCATCTCTGCCTGGAAGTTTGGAGTCAGGCTATGGGAGGTAAGCAGCCAGGGATATGGAGAGAAAAGTTTTATTTGAAAAGTGCATTCCCCAGCTGCAATGCTTCATTAAAGTCCTTTCCTCATGATGTGAACGCAGCCAGCCAGTCTCTATCACGGGACCCAGAGTGAGCCTATCTCTATCATGTGGTGTGCTGCACTCAGATGTAAACAGGCTTGAAAAGTTAAATTCTTGTCCCCAAGGATCCAGTTGATTTTCCCAGGGAATGCATGGAAGGGTTTGAAAAAAGTGTGCACAGGTAGCTAGGTTGTGCTGGTTGCTCTTCATGGGGAAGTTTGTGAAAAGGAATTCTAGGGCTCGCTGCCAGAGCTGGGATTCAGGTTGCAGATTGAGACACAAAGATGTGTGTGTCTGCAAGCAGGTATAAAGCCTAGACAATTCTTCAGTTCATTTTGCATTAGTTATTCAGATGTTCTTCTGGTTGCCCACTCACAGGTATCTTCTGCCCTGTGAGTTGGTCTGTGGAATTTGGCATGAATTCTGGAAAGGCACAGGTTTCCTACAGGTCCTGTGACATATCTAGCAACTTGGTTCAGATGTCCCAGCTATGCTAGAGCATCTCAAATGGCCATAGATGTTTCCACCATAGGAAAATGAATCGAGCCCACTTACTTGGCCAGGTAAACATCTCCTTAGACTCCACTGGCTATATCTCCATTGTCTATACTGAGAGCCTAGACACTTTAAATAAGATTTGCCTAAACAGAGGCACCCAGTGTTCTTTCAGGTGAGGTCCAAGACTTACGTAAATATAATGGTAGTTATGACACAGGGTTCGTGGAGGCCTTGTGCTCTTGTGGACTGAAGCATTAAGTAAATTTCTAGACTCTGTTGATAGTATGGGCTAGATCTTCAGTGATTGTGATAGAAGTTTTAACAGCTGCTTCACATAGAGAAACCTGTGGCAGGGTTCAGCGGCTTGAACACAGGCATTGAGGCTCATTTCAGTGTCAAAGCATGGATCTTTGCAGCCATTTGGGACACACAATGCATGTGAGAACTACACGAAGTTGTCAGAGTGGGCATGGACTGGGGATGGATGGTCTCCAAACACAGTAAGTAATTCAATTAATTTCTTTCACTATACAAACCTTAAAAGCCATCTATAAAGAAGAACAAGGACCCTGCTGTTCTTTATAAACACAGCAGAAAGAGGTGTTTCTATAAGGTATTTCAGCTCACTAAGACCTGACTGGAGAAATTATAGAGCAGTTGAGCTCTCAATCCATGTTTTCCAGTGAAATGCTAAAGGTGGAAAGACTTCACATAGCCCTTGAACTCTCAAAGCCCTCTAACTAGAAATAATGAGGATACATTTTGTCATTATATTTCTGAGATTACCTGTCTCCCAGGGCAACTATGCTTTTGTTTCTGACATCAGAATGGAACAAGCCAGAAAGTCACTCGGATCTACCACTTGTAACCATCACCAAGATTCAGAGTGATGATACAAATGGAAACACCTACATTTAATCCGTGCTGAAACAGAAAGATTGCCTGCAAACACAGTGATGGTTGTAGTGGTCAGGTCCAAAGGCTGAGATCCCTTCTGGAAGGTTGTCTGGTAGTGGATTGCTCAAACAGCCAGTCTTCTGTGTCACAGTTTTGGCATAATTTCCCTTATCTGCCTACAGGAGAAAGATGTTTTCTCAATCCCCATAGCTAGTGATGTTCCTGTATTACTTGAAAGGCATGAGGCATCCTCAGATTTCCATGAAACAACAGCCAATCGTCCTTTATCTTTTGTATTAATATGGCTGCAATACTGCTGATGCTGCTTTGCATTTCTGAGATGTGCCCTCTCTCTGCTTTCACCTACCCACACGCACAATATCCTAACTGACCGATGCTAGAAGATGTTTCTACCAGATTGTACCAATGACCTTCCTGGATTAACTATCTGCCACATGTGTTTATTACTCTGTGGCTAGACTAACATTAGCATATTTTGTGGGCTGCTCACCACCTCCTGCTGAGCTCCCTGGTCTCCAGCTTTGCCTGACTAACTTGGATGAGCTGTCTTTGGACATACAGTAGGAAAGATAGAACATGAGTGAGAACATGTGAGTTGCAGCACATAGACACAAGAATACCACATTTATAAACTCTCGTGCCCATGAAATTTAAATCTACAGGGGAAACAAGTTGTGTTATTTGTACAGAAGTGCATAATGCAAAGTTCCAAGTCATGGTGGAAACAGGTATGGGAATGGGAGAGAGTCTTGAGCTCCAGTTAGGCAGTAGAGAATGGAAGATGAAATCCTACATGAACTCTATAAGTAAGCAAAGTGCCTTCAGTCTCTCTGTAAGTGAGAGCGCGCCACTGTATACATCACCTCAGTGAGTTATGGGTATCAGTCTCTTTGCCTTGCCTTGCCTTGCCTTGCCTTGCCTTGCCTTGCCTTGCCTTGCCTTGCCTTGCCTTGCCTTGCCTTGCCTTGCCTTGCCTTGCCTTGCCTTGCCTTGCCCTTCCCTTCCCTTCCCTTCCCTTCCCTTCCCTTCCCTTCCCTTCCCTTCCCTTCCCCTCCTTAAGGCCATATTGGTTAGAGATGGGGAAGGGGATGTTAATCCTGTGACTATGGGGTGTCATTATGTTGCAGTGATTCAAGACATGCTAAAGAAACAAACAATAAAAGACATGAGAGGCTCTTTTCCAAGAGCAGGGTCTTGAAAATCATACCTGTGAAAGTTAAATAACTATTGAGGAAGGAAGAGTTTTTTATTTATTTTAAGCCTGAAATGTGGTTTTTTTGGTTTTTTTTTTTTTTTTAATAAATTTAGATAGTGGGTTTTACCCTCAAATTTCCTTCATTCTACATTTTGTCCTGCCCCAAACTGAGGCAGGGACTACTTTGCCAGTCCAGCTCCTGAGATCTGTCTGGGTGGTGGACTTGCAGATACATCTGCCTTGAGATTCTATTTGGCATAACTATTGCAGAAACTAGGTTAATTTCAATGGTAACTCAGCTTTCAGAAAACCTCACAGAAATAACCCAGAATCTAAAATAACACAGTCCTTTCTTCTGCTCCCATTCAGCATCTGCCTTTTACTGCTGAAGTGCAGATTGAAGGCAATTGTTGAAGAAAAAGAAAAGAAAAATTGAATATGTTTAGGTTTCTTTCCACCATCTTGTACCCTCGTAGCCCAAGGGAAACAGATCCCTTGAATATACATGGGAAGGACTTTATGGTTGGAAAATACCATTTTACAGAAAGCCAACTAAACATGCAAAATTAATAATTCACTAGAACATACAGTGTAATATGTGTACCCTGTAGGCCACATTACCCTAATAATAAAAAAAAATACCCTCTCTTCAGCTGATGTAAATTGGGGTGATGTTGCAGCCTTCCAGTTTGTGCCAGTTCCTGCTAATTGATCATCCGATTTCAGTATTTCTATTGCTTTGCTATTTCTCATTTTATATTTCAGTCTTTCTTGGTAGTAAATAGTTTCAACCTGTTCTCTTTCCTTGCTTGTGTACAGGATCATTTATTTATCCATAGCTTTCTCTTCTGCAGGCATTCTCAAAGGATGAATTTATTGACTCAGCATTAAAAAAACATGTCAGTCACTAATATCTGAAGATACTAGTGAAAGCTACCATATTTAAAATAAGTATACAGTAATTTCCAGGACAGCTGCTCTAGATTTTTGAAGTTCAATACAATTTATGTGAAATTGTAGTTTTCTATGGGGAAATATCAATGTTACTAAAATAATTTGATTATACTCTGGGTAGACAAGATTGCAAGCCAGTTTTCCCCAGCTTATATACTTCAGAACATTTTTAACATTTCTGTTAGATCAAGGTCATGGATTGTAGCAGTGTACCCCCCATAACTGTGATGTGGTGGCTTGTTTTTCCTTTCACTCATTCGAGTAGGGCCACCTACAAGCTGCAGAGCTGTAGGACTATAGTTCTGATGATACCAGCCTATCACCCACATTGCTGATCTTCATGATATGTTGGAAGACACTCAGGACTGCCTCGCAGGCAAATTAACAGAATTAAGCCCTCCAACACATAAGGGAGAGATGTCCCTACAAGAGCAGCTCCTAGCTGACGTTGCTAATGAGGACAAGCCTTAACAGTATGCTAACTTGACTCAGAATGAAGTAGTTTCCAGTTCTGAAAGACAATTTTTACTGTCAAAACTTCTTATTCTGCAAGAGGCCTCTAGACTTTGGTATTGACCTATTTTGACATGCAAGCATATTTTGAAATGTTAAAATTTCCTGCTGGATGGAATTTTTTTTTATTTATTTATTTTTTCATTTAGCAACATGGTTACTCCTTTTTTGCTCATCATTTTTGTGAAATTTTGGACTTTGCTTTTTTTCCAAAATTATCTGGAAAAAATGACAAGTTCCATGTAATCACCGAGATATAGGCTTTAAAAACAGATACCAAGCATTTTAAGACTTGCAATAAAGTTTCCAGGTTTGGCAATATGAACAATGTCACAATTTCCTTATGGCTCATTTTTAACATTTTCTTTCAGTCACAATAAATGTTAATGCATTTTTTTCATGTCTGGTTTTATGTTATAGGAATAATTTGAGTATTCCAGTCTTTGTGGAATTAATTGATTAATCTGGCTGAATTTTTTCACCTTGGGAATTGACTCATCCTGTTTTTCCCTGACTTCCGTAATGCCTGGTTCTTGACATTTAGATCTCTTGTGTCATAGCAGTCTGGATTCATATTTAGCGGGCCCTTTTCACTCTTTTCACACTTGTTGTGGCACCCTTGGGCACAGCAAATCTCAAAACTCAGAGTAAGCGTGGAACAAAACACATATGGTCCCTATGCAGTATTTTAAATTAGATCAGTATTTTAATAGTGACGGTGGTTTAGTTACATTTTTAAGGCCCTTGGCTACGTCTGATGCCTTACTGCACTAAAAAAAAAGAAAAGCTGAATCGTATACTCACTATGCTCCTGGATTCATCTCCCCTAACTCATGCCTCTAAAAGTTAGGGAATATATTCAGTTCAGAAATATTCTAAGCCAATGATTTCTGGATAAAGATAGATACATCCAGAAGATAATTCCTCACAGTTCAAGATAGGTATTTAAGAGAGGTGGGAAGAGACTTTTAATATGATAAAATTATGTCCTTTTCCATACTACAAAATCAGTATATGCGTGAGAAACACCTTATTCTGGGTCCAAACACCAATTTTCCAGAGAGAAACATTGTCTTTTAATCAGTTTTTAGTAATTACTCAAATTTTTGCCCCAATTTTCTCTTGCCCTCCTATTTTAAACTGATTAAATATATTCCAAAATGAGGTTTCTGTTTTCCTGGCCATCTTTTCGTAGCCAAATTACTTCAGTAATGAATTTGACTGTGTAAGCCACAATAGATTACCGTTCAGCCTACTGCTAAAGAATTAGACCACTGATAGAAGAGGTGAAATAATTTAAAACTATGAAAAAAAATGGCCAAGTAGGAAATACCATGAGAGCGAAAGAGCTGAAAGGTGTAAGACTGAAACCTTCCCTTTTCTTCTGCTGAATTAATTTTCAGTCCTTCCCTACTCATTGTCCTTTCCAAATTGCCTTCTAGGGATCCTATCTTTCTCTAGTGATTAGAGGTGAATTATAGGCCAATATCTTATGGAATATAATAAACTTTTTGATAAAGTTAGGCAAGATAATCTCCCACTTCATGTATTTAGACCTCCATGTCTGAACTTTCAGTAATAATGCCAGACTGGAAAGTAATACTGTAGTTGGCTTTTTGCTGTATGAACATGATAAGCAGAATTATTAGTCAAAACAGAGTCTTTGTTGTTAATTATCCTATATCCTCCTTTCATTTGTGAATTATTCTTAATTATTTTTCAGCTCTTCTGGATCTATCAATCAGATGGATTTGGCATGAAGCAAAGTTTTTTTTTTTTAGTTTCTTGATTTATCTTATCAGTTTCCCCAGAGAATTATATACAAATCTGCTGAGTCTGCACCACACTGAATTAAGATGGCAGGTCACCTGTAGTGTGTCTTCTCCAAAGTTGTTTGATGATTGGAATTATCTTTCTCTAGGAGACAGTTCTTTCATATCCTTATAAATAATTCAGTGTCAGGTATTCAAACTAAAACACTAACAATAAAGGGAAATTAAGTTTGAAAATTATGATCTAGTTGAGCAACTGTCAACACTGATTAGTGCATATTTATGATTGAGGTTTGCATGAATTATTGCTGAACAAAAGTTCCAGTAAGTGGACCACTTGCCTGAATGGAAAAGGCCCAGAAAAGTCACAGGCAGATGCATCATTTTTATTACTTTGTGGGGAACTTTTTATAGAGCTTTACAGTAATTTAGACCATTTATTGTATAGCATCCATTTCACCTTGTAATTCTTTTTGCAAATCAAACATGTGAAATTGGAAATGGCCACATACAGTAAAATCTAGAAGAGGCAAAGAAATAGCTGAAATTCAGCATATCATTTTAAAGCCAAACAAAAAATGGATTGCTTTCACACTTCAAAGAAAAAAATGGAAGGGGATCAGTTGCCTGGTTTTGATGTGATTTTGAGGGAACTGATACTCTGCTTAAGTACTCGGGAACTGGGGCACTATTGCAGAAAAAAACAAACTGGAAATGCTTAAAATTACTTATGATTTTATATTATAATTGTGACCTGAAGAAGGATCAGATGTCTGTTAAAACACCTCCAGCATTTTTAATGAAATATTTTTAAAGTTTCTAATTTTTTCAAAGAAAAAAAGTTGTACAAAGAACTTAAAAATACCTGTTTTATGGTATGAAACTTTTAAATTTCAGTTTTGAAATTATTGGTAAGCAGATTATGCAGGACGAATGAGTTGTTTACCTAGTGGGCTCTAATTCAGTCTTTTGGAAGTTATTAGCACAGTATCTGTTTTGTTAGTGAAAGTTTCTTTTGCGTATCTGTAGGGATTAAGCAAAACATGGCTTCACCATCCCTTTGGCATTAGCCTGGGAGCAAAATCTGCATGGAGACACTATAGAGCATGGACCTCAAGATGATGCTATCTGTGTGCATGAATGATGAGCTTGGAAGGTAAGAACCCTTGAGTCTTAGTCTTTATCACCAGTTTGCAATGCAGCTGTGATCCTTTTCATCCACCCTAGGCATCTTCATCTGCAAATGGGATCCTGTTCATAGTTCTGTTAAAAGTAGGAGTTGAGTTTAAAATAATACCATTGAGCTGGTTTTATAAAGAACATATACACTATAGGTGAGTGTCTAAGATATCAAATGGCTCACAAATAGGGTTGTGGTGACTATATATTGACTGTATTGAGGTGTCCTAGATGACCAGCTTATACTTTACATTTGACTTTCTGCCTGCAGCCGTTCATGTGACTCTAACCTTCATACGGAAATCCAGAGTGTTATAAAATGCCTTTCACTGAATGAGAATTAAACAGGCAGTCAGGTGCTTAAATATCCTTGAGTGTTTATCTTTCTCTACTGTTTCCTAAAGGGAAAGACATTATCTGTTTACCATTCACTTTCAACATTCACTTTCAACATAACTTGGAAATTACAGAAGGATGGGATCATTTTTATGCAATTTCCAGTAGCTTCTCTTTATGATTTTCTCAGTGACTTTGTCATAAAATTTTTCAGTCACATATGAAGCCAGGATGTGGACAAGGGGTAAAAAAGACGGAGAAGAAAATTGACCCACAAAAAGAAAATATAAACTACATTCCTTACGAATTTCCAGAATGAAAGTTTTCAATTAAACATAGAGATTTTAGTGTTTGGGTTTGGGGGATGGGGTGGGGGAAGGGTTAGGTGGTTTACTTTTCTTTTTTTTTTTTTTCTTTAGTTCAAATCCATTTTCCCATTACTAACTAAAGATTACTACAAATGGGAACATGGAACAAAAATCCCCTTAAGGCTCTCCTCCTTTAGTACCTTGCACTAAATCATGGGACTGTCAGTGCCTCTGGGCAACATGAACCCAAGTCTTCCTGATTTTCTGCAGAAACAAGGGACTAAAGGCTGTTTTATGGTCACCTATTGCATGCCAGCTTAGACCCAGTATCCTCTGTGGCTCCTAAATTCAGGAAAGCATCTAGCAACTAAAAGCTGCACACCCTAATTGCTCATAATTTCAATATATTGCCTGTAAATTCACCTCTTTAATGTAGGGATTTTGAGGGGTTTAAGTAGGAATGACCTTTTTACAAATTCAGGTGGAGAGGTCTACATCCTGAGTTAGTCAACCCAGCTTCTCCTTGAAGTTAATAGAGAAAAATAGATACTGAGTTCATTGAAATACTTCTAATTAAAAAAAAAAAAAAAAAAATCTTCCTAAAGGGAAGAAAGGAACATTTTGAATGTGGAAGAGCATCTTAATGAAAGATCTGCCAGTACAGAAAGAAAATATGCAGATGCATTCCTCCCTATTTTCTAAAGCAAAGAACGGAACATTGCCAATCAGGTTATTCATTGGCTTTAAAAGAAGTCGGCAAAGTACCGAAGTGCTCTTTAACATGCTCTGACTTGTCTAATCTGAGGTGTTCATAGTGTGTCTATCACTACAATGACTTCCCTCATAAGAAGAGGCAAAGAAAGAGTCATAAAGCCAACCTGGAGTGAAAATAGTCCTTTGAAAAAAAATTATGACCTGTCGTAAAAATGTTATATATTTTATGGCATTTTCAAACAATTTCACGGCTGTTTGAGTTTACTCTCTTGCTATTCGTATGTCTCTTCCACGGAATAGAGGTGGCACAGGTGGAAACAGGACAAAAGGCAAAGAGAGGAGACCTCTATATTGGAAAAGACCCACAACTTGGTTCTCCACCAGCTGTTTGAATGTTGTGTTTTTGTTTCCGAGGGTAAAACACTAAAAACAGTTAAAATACTGAGTGAGCTTTGTTCTGCTTATCATTTATATTGCACCTTTTGTTTTAATTAATCTATTATTGATACGCAAGAAGAGGGAACTTTTACCTTGCCGCAAATCTACGCCTGACAAGTACTTTGATAATTTCTTCTATCACTCACAAAATGGGCAGGATAAAGGCTATGAAGTGTCCAAGGCACACCACTAACTGATACTCTGGTAATAACAATATGCTCAGACAGCAAGCTGTGACTTTTTGTCTTGAGAAACATCATGAACTTCTAGCCTAAGTGCTTTTTAGCATTCCTCCTGGGTAGGCATTAGGGCACCCAAGGTTTTTGCACTCTTGCAGTTTCCCAATTCACTACTGGAGGATATCTTCATGGCAGAGATGATAGGCATGGCACCTCTTTGACCTGAGTAATGTAGCTGATAACTCACATACATGTTTCTTCAGGATATTTGCAGATTTAGACAGACTTCTGCCTGTAGCATGTGGCACCTATGTGTGATATCTTCAAGCTCCCTTTTCTCATTCTTGAGGATTGGAGACTTTCAGGAAATGGACATAATCTCATGAACCAGTATTTTCTGTGATGTAAATCATCCCACAAAAGATGTAATTTTATATTTAAAAGACAGTTCTTTTCTACTTTCTTTAAGTCTCTCTCACATATCTCAAGATATGAAAGCCTATTTCTGCAACTTGTCTATCAAGAACAACATTGCTGTGTCTGAGCACCACCAGCCTTCAGCTACCTTTACCTTCATAACGTCTGCTGAGACAAGGCTGGCCTGATTTCACAAACAGGCAGGTCAAACTCAGGAAGCAAAATGAAAAATCAAAAGTCTTCTGTGAAATTTGGGGAAATTTCAGGGAGCAGCAGCCAGAGCTACCCATCACCGTGCACCATCAGGGTGAACAGCTCATCAAATCTACTCCTGTTGCTGAATATATGGAATTCTAGATTATGCCCTGAAATGTATGGGGAAGTGCTCTTAATTAAAATAGATTTGTTGTAGCTCTAGTCAAAGACAAAACATTGATTTTCTCCCATTATGACTATGTTCCATTTTATTCTGTCAGTTTTTGCTTGTCTCATTCTTACCTCTTCCATGAGATACGATTTTGCATCCTTTTTGCAGGTGAGCCTGAAATAGTGTGGAGCTTTGATTCCTCTTAAGTCACAGCTTTATCAAGAAGTTATTGCTTAGATTTGAAATATCTGGCCAGGGATGCCAAAGAAAAAAGGGTTTTCAAGATCAGTGTTCATCCTGTGCTTCTAGAAAGTAAACACTTATTTGAAGTCAAATGATAGCATTCCATACCTAAAAGAGATGGTCCGTCTGATTTATGTATCAGCATTACTTTTCTGAAATGACAGTATGGGGGTCAGTGGCTAAAAGCCCTGTAAAATTGTCTTCTGAAAGGTAGACCATAAAAGAGGCAACACGAAATTCCACTTCCTGGCAAACAGAAAGCCAGTCCTTGCTTCACGTCTGTACAAAGAGACCGCACCGTTTAACTGGGAGTGCACTTGCCATATCTGGCAGTGTGAATGGGAGGTTATAGATCTCCAGTACACTTAAGCACACACTTATGTGTCACCTGCTTGAGATTATTTACCCGCTTACAGATAAGACTGAGTTTCAATAGTCTGCTCTGTGAGGAACACACCACAAATGCTCTTTGCCCAGGCTATGACCAGGCTACTAAACATTCAATATTGCTAAACATTCAATATTACTAAACATTCAATATTCACACTCAAATATTTTGTGAGATTCATTTTTGTTACAATTTTTGGACATGGCTTAAGAAGTATCATGGGCCAGTGATCATCCTCAACAGACAACCTGGGTGCAATGACTGTCTCTGAGTGGTAACAGAGGTTGGCTGTTTGGATGGGAGCTGGTCTCTGCCAGATGGCTTCAGGTCTAGAAGATGGTCCTTGTTTCATTTTGGCTTGTAATTGAAGGTGTTTTGGAGCTAGTTCCTACCAGTTAGGCAAGAGCGACTCCATCTAAAGTGTTTGGGATGGTTTTGGTAAAATGATGGGTTTGTCTTGTAGCTGCAGAAAACTACAAATGCAGCTAGGCTTTAAAACATCACTGGAACCTGGAAGCTGTTGGACATTGCCTCCAGAAGTTTCCTTTGTTAGGCTAACTGTCTGCAGCATTTTATGGAAATGATTGCTTTACTTTGCCAGTGTTACACACCTAAATATTATTGTTTTATGATACTTTGTTGGAAAGGGATTACATTGAAAAGGCTGGGTAAGAAAAAGATAGAATCAAATGCTCAATCAGTTTGATGTTTGTGATCTTCTGAACTCTCTTATCTTAGATGTCTTTTGAGTCATTCTTATCTCTCTTTCCTTTAATAACCTTACCTTAATAATCAAAACATGATAAGAGTAGAAAGGGCACTGGAATAAAGCTATTTTAAAGTGAAATTTCTTCCACACAGACAGAAGCCCTGATTGGGTTTAGTCTCTGCAAACCTTGGTCTTGATCCTAGAAAGGCTTAACCCATACACACTTTGGCCTATGTCGTTAACACCAGAGCGTTCAAGCTCTGTAGAACTAGGATCTTAATTTAGCTCAACTCTTTGGTGTTATAGCTAGATGGGTGAGTAGATACATAGGTAGAAAAAACTTCCTATGGATATCCATACAGAAACAGATATTTATGGAATTATACTTAGTATGTGCTTTATTCTACTAACATGAGTGTCTCAGAATAGAGGCCATGCTGAAATACAGCTGCCAACCTCTGCTGCTGAGACATAAACCAAGCACTGAGTTGGGGTGTACTAAGAATTGAGTGGAAATGGCAGCACTGCTGACTGAATTTGTGGAAGGAGACTCTTATGATGATGGTTTTGGAGGGGTAAGATAACATGGTGACTTAGACTGGGGAAAGTGGGCTTTTGAACCTTTCAAGTGGGTAGTCTGTAGAGGACATTTAGGAATCTGCTACCATATAAAAGCAATACTGTTGGGGTTTTTTTTTTTTTTTTTTTTTTTTTTTTTAATAGGATGTAAGTGATTTGGCAGCCTAAATGACTTGAAACTGGTCATGAAAATCTCTGTCTCAGTGAGTTGATGATAGGTTATATTGTACTGGCTGCGGCAAGCCAGACAAGTTCTCTTTAAGCTGTCTGGCCTGGGTCCTGATATAAGGTCAGTAATAGCAGTATGTATGTCAAAGTAGCTTAGAAGTTGTGCTTGAGATGCGATGAGAAATAGTGCGACCAAATGTAGATGATGGGAACAAGCCGTTGAAAGCCAGTTTGTTCACTGCTATGTTGTATTGCCAAATTTTGTATCTTTGTGGACTGGATACTTTTAAAAGTGATGAGTATGCTTCCCTTACCTAAAGAAAAGTCACTGAAATGCAGAATTTTTTTTTATTTAATAAACAAAAAACCCTTAACTTCCATGAAGTCAACTTTAGTCCTATCAACTTCCATGTTGATAAGACAAGGGGTAATGGGTTTAAACTAAAAGAGGGTAGATTTAGATTAGATATTAGGAAGAAATTCTTCCCTGTGAGGGTGGTGAGGCCCTGGCACAGGTTGCCCAGAGAAGCTGTGGATTCCCCATCCCTGGCAGTGTTCAAGGCCAAGTTGGATGGAGCTTTGGGCAACCTGGTCTAGTGGAGGGTGTCTCTGCCCATGGCAGGGGGATTGGAACTAGATGATCTTTACGGTCCCTTCCAACCTGAATCATTCTATCATTCCATGAAAATGCACCTACTCACTTAAAAAAGAAAAAAACACCTCACACCAGCCCCCCGCTCCCCTCCACCCACAACCCACCCCAGCCTAAAATAGTCAATTTTATTCTCAGGATTCCTGGAAAGTTAAGTTAATATATACTTAATTTATTCATGTCAAGAACCTTGAGTCCTTTAGCAGGACTACACTTCAAAAGCCCATGTGTTCATTCAAATTATTCCACAGTTTCTGGAAAAAACTTGGTTTTCTCACTCAGCTGCAGCTGATGTGAATCTCTTACATGCTTTGCTACCTTCAGTGAGAATAAAAGAGATTTTCCTTCTTATTCTATACTACAACATCTGGCCACAATTAGTTTGGGATCTCACATTTTTTGAGTAGACGTCAGGAATAATTTGTATTTCTCCCTCCTCCTCCTTTTTATATGCAATATGCGGGACACACTTCCACAGGGAGCTAAACCAGAATGTAAGACGGTCATTCCTGTCTGCGTCATTTCTTTCCAAAATGTATTGCTCTCAGGACAACCTGATGGCTCACGTACCAAACTCCATTTTTTCCTCCTATGTCATTTCCAGCATTTGTCACCACCTCATACTTTAAGCTTTAAGCACTATCCAGGGAGTTGCATAACTTCTGTGCAAAATTCAGATACAAATCAATGCATAACTTAGGCATTAGGAAGAAGCCAAATTATCCTCTGCTAGAACACAGGCGGCTAAATCATTCTTTTTTTTTTTTTTTTTGATTTTGTGCTATTTGCATTGGGTCTGCGAAGACAACGCTAATTTTTCATTTTTATGGCCTTTTAACATGAACTCCTTGTAAGCACATAGCCTGCTGTATGATTGAATACACAGAAAAACAAAACCCCCAAACAGGTTTAATATGAAAAACAGTGCTAAATTTTAGGCTTACAATGGAGAAAAAAAAATCAGAACCAGAAGGCTTTTTATTTTATTCCCTCCTACAGTTGTGTATTTGCATTATAAGCAGGCAGCCCGTAATCTTGCTGAATGCATCAGCTAACCCCTGTGCAAAATGAAAGCACAGGTATTACGGCGGCGAAGGACGCGGTTGTTCGAGTGGTGAAACTCTCAGAAAAGCCCATGAAACACGATGCACCCTGTGCCTTGGGTGTGGTGGTGACTACAATGAATCACTGGCAGCAGACTAAGCACAGACCGAAGTGTCCGGGCTGCTCTGGTTTGAAAGCGAAGGGGTAATTACATGGGGATAAAGAAAACTGTCTCTGTAGGATGGGTTCGTTCCACCTCGTTGTCGCTGCTTAAAAATCATGCACTTGCCTAAACTAGGGGTTCAGCTTTAGGCACCTAGTCCCATTTCAGTCCTTAGCAAATTCATCTGGTCTCCATATGCCATTGCAGAAGGATTTAGATCTCCTGTGGGTCCTGAGTTGTACCTGCCAGCCACGTGTGTATTCTCAGATGCCCTCAGGCATCTTATATGACATGAGATGTCTATGCTGAAGCAACTGGGTTGTGTCCTGGTTATCTAGGCTGCTGTTAATGCAAAGGGAGAGAAACTGATACCTCCAGAGGCTGATATATTCAGTTTTAAGTGTTTTAGACAAGGGTGATGGATTGCTTTTCTCTGCTATGCAAAAAACTTAGACACTTTAATTAGAAACTTAAGGTTGGATGCAGTTGCCAAATCTCAGGTATACAGAGCCATTTGAGATACCTCTGGGTGTCTGTAACATCTGCACAGGACTGGCAGATACGACACAGGACCGATGAGAGCTGTTCTCAGGGAGCAGCTACAGGCTGAGCGGGATGTGCTATGGCTTCTTACAGACTTCTCAGTTTAGGAGCTTAGGAAATTTATGCCTCTCAAATGAAGGGTTTTCTGCCTAAATATAGGTACCTTGTGCCATTTCCAGTACCACAGGGCATCCCAACTTGCCTCCAGGTGCCCCTCCAAAGGACACAGTTCTCCCACAAGTCTTGGTTTAGGAGCTCCTTGCATCATGTGCTCCAAATTTGCTGCATGAGCCTCCAAAAGTGTCTGGCTTGCTAACGCTTGGTGTGTTGCAGCCTTACATTACTTGCTGAGTCCCAAGAGACTCTTTAGCATTAGCTTTCCCTAAACATTAGCTCTTAAACTCACATAGATGAGTAATTTTTCTGTCAGTTCATCATCACTCTGTGGCACTTCAAATGCTTAACAGCATCCCATGGGAGTGGCAAACTTCACATGATGATGGAACACAATTAGTTTTGCCTCTGAGGGGACTGAGACCTCTGTCCCCTAAACTAATTAGATGGTTTTGATCTACATAAAACAAGACACCATGGGAGAGATTATAACATCAAGCATAGGTATCAATATGTTTTATGTATTAGTGGTTTCAGATTATGTATTTGGAGGAAGCAACAGTCTTTGACATAGGCTCACAGCTCAGGTTGGAACTACGTGGTGTGGTCTGAGACACAGAAGAGGTTCATGATAGACTAAGTGCTTGAATCTGCATCTCCAAGTCACTGCATTGGCTTCAGTGAACCATTGCTATACCTGTTGTCAGGAAATCGACTGATGACTGATCTGTGTTGAGGCAGTCATAGATGACATTTTTAGAATTTTAACCTTCTGAAAATGATTTTTATTATATTTTCTGATTTTTGGTAACTTTGTATTTTTGGTCTGTTCTTATATTTTCTCTTTTGGGACCTAAGTGGATTTCTAATGTTGTAGACTATTTCATGGATAGAATTCAATTAACAAAAATCAGACACCTAAAATGGGTGTGACCACATGAACAAAATATGTAATGGGCCAAACTCAGATATCTTCTTGAAGTTAAATTAAATCATTTCCTAGTATTAGCTGACTGTGTTGACCAATACTGATTGGCTGTAGCAGAAGTCCAAACACCAGGTATACACAAGGGCACCTACACATAGATATGTGAGAGTCGGGTGGTATTCAATTTCCTAAATACAGACATCGAGAACCACCTGAAATGCCCTGGAGTACCTTGTCTCCAACTGGTGCTGCAAAAGCACATGGGTGTCCGGTAGGTCTTTGGTCATATCTCCTGGCCTGGTGCAGACGTCACTGATATTCTAAGGTCTTTCAAATAGCACTGGATGACCCTGTGTGGGCAACTGAATTGAGCTTTAGATCTCAACAGTGTATACAGAGACCTGAAAACCTATTGCTCACCTAGAGAACTAAATGCAGATGTCTTAATCTGAAAGTTTAATCCTTCAATGTGGTGGATATAAACAACTAGTGTAGCCATCTGGAGATGTGGTGAAAACGTGTATCCAACCCCACAGCTGAGATTTGACCCACAATGACTAAGGCTCACAAGCAGCTACTCTGCCCTGGGAGTGTTCCTCAGCTGTGCCAGAGAAAACTGAATTAAATTTGTCTCCGGTGAAAGTCAGTCTTCTCATAGTTTCTCGGGTGTCAACACTGCAGAATAAGAGCTTCACAGAGCTATAAATCAATTCAATTTGTATGACAAAAGAGAGAGCAGATGGATGGAAAAGAGTCCCTTCCTTCCTTTCCCTGATCTGCTCCTTCTATCCCACCTGCCAAATAGTGTTTTTTCTCTCTGTTTAGGAGGGTTTGTATTTCGCATGGTTTATTTTACTTTGCTTTTTAGTTCTCATTTGCTTACCAGCATCTTTGGAACTCTTGGAAACTAGAGAACACTAACCCTGAGCTGCAAGGGATGCAGAAAATATTAATTGTAAACAGTTTTTGTCAAAATCCAAAATTAGGAGGTGCAGTTCCCCTGACAGCCATGCCTCCCAGACCTGAAGATTTCACAGCGATGATTTCAGACAAAGGAAATCCTCTTCTATGATAGCTGTGTTCCCTCACTGACCGGGACCCATCCTTCATACATAGTGGGCAAAAATAGGGGAAAGCTAGAGAAAATGTAATATAAAGGACATGGACACTGGAAGTATAAAAGATGAGGATGTCTTGGAATATGTGAAATCTGAAGAAGGAGATGAAGAAGGAGAAGAAGAGGAAGAAGAAGAAGAAGAAGAAGAAGCAGCAGCAGCAGCAGCAGCAGCTAGTCATTACAAGCTAATAGATCGCTAAGCCTCAATAGAGATAAGAGGAAAACAATATTTTGGTTGGCCTGGCTAATCCTGGACAGCTATGAACACTTAAGTCCCATTCTTTTTCTTTCTATCAGGTCCTCTTAAAAATATCTAAATCATTCAAAAAAAAAGAAAAAAGAAAAAAGAAAAAAACCCAAACAAAAAACCCCAAACCAAACAGCTACAAGTGAAAGCAGGGACAAAGCCCTACATAACTAATGTAGCAAACAGGACATGCAGTAGGATGCATGGGCACACAGATATGGCTGGGATATACTCCCAAACAGCCACAGATCAACAGAGACATGAGATCCATGAAAATGTCTCCTGTCACACATCTGTCCCATGCTGCTTTGGCCATGACCTGGCAGGTGAATGGATCCTTTGGTATCTGCAGTCCTCAGCAAGAGAGAGCTGTGGAGCTGAGCAGTGACCAGAAGATGTGCATGGGGAAGGTGTCACTTCCCAGCCCTGCCTACAGGACCTTCTTGTGGATGACATACATCCCCTTTTGCCAATGTGACTCAATAGAGCAAACGTGGCAGGACTTGGCCTTGTCCCATTTTTCATGGCAGGAGCAGAAAGATGAGAGATTGAGGGTACACACAAGCATACATGTGGACAAAAAAGCCAGAGCGGAGCAAGACCCTAATTTCACTAATTTTCAACTTTTTTTCAGTTCTACTGACTGTGACAGTCCAGATTTAAGGCTCTCTCTCAGTTGGGTCTAGTGGGTCAGCACTGGTGAAATCTGGGAAATCCTAAGTCCCAAGAAAATATGAAGACAGCACCGTGATAAACCACATATTTCTGACCAACAGCTGCTCCTTTCCCCACTAGACCTCCTGTTTGCCCTTAGAAAAGTCTCCTAATGAGCACTCTGCCCCTCACAACCCAGAGCAGGCTTTGGGGATCCCCCCTGTGGGACTCAGCAGTGGAGCAGAAGGAAGAAAGGAGCCTCAGACTACTCAATGCTGTTGAATTTTCCAGGCTTCTGCTTTAAATGTTGGTAGAGGGTCTAATTAATTTCCTTGTTATATAGCCTTGTTGAGTGATTTAATGATGGCTGGTTATAATAATAAAAGATTTATGTCCTTAGACAATACACACGAGTGTTGCTTTTGATACAGTGCATGGGGCTTTCCCAGCCCTCCTTCCAGGAAGAATTTTTTTTTTTTCCTTTTAAATTCCTCATTGAACTACTCACACACTTACAAATACCTGTGAGTGCACACACACTTTCCTCTGCCATAACGGAGAAGATGCCAAGCACAATTAGCACCAGGAACCGCTGCATTGCTTCTCTCATCCAGACCTGTCTTCTGTGAAACAGACCAACTCACAGCTTCAAGAGTGTGAATCATATAAAACTAATAATTACAAAAATACCACAAATGTCAATGATTCATGCTTCTCCTCTTTCACTTATTGATAATTCGGAGAAAGAGGGAGATGAAAGTGAGTCAAAAGACTGAGTCTATCCTCTTTCAGAGAAATGATGCATTTTGTTTCTGCACAAATAAGGTGTTTGGATTTGAATACTTCTAAATGAATCCCTTTAAAACAAAACAAAACAAACACGAAAGTATGCCAAAAATAAAAAAAAAAAGATTTTGCAATTAACCCCTACTTTCTCAACAGTTTTAGTTAAAAAAATGTCAATGTAACCTGGCTTTCCTTTCCATTTCTACTAGTAGATTTAATGAGTAGTTTGGTGAAAACAATATGGATTCATAGCTTATTTCAGTGTTGCCAAATGCATTTTTTTTTCACTAAGAAGAATTATTTGCCCAAGAAATGTCACCCTCTGACACTGATGACTGTGTCTGTGACAAAAAGCAAGGGGTGCTCATTCTTCTGATTCATGCAGTCATCTTGATACTGATGAGTGTGAAGCATCTGTAGGAAAAATGTCTAGTAGTTGTGAAAGTTTTACAAAAGTCTGCAGAATTGCTCCTCCTATAAATTTCTTCCATTTTTTCTTGGCATTTTTTTGAATTTGTAGTGTATATAATTAAGAATGGAGGGATCCATTCAGGAAGAAAGTGAACAATCTATTCTCTGTTTCTATCACAGTGAGGATAAAAAGTTATGAAATTAAAATAAGTAAAAATCTCAATGCAAAGCCCCCTCCCTGCCAAAAAACCCAACCAAAACCCACAAAACAAGTCTTGAACAAAAAAATCTCCAAGAATTAACTCCTGCAGCTGATTTCTGAGAAAGAGTTGGAGTCTCCTTCACTGAGTTTTTTAACAAGTTAGACAAACCTCTCTCAGGAATGGTATAAGTTGAGGTGTTTTTCTTCTGGGAGAAAAGACAGTGAGGTGTTTTTTCTTTTAGGCTAGGTGTAAAATTCCAAGATTAGAGCTTGACTTATTGCTTACAGCAGGCTGAATAGTTTTATCTTTCACAGGATTCAGTATATTTTTCCATGTTGATGCTTTATAGAGATGTTTTATTGAGATATGTTTGGTTAACAAATACTCCTTTTCTGACTCAAATTAACATGGGCAAAACCAGATTTTAAGAAACTGATATTAAAAATCAGTGTACAATTTTGTATCAAGGCCACACAGAAAATAAAGCAGAAATATTTATATGAAAAGTTCAGTGAAATCTGGGAACCAGCATTGTAGTGTCACTTAGAGATTTCTGAAATGAAATTAACTTTTGTTAATTCCTTATTTTGATACGCTTTCCTCCAAATAGTCAGTAGGAACCAATGACTGTTGCTTCTTTTGCTTCTTTCAGAAGAAAGAGAATTTCTTCCATTTTTATATCCCAAGAAATGACAAAACCAACCTTACTCAGTAATAATCAAAAAGTAATGACAGGAAAAGCAATGCATAAACACATTTCTGTCTTCAGGTTAACAGGGCTTCTAGCACATGTTATAGTGACTTATGGATCCAGTGATCTGTAAAAGGGTTTGTATAGTTAGAGATGGTAAATTATAGGCATTGAGATCAATGAAACTTGCATATGAATGGGACATGTAGGTGGGTCCTTAGAAGAAACATGGGTTAGCTGGCTACAGAAGCTCTGTGGCTGTGGTTTCCTGAGCAGCTGAATTATTTCAATGATTTATTGCCACCCAAAGCAAGAGGTCCTTCTCTGACCCACATCCTCCCCTGGTTCTCATTGGATCTTTCTGTGGACCAGTTTGGTACACTGACACAGAAAAAAAGGTCTTCCCTACCTCTTTTTTTGCATGGTTAATTTTCTATGGGACTAGAGTTGTGTTGATTCATGGGAGAGAGGAGGGTATGCCATGAGCGCTACAGACATTGCACGGGGAATTTCCTTCCTCCTTTCTACAGCCGTGAGCTTTGCAATGTCCATTCTTAAAAACACCAGCCTGAAAGATCATAACAAAGGCCTGAAACTGCAATAGTAAGGGCAGGTACAACTGACTGAGAGTGGTCCCTTTTTTTAATCCCTGAACCTCATGGTACAGTAGCAAATGCTTTATATATCCAGGACTTTCATATTTTTCTTCTTTTTTTCTTGGTAATTCATAGAGGATCCCCATTGAAATTGGGCTCCTGTGTTCAGTGCTGTCCAAAGACACCAGCAGACAAGGGAAGGCAGCTTTGGGATTGGTTACATGGCCAACACCCTAGACCAATTTCTGGCAGAACTGTGACTAAGACCACAGTTTTTATAGGTCAGCTTGAGTGTTTCACATATATGTTCATATCATTTACATCAGTAAAATAAAAATTCAACCCCCTCCCCACCCTTTTGATCCCCCAAACAGAAATCTCACTCCCTGCTGCTTTTCTCCAAAGAGATGACAGCTATTTTGCATTGTGATGTGGCAAACAAAAGCTTGCTCCATTGGCAAAAGCCATCTGCAGACCAGTTTCCCTCCTATGAGGGGAAGGGAGTTGGGAGAGATGTAGGGATTAACCAAATGGACCAAATAAATCACAGCCACTCCAGGAAACAAGATTCATACAGAAAAGCATAATTTGATTTTGAACAAGTCTTGAACAAGTTAAAATTGCTCAGCAAGTACAGTGTTATGGGGCAGATTGAGTTTTACACTAAACTGAGCGGGGAGATTGGACAAAGGTCTCCTACAAGGACATTTGAACAGGGCAGTGTCAGACAGGGGTGCAGGAGATGTCCTTCTCTCTTGTTCAGCACCCCCCGGTTGGATAAATGTTTGTCTGCGTGCTGTATTTCACAAGAAATTTGAACCTCATGCTCACGTACATCCAAGGTTTCTTTTTCTATATGGTTTGATGGCAGCTGCAGTAAACCTACTGGAGAAAGCAACACAAAACCCCCATGCCTCATCCTGTGAGATGTAACATTTGCATGGCGTGAATGTTCCCAAGAGAGGAAAGTACCCAGGGTAGAGGAGGAAAAGACGCTGGATGTTCGCTCCCTGAATGCAGACGGTGTTTTCTCGTGCTGTAACCAGCTAGGACGTTCCTATGTCCGTCTCGTTATTGTTCTTGGCGGTCAGGTCAGATTTCCACAAGACAGTGGAAACGGCCTGTCAGAGCAAAAGGGCAGCCGAGTGCGTGCGTGTGTGTCTGCAGCTCTCATCTCCTGAAAGCAAATCCCTGACCCACCAGGGAGGCAGAGGAGTGAAGGAGGAATCAGGAATTTGCTCTGGCCATGGATGATGTGCATCTGGTCCATGCAAGGGTGAAAAGTGCCAGTGATTGCCTTGGAAGAGACCAGTCCCTGCGCAGGAAACAGAGGCAATGACATTACCAAGTGTCCAGGAAGGAAAAGATATAGAATCTGTTATTTCTCTAAGTCAAGCTTTTCCTCTTTTTTTCATTCTTTATGTTTTCTTCTCCCTCCTTTCCTCACCCTGTGGCCTATGAGCAATTTCTCCCTCTTCTGCTTTTCATTTCTTTTGAAAGAAATTTCAGGCTGAGACTAATTTCTGTGTGAACAGATTTTGAGAGATGTGCCATACACTCCTCCCTCTTGTCCACCCACAGGAGGAAAGGACCAGATTCCCAACAGCTGGGTTCTGATGTCTGTTGAGGTCTTTTTGCATCAAAGAGACGTAGCATCATGTGCAGAACAGCACTGGGAGCAAGGTCTGGCACCCAGGTGTCCTCTGTCACGCACTGCAACATCAGTCTCCTTTTCACTTGCGGTCTTTCTGGCCCTGTGAGTCCTGGATCCCTGTCTACACATCGTGCCAGCACAGATGGATTTGAGTCCTTCTGCAAGAGAGGTGGAGCACAGTCCTATCCCAGTCCATTGTTTCATGATTATGTTGTCCTAGGAAATAAGGCATGGAGCTGATTAAATTAGGAAAATGATAAACTTAGGTTCATATCAATGGAGCTAGAAATTACTCAACCCATCAAATATCTAATTTGTCCCCTGGAAGTAACTGTTGAATGAAGAAGGCAATGGGTAACTTTGCTGCCAGTTAAGGACTCAGCTGGATCAAATGGACAGAGTTGACCTTGTGGTTCACAGTTACCAAAATGGGTGACTCTGAAGGCCTATTTTGCTCCACTACGCAAAATGTAGGTACCTCAGCACAGGGAGATGGGGAATAGAGGGCCTAAAATCTCTTCAAGAACCATCTCCAGATAAAAGACCCCGCCTAAGAAACATACTGTTTGTTTTCCTGGGAGCCTGTGGAGACCTCATGGTCTAGAGGCCTTGGCATGCTGTGCTACACCACTGGAAGTCCCAAAGAATTTTTTGTCATCTAATCTTAATGATGAATCACTCCCTGGAGGCGCTGATTTTTCTCCACCAAATGCAATGGAAGCTGGAGTTTACTAATCCACATACAGTTAGCAGATCCCCAGAGCAACCTGCCTACGTTCTTTCTGTGGCGAGGTGTGAGAAATCAGCTCTCCTGGCCTAAGGCAAAGCAGGCATGTTAAGTCCCAGACATTCTGGACAGAGTCTGGTGATAGCTGCCAGCTGCACACACTCTAGTGAAAAGATCACAGAAGAGATGTTGTTTCACTACATCCTGCAGGAGAAAAGCAGTTCTGCGCTGGATCTGCATCCGGCCAGTATTTGTAATTTAATGGTTTTATATCTAATTGTCAGATCACAAACAGCATGACCTTCCCTGCTTCCAACAGGGGAACCTCAAAGCCATTCCCTATCTCACACAGCTTGTTGCAAACTGCTCTGCTGAATGAAGACGACACGACTTCCAGAAACCATGCCAATAAACAGTGTCCTCAGGAAACATTTGTGAATGTCCCAACGAGCTCTGGTCTTTGCATATATGCTGCTGTACCTTGCTGGATAATTCCAGGGCCTGTTCCAAAAAACATGTCTCGCTCTGGAAACAATTAACAGTCACTCTCCCTCCAAAAAAAAAGTCAGGGATTCCTTGTACCTTACCATGAAACTGAGAGAGAGAAAAAATATTTCTTGTCTTTATAACAGCTGACCACACTACTCCAGAGCGTCCAGTAAAGCAAGGCCACCACAATTTACTTTCCTCAACAGGCAGTTGCTAAAGGTTTAAGCAGGGCTTAAACTCTCCCTCTCCCACTTCAGATGGCAGCTGATTAATTTAGCTAGGCAAAACCTGTATGGATATACTCTTTCAATAATCTTTTATTAAGTCAGTGAGAGAGCTAGGAGAACAAAGAAGCTGAGAGGCAAGGAAACCCTTCTGCGGGTCTCAAACAGAAGCAGTACACTTCAGGCTAAGAACATGGTGGGAACAATTGCTCTGAGTATAACTTAATTATGTTAACCAGTTGCAGAATGGATATATGAGGAGCAGGAGGATGTGTTAGCAAGGAAGAGGTGAGAAGGTCATTAGTTCCTTAGGGACAGGGAAGGAATGATATGGATAATTATCTTTTCTGAAACACTGAAAGGTTAGTACAGGGTCAAGAGTGAGGAAAATTTTGCTGTGCTATAAAACCAGTATCTAGAATCTACAATTTTTAGCATGCAGTGGAGCAATGAATTATACTTACCAGGCCCATTGCTGAATATCCTGGTAGATATTTTTTAAGCACTGGGACAGAACTAGAGGGAATGTTTGATGGAAAAATTTCTCCCCAAGAAATAAAATGTTTCTGACCTTCCCTACTTTCTGAAATAGCAGAACACTTTCCATTGCTTCATGGGCCTTAGTTAGTGAATCTCCGGTTTGCACAAGTTGGTGTCTCACTCCTGCCTCTAAGTCCTCTGAAAGCTGCTTTCTCCTCTTGGCACTGTCCTAAGAACGTGTCTAAGTCACTTCAGTCATCTGTGCTTGACTCACCCCCAGTGGAAAAATGAGATACAAAATGATTAATCTCCTTCCTAGGAGCATCAGAATGATGTATGGAAAGGGAAAAGCATGTGTGGTTAAGGTAGAAGCGTGGCATGAATATGTCAGGATTCTGTTCTCACTTCTGCACCTAATACAGCTTGTGAGCCTGGGGCATGTCCTGCTGCCGTATGCCTGGCTGTAGTGTAAGCTTTTCTGGGTTACATCTGCATTGGAAACCATGACTGCTGTTGAGTCACCTAAGCAGCATAATAATACTAAGCCACTTTATGAAATACTTTGATATCCTAGAGTGGAAAAGGGCTTCCACTGCAAATAGTCAAGCATCAAAAATGAATTAAAGATAGCCCTGTGGTTGCATTTCTTAAGGAGTTGCACTCAGAGCATAAGAAATCCCCGTGCAACAGTCTGCTAATGCAGTTGTTAGCTTTTAGAACATGTTCTACTCACAAAGCTGAGTCCATAGTTGGACAGTCTGTCTTGGATAGAGAGCAGAGCCTAAGAGTCTGCATAGAATCATAGAATCATTTATGTTGTAAAAGGCCCTTAATATCATTGAGTTCAAAAGTAAATGTAACACTGCCAAGCCCACCACTAAACCATGTCCCCAAGCTCCACATCTACACATCTTTTAAATACCTCCAGGGATGGTGACTCAACCATTTCTCTGGGCAGCCTGTTCCAGTGATTGATAACCCTTTCAGTGAAGAAATTTTTCCAAATATCCAATTTAAACCTCCTCTAGCTCAACTTGAGGCCATTTTCTCTTGTCCTATCACTTGTCACTTGGAGAAGAGACCAACACCCACCTGGCTACACCCTCCTTTCAGGTAGCTGTAGAGAGCGATCAGGTCTCCCCTCAGCCTCCTTTTCTCCAGGCTAAACAACCCCAGGTCCCTCAGCCGCTCCTCATAAGACTTATTCTCCAGACCCTTCACCAGTTTCATTGCCCTTCTTTGGACACACTCCAGCACCTCAATGTCTTTCCTGTAGTGAGGGGCCCAAAACAGAACACAGAACTCGAGGTGCCACCTCACCAGAGCCAAGTACAAGGGAATGATCACTGCCCTGGTCCTGCTGGCCACACTCTTCCTGATACAAGCCAGGATGCCATTGGCCCCCTTGGCCACCTGGGCACACTGCTGGCTCATATTCAGCCGGCTGTCGACCAACACCCCCAGGTCCTTCTCTGCCAGGCAGCTTTTCAGCCACTCTGCCCCAGCCTGTAGCATTGCCTGGGGTTGTTGTGATCCAAAGGCAGGACCCAGCACTGAGCCTTGTTGAACCTCATACAGTTGGCCTTGACCCATCGATCCAGCCTGGCCAGATCCCTCTGCAGGGCCTTCCTGCCCTCCAGCAGATCAACACTCTGCCCCAACTTGGTGTCATCTGCAGACTCACTGAGGGTGCACTCGATCCCCTCATCCAGATCGTTGTATATTCATGGTGATCCAGGCTATCTTATTTTAATTTGCATAGGCACTGGCCTCATGCTTCACTGGGGTCAGTTTCTCTATGTTTATTATAAAGGCAGCCTATGGCAATAAGTTCAGACTCTGATAAGCTTTAGTTAGTTAACTTTGGGCTGATGAAGCTTGTAGTTATTTAGGCTGAAGAAGCAATCTTTTAGTTCTTTTTTCTACATATATGTGCTATGTCATGCTTGCTCCCTTAAATAGCACACCTAATAGCTGTTGTATATCTTCTTTCAATGATATTGTCAAATGTCCACCCCAAATGGGAATTTGAAATAATCCTTACACTGTACCATCAGGAAACTGAAGGGCAGCCTGTTATGTCCAGCCCTCATGGAGCAGCCAGTGCCATCAATCACACATGGGGTACCACATACTGGACGTCTAAAATGCAGCCACATAGAGTTGGTCTGGTCATCGTAAACCCTGTTTATAAAAATTCCTACTTATAAAGATTTATATAAGGATAAAAGACATCCTTGCCTAGAGATCATATATGATGCAAGTGATGTCACTTGCATGTTGTTCAGGATTGTCTCCGAACTGTTCAGTTTAACTATGTTATTCTAAGGGAGAACTGTTCATTTCTGAAACAGCTTAGCTGAGCTGTCTTTCTTGGAGAGGAGTTGTGTAGACATATGCAAATCAAGGTGAAGTCTGTACGGAACATGCCAGGGTACACAGCAATTAATTTCTATCACTTTCTCAGATTAAACTTGCTGTAGGTTCGGCTGCATTGAAAGAAGAAAAGAGGGGGTGGGGGAAGAAAGAAAATGTGTCATTACACATTAGCAAAACATTGTTCTCCAGCTAAATGTAAAAAATATGGTTCTACAGAGAAACTCGCAGCTCTGGGTCTTATGATCTACAAGTTCCTATAGGGTACATTTTCTAAAACCATTTGCATGAGTTTGGTGGTGTATTGTACATCCAGTAAAAAAAAAACCCTCTCATAATTCTCAAAATGCAGTTCCAGTAGCATTATTTTTCTCCTGCTATGTTGTGGGTACTTCAGATGATTAAAACATGTTTTCCACTGTCAGAGGTATTCATCATGATCTGTTTCTCTCCTGAATTTTGGTCCCTTTCAGCCTCAGTGAAATCAGTCCTGATTCTGGCAACCATCCTCATCCACTGCAAGTATGTGTTGTCTGATGTATTTCCAACAGTATGGAGGGTCATTTTTTTGGTCACAAAGAAACCTCCATTTTGCTCCTTTTACTCAAATCAAGAACCACAGGAGTCCAAACAGTCCCACAGAGGATCTCAAAGACACTGCATCATGGATGTATGGCACCAGGAGCTGAGTGGTGCTTACCAAGTTTCTTGCCTGGAAGTAGATTCTGCCATTCATATACAGGGTGAGAAATAACGCAAAAAGAGGTAAAATGGGTAAATCTAAATTACTGCACAAAGATGGTTGACTGGCTGGTTCTGTGAAATGCATGATGGGTCACCACATGTCAAGGGGAAGTGTCCTTTCTTTTTCAGCTAGAAAATACAACTTCATAAAGCAGAAGGAGAAGTAAGCAGTAAGCTCTTGTTAGTGCTAGTCTCCATGAAAAAATGTGAATTATATTAAAAAAAAAAACCCATGTGCTGAAGAATTACAGATATGTCTGTGGGAGAACCAGGAAAAGTCTGGATATAGATGTATTCAGTTCTCATATAATTGCAGACTGTTTGGAAATAGAAGAATGCACCTGCTCCATTATTACATCCAGGAAGATAACCAAGCTCCAGTACCAGGCCCAACCCCTGTTCAATTTATTAATACAGATGTAACCAAAGCCTCCCATTTCAGCACTGGTTGGAATGGACACAGCACTTCTTAATGTTTTCTGCAGTTAAGAACTTTTCAGATCTGGAGGTTGACTATGAGAATGGAAAATGGATTGTGTGTATATATATAAAAATAAAAATACATGCATGCATTAAGCAGGCATAAGGAAAGAGGAGGTCCTGTAGTGTGTTAAATCTTGGAATACTTTTCCCCACTGTGATATTTTCTACTTTATTTAAATATACTTGCATTGTTCTGAAATACAGGATAATTTTACATCAGAAGGTGCTTAGCCAAGGAGTCAAGTCAAATCTCACCTGTTCCTCTGTAACACTTTCTCTCAGTCTTCATTTACACATCCACGGTAGCTCTCTTGAGGGTCAGAGCTAGATCAAAGCTTTTGATTCAACCTAGAGTTAAAAATGAACACTCTACATTTGCAGACCTGCAGCAAACGGAGCTTCACAAGCACCACAGAAATCAATTTCTCAAGAAACCAAGGTGGAAGAAAAACCTGTTCTCAGTCAGACCTTTGATATTGAAGGAGATATACCAGTTCAGTCCAGAGACAGACCTAGCCTGGGACAGTCCTCCTACTACCTCTCCCATGACAATCTTCCTCCCCCAGTGTCCTGGTTCTGGCTAGGACAGAGAACCAGGACACCCAGTAATCATGCCTGACTGAGCCCATGGATACATTCATACGCATGTATATAAACCTATAGAAACACAATTCACAGCCCTTTCCTGTCATTAGTGCTATGGTTTTGGGATGTAGTAGTGAGGGGCACGGGGGATGCAATGGACCCGCTGTATGGACCAAAAGGTGTTGCTTTTCATTTATTGTCCACATTATGTAGTCATCTGCACGTGTGCAAAGGACTCATGAAAAGTCACCTTTTATGAGAAGAGAGGCTTTTATACCACCTATTTATTCCTGGTTAAACTTAAGGTAAAGCAATCTGCTGTCAGGCATTAGGACTTTATCCAGGCAAACTGACCTTTTTCAGGAGGAACATTTTACCAAGTGGAAAACATTGTCAATTAATAGGATTAAATTTTTGTGCAGACAATAATTTTCCTTGAATTTCTTGATTTTTTTGCCCTTAAGCCTGTCTCTGACCTTAGCTGTTATCTCTTTGAAATCAGAGGTGCGACCTCTCTCTTCTTTTCTTTCCACAGCCTAGAGGAATATAATAATAATAATAAAACCTTCATCAAATCATCTGTTTAGTCTCATCTCCTTGGTTTTGTTGCTGGTCAGTCTGGTGAAGTACTGAGCTGGGAATGTGAGTCTGTAGTGTCAGTGTTCATTAACGTAAATACAAGGAAATGGAAAAACATTCCAAGAGCTGGATTCACACTTACACTAAGGTCCCTTTTTACTGCTTTGGCAGTGGAAAGAGACCAAGAAGTGGGTGGGCATGTCATTTAGTAGTATGTTCCCATGTTTACAGCACAAGTACTTTCTCACCTTTCAACAGCTCTACTTAAATTTGCTAAGATGGACCACTGGAGCTATTGCTGCAAAACTTCATTCATCAAATGGCTCCTACTTTGTTGAGTAGCCATATTTAAATACCTACCAGTAGCAGAGGAGCAACTGAACTCATGCAAATAGGGAAATCTTGGGTCATGCACTACTTAATGGTCTACAGATGAAGACCAGGGCTGGGGTTCCTTTCATGTAACTTTAGATGCTGTAGCATCTTTTTCAGAATTGGCTTCTCCTTTCATAATCAGTGGAGGTTTAGTGAACCCACTCAGTGGAGATCATCATCTCTTCCTAAAATATGTGGTAAAATAGGTCAGACAGTCTGTACCTGAGAAGTTTATTTCTCTCCATTGAGAATGCAGGGATCCAAGTGTGACTGGGTCACTTCAGACAGATGAGATGACTCACCACCATCCATTGGTTTTCCCTGAAGTTTGACTAATAACACCATATCAACCAGCCTTGACCAGACCTTGGGAGGTGTCCTGAGACTCTGTTGTGTCCCAGCTGGGTCTGTCCAGCAGACATGCTGCAGGCAGTTGGCTTGCCAAAAAACAGTGAGCATGTGCTCAACTGAAAGAGTGATTTCCCTTGGAGTCTGCCTTTTCCAGGAGGAGTGTAAAACTCACCAGACTTTTCACTGGACAGGAGCAAAGGAAGAGTTTGCACACAACCAGTCCCTTGTCTCAGCAGGATGGTGGCAAATAGGAGTAAGGATGAGGGGTCATCTCCAGGATCCTCTGCTCAGGGAAGGGAAAGGTAATCTTGTGAGAAAGGCCTCTGAGAGCTGGAGTTACTGCCCTTGCTGTTGCTGGAGGGATGGAGGGATGTGCTTCAAGGACAGTCAGCCCTCAGCCCAGCCCAGCTGCTGTCTCATGCTGTGGCAGTAGCACAGACAGGTTGATTTTCCAGTGCACTGCCATAAGCAGTGGGTTTTGTGGGGTCATGTCTCTCTCGGTGTCCCCCACAGTCTGCTGCCCGACTGCAGTAGAGTGGCCTACTTTGTACCTCAAGCCAAAGCTGCTGCCGGTGCTGAGTGGTAAGCTTCCTTAGGGTCAGCATAACAAACAAATTGTGTGGTAGACCACAGGCAAGTTGGAACAGATGAAGCTCCACTTTAGCTGTGCTGTCATCAGCAGCCCCTGGGGAATGTGACTCTCCTACAGATCTGATTCTTGGACAAAGTCCTTGATTCCCAATCTTCTGTGGCCAACAGAAATCTGAAATCCTTCCATGCTTCTCCAAGGCCACCAGAGACTCTTTTTATCAAGTCTGAGGCTGAAAATGTCAGACAGGAACAGTTGGAAGGACCACCAACGCTCTGCAGCCCAGGAACGGATGTCACTCTTCCATTACAACATCACATGTCCTGTTTCATATGCAACATACGGATGCTACTAGCTATGTTTTAACCATATGCAGCTCTTTCCCTTACCTGTCATCATCCTTGGCATCTTTGACACAAGCAGCTGAGCTCAGGACAGAAAGAACTGAACGGAAATCATGCAATTGGTTTACATTGGAGAAGATTCTAAATAATCCAAAAAGCCTTTGGCCTTAAAATGCAGAAATCCTCTTCTTTTTTCCTTCCCTTGTGGCTTGCAAGAGTTCAAAGACCACACAAAGCATCTGCTAAAAGACTTTGGACTGACTCTAGACTCCAGAGCAACTGTAAATAGACCTTACTTCCAAAAATAGAGAATGAGCAGCTTCTCCCTTTCGGACGTTCTGGACAGAAATCAAATTCAGAGCATAGGACAAGTAGGACTCGTTCAGGTCCTGCAATTCCAGTCTGCTGCCATCTCACAGTTCCAAATGGATCAGCAGAAAATCCATCTTATGTCCAGCACATATCACAAACCACAAAACACTTCCCTGCAGGCTGTCACAACCTCTGCTACAGGGACCAAAAGGCTCCTAGATTCAAAGAGAGAAGGGGGACATAACACACAGCACTGATCCTAGGCCCCTGCAACTGAAAAAAAAAATTGTAATTAGAAATTATTATTCCCTCCTTATGTTTACACAGTTGAAGAGTAAGTTAAAGAAAAAAAAAAAAATCAAAAGAACCCCCCCCCCCCCCGAACCTCCAGGAAAGTAGGATGATGTTATCATAGAGGAAACAGTGAGGAAGGGGCATATTGATATCTCCAAGGGGCAGTTCATTGTAAAGAGCAAAACCCTGAACTTTACGTCCTTTTTACTTTCTCTATGCTTGCCTTGTCTCCTCTAAAACAGGAATTACCCAGAGCCCTCGTAGGACAAGTCAGTGACTCCAAGAGGCCTGCTTTTCCATCACAGATTTTCCACGGGTATTTGAAAATGTATTCAGATCTTCATGCATTAATATTCTGTGTACGAAAAAATGATGTTGAACGGAAAAAGCAGTCTACCTCTTGCAGAGATGCCAGCTGTAGTGACCGTACCATGAGTTTTGGTTGTTGGTTTGTTTTGGGTTTGGTTTTGGTTTTTTGGGGATTTTTTTCTCTTTTAAGTTCCAGTTGCTGGAATCCTTTGAGTTTCCAAGTTTTAGATTAAGAACTAAACCAAACCAAATCATGTTTGCATTTTTTGTAATTATGGAAAAAAAGGTCAAGTTGCATCGCACAGGACAGACAAAACCAATCTCACTTTTATTATTTCCAAAGAGAAAATCTTCTTGATTTATAGGTCAGTTCTTTCATTTTCATCAACCTTTGACCTGTGACATTTGAGTGCTGGGGATGCTCAATGCCTAAGGTTCCCACAGCGCTCTCTGCATGGAGAAAGTCCTGTGCAAGAATATGTATCAGAGTCTTGCTTGCAGACTGCAGACAGGCAATTTCAGATTCATCTAAAAATCTTATTAAATCCTCCCAAATTTCCAAGAATGAAAAGGACATGTTTTTGGAAACAGCTTCTTTTCACTGACTGAAACCATTGTGTTTTCAACTACTTCAGGTTCTCCCATTCATCTGTGGCATAGAAACTGGTGACAATGCCACACAACTCATTTGAACTCATGAGGTTTTATGCCCACAGGACAAAGAGAATTGTATTAAATTAGATATATTTTCTAATATTGTTATTTTTTCTAAATGTGCCTCAGTTTTGAAAGGTATTTGGCTGACTTTTCAGGCCCAAAAGATGTATTAACAAAAAGATTTTTAAATTTCCAAGCATTTTATTCTAGGGGGAAAAAAAGGAAGAAATAACAGCCCCCCCAAAAAGAAAGAATGAAACCTTCTCATTATTTTCAGGTTTTTCTGTGAATAAATGGGCTATTTGGGTTATATCCATATACCATTTACATAGATGGAGTCATAGAGAAATGTTGCAAAGCTTAGAGGGAGAAAGAGACTCCAAAGGGGAAGAAAGGAAAAATTAGAAGGAAAAATTAATCAAAATCTCTTAAGCAATCCCTGGGTGTCAGTCAGCTGAATGAAATTAGCTGCAAACTAAGAATAGTCAGAAAATGTACAGGTACTACAAAGTGAGTCGAAAAAGTAAATTGTATCTTTTCTTGCTGCAGTACTAATTATTTTATGCATTTATTAGTTGTACAGTGCCAAGAAACTGATTTTTCTTTTGCTTTGAGGCTCTTCTGTTCCTGTTGGCTGTGAAAGGACAAAGCGCACTGGATGTGGTGGGGTACGGGATGGCGTTTACATGTGGTACTGTGTGGTTGAGTTGGCGATGAAAATACCACTGAGTTTGATTTCCCATTTATTTTGATCTTATTGATAAACATCTAACCAGTGTCATCTGGAAAGGAAAGAGGAAAGTGAAATGAACCTGGAGGGGAGAGCACAGAGCAGTCCTCTAACCTAAGCCACAAACAGACCCAGATTTGATACATTATGATCAGGTAGAGGCAACTGCTTGGGAGGATTTTCCTTAAGGGGTTCAGATAATACAATCCAGAGCAGAATTTAGTTCTTGTGCCAAAAAAATTTTTGCTCTGGTCTTATTAGAAAAAGAATGAAAAAAAAATAAAATCAATTCTTTCCCCTGAAATACCACAAGGGTAGAACTTTATGCAGCGTTTCAGAGTCAGGACCATGAGGTTTTTATTTGGAAATGCCACAAGAAGCAATGTTTCTATGCAATACTTCCAAATGAAGAACAGATGGTTGCAGGAAGTGTCTGGAATGGTATTATCCTCTATAAACACTCCCGTTAAAGACAGCTAACAGTGTGTTTTAGAGGAAGATGGCTGAGGGGAAGAACAGAAAACTATCAGCTGATTTACATCATATGACCTGTGAGAAGTGATTATAGGTGGTTAAGCACTTCCCAGGGACTTGGATGTCTGCTAAGGTTTTCAAATCTTCTGCAAAATTCATAGGGTGGAAGGAAAAGAAACAAAAACCCTAAGAAAAAAAAAAGTGGTCTGCAATTTGGAAGATGGGTGTGACATTTTATTGGACAATTTTATTAAAGAGGGGAAAAACCTGGTGAGGGCATGTCCTCTTCCTGGTTTTGTTCTGTCACCTTTCCCAGGCCTCTGGCTGTCCTCACCCTTGTCTGTGATCCGTTGGCAGTTAACCTGCACATCACACCGCAGAGGAAACATGCGTGAGATGCTTTCTCCGCTGTTTCCCAGCTGTGACTCTCTCAGTTGGAATGAACAGATAAAGTAAATCAGGGCAGAACTTGGTATTATTCCTCTGCAGTTACTCAGAACGTGAATTGTATCTGCTGAGTTGTGTGGGTGTGTGTGGAACAGGCAGCAACCTCTCTGTTGACAGCCTAAGGGAAGACTCTGATTACATTTGTTGTTGTAAATTGAACGAGCACATTCTCCAGCTCTGTGGCTGCAGTGGCCCATGCTTGTACCTCTACACTCAGGGCAGGATACCACCTCTCATCTGGATGCGTGCCTGGACACGCCAAATCATTTTGGAGAATTCTAGTGATTCTGGACCAAAACCGTGCCAGGAACTTTGCTAGCAATGCATTGCTAATGTGATCATGTTTCAATGACTGAGACCATTCCCTGGTGCTGCCTAATTTATAAGAGTAGGTGATGCCTTGAGGTCACATCCTGATGCTGCTGTCACCCGTTAACTCCCTTGAACAGAAAGAGATAGAAGTTCTTTAACAGAGCAGCTCTGCTCCAGGAAGGTGCACCGGCCTTCACTCCCTTCATCAGGGAGTGCTAGCTGCCATAATTCATGCTGGGACAGCATAACTCAAGCAGGTCAGATTTGGGATTAAGGATTGTAAAAAGCTTTGCTTGGGCTTTCCTCTGCTTCTCCCCAGGTGGCTGCAAGGAATGAGTGTGATTATATTAAAGAGAATAGACTAAGACTTCTGTGGTCAGGGAAGATATTATCATCATCAGGGTAGGGGAGCCAACAGGATTGGCAAAGGCCAGTGAGGACTAGAGAATAACACAGAGCAGTGAAGACAAGTTGGACACAGGGGGGAAAACCACATGAGAGTTGAAAAATTGAGTTTATACAGCTCCTCTGGGCATGGACATAGTCTAAAACAAACCTCCCCACTGACAGGTAGAAGCACTTATGCTGACAAAGATACCAGGGTGAGCAAAGCTGTGATATTGCAGGGCGCTGAGGAAGCTGAACTGTCATTGTGAGGTTGGGCTGGAGACCCAGAGGAGTGATGTCATGGAGCAGAAAGGTGAGCTTCATTGACTTGATGGGCCTGGGGAGACTGCACCTGGGATGCTGCACTCACTTCTGGGCACCTCATTACCAGAAAGATACAGATGAGCCAGAGGAGGTATGTTGGGGGAAACCCAACTTCAAGATTAATTGGCTGAAGAAAACAGCCTATGAGTCATGTGCAAAGCTGAATGGCTTGGCTCTGAAACCATAGCATGGGGAACCTAGTAACAGCCTACAAACATTTGAGGAGAGGTTACCAGAAAGCAAAGAGATAACTTATTTAGTATGGAGAATGGGGCTGATATTTGGACAGGGAAGTTATGAAAACCAAATTGCTGGAGTAACAGCGACTCAGTGCTGGAGCAGGCTGTTGGTGGGAATAGTGGACAGAGCAGGATTTTAGCTGCTGTGTCACCATTACTTGATAAAGCTTAGAAACATGTGAAACAGTTATTTTGTGTTCTGAGAAGTGAGGGAAGACTGTTTATTAGGGTCATAAACCTTACCTGTGTGAATGAGTTGATGCAGTAGGGCTCTGGGAAGAACAAACAGGGAAGCAATGCAATGACTTCCCAGATAAGAAGAGCTGGGTACACACTTGAAAGACGGTGGGCAAAGTCATTTGCTTTCAACAGTCTGTCCCTTTTTTGTGCTTTGTCAGAGTGGGGTGATGCCAGATCAAAGTGTTATAAAAAGACAGAGTAGTTAAATTCCATTTTTGAGGAGTTACACAGATGTCAGTGACAAAGAATTTCTGCCATCACAACATAGGTGATCACTAGATAACTGGCAAGTAAACGTGCGTTGGCTTTTATAAACACTGGAGTTTATTTCTTGAAATATATTTCCTCTTGGATGCTTTTGTTCCAAGTAACCAGTCTTTCACTTTCACTTTTGGGAAGCCGTTAGTTGTTAAGTTATAATTTAGATTTTCACTACAAAGAGAGCAGGAAGGTTGACTCTGAGACAAACTGAGATAATTTGGCTTGTTATCAGGCAGGTGAGATAGCCTGGTGGAAGAAAACAGCACCACCCTGCCAGAGGGCACGTGGAAACCTGGGAGGGCGGTTGTGTATGAGGAAGTCCCTTGGTCGGTCTTTGGAAATTCTGGAGTAATTGTAGGTGAGCGTCAGTAGTGTGAAAGCCCCACCATGGGAGACATTTGAAACCAGCAACAGAAGACAGCCTGTGAAGAGTACGATGGACAAAATATGGCCGCACGTAGGCCATGTGTTGTAGTTGGGTATCTTTATTCTCAATATGAACACACCAAATTGGGTACTGAGGTCTCTCAGCTACTGGGCCAAATTTTAACAGTGTTTGAGCTCCCACTGGAGCTTCCTCTGAGGTCCATTAGCTCCCATTGATGTCAACACTGTGAATATGGATTTTTTTTTATTTTAAGGGTAACAGATATAAGTCTCAACAAGACTTTAACCCCAATGCGTTATGCATGCTGCATACATGCATGAAGCAAGTCAGCCCTTGCCGTGGAGAGCTGACTTAACATTGGTGAAAGAAAAGCCTCTACTCCTACTGGGCAGATAAAGAACTGAGGCCTGAGAGATTAAATGACCTTCTAAGGTTACAAAAATTTATCTGTGGCAAAACCATGTACCGTAAGGTGTGTGTCTCCTCTTTTACAAATGCTAATGTATGCTGAACACATATTACTGAGATGGGAACCCATGCCCAGTCCAACTTTCATTCATGCAGAGAGGTCACTTTGGGAGAAGGTCCATGCAAGTACTTATTTTGTTAGGATGCTAGGAAATCCATCTTTGAAGCCTACACCTGTAGGCATTTCAAAAAGACCTCCTTCCTTGGATCTCTGTTGAGCAAGCTTTTAGAGGCCCCAGGTATGTGGCTTCCAGATGAGGAGCAACGATGGACAAAGCACATCAAAGTGTCCTCTCATGGGTATACATGGGTGATTGAAGATGGCCTCACTCTTCGTTTCTATTCCTTTGCTGCTACATTTTCATAGACACACCTGATGATACAGGCTCTATTCTGAAAGTCATAAAGCCTGGTAAAGGGGAGGTAGTAGCACACTAGAAAACGCTCTCGTTGCATTGCCTGCCACAGCTCTTCCAGTGCATATAGTTTTGTGTTGTTCATGTCAACCGCCGGCTCTAAGACCTGTATGTGCTGAGTCCTACTGCAGATGAGCCTGTCGTGTCGTAGGCAGAGAAATGCAGTAACTCTACGACTATTTCGGAGGTGATAATTTTCCTAATTCTCTTTCCTGTTTGCTGCATAGTGGGATTACCCTGTGTTCAGGAACTCCTATCTTTCTAAGTTCTTGTGCCTCTGAAACACCTTTCCAGCAAAGCATATCTATGTTACTTTTCAGGGGTAAAAAAAAAAAAAAAAAAAAAAAAGAAAGAAAAAAAGAAAAAAAAGAAAAAAAGAAAAAAAGAAAAAAAGAAAAAAAGAAAAAAAAAAGAGATGTGTCATTGCCAGCACTTGCATTAGGGTTATTTATAGGTTGAAAGATGTGTTGGAACATGGACGGGTCAGGAGTATTGCTGCAGTGTGTGAACGTGTTTCTGCTTATCTGCACACATACGTGAACATGTGGGAGTCTGTGCATGTATGTGTGATATCCATTTGAAGCCACAGACCCTGGAATCTAACAAGGACAACTGCCAAGTAGCACTCATCGCCAGTTCATAAGACCTGCTCTTCCAGCTCCTTCTGATTTGGGCTGTGGGTAAGAAGCTGGCAGCTGTGGGTTTCAGGAGCAAGTCTCATTCCTCAGTTATGGGAAAAGACTGCAGGGAGGATTCCTTTCATTGGTGCCACAGAGAGAAAGCAGAATAAAAATGCAGAAAGAATTCCTCGAGGAAGGAGGTGCTGCTTGATGTTGCTGTCAACAGAGAAAATAATAAAAAAGAAATAATTTAAAATTTAAATTAAACTGAGTTTATTAACACCTGTCGCTCCAGATTCTATGTAATGGAGTTGTGGGATGGGGATAGAGTGGGATGAATGAGCAAAGGCTCAGGTCAGGGCTGCAATGTTGGAAAAAAGAGATTCAAATTCCCTCAAATCAATTTGATGCTTGTGGAGTTCATCAAAATAAAGATGTGCCTCCTAATTTTCACAAATAAGGAGCAAAGTTACTACCTTTACATTTTCTGTGAGGACAGCTCCTACAAATTACAGATGGGAATGTCATGGGAAAAAAACCCAAACAAACCAAACTTTTTTTTTCCTTTTTCCATTATAAAACATCAGAGATTATTTTCATCAATACTTAATCTCCAGAAAAAGTTTTAAAGAAATATATTAGTTTCCTTTGATTTTTCTTGAGTAGTTCTTCCTGTTTTTTGAGTATTATTAAGATACAGAATGAAGGGGAAAAAACCCAGACAAACAAACCCAGAAGATTGCCTCTTTCCAAGTTCACAGTCAAACTTATTAGGAGTTTAAAAGAAGAGAAATGGACATGGAATGAAAATCTGAGTTCCGGTAATTGTTGGAGCTTCCCATGTTACAGAATTTTTCTCTCTGATTTGGACTGAGGCAAGAATACGTAAATAAGTAAAGATAGGAACATGTGTAAACAAGTCTAAAGTTCAATAAAAACTTGTTCTTAAGTGTGGATTACACATGGTACAAGATTGTATCTAGTGCTAGAGTTGATTGAGAAATCGCAATGAAAAAATATTATGTCAGAATAAGGTGTTACGCTTAAACTGAAAGACTTTAGAGAAAATTGATTCTTAAACTCCTTGATGCAATAGGGGTTGGGGGGAGAGAATATAGAGAAATAGGTAATGGCTAATGGGTCACTTGAGAACTAATAAACTCAGTTCAAATCCATAGTGTGCTTGTGGGTTTCTCACATTTGTGACGAATGCCATCAACTGGGATTCTACAGATTATCCTGACCTACCTCGTCCTTTTTTAATGGAAAAGTTTTGCTAGGTGTTGTTTCACTCTATGTCAGAATGAAAGTGCATTTGGAAACCTCAAATCCTTTTCTGAGGTAAAAGAGCTGCTTTGCTCAGCAGTTCCCAGGGTTGAGCTCCAAAGGAATATTTGCTATGTTCAGAGACTGTATATGAAGATACTGACTCTGAATGCAGCAAAATCAGCGCCAGAGGCACTGATTCACAGGCTACATCCGTAGGCTGACAAATTAGGCTGTGCCAGTACCCCATATTCTAGCATAATGGTGAATTGTCGCAGATTTTAATCTCTCATAGCCTCCAGAACTGGATCTTTGCTGCTTGTTGAGAATGCTCCTTGGTTAGCAGTATTAATCCTGATCCATACAGGAGTGCTTAGGGATTCTTACAGCTTCTGTGGGGCAAAATCATGCAAGGGAACATTTTTGCAATTTAGCAGTTTCACAACTAAATCTTAGCGCTCTTAAATTACCAATGGAAATGAAGCACGCTGGAGCTAAGGGCCAATGTACTCGTCTAAATATTTAAATTCAAATTCATTGCCAATTGGAAGGGTAAAATTAAATCTCATCTAAAGCTGTATGGCTGAAAGCTGGAGACCATGTGCAACCAGACAAGTTCCTCCTGCCTTCTCTCTGGCTATGGGGAGAGGCTGAGCCCTTCAAAGGACAGACTCACTCTGTCCTCAGAGTGTTGTCCAATGTGGGTGGGATGAATCACTCTATGGAGATGTCTATGAGTCTTCAATGGCTTAGAGAAGAGTCTCACCTCCCATTTGAGATTTAGCACCAACATCTGAGAGTGAAGCTGAGTGGGACTATCCTCACCCTTTCTTCCATAAACACATCCTTAAAAACACCAAATTTGCTCAGTTAAGGAGAGAAGCTGATGATTTCCCTTATACCTTCACATCACCTGTAAAAGGATCACTATCAAAATGCAACATCCAATTCTCATTTCCAACCCCAACACTTGCCCTGAGTAATACATTTCTCTCCAGACCAAAGTGATGCTCAAAACAAAAAATTTTGCAGTTGCCTTAAGAGCTTTTCTAGAAATTAGATCAACCCATCCAATTCATACCTGCCTTTTTCTCTTTGCTAAGAAAATTACTGTTCAGTTTTACATTGTAAGGGCAATTTTACTCTTATAGTATATTAAATATATTTTTAAACTGAGGAAACTGGAAAAAATAAACAAGTTTTCAGGTAATCAAGTTCTATTTTAATGATTCATTGTTTAGGAGAATCTGTTTTTCCTTTATGTTTCATAGTAGTCATTAAAAATAGCAAATGTTGCCATCATTCAATTATCACAATATAAGACTATAAGTGGGGAAGAGCTTGTAGGTGAGAGATCAAGGTGAGACCATTTACTACAGATTTTATTACAATTATGAACTTTCAGGAACACAAACTCTTTTTTCAATTAAGGCCAGGAGAGATTTCGGAAAAGGTTTCCAAGTATTTGTTAGCAAATTTTAAGTTGAAAAAAGCTCTGATAAAAATCCTTTCAAATCTCTCATTCTGACTTTGTAGTTTCATTATTATTAATTTTACATTTAGTGCCATATACAAGTAACAGTAACATTATGCTATAATATGTCAAACAGAGAAAGTAGAAATAAAACATTTTTCTTGATTGAAACAAGATGTTTTTCTTTTAATAAATATTTTGTGCTGGCAGTGTCAAGATGTGACAATTCCACATTAATGAAATGAAATATTTCTCTGGTCCTGAACAGTGTTTTTCCTAAATGAATATTTTTTTCATATGACATCTTGGAATTCTCATGTTTGTTGCTGGTTTAATAACAGCTCTTGAGACTGAGGTGAGACTCATCTCACCTACGGAGGACATCTGCTCTCTGGAGACCTGGTTTGTGTACTCAGTAAAGTCTGAATTCCCCAGCTGAATTCAGCTAATGCTAAAGAAAGTAATTCTAACACGTCAAGTAAATCTAATCTAAAAGTACCTATTTCTATCCATTGGTATTTTTAAATTATTGATAGATTGATTGATATTGAAATCAGATGCATCCAGTATGATCTACTTTAGGTAAACCTACATTAATTTTCATTTTTATCCTTCTTACTTTTGTCATTGTGTCTTTAATGATGTCTTTTCTTTGAAATATCTTCTGGAGTGTTTGATACTACTGAATTGAAGCTCAGCAGTCACTATTTACTCACTGAATATAAGCTTTTCTCAAACACTCTCACACTAACCCAGTTTTGAGGAGCTCACTAGCAAATAATCATGTTCTTAGACATGATATTTCTGTCTGGGATAGAGACATTCTTATTTTCCCTTCACAGAGCTTTAAGCTAACTCATTTTGCCATGTGATTGGAGTGGACTAAAAGCATGTAGGGGGACAATTAAAGAGCAACCATTGACCGATTGTAAATCCAGGAGTTGCCAGAATTTAACTGCGTTTGATTTTGTGCCCCTAGCACAGTTTTTCTATGTAAATGAGCCCATGCTTAGTAAAAGGGGGAAGATTCATTTTCTTCCTTGACCTCCCCACTGCAAACAGCATAACATAGTCATGACGGGTCTGATTCACGTGCACTGAAATCTTTCTATGGATTTCTACAGGCTTTTGAGCCTGAAATGGCTCCCATATGTGATGGGAACCGGAGTTGAACAGTTCTCCTCCATCGCAGCAGGGTACCTTACCCAGGACCTCCCTTTCTCTACTATTTTCTGAAGAAAGGTTTCAAACAATCATTTGAAGAGTCTCCTCAGACCACTGGAAACAATAAATAATAATAATAAAAAAACCCTCCTTGTGAAACAGGCATCCTAGCTGAACCGAGGGAGATGACCTAAAATGCAGGAGTTTCCTACGCGATACAGGAGATTTGGCAGCAGGAGTGGAATTATATCTCATTCCAGACAGTGAAAATAACCAAAACCATGAGGTTTTTCATGGAACAAATGGAAACCATGTGACCCGTCACAATGGAAAAAGTGTAGCTGCTTTCAGCTCCCTAAGCCCTGACACTTCTTTTTGATTTAACCACAATAATCTAAGTGGAAAATGAATAAATGTCAAGTTTTTTTTCAATAAATCTGTGCACGAGTGAGAATAGTAACCAGAATAAAAGCTTTTCGTGACATAAAGTTCATATGTTTGGATCCCTGACAACATTTCCTTTCTCTTATTTTTTATTATTATTATTAGGCCTGGTTGTACCATTTATTTCAATAAACAAAATATTGTAAGACAGGGAACATGCTAGAATTGCTAAGCCTGGAGTGAAAGCCCAATTCATAACAAGATGACCTGAATCAAGATACATCTATCTATTTTTATGAGTTTATTAAAAATATGTTAGAAATAAGTATGAGATTTGCCCAGTGCTCGCTTGGGCAAGATTTCCTCATGTTCAAATGAGATTGGTTGAGCACAAAATCTTAAACATATGCTAGCAAAAGAAAAGAAATGGGCAAAGACTGTATGTCATACCTGTCTTTTGGGGGGAAATTAATGCCACATTGTCCAGAGTCAGGAATAATGCATGCAGCCTTACATACAACTAACAGTCTAAGTGTGCAAGCAGTGGCTCCAGTACCCAACCGTAGCAGATTGCCTTCAATGGGCTTTATGTTTCCACTTGAAACAGGTAAAAAAACCCCAATTTGCATGAGTATCCACACCTGAAGTAATGAGGCAGTTCCTGATCAGGTGAACGTATTCCTCAGGGGTCAGAATTAGACTGATTTGCCTAGCATCATGTAACAGGATGAAAAGACAAAAGCGTTATATTCTTCACCTGATGCCATGATGAAGTCCATGTGGTTGCTCTGAAATAAATATCATGTTCTTATGCACCTGACTGAATCAAAGCCTCAAGGAAGATCACTTCACCTGACAATGACGCTGAATGAACGTTATCTTTTAGATAATCTCTCCTTAGACAAGACAGAGTAATTTCTGGATCACTGACACTTACAGCAGGGACTAATGACAATTTGTGACTTTGTAATTATATAGGAAAGAGACTTGTCTCTGAGGCCCTCTTTCTAGAGGGGAGATACTGTCTGACATATAATATATTTCTAAGGCAGGATAATATGCGCATAGTGTAACGAAATATATTTACCACTACAAATCTTGTCTTGTTTATGACCTTAACCTATCATCAAAGCTATAACAACACTACTGTTATATAATATCTATTTTACCTCCCAATGCTAGCTTATTTCCTAAATCTGATTGGCTTTGCTGAGCTGTGAATAGCCCTCCAAAGACTTATATTGGCTTTCTTCTGATGGTACGTGCAAAATAACCCCACAGGCACAATCGGAAAGCCACATAAATTAAATATTGTAACAGACAGAGTCTCCTTGAGGTGGAGGAGAAAGCTCTGAAGTTCAGCATACTCCAGGCTCTGCTCCCTGCCAAACACTAAGCTACCTGTATTGGAAAGGATCCCCGCCAGGTTCCTGCTAGCAGGGTTGCTGCTAGAAATTATGCAGTCAAGGGTCTCTGTTGCACGGGTAACATCCAGTATTTTCCGTCAGAGCCTCATGGTACACAGTCATCTTGGTGTCACCTCTCCTGAGCTTTCCAGTTTCTTGTACAAGTGGTTCGTCAGTTCAAGAAAACCTGTTGCTGATGTGGGAAATGTGAAGCTCGGAGGATCAAGATGAAACTAATGCATAGAAGAAACAATGAACAGAAATATGAAGGTAGATTATCATCTGCAGCCTGATGCAAGTAGGATCCAATGCTTTGCTGGTCATTTTTATAGTTACCAACCACCTCACTTATACCAATTTATACCACTATCCCTTCTCCATTGCTGTTTTACACAGTGAATATTTTTACTTTTTTGAGACTTTCTTCATCAACATTTTTTCCTTCTTGCTGCATCTACTAGAGTCTTGTAATATTACCTACTGACTAGTGGATTAAGGACATTTTGTAAAGTCTGGTCAGCGTTTTTCAGAAAGACTGTGATGCTGTCTCACTCTCCTAAGAGTAGTCCAAATGGTTTTGCTGTGTACCTGTAACTAGAAAAGAAAGAGACACTTGCAGGGAAATTATTTCACTGAAAGCAGAGTAGTGTAGTACTTTGGTAATATATTACCTCTTGACCAATATATGATCAAATACTAGCCACCAAATATGGCACTATGTTATGTCACTAGTCTTGCAGGGACTGTAATGACATAATTAACTTCAGCAGAGAGAAATTCTGCTTCTTTCATTGTGAATCAGCCATTAAGGGAGTTTTAAGTGCTAGCAACAGGAACCAAGAAAAGAGATGAAGGCTGAACTTAATGAAAAAACTCTAGGTTTGCATAAAGAAGAGGTGCTGGTGGGGCTGTTCACTTACTCAGACTGGGAAAAACTGTGAAGACAAAGAATCCTCCACAAAAGAAAGGAATTTTTGACAAAATATTTTCCCCATCACCTGGAGGACAATAAAACATCTGGAAAGTGTTACCAGCCAATTTGTGCAGGAATCTAGCACAGGAATGAGATTTGGAGACCAGTCAAGGGCTTTGGGAAGTGATGAAGGCATGAAGAATAGGTAAATCAAGGTGAGATAAGTGACAAGGAGAAGCACACTGAGCAGAACGCACATTGGCTTATTCTCCTCCCTATATGCCAGTGGTGGGTTGGAATGACATTTTCCCCTCACCTTGCCTTGCCAGGTCCCAAGGAAATGTTCACTGCTAAAGGCCAAGAGCATTCTCTTCAAGGAATGTTGGTGTAGGGTATAAAAGAGATTTATAGTCTTTATCAGCTTGTAGACATCCTAAAATTTTACTGTGGAGATGCTGATCCCTGTACAGCACATTTACACTAAATGACAGCGAGCCTGGACTTGTCTTCTGGCTATCCATCATAGGTGCCTCAGCAGCATGCCATAGACTTCCCCCAACCTTGCAGGAGTCTGCAGATCTGAGGCTGGAAAAAAGGTATGCACACACTAGAGACAGTAGAGCTAGAAAACACCTTTTACATCTATACATGTATGTTTTGAGATCTTAGCCAACAGAAATAAAATAGATGTAAACCAGGAGAGCTTCCTTGGCTTCATAGACTGGGGTGAGCTGAGGGGGTTGCAATGTATGGCAGCTGAGCTCCAGGTTCTGATATTTCAGTGGAATAATTCTCACTTAACAAGCAGAAGATTTCTCTCAGATGATTTCTGTGGTATATTTCCATTTACATAAATTGAAAACAGGCAGACAATTTAGAGGGGACTAGCCTTTCGTCACTGCCTGTCAATGTGTCTTATTGTCCAACAACCACGATCAGTCTAATTATCACGGCTGGAGTTTGCTCTTCAAATGCTTTACCATTGAAACTGATGGTTCTTGGAAGAAGGATGACTTTTCCTTAACAACGAAATATCAAGATTTTGTTCCAGATGCCAAGGTTCGTCATAACTCCTAACAGTAATGGAGTGAAGAAGCTTTGACTCCTGGCCCTCCTTTGTCCCCTGCGCCGTGCCATTTGTCCCAGAAGGGTACTCTTGTAGAAACAAGTGCATTTCCAGTAGTCACAGCCACTGCCCATTTGAACCTTTTGTTGTGCAGTCCAAAGTCCAGCTGTAAATTTAGGAGAGTTTAAGACCAAGGAGCTCAATCTAATGCATGTACCAGCCACTACAATGCATTCCAGTTGGGGCTGGATTACTTAATGGAGCTCCAGAAAAGTAAAAGTAACTTTTTTTATTTTTTTCTCCCCCCTTTTAGGCAAACCAAATAGCACAGAATTACTTATGTCAGAGGTGAAGTTTGATTGGTGAATACTGGGGAAAACAAGATTTGCTCTGTCCCTCAAACAACAATTTCACAAAACAGCTCACTTCCTGAGCTGTCCAACAGGTACAAGGGAAGCTCCAGGTCCTTCTAAGTTAAGACAGTGTTGCATATCTTAACTTTGCTCGTTGTAAAACACCAAAAGAAAACTAGGAGAGAAAAGCAAGTAGCAAGTTGATCTCCCTGCTCTGGGAAGAGGGGAATGCAACAGACAAATGGGAAACTGATCTCAAGGTGTCACAAATATATATATTACATTCAATAAACTGTCTCCTGCTTACACCAGCTCCAATTTTTTGCCTTGTTTCCACAGGAGTTAATGGGAAAGAAAATTCGCATTGACTGGATTGGCAAGATAAAAAGTCACATTAGTTTCTAAATGCTTAATTACTACCATTGTGCCAAATGAAGCTTCATTCCTGCCATACAACTCTCCATGTAATTTCCACTTCATATACAACAAAATTAGGAAGAATTCAGCACAAACTTTTAGTACAGGCCTCACGTTTTAATGGGGGACAGAGATTTATGTAGAATTTACTGGCCTAAATTGCTTCCTAAGTACCCAACGAATCGCCAGACTAGTCCAGAAGCAGTTCATTTGGCCAATGCTTCTCTCCAACATAGGTACAACTTCATTCAGAGGAAAGTCCATGCCTAAATTTTTGGTAAGTGTGTGTGACATCTCTCCTTCTATGACTAGTTTATGAAAAATACTTTTTTGTCAGAACACCTGTTAGAAATTTTCCTGATTTTAGCTCAGGTTGTAGCAATTCATTCTTTCTAATTTCAGGAATTTCTTAGCTGAGTATAAGTGGAATTGACCAAGATGGCAGTCAGCAGATGGACAGGCAAATGTGACTTAATTTCACTGTCCATGAAAATCTTATCCTAATGACTAATAGAAGCTGGTTCCAATTTATGTTCTCAAATGGCTTGGATCAGAAGATTTCTCTTGGAGAGCATATTGCAGCCTGGTCCCACACATGGAGACTCAACAAAAAATGTCCATCCTTCCATATAGTAATTATTCGGGGCCACAGCCACTGGAGGCACAAAGGCTCACGTGGCTCTGGTGCAGAACTACTGCATTCCCCAGGGCCGTTAGCATGCGGCTGAGTTGTGGAGAAGTGACACAAAGTGTAAACAGCAGCCTTCATCAAGGCAAAATGAAAAACGAATGTGTTTCCCAGTGAGCCCTTCACATCAAAGAGCCAAGACTTGAAGACTACCAGACTCCAGGACAGCGTGTGTTCAACTCCAGCGTAAAAACATAATTAGCACATTAAACTATTACATAAACATGTTTGCATTGTTATTTACTAAGTATCACAGGAATGCTTTGTAACAGTTAATCAACTCAAGGGGGTGAGGAGAGGGAGGAAATGGCTTTGCAGGGAATAATGAAAGACAAAGATTCCAGATCAAACTTATTAGAATGCAAAAAAAGAACAAAAAATGCCCCAGAAACAACAATCAAAAAAATCCCTCCAAAAACCCATGCAAAAAATTCAATCCCAAAACAATTGTCTAGAAATGAAACTTGACAAACTTGTAATTCCTGTATATCACTTCTTTGGAACTACAACTACATTTTAATTGTTATATTTTAACAGTAATTTGAAGGAAGGACTTACCAAGCTCATGTTTTCAGGTCATAAATGTGAATCACTAAGGGGCCTGGAGTTTCAGGCAGAAACTCCATATCATATAGAGGTCTGAAAAGAAATTTCTTTGTCAGGACATTTTGTTGGAAGGCTGTAAAATTCCTGACACTAAAGACAATATAAAATCATGGGTTATACTTGTGTGAAAGAGTATTTGGGCATGATTCTGAAATAAGAATTAAAAAAGAGTACTATTTTGTAACAATAGATTTGCTTATTTAGTTATGAGCAGATGACAGGCAAGACCCTTGAATAACATGTAATCCAAAGCCTACATGGGTTGTTTTCATTTAGAGAAGGAAAATTAGTAGAACAAGGCTCTTTTCAATCAAATTTAATATAATCTATTTTGGCCAAGGTGAAGTTTCAAAGATGGTTGTCTCCACAATGCTCTGTTGCTGAGAACTAAGGTGAGATGAGATTAATCCCAACTGCTGTGTCTCCATGAACCTCCTATCATCTCCTCAAGGTCATGCCATAATTTCTGTCATCATCAGCTGTTCCTGGAAGCATGGAGGGACACTCCATAGCTTGGAGGACATGACCTTAGAAAATGTCCTTTTTCTGGTTCACCTGTGGAAGACACAGTGGTGGCCGTATGCCTCCACTTCCAGTCAGGACCAGTTCTGCTCCATTGCAGTATAGCACAGAACGTTCAGAGGGTCAGGGAAGTGAGGAGATTTGAGCAAAGATGATGATTTTGGCACGTAGTTCTAGTTGTGAAAAACAATGCCTTATCCTTGGACCTGACAATGCTTGGCAACCTGCTTTGAAAGTCTCTCTCTTGATCTGCCTGCTCTCTTTCAACACATCATGGAGCAGATTTACCTTACAATGGTGTTATATTGCTAGGATGGCTGATCTGGTGAAGTACTGAACTGCAGTACAAGAAATACATGAACTCAAAACTGAGATTAATGTGGCCCTTTCATACGGTTTCTACCACTAAAAAGACCAGAGAGATTCACGTAGTAATTCTGGACCAGCCTAAAAAGGAGGCAAAGCTGGGATAAATTTCTACCTCTGGTTTGACATGAAGGCCTGGAACTGTGTCAGAGATGGGCTGAGCCAGAATACAGCCCTGCAGGTAAGACATAGACATCAGTCCTCATGCAGGATTGTGGAAGGTCGCCTTTAATGCAGTTTCCCATGTGTTTCAGAGACACTAATAGTGCAGTCTGCACTGCATCATGAAGACTACAGTAAACCTGCCCTCAAGACTATGTTTTGCCTGAGGAGAGAGTGAGCTTGACCACAGCAAGGTCAGAGACCACCCTTTGGAGCTTATGAGAACCACATGCCTAAACAGATAAGGTACATTAATATGTCCAGTCTGAGAGTCATTGAGAAGAAGGAGGATTCCCAAGCTCTGCACCTAGTATATTTAATGGACCGAGACAGCTTGCTCCCTCTCCTTGTTTTAGGAATTTACCCTCTTCTTTCTTTCCGTTGAGTTTAGGATTTGGAGCCACTATATCAATCAGACAGAGCAAGTGACTGCATTGACAGACCTAAGGGAAAAAGAATCTGCATCTCCCCTGTCAGCCATGTCCTTTGGTGTGAGAACTAGTAAAAGTCAATAACTTTGCTGTTAAATCAAAGAATCCTTTGAACAGCATCCCAACTGCAAGTAAAAGCTTTTAAACATCATTTATTTATTCGCTTGGCTTCCTGTTTTCTTATCCAAAGAAATAATTGCTCAGATTTGACCAAAACTTAAAAGGTAACTGTGAATTGATTCCCACCCAACAGATTTGATTAAGTTAATAAGGAGTTGGCATGGGGTATCGCACCCGACTGCTCCAGAAAGGCAGAGATTTCCCATAGGTCCTGCGACACGTCTGCCTGTCCCATGTGGATGTCCCAGATATCCATGGTCATCTCCCATTAGCGGGTCTGTGTTTAGGCAATTGAATCCTAGCTGAGCTGGCAGCTGAGCTGTTGCACCTCTCTGTCTGTGAACCATCCTCTTGGCAACTTTGAGATAGGTGAGACTGGTTTATTTGGCATTAAAAGTGGGTCAGGCTAAGGCAAATTCCTTTGCATTTGCAGGGGGACAGAGCACACCTATGGACAATAACTCCATTTTGACTGATGTAATGATCTGTCAAGCTTTTTCAGGGAAGGTCAGGCACAGCATCTGAAAAAAACCCAAACAACTTCCACTCCATTCCCTCAACACTTCTGCCATTCAAACTGGGGTTAAACTCTGAAGGAAGGTATCATGAGCAGCCATGGCTAAGAATGTTATCTGCAATCTGACGTTCACCAAACTGCATATACATTATTTTTTTTGGTTCAAAAAAGATCCCATTATCTTTCTTGGTTTGCTCTAGGTATTGTGCCTCCTCATTTAAATTATGACCAGAACACAATAGACTATGGTTAACTGGGACTAAGCCTCATATTCTATAAATCAGTATTCAGTGGAGGTCAGAAAAGTGCCATATTTATGTCAGCTATGAAATCATTGTGATACATGTGAAAAAGCCAAAATAAAAGCAGATTTCAGAAGAGAGAATGTTCTCTTCAGACTTTGAAAACACTAAAGTGTGAACTGACTGAGGTAAGTTTACTGCTGCTTCTGTGGTGTGGATGCATTGACAGGGGTAGCTGCAATTGCAGAAAACAGATCTGTAGCTACTGAGCTACAGATCCTTTCATCCTTTAAATCTGTGTGCGGTCAATTTTCTATTCTGGATACAGAAAATAATATTTCTATGAAAGATAGAAAGTGGAAATTAGATTCCTAATTGAGTGAAAAGAACTTTCACAGACCCTTTTCGGAGCACAGTTAGCAAGAACTTAGCAAAGTCACACACGCTCATTGTCTTGTATGTTCATATATGTATAAACCCAGGAAGCAAGTTGCTTCCAACTGAACATGTCCAAAGATCTTGAGAAGTTGACAATGTCTATGGCCAGATTCTTAGCTGGGCTTTTTGGACTGACACCACTGGATGATCTATGCTGAGCTATCACAGCATGACTAGTGTGTATTTCACAGGTTGCTCAGGTCTGGAGGGTTGACCATAAGCAGAGTTGGCTTTTAAGTCCAGAGTCTGGTCACCCCATTTTCCTGTGTGGATATTGTCCTGCTCTGCCTTTGCCCTCACCTCCAGATGAAGCGTCAGCAGGCATGAAGAGTTGTCCTCCTTCCACCCATATTTACTGCTGGTCACCCAAATGACCATTTACCCTGCTGTTCACACACCTGATAGTGATCTGAGCTCAGAGTGGTTACAACAACACAATGTCCTCCAAACACACACATATGCACACGCATGCACGTACAGATGTCTTTGAAGTCCTCTTGATACAGAGCGTGAGGCTGATTTCTTCTGTGTGTTTTGGTTTGGTTTTGCTGCTTCTATTTTGTTTAAACATACCTTTTCTAGAGACTATGATCTTTGTTATTCCCATGGGGAATAGTTGTTTTTTTACCCCTTCTCTGGCACTTTTTTTTTCCAGATGCTCCCCTGATATGCAATTTACACATATTCAAAGCAGAAATAAATAATTAACTTTTTTTTTCTTTTCCTTTTTTTTTTTTTTCTTTTTTTTTCTTTCTTGGAGCTGGATAAAGGCAAGGCTGTAAGAACATGGCATGCTTTCCTACAGCAATCATGTGAAAGCCATTACAGAGCTGCCCTTAACTTGTACCATATCCCCAGTCAGCCGTAAGAAAAAAGACACAAGAAATATGTACATGCCACTAGATTCTTGCATGGAATCAATCCCTCCTGTGCTGTTAAAACAGTAAAGAAAATTTGGTGTTGAAGGAATGTGCATTTTGAAAAAAGGCCACTAGATAGATCAGGGCCTAACACCAGCAGAGATACATTGTTACTCTAGATAAAAGCCTGACTTTTCAGAAGTGCTGCCCCTATTTTATAGAATCATTTATTGTTACAGGAGTATGTGAAGATCTCGGCTAACTCAAGGCTTGACAATGGTAGGTGCTTTAAATGGGCAGGGACACCCTCTGCTAGCCCAGCTTGCCCAAAGCCCCATCCAACCTGGCCTTGAACACTGCCAGGGAGCCAGGGGCAGCCACAGCTTCTCTGGGCAACCTGTGCCAGGGCCTCAGCACCCTCACAGGGAAGGATTGCTGCCTCCCATCCCATCTCCATCTCCCCTCCTGCAGCTTCAGGACATTCCCCTTGGCCTGTCCCTCCCTGCCCTTGGCACCAGCCCCTCGCCAGCTTTCCTGGAGCCCCTGCAGGGACTGGAAGGGGCTCCAAGGTCTCCCCACAGCCTTCTCTTCTCCAGGCTGAACAAGCCCAACTCTCTCAGCCTGAGGTCTCCAGAGCAGAGGTGCTCCAGCCCTCGCAGCATCTCCGTGGACTCACCCCAACAGCTCTGTGTCCTTCTTGTCCTGGGGCCCCCCGAGCTGGACGCAGCACTGCGGGGGGGTCTCAGCAGAGTGGAGCAGAGGGGCAGAATCCCCTCCCTCGACTTGCTGCTCACGCTGCTGGACACGCAGCCCAGGACACGGGTGGCTTTCTGGGCTGCCAGTGCACGTTGCCAGCTCATGTCCAGCTTCTCATCCACCAGCACTCCCAAGTCCTTCCCTGCAGTCCTCAGTATAAACTAACATTTTTCACTCAGTAGTGGCTATTTACACCACCTGAAAGCTCACTGCAAAAATTTACAGATAGCAACAACTGACTGACTGAAAGGAACATTTCAATGAAAGAAGCTACTGAGCAGGGAAGGAGGAGTCACAGGGCACCTCAGAATTACAAGTGGTTGCATGACTACGCAACAAGAATTTTGGGAAGAGTATCCTAGACATGCACCATAGGATATATCTGACACGTTAGATCATGTGATAAGGTGAGACATTAGTTGCGACATTTAAATTTGGACAAGTGAGGATGCTCCAGCACTGACTGATTGTCAACGTAATATTTAGTAGCTATTCCCATTCAGTCAACACTGCTTCCCCCTCCAGAAGAGGACACTATCTAAAATAGGTACAGGAAAAAAATCAGCTGTAATAAGGTATGGGATCATAGATTTTTTTTTTTTTTTTTCCTTTCTAACCTAACTGGTAAAATGGTTTCCTAAATCTGTCAATCACATCTTTCTGGTTAATTACATCTCTGGTGGATCCTGAGATGAGAGGGAACAGGTTCTTAGTTGGATCTAAGAAAGTTTCCAACTGGAACTTTGAGTTGAAATGGACCATTCCTTTTGCATTTTTGGGGGGCAGAGATGGAAATTTTGTATAAACTGTTGTTTTCCGAAAGCGTTACTAGTATCACTGACATGTTGATTGAAGATTGTTGAAAAGACTGAAGAGAATAGGCCATGGTGGACATCAAAGAACTCAGTTCTTGTATAAACTGCATTTCGTTACACAGTCACATATATTTGCAAATTTCTGTTGGTCAGAATTCACATCTTCCCAAAATTACAGAAAGAGGAATATACACAAAATTCCTTCCTGAAGAAACATACTTTGGTCTGGAGCTCCCTTTTTTTTCCAGGGTAAACAACTGTCTTTGCCAGTCTGGCTCTCCTAATTAGTCTGTTTCAGCTGTAAACAATTTCAGCCATACGATGGAGAGGAGAAAAAATGTGCAAAACATGAAGTCACTTGTGGACTAAAACTGAGTGACATTGCCTTCAAATTAGTGGCCTTGGAGAATGATGCTCCGAGTTTATGATGATATGAAGGATTTTCAGTTCCATGCTCACACATTGTAGTAATGAAGAACAAAGAAAAGTAGACAACACAGATTATATGAGAACAGTATTTTTTTGTATGTAAAATGGACTTCAAATTTTCCCTGGAAGGTGTCACAGAATATAGATACATACATATTTTAATGGTTAAGATTGAAGATTTGAAACCCTGAAGGCAGATATGATGAGGTTTTCTTATTCACTGTGCTATGCTTCTGCCTTTCTGTCCTGCACAGCTTCATTCCCATCAACATCTGGTAACAACATTGCTCCTGGAATCAAGGCTTGTGCATATTCTTCCTTCTCGTTCAAACATTCTGACTTTTGATAGCAAAATTAACCCCAAATTTTTCCTGTTGTTCCTAAAGGGAAGACATCCCTTAGTCAGCCAGTCAAATTGCTTTCATGTAATCAAAATTAATTGTTCTTGGAATGTTTTACAAACAAATAGTTTATTCAAGAGAAAAGGCAAATAAAAGCAGGCAGAGAGAGAAAGATAGATGACAAGGATGGAAAATTGCTCTTCATTGAAGTGAGTTATTTTTGTCAAGACCCGAAGCCACAGAAGTATGGCTAATGAGTCAGTGTTGATAGCTGGGATAAAGAACAAAGTCACTGAAGAGGGTATAGGAGCAGACTCAGCAGATTTTAGCTCATTGCTGCAGAGTGTGAAGGACTGGATATGTATGGATGATGCTAGGAAAGCTCAGCTAAACTAGAGTTGAGACTTTCAAGGGGTGTCAAGGGTAAGTAGAGCTTGGAGCTTTTCATTCCACATTAATAATAAAAGGATGATGAAGGAAAATTCACGCCTGTTACTATGCGGGATGGGTGATTTAGTGATAGCAGAAACAGATAAGGCTGAGATACTCAATGCCTTCCTTGCCTTATTCTTCCAACAGGTCTCCCAGGCCTCTATGACTAGTGGTAGGATTCAATGCGGACAATTACCAGCAGTGGACTAGGGTCAAGTCAGGAATTGCTTGAAGGAACTTCCTGTATGAGTCCATGGGCTACATCATAGGGTGCTGAGAGAATTTATGTCCTTGAAAGTGTGTTATAATCTCTGAAAGGTCGTGGAGAACCACTTGGAGGTGAGGTCCTTGACACCTGGAGAAAGGCAAATGTTGTGCTCATCTTCCAACTAGGCCAAAAGGATGATATGAGGAAGTCCAGGCCAGTCAGTCTCACTTTTTTCCCAGGAAAAACCATGGACTAAGTCCTTTCGTAAGATTTTAGGCACATGGAGAAGGGGAATGGGAACAGTCAGAATGGATTTACCAAAGTTAAATCATGACCAACCTCATTGCCTTTTAAGATTAAATTACTGGTTTTCTGGTTAAGGGGAGAGCAAGGCATGACATTTATTTCAGCTTTAGCAAGGTTTTCAGTATGGTATAACACAAGAAAGAAGCTAGATCCATGTTCTTAACAGTGGTGTATGACTGGAGCATGAGAGGCAACAGGATAAGTTGAAAGAAAAGCTATCCGGACTGGAGCAAGCTCTACAGCTGAGGAGAAACTTCTTCCCAATGACAACAGTCAAGCATTGGAGCAGGTTGCTCAGACAGATTATGCAGTGTCCATCACTGGAGGTTTTCAAGACCTGGATAAAGAAGATAAATCCCTCAGCAACTTGGTCTGACAGCATTGCAGACCCAGTTCAGCAGAAGGTAGGACTAGATACCTCCTGAGGTCCATTCTAACCTGCAATATCCTATGATACTACGTAGCCATGAATTGGAATTATTCTGGTGGAACAAAGTTTCATTGGAAAATGTCAGTCTGTTAAATCTGCAAGCAAAGCAAGCACGAAGCAAACAAATAAGAAAAAATCTCTAATGAACAACCTGGTTTTGTCTACCTGTAGCAAACTCTTGTAGAAAAAAATAGCAGGCTTGCATTCATTATTATTTTGGAGATGCATTATGCACTTGGTAAGTCCCTCAGAAATGCAATTCCTGTTGTGCTTGGTTCTGTACAACTGTAAATTCTATGTCTGACAGATCTTGCTTTCTAATTCAACAGGAACAACAAAGGATGAGGCAGAGGAGACAGATAATTTTCCCACGGCCATGCAGTCAAGCAATATTAGAGATAAAATCCCAAGTGTGTTCATCCTACACAGTTTTTTAAAAAAAGGCTGTGATTAAAACACTAATCAGATGTCTCCTGACATATACCTGAAGAGGTGGCCCGTTCAGCTTCAGTTAATGGAAACATATGGAAAGATTAGGTTTGCCTTAGGACCTCAGTAGGATAGAGTTAAAGAACCTTTCACAGATAACTGGCCTGCATGAGCAAGGGTGTTTGACCAAATGACCTACAGAGGTCCCTTTCAACATCAACTGTTCTGTGATTCCATGATAACATGAAAGAGTTTAGCCTCTTGATTACTTTTGTTATATAGAGTTGGTTTTGATTGTTCTGTAAATACTATGCAAACAGCTGTTTCTTGCTCTAGTAATGGCCACTGCACTTTGATCCTGGAACAAACCAGAAACCACAGAGAAGAGAAGAAAAACACTAAGTGTTCTGATTAAAATTTGGGACAAGGAAAGATTTATTTATGTATTTATTTAATTTCTAAACATACATATTTCCTTAGTGCATGAGTCATGAAACCTAGACCTGGGACCCCCAGTTTGAATAGCTAGCATGCTGGGCAGCTCCTCTGGGGGGAAATGGAGTCCTCTCTCATGTGTGTGTGATATAGATTTGCACAGGGGTATATAGCACTTGGTCCGCAGAATGTTAAACCAGCATTAACAGTCATATTCAGCCCCATCAGATCTCTCAGTGCTTGTACACCATTGCAAATTTAAGCATAGAGGAAGATTTCCTTGGTTTACAACTGACTCTCAGTAAACAAAAATATCTATGCACTGCATATATAAGCAACATATCTCAGCAACCCACTGGGAATGCTATCCATACCCTCAAACCAGGCTCATGTTGCCTCTGCTAGGAGCTATGTGCATGCATCCTTTTGATCAGTTCCTAATCCATTGCAATCCAAATGTTCTTAAATAGTTTACATAATGTGGATCATTGTGAATGGTGAGGATCTGAAAGTACTCATAGATTCAGTTTAGCTCGCTGGTCAGGAGGTGGTGGTTGCCTTTACAAGGGGAAGCTGATACTCATGGTGACATTTGCTTCCAGGGCAGATGGATCCAGAAGACAATGTGTGAACAGAATCTCAGTTCTTTTGGTCTGACTGACGTGTTCAGGACCACCAACAGTTTACTGCAAGAACAAAATTTACTGTTACCCAGCAGAGTGAAAGAAGTTACTTGTACCATCTGAAAGAGGTCTTCAGCTGGACTCCAAATCACAATCTGGGTTGGTGCTACCATTTGCTGAGTTTCACCCTGCATGATCTCACTGTATAAGCTGTGTTTTATCTTCCAAAATTCATAGCTCCTTTGCTGCCACATCATATTGCAAACATATCTAATTAGTTTGCTGCTGTTATTCAACTTTCAAGATTTCTTTTTGGCATTGCAGAAGTGTATTTTGGATGGGAGCTGAGTGACGTTTTTGATGAGCAATAAATCTGCTAAAATTCAGCGTCTGAGACGCGTAGGAGGGGACAAAATATATTTGTGAAATTAATTTCAAATTTGGCAAAATGTTTCAGCCAAGAAAAAAAGAGGAGGCATTTCAAAGCTGTTCACTTTCATATTTTCAGAAGAAAACTTTTAGATTTTTCATAATGCCTGGCGTAAAGTCTATAAAATGTCTTTCATCTTAGATAGGTAAAAATAGTTAAACCAAAAGTGTCTATGTAACCCCTAAACTAATCCAAGTGTTTAGTTTTTAATCCTCCTGTTTGAATGCTTGTAATAATTCTGCCTTGATTCCACAAAAAAACTTTTTAACTTTTTGGTTAACCTATTAAGCTTCAGTTCTGATATTTTCTCCTTTGCAATGACTGGTGGTCTAAAATGAAATTAATTTGGGGTTTTTTTCCTCTTTTTTTGTGTTCCTTTCTTTTTTTATTTTCTTTCTTTTTCCCTTCAGCTCTGGAGGGTATTTGCCTCAAACTACGCACTATCCTGAGAGAGACCTCTGTGTTGATCCAGGCTTCCTTAGCTCACAGCTGTGCAGAAACACCAGCCTGGTCCTGGTAGCAGCAGAGCTGTGTCAGCACAGGGATCCCTGGGGAGCACAGATTTCTCCTGAAAGGAGCATGGTGTAATTTCCCGAGGTAGCTCATTGCACCCTCACTATTCACTGCAGCTTTGTCAGGCCTGCTGGGGCTCATTTTCTTTTCTGTACTGCTTGGGTCAGCTTTTAAGAGTCAACCATGTTTATATTTAGGATGTTGTTAAAAGAAATGGCTGGGAAAACCTAACAGCTCACCACCACCTCTCTCTTCTGTTCCTTCCCCTGCACATACCTTTTTCATTCTCAGCCATGCAGTCTTCCTCTTTTCCATTGGCTCTGACATTCACCTGACCCCTTTGCAAGCTAATACAGTTCACTGATATAGTTGAAGACCATCTTTTTTTTTTTTCTTGTTGAGTCAGATTTTGGCCCATTCAGTAGGCTTAAGCTGCTTGCTGAGGGGTTAAATCAGCACCAAAATTATCATAAAGGAGGGATGAGTCCAAATGGCCAAAGTGGCAAAGTAGTAGGAGGAATCAGGGAGAAAGGAATGGGAGGAAGGGTTTGGTCACAGTGAGCTGTTAGGCAATCTCAATAGCTGTGTCTAACTCATTCTTAACCATCATTAGGGTTCAGAGTTATCATCTTATTGACAAATCTCTTTATATCAGCTCATCAATGGAACTACTACACTATACACTACACTTGTGTTTTCAGCCTTACAATATGCATTTGTATCTCCACCCCACTCTACTAATGATTTTCTCTTAGAGCTGAAAAGATGAGTGTACCATTCTACTTTATGAGTTGAAGAACATACAAATGAAGAGAGTCAATAAACACTTTTATGTCTTTCTAAAACATTTCTTAAATAGTATTTTTTGAGGTAAAAATATGCAGTACACCATTTAATGCTGCTTTAAGAAGGCATAAAGAGTTTATTGGCATGTCTTCATCCAGATAATGATGAAACCATCTGTATTACCCTGTCTTGTTGCCCTTGCATCAGCACTGGTTAGGCTGCCATTGCTTGGCACGGTAAAAGGAGGAAGATGTGACTTTGTGGAAGTGAAAGGCAAGAGGAGGTTGTTGTGGGGGTAAGGATAAAGGGTAGAAAGAGGGGACATTAGGAAAGCACTTGTTATTGAGATGCACTGCACCCTTCGACCACCCATCCAGCCCTGGGGCGTGCTTTCCTGCTGGTGAGTTACAAGACTGTTCACACACACACACACACACGCTCTCCACTATAATCTTTTTCCTTGAAAAGTCTAACCCAGTATTCCCAAGATCAGATTGCCATTTTGATGAATGAAGTAGGAAACATTCAAAACCTCAGCTATCACCAGAGCCTTCAGCCCACCCACCTCCAAGACGTGTTTTGTAGGGCCACATAGAAATGCTCAGCATTAAAAGGCTGTGCTGGAGATTGTGACAAGAGGAGGCACTTCAGAGAGTCACAGGACAGGGTGATAGACTGTCGCTTAACTCCATTGCCTCAGTTTCCCCATTTGTGAAGTAGAGGCTGTCATCCATCAAAGCTCTCTTTCCCCAAAGAGACTGGGACAAACTTAGGGCTAGTATCTTCTAGGCCTAGAAAGGAGAAAAAGCTTTTAATATTCAGAATGGGCAGTGCCCAGGCAGCATCCTCATGTAATGGACAGTGGGCATGCCCAGTCTGCCCCTCCACCTGGCCTAAGAAAGAGGCACATCTCCTGTAGTTCCACCTGGGAAGATACAGACCAGATTTCGCTTGTGCCTTTAATATAAGGCATAGAATCATAGAATCAGAATCATTTACCTTGGAAAAGACCTTTAAGATCATTGAGTCCAACTGTAAATCTAGCACTGCCATGTCCACCATATTCCTTCTTTGGTTGCTCTGTAGGATGGCTGGTTACAGAGAAAACACAAGCTTCTAGCAAGAAGATGACCTAAAAGAGTGAGAAATGGCTGAGCTGAGCTGAGCTGAGTTGAGCTGAGCTGGGCTGAGACTACGTGTCCATTATCAACTGGAGTGCTAGCAGCAGATGTGTTGAGAAAGATTTTCTGAAGTTAGCTCTCTGAGAATGAGCTTCCCTTACTCTCACCTTTCATACATGTGTAGTGACACTATATTCACTGATGTTGTGAAAAATGAATATAGATCCCTTTCATTATTAAGCATTTTTAGATTTAAAAATGAGATGAAGTATCCCAGAGGAATTTTGGTTCCTAAATATATTGAAGTTCAACAAGGCCAAGGTCAAGGTCCTGCACATGGGTAGGGGCAATCCCAAGCACAGCTCCAGGCTGGGTGGAGAATGGATTGAGAGCAGCCCTGAGGAGAAGGACTTGGGCGTGTTGGTAGATGAAAAGCTCCACATGACCCAGCAACGTGCCCTTGCAGCCCAGAAAGCCAACCATGTCCTGGGCTGCGTGTCCAGCAGCGTGAGCAGCAGGTCGAGGGAGGGGATTCTGCCCCTCTGCTCCGCTCTGCTGAGACCCCCCTGCAGTGCTGCGTCCAGCTCGGGGGGCCCCAGGACAAGAAGGACATGGACCTGTTGGGGCGAATCCAGAGGAGGCCACGGAGATGCTGCGAGGGCTGGAGCACCTCTGCTCTGGAGACCTCAGGCTGAGAGAGTTGGGCTGGTTCAGCCTGGAGAAGAGAAGGCTGCGGGGAGACCTTGGAGCCCCTTCCAGTCCCTGCAGGGGCTCCAGGAAAGCTGGCGAGGGGCTGGTGCCAAGGGCAGGGAGGGACAGGCCAAGGGGAATGGCCTGAAGCTGCAGGAGGGGAGATGGAGATGGGATGGGAGGCAGCAATCCTTCCCTGGGAGGGTGCTGAGGCCCTGGCAGAGGTTGCCCCGAGAAGCTGTGGCTGCCCCTGGCTCCCTGGCAGTGTTCAAGGCCAGGTTGGATGGGGCTTTGGGCAAGCTGGGCTAGTGGAGGGTGTCCCTGCCCATGGCAAGGGGATTGGAACTAGATGATCTTTATGGTCCTTTCCAATCCAAACTATTCTGTGATTCTATGATTTGAAGCTAAATGACTTTGTTCTAATAAACAAAAGCGATATACTTAAATCCTATGATACTTGGTAATGAGCAATGAGACTTCCCACAACAAGTTATTGAAAGCAATGCAACACAGACACTATAAGAAGGGCTGAGTTAAGGTTCAGTGGTTACCAAAGATTTCATTTCATAGCTGATATATAACTGCATAGGTGCTTTAGATATATTTATTCCCCTGCTTTCCTTACAGGTGGAAATGATGAAGAAGCTGTGGAAGTTCCTAATGGTACCATGAAATTTTAAGACAGAAAAGCCCTTACAATCAGTGATTAATTAAGATGCTCTAAGTCCTGAAAGCTGCAGAAGAACTTAATGAATCAGAATGAATCAGAATGACTGCTGAGAAACTGAAGTACGATGTGACACAGGTACCTGAGGAGTCTTCGGCTGGGACAGAAACCAAATCCACAGCCCCCTGGAGACAGAGGAAGTCTTTAACGTCCTTTGCTTATCTTAATTGCCAGCACTTCTCTGATACAAGGACCGAAGTCTCCCTAACGGCTTCTGAACTTTTTTTCTTAAGCCATGTTACTTTCTTTTTTTTCTTTACCACCCCCAAACAAATCCCCCCAAAAGACAGACAATCAAATCCCCAAAGGATGCTGGACCTTAGACCTGGGGACATATGTGGAGGTAGGTGGAGACAAGTGGTAAGTCACAAAGTTTTCCGATATGAGTAATTCCCACTCCACATGGGCAAGCCACCTGGAGAGAGTGTGGATATTTGGTGCTCTCTAGTGACTGATCTACAAAGACAGTTGCCGCTCCTGTACAGCTGCTAGTGGTAAGGGTTAAGCTTTTTAGTTTCATTAGGGTTTTGTCAGCTGAAACCCACGAACTTCTGTTCAATGCTTGTGACCAGCACAAGTGTAGCTGGTCAAGCAGGTTCTGATGGTGTTAGTAAATTGATCTTTTCATTTGTTTTCATTTTATCCCCTCAAATATAGGTTCCAGGCTGCTCTTACACAGCAAATAGGTTGTCCTGGGATTCAGCCCTCTTAGAGGGATCTCTCCTCTCCTCTTATAAGGTAGCATGACAATCTGCCGTACATAGGCTAGAAAGCATAACAATCCACTATCAGGGGTTGGGGTATTTTTTGCCACTAAGCATCGCTCTCTTGCAGTTCAAAAGCAGCCAGGAGGAATTGTGTGAGATTTTGTAGCATGAGAAGACCATGGTCAGGCAAGAAATATTTGAGCCTAAAGGGCTGCTCTGTGGGAACATGATCAAAACTGCTCTAAAAGCTGTAGGTGTTCTGCTGTGAGTATTGGTGGTGAGTCATTCCCTACAGAGGGTTATGGTCTTTTGGAAGTTATAAAGCTAAGTGTCTATTGCAGTCGATGGAAATGTCAAGTTTAGAACAGGACTAGTAGACACTGGAGCCAAAACGAAGATGGAAGATGGTTTTAGTGAAAGAAGAGAGTCTGAGAGTAGAAAAAAACCCAGTAAATACAATCAGGGCTTCCCAGTGCCAGAGAGTGGATGAGCTCACCTTGTCTGTCTTCACTTACTCTCTTCTACCCCTCCTGGCTTTTTAGTTCTGCAGTAATTTCATCCAAATTTGACAGATGGGTAGAGGTCAGAAAGACATGTTTCATGAGCACAGGCTAAGAATTCAATCCCATGAGACATAAGAGAGGCCAAACAGAAACACCACTGCTATGAAAACCCCTCCTTCAGGGAGGAATCAGTGGATGGAGGATCCAGACATCTGACATAAACCCACAGGAAAGAAGGACTGACCATTTCTGCCTTTGGTGGAACAATACCCAGAAAGACCATTGTCTCACCACAGTGAGTACACTAACAATCTGCATGACCACCTTGACTTTTATCCATCTTGCCGTTTCTCTGCTCAGCTTATTTGAACTCTTAGTGACACATCAGTCACTAAGGGGATGTGAAGAGTTCTCCAGGGATTAGCGAAGTACAAATTATGTTCTCCTAATGGAGATGACCTTGACTCAAGAAAACTGTATCATCTTTGTCCATGACTTAGCAAAAGGTCTTGATCCAAGGGGCAGTCTTTCCACCTGAGCAACTGTTGTGAGCCTCATAGTGAAGAAACTCTGAGTGCCTCCAGAGCCATGTCCCAGTGCTTTTGTGCTTAAAAAAACACATGTTTTTTTGCAGCTCTTCTCTGAAGAGAGGCATTTTTCTATACCTGTAAAGAGGTGCAACTTTTCCTTTTATTAGCAATCTGCTATCCAAACAGTTCTTTTCAAGCAAACTACAAGACCTTGATTTTCCAGATCCACAGATCTCACGTCTGTCAAATTTGGTTCAAGTTGGCTTGTGGATTAAAAAAGGCCTAAATGTAGGCACATTACTTGATTACATAAGCTTCATTTCCTTAGGAAAGCAGACCAGAAACCTCTCTCCTGACATGCTTTCTGTAAAATCTGGAGGGGAAAGGAAAGGAAGGACAGACCCACCTCCCATTTGGGGCAGATGTTGATTCTCATTCATACTGGCACCTGCATTTAAACAGTCTTTTTATTTTTTCCCTTTATTTTTTTCTTATTTTTTAAAATGTATTTTGGCCAGATGTTAATTGCTTTAAAGTAAAGGAAGAAACAAAAATCCAGCAGTGAAGATCTGGCCTGAGCCCTCTGCTTGGAAGATTTATGGGAGATGTAGGTTTCAAATGTCTGAGCCTGGAAATATTCCTTCCTTTTTGGCCCCCTCCCTCTTTCCCATCACCCCCTCGCCCCTGAGATGCATATGCTTGTGTGTGCATAAAAGAGCTTCTCACACATCTGTCTTTATTATTGATAGACATGCTGGCATCTGATAGCGTTTAGATTTATTGCCGTGCAAGCCATGGGCTTTTTAAAGTGCTAATATTTTACCATCTTTCATGTTGAAAGAATGCCAACTTCTAAGAGGCCCAGTAGCCTTCAGGATAAACCTCTGGCTACTCACCTCTGCAGCCTGAGACGGCAGCTCCTTGGAGACCATCCTTCTTGCCTGAGCTGCCAAGAAATGAAATCTGGGGTCTCTCAATCTTTAAGCATCAGCAGTCTTCAGAGTACACTGGAACTTTGCTGAGCTTGTATACTTCCCCCCCCCCCCCCCCCCCCGCCCTCTTTCTTTCTCTTTCCCCCTGTGATCCAGCTGTTTATTTTAAATTTACAAGTTTAAAATGGGCTAGGCTCCCCCTCCACCCAGCTATTCCACCCTCCTTTCCATGTCCACAATGGCAAGTTATTGTTCCTGGCTTAGAGCTGAATTTTCTTCCTATATCACTGCAAAACAACAAAAAATCCTAATAAAATTAGGAAACCACACATGACTCCAGACCAAACTTTCCACTGGTGTAAATCAGCATCATGCCATTGAAGTTAATGTCAGTAAAGGCACTTGGCCCTGTAACTAGGAGAAAAAAGGGGAAGTTACAACAAAAATGTTAACTTTAGAGCCCTGGGATCTCTTTCTGATCGTTAGCTCAGCAAGCATCATCAGCCAGGTTAGTTTCTACCTTTTTCAGCTGAGTGATAAAGATATTTATTCCCTTGCCTCTTGTTTCCACCCACCCCCAAGCAGCCGTTTCTCTGCTTTGAAAAACATCAGCAAGGGAACGTATCTGCTTGTGAAAGCAACACCCCAATTATGCCGGCGTCAGGCAGGCAAAGCATGAGACAAGTTTTATTTGCAAACCATCAGAGAGTACAAAGTCGCCTATCATAGCAAAATACAAAAGCTTCCTGATAACAGGGATGGTCAGAGCAGACTATTTTTTAAAGTGTATATATAAAAACACACACATAGTTATATATATGTATATATGCGTGTGTGTGTATATATATAAAAAAAATATACTGATTTTCTTAGGAACTCTGTTTCCTAGTTACAAGCCCGCACATCCGTGTCCCAAACAAATAGTAGATTAATATATTACTTGCTAAGCAAGCCTTGCCCAGAAGAGTTGTGTTATATGTTGTATCTTTGGAAAACATGTCAAGCTGCAGAAAAAGCAAGCAGTCATTTGTCATGGTCCCTGATCTGCCTGGTTTGTAAGTACAGCCTTATGAAGCAGGTCAGCATCAGGTCTAGCAGAGTGCTGGTGCTCAGGAGGTTTTGGGGTGTTTTGGAACATTTCCACATGTTCAATTCCTCATCCCCAAAGGTCTCCAAATGCAGCTAGACCTCTCTGGTCTGGAGGAGCTAGGGCAAGAAACCTCAGAAGATCAGGCTGCCTCAGCTTCTTGCACTTCTATGCATGGCACATAAATACCATACAGACAAGCTCTTTTGGTATTTCCTGTCTTCCTTTCAACATCAGGCAGAGATGTTACTACTCTGTGTAGAGATAGGGTCTCATGGTCTATTCTGTTAAGGCTTTTACTGTTGTCATGTGACAGAAGAGAAAATTCAGCAGTCTGCATTGGGGAAAGTCACTTTGAGTTTATGTGTGTCTGTGTGCAGGGAAAGTGGTCATTTTAACTAACTGTATGAGTGATGTGATTGGTGTTGCAATGCTTCATGTGTTCTATAGACTTTTAAGCATTTCACACCTTCCTTATGTCACACCTCTTGAGAAGGGACCCCATCTCTTAACTTCTGGGGATGCAGTGGGATGCTTAACTTTGCACTTTCTGTGCAGATCTTGTTGGGTCAGCAGAGCTACAGTCATCTTCTTCTGTTCTCCATGTGATGAGGGCTGTAGCTTTGAAGATACACATGGAGGGTAGAGAAAGGCAGCATGATGTTGTTCAGACCCCTGTCTTGACTCTATTCTGGATCCAGCTGGGCAGATGCATTTCTTCTCCCTTGTGAGTGGTAGATCTTTTGTGTTGTGCTACAGATTCACTGTACCTTCTGTGCATTCCAAACAGGGACCATGATTTCAAACGGGTACTGTGCAGGGGTTCAAAGTCACAAGCCAGGGACCTGTGTTTCCAGAGTGAGCACACTGAGACTCCAGCCATCCTGCTGAAGATAAGTGTTGGTGCTCACACACACTGTGTGACCACTTTCATGCTTTTGCAGTTGTCTTCTCTCTGTCCGTTCTGGTGCAATGGCTGCTTCTGCCAACACCCCAGAGGGCTCCATGCAGAGATAAGAATGGATAAGACTGCAACTTCTTCAGGCATCACTTCAGCCAGTCCTAAAAGAAGGGAAACCTACTTTATGCAACACTGGTGGTTCCTGGCAGAGGACAGGAGTGTGTGAGCTCAGTTCAGCCACTATGGTTCTTCACATAAAATATTACAACAGAGCTTGGGTGCCTAATGCAGGAATAAGGATGTCTGTTACAAACCAACACCTCTGAAACAGAGCAGAGGTTGAGTGGGTTTATTGAGAAGTTCACCTCTGGGTAAGGTGGGAATTGGGAGGCAATGCCCTATTTTAGCACACCAAAGACTTGTTGATCTGTATGAGGCTGCAGGACATTAGCTAACCTTCTTCAAGTGCAAAGGCAGACGAATGCACACTCAAATCTAAGCACAACACTGTTACACTAGATGGGTCCCCATAACCATCCTTCCTTGTTATCTCACTCTCAGGAATCCAGAGTAATGAAGCGCAGATCCTGCTCTGAGGTTTCTGAGCTCTGTGGTCATTGTTGGTTTTCTTTGGATGTATACAAGGTTCAGGGTGTAGATGCTGGACAGTTTACCTCCTACTATATTTGCCAATAAGACAAACAATAAATACCCACCCAGCCAAACCTGAATACAGCATTTCAAAAAAATGAATGGCAGGGACTGTGAATTAAGCTAGACAATATAAATGAAATTCTTAAGCTTGGAGGAGCTGATTGAAAGTCTTCTATTGGTCACAATTTTTGCTCTGTCAGCTTCTCTGGCCCTGAATTTTGTCATGGAATTACTCTATTGCTTTAGGCTCCAAAACAAGGCAAACAATTGTAGAGGAAAGGAAAGGAAAGCTCAGCTGCCTTCCTGACACACATTCACTTCTGCTCAGCAAATACAGGCAATTTCAAGTCTGCAGCTTCAGCTGTGTGAGAAAGAGAGTGTCCCTGACTTAACTCATTGCTCTTTCTGGGTCTCATCCAAAGCACACAGATATCAAAAGGTCTTTTCCTGCTGACTTCAATGGCCTTTGGAACATACCTAGTGTGTCCCCATACTAAAAGTCATTGCACTTTAGGGGTGATTGGGCTGCTCTCAGGCTGGTCTTAATGACAGACAGTCTCTGCTCTCTCACAGGCCCCGATGTTGCTGATGATGTAATTGTTCACGGCATCAGAGCCCCCTCATGTGTTCTTCACTGCCTCAGCAAACACAGGTTTCAGCAGTAGCTGAGGGGGGTTGAAAGAAGAGTTGTCCAGGAAGGGTGTATTGGGTTTGCGTGGCAAAGTTTTGGTAGCGGTAGGGCTACAGGGGTGGCTTCTGTGAGAAGCTGCTAGAAGCTTCTCCTGTGTCGATAGAGCCAATGCCAGCTGGCTCTGAGATTGACCTGCTGCTGGCCAAGGCCGAGCCCATGAGTGATGGTGGTAGTGCCTCTGGGATAACATAGCTAAAAAGGGGAAAAAAACCCAACTTGGGCAACAACCTGTAGCCAGAGAGAGGAGTGAGAAGATGTGAGAGGAACAACTCTGCAGACACCAAGGTCATTGCAGAAGGAGGGGAGGAGGTGCTCCAGGTACTGAAGCAGAGACTCATCTGCAGTCTGTGGTGAAGACCGTGGTGAGGCAGGCTGTCCCCCTGCAGCCCATGGAGGATGATGGTAGAGCAGATATCCACCTGCAGCCCATAGAGGACCCCATGCCGGAGCAGATGGATGCCCAAAGGACGCTGTGACCCATGGGAAGCTCATGCTGGAGCAGGCTCCTGGCAGGACCTGTGGCCCCATGGGGGACCCACGCTGGAGCAGTTGGTGAAGAACTGCAGCCCATGGGAAGGACTCACGTTGGAGAAGTTCATGAAAGACTGTCTCCCATGGGAGGATCCCTACACTGGAGAAGGGGCAGAATGTGAGGAGTCCTCCCCCTGAGGAAGAAGGAGCGGCAGAGACACCGTGTGATGAACTGACCACAACCCCCATTCCCCGTCCCCCTGTGCTGCTGGGGAGGAAGTAGAGAAATGGGGAGTGCAGTTGAGTCTGGGAAGAAGGGAGGGGTGGGGGAAAGGTGGTTTTTTAAATATTTTGCTTAATTTTCTTATTACTCAATTTTGATTTGATTGGTAATAAATTTAATGAATTTTCCTGAGTTGAGTCTGTTTTGCCTGTGGTAGTAATTGCTAAGTGATCTCCTTCTGTCCTTACCTCGACCTGTGAGTCTTTAATTATATTTTCTCTCCTCTGTCCAGTGAGGAGGGGGGTGACACAGCGGCTTTGGTGGGCACCTGGTGTCCAGCCGGGGTCAACCCACCACAGAGGGGTGGCAGTGCTTTGGGTAGCTGCAGGAGGCAAGGAGGGGGGCTTTCAGGGCGACTGGGTGGTGGCAGTTCCCTGTGGCTTCAGATGGTTCTTTATTCATTGAAGGCTATGACACTGCCCTGAGGACTGTCCTTTAATTTATAATTTTGTGTAGTCCAAACTGGACCAGATGAGACCCCTTAGCACCCCTTGGTTTGAATCTTGCCTTTACACACGTACTTTGTGTCAGCATCATTTTCTGCTCTTCACCAGCCACAGCTCTTGGTTCGTGTCGTCAGTTAGATCTGCCTTAAGGTGCTTTGAATCAACCACAGAATAGAGGAGATCCCTGAATGGCAGAACAAATCAAAAGGGAGATGGTGGTGGGGTGAGTTGGTGGTAGAAATTGATCCTTTATGTTTGTATTTTTGATAATTTGAAATATCAAAGGCAACATTTTATCCCACTTTCAGTAATGCAGAACATTCCTACCAGTTTTTGGAGTTGAGGGTAAAGCCCAAGAAAGGCTATGAGAGCTACTTAGTGTTCCCGCTATCCTTAGGGCTGCAAACCTGTGTTTTATCTCCTGATTTGTTTTAAAGAGCTGACCTGCATCTTCTTACATCCTTTCACGAGGCACTAGCTAACTGCTGGGAAATAAATAGCTTTCTACAGACTTGTGTAAAGAACTCTGGAAAGTGCCCTTCCACAATTTTTATCTTTTTAGGTTTCAACAAATGTTTCAGTCTTTGTGTTTGGAAACATAGTTTGGTGAATAAGAAGCCTGTTTCTGGAATCAGGGTTGGTAGGTCCCTGGCAATCTTTCTTTATGGCACTTTTTTGGATGAGGAGCTAAGATGAGGAGATTTTGTGGAAGAAAACACCTAATTTATAGCTATCATTAATTAAAAAAAAATAAAAATTAACAAAACCCAAGATGTCCATATCTCATGACACTATGAAACTGAGTTGGAGATCTCATAAAGACAAGATCTCTGATAGCATTCCCTGGACCTCACACTTCTGATCAGGCTGAAAATTCTCTATCCTGGCACTTCTGCTTCCTATCCTGGACAGAAAGAAAAAAATATTGATTTGTTATGATTATATTTTTTAAAAGCACAATATTCAGAATCTCAAGCACATTTATCCAAGATTGAATGATGTTTTCCATGAGGATCTGGGTTGCTTCATTTACATGAAATGATCGGCTGTTTTGTACAATATGAATAGGATGCTGACCCCACCAGCAACCTTCAAGAAAAAAACAGAATTTAGATTAGAGGGGAACTATAAGGTAGGAACACATAATGGGTTTCCTACTTGACCACCTAGGAAAAGAAGATAGACCGTTTCAAGAAATCTTTCCTTGTGTGAGGTTAGTTACAAAAAACAGTAGGTATTTTAGCCACTTTAACTCAATGGACTAATTTTTCTTAGATAGATTGTTGACTCTGGTTTCTTTCTTGCTGGTGCTTCAGCCCAGACAGGGATGAGAGATTTATGGTCCTGGGGAAGGAGAATTTATTATCAGCTGGATTTGAACTGAGTTGCAGACAAGCAGGTTGAAGATAGTACGATGTTGATTTGGGAAGCAATACAGTTCTATGCCTCTGCTCTTCCAAGAGTATTTCAGTGGCACTACATAATTTGGTAACTCCACCAGGGCCAAAAAAAATCATCAGGGGCACTTGTTGCCAGCAGTTATGTAGAAACAGCTTTGTTGACAGCTCTTGTAAGTTTATCCTTACTTCTGGGACAGTGGATGGCACACAAGTGGGATAAAAACATACAGCTGACAAAAGCATGTTGGGGTCTGGACTATGATAGATTCAATCGCAAGAATAGGTGGAATGAAGCACGCCTCTCTTTAGTTGTATGAAAGGGAAGATCATAAAGTACAAGCTACTCATCATACAGCACTTTTACAACCAGTTGGGAAAGATACAGCAGAAAAAGAAAATTAATCTGAGCTTTTTTAGATGCCTACCTTGGAATGAAATGAGTTATTGTCTTGAGTTTTGAGGTGATTAGAGACAACAGTCTAGGGTGTTCCCCAGGCTTTAAGATCTAACTTTAAAATTAGTTGATATCTATTCTTCCCGAGACATCTAAATGCCTTTTTTTTGTAAGAGTCAACCAGTCCTCATAATTCACACATCAATCACTATCTCATTATCATCTGAGATCTACTTTCCCCAATGAATTATTGACAATCATTATTATTTTGTTCTAGGCTCCGAATTAATACATTGTGGGGAAAAAAACCCGATCCTATCTCAAAGAGTTTCCAAGGGTTGCATTGTGTATGTATCCTGATGAGCAGTACATTTGTCCCAGTTGGAGATAGGGTGGTGGAAGGGATGGCCTCTTTTCTTCTTCCAAGGCAGCACCTCTTTTGCCTCTTCAGTAAGGGAATGCTGGCTCTGATCCTAGTGACGCCAGTGAATTATCACCCATCAGGAAACAGGTATCTGCACTCCAGTTAAAGTTCCTTCAGAAAAGATTATACTCAGCAATATGAGGCTGAGGAGGGGGGGAGCAGGATGGTGAGCTGTCAAACCCTCTGAAACAGGCTTCATCCACAGATGCTCGACAAGACGGAGGAACCATGAACTCCTCTAAACTGTAAGTTTTCTCTGAGTCTGGGATCCTGACCATGCTCGTAAACACAGACCTGCCACTTAATAACGCGTTACTACCATGCTGACTCGAATGGCATGTTTACGAGAGCAAACCCAGCAAGTACAGGAAACAATAAAACCCTTTGCCAGCATTGTATTCTGGCTCTGACTCCGTAAATGATCACAGCGCCTGACAACATCAACCTTGGCTGCATTTTAATTACCCAGCATGTATTGTTCTGCAAGCTATGGATCTATCCTTCAGCTAAAAAAAAAAATAAAATAAATCATGTACCTATATTTTTTTTTCTGTTTCCTTCCCCCTTACTGCTTCCTTCTCCCTCCCTTCTTGTACAGGCAAATTCCCACAATTGCAGAGCCAAGTCCAGCAGCTGTTGTGGCTAACGCTGCTGAGAGCCTTGTGGTTAAGGGGCTGGGCTAGGAGTGACTGGACTTGTTCGAATTCCAGCTATACCACAGGTTTCCTGGGCAACCTTGAACAAGGCATCTAACCTGTCTTTGTGAGCATAAGAATATTTCCAGCTTTCTCCAATAGGCTGTGAAGATGTAGTCCTGAATGAACTTCAGGAAAGTTAGGAAGACAGATGAAATTTTGTTTACATTTGAATATCATGTGGATGTTTTGTGGTTTTGGTTTTTGGGGGTTTGGGGGTTGGTTTTTGTTGTTGTTGTTGTTTTGTTGTTTTTGTTTTTGTTTTGTTTTATTTTGTTTTTTGAGGAGGTGGGGTTTACTGTACTGCTCCTGAGTAACTTTCAGGAGCATGGTGCTTTATTCTTACAAGTTGGATGAGGAGATACTTTCCTAATCCATCTGCTGTATTTAAGTCTCTCTGACAGTGTTTGATTACTGCCAATGTCGGGAACTCTTCCATTGTGCTCGTTGCTGTACAAAACAAGAGTAAATGAAAACCTCTACTGCAGAACATTTCAGAAAGAAAAACAATCACGGGTTCTTCTCATTCTGTCACCTCTGGTGCAGAAGTATTTTTATTTAGGGCAAAAGTAAGCCTGAACTTCAGCTGTCCTAAACTATTCAGACTCTAGTTACAACCAGTACAACATTACTCATTTACACCAGATGAGAAGCTGGCCCAGATGTCTGCAAGGAACCACTGGAAGCCAAAATAGCCACTCAGCTCCCAAATCAAATACAGAGTTAGATGATTACTTATTAAATCTGACTACAAACTATTCAGTCGGTGTGAAACTTATCTCGTGCTACTTCTGCTTGTAAAATCTTACGTGGGAGCTGAACAGTGCAGCTACAATACAGGGATGGGATTTGCTTTGCAGATGAAGATGCCAAGACTTATATGTATACATGTCAGTGTTTCCATGTGAACAGGCATCCAGGCTTCCTTGATAATTAGTGGCACTGATGGGGTCTGGCTGGTGGGGTTTTAAAGCAATCCAGTTGACCAAATGTAGGTGCCTGCAGCAGGGTGAGATGAACCCTTCTCTGTAACTTGGTAGGAGTGAGAGACATTTTACTCAACATTTAGTATAATCTGAGGCACAACAGGGTATCTGACTTCCATAGGAGGATGGCAAATATGGCACAGGATGGAGGGGAGACCTATCTGCAGGGGTAGGAGACAGGGTGCCCTCAGCCACCCCAAATGGCAGCAGACACCTTAGTCTGAGAAAATGAATCACAAATCTAAATTTCTGAAAAACAAAGCAAGGATGTCCTCTGATCAGGACTACCCTAAATTTCAATATAAAGACATGCATGAAGAAAAAAAAAATGAGGTGTTAACACCTTTCTTTTACAAGCAACTTTTTAGATGCTTTATTCTGGCTCGAAAAAGGAATTTATACCTAGTGTGAATTTCAGAGAAGATGCCAACTAAGTGCTTCACATGGTAGAGTTTATTTTGTTTATGCTGTTAGTTTTGCAAGGAAAAAGAAAGTATAAATACATACACTGACCAAAAATAATGGGAAATTTTATGAAAACAGACCACAGATTCTCAAGAGACAGTTTACAATTATAGGGGACATGACAGAATTTAAAAACCAACACACAGAACATGTAGAATAAACAAGAAAAAACTATCCCTCAGGTCTTACAGATTCTGAGGGGCCATAAATAAAAGATAATGATATTTAGGTAAGAGAGGGAGGTAGCACATAGGCTCCCACTACTATTAATTTTCAGGCTCAATATTTTGTGACTGGCAGAACGTTGTATTTGGATGCCTTTACTCGTAAAGAAGAAAATTCAAAGGACAACGAAAACATTATATACCATATAGTTGTTGTTAGTGTGAAACTGAACTTCAGTGATCTTTAAAAAGCAACATTTCACCCTTGTTTCTAAGATGCTGGGGGGGGGGGGGAGGCATGGATCTACTAGGGAATAAATTGGCTTTTGAGAAGTAGAAGATCCTCTTGTTTCTGACATGGAAGAAGCTCTATTTTGAAACCACAGCAAGGACATCCATACCTATGGACATTCTCCTTCCTTTAGCTACCGTGGGGAGAGTCTGGGTTATTAAACTTAATTCCTGTCTATGTAAGAGTAAATAGTTGCCATCACCTGCCCTCAAACATTTTGAGACTACTATATTCTCGTTCCTATATCAGCAAAATATCTGGATCCAATTTTTGTCTTGCCCTTGAACCATCCCAAACAGACAGTTTGATACTCTGCCGTTGCGAAATATCCTAAAACTTTCTTTATCAGTTTATAAACCAAACATGCCTTCAGTTTGAGCACAGCTTTCTTTGTAAGGAAGGGATGAAGATAAACCAGTGGATGGGCAAAATTGGTGTTATGAACGGGACCTCATGAAAATCACAAGATTGCCGAGAGCTGCGGGTGGGAGCAAACACCAATGCAGGGAAAGTGGGGTGGGAACTACTGAGTTGCAATATGGCCTCCTCCCATCCCTTGTGGGATAGGCAGAGCATACGCTCAGAGGTGTTTTGTGAATCCTCCAGAGAGCAGAACCATATTCAAAATGTACAGGGAGACCTATGTCAGAAGCTAGCATTGCTCAATCTGGTGGAGATATTTAAAACTGATTAACAGAATCCTTACAGCCTGAGCTAAGGCAAAACCTTCTGGGGAGAGCAGTTGTAGGAGACCTTTGTCTTTTGTGCACCCACAGTATTTGACAATTTGGGAATTAACACCTCCTCCCTCTAGCAGGTTGGATGTACTGATTGCGCTGAAGAATGAAACCGAGCCTTCAAAGCCTCTGAAATCAACCATGTGTTGATGGTAGTTTGTGAGTGTGTTGGAGGACAGGGTAAATTCAACAGGATCTTGAAAAACTGGAGAAACCCTGGGGGAAAGCTTGGATGTAATTCAATGGCAAATGGAGTTCTGCACTGTTCGGGAGATTTCCATTGCATCTGACTTTAGGTATCTGAAAATTAGGTGTCTGGTTTCGCCATCAGTTAGGACTCTCTGGACATGGGGTCGACACTTTCAGTTGATGATACATCCCACTTATTTTTTGATGGCAGGAAATTCTGGAGATGCTGATCATTTTTTCCATTATCCATTGAGCCAAGCTAGCAGGTAAGTTTAAACTGGAAATTTTCTGATGGCTAAGATTAGACAGATAATTATTAGGTAGGGTTAATTAACTGCATAAATAGAGATGTTGAATCGCAGATTAGATATAAGTTCTTCAGAGACAGATCTGAGTAGTTGCTTATTTGCCAGTTATGATGCACTCTTACAAAAGATTTTACAACATCTTGATCTGCTCTGTCACTGGCAGCCAGGAACCAACTTTTGTAAGGCCTCATCTGGAGAAAAGCATTCAAACTGAGAGATTCCACTTCAGGAGCAACATGGACCCAATCCTTCCTTTGCCTGAAGAGAACCATCATCCATTTGGCCATATTTAACTAAAGTAGACGAGGTCCTGTGCTGTAGACCATGGGATGAGAAGTACAAAACAGTCTGTATTCATGCAGCTGAAGTCCCTCCTCCCTGGAGGTGGTGGGTTAGCTTGCCTATGAGGAATTACACTATGGATGACACTGTATGAGCTTGAACCAGTGCTCTGGTCCTCTTAGTCCACATAGCCTAAAGTGCCCTAACCACCAAAATACAGGCTGTAGCAGATAGTGAAAAGCTGAGTCAATGCTTCTGGTTTTAGCCTGGAAGGTCAGGTCAAACTGACATTTAAAGACGGGTTGGGATGGAGAAGCAGTTGAATGGAAAGCATAACTCATCAGCACAGTCTTTTCAGGTCTCCCTCAAAAGAGGAAGGTCTTGGTTCCAGGCCTTATTCCACGGGCTTCTCACACCTCTTCTGTGAAAAATCCTTGGTAGGTATGGGCCCAACTGACCTGCCCAGCAGCCCCAAAAACATACGTAGAGAATCATGGGCTTAAATATGAATGAAATGCCCTCCAAAGATGCCTACTTCTTCATGAACTACTGAAGGAAGGACAAAAGATTATATAAAACAAGACTGTTAATTTGTAGACATCTCAAAGAAGAGATGACACCCTCTGCAAAGTGTTAGAAACTGGGAACATTTTTAATTATGCACCAACAGTGTGGTTACCACCTTGATGGGATTCCCACAAGATACTGTATTTCACATAATAATGAAAAAAAGCAACTCAGAAAAGAAACCTAATACCAGCAACTTCATTTAAAATCAACAGAGCTTTTAAGGAGCACTCACTGCCCACATATCTGGTGCAGGACGCATTTGTTGTTCGCCATCCGAAAAGTATTAACTTTTTCTCCCTTGTAAAATATTTAATTCCACTTCATAATGACAGGCAAAGCATTATGTAGCAGAAGTGAAAATCCATAAGGTTTGCATTTAATAAAAAGCCATTTATTCTCTCCAGCTGACCTTTTTAAAAGCATGGCATTTCCCAGAGAAGGGGAAGCAGGGGTTTGGAAACAGATAATATTAACAAAAAGCATAATGCAAAATGCAGTTTCTAGGAAGCTAAACCTTTATATCAGGTTTGGTGTCTTTAGTAATCTGGCAGCTTCTAATTAAATTTCTCTCAGGGACATAATACAATTGAAAAGTGACACAGTAAAGTAGCTATTAGTATTATTATCATTGTTATTAAAACATTTTAAAGTGATACTCTAAAACAGTTGACAGAGCAGAATGTCAAAATGGTATGCCCCACCAAATTATTTCTTTGACCAAAACCTTTATTTGTTCCAGCAATAATTTTATTGGATGGATTTTAATAGCCAAACATTTGGAAAAATGTCTTTAGAGGATTAGGTGGCTGGAGCTGCTTAAACGCTCTTATGCAAGCTGGGAAAGCCATTGCTTAAAGGGCAAAATTCAACACACAGTCTGTCGTTTGGGCAAATTATTTCCAGGCAGAAAGTGATAATCTGAGCTGGCATTCATGATAATGGATTCTGTGATATTGTCCATCAAGGCTTTATCCAATATTAAAAGCCAAAGGGAAGAGATTTCCCACCCTTTCCCTTGGGAAACTCTCAGTCATCTGGTAGTTGTGATTTTCAGGAAATATATCCTAATCATCAGCCTTATTTTTCCTTCTGTCATTTTTCATCTCCCCACACCTAGTTCTGCTTCAAACAGTATTTCTTTTGCTATGCCTATCTAGTATGTTTGTGTACTATATTTTCCAAGCCTGATCTCCCATTAACTCTCATAAGTTTGTGACAATATAAATGATATTCGATATTTTTCATTAAGTTTCAGTTCCTAGAATTGTGTGATTTTTTTTTTTTTAAATACGTTTAGGATTCATTTGTCATGAGAAAGGCTTGAAAGCTTCCTGTGAACTATTACAAATCAGAAGGAAAATAAAAGATATCAAAATGATATTGCTATGCTAATTATAAGCCAATCTAATAATTTCTGGCATCCTGCATCAAGACTTGCGGCAACCTGGGTGTAGTGACCCTGTACCCATTGCTTCCCTGGAGCATGCACACATCATGTTGTGTTAAATCTCTATTCCTTGTGGTAGTTCTCACTGGAAGTGCTCTCTGGGGTCAGTAGGCCCATATATACAATCAACTCTTCACAATTGTCTTGGGTCAAAAGGATGGATCAGATGATCCCTTGAGATCCCTTTCAGCCTTTCTTCCCATTATTTTATCTGTCCATAAATATGAATATTCTGTACACAATCTTCATCACAGTGCTGGCTACACACAACTAATGTTGATGGTTTTGATGAATCAGGTACTTCAGCACTGGAGTCACCTGAAATGCTCTTCTTTATCCCTTCTTTCATATTATCAATGTAATGTAATTTAAATATTCATTTCTAGGATGCTCCCATTTGAGCACAGTTTTGTCTCTCACTCCTCCAGAAGTTCAAGTCTTTCTCTGCATCTGAAATGCCTTCAAGTATTGCTGTGTGGTGTGGGATCGTTCACCCATAGAAGGTACATCTTTGCAGCATAACACTGCATTGGACAGATATATCTAAGCTAAAGTGGCAGCAAATCATCTACCTCAGGTCCCAAAAGTTTTATAACTGGATAAAAATGAGACTATTCCGAGCTAGCTGAAATACTTTCCCACTGCTGTACCCTCTGGTACGAGTATGGGGAGAAGGCAAGGTCTAGATGACCTCGAGGAGATTTCCCCCTCTATCTTTGCCAGCTCCAGTTTCAACAAGACATGTCAAGGTCTGGAGTAACCATGATCCCCTGAGAGTTCCACATGATAAACACAGTTCACAGTTTTGTGGGGATGGGAAAAAAAGAAAAGGTATGGGACCATCCAGCCTTTTTAGAAAGACACAGAATTCCCTGGCTTGCAGTCAGAGCCTGAGATAAGCCACAAGGCTTTATTTAGCTCAGGGCTGTGCCAAAATTAGCGACAGCCACATGCCTGCCAATACGCAAGTAGTCTATGCTGAAGCATCTCAAAGCATAGCCAAGGCATGCAGCAGATAGATAGCACGTACAAGACCAGAATTGTTTCTTTAATTTTTTTTTTTTTACAAACAAATGTAGAAACCCATCTTCCTATCACAAATGCATGAGCCCAGATGTGAAAATCACTTAAGACACTCAAAACAACGGTCTGATAAAACTCATCTCCATCACCAGTTGGATGGGCTTTTCCTGACAGCAGGACAATTTATTTTGACATATCTCAGGAGAGGATGAAGCACACTTTGGAAGTGCTTATTGCTCTCCAGTGTGTGTGTACAGAGTGATCAACTGATTACCTCATTGGCCATCTTTCAGAGGATTTCCACCGCTGGTGTTTGGGGCCCCGCTCTCTGCCCAGGCTGTGTGGGAGGATATATATTTGTGGCGTAAGGTTAACAAGCACTAGCCTGGATCAGCTCTGTGGTGAGAACCACAGATGGTTCCTGTGTGCAGGAAAAAGTCTGAACAGCTCAGTAAGCGTTGCCGGTGATGTGAGCCACGTTCACATCACGCTGTGTCCCTGCTCAGTCACACCATTCGCTGTCCTCAAACCACTTCCCACGCTCAGCAGACTGTGACTGTTCCTGCTCCCACTTTCTTGCTGCCTTCTTCAGTCACATCAGGCCCAGCTCTGCAATTTTCAGCTACCTCTTATTATGCCCCAGCATCCTCTTGAAGACTGCCCTTTGCAGTTTTTTCTTATTATTGCAGACTCTTTATTTTTTCCCTTCACCTCCTGTTATTCTACAGATCTCTCTAGTTTTAGAGGATATGATGTCATCTGAAGTATTTATGTTTCTTCTCTGAGTTGAAATTTATAAGCAGATGTCCTGAGGTAATGCTCTCTGTGGCAAGAAAGTTGTTTTGCCTGAGATATGAAATCATAAATAAAAAAAATTCCTTGCAAAAATTACCTGGAAGGATGGACTTTGGTTTGCAGGGCTGAAGAGATTGTGGAGTCTCCATCTTTGGAGATATTCAAAACCTGCCTGGATGTGATCCTGTGCAACATGCTCTAGATGATCCTGCTTTAGCAGGGAGGTTGGACTAGATGATCTCCAGAGGTCCCTTCCTATCCCTACCGAAAAGAAAAAAGAAAAAAAAGAAAAAGAAAAAAGACAGAAAAGAAAAAGGAAAAATAAACCACCTTAGGGCTGCCAGATGCCAGGAGAAAAGGGCATCCTCTGCCTTCACATCGAGAAGCAGGGCTGTGCACACATGAGGCCATAGCAAGCTGCCATCTCACAGCAGCAATGCTTCCCAGCTGCATCAGCTACGGGTTTCAGGCACCTCAAGTCCAAACTCACCATCCTTCTCTTCTATGAGCCTTCCGGTGTGGTGTCCTGCATGCCTCAAATGCCGTGCAGAACAGGCGTATTGCAGGCAGCCCGAAGTGTGGGCAGGTGATGGGCAGGAGACATAGCTCTGCCTTCTCACTGCTCTGGGGACAGGTACCCCAGGGCTAGACAGACATATCTACTCTGTTTAAGGACAGAAGACTCTGTAACTGCCTCCACCTGCCTATTGTTATACATTCTGCCATTCACTATGTCATCCTCCTAAATTAAGTGGTAGGTTTCTTTTCAGCTTATCTTCAAATCCCTTCTGAAAGCCCTCCGAGCTCGGGAGCTTATGGAATTCTCACGGGAGCTTCAGTTGCAAAGATCTTTTTTTTTGATGAGGTCTCCTCTTTGACAGCTGCTTTTTTGAAATGTGTCCTCCAGCAAGTTATGTACTTTATATAGAGTTTACTCTTCTGATATTCCTGTGGGTTAAAATGCAAATAAAGATATCATAGAAAACAGGGCTCAAGGGAAATGCAAGAAGTCATGTATTGTGTCTCCTAAGAACGGAACAGTTAAGTTAGTGCTGGTAATCAATAAATGTCCACAAACATATTACTGTCTATCTGCTCCACTGTTCCATTATTTTTATGATTAAAAAATTCCATTAGCAAAATCCAGCCCCCACCCCCCAATTTCTAAATTGACTTTCCCTGACTGAAGTTTAAGACCAAGGTCTCTTATCCTGTCCTTAATGGGCAGGGAGGTTGGTTTGTTTTCTTTATATGCTACTGTCTCCTGACTAGAAAAGTGGTATCATGTTTCCCTTCTGTTTATTTTTCCCTCGACTTTGAAAAAGAATCTGGTCACTGGAAAGGAAAGGTATCAATCCCAGAGGGAAAACACTTGCACTTTTCCTCCTACTAAGAAACCATTTCTCAAAAAATAAACAAACTATAAAGCATGAAGTCAGAGGTCTCTTTCATCAAATCTGAAATTTGCTCAATGAATGAAACTGATTTTTATTGATCTGAGGTTGTGACCATAAAATCATAGTCACTAATATCAGGCACATTCTTACCCTCAGTTTGTTTCGATTGAGCTTTATCAGTTGTTTCTTTCTTTTCCTGGAGCTGATATTACACTGGTTCCCCACCGGCTGCTTACGTTATTGCCTCCTCCACTGCTAAACATGCTACAATAGCAATAGAAGTCTTCATGGTTTTCCAGGATTTAGTATCAGCCTGTATTCAACACTGCTTAAATATACATTGACACAGTCTTTAATATGAAAAAGTAGTCAACACGCTTCTCTTGAAAAACTATTTCAAAGAGACTGTGTGTAGAATTTATATTTTTGACATGAAAAAGAAAGATAACAGAAATTATCTTGACAATGTTTGACCGTTTTGCTGTGGTTACAATAAATTTATCAGAAGTGTATAAAAAGATCATACTGAGATGAATTAGAGTAAGAATTCATGTGCACATTAGATTTTTTTGTAATAATTTATTCCTGGGTGAGAGAACTTGATTTCACCAATCCCTGTCCATTTTTTTGAATAACAAATATTCTGATGCAAGAATTCTGAAAAATCATTTTTTAATCTCCAAAGTCCCAAGTGTTACTCAACTATTATATAACTCATCTGCTCTTTCTGCTCGTCCTTGTTCAAAATTAGTGGCTTTTTTAGTCTTTTGCCTACATTCATGTGCCTATGCTAGGCTGTCAGGAAACTGATCTTCTTACACCCCAGTGGTATGTTGTCCATGTACCATGTATCATATCTTCACTTGTTCAAATGATTGTCTTGTCATTGCTCTTCTATCCTTGAACCTTTGCCTGACATTCCCATGCAAATGGATTTGGCCTCCCTCCCCTTGTTTTCACAAGCTGTATTGGGTCATTATGCTTCCTTTTTTTCTCCAATTGTAATATTAGGAATGTGCCTTCTCTAAAATATATATTTATCAAGTCTAGATTAAAAACGACCTTTGAAAATTGAGAAGTTCTTTCAACGAAATTTGTTCCACTCATAGAGCATACAGATTAGCACCGTGGCCAACTGAAGTTTTTTTAAATCTGAACAAGAACATACCAGTTTGCACAAAGGTCAGGCTAAGAATCAATCTTGAGTCTGACTTGATCAAGAATAGTTAAAAGGATTTGATTTTTTATGCTTCATATGGGGTAGGATTAGCTTCATCTAAACCCAGAAGTTTAATTTATAGGTAAAGAAAGCTAAATTTTGGGATTTGCGCGTAGATGCCCTGGGGGATTTCATCTGGCCTTCAGCTACTGCTCCAACTGGCACAGTTCTCCCAAAAGTCCTTTGTCATGTTAGCCATATGGACGTCTCTGATATTCCCAGGCTTTTCAACTGGCATTAGAGGTCTAAGACTACCCATCTGGGCCCAGCCCTAGTTTATATTTAAGCTCCAAGGAAACCATGGCTTTGATGCAGAACCCCAAACGTAGTTGACTAGTGCCATCACAAATGCCAAAGGTTTCCTGTCAGGTCTTCAGATACTGCTCCAGAAAGGCACAAGTTTCAGCCTGAATTAAAATGCTGTATTTTAGCGACAAAATATTTTTCTAGATTGCTCTGACTGAGCTCTTCCATGATGTCATGGTAAGCTGGTGGTGTCAATAACCAAGAGATATGCCCCTTAAGAGTGTAGGCAATCTTGCCTACATAAATGTGTCTTAGGCTTGATAAATCATCCCATAGGGGTGCTTGTCCCAAAGCTTAAAACAGTGTGTTTGGCAGGTCTTTCAGGTCAAATCTTATCTGAAACACTTTCTACTTCTACTCTGCAAAGTGCAGGTGATGAAGGAAGGTAAAGATCAGCACTAATGGTGCAATCATTGATGAACTGACCTCAAATGGATAAACAATTTCTTTATACTGGAGGAAGGAGGAGCAAGGAGGATGCTGACACATCATCATTACAATCATAGGAAAAGAACATCACTTTATCAAGATTTGCATCAGAAGAACTTTACAAGCTTCACAGTACAGAAGTTTACCTAAGGATTAACGTCATAGATCTTTATTAACCATACAGGCTGCAGGAAGAAGGCCACAAATACCACTCTTCTATTTTGGTGGAGCCGTGTGGCTCTCTTGCTGAGTGTGGCTACTGTGCTCTGGCATGGAGACTAAAAGGTGGGGAATTTTATGGGGAAATGGGTATTTCTGGCAGCTGTGAGGAGGTGGCTGAAGGAATTTGTTTTTACAGGGACTCACAAGGAACTTTAATGTGTGAGCTACTTCTCCCAGGGATGTAATGGGAATTTGTGGCAATAAAATGTGGCCTCAGGAGGGCCATTCAGATTTTATTAGCTTTTGTGGAAAGATTAAAAACTCATCTAAAGACCATCCCACTATTTCTTTTCAATTATCCTACCCCCCTGGGCTTCTTGGCGAGCATTTCGGGAAGGAATGCTGTAGTGTGGGCAGGTGATGCTTTAGACTTTCCAAGGGCCACATTGATTCTGTCATTTCCCTTCTCCTTCTTCCCTTCCCCTCTGTCCTAATCAGCTTTCCTCCTTCCTAACACACAAACACGTGCACACCCAGAGCTCCTGATTGTGCACAGGACTTTCTGTGCTAATAAGACTACCTGTCTGTCTAGTTTAACATCCTGAAATAGAGGCAATGCCAGAGTTTAAATACAACCCAGAGCACATCTAAAATCCCCTATTTACTCTGCGAAGAAAAGACTTGCTTGAACACATTGTACTCCACTCGGGCTCTCTCTGTCACTGCTGATAGACCTTCTCTTTCCCCAAACTGACCCCTTCTATCAAAGTCTAAAAGAAAAAAGCCATAACATCTTTGACTGTCTGTTTAGACTTAGCGAAAGGGGCGTTAGCAATGCAGACTTCTTCTCTTGTAACGTCAGTATGTTTTCTACTTCAGCGCATGGCAGAGAGCTACTAATTCAAGCCTTTCATGTCTGTGTGGGTACACACCACTTTCTCACTTGGCAGCAGTCAAATGAATGATGTGGGAGCGGGATGCCAACTCCTCGGCTCATGTTACTGGCACCAGTACTTAGCCATGGCACCGAGTGGAAGAGCTGCTGTTGCATCTCCACAAAATGAGGATGTGTTTTGGCTAAAACCAAGAGGGTAAGTGATGCTTAACCGCACAGCCTCAACAGCCTTCTAGAGACACTTGCTCATTAGTGCACTTCCTAAAAAAGCAGCTCGTTTTGATAAAAAGCTGCTGTTGTAACTTCCTACAGTTGGCGTGAGTTTCGTCAGTTCTCATAATGTTAGTAATTTGTTTCATCGCGGCTGGGAAGCCTCCAAAGAAAACTAGTGGCATGTAGCATGCAGTCCTGGCAACTCCAGGATTTTAGTTTTCTGCCTGAGTCTATAGGAAAATGATATTCTAGAAAAACTATTCTGTTGAGGCATAAAGCCAAATCCCTACATGACTGCATGTAGAAGATTCATTGGACATTTTTCTCTTAATCATTAAGAAGTGATCTGATGAGAGGAACAGCACCCTCTGTCATCTACATTCATATCAGTCAAGGGCCCCTTAATAATTTGCTGAACTGAGAGCTTGAAAGCGAGAGCAGAGAAAGATCTCAGTTATTTGTACAGGGCCTACAGAAATAAACCTCTCCTTAGGAATAGGGGTACACGGCAAAGCCAAAAGAAGAAGATGAAATTAAGCATTTTATTTAGAGGCCTGATGTGGCTTATGAGAGCCTGAACTTGTGCTCCCTAGCTTGAAACATTTCCCAGTTTGAAAAGAAAAATAAAATCTTATAAATTCCCCCGCTAAATGGCAAGTAGAATACATCTCTGGCTTGCTTTCAACAGCATTAAGGAGTAGGGGGGGAAAAAAAAAAAAAAAGCATAAACTTTGTCTTTATTTGTTTTGGCACATGGCCTGTAATGTTGCTTACATGCCGTTGCACAGTGGATTTGTTTCAGCTTACATTTCAGGTGTGGACGAGCCAATTCCTTTTGTTAGAATGACAAGCACTGGTCACCCCATCCATGGCTTTGAGGAAGTGGACAGGCTGACATGACCTCAACAAGCTGGATCTCAAGATTGCCACTTCCACAGTCTCACAGCTAGAAGCTTTTTCAAGGCCCCCACAGTCATGGCCAGATTGCCAGGTGGGTTCTACTTGATGTTCGCTATACCAAAGTGTCCATCTGAACTCCTTCAGCCCATGCCAGTGAAGGGCAAAAAAAACATTTCTTGGGGCTGTATACGCCATCCCAGAATTGCTATCTGAAATATGCCAGTTCTGATATATTTGTAACTACCCGATGGCAGGAGCCTTCAGGCCTTTCTTTCTTCAACTGAGTCATTACAGGTACTGCTGCTGTCATCACTCTGTGTAACAGACATTGGGCAGGTCTAGGAGCCTAAACCAGTTATCTAAACATTGACATGTTTAGGCACCATAGGGTACCCAAATAAACCTCCTGCTATCACTCCAAAAAGAGACAGGTCCCTCATAGCTCTGGTGTCACATTTAGCATCATATGGGGTCTTGGGGTTGAGTATGCTCTGGACCGGACACCAAAGTTTGGGCAGCCAGAGTTCCACTGACTCTATCTGACAGTCAGTGCACAAGGAGATGCCTACATGTTGAACCTAAATTTAGGACACTCAGTCTGTGAACTGAAAACTACCCCTAAAGTCACATGAAATTAATCCTCTCTCCTTGGACAAAAAGAATGAGTCAAATCTCATTTAACTGTAGATGTGTACAGTTAAATGATACCCAAATCTCAAGGTGTTAGTCCAGGCTTTGAGCTAGTGTAAGATTATACATTTGCAAAGAGGGATTTTAAGAGCTCAATTTAGTTGCACACCTACAGGTATCTTGAGACAATTGAGATGCTTGAGGGCATCTGATACATCTGCACAGGTCTGCCAGATGTGACATAACAGCTACAAGAGACTTGTATCTTGCTGGAGCTGCAGCTAGAGACAAAGTAAGATTATTTCAGACATCTCAAATTCCATTAGATATTTATGCTTGGACAGCTGAATTAGCCTCTCAGTACCTTTGAAGGAGGAATATGAGCTGTTCTCTAAAAGAATGATTCACCTACATAAACATTGGCATCTAGTACCATTGGAGACCACCTGGGGCTTTAAGACATCTGCACAGGGCTGGCAGATATGGCACAGGACACACAGGAGACCTGGTCCTTTTCTGGAGCAGACACCCAAGGCTGAGGCAGGGAGGTACCCAAAGTGCAGTGGACAGCTGTATTTGCACAACTAAATCCCACCCTAAATGTGTATTTGTGAAGAGACCCTTGGGTGATCAGCTCCAGTGCTGATTCACATTTGCTCAGGTGAATCACATCTAGGATCGCTCCATCTGCCAGGAGGTGAGTTCCCCCTGCCCTCCTTTGAAATTCAGTGGATCTCACACATCCCCTTTTCTCCAGCCGTGTTACTGCAAAACTCACACACCTCCAGAACAGACACATGTACTCCATGGTCCTTGGGCTAGTCCTTCATGAAGCTTTGGCGAGTACCTCTGACACCTTGGGAACCACTGCTTGAAAGGAACATTACCCCTTTATGAATAAAGCAGATGCACTGACTGATGTCTTCTCTAGAGAGCAGAGGAAAGGCGAACGCTTCATTTCTGTGCAGTGCCTGGTTGAAACCAGACTGATACCTCAACTTGTCTTATGCTGAAAGAGCTGCCTTCTTTTTTCTGTGATTGATCCAGAGCAGTCACATTAGATGGTAGAGGTTTTGCTGACCGCAGAAGCTGTCTCACTTTTATTCCGGAAAGCTTGTTATTCTCTGCCCAGTTCTGTCTGGGATGGATTCACTCACTTTCACTTGTCTGTCTCTCCTAAGGTACATTCACAGCTCAGGAATAAGGTGAGGGCAAAGGGATGGAGCAGGGCCACAAGCATGTTAAATTAGGTAAGATACAGATAACTCCCAAAGATCTGATGGAGGAGTAAAAGAAGCCTTTAGCTTTAGGAGCAGGATTTTATTTTTCCCCTGTGGTTTTGGCTGCGAAATGAAGTGGAGTTGGAGATGAAGTTGCCTTTTAGCATTGGTATGCTTTGTAATTCGCTACCAGATGGCAGAAGGGGACTTTTTTTTTTTTTTTTCCCCTACAGTGGCAAATGGTATTGGTTTAAGACTTATGCAAAGCCCTGGGAGCTCCTTCGCTGCTTTGATTTGTGACTCTCCCCCCTATCGTGCTCTATATAATTATGTACAACCACATTCATTTTTAGCTGAGCTGCAAATTCCCTTTGCTGCCAGTTATGCATTTTGGTCACATCTGTGATAACCCAAATATGTAAAATTGATAAGACCTTTTGGCATTGGAAAGACTGCATCTTCTGGTACACTGTTTTTTTTTTATTTATTATCATTCTCTATTTGATCTTCAGCATTAACTTCTGTAGAAACTTTTAAATGGATCTGGTCAAAGGGCCACATTTATCATACCTTGTAGTTCTTGGTCTTCACTGGATGGGTTTGCAAATATTTCTAATAATCTGTTGATCCTGGAAATATGTATTTGCATGAAGCATCATGTAATAAATTATTAATGGAGGTTTGTACTTTGCTGTCTGAAGAACCTGTAGTTATTTCTGTTTCCTTCTTAGAAGAAGACAGAAATTAGGCACAGATGCACAGGGAGAGGGATTAATGACTGGAACAGGCTGTTACCAAAAGCGTTTGTTTTCCCTCTCTTTGTGCTTCTGAACCAAGACTAAACTTCTTGTTGAGAATATATGATTCAAATAAGTTATTAGGCTTAAAACAAGGTAACAAGTGAAATCCCAAAGATTCTATTATACAAGGCATAAGATTATACACATTAAGAATTACTTCCTGGTCTGAAAAATCTTTAAAAACATATGTATACTATTTTCACCTAAAATGAGTTTTTTTCTTTGTACAATGAACTTTAATTCAGGGTACAAAATACATGTCTTTTGTGAATTCTTGAGCAGAAAAGTCATTAAGCCTGATATGTTGACCTCAGCAGACATCCTCATCTGCTAATTGTTTTTCCACCAGACAGCAGAAACATGTTTCCTGTTTGTCTCCATTAGGAACAGAAAACTTCAGATGCCTATGAGTTAGTTACATAATCCTAGCTATTTTTCTAGCTACTATCTATGGCAAAACAGAAAGAAAATTTAAAAATGTGGCTTGTGACTCCAGTGTTATAACAGGAAGCTCTGACACGTGCGGGTGCCCATATATGCCTGTTTCTTACACAGGATGACAAATAACTGCCTTAAACTAGAGGGTGGACTTTCACATGGCTATGATTTAGAGAAATTAACCCAACACTTGGGACCTAGTAGGCCCAGTTCTAGGAGGGATATCTAGGTAGTTACCTTAAGTCATGATGGTCCTTATTATTAAATATAGAGGTGCTCTGCTGAACAGCAATTTTGTTAGAAAGCAAGTCATTAACCACATAATAATGTAGTTTCAACTGTTCCTGATGTTGAACTAAACGTAGAATCTGGACAGAGCCCATCAGTATATGTGAACACAGAAAAGTAAGACAGGAAGAAGAGCTAGAACCGCAAATTCTTAAGTCAAATGGGGAGGGCATTTGGCTTGAAAATGATGTACTTAAAATTAGACATCTAAATGTAGGAGTGTAAATGTATTATTGGTGTCTTACCTCCCACCACAGTCAATGAAGAGGCAGTCAATCTTGTCAACAGGAGACTCAATTCAGCTGTCCACAGGTAAGCACCTAATGTTATATGAGACGCCCTAGTGTATTCAAGACATCCGTCTGTGGGTAGCAGATAGGAAATAGGATTTATGGAAAACTCTCTGCCTCTTGGAGCAGCAGCTGTAGGCTAAGTGGGACAACCACGACCATTGTTAATGGCATTGGGCTCCAACGGCAGGGCAACTGAATTGTTTCCGAGGTGATTCAGCTCACCTTGAAGTAAACACCTGAGGTATGGTGCAGGCTCCTGAGTACAGGTTTCTAGTGCATTTGAGACATCCTAGGGCAGCTGAGGCATCTTGCTGGGCAGGCAGGTATGACCACAGAACTTGTGGAAAACTCGTTCCTCTCTGAAATGATAAATAGAAACCAAGCAAGATACTTTAAAGCTCATAAATGGATGTATAGCACTGAAAACCTATATTGCAGCAAATATATCACCTCCAAAAGACTATTCACTGGATCTGCTTTAATTTTAATGATGGTTCAGGCATATAACTTAGTGACTGACGTTTTTCTCAGTATTGTCAGATGTTAATCTTGGGGAATAAACTCTAATGGACTGAGAAAAGGGCAGAAAGCCAGCAGACCTAAGAGCGCCTCTTCACCTTGGAACCATATTAGCTGGATCTCCAGCTGCCACCTGATGTCACTCTGTGGATATGTCTCAGGCCAGATGACGTAGGAAGCCCATCTGCAAAGTAGAAGTAGTAGGATTCACGCATCACTTAGCTGGCTGATGGCAGCTGGAGCTACACGGATGTACATTGGCTTCTGACAGAGTTGTTCCCAATCAGCGAAGGTGTGCAGCTGACTTTGTAAGGTACAAGTGCTTGGCTTTGTATACTGGGAGAATGTGGGAGATTACGTCTTCCCCCTACCCCTCCCAGGGCCATTGAATATGCCATTTCAGAATTCATTTGGCCTTTTATTTTCTTGATTTAAGGTACAAGACCTGTGAAAGAGGATTGTTCGGGGTTGCACAGTGGAACAGGTTCATTGTGGCTTGCTCAGAGATACGCAGCACTGCCCAGAGATGGAATGATAAGGCTTTGACCACGCAGAAGAACTTGAATTTTCTGTTTTGTTTGTGTTATTACAGTAGATTCCAATTAATAGGTCCCCCAGTAAATGTCACCCTCCCTCACCTGGCAAGATTTCCTGGGAACAGACTCAGTATGAGTCATTTCATTGCCTTGAAACAATGAATAAACAGCACATCTAATCCACAGAAAGGGCATGTTGGAGGGGATGGCTTAGCAGGCTAAGCAACAGATTTAAAATGTGTAGACTCTCTGGAACCATAGCATTGAATTCAAGTAGTGTCATTAGTTCTGTTTAACTCTTTTTTTTTTTTTTTTTTTCCCCTTTCCCTAAGGGTTAAACCAAAGGAGTGTCAGCGTACTATAGTATTCTGCAGTATTCTGGACTGCTTTACAATCTTCATTCTGAATTGCTCTGGATGGACCTTTGAAAGCACCAGACATATTTCATATATGTAGGAATTTACCCTATTGTCCTTGGACATACTTTTCCTCCTTCCTATTGTTATGGCCAGGACAGGCTGGATTTCAGCACCAGTTGATATGACCTTTGGGTGTGTAATTTGCTGAGTGCTTTGGGATCACAAGGGATGAAGGGCTCCATTTAAATTCAAACTTTTTATTATTAGCTCCTGTGAATAGACTGCAGGCGACAGGTGTGAATTGGTGCTTGCTTAGCTAAGACTTCCTGCTGTGCTTGCCTTGGTCATCTCTGCCTGGCCTCCAAGCACTGTCACTGCTTCCAAAGCTCAGGCTTACCTCCACAAATACTTTCATGCTTCCTACAATGGCTATTTTTAAAGGCATTACTGAAATGGAATGATACCCTAAGGATTCCCCATAGTCCCTAGGGATCAGCAGATACAGAGAGGAAATCCTACTTCAGGGCTGTTCAGCCTGGGGTTTTCAGATTCCTGATGGCCCACTGACTACCTGGAAGGAGGGAAGGGGTCTATGCAATATAACTCAAGCCCATAGTCAGTAAGCAGGTATCTTCATCCATAGAAGAAAATGTTTAAAGGTCAAAAATTTAAAAAAAAAATAATAAAATCCAACCAACCAACAAACAAACAAAGAAAAAACCCCAAAGACAAAGCCAACTGAAAACTACTGTTTGAGTCAGGGATATAAGGAATAAAAAATGAATCCAAGGGGTCAGTCTCCCACTGTAAATTCAATCCTCCACCTTGTTCCAAATGCCCTGTGCAACCTTAAGCAACGTTCTTCTTTTTTCCCTGTTAATAACATTTTTCCTGTTCTTTGTCCACGGGGGTGAGAGTCAAGCTTTCACTCTGTATGTGGTATGGTGCCATTATTAATTGATTCATTAATAGGAGGTAATAAGACCTACTTATTAGTAGGTCTGGGAAAGTTCTGGTTCTAGTATTTATTTTTTTTCTTTTAAGTTGTTGGAAACCACTGTTGACATTGCATTTCTGCCTTCTGCCCTCAGCTGCTGGTAATTACAGCGTGATAGCATCAGTGCCAAATGACACAGACAGGCAGTCACTGGGAAACAATTCCAGGAACAGTGACTGCGGAGAACTGACCTGTGAGTAGTGGCAACTCCTTCCCAGGGGTTGCCCCATGGGAGTGAGGGATGAGAGAAAATAGAGTCTTGCAGGTTGAGCCAGTTGGGAGCCAAAACTCTTTGATGAAGGCAGGTATTTTCCTTGGGGCAACCCTGCTTGTTCTAGAAGAATGGGCAAAGTGCTTTTTCTATCTACCTAAAGGCATCACTCGATGGCAGAGCATGTCTTTGCTAGCAGCTACAAGACATTTTCCACTTATCTCAGCTTTTCTGAGGGATATACTCCTATCCTTGCTCAGGCTCTCTCCTGATTCACACATATACACCTGGGTTTCTCTGTTTTAGTCCTTGCTGGTTAATGCAGGTACATCAAAAAAAAAAAAAAAAAAAAAAGAAGATATTTCTGAGCAGAATTAAAGCTGATGCAAATAGTTATGGATCGGGTTTATATATTAGTGTTTGCTGAGAATTAACATAGCCTCCAGAATAAGGATGGGTGAACATGATTAATCAAGAAGACAAGTATCAGACAGCTCGTTCAGATGGCATCAGACAAACATCAGCAGACAAATACTTTTTTTTTTTTTTTTTTTTTTTTTTGTGGCTCTACACAGATGGGAACAACATGGGATTGGTCAAATAAGTGTCCTATTGTTAGTACAAACGAGAATGGGATAATTCTTCTAATCAGATAATAATTCATTCTCCCACCACCACTTTCAGAACAAAACTTGACTGTTTTTCTAAAAGTTTTGCCAGGACTGCTTCACAATATTCCCAGCTTTGCCACAGCACTACCTTGGAGAACAGCATCCTGTGGATGATTCACATGTATAAAAACACTCCTTCAGACCAGACTAGGAGTCTGAAAAATGCTTAATTATGAATATGTCCATCCCTAGTTATAGCCAGGTTGCAATAAAAATGATCACATGATCAATGAGAGAGAAGGAATAATTAACTGTTTTAGAGCAAGTCACTGCCAGAGAGACAAATGGGGGACTTAAGAGCCAGAAAGCAAACTGAATAGCAGAAAGCACAGAAAATAATTTTTGCATGTTTTTGTTGTTGTAGTTGTTGAATGGTTTGGGTTGGAAGGGACCTCAAAGCCCATCTAGTTCCAACCCCCTGCCATGGGCAGGGACACCCTCCACTAGCCCAGGTTGCCCAAAGCCCCATCCAACCTGGCCTTGAACACTGCCAGGGAGCCAGGGGCAGCCACAGCTTCTCTGGGCAACCTCTGCCAGGGCCTCACCACGCTCATCATAAAAAAATTCTTCCTAATATCTAATCTAAATCTACCCTCCTTCAGCTTGAGGCTATTCTCCCTTGTCCTGTCACTCCCTGCCCTTGGCACCAGCCCCTCTCCAGCTTTCCTGGAGCCCCTGCAGGGACTGGAAGGGGCTCCAAGGTCTCCCCGCAGCCTTCTCTTCTCCAGGCTGAACCAGCCCAACTCTCTCAGCCTGAGGTCTCCAGAGCAGAGGTGCTCCAGCCCTCGCAGCATCTCCGTGGCCTCCTCTGGACTCGCCCCAACAGCTCCGTGTCCTGCTTGTCCTGGGGCCCCCCGAGCTGGACGCAGCACTGCAGGGGGGTCTCCCCAGAGCGGAGCAGAGGGGCAGAATCCCCTCCCTCGACCTGCTGCTCACGCTGCTGGACACGCAGCCCAGGACACGGGTGGCTTTCTGGGCTTCCAGCGCACGTTGCCAGCTCATGTGGAGCTTTTGATGAATCAGCACCTCCAAGTTCTTCTCCTCAGGGCTGCTTTCAATCATCAGTTTGGTCAGAAGAGTAAGGACCAAAAGTATACGAAAGAACTGGGGTAATTACAAGGAAAAGAGCTACTTGACCTCAGAAGTACATCAGTAAAGAGTCACATTTATTACTGTTATAAAATCCTGACAATGATGACACAAAGAAGAACCAGAGTACAAGTCCTTGAAGACAGAATGTGTTAACTTTTAATAAGATGCATGAAATGAAAAGTTTAACTGGTGATACTACAATTTCACCAAATACACAACTGTTCTGCAGCAACACTCAAAGACCATTGAAATCAATGGAAAGACTCCCACCATTTTCAGATGATTGTGGAACAAACAGCTGTGCTTCTTGAAATAATAGACACAAAGACAATTAGCCAGGACCTTAAATGTAGGTCCTTTAGTGCTGAGGTCCTGCTTTAAAGCTGACAAATAGCCATCTTTTTAATGGTTAACTGAATTTCAGATTAATAGCTACTGTCATTTACCTCTTGATTTGAAAGATTATTAGCTACCAGTGCTACTAGCTCTCATTCTCTCTGAAGAAATTGTGAGAAAAGAGCATAGAAACTGAAATGAGGTAGCTAGAGAGGTAAAACTTCAGGGGCTGGCTCACAGATGCAGCAGGCAAAGGACGTCTTATGCCTGCAAAAAATATCCAGACGTGATCTCTGTCTCAACGAGAGAAAATGTGCTGACTGTAGTCATCATGCAAAGGAAAAATAAACTACTCTGTATGTCTCTATAAATATTAAAAAAAAAAAAAAAAAGTAGGCAAGGATGCAACCAAATGTTCCAGCTTTCAAAGATGTGCATGATAGGCTGAAATTTATAGATGTGATTCTTTTCTTAAGACCAAGTTTTATTCTGGATTCTTAACTGGAGTTTGGTTTTGAGATGTGTTTGTGGTTGCTTCTCTGAAATTGTGAAAGCACGATGAGTAATAGCAGAAGGTCGTCACAGGTTGCGTTCTTCAGAGGCTCCAGCCTAAAAGCATGTTGGTTAAACAGACGGGTAATAGAAGCACTTGTGGGAAGAGATGTATTTTTTTTCTGATATGACTGGGTTTTTTATTCCTTTGGAAGGCTTCAGAATTTTAACTTGGGTGATATTTCCAGGTATGGTGGAGAAATGGAAAATTATCTCTCCCTTTTATTGGATCATTCTCTTTTGCTATGAAACAATTCTGAAGTGATGGGATAAATCACCTGTTCTGAAATTACTAGATGAGGTAACAAAGCAAAGGTTAGATTTCACAGTGATGTAGATATGGCTCTGTCTTACCCAGATGCATCTTGAAGTGCTTTTTTTTTAGATATATAATCTGTGACAGAAAAAGAGATCTGATGATGAGTTCTGAAGGTTTCAACTGAGTTAATTTGGGCTGGTGGGACTGCTGGCAAGGAGCAAAAGCAAGAATAGTTCACAGATACAAACTGAAATTTATGCTGAGAGTCCATGACTCATTTGGTACAACCATGCATCTTGTCTTCCAGATGTGTCACATTGTATAAACACAATTTTAGAAGTGCTGAAGACAAGCTTTCCTTGGAGATACGGCTTTGTATGCCTCCACTGAAATGGCCAGGCATCTCAGACCTTGGCTTAGCAATTCATCTGCAGATGTCTCCTTGTTCCTTTGACTCCAAAAGAACTGAAACAAATATTCACAGACTTTTCCTAGACCTAAGAATGTCCCAAATGATAAACTAAAGCATTCCGCTGGGAGAAGTAGCTTTACCAGGAAACAGGTAATCCATCCAGGTCTATATTTAATTTTTTAAATGTTGAATATTGTCACCAAGCAGACAGTATTTCGTCTCGGTTTAACTACAGCTCTCCCTACAGCATTGCTCAGGGTAATGAAGCACACAGTTATAAGGACTACACAAAAGCATCATATGAGGGTAATTCAGAGAGAAGTGAAATGCTAGTTCAGTTGAAAACACCACAGCCTCTGGAGAATTTGAGTGTAGACCTGGAGAATTTAAGTGTAGACCTAGCCCCAAACCTGATTTGTTTGAGATCTTGGGAGGTGCAGTGGCTGCAAATGACATGAAGAAAATCACTGCTCATTTATTCAGTGGAGTCCTGAGAGACCCAGTTTTACTGCAGGGCAGGGAAGGAGCCACAGTGAATCCCAAGTGAGAAGGGAAGAGGCTGATTTCAGTATATTCACAATTCTTTCTCCTTCACAATCTGCCAGACTTCAGGGACAGGGGCTTGATCCTGCCAGACGGTCACCCGGGTACTGGCTCTGAAGTGCTGACTCTGAAGCTCGTGTTCATTTTGGTGAGTGTTGACTTCATGGGATCTCTATGAGAGATGTCACTTCAGGGAAATGACAGAAGTTTTACGTGAAGTCTCAGTTTTTTCCTCTGTGTGTTTCCACTTTACAAGGCTATGTTATCTGATGGGAAAAAGCAGAAATATCAAAGGGATTTTATTTATCTCTCACAGTCACTGGTTACTCAGGTGGTTTTGGCATCTGAATTCAGCAGAATTTACTTCTTACTCTTTGCAGTGCTATTTTAGAAAAGAAGATGCCAAATTTTTTTCTCCACTCAAATTTTGAAAATTGTCCTGATATCAGATTCACCCTTGTTCTTAAACTTAACTTAGAAAGCAGCCTAAAGTGCAAGTTTAACAGCAGCGACTACATTCTGGGCTTTGCCAACCTTCCTGGCAGCTGAATGGGCTGTTTTTGTAATCTGGCTTTTTTTATTAGCTACAGCTGAAGTTATACAATGTCTTCATGCATCAGTCCTTCTGACTGAGGGTCACTGTGAATGGCATTCATCTCATCTAACAGTAGTCATCCAAAAAATAGACATGTAAATATGAGTTAATCACCAAAGATTTGTGCTCTAGCCAGTGGAAAAAATAGGCACTTCCAGACAGCAATTGCTTTGACCGATTTTAGTTACTTATTTTGGTATGAGGTGAAATGGACCCTTTAGTTGAAGATGTCTGGACATCAATCGCCTTTAAGAAGAGCAGTAATGATAATGTTGATACTTGGGAGCTCTAGAAAAAACATTTTCTCATGCACAGAAAACTTCACGTTTGCTCTGTAGTCAGTCTGTGCACAGCAAGAAGTGGAAATAACCTGGAGGTATTGAGAGAGAGTTATTTGGATGTACAGTACATCCATCTTGTAATCTATCGGTGTATACTGCACGTGCATGACATGAACACTGTTCATTAACCTGGAGAGGGGATTTTGTGAGGACATTCCTTGTAAGCAAATTTAGGAAAACTGGTGAAGTTTTCGGAAGTGCTCAGACCTGCCCAAACGTAATTCCTGCTGAAAGGATTTCTTGTTAGATTGGTGGGGACAGGCAAAACCTAACACGAATGCCTGGATTTAGTTGTGCACACATCGGTGTCTGGTGCTGCATTTTACCTGGATGCTAGATGCCATTTCAGATGGATGAATATCACAAATGCAGATTTTATTCAACAGGTTGTCTAAAATGAGATAAAAATGACCCACTGATACTTAGATGGAGGACTTTGAGTACAGATGTCAAAATTTACATGTCTATTGTGTAGATGTCGATAGATGAGCTAGAGTACTGATACTTTTGTCTAATTTTTTTTTTTTTTTCCATTTGATGTGGTGTAAAGCATCTTGGTTGGCGCCCATATACATCTTTAGAAAGACATAGTCTCCTTTAGTCTCATATCTGCCAGCCCAATGCAGATGTTGTGGATATCTTAGGTCATCTCAGTTGGCAGTAGATGCCTCCGGTTAAATCAGTGAATCACATTCCTACATTTGGCCAGTCGAACAGCTCTTTGGATCGTACTGGCTTTACTGACTGATCTCCACTGATTTATGATGAGAGCTTAGATACCTTCTGACATGTAGATACCTCCATTTACGTAGCTGTGAGCTGAGAGCTGAATCTTACCATTAATACATTAGAAAAAAACCCCACATTCTGTTGCATGCTCACTAATCATCTACTTATGGTTTAGTCCTGACTATATTTCAAACAGCACACTGTGTAGGAGGACACGTGTTCCCAACTGAAGCTCAAAATATAACTACAAGTCATGACATCACATGTAGGAAACAGCTAACAGATGTCATAAATGTAACCAAACAATCTACGATACTAACATTAGACTTCCCAGAAAACTTTAAGGATTCATATATTTTAGTCAAGACTGGCCTTGGATCTGACCCTTATGCATAACAAAAGTTGGGAGAAAAATCATCTACTCCACTCCAAATATGAGTTCAGTAAGTTGTTTGCTTAAATAGATTTTTTCAAGAAAAGTGTACTGTCTTGAGATGCGAACATCAGGAAACCAAGGCTTCATCTCTTCTCTTGGAAGATTATTATTGTAGCTAATGACACTAATGAAAACAAAGAAGAAAAACAAAAAAACAAAAACCTAACCCCAAACAAGAAAACCTCGTAGAATCACAGAATAATTTAGGTTGAAGTGACCTCTGGAAGTCATGTAGTTCAATCACCTGATGAAAGCAGGTCCAGATAAACTAAGCTGAAGGTGTTTTTTTGTTTTATTTTGTGTTTTTTGTTATTGGTTTGGGTTTTTTTAATTATTTTTTATTTAAATTGCATGGCTGCAACATTGTTCTTTTTTTTTTTTTTGGGGGGGGGGGGGGTGGATCTTGGAACTAAAGAGATTTTTAGCACTCAGTATTTTCTTTCCATGAAAGCCACCCTGTATTTTTATGAAATCTTGGTGACAGGAAAGATACCTATATAAGGCTGTTGAATAATTAGTAGAGCTACAAAGCCTGAAAATACAAGTGGAAATAATATATTTTGGCCAGTGTTATGAGCTGAAATATTATTTTAATTTGGAACAAATAAAATATTGCATCATAAATGCCTTAGTCATGCATATAAGTCTTTAATCTTCGAGAACTGAAGAAAAAAAATGTTATTTGAAATAAAGTAATAATAAAACACTTTATTAATAGGGAATTTTATTTGTATATAAAATATCATTAACATTTAATACTGTTCATATGAGGAAAATGTCAGCTGTATATGGTGGATTATGCATGTGTGTACCTCAGAGGCTTGGTCTCAAATTTTGGTTTATAGAAGTGGCATTTACATGTAACTTTTAAAGCATTCTTTGGTAAAATTGTTGAAGTTATGACACAAGTACAGCATCTGGAGTCCCATAGGAGATCACTCTCCACCTAGTAAGACAGAAATTATGGTTTAAGATCAGAGGTTTGAATAGAAGGCAAACCTGCAGATGCTGATCCAAGGAATGAACATTTTGGAGGCTTGGATCAGTTTGCTAAGCATAGATGTTTAATGACATTTCAGGCTTCCTAGGCTATTCAAGGCGTACACACAGGGCTGGAGACAATACACAGGATATGTAGGAGAACCATGCTCTTCCGAACAAGTGGAGACCAGCAAGGCCATCCTGTGACTTCTCAAATATCACAAGACACCTATGTTTAGGAAACCAAGCTGAGTCCTTTGTGATTTGCTCATGGTGAGACAGGAAATTGATGTCAAAATAAAGCTTGGACTCTGATTTCCTGAGCCTGCACCTGTTCATCCTATTCATAAAAGCATAATTTTCTTTTAAAGAACAAATAAATTTTGAAGGGTATGATTACATTGAAACAAAAAGAGACAACGTAAAGTCCTTTACTTGCGAAATGAAAAATAGAAAAGGAATAGAAATGGATTTGTCAGTCCCTAAGATACATAGGGCAGTCTTTAAGGATCAATATTTTAAAATGCAGGTAGGTCACCCTCATGTACCTCACCAACTTTAGACATTTTTCTGAAAACTCAGCTACAAGTGCCTGTACAATCCATGTCTAACGCAAGATGAGGGTCAATTTGAGGCACAAACTTCCTATAAGAATCATAGGAGTGTGCAGGGCAAAGACGAGGAACATGCTGGTCTGGTCTTCAGACCACTCCTGGACCCCCAGATGCACTGAGCCTAGACCTGTAATGACTACAGATGCAGCTTAGACACCTGCAACACAAGTAGATATCTAGATTTAAATATTTAGAGGCATCTTCAGTCTCGAACTGATTTTTTCTCTTGCAGTCAGATTTCCCTTTATTGTTGTTTTCTACTCATACTGTAAAGTTTGAAATCAAATGAAGTTGAGGAAAAATTATTGATAACTGCTGTGTGCTTTAGATAATATCCTTTTTCCTCTCTCAAGATATTGTACTGTTAGTATGGAAATCCAGGGACAGAGTCCTCTTGAACTTCACAGGCAATAGGAGTTGGGCTGTCTGGCTCCAATGCAATGAAGCTTGTAAACCAATCTAATTTTTTTATTATTATTATTTCTTTTTCAGTAAAAAATAAGAAGCTCTCTGGAGTATTCATAGACATCAATTCATCCCCAGTATGAGAAATATACTTAGAATGAACTCTAATTTTTTTCACCTCTATTTCAATACAATAGTTCTACACATCTAGTCCTTTTATTTTTAGATAATCTAAAATAAGATTCATGTATCCAGAAATAGATAACAAACAGAAGAAGGGACAATTGTTGCAGACAACTTCAACACCATTCTTTTTTTTTCCTTGCAAAACAAAATGGTGTACATCAGAAATTAAACTTCAGCTGGGATATAAGCATCAGGAAGATGATTGATTCTACATTAGAGTTTTTATATGAGAGAAGAAAGAAGAAAACTCATGAAAATACATTGGTGAAACACACATGAAATAGGGTTTATTTTGTGCTTCCATAATGCACAGGTTCATATTTGGTGATTGAAGTCCTGCCAAATAGTGATAGAAGCTAGTAATTTTGTAGTTGTCATGGCTGAAAATCACCCCAAGATTTCACTCCTCTAGAAGTGGAGCTGGTTTTGGGTAAAAGCCAAGTTCAAAGAGTTTAGACTATTTTTTTCTTGCCTTGGAAAAAGTTTGATTATTTTTTAAACACTTCAGTTTCCATTGATTGAAATCTAGACTTTTGAATTGAAATAAATTGTTAAAATATATTATCAAAATTAGAGGTAATTATTGTCAAAGTGGACACAATTAAAAAAAAAAAACAAACCACAAACCAGATTGTTGGGGGGAAAAAAAGTGTTTGGTCTACCTAACTGAATTTTCTCCCCTACATTTTTGTTTTTGAAATATGTTATTACTATAGATTTTTTGGATCAATGAAGGATGGAAAAAGCAATCCCAAATTTGTAGACTTTGAAGAGGTGGTTAAAGCATTTCCACTCAAACCTAATTACTCTGCTTAAGCCGTGAAAACTACAGAAGGTCTGAGTCTGAGAAAATAGCTTCTTTATGAAAATTTGCTGCTTCTATAAATCTCTCATATTAGTTCTTTATAATCTATAAGCATTTTGGATGGGATAAGCTGATGGGTGGCAACTCATTAAACTGTGGCACCCCATCCCTTCACACCTAAGAAGGTGACAGCAGTGGGCTTTAGGGATAATGCTACATGTGATACCCACAAAGTGGCCTTTTAAAAAGTGAATGAAGCAATGGTCACCAGGAAAGGACAAGGAAGGATTTCACTTCAGTATGAAATGGATGATCCTCTGTATTGGAAGGCAAAACTGTGGGCTGCATGAAGAGATGAGCTTACAGGTTGTGGATTTTGATGAGGCTCTGGATTTCAATGTGTTGGAGTTATACAACAGGCTTTAAATAACAATAACGTAGGAGTTAGATCCCAGCTCTTGTTGCTTGGGTAGGAGGAATAATATAGTACTTAGAGCTATAGAGCTTTCCTGGTTTCTTTTTTGTTGGGGTGGAAGTCAGAGACAGGCAGTTTACCGTAGGTAATTTAGATTAGGTCATACTGCTTTTGGCTGGGAGTTTAGACTTATGGACATGAGACAGAGTATTCCACCCACCTTTGGGGTTAGAAACCTGTCTCTTGCCTGTTTTATTTATCAATATCAATGTAATCTCTGAATCTGAGCTTCAGATGGGCTATGGGTAGGCAGTGCTGGGAGGAAAGCTCATAGCTAAGAGGACTCAGTGCTGGATTCACCTTGTGGTAGGCTCAGAGCTATGCCATTTTCCCATACGAGACCTGGAGTTTTAGCACAAATCATAGAGGTTGATACTTTTTCACCTTTGTAGGTTTTTCATATCTGCTGAGAAATTTGGTCTACTAAGCTTCTGGGGTAATCATTTGAAATGCTTGAAACCTACTCAGCAGCAGCTGTAACCTTTTTCCAAGGAAATTCAAGTCCAGTCTCCCTATTGATTCCAGTCTCTCACAGCTGTAATGCTTTATTTTTTCTTTATCCCTAGCAGAGAAGCAAATTGGATACCTTTTTGTTTACTTCTTCCTCTATGAACTTGCCTCCTCAGGCTAGATTATGCCTGAGGGAGAGAGGATGAGGACAGAAGGTACCACTCCATGAGGAGTCCCAGCAGATGTAGCAATTCAGAAACATCTTCCTGAGATTCAGTTCCCTCCTTGCTTCCTCTTATTTTGGAGAGTATGGGGATTTTTTAGTAATTTGACACTTGTCTATGCTAGCTTACCCTGCATTCTAGTTTTTCTGTGTTGACCAGTGAACTGCCGGGTAACTCCAAGGCTAAGGTCTGTCCATGTTGTATGCACAGAATGGAAATTACAGGTATTTCTGCTGCCTGAAAACCTGGATTTCAGGAAGCAAGGACAAGAACCTTGGGGGGCGGGGGGGGGGGGGGGGGGGGGGGGGAGGGGAATATATTTTTCAGCACTAACTATACATTCATCTCTGTCTTATGAAAGGTCTCTTCATCTTGAGTAGGACTGTTCACACCATGAGCCCCTGCTTTTCTTTGTTTCCTCCACAGAGACATAGCTTCCAAGTCACAGTCTGGTTTGGTTATATCACCTGAAATATGAATGTGAACTGTTTTTTCTTTCCATTGTTAGGACCATCCTTGCAGTAACCTGCCTGGGCACACAGAAATTTTAAATCGGTATCTAAATTCAGTGGAAATGGATAGGGTAGAAGTTCCTGAAGGACTGATTTCAAAACTAGCTTATGAATAACAGGTAGACCATGAAGCCAAGGAACTCTTCATCAGCACAGCGACATCAAGCTATAAGATATTTTTTATTTCCACAAGAATTTTACAATATTAATAACATTACAATGCTTCAGAAAAATTGGGTGATAGGGCACTAAAGCACATTAATTGCTCCCCAGTTAATGTAAAGTCCCATATTCTGTTCCATGTCCACAAACCTCTGCAGATATCTTCCTCACGGAAATCTGCTATGTCTGCTTTGTCTCTGGGCTGACCCAGACAGACTGACAGAACCAGACTAGAAATAGGCATAAATTTCCATGGTATTTCCATCTCAGTGGACCTGTAAAGATTAATGTTGCCTGAGGATTCAGTTTAAAACATCCATTTAAACTCCTGTCTTTTAAACTTGGAATTAGCAAGTGTGAAAATGAATCAGAAATTCACACACCCCCCAAAACTGCATTTGGCTTTGTCTGAAATACTTATTGCCAGTTACGTGTTGGTTTGCTCCCTCCATCCCCATGTTTGCAAATGAAACTCAATACCTGTCACGGCAAGATATTTCGGGCTTGTTGTGTTTTTCCATGTCAAGTTCCTTTCAGCCAAGCAAATAATAATACCAGTGTCACGCATCATGAATTCACACTTCACAGGCCAATAGGTGAGGACTAAGCACTGTAGTGTCAAAGCAAAGGAGAGGGGATACAACTGTAGTTCAAGATCCTTTCAAGACGCTGTTTTTTTCTCAGCTGTAGCTGAACTTTTTCATACTGCTTTAACAGAATTTGTGTCATTTTCTGGCAGGGCAGCAATGTTAAAAAAATCTCAAACCCCCCAAAAGACCAAAAAAACCACCAACAAAAGAATCTCACAACTTGAAAATGGGCAAAAATGTTTGTTTTACCTCTGTTGACCACCCAGTGTAAATCTAACAAATCAAGTGATTAAATAATTCTTAAAATATTTCCCTAAAATAGATTTGCGTGTACACATTGAAAGCTAGGGACCATGTTAATCATAGTAATCTACAACACTTCATGCTTGTGTAGTGTGAGGATGCCAAAATGCTTTTCAAGCATTAATTGAGTTTCACATTACGCTGTGTGAGCATGAGGATTATCCTTGCTGTATAGCTGGAGGGAGACGGCTGAATGATTTGTTCAAGGCAACCTCACCCAGAAGTCAATGCCAAGACAGGGAGCTGAATCGAGATAAGCCAAGCGCAGGAATCCGGAGGCCTTTCTCTGAAGGCAAGAAGTCTCCTGGGAATTTGTCAGCATGTGAGCCTAGTTTCAGAGGTCACTTGTGTCAGGAATATTTCTTTTGACACCAGCGTAGTTGCTACGTGGTGATACCTTTATGTAGGATCCAGATATACTTATGTAGCTATACTTTGAAGGCAGCTGCATACTGTAGAATTATAGATTCATAAATACATAGATTCACAGAATCATAGAATGGTTCGGGTTGGAAGGGACCTTAAAGATCATCTAGTTCCAACCCCCCCTGACATGGGCAGGGACACCCTCCACTAGACCACGTTGCCCAAAGCCCCATCCAGCCTGGCCTTGAACACTGCCAGGGAGCCAGGGGCAGCCACAGCTTCTCTGGGCAACCTCTGCCAGGGCCTCACCACGCTCATCATAAAAAAATTCTTCCTAATATCTAATCTAAATCTCCCCTCCTTCAGCTTGAGGCTATTCCCCCTTGTCCTGTCACTCCCTGCCCTTGTAACCAGTCCCTGTCCAGCTCTTCTGGAGCCCCTTTAGGTACTGGAAGGTGCTCTAAGATCTCCCTGGAGTCTTCTCTTCTCCAGGCTGAACAAGCCCAGCTCTCTCAGCCTGTCTTCACAGGAGAGGTTCTCCAGCCCTTGGATCATCTTTGTGGCCTCCTCTGGACTTGCTCCAACAGGGCCATGTCCATCTTATGTTGGAAGCCCCAGAGTTGGACGCAGTACTCTAGGTGGGGTCTCACCAGTGTGGAGTAGAGGAGCAGAATCCCCTCCCTCGTCCTGCTGCTTACGCTGCTTTTGATGCAGCCCAGGACACAGGTGGCTTTCTGGGCTTCAAGCACACATTGCCAGTCATGTTGAGCTTCTCATCCACCAACACCCCCAAGTCTTCTCCTTAGGGCTGCTCTCAATCCATTCCTCGCCCAGCCCATAGTCGTGTTTGGGATTGCCCCGACCCACGCGCAGGACCTTGCACTTGGCCTTGTTGAACTCCTTGAGGTTCACATGGGCCCACCTCTCAAGCCTGTCAAGGTCCCTCTGGATGGCCAATCAACAGCCAAGGAAAGAAGATCTATTGTCATGGGACACACTAAAACGAGTCACTTGAAGAGTGGTAGTGCAAGCTGCCATTACTAATCTATATGCTTCCAGCTTGCTTTCCAGCAATGTGATAAAAGGTAACTCCTACATATTGAGCAATGAAGTTGTGTATCAGGAAGTCATGAGGCAGAGGAATGGTGCTTGCAGATAGTTTAAATTTTGCAGAAATTTTACAGAAAACTTCAACTTTGTGTCTGAGAGGTGGCAATGATATTCACATATATAAAACAAAAGATTCCCAGAGAATTTGTGAATATTAAAGAAGAATTGTATGTATAGCTAAAGGAACATGTGTTTTTGTTAAGGAGATCTTCAGCTGATTTTTTTTTTTTTCTGTACTCCCTTATGCAATCAGAGCAGCTGTGTTTTGTTGTTGTATCTGTGCACAGTTGCCTGAGGTTGGGGGGGACTAAGCTCAACATGTACCCTCTACCCCAATAGCCTAGACCCATAGCCAGACACGATGGCAACCATCTTTCTTGGTCTTTTTTCTGACACAATCACATCTTTTTCTTCCCTCTGATCTCACTCCTCAGCATGTCACCATTTGCTTATCCCACACACAAACCTTTTGACAGTGGGAGGACAGATTTATATTTTTTTTCTTTTCTTTTTCTTCACCAAGGCCAGCTCCAGGAACATGTCTGCTAATAGCTGGCATTCGCCTCTCTCCGCCCTTCCTGGACTCCCAACCCTGACCATGATGCCAGGCAGCAAAGGTTTCTGCGGGCAACTTGTATAACTCTGTACACGTGCAATCTGTTTTTCAGGAAGTCCCTTCCCCTTCTGCCAGCACTGAGTCATCGTCAGTGAGCAATCATGTAGCCATGCCAGGAAGAAATACCCGAGCTGTGGAGGGGAAGAGGCTTTTAGTTCCATGAACCCCGTGACTGACTCTGGGAAAATCTTCAGGGGAGCAAAATGTATCAGGAGGACTCATCAATACCCACTGACGTTGTGAACACTGCCAGCCAGGGAGGTTTAGTTGGTTTGATGTATTTCCATGCCTAGTTATCACACAAGGATCCATAGCCTATTGATGAGCCTGACCTGTCTTTGGACAGCAAATCTTTCCTCATCTTCCCCAAGTCCTTGTCATACAGATTTATCTGATCCATCAGATTAAAAAAAGCATGTCCACCTGTTTGCTGTCAGCGACTAGTCCTGCAAATAATTACTTGAATTAATTGGTTACTGTCGAATTGCCAATGCTTGCTCCAAAGGACTGTGAAATCCTTCTGACAACCAGACTTCTGCTGCTCTCCTTGGAAGAAGATGTGAGGAGAAAGTGAGACTAAGAGAGGTTCAATTTCCCTTTGATAATTAAACTGGCAGATGCATTTATCTGCTTCCTATTTTCTATCAATGGTACCTCTCTGGCCACATTCCTCCTGCCATGAGGGCACCTCATTTGTCCTTACAGCATTTCTCTGCGTGGCAGTGTTAAGGGTTGGGGTTATTCAGCCTGGAGAAGGCTCTGTGGAGACCTTAGGCAAGGACTAGGACCAAAAGGCAATGGTTTTAAACTGAGAGAGAGTAGGTTTAGATTGGACATGAAGAAGAAACTTTCTTATAATGAGAGAGGTGAGACACTGGAACGGGTTGGCCAGAGAAGTTGTGGGTGCCCCATCACTGGAAGTGTTAAGGTCAAGTGTCAGTCAAAAGGACAGGGCTTTGACCAACCTGAACTAGTGAAAGATGTCCCTGTCCATGGCAGGAGAGTTGGACTAGATGATCTTTATCTTCCAATCCAAACTATTCTATGATTCTATGAAATAGGTCTTTATACCAGCCAAGTAAATGGCAGATGACTGTGTAGCAGGAAAGCAGAAGAGAGTGAGAAGAGCTTTCCTGAAGGAGAGGGGAAGAGGTTAGTTTCTGTGTCAGCTGATGGCATAGTTTGATACATGGTTTAAAGCATATTTCATGAGAAGAGTGTGGATGGCCAGAAAGGGGAAATCTGCCTTTTCCTGGCTGCCCTCTGTGTCAGGCAGAGCCCTATGGGAGGAGGAAGAAATTATTTCTTTCCTGAAAATACCTGAGCTGGCTCAGTTGGGAAAAGCTTCTGGAGAACAGGGAGCAAACAGAGAGGGAAAGAGGCACCTGGCTAGGAGCCCAGGGCATGAGGATAGGCTGGGACATTTCCTAAGGGGAGCTGGAGGCTTGCCTCTGGCAGGGAGTAAAGCCACAATGAAGCCTCAGAAGTGACGGAAAAAAGGGACTTTCTTTGGGATTCAGAGGCGATGGAGTTCATGCAGGAAGTGACAGAAGGTGGTGGAAAAGCAAGACAGAGGAAAAAAGACCTCCTACAAATCTCTGAAAAGCACAGTGGGGAGGACTCGTTTGCAAATCTTTTCATTTGATGTCTCACAACGATCTGAATTTCACTGTTTAATGAGTTACATTGATGCCATGCATTAGAAACCTTGCTGTTGAGACTTGATCTCTTGTCTTTTGACATGGTCTATTCAAAAAAGGCACAGTCTGATCTCTCTCCAGGCTCTGACTAACATGGGGGTCCACCACACCACTTGTAACCCAAGGCACTTTTCAGGAACTGAGAAATCTGCCCTCTGCCTCCCCCCACCTCCTTTTCCTCTGGTTTTGCAGAAGGACTTAAAAGTAATTTTTCTACAGTCTGTGGGAAGGGGATGATACAAAACCTTTCAGCCTTCAAGGACATCACCCTAAAGCTGCACTATTGGAGAAAATTCAGGGAGAGAAAAAGGAATTGGACAAAGTCCAACGTCATGTTCACAGTTGCTGCTTTCTAATTTTTTAAATTTTCCTTTTTTTGAGAAATGAGAGAGCTAAAGTCAGTCCATAGTCATCTCTTGAGTCCCAGTCCAAAATTTGCACCTCACACACCAAAGGTATCTGGGCAGCTCTGTCTGGCCAGCAGCTAAATGCCTGGAGAGGTGCACGTGTTCTTCCAGAAAGGATAAGGATAGTGGGGGAGGACTATCCACTTCTCCATGAGTTCCTCAATGCCTTTGAAGGTTGAACTGAATGGGTCCTGGGAACCCAGTCTAGAGATGGATGTAATTATTGCATACCAATTAGATGGCAATCTCAACTATCAGCATTGGGGCAGAGACTCTTTTTGTGGATCTATCCATAAATGGACTGGAGCACCTCTCCTATGAGGACAGGTTGAGAGAGTTGGGATTGTTCAGCCTGGAGAAAAGGTGGCTCCGGGGAGATCTAATTGCATCTTACCAGTACCTAAAGGTGCCTACAGAAAAGATGGTGAGGGACTGTTTATCAGGGAGTGTAGTGACAGGACAAGGGGGAATGGGTTTAAGCTGAAGGAGGGTTGATTTAGATTAGATGTTAGAAAGAAATTCTTTACTGTTAGAGTGGTGAGGCACTGGAACAGGTTGCCCAGAGAAGCTGTGGCTGCCCCTGGCTCCCTGGCAGTGTTCAAGGCCAGGTTGGATGGGGCTTTGGGCAACCTGGTCTAGTGGAGGGTGTCCCTGCCCATGGCAGGGGGTTGGAACTAGATGGGCTTTGAGGTGCTTTCCAACCCAAACCATTCTATGATTCTATGATTCTATGATTCTATGATTCTATCCCTAAGAACATTGAACCCACAGCTTTCCCAAAGGTCCCACCAGAACCTTTGTCTACTGATTCATCTTTGTTCAACTTCCAGTTGTTTCCAGTTGTGTTTTTGCACTACCAAAAGAGCTCTCAGACACTCTTAGTCTCTTCAGCAGAGGACCTGAAGAAAGCCAGGTCCCAGCTTTTTCTGTAGCTGGAGCTAACACTCACACTGCATGCTAAACTACATGCATGTCCAAGAGCCCTCTGAAACCATACACAACCAGAAGAAAACTGGTTGCTTACCAAGTGCAACCTTTCCTGATTACACCAGAAACATCATTCCTGGTAGATGTTCACAGCTTTTCTCCCCTCTGGACTGGTCAGACCTCCTCCTTTCCTGAGGTGACAACCCAAAGAGCATTGGTGTTTGGCTAAAGCGGTGGGAATCCTCTGTGTGGTCTCTGTAGAGTCCCTTCCCCACGTAGAGATGTTCAGTTGCACTTCAGGCCTAGGTCGGCCACACAAATCGGGGCAGGTCTCTCTTCTCCTCAGCCACTAAACGAATCCATAAAATGGCCTGTTGCCTCTGGTTTTCTGAGCGCTCTGAGTCAGGAAAAGGACCACCAACAATTTGCAGCAAATGATGTGGAGTTTACGTTTGAGAAAAGGACTATTTTGCAGCAGCATGTAAGCTCTTAATGTCCTTGGGAAAAACCAACATAAAGCATTTTTATTGCAATAATAAAACTTGAAACTTGCATGTGTGGAAGGAGGAAGCAGAAAAAGGAGTCTGTGGCAAGTGCTCCTATGATACTGCTACACAGACTATGGAGGAGAGAAATATCAGAGGTGAGAGACATACGTCCCAAAAGTGGCTGCTTGGGAATGGCCTTCTAGGAGTTCTTGGGAATCTAGGAGATTCATCGAAACCCACATCACTCTTTTCAAAGAAAATGCTGTCTTCTCAAAAATCTTTTTCTTCATCCTTAATCAGGGGATAAAAGCAAACATTTGGGAAAAAAAATCTTATGAGGCAAAAAGTTCAACAACATGTTTTGGAAAAATATTTTGTCATCTTGAAACATCTTGTTTGTTCTATCTGTTTAATCTTTTTATATTAATTTACATTGGTTCGTGTTGCCTCGAGTGTCGTACGCAAATGTCTCGCTACTACAAATGGATTTTGTAACCATCTAGTTTTTAGAAGAGTCAAATAATTTTGTTTTACATTTAGGGTAATTAAGGACAGCTGCTTCTTAGTACTAATGCAAACATCCTTTTTTTTTTTTATTTTGTTTCCCTACATAAATTACCTCTGTTCATCTTGTCCTGAAATAGTTTGACAATTCACTTTTTCTCCTTGCTAAGTTCCTTGGAAAACCTAAAAAGAGAACTGAATTCTGTTCTTCAACTTGACCTCAGGCTATGGGGATGGGAGCATTGTATAAGGAAGAGAGGCTGCTTATGGTACAGTATTAAGAAGTTTATTCATGCAGTAAAGTCACCATAACAAAAAGAAACGATACAAGGAAGCAGGATGGAAAAATATTAATCTTACATATGAGACTAAATGTGTTATGGGAGTTCTCCTGGCTTAGATGTAATGTCTATTAGTTCATCCAATGTTAGGTGCTAAAGCAGCTATACTCCCTCTCCTGGACTTGAACTAGTTCAGTGAGAAGTGTTTTGGGTCTCTATGCAAAGCCTTGAAAAGTGCCACGAAAATATACTGCGTATCGGGCATGTGATGGTGTGTGTACCATAAGGGAATATGCTTGGGAGCTCTCCATGGACCCGAAGGTTAGTGTGCAATGGGAGCAGAAGGAGGTGACTGAGTGTACCAGATTCACCAGATTACCTACATCCCTTTTCCAGCACTTTTTGGGGTTCAAACACCAGACCCACACACTTGCCAGCTCATGCAAAGGCAGGTCTTCTTCAGACTTGCCACCTTCTGTCATTCCTTTTTATGACCCATCACTCCACTTTTCAGACACATTTATCACAGCCAAGCTGGACTGCAATGCTTTGCTTGGGGTTGGGGTCCTTAACATGGGGGCAACCTGTAGATATTTATTTCTATCATATCTTAACAGAAACTTTGTCATAGCCTGACTGGGTGCAAGGTTTGTAAGAAAAGGCATGAGACTATATTTCTTTTTTTTCTTTTCTGTTTTTTTTTTTTTTTGTTTTGTTTTGTTCCCAGCAGTTTCTTTTTTTCCAGGATTGAACTTCATTAGCTGGCAAGAGCTCATATAGACATACACACTCATGTGATTTTTTCCCATCTTGACAGGGACTTTTGGGATGGCAGGACTCACGAGCTATTTCAGCTGAGGATTATGTAGCTTGCTCTTAAGGCCCCCTTGTTAAAAATAAGCCGCCTTCCATGTGGTTCTCCTACACAGGGAAACCAAATCCTTTCGTTGGTCAGCTGGAAATCTGCTCAGCCACCTGAGATTCATTGTGGATGAGAGTGTTTACAACGCTCGGTGTAAGTATCTCCACTCAAATGTCAGCCAGGGGCCCTGTTAAGTTGACAGGAGCTTTTCCCATTGACTCCAGCGTCCTCTGAATGAGCCTGAAGGTGGTGGATGTTTCAATACTTCATTGTGTGGAAGCCTGATTTTGTAGTTAAGGTGCTGGTGTGGATACAGGAGAACTATGCTGGGTCTCTAACCTGTACGATTAAGGCAGAGACAGGGCAAGGCAAACATCTGATTTTCATTATTTTGAGAGTTCACTGGCAATTCCAAAAAAATACTAGATAAAAAACCCCAATAAATTTATTAGCTATTTTGATGACTCAGAAAGTAAAAATATATGTTTTGCTTAATTCAGAGTGATTCATCATTTTTACATTGCAGAGTTTTATTCTGCTTTCTCAAGCAAGCAAAGCTTCTGTGGATACAGTGTCTGTGTGTCCTCCCACCTTAAAATTCAATCATCTCAGACAGTTTAAGAGAAGGCACAAAAGGTGCTGAGAACTATAGCAGATTGGCATTTTACCATTCAAAACTGTTTTATTAATGAAAAAAAACCAAAACAACCCCAACATATTTTGGGATGCTAAAGCACATTGAATGATTCTTTTCAATTCACTGAGTTTTGAAAGATTCAGATGTTCAGTGCCAGGGTTTCTCCTAAATGACACATTTCCATTTCTTGAAATGTAAAATGCTTTCTCCTGATGGCATTTCCAGTATTTTTAAAATGCTTATACATCATTTCATACAAGCCAGGATGATTTTCCTAGCAGTGGAAGTAAAGAAAGCAGCTTTCCTATGGCTTGATGTCTGCTTGATATGTGACTTTGGTGTCTCAGAAGATGTAAGCTTTGGCTGAAGCTTTTCCTGTGGTTATGATATTTTCAGTGGCTCTTTCCCATCTGTATTCTTTTTTGCTTAATGTTTGCAGCCATTTCTTACTGAGTATTCATGCTGTGTCTAAAACAATGAGCTCCCAACCTCTCTCATCTTAACATACAGAAGAGTAGTCACAGCTCATGATGTCCTTGCTTTTTCTCCCTCTATTTTTTTTTTTTTTTTTACCTTGTCTATAAAACAGGGTCTCTGCAAACCTAAACTTAGAAAGAAAAACACACACGCTCTGGCAAAATTGAACAAATGTAATTGTGATGGGAGGACCCCAGTGGCTCAGGCCATAAAACATTTCAGAGTTCAGGAGTTTAGTCCTACAAATGAACACACTTTAGTAAGTAATAAAAGTGAAACAAAACTAACAAACAGGCAAAACTGCCACTTTAGCATCTGTGGTGGCAACGGATCTCTTGAATCAGCTTCCCGTTGCTTATATCTGAACCTTTCTCCGTTCAAGGCACAATAATCTGTCTGTAACTCCTCCTGGGCTTGGGTGGACCCAGGAATCTTCTCTGGACCCTCCAGGTCTCGTTCTGCATCTCCATCCCCTGGTGCAATTCAAGGAATGAGAACCCAGGGATGTAATTGCACCAGATCCAGCCTACATCAACACAGAGGCAATGCACTTTGTAATTCCTACACGAAAGACTGTACATGAAATTAAGTGTCTCTAAAGCATTATGTTTTCTCAAATACAATCTGTGGGGAAGGGTTGGACTTACCAAACCAGCACAGTACAGCTGGAGCAATTATCTCATTTTAATTCAGTAAAGCAGTGTTTATGGAGTTCACGCAGACTCAAAGACATCCTCTGCTTTAAAAAAAAAAAATCAAAAAAATCAAAAAACCCCCAAAAATTTCAGGAAAATTCCCATTAAAATGTGTGTTTAGAATGTAAGATTTGCATTTAACGTAAGCTTAAGTTACACTGCACTAGTGTTTCTAAAGTTTACACGAAGAAAAATTTAAATTCCAATGAAGTATATGTTTTTCTTCAACTCAGCCCCTCTCTAAAAAGTGTGATTTTTTTACTCAATATTTTAATGAGAGTTCAAAATAAACCATTTTTTAAATAATGCAAAATGAAAATTATTTCAATTTTTCCCAAAGAAAAAAGTTTATTTTCCTCTTCAGAAAACAATTTTTCTTGAGAAAAAGTATTTGATTTAATTGAAATTTGTTTTTTTCTATCCATACAACAAATAAATTATCCCAGCTGCGATTAGATGGGCTGTTTTGTGGCTTGTGCTAAAATCTCAGTTTCCACACATAACATTTTAAAGTAACTATTCTTGTAAGATAAGAGCAGAAATGGCATGTAGTACTCGTCATACTCACACTTAGAGCGAGCATTAGGAGTTTTGAAAAAGGTGAGTAATTCTTTTCACCAACAATCTGCAATTTACATTATACCGGTTTTGGAGTATCTACACTGACCTCCAGCTGCTGCTCCAGGAGAGCACGAGTCTCCCATAGGTCCTCTGTCCCATCTGCCATTTCCACATCTATCTCCTGAATATTTCAAATATCACTAGGCACTGTATTTGAGGTTTCTGAATGCCTCTCCATATCACCACTATTACAGGAACAGGGTTTCCAAACATTGTCTTACTGTTAAATGGTCATAAATATTTGCCTTAATTAAGAATTGGAGTATAATTTTCCTGCAAAACATAACTAAATTCTCAACTAATGTTCCCCACTCTTCTCTCTCAATCTCAAACCTGATTTTCTGTACCCATAGTATATATTATAATAGAAAACATAAATATATGAGGTTTTTTCATCTAGGACAATGCACTGATGCATCCACATACGCACGTCCCATACAAATATATACAGCAGCAGAATCCCACCAAAACTAAAACCAACCAACCAAAAAAACCCAACAAAACCAAAACACACCAGAGAATTACATCCTCGAATACCCTCGTGTGACTCTGACTTTGACTTCAATTTGGGAATTGATTACTTTGCATACCCCCAAGTACCTGGATAACATCTCACAACCCAAATTGAATAGCAGAATTTGAAACTGCAGCATACCTAGGATTACTACTGATGAAAATAGATTTGAACACACACAGGGCTGGACCATCTGAGTGCCTGGTAGAAGCCAGGGACTGACCCAATTTTGTGAATGTATATGTGTTTCTGTACGTGTGTTCGCGAGCAGGTATCCAACTTTTTCACTTGAGTAGGGCTTTTGTGACCAAAACAGCATTCCAGCAGCAAACACCAAGTACCTTGACTGGAACCACATCCTCACCTCGCTCAACGGTGGCCAGAAGCATGCTTTTGCCAGCCAGAAGTGGTTTCTGTGATGCACCTTATGAAACAATCAGCTGTTCCCTCCTGGTGACAGTCAGGACAGGAGAAACCACCAACACCTGTCTTGGCAGGGATACAAATGAAATTCTTTCTCCTGCAGCCAGAGGAAGGAGGAAGAGTGAATTGAAAGGTCTACTTACTTTGGAGGTGAGCAGAGTCCCAATGCAAGGTATTTAACCTGGAGTGCTGAGCCTTAGTTGGGAGTGATTGAAAGCTGGTGTCATTGGTGAGGTTCTGGAGGCCTTTTTCCAAACGACCTGAAGGATGCAATCCTAAGTCCCACTGGAAAATAGTAACATCAGGACTACAGTAGTTTACATTGTTCAGTCCAGATGTTGAATTGAAAAAAACCACCAACCCCCCCCCCCCCCCCAAAAAAAAAAATATCATCCTGAAATATTTCTTTTATTTTTTTCCCAGACATGAAAAATCAAACCATTTTCATACCAGCACTGAAATATTTTGTTTGGCTTTTTGAAGAACTACTTCACGTTTCATGGGAGCACTGCTACAGAAATAAAGAGGCAACCACGTACCTTCTGCAGAAACAGCACAGAGGGGCAGGGCTTCCCCTTACGAAGCAGTTACAATGCTCACTCCAGACATGGGAGACCCAGGATTAGTCATCATTTCTGCCAAAGTAGATTAGGCTCTTCCTACTGTAAGTGATAACAGAGTACCATCATTGCTGTGACTGAAGGACACCAAAGGACCATGTCCAGTGAGCTTCAACCTTTTCCCACCGCGAGCTCATTTCCAGATTGTGACTCCACTGTCAGGTTCACAGCCCAAGTAGGATCATAATCTGGCTTTGGAAACCATGGCCCAAGCCTGTCTTGGGAGACTCTGCACTTAATCTTCTAATCTGCCCTGCAAAGAAACCATTTGGGTTTGCATAATATGCTTAAATATACTTTGCAGCAGGCAGAAAGGGACTGGTTCTCACACAGGTTAGGTTTTCCCAAAGGATGACCCAAATCAAGTCAAAGCAAGGGTTAGACTGAAGAGGTTCTACCTCTCAAAGGAGTGGCCTAACCATAGCGTGCTAGAGGGTTTTTTCAGAGTTGTATCACAAGCTCTCTTTTCCACTAGGCTCTGCTCCTTAAATATGAGGAAATAAAAGAGGAAGAGAGAGATGAAGAATGAGATGGATTTTTTTTTAATTTTTTTTTTCCACACAGTACTTACCCTGCAAAGAGATGACCTACCGGTAGTTTTTTACTTCAACACATCTTCAAATAATTTATACAAAGTGCCAGAGGGACACTGGCATTGGGCTACGGAGATGTAGGGCTGTGGGACTGAGGATCCAGCTGGAAATCACTGTCTTTCTTTGCATCAAGGCTGTGCTGACAAACGATGTTTCTACAAACTGAACAATCAGTGCAACACATGTAAATCACACCTTCATCAGGTCAAAAAAATCAAGGATATCTGCACCACAGTCTGCAGAAATTAGTTGACGTATTTATCCATAAGGAGTAGCTAAATTAGTGAACTGTCTTCCTTGATTCCCGGTAAGTCAGTAACCTGGGGTACATGAAGGAAATTAACCTTTCAGGCATTTTTCTCAATAGTTTAGAGTTCTCATAAATTGTTTCACATACAGTGCCTATGCTGGAAAGACTTTCTTACCAGACTTTTTTTTTTTTTTTCCTTTACTAAAAAACAATTTTCTTCTTTTCTCAGCATATTTTAGGCAGGCTTGTAATACTACTGGCAAGTATCCAAGTGTTTAATTTGGAACATGATACCTTTCTTTAAAAAAAAAAAAAAAAGAAAGAAAAAGAAAAAAAAAAGTTTAGCTGAAAGATCAGAAGAGTTTACGCTGGAGCTGCAGTGAGCTGCTCAAGTGAGAGCTGAACTCCGGTGAACAAGACCCTGAGGGCTGGCTGGGAAAAGCAGTTTAATTCATTCTTGTTCGCCTTTTAGTTTTGGGATAAAATTGCAAAGCTGAAGTGGAGAAACCATTGAACAGCTGTTTGCTGGAGGACATCAGCAATTCAAGCCACCCCAGGACCTACGGATAATGATGCTGTCTCTGCTTCCTGTGGGCCACCGTATGGGAAAGGGGCATGAAGGCTAAGAGACACCAGCCAAAAAAAGAGTAAAGAGACTTCAAAGCACATAGGACTCTTTCCTTTGGGCATCTGTTGGCCCTTGACAGTAACCCCCATCCTCTGAGGAGCTGTCATCGTAGCATAATCACCAGCTAAGCAAATGAATTTTCCTGTATGAGGCAAAATGGATACATAAAGAAGTTTGTGTAATTCTATCTATTTTCTATGATAGTGCAAGGATCTTTTTTTTTTTTTTTTTAAAACATTCTCCCTCAATGTCTTGTCTCCCCATAAGGAACAGCTTTAGGTCTGCATTTGTCTCTACAGATTTCCCTCTTTCTCCCCAACCTTCCAAGTTTTATTTCACTGGAAATCCTAATTACAGAAATTCTTACTCCTCTTGGATGCATGACACAAACTCTGCATGTGCAGTCATAGTTTGTGCGCAGAAATCCAACATCCCTCTCTTAACAAGTAATGTGCTGGGGGAGGATAATAGGTCAACGACCTGGGGGTCCTTGCTCTTCATAGTTGGTGAGAGGAAATCAATGGTGTCAGACCAACCTGCAGCCTTCCCCATGGGCTTTCTTGGAAGCCTTGGGTGAACTCTTGGTTGTGATACCTCCTCTTGTATATGCTATCAGACCTCCACTTTGATAATTTTCTTTTTATTTATTTATATGTTTGGCCAAACAGCTTGTTAGGGGAGAAGGCTGATCCCAAAACTGGGTCCTGAATGAAGCAGAAAGCAGAGGAGAGCTGACAAACAGGAACATCTTACATGAATATTAGATTACAATGAGGAATTCTTGGTAACTACAGACATACTAACACAAATTAGACAATACCAAAAATGTTTTTCATTTGCACACCTCGCTCTGTTCAGGGAACTCAAAGCATTTTGCGGTAAGTGTTAATTGCACCTTAAAACAGTTTGCTGATCCTGCAAGCATTACAAAACTGCTTTACTTACTTAAAGACCCCTACAGAAAAAATAAATTGCACACCAGCATGACAGTCTGGTTAAAAGAAGCCAGTCTCACCTTTCTGCCAGCACTGATGGACTTAAGCTCTAGATTTTTCAGTACTGGAAATTCAGTACTCAGTGCAATAGTGTTAAATAAAAAATAATAAAACAGACTGAGGTTCCTCTTCCTGAAAGCAGAATGCCTTATGATCAGTGGAGGTCTAGTTAGTGGACTGTGGGAGTAGTCAATTGCATTGTAAAATGGATGTCTAAAATATATCTGAATTATTCCCTAAAGGTGCCACTTTCTCTGTGTCAAAAAAATGGAGTGTGAAGAAATTTGTTCAATTAAAAAAGTCTGCAATGTAGACACCTGAACTTAGGTGAGACAAAATCCATCCCCAGTGACTTCTCTGAGCTTTCAGACAGGCCCTCACTCCAGTAAATACAGTAACGTCTTGACCATGTTTGGCCAAATTAAGGAATTGAATCAAGTCACTCTGGGGATTTAATTTTTATATTAGGTCCAGGAATAGTGATTTATCCTCCTTAGAGGACCCTGTTCATTAAATTCTTAGGTGATTTCCTCTATGCTTGGACCCTTCCTGGTAATATGGTCATGTGAAATTCCTGGCAATCACTACCATTATGGCACATTTTGCTCTGTCCCAAAGGGCCAAAACATCCTGTTTAGCTGTTGAGCTGTGACTGCAACATCTCTGAAGGAACTTTAGACCAGGGTGAAATGATTTCAATACAGCCTAAGAAATGTATCCTGTTCCCTCTGTTTATGCTGGTCTATTCTATAGGGCAAGATTTGGCTCCTACAAATATTTTGTCTCCAAGTATGTTTGTGTTTAATCAGGTCCCAACAGTGCTCCATAATGTATCAACCTCTCTTCACTCAGCAGAAGTCTCTGGTCAGTCATCCCCTGGACATGTGTGTTATGAGACAGTTTGTGCTCTTACAGGCACACAGTGTTTAGGTTTTTTTAAGAGCACAGATTCTTTCAGTATGTGAAGACAAAGAAGCTGAGATCCATCTCACCTCATTTTAGACACCTACAATAGAGATTCACAGATTCACAGATTCACAGAACAGTAGGGGTTGGAAGGGACCTCTGGAGATAACTAGTCCAACCCCCCTGCTAGAGCAGGATCACCCAGAGCAGGTTGCACAGGATCACGTCCAGGTGGGTTTGGAATCTCTCCAGAGAAGGAGAGTCCACAACCTCTCTGGGCAGCCTGTCCCAGTGCTCGGTCACCCTCAGAGGGAAGAAGTTTTTCCTCATGTTGAGATGGAACCTCCTACGTTCCAGTTTGTGCCCGTTGCCCCTTGTCCTGTCACTGGGAACCACTGAAAAGAGTCTGGCCCCTTCCTGTAGACACCCACCCTTTAGATATTGATAAGCATTGATAAGATCCCCTGGCAGTCTTGTCTTCTCCAGACTAACCAGCCCCAGCTCTTGCAGCCTTTCCTCCTACGAAAGATGCTCCAGTCCCCTCATCATCTCACCAACTGACCTAGTGATCACAAGCTCTTACGAGAGGTAATGAGAAAAATGGTCATCTTTGGGTATATTTAATGGTAGATATCTGCTTTAGGAGGAGGTAATGTAAGCCTGAGTTTTCTGTCATTAGGGGAATGATTCAAATGTCCATACCTGCCCCTTTGGCCTGCCCTTGAACATTCTTCCTTCTAGTCGCCACTGTAGGAGCCTGAAGATCTCCTCTATCCTATCCACCAACTTCTTTTACATGTCTTGGACACTCTGAAGCATCTCAAATAGGTGTACAGATTCCTGTGCATAAGCAGCTGCTTTTTAACCCAGGTTTCTACTCAGGTACAGATGTCTTCAAGTATTCGAATGAATATAAGCCTGACTGAATGAGGAAGAACATTCCAAGAAGTTGTCCATTTTTTACAGTAACAACATGGGAAGAAACAGGTTCAGTTGTTTGGATCAGTATAGAGTTATTATCTAATGGTGGTTTGGACTATCATGATGCTCGTATGAAAAGTGACCAGATAACAAGTTGCAATGCCTAAACTAATTTCATAATTGCTATTCTTTATAGTGCTTGACCTTGCAGTATTAATTTTCTTTTATCAATCTGTTCTTCAAGGAGCCAGTCTGTGCTCTCTGGTGTTGAAAAAAAAATACTCATAGTAAGTAATATTTCTATGATATTCCCACCCCTCCAAAGTAACCATACTCTTTTAGCTTGCCCAGAAATACTCCTTTTTACCAAATATTTTTATTGATCATGTTTGTGAAGTTGTTCAACACAAGAGGAAATAATTTTCAGGCAATAAATTTTCATTTATTGATAATTGTTAGCTGTGACCTCTAACATAATCCTGAAATGGCAAGAGTGCTGGATATATTGGAAGAAAAGTGACATTGCTGCTCTACTTGTGAAGGAAACTGAGGGTAGAATTTAGTTAACTGATTAAAATGTGGTGGCCAGTTTTCTGTGTCTAAAAGAGTGCTTAAAGATCTAAGGTTAGTGGAGACAAAATAAGATACCTGTACTTGGTTAGCTGAACTGCTCTTCAGATTTCACAAACTGTGCATAGGACAGGTGCTTTAAAATAATCATTTCATGCTGTTATGGTTATGGTTTCTTCATGATATGGATATCGTGATCCAGAAGGGAATGGGTGTCCTCCATACTCTGTTTCATATTTCAGATGAAATGGTTTTAGATGCCTATGTTAAGGCAACTGAATCGGGTCCTAGATCTTCTAAATCCCTCAGATAAAAACCTGGATATACGCACTAAATATAGGTGTCTAGGTCTGTGACATGAAATCTACCTTGATAATTGAATGCAAAGTATCTGAGGTCAGCACTTAGACTTCACATGATTTAGTACTGACCCAGGAAAGCTTTTCTCATTTGTGTACTCTATCTCCTGCCCTCCACGTAGGTTTATTTCTTCAGGCTTTTGCAGGCAGAGTCCATGCTTGCCTTGAAATTTTTAGATAAGCTGTTTTTCCAACTTTTGCAGCACAATTTACATATTATCCTTCTTGTTAGAGAATAAAACTGAGTAATAACAACACTTTTAAAAGCTCACTATTGCTTGTGATTCATTCTTCAGTAAAAATGCTAAGAAAGTCAAGTCCTAGCAAACTCAAGTCCAGTAGCCATGGCTCATGAAAGGTACTGGACTGATCTGCAGTCCTTTGAACTTCAGCCTCCAGCTGACCTTCCCGTTGCCCGAGGGGTCTTGGGCTCTTTAGTGTCAACAGATTCAGTTCCTGGGATCGAGCACTTTCACTGCTCATATCAAATCATCGCTCTTTTTACTAAGTCTTTCAGTATCTTTTCAGTATCCGCTCTCCCCCTAAAAAAACCCCTTTGGACCCTAAGACAATTAAGTCTCTCAATCTATGTATTTGTTTCCCTGTCCCCTCCCAACATGCCAGAAACACTTATGGACCTTCTGGGCTTTTAAGATCTGTATAAAGCACCCATTGTAAAAACATCTGTGTCACTATACACAGATGAACAATAATTAGAATAATCATAGCTTGGTCATATGGAGGTCTAAGTCATTATTACACACACAAGAACCAGACGGAAAAATACCCAGGCCAAAACAAACAGATAAATAAAAATGCAGAGTTAATGAGGCAGGGAAAGCTGAGACTGTGAAGGAGAGAAAAAGCTGCCTGGGAAGATTTTCACAATGTACCTGAAAGGGTCTCATATTACCATAGAATCTCACAATCAAATCTTTCATAAATTTATCTTACCACACAGTGCAGGTCAAGGAAGCTGGTTCGGTGGGATCTTAGGAGCTATATTCAAGCTACAGACATGTGGTTCAGTTGCAGCAACGATAGCATTGTTTAAAGTCAAAAAAGCAATGCAGAGTTTGAAACACATACTATTCAGCACTGGTGAACTATTCCTCTTTTCAATGGTAATGGAGAGAAGTAGCCATGGAGCTGATGAAGAGGTGGGGAATCTCTCCTTTCACCTGAAATACATTGCCCTGCACTCCTTTCACTAGCTGTATTCATTTCGGACCAAGGCTACGGTCCATGTGACCCTTCTACTTTGACCGTGCTGAAGCTACCCTGTGGTGGACCTGGCCAGAACTGTTTATGGTGGTATCTGATTGCCTTAACAGAGTAGAACATGTGTCAGATGCCTTCTTGTTGGCTCCCAGTGGGATGCAGGCAATAAGGTTGTTGAGATGGTAGGGGTAATATAAAGAAATAACAGACATTTGTGCCTGCACTCACCATCCTTAAGTAGCCATAGGATGTCTTACTGAGAAAGGACTGGCTTCCAGTCTGGTGTTAAACCCACTAATATGTTGCTGGGATAGAAACAGTAAAAAGAAAAATTGAAACATCCATCTGTATTCTTTGATTGAAATCATATGGGAAGTATACATGCCTGCATCTGTACCTGTATCTATAACCATCTGTGTATCTGTATCTTTATGCCAAGGGCTGGGGAGAAGCACATAGGGAGTTCTAGGGTGATGATTTGAAATGCAAAATCACCTTTGCAGAGATACAGGAGTATGGACTGAAGCAGGGATCCAGGGGAAGGACAGCCCTGCAGCCACCAGAGCTTTCCCAAACCATTTGTACTGTAGAGTGGTTACACAAGGGCAGTGGGTTTGTTGGGATGGAAAAGTTATGATGTGGTAAATCAAGCAAACACACTTAACACATGGTTACTCACCACGTCCAGGAACAAAGGCCATTTACTGTTCATACTTCAGGTACAATTTGTGCTGGCTGTCCCAGGTCTTGACGGCCTGGGATAGTAATGGGAACTGATTTACCCAACATCTGGAGCAATAAAGTGCCCTACCCCAGCTAGAAAATGCAAAGTACAAGAAGTCTGTTGGTGCTGTTTGTGTTTGTGTGAGTGTTTCTGCCTGTGCTGATCTGTGTGGCCAGCCATGTATGTGTACTGTATACATGTCTCTGTGCGTGTCTACTGAAAATACATGCTCAGGCTCATCACTGGCCAGAGCTGCAAGATTCTCCTATCTACTGTACTACCAGATTTGATAACCTCTAACAACCAGGAAATCTTGTATTAAAATGTTTGGGGTTTTTGTTTGGTTGGTTGTTGTTAGTTTTATTTTTTTAATTAAAGATGCTTTATTTTTATTTCTTCTCTGAAAAATCCTTGTCTTCAGCAGAGGACTTATGCATATCTGTAGGTAGTATGATTCTTTTACTATTCTCCTTGCTCCTTTATCCCCAAAACTTATCTATTCTAGTTCATCTCTGTCTGATTTCCCATCTCTTTTCCTCTGTTTTGGGATTCCTTGAGGGTATGGATTAAATGAAATCGTGTTTGAAGGTATTGGCAGAAAAGGATGGTTAAGCACCATGGTTAAATACTTTTTTCTTGTTTAGCAAAAGAGGGTCTATGAGGCTTCATCAACAAACTGGATGCATTACACTACAATTTGGATAAAGACATGTAATCATGTATGCCATGATTGACAACGCGAAGTCCTGAGACCAGAGAACTGCAACGTTCAGGATAGGAAACACAACCCCAAAACGTAAAAACCAGGTCTTGTGGAAAACGCTGAGTAGGAAGAGTTGTCAGAATTGTCCTTAATCTGCAGTTTAAAGGTATTCAGGTCCTTAATTCCCACTGATTCCAGTACTTGTGTGAATCAACATTATAAGGGAATAACGCCTGAAAAAATCATACAAAAGACAACTGTCATACTCAGTTCTACTTATGTTTAAACAACATAGTCTACATATTTACAGAATCTGACTGTTGTTTACAAAAAATACTCATGAATCTCTCCATTTATTCACAATGAGAAATCCATTTTTCTATGCTGCAGAAGAAAGCAGCATTGTGGTTTTCCTCGTTGAGGTTATTCTACCTGAGTATGAGGCTTCTCAGTGCTACAAAAGACAAGAAAAACCTTGCAGGTGCTACCACCAATCCTCAGTAAAAGAAAATAAAACTGTGGGAGTTTCTATGGAGTGGGAATGCAAAGCTATCCAGCAGCAGTTCCATGCAGCCTCCAGTTCAGAAGATGTCTAGCAGCAGCAAACAGAAGGTGATGGGAGGTAGAAGAGATGAGAACATAATTTCCCCATGTAATTCATTCTGTCTTCTTTCGTCTAAGTTAAAGAAAGACCAAGTGTTGAGAGACTAGTCACTTATACTGTTATAAATTGGAACCACCTCCACTGAGGAACATGAATTTTGTGTACTTTTTATGCTGTAGCACTTCTTATACTCAAGCAAAAGATGTGCAAAGCACTGTTATCTAAGGACTCCTATTTTAGAGTAAACAGCGAGTGATCTCACATGGCATCCTCTGCTTCAAAGTCATTTGTACAACGTTGTCATGAGATAAATGTGGCCAGCGTGATGAAGGATATCACTGAATTGTGAGCAGTCTGGTGTTGTAGGGGGTTAAGCCAACACAGAGAAATACACCACAGAGCAGCCAAACTCATGTTCACGTTTAGCTTGCTCAGTAACTTCATCTTGTGCCCTTTGCCTAAGACACATCAAATTCACACGCACTTAATGAGACAATCAGGCCCAAGAGATTCACTTCAGAGACAAGTTATAATGTTTTCCAAAGGGGGAGGGGAAACATGTAATTACTTCAATAGAAGTAATACAGATTCAATGAGCAAAATGCTGACAATTACTTAACCACAGAATCTGGAGAAGTTAGTAAAACAGACACTAGCAATTATTTAATCATATCGTCTGGAGGAGTTACCTATTAGGATAGTAACAATTATTTAACCACATAATCTGGAGAATCTAGTAAATTTGAGCTCTTTTGAGTATATAAATGCTGTTTCTAGAGATCCGGTAAAAAAAAGGACAGTAACAACTATTTAATCACCATGTCTGCAATATGAATACAACTGGAAATTTGGCTTCAGGGTTTGGAGAAACAAGCAAGAAATACCACCCCCCAAATCTCCCTGGAGTATGCGTACCCTTTAATGTAGAACCAAACCTGAGCAGAGGACTCTGTTCCCCACAGAATTACTGAAAAAATTTTTGTCCTCACTGCAAAAAGGAGTATTTTTTGATTGAGGCACATGTAAGGGAATCAAACAAACATTGTTTTTAGGATTTTTCATGTATCATAAGGTCCCAGGTAAGTCTCTGAAAATTGCTTTTTCTGTTTTCATATCTGTGCATTGGAAAGTACAGGAGAAGGATGCTGTGGTTGCTCTAATGATCTAGTTGCTTACTTTGAACTTCAAAGACACAAAATCAATACCCTGTTCTATGAGGCTGTTTCTGAGTCATCATGGCCAAATCACACAAACTGTCTATGCCTTCATTCTGCTGAAGAACGATGGCAATGCTGTCCTGCTTTGCAGACCAAGATAATAAAGAGCATGAGAGATGTCAAGTGCACTGCATTGGAAATCTGAGAGATATCCAAGGCAGTTTGATTGGAAGATGGCAGTTGACCAAGATAAAATGGCTCCCAAAACAGAATTAAAATTGCATCAGCAATAGTTTTGGCTGAATAATATAAAAACCTGCCAAAAATGTAAAAGATTTCCACTAGGAACTTATCTTTATTTCAGTGGAAGGAGGTCTTCAGTATATGGCTTCTGTATCGGAGCCAGGCTTAAATCCCCAGAAAAAGGGTGCAAATATGAGCAGATGAGCATCCTGAGCCAGATGTGCTGACTTGCACTTATTAAATATGAAGAGTTTTGTATATTGTGTGGTTAAAAAAATGACAGAGGACTCGAAGTGTGGATTAAATATCCCGGCTCCCTTCAAGAGTTGCTGGGAAATGAAGGCAAACAGTTTAAAGCAAGAGAGATTTAACTCCTAAATGCTCAATTCACCAGAGCACATTTCAGGTTGCACCTACATTTGGAGGTTGTTCAAATCCCCTTATTGCAAAAGTTTCCATGTGGAACAATCCACAAAGCATTTACATTTCTAGCATGGGATGTATGTACCACAGCCTATGTCCTGGCAGCACCAGTTAGTTCAATGACCTTCTCATCCAAAAGTTCCTGTGAAATTTGCAGTAGTGATGTGCCTTATCTCAGCCATAGATCCTGATCCATCACGCGTCTTTATAACAGATCGATTGCTGCAAAAACGGCTGCCAGGGTAAGACCGCTGATGTACTTCCTTGCACGCCTTACACTCCTGCCCCCCCATCAGCACTGTGCTCAGGGCGATAGGCAATGTGAGATGTAGGGATTCCTCCCTCCTCTGACTGTGGGCATATGAAACCCGCATATATCATCTTAGCGTAATTTTTTTCTACACAAAAGATATCCCTTCTACTCCTTGAAATTAATAGATAAGCTTAAAATAAACAAGGTACAGTTCAGTATTTTTAACAAGAAAGGCCTTCCCGACCTCAGTGACCTTCAGTTACAGAAACCTCCTGTGAAGCAGTGCTCCCAGCCCATAGACTTTCCACTTTCTTGAGGAATGTTTCTGCTTTTGTTCTATTTGGCGGAAGGAAGGAAGACTAGCTCTTTGAGAGCCAGGTGGGCCCCACACACATGTCATGAGCTAGGAGGCAGACAGTTCATTGCTGAAATATTTACTTATGTGTGTGAATAGGTACTTAACTCCTTGAAGGACAATGTTAAGTCCCTGTCCTCTGCATTGTCTACTCTCTTCTGTTCTTATAACTCTTCTGATAATCTTACTCCAAGACTACTTGCACTTCTACTGACCTTCCTTGGCCAGCATTGGTACAAGAGTAATAATAGTGTCATGCTAATAGGAAATATCAGTCATGGTGGAAACTCAGCAGGACTTTCAGTGAAGCCAAGAGGAGTTGTACAAAGAGACACTGTCTTCTCTGCATGCCAAGAGATCCTTTCCCTCTGGCTCCACCACCACCACTTTGGCAATTCACCAGCATCAAAGCAGGATGAGCTCTGCAGACAGTGTGGCTACCCCAAAAGGAGCCTAGGATTTGCTTTGTTACTGTTTGACTCTGTCCTTTGCGCCCTTCTCTTCCCCTCCTCCTTCCTTTTAATCAGATTGCTGTCTTCTCTGGCCCACAGCACACAAAGACAGCATCTTCCAACGATGAGTGCCGCGGTCTCTTCCTTCTCTTCTCTCTCTGCCACTTAGCATAGTGCTTCTCTGTCAGACACTGTTGCTCCCAGATTAAAACAATATATGACAAAATGATACCCGCTGACTATTGACACTGGCAATTATATAAGAATTAAATGGGCTGTGTGTTTTGGACGAGCTTCAAAGGCTTGTGGGATTCCCACACATGCTCAGAAAGCTGTGGGGTCCTTTTTAGTTCTCAGACATATGGCCACTTCCAAGCCTGCTATTTCCTATTAACATGAAACTATTATTACCCACTTACTAAATGCTTCCTGTCGCTATCCAGCCAGGAAAGAGAGCGTCCAAGATAACAGCATCAGAAACCCCAAGAAAGGGGGCTGGCAGATGGGTCTGTTTCCTAAGGAGCCGTGTCCAGCAAGATTTATCTGACTTTCCGTTCCCCTGCCGGTGGGTGTGGTTGAGAGGGTGACGTAATTTCTATCAGCGCCGGCTGTTGAGCTAAGCATCTGTCATAACAAGTGTGTGAACTTCTTGCACTGGCCCAAGGTATTGCACATGCCATGGGAACAGTTCCTACTCGTTAACAGGCGAGTCTTAAACCTGCCACAATCCTCAGACTCCCTCTTGGCTCTTGCTTAGTGAATTATTTTGCAGTGCTATCTCTGAATGCACTTAGACCACTGCATTGATGTTGGTGGAGAAAAAAGCTTCTAAGAATTGTCTTATGTAACTTATCATAAATTCATAGAATCACAGAATGGTTTGGGTTGGAAGGGACCTTAAAAATCATCTAGTTCCAACCCCCCTGCTGTGGGCAGGGACACCCTCCACCCTCCCACTTTGAGATGCAAAGGGCTATACAGGTATTTTTATACGTTGTCCCTCACTTCAGCTGTTTAATAACTCAGAGGCATTTTAAGAAATGCCATGGAAGCTGAGAAAAATTATATTCCCTTTTTTAACAGAAGTTAAACTGAAGCCTGGATATTCTGTTGTATTCAGATTCTTAAGTCTCATGAAACTTGTGTGCGAGGCCAGTTAAGGATGAAGATCGAAGCAGGCAGCACTTTGTGTTTCTCTGCTTTTGTACAGAAACTAACAGTTCTTACCCTTTTTAATGTGTCTCCAATTGAGAGAGGACATTTAGATGCATATTTTTAGAAAATCTAATTTTTATGGATAATCCTCCAGCTTTTTCCCATAAGGGAGTCTCATGCCTTGAAATAAATGGAAGTATTCTTCTTTAAAAAAAAATAATTATTTTTTTATTTTATTCCTAAAGGGCTTTTGGGTTGAGGGAGAGACAAGCTAGAGATACACAGCAGGGGTACCGATGTGAGCTTGGAGGAGGACCCACCATGGATTTGATTCAGGCCCCTCATTATGGTTTCAGCGGTCTACGCTGAGTCTTTCTGCCCAAGGGCTGGTTGTGGCCAGGCTCCTTAGAGCACATTGTCCCAGCCCCTCCTGAACCACACAGCATGGGCCGGATCACCCCCTGCGCTCCCCCCGGGGAAGCAGGCAGCACCGAGCCAAAAAGCATGGCTTTGCCCTCGGTGACTCCAAGCACATCCCTTCCCAGAGGTCGAGAGCCTCCCTCAAGCAGCAGGCTGAGACCATAAGGCAAACACAGAGGCTCAGCTGCTGCCAGCCCGTCTGTTATTCTGTGCTTCTATTCTTGGTCTCCTCTTCCCCCACGTGGACTGCGGGGATTAACCTGGATGTTGTCCATCGAGCTCCAAAGCATCGTGTTTACCAAACCTCTCTCAGGTCACGGTGCCTCGGTGGTACAAACGAAAATAAAATACAGCTTGCTGATGTGGGGAGCAAGAGAGAAGATAGAAATGTCATCATGGCAGTGTCTGTACAGAGGGTTAAAGCAGTGGGCAAAGTGATCTGTCTAATATCTCAGCCTCCGTGCAGACATGCAGCCTGTTCCTGAGGTTAACCAGCCAATGCATGACATAAGCCTGTTATTACTGCTTCTATTATAGGAGGATCTAGGTGAAATCAGGCTTTGCTCATGGCACAAGGAGGATATGTGAGTAGTACGAGATGGTCTTCTCTGCACTTTTATTTCATCCCCAGCATCCCAGGAAATCTGGCAGAGAGACAAGGAGGAGTTGAACCCAGTTGAACCAAGGTCAGCTGAGGAGGAATAACTGGCACTTCCAGACCTTGTACCCACAGCAATACCTACCACATCGGAGCACAAAACCTTCTTGAAAGAGATTTTGGGAATTCAACCACTGTCCACCCTGCCTTGACCTGCTGCTCCCTGGGACCTCTACCAGCACTGCCACTACTCCGCATATCTCACCCTCTGAGCAGATTTTAATTAAAATACAGGAACTGATTTGGGTAGGGAAAGCCCTCTTGCCATCTGTTCAGCAGTTATCTCTCATTTGAGTGGCACTTTTCCTTGGTCTATGTGACCCATACCAAAGCCTCATTCCTCCTGGGTGGGCTTGAATCTTAAAAGGATACATTTCCACAGGGGATTTTAGCTACATGATGGCTGAAATCCAACAGACATTGCTTTGAAATTGTACCCAGTTGCTCATATACCATACTGCTCTCACAAAAAATATATATCTCCACATGCAAAACAGATCATCCAAAATAATACAATAATGCTATAAAAAGTGTTATTATTAATAAATCAAGTTTCTCTAGGAAAAAGAATGGTTAGATGTTTTCAATGGGGCTCCTATAAAAAATCCAGCTGAAAAAAAATCACATTTAAAACATGTGAAATGTTCATTGGTTTAACCCCACAATAACTCAAGGGAAAATGATGAATAGTAGCAAACATTTCCAGGTCAAAACACAATTGGCTTTTACATGGCAACATCTAGGCAGTAAATACGACTGCAATTAGTGCTTTTAGTCAAATACTGCCTAGTGAACCTCATTGTCCCAGAAATCACTAGTAATTTATTAACAAGAAGTTGCTACCCTCTTGCACTGCCCCAACTCTTGTTAATGCAGCAAAAATTTCTGCTTAGTGAAAACACTTTTAAATCTTTCAATAGGATCACAGTATCATAGAGTCTTTAATTTTGGCAGGGACTGCTGGAGATCACCTAGTCCAATCTCACTGTTCAAAGCAGGGTCAGCTACAGCAGGTTGCCCAGAACAGAGGCCGGCTGAATTTTGAATATCTGCAAGGATGGAGACTCCACAACATCTCTGGGCAACCTGTGTTCAACAGATGTCACAGTGGAAAAAAAAAAAATAAAAATCTTGTTTTCAAATATAATTTTGTGTATTTAAACATTTAAAAAAGTTTCACTCTTTTGTGTACATGGTAAGTTATGTGTGGGTTAGCTTTTTGCCAAATGCAGGTGGTTCCTGCATTTGAGTTTGTGCTTGCTGGTGAGACAGCAGTGAGACATCAGGATGGGCATCTGATTCCTCTGTATGAAAGAGAAGACTGAGGAAGAAGGGACTGAAACAAAGCCTGCTGAATTTTATGGAAATATTTCAAAGGGGTCTGGAGAAAATTCTCAATCTTTAAGTGGTTTTGCATGTTTATACTTGGAGACAAGTATATTGCTCACTCTAGGCAATGAAATCATAATGTTCCATTAGCCATCTGATAAATGCTGTTAATGATACTCATAACCATATCCTATAGAAAGAACTCCACCCACTCCTCCTTCTTAATATAAACACTACAATAATACAACTCCTTTTTTTTGCCTTGTAAAGGAACAAAAGACTGGAAAAGACCTTCTGAGGCCATGAGACTACTGCAGACAGGGACACGTTCATAACTCCTTCATAAGCCAATTAAGTGTTGCCTCAATATCCCGACGGATTTTTCCCTCATTGATACCAGAGGGAACCTCTTCCTGACTGCAAGCTCTGGGTGGTTATAGCAGTGCCACTTCTCTCTCTTCGGTTGTGTTTGCCTCCTGTTGCATTTTTGCACATCAGTTATGGCCCCTCTGAGCCTGCAGTCTACTGAGTTGTATAAACCAACTCAGCCCAGCTTATTTCTTGTAGCCACTTAACTCACCAGGGCATGTATTGGCTTTTCTTATTTCCTCACCTCCCTAGTCACAATCCACCGGGTCACACCATGCTCCTGGCTGAAAGGGAGGAGATAATCTCCTCTTTGGGTTTGGAAGAAGGGCTTCTGTGCCTGAAAGGTGATATTTTTTTCAACATCTAGCAATTGATCTATTAAAAGATATCACATCATGCCAGACTTAGCCTCATTGTCTAAAATTCCTCCATATCAAGTGAAAAGAAGCAATCGTGTGGAGATGAATTCACCTTCAGAATTATCTGTCTCTCTTTTATGATCATAAAAGGAGTGAATGGATATCCAGTTAATGAAGTCTAAAGAGAGATTCTCCCTCTTCAGAGGATGTCCAGATGTGTCCAGATGAATGGCACTCTGGACTCCTCTGACTAGATCACCACTGCCTTACTACGGGAGCTTGGTCATTCATGTCACATGGAGATTTCTGTCTGAAAACACCTTTAATGATATCTGAGATGCTACAGGAGATCTGAAATATTCATATGTGGATCACAGATATGGCACTGGACCTGTGGGAGACCAGTACCAATCTGGACTGGAAGCTGAGCCACAAGGGATACACTCAGTTAAGTTTCTGTATGTTTATATGTCAATCCAAATGCTGAATCCTACATGTACGGTGCAACATTCTGTTTGTTTTCTTAAAACAAGTATAAAAAATCCCACTGATTGAAGAAGTGTACCATAGCTGGTGATGCGGGTAACAGGCTGTTGTTTTTAATTAAATGGATATATACAATGTGTAAAGCAAGAGAGAGAAGTTTAGTTGTGTGTGTGTGTGAGAGTGTCTAATGATCGACTCGGCTTCTCTGCATTCTGCTTTTTCTTCACTTAGTTACATTTTGCACCCTCTCAATCTCTGCCTTCAGTGGCACCCATCTGTCTCAACGGCACCTGTCAAATGCCAATATATGAAGCTTGGACTGAGCTGATTAGCCACTGAGGGAAGTAAAAAATAGATGCTCCCTCCTAAGCCCTCCTGAACTTCCTTAGAGCCTTTACATTGTTTTATTCTTTGTGAAAAGGTGACTGTTTATTCTCACTATGTTTTTCTTCCCTCTTTTTACTCATCTGCTTTTTTAACAGATGTAAAATGCAGCTCTTCTGTTGAAATTAGGCTGAGTATGAAAACCCACAAACCCAATTATCTGGAAACAACCCAAGCCTGTTCCACTCTATTACAATCTATTGGGAGACAAGTGCTGGCAAGTTTATTCCAGATACATCATCAAATTAATGGCCATCAGAGGCCTTTCTTGAAGCAAAAGAGGAGGGGGTGAAAGTTACAGATGCAGGCAGGACATAAATAATATGACTATGGCAGAAAACAAACCACCATTTGTTGTTAGTTATTGTCTTTCAGCTTGAAAGTGACAAAAAACAAACAAAAGAAATTTGTTATGTACTTTGAGGTTGGAGGAGTGTAGGAACCATGCAGCTCTTGAGAACATTCAAGGAAATCAGTTTTTGCCAAGTATACTACTGCCATAAATCTGTATTTCTGCCTGATGTTTGCTTATTATATCAGAGATTTTGTTGATAGAGTGGGGAAATTCAGGGGGATGAGCGACAGATTTTTTTATTTTTTTTTTTTTTAAATAATAATAGCAACCTTTCTTTCTCTTTCCTTAAAATTAATGAAGGGTGAAACTATCCCCAATTGAAAGGGTGGGACTCAACAGGAAGCCAACAGACTCCCACTACCCCAGACAAGGTGCTGGGAAAGTTATATCCAGTCACCTTTGGCTGGGACTTTCCAAAGCAGCTGAAGAGTAAAATATTTCTCACCTAACTTTAGCCATCAAAAGTGAAACACCTCTAATAGGTAGTCCCCAGTCACCTCCAGGAGATACTTCATTATTTATGTATCTACAAAAATTGGGTTGCTCTTCAGAGGTACCTGTGCTTCTCCATTGCCAAAATGGGACTCTATACTCCTAGTTTAGACTAGGTACCTAAAAGTTAGGTCATCAAAGTTAGGCGACTTAACTGAGTGACTTCCGTGGGTGTTTTTGAAAGGTACCTAACAAAAACAGAGTTGGGCTTTGCTCTCCTCGGTCAAATGCCAAAATTTGAAAATCCTATGCGTCACTACGTGCAGAGGCTCTCACTGATCCAGAGGAATGCCTCGTTCTGTGAACAGTCCTCTTGAGCCCAGTGAGATTACCACTTTACATGAGTAAGCTGTCTTCAGAATGAAAAAGGAGTATTTATTTATTCAGGGTAATATAAGTCTGTATCAAAGTTTCTAGATCTACCCCTTGATTTTCCAAAAGTGCAGAGCACTTTGTAACTCCACGCCCACTGGGGACAGCTGAGCAGCAGCTCATTCAATGCAGCTAATTTAAATTTTGGTGCCTACAAGTGAGTGAGTTGGCCACGAGTCCGCTGCTGTCAGTAGAGATCAAAGGTGGGACCCGAGGTGCCAGTAGCTGTCTCAGATCTCATGAGACCTCTACATTTGGGCAACTGAGTCACACCCCTAGTCAACATAGCTAATATATCTCAAGCAATTCATCTCATCACCATCTGTACCAGTCAGATGAATCTCTTTCCAGCTCCTCTGGCTGCATTAACAAGGGGTCGATTAAGCCACCCATACATAGATGTTTCGTGGGATTTGAGATGCCCCATAGAATCTGAGGCTCGCTCACAGGGCTAACAGATATGACACAGGGCCTGCAAGGCAACCATACCATACTGGAGGAGCACCTAAAGGTCATTTCGGTTTCAACCTTATGAAGGGTTTTAAATAGCATTAGATGTCTGATTGTGAACCACTTGTTAGAGGTGTAGATCTCCATTAGTTATAGCGGAACTGAGACATCTATGTCTTACGAAGATGAATGTACTGCAGACTGAAGATATCTGTACTGCAGGGTAAGATGCAGAAACCCACCCATATGTATCTGATGCCATTTTTGATGCCTTTAGATTTCTTGATGTCTTCACATGTAGTTATGACACAGAGTCTACAGAAGATTTTCTTCTCTTTAGGAAGAAATTTTTATTGTGAGGGTGGTGAGGCACTGGAACAGGTTGCCCAGAGAAGCTGTGGCTGCCCCTGGCTCCCTGGCAGTGTTCAAGGCCAGGTTGGATGGGGCTTTGGGCAAGCTGGGCTAGTGGAGAGTGTCCCTGCCCATGGCAGGGGGTTGGAACTGGATAATCTTTGAGGTCCCTTCCAATCCAAATGATTCTGTGATTCTAAGATTCACGTCATTTTGCAGCAGAAGACTCTACAACAAATAAATGACACTAAAAACTTGTTATTAGGCAAATTAAATACACCCATAAAGTGTATTCATCTAGACATGAGTAACAACTTAAGAGTCTAGACATTAAGGCAAACCAGCTTCCCTGTGTAATTTAAACTGTGTTCCAACAACCTGGAAAACTAAGATTCAAATTGTCAAAAAAAGAGAGATTTTGGGAACAGGGAGATGACTGCTGGTCCTTCCAATTATTGCACAAGTAAAAAAAATAAACGAGTGACATTTCATTTAGTCTTGGGTTAAGGAATAATAAAATAAAGAATTAATGAGACATTGGGAAGGGGGTGGTAGAAATATCTCCTCTGTAACCATGCTGAAACCACAGAAGTTCTGGGGTGGTGCATGGAAAAAGTATTTGCCAAGTTTGTGAGACCACTACTCAGAAAATCCCATCATATTGATCTTGCCATTTATCTCTGCTGTGGAAGAGAAGTGTATAATAAGTACAAATCTTGATACAATTTCAGGGCATCTGTGACCCAAAATGCAACAAAATGTGAAGGAAAAAAAAAAAGATAACAATGTTTTCTACATATTTCGGAAAAAATTACAGGTTCATTTTAGTTCATCCCTAAGAGACAGATACAGGGCTCTTGTTTTTTTCTAAACTAGTTTGATCAGGTTTAATGGCTTAATTACAAGGAAACACTCCAAACCAGAAGGGAGTAAGTGAAGGTTGAAGAAAATTAATGTGCTTCAAGATATATTCAGTCTAAACCAGAGCAATAAATTTAAGAATTAGCTCTTGTGTCACCAAACAACACCTTGCACATTCAGGGCAAAGCTGAGTATAACTCCACTTACGTTCTGGCATAACATTTGAATATTACCCTTGTGTAAGCAAGACCAGAATTAACTGTTTTCTCTTAGGAATCAAATCTAGAAAAGTCTTGGAAAACTCAGGACTGATTCAAATTAGTTGCAGGTCACAATGGATAAAGAAAAACAATAAGTAAAGCTCTGGCTGAGGAAGGGAGGTGCTTAACCAAAAAAGCCCTATGTAGCACAGTGTGTTTCTACCAGAGTGCCAGACAGGCATCCCCTGTAAGAGACCTGCTGTTTTCTTGGTAAGTAGGGATGACTGGAAGTCCCTATGGAAATGCTGATTTAGGGGAATGCCAAGACCTCAAAGAAGAAAACTTTTAAGAGCAGCTAAAGTCATGAGTCTGGTCAGATGAAGAAAGAAACACTGAGCAGAGTTGATGAAGGAATCATCCTGGAGGTGGAAGACGAAACCTATACGAGTGTTATTCCACCCCAGAGGGTTCTGCACATTTAGCTGCTGATTACAACTATGTGTATCAAGGATCACGTTTCTCGCTACATGCTCGTTAACATTAGTCACTCCAGAGGAGTATTTCACTTGGGTGGAGTGATAGGTTATTCAGGATCATGGCTGCTTTGCTTTCCAGCTTAATGGAAGGGTGATGTAGCCCACCGGTGCACCTGGCTCACTGATCTGTAAAATGCTTTTGAAATCCCACAGAGCAAAATGAGCCATGGAAGTGTCAATCATCTTCACTGAGCGTATAAGCAAGCAGGTATGATGTTGGGAATTTTCAGAAACTCGCTCACAGCTGAAGCCTGATGCCTGCAGCTATTTGGATGGAAAGCCAAACAATTTGTCCTGCTTTTATATAGAAGTAGAAGTGACATTAGCTGACTTTGGCCAATTCACACATTTATTTTTACATGCTTTCCTTGGCCTCATACATAATATTAGCAGTTAGTTTCCTGTACTGATTCTTCAAGTCAAGTGGCTAAAAATGATTAGCACCAAATGACTAATGCAAATGTCAGTGAATCAGTAACTTCCTTATGGCACTAATACACTACAGCACTAATACACCAAGTGAACAATTTCTTTTAAAATAGGACAAAATCTCTTCCCCTCCCTCTTTCTTTTAATAATATGGAGAGTTTCAAGCCTGTGTTCCCAAATCACATCCTGGTAAAATGCCAAGGTATGGTTTTACCATGCATATGATTCTCATTTAGGAGACACACACTTAGATGAATCAACGTCAAAGGCTCATTTAAACAGAGCAATTCTGCAATGAGCTAATAACTCATGCACAACAAGGTATTTAATTTGTTAGCTCTAAACAAATTATGAATGTTAAATAAACATCTTCTTCTTGCTTAAAGTAGTCAAAGGGAGAGGAAGCACCCGGCTGCTTTTAATAAAAATGTTGTGTAAAATGAGACAGTCACAGATGGCAAGGTTTATTTTTTTGTTTTCTAAAGGGCGATTTTAATTTTGATTGAAACTTAGTAATTTCTTTTTCTGTTTGATTTCCCTAAAGCAACGTTCCAGCAAACATAGTTTTCCCAGTTTGGATACTTAGGCAGTGCTGAGCTGAAATTCTCATCTGGAAGAGTTTTTCAGTCATTCATATAAGATGTGATCCAGTGCCCATCAAAGTCAATAAGATTCTTTCTACCAATTCCAACAGGCTTTGGATGTGGGGGTTTGAGCTAAAGCCCAGTGAAATCACAGAAAGATCCTCATGACCTTAAGAGAAGGTGGTTGAGTCTCCTGCATTCTGCTCCACTTGGAAAGCAGTGGAGCCTTTCTAACAGAGGCTTCACCCAAAAAGAAAGCGTTCAACTTAATGGCAAATTCTATTTAAAAATTATCAGATTCCAAGGGGGAAAAAAAATAAAAAATATTGTTTTGGTGTGAAATTGCGGGTTTTTTAAAGTCTACGACCCTTTTTTACCCTCTGATAACAAAAAAGGAAAGATATGAAAGAAACCAGTGGGAAATGTTATGTGGGGTTTTTTTAGTTCTTTGTCAAAAAAAAAAAAAAAGTATCACTGAACCAAAATATTGCATTCCATGGTTCCTTATTTTGTTCAAGACTAATGTTCAGCAAGAGAAGAAAAGAAAGCATATCAAAGGTATAGAAAGTAAAAGAAAATGATGAATTTTATTTTAGGCTTCAGAGTTCTTTTTCAAATGGTAAACTGAGAGCTAGCAAAGCTCTAGTGATGCTGTTTTAAATCTGTCTTGCTTTTCCCAAATTATACTCTTTACCTGATCATTTACTTAGATGTAACATTAATGAAAGATAGTAGAGAAGCACATATCGAGACTTGTAACCGTAATTGTTGAAATATTTCAAATTAAAGTTGGAAAATGCTGTTGTAGGAAAATTCTTGGGGCAACAAACCAAATTGTCTACATTTTGTTTCTCTCTTTTGAAATGACTAAGATAAACATTTTCACCTTTGGTCAAACAAGTTTTTTACGTTTGATACAATACATAACAAACCGACGAGTGACAATGCTTGTCAAGTTCATTGAAATGTTATTTCATTGACATAATTTTTTTTCATCTCCCAAAAATAATTTAAAGAGGTATTTCTAACTTCCTTTTTAAGTGAACAAAAATGGAATTAGTTACCGTGGAATTTAAATTCCAGATTCTGCTTAACATCCCTAAGGTATAAACAACAACTGGATATGAAATTTAACCCTGGTTTATAGACACGAGTTTAAGCCTTACTATGCTGCAGGATGGAGGCACCTGGCTCAGCAGAAGCGGGTACCTGGTCCTGTAGACTGTCAGGTCCTCTGTAGCGAGCCATGTACAAAACTGTTCTTGTTTGTGCTGTTGACTTTCAAAGTGATTTGGGTCGGGGGGTTTTCCCCATACTTCTTAGATGACTTTAGACATTTTAGCAGACCTTTGATCTCTTTGGATTTGTACACTTCTAGCTGTGACATGAAGGAGGTGAGAGAGGGGCTGTCTTGAAGACCACTCTACTGCGGTGATAATACGTTCCTCAGGGCTACTGGAAAGCACCAGCAAATTGGTGATAAATTGAGATCAGGAGGGAGGATTGCAATAATGTCTTTCCCAGTCTGAGGGCCTATGTTGGCTCTTCAACTTTAACTAAAGGAAAAGAAGCTCATAGTGCTGCTGCAGGAAGAATAAATCCCCTCCATTAGATCAGATGTAAGATTTCTCAGTTACAGCACAAAGAAACGTGCAAAACAAACTGTAGTCTTTTGAGAGAAATAAAGTTGGGTGTTCAAAAAAATGAAACACTTTTTCAGTGATCAACTTTTTATTTTGCCTTTTTTTTTTCAGGTTCTGTTTCCAGTGGCCAACTAGAGACAAGCGGCATTTAGAAAACTACTTGCACTTTCTCTGTGAGAAAAATGAAACTGAAAAGCAAATAAGAGTATAAATCATGAAGTCATTCAGCTGAAATTTAGGAGGATTTTATTTGATCTAAAAAAAAAAAAAAAGCCTTCAAGAAAATAATGTTCAGTTTTGCTGCAAGAAGCCCTTGTCTTGGCAGGGGGTGGATAAAAAGTAAAAAGAAAGAAAATGTTGATGGAAACACATTGAAATAGCTTGAGTAAAACCCACATATGCTTCTATTGATGTATACAGTATTGTTCTTTTACAGCATATTTAATAGTCCCAAAAGAGATGGAGACCTTGCTCTGCTGGAGCCCAGATCCTTGGTATCAGGTGAAGAAATCCCACCCAGAAGCAGAGCATTAGTAGCTGAAAGAAAGATGTGACTGAAAGAGGGGCTCTGAACAGGGTATTATTAAGCAGAAGGAGTGAGCAAGGGGGCACCCAAAGGAGATGCCCACTCTTAAAGGTTCAGCCAGAAAAAATGCACATCCTAAATTTCACTCCCATGAAGGCTCATCGAGATGGTCTGGAAGCCAATGTGAACAAAATTGAGGTACTCTCTCTCTCTTCTTGCTGCAGTAGTTTGTCTGGGCTTTATTTGCTCTTCTGTTATTTATGGCTTTTGGTAACCTAGGGAGAAGTGAGTGCAGGGGCAGGAAGGGCACTTCCCCAGCTCTCCACTTGTAATTGTTCAGGGGTGCCACTCCCATTGGTATTAATCAGTGCAAGACCATCAGATCAGAGCTTGGCTCTGGCTCCAAGTGAAGCAAGATCCTGCACTGTTGCCTGGAAAACATCTGCTGGAGTGGAAAGAAGGAACAACAAACACAGGAGAGAGGAGGGAGAACCGGGACACAGAGGACGGGCAGTTGGTAAAAAGCTACAGACCTTTCAAGGTCTGATCCAAAGCCCACACTGAGTCAGTGACACTCACGACTGAGGTCAAAGAGCTTTGGATCAAACTCAAGAAGGCTGTTTTAAACTTTCCAAAGCTAAGATTTTCATCCTGTGGCTTGCAAACCCGTGATGGGTTATGATCTGGAAAAGTCAACTAAAAAATCATAGGAAAAGCCTCAAAAAGAGGCTTAAGTTCACTAAAGGATGGGGGAGGTTAACTCCACATGAAAATCTTGAGGGATCTGTAAAACAGAAAAGGTAGACCACCATCGCAGAACATTTCACTGTATTTTCCCTGCATTGCTCCTGTACTCCATTACCACTAGGAACTTCCTTGAAATCTGCCACCTCAGAAGGCAGCAGAAGAAACTGGTAATGACTAGAAATTTGGATACATTTCATTTTCTTGACTTTCAACCAGGAACTACACTGACACAACTGCAAATTTTATCTATGCAAGGAAATATTGATGGAAAAAAACCAACCATTAAGGAAACGTGCAAACCCATGGGGGGATTCCAGGATACAGATCAGGTCCGTTACGTTGCTGAACTAGTTACTAAAGTTTCTATGGAGCTTTGCATGCTGTGGCCACCATATATAAAGAAAGACACATAGAATATCAGCTCATGATCTGGGAACCAATAGTTGCAACTACACAATTATTCAGAGGTAGGTTCAAAGCTGGGCTCAAAACCACATTTTCTGAACTGTCCACATGTTTTCTGCATGCTCTGGGTGCACCTTCAATCTGGCCCACAGTGGAAGCCTCCATTTTTCTCATCTGCTCTTGCAATCTTTCCTTATGTGAGGTGTGAGGGAAGCAGGGAGCTTTGGTCCTTCCTAGAAGTACCAAGTCTTCTAGAAGGAACAAGGAGTCAGTTTGTCTGGTCTATAAGGACTCCCAGGAGTGCTCTGAATTTCAATCTGTTCTCCTCAAGTACAGCATAAGAAAGTCTCATCTTTCTTTTTACAATAGTTCCAAGATAAAGATAATAACTTTAATCCTTGCATCACTTAATGGCATCGTTATTATACCAGAAAGGCACAATAAAATTCTTATGAACATGCTAAGAGGCAGAGCACAGTATAACACCGTAATCCTGAAGCTGGAACTACATCTAATATCTTTGCTTTTCAGAACTGCATGTACAGACGTAGCAGCCTTGGAGCCAGTGAGGTTTCTCAGTACCATGACCCACCCAGACCTGTTATGGTCCAAGTAGCTGAAGTCACACCTGTATTAGCAGTTCTGCCAAGAAAAATTTCACAGCATGGAGATACCTTCATTAAGGAAGTGCCACTATAAAGATCAGCTGTCAATTCCCACACCAAACAAGCTGCATTAGGAAAGGGGAGTCTGGTTGTGGTAACAGTACCTACGCTAAAGCCTTGTCCTGGCATAGTTATTCCAGATGGAGATCATCCACCTGCTTCAAAGCTCCTTTACAGAATCTGTAGCAGAGAGTCAAACTGTTTTGATGTGTGTCTGCCTTTACAAAAATCTCTGGCGTGTAGAAATGGTTCATAGTCAGACATGTAAGTGTTTGCCTAGTGCAAGGAAACACTGAATAAACCCTCGTGAGACCTCTGACCAATGCTGCTGTGACCACACCATGCAGGGTGAGGCAGGTTAGCTTTGGATGAACTTTGAGTTGAAGCAATTATACTGGTGCCAGTTCTCAGCTCACTCAGCCTGCGTAGTCCTGACATTGTCTGCTAGAAACATACCTGGATTTATCTGCCAAAATACTTTGGAAGGAATCTACTGGGGAAGTTACAAACTGCTCAAATCCCATAGATCTTTGCTCTTTTGGCTTTCTTATAGTTGTTGCCAGATGGTCCAAAAAAAAAAAAAAAAAAAAAAAAAGAGTTTGGGAATCAAAGTGCCCTGCACAATTAAGAGAGCTGGTGGATGCCATGAAGTGGCTACTAGAGGACTTCAGTATAAGGACCATGTTATTGTACCAGGAATCTCCAGGCACTAATACTGTTTGTGTCATGTCTATGCAGTCTGCAATGCTTATGCACTCTTCTTCTTGCAATACTTTTGAATCCTTTGATCAATTGCTGTCAAGTTTGACAGAAGACAGGGAGCTTTAAGGTTCCTATGGTTATGACAAAAAAATATGGATATGAAAGGGAAAGAGAAACTATGAATGTCTTACCAAAATAAAATGTGAACTTGCCTCATGTTAGGCACTAAGGGGTCTACAGAGGCAGGAGATGATACAAAATCCTTAATTTTAGGAGGTTTCTTTTAATCTGAACTCATGTTTTAGCAGACACAGAAAACTCCAACCATGAGATCTTGTGCTGTAGGAAACAAAACACCTGTTTCATCACTGAGGATTATTAAGTCCCTCACTAGCAGTATTAATTCAGCTTTTTCCTTTCCTCGTTTCTCTTGACAAGTATTGTTTGGCTCTGTATGTTTGTGTTTGATCACTCTCCCCTTTCCTGTTTCCAAAGTATCCTTGAATACCAAGTCTTTGAACAGCACTTCATGAAGCAATTGCCCACGTACTTCGGACTTTTCTGTTCCAAATGGGTTGGAGCCAGCTTTATATTAAATAAAGTACCTTTTAGGATTCCCCTCAACTGCTCTATACTTCTGGAAAGCTATTTCTTGTCAGAAGCCCAGGGACTGTGATCACTCTGTGCTTGAAATTTTCTTATACAATTTCGTGAAGAATCACGTTGGCCATGATGCGAAATAGGTTACTGTGCTGATGGACATTTGGTTGGAGCCAATTCACTTAACCCTACGTTCATACTATGCTGAATTCAAGCACAACGTAGCTGATTCTCACATGACAAGGCCCACAACAGTCTCTTAACTTGTTTTTATTTCTGTTAAAAATTAAAATCAAATTAATGGCTTTTGAGAAGACACTTTCAGGAAAACATTTCCACTTCTAACTAGAAACAGGTTTTTCTGTTCTTAACAACAGATTGCGGTTTTCAAAAGCCAAAACTCTTTCAAAATTGAGATTTTTATTTTTGCCTTGTTCTTTAATAAAATAAAAGCAATTCTTAAACAGAGAACCATGCCCAAATAGGACCAGCCCAGAGGTCTAGTTCCATGTTCCATGGCCAACAGTAGATACCCATTAAACCATGCAAGTGATGAGGTTTAGAGTAGTCTACCTGCTGAAACAAGAATGTAATGTCTCACCACTCCAGACCACTGCAAGTGGACTGAAAAGTGTGTTAGAAAATGGTCTGTAAAGAATTGTATGCAGAAGCAGAGAAACTAGATGGGAGGTAGACTCCTTGTCCAGAGTTTCCACATCTAGACCTCTACCTGCTGTAGTTAATCTAAGCTGAACAAATGAGCATCACGGGACTGAAATACCTTTCCCTCAGTCTTCCCATTGGCATTAGCTTTGGAAAACAGTCAGACCAACACACAGGGAGGTAACATACCAGCAGTCATCCCTTATGCTAACAGGGGACTAAGTTTTCTTCAACCAGTCCAACCCACCATCAGTAACACAAGATAAATCTACTTTCCAGTGCTTTTTGGCTCTTTCCTCTCCAACCGCAGTGGCTGGATAGATGGCTGAATGACTTACTCTTTATCCCTGAAAATAAAAATAAATCTTCTATATATGTGCAAATGTGTAATCTTCAGTTTAGAACCCTGCCTGAAGGCTAGCTCTGTCAAGCTTGAAGTGTTTAAGAAAATAGTTTCTAGGATTCAAAGCCACCCCACTCCTGTTCACTGGGGTCTTGCAGACAACAGCTCTGATATCATACTTTACTTTGACCGGATTGCATGTGGTATGAGTTCAATAAGAAGCAGCGCCGAATTTCAGCAGCATATTATTTTGTGTGCTTGACATTAGGTTCTTGGTTAGTTCATGAGGCAGTTTCTTTGTTGGGGGAAATTGTGATCTTAGTCCCCTCCTAGTGATACCTGCTGAGCATCACTGGATATAAACATCACTGCTTAAAAAGGACAGCACAGAGGGGAAGCCCTTTCTTTCTCTTCCCAGCAACTGTTGTATGCATTCTGCTTATCCCTTTTTCTTGAAAGACCAAGAAATGAAGACTACATGGCACACAGCCATGCACTGCACTACTAATGCAGGGTCATCCTTAGGGTCTTGTGTTTATGAAGTCCCTGTTGGCCCAGTCTGGCCAAATGTATTCCCCCATCATCTTACTGCACCTGCAATGACTGCCTGAGCAGCCTCTTTTTCAAGACATAAATTGTACCTTTCTTTGACTTATCTATGTATAGAAGCTATGTGTGGGCAGTTGCTGGAGCCTGGTGCATTATTGCTGGGTGAGGACAAGGTTTATGGATCCTTTTCCTGCTCCAAGGCAACCAGTGATGGAGCTCAGCCTGGGCAGGATCTGCTCCTCCAGGTGAGGATGTGGAAGAACACGATAGCAGGCAAGTCATTACAGGGATGTTTTTAAAGCTATTCATGCAGTATTAAACTCCCAAGCTTGGATGCCAACAGTGTGAGGATGTAGCTCTCCCACACGTCAGTGCAAACAGGCCATGGAGCCTATTGTTTTGTTGGTAGGACAAGGGAAAACATTGAAATCAACAGGCTTGTTTCCCCACATGCTGTAGCTCTCTGTGACCCTGTACTTCACCCAAAGTGCAGGTAGGGGACCTGTGACATCTGTGTCTCACAAGAGGGGAGTTCTTGTGTCTGCTGAAGATAAGTCCTTACCATATCTCAGCAGCTGCTAACACAATTCTACCTGCTTCTCCAAGTAACACACACAGACACTCACACACAACATCTCCTGGAGCTCCTCCATTTCCCAGCCATACCTGGGGTGTGGATTATCACACGGCTCCCTTTCTTTATACCATTGTATTCTGATACACAGGTGACAGAAAGCTCTAGATTTTATCTCTTCCCTCTCCCTTACTCAGTCTTAACAGTAAAAGACAAACATATAGGCAGATCAGGAGTGTAGGTGTAAGAGCAACAGAGAGAAGGAAAACAAAAGTGAAACACAGCTTGGCTTCAATATGCACTTTGCACAACTGTTGCCCAGGTGCTTTCAATATCCCTTTCCTAGAATCCTGTCAGTATTTTTAGCTGTAGAAAGAGGGCTCCAGCCTGCCATCCCAAATTGCAGATGACCCTGTAGGACCACAGAGCTTCCTTTCTGTTTTACTTAACTTCTGTTTCTGTGAAGTTAGGTATGGCACACAGATGAAAATGTCCTGGATGGGTCTAGTTGGAGTCAAGAATGTTGGACACTTAAAAGCAATTTCCCGTCCCTATTTCACACCTAATCAGCCCAGGGGTGTGTGTGAACTATGTAAATGTTGTTGATGGCACTTTGCTGATCCAGCTGCAAACAGACTGGCTGCGAATGCTTGAGCTAAGAGCAATGTGGTGTGGCTGTTAAGACAGATCCCTTATCCTTGACCTGGTATGGACACCACAGGGTGTGGACACCACGTATGCTTTTCCCCTCACCCTGACATGCATTTGGTTGACTGTCCCAGGTCAACTTCCATGGTGATATATAGGTCTTTAAAGGTTAAAATTTGGTTTTAAAGACACATTGTGTAAGAGACCTCCTTAGTACCTGCCTCATGAGAGAATGGTCTCTTGCCTACGGGTGGATGGGAGCTGTGACTTGGGGCCAAGCAAATTAGCTCTGTAGGGTACTATGAATAATGTAAGGAAAAAAAGAAGAGTTGGAAAAATTCAGGTTACATCTGGCTTAGCAAAGGGGTGGGGGAAAGCAGAGAGGAAGAAAGGATTGTAATTTGGGATGTAGTTCCCTCCCTGGCTTGCCATTATTTTTTTTTTATTGAGACCACATGCAATGTGTTTAGAGGATCAGCTTCTGTGAGTGCTTATCTCCTTCACAAACTTTGTAGGAGGCAGTTTGTATCTAACCTAAGTGACTAAGCTAGGATGTTTCTGGGTCCTAAACAGCATACAGAGACACATCTGAACAGTTGCAAAAAAATACATATGCTGATCGAGAAGATGTGTGAGCTCCACTCTTGGTGTGGTACCTGTAAAAATAAGGGTCAGTCTGGGACTGCAGGTGCTGGATTTCTTCATTTTTAGATTGGCCTATGGGCTTTTCCCTACCAGATGCATATAGAATCAGTCCCACGAACCAAATGTTGAAAATGTGATGATAAGGAAAAACCAAAACAATCAAACAAAAAAACAAAACCAAGAAAGAAGAGTACCACAGCTGAAGTGTTTTGGCTACTGGATGATGTGGGACTGCAGTACAAGTCTTCTGAGCTATTGGTAAGGTTGAGAAAGACTGCTTGAATTTTTAAGGCAATAGAGATATTCTTCATCATGTTTGTTGAAAAAAGTAGTTACACCTAGATGATTAATTTCAACTTGAATACCTTGTTGATAAGTGAAGGTAGGTGAATCCCATCTACAGAGTACAGAATTTTGCTTCCAAACTTGACTTTGACTGCCTGTTCCTATAGGAAGTTTGTCAAATACATCTGTAAAAAGTCACTTTTCTCCCTGACTGCTTGTAGGGATAACCAAAGTGTCAAGGCTGGAGCAGACCACACAATAGTTTAAATCTATCTTGAGGCATTTTTTTCAAACTGGTGTGTCCCAGCATCCACTTGATTTCCTAAATATATCTCAAGGCAGTTGACACTTTTCTGCACCCTTTACTTTTGTTGGCAGGTTGTGCCAGGCATCATTTTTCAAAGCTATCCTCTGGCTTCTCTATTTGAAAAGGAATTGCACTTCCATCATAAGACACAACCCTTGCTTCCTCTGTTGACTAATATTGTTAGGGTTAATGTTTGGTTTGGTTTTCAGTGAATAAGCTTAAATAGTACCATAGGACTCCTCCTTGTATTCTATGCAATACCTCACATTCAGAAATTTCATAGTAGCTGATGTGCACCTCTGAAAGGCTGAAGAGCCGTTTCTATCTTGCAGCTGAAATAGACTAAACCAAAAAGGAGAGCTTCTCTAAATATTAATTTTAAAAGAAAGTCTTCTACATCTATTGCTACTCACATTAACCTCAGATCTTCCAGCCCCAGCAGCAAAGCTTCTCCAGTGATGAGCTCCTTCCTCTCTTTCTCTGGGTGGCTCTTAGTCTATGACAGATCAACCAGTCCTGTCTCTGTTCTTCCTTCTCCTCTTTCTAACTCCCTGTTGAACTCTGAGGGGCAGGAAGCCAACACTTGGCTGCAGTATGGACTCCTTATAACTATAAACTTCTTGCATGAACTAGAGCAGCCCTCAGGCTAGTTTAGCTTGGCAGAGCAGACTGGCCATACCAAGGGGTAATACCAACTTTAAACTATTTTCACATACAGAATGCTCTGGCTTGTGTACATGAGATTTATCAGCAGTCCCCCAAAATCTGGCTTGAAGTACTTTTCTAGAGCTCTTTGATGACAAAGTGAATGAGGAGGATAGTGCTAGTTCAACACGTTGGCTTTCAACTTTTTCTGAACTGTCATTGCCTTATATGTTTTCATTTTTGGCAGGTGTTCAGGGTCCACACAGTGAATTTAAACATACTGGCAACAGAAATGGCACAAGATCCCCTACTTCCTCGGGTGAGGCTCCAGGAATTCTGTAAGCCTGTCATCAAATATAGTGCCCATCCATCAAGGACTTTAAGAGTCATCAAAAGAAGATGCTGCCTCCTGCAGTCATTTTCAGATCAATTTTCTTATAAATCCTTCATTGATTTCCAGGACAGCCATTGACTCCCAGGGAACTGGATGCCAGTGCTTGTTCTGCTCCAAAGGGACACGAAACCAGCAAACAGTGGCAGGAAATACCAAGTCACGGGCAGGACTTTTGAAACATTACGGAAAGCAGACTGATGAAAATGAAAGTGTGTATTCCCAGCATGTGAACTCCGTCACAGCTAAGGTTGGAGAATGATCCAAGCATTGACATATGATTTTTAAGGGAGCTTTTCCTTCTGTTTATGCAATTATTTAAAATGAACTAGTTACCTTTGAGAAAGAGAGAGTGCATTTGATTTAGTTTATTTTTTTATAAATGTTATCTATACAATTCCTTCACAAAGTTTTGGGTAGTAAGATCATTATGTGTATGCAACAGTGCATATATTTAAATGTGCATGGCTACATAATAGATTCACAGATTTCAAGGTCCAGAAGATACAGTGTGACCTACTTTACTGATCTCCTACTTCACACAGGCCTTACACATTCTTTACTCTGAACAATAGTTATAATTTTGGATTCTTGGGGGGTATTCTAAGATTGCAAGATCAGTTTTCATTCTAAATTAGGATGAGAAGATTAGTTCTTCTTTCTTTAACTAAATGGAAATGCATCTGTCAAAATGTTTTTATTCAACATTTTTTTAAGAAAAATGAAATATTTCAGCATTCCTTGAAATTGGAATGTTTCACTTGGATTCACTGATCTGACCGGAAGTATTTTATTTGACATTGGTTCAATGGCAATCTGCTTTTTTTTTTTTTTTTTTTTTCCCCCCCACTGCAGCACATTGCCATTTGGAATCCGTGGTCCCCAGCCTGCTGGTGCCATTATCACCTTTGATACAGGTTTTATAGCTGGGTTGTCCTTTCTTAGTGTCCTTCTTACAATTCCATAGAGGCACTGTACAATCTCCATCCTTGGAGATTTTCAAAATTGAAGAGAGTTTGTTTGAGCTTTACAGTTAGCCTTGAAAAGGAATTAGCCTTTGAAAAGGTGGTTGGACGAGACACCACCGGAGGTCCCTTCCAACATAAACTTTCCCATGATTCTGTGATTAAAAGTTTGTTTAAGAAGACTGGAGTTGCTCCTTGTACTGGTAAATCCAGCTTTCAGTCTTCAGTCCCACATTTAACCTCTGCTGAGGGCTTGCACGTGCACAGATCCTTCATTTGCAACACTAGCACCTTCTAGTTGCACTTGTTCTGTACTTGTACTTGGAGGCATCAACCAGGCTTCAGCTATGAGTGAGTACTTGAGATATGTTGCCCACAGCTCAAATTAGGTTGACACAAAATAGTTTCTTCTGGCCTTAAAACATATGCAAGCTATGCGTACTGAGAGTGATGGAGCCCCATTCTCTCCCAATTTCTCTTCTGTGCTTCTCTCCCTCTATTTCCTGATCCCCTGGATCATCTGGATGTTGCAGCAGGGTCTAGGAAAAGAGTAATCCCATAACTTCCCCTACTGCTGATGCCAAGTTTGCACCAAGGACTCATGCAAGAACGTGGCTAGAAGATGTTGAGCCAGAGCTTTCTCTCTGGAGAGTTTCCCAAAGTAATTCCATCTAACGGAACAAAAGCTCCAGAAAGGTACTGTGTTTCTTATAAAACAGATGTTTTAGTGCCTTGCCAATGCCTAATAAATGGCAATGTATTCACACTGTCAAGGTTGTAAACTTAATAAATTACATTTAATACTGATATAAATACAGAAAACCACACTGAAAATAGACAAGAAAAGTAACCGTGTCTTACATAAGAGTAAAAATGCTGGTATGGGATTTTGCCCAGGCACATGTGGGCGTGTATCTGTATATATCTGTATATACAAGTGAATGTTACCAATTAGCTGAATAGTTCTGGGTTACTCAATCAAGACTCACCTGAAAAAAGAAAAAATGAAGGAAAAAAAAAGAAAAGAAAAAAAAGAGAGGAATTTGTAATGTCAGGAGGATTGGGTTATGTTTTGCAAATTGCCATTCAAAAGTCAAAGCTCAAGCCTTAGCGCTGGCTAATGGTTTCCAAAGTTCATCTAATTCTTTTCAGCTTCAGTATCCTGACTTGTATTGCAGAAATAAAACGAGGACTAAAGCTACTTCAGGTAATCCTAACAGCAACAAAAAGCTAACACTCACAGCCAACACTTTGAGGGAGTCAAGACTGAGAGACTGCCTAAACACTTCCACCTCCTGGCTCTAGCGACTGAATTCTAGGGACTGATTATCCATCATCTTGCAGCACATATAAAAAACAGATAAAAAAATGACTGATAAAAATAGCTACTGTTCTGCCCAGCTGTTTACCCTCATGTTAGACACTGAATTTACGTGGGCAGAGACTCATAGCTGAAAAGTCTATACATGCCTCAGACCTTTCAGACTGGACCAAGTGAAGGAGATGAGCAAGTAGTAAGGTTTTCAAGCTGGAATGTGCTGGCTCCTGGTTATATCTGTGGGGTGGTGCTATCAATGTATTTACAATTCTGCTCTCCAGTGACTCCTGCAGTCATAGGTAAATCTGTACATTATCTGTTTTAATTGCCACCTCTGAGGCCAGACTGAAGCTTTCCAAAGTTCAAGAAAGTCTTTTTCGTTGATTTCAGCATGGCTTGGATGAGACCTTTCACATTTATGAGCATAATTTTATGCTGTTATTGATACCTTGGCAAAGCATGTACCTAGATCTGTTGTTGCGGCATGGGGGGATATTTTATACCTACTTTGCTCTTGTTTAAAGCCTCCTAACAGCTGTGAGGCCATAAAGAATCAACTTCATCCCAAGTTAAAAATTGAAATGCTGAAACTCATCAAGAGCTGTATAAAGGAGTAGAAAATAGATCTTCCCCTTTGTCCTGAGACTTCGTGAGTACCAGTAACTCAGCATTTTCTCTGTCAAGGGCTTTCCCCTCCCTCTCACTGCGGAATTTCCTCCTCTTTGGCTTTTGTCCAAGACTTGTCTTCTTACCATCAGACTGAGATATAAGGTGCATTTATTTGCTTTAGCTTTACCCTCCTTTTTTATTATTATTTATTTTCCTTGGTATAAGGAATGTATGTTCTTCCAACGCTGCAAATAAACATTTCCCTGCTGCAAAGAAAGGTGCTGCACTGTGGAGCCTGGTCCATGTAGAATGATGTACAATTTTTTCCTCTGTCTGCCAAACAGCACAGATTCCCGCTCTGGGTGAGACCTTTCGTCACAGTCAATGACCAGCATGTGCAGGTTTGACTAATAGAGACCCTTACACTTTTCTCCTGTTGTTCTGGCTCCTTCTCTTGTTTGTGTTCCATCTTTCACCTCGGCCTGAGGTAAGCTCTGCCCTTCTTTATATGGGTCTGGATATATCAATTATAGAATTGCTGAGGTCGGGAGGGGCCTCTGGAGATCCTCTACTCTAATCCAGCTGAGGAAAGATATTCAGGGCCATGTCCAGATAGGTTTTGAATATCTCTGGGGATGGAGACCCCATGACCTCTCTAGGTCCGGTCCAGTGCAGCTACCCTCACAGCAAGAAAGATTTTTCCTGTGTTTAAACAGATTTCCTGTATTTCATTTTGTGCCCATTGCCTCTTGGCCTGTCACTGGGCATCACGGACAAGACCTTGGCTCTGTCTTCTTTTCTCTTTCCCCATCAGGTATTTATAACCATTGATAAGATCCTCATGGGCTTTCTCTTCTGCAGACTACCACCACAGCTCTCTCTCTCTCTCCTTGTATGAGAGGTGCTCCAGTCCCTTAATTACCTTCATGGCCTCCACTGGACTGGCTCCACTATTTCCATTCTGCTCTTGTCCTGGGGAGTCCAGCACTGTTCACAGTACCCCAGATGTGTCTCACCAGTCCTGGGTAGAGGAGAAGGACCACCTCCCTCAACCTGCTGGCAGAGTTGCTGCTAATGCACTTGTGGGCCTCCTCTGCCACAAGGACTCATTTCTGGCTCATGTTCAACTTGTTGTCTACCATGCAACATTTTAATAACCCGTATGGCCTGATGAATGAGTGTATCAAATCCCATTCTGTGGCTGATCTTTGGGGAATAGGAGTCGAATGCTGTTCCAGAGACTTTACCTCAAAGACTAGTATCTCTCAATTTTCATTCAGAAGGTTGCCCTCTCTGGCTGTGGAGTCCCTATGACCAGCAGGAACACAGGTCCACTTCTCGCCATCTGTTTGTGGAGCTTACACAGGAGATTAGTCTGCGGTGAGGTCACTGCTTTCCAGCAAGTCACTTCAAAGGGCCTATTTCTTTCCTTTGACTAGAAAGGATGCTTGGAGTGGTACCTTGAATGGAGACATTCACATGAGATGTATCGGTTTACTCCAAGGAAGCCCAGCTATAAGCTCCTGGGTCTCAGTCAAACAGGAATATAACTATTCATTTTAATTATCAGTTCCCTGGGGGCTTCTTGCAATGAATCTCTGCAGCACCCTGTTTGACACAGATCTCATCCCAGAGTTGGCCTCCAGGCACTGCCACACAAGGTAGAGGATGGAATTACTTCCCACCAAGGCAAAAGAAATACAGATATAGGTGTCTTTCTATTGAGGGAACCGTCTGTTTGCCATCTTCATATGAAAGCTGTGTAACCATGTGAACAGAATTGGGATTTTTTGCTTGATTGCAGCAATATGCCCATTTGTTGTTTTTCCTATTAACCTTCCAGTGATGGAGCAAAAAGATTAGGAAATGAGCTACATGAAAGAATTCTGAATGATTTTCCCTATCAGATCTGGCTGTTCTTGAGGTATGTTAGAAATGAGCCTTTCAAATGGGGGTAGGGTTATTCATCAGAGTCCTTTTAAACTTGGAATTCACAGGTCAAAATGAATGTGTGTCTCTCCTTCTTTCTCTTTCAAAAGAGTATCTGAATAAAAGGGGACATGTTGACCTTGGAAATTACCTCCTCCTGTTCCTGAAGGAGATGAGAGGCAGAAGGAAGAGGTTAGAAGTGCGAAGTGCTTTGGGGTTTGGATGTTGAACACTTCAGCCTTGTGTTGCAACACGTTTGTTAAACAACACAAGTAATGAAAAATAGCATTCTTCTGCTCACAGCGCCTTTATCAGCCTTCATATCTGACAACAAGACTGAGAATCATGACTAACTTTTAACAATTAAATAGGAAAAAGGGTGACCTGTGACCCCCATGGTGCTGGAAGAAGCCTTGCAAAGCATCTAAGACTTGGCTTGGTGCTAACCACTGCAGACAACAGCATCTGTACAAAAGGATCATGTCAAAAATAACCAACATTAAACAAAGGCATTACTTCTGAGTAAACCTAATTAATAGCAGGCTCTGTTTCTTTCATTTTCCAACCTGCCTTACGATAAGCCTTTATTCAAATTCCAGACAAGCCAACAGAAAGACTTCTAGTAACTGGATATGTGGATACTTTAGCATGTCTAGTAAACCAGACACTGCCTACTGTGGCAAATATTGCCACAAGAAAACTGTTGTCCAGAGTTTGCAGGTCTGACCCAAGCAAATCTGCCATGGGATGGGTCAGAAGCAAGGGACCGGCTTTATTTTAATTCATATATTCATGAATATTTCAAGTGTCACTCAACAAGGGTAAGTCTCCTGAGTGCTGCCACAGGCTCACGTGGATATCTCAGATACATTGTCTGAAATGATCTGAAACACCCATGTTTAGGCAACTGAGTCACAGTTTCCAATGACTTAGGTGTCTATGTGTGAGCTCTGTGTGCTCGGCTGAGGTGTCCACACTTTGGTGCCCAGTGTAATTTGAAATACCTTAAGGCATCAGAAACATCCCCATTGGGCTTAATGACAGGAGCTAGAGGAAAACTATGTAGTTCTGGAGTAGCAACTGGAGGTCATGAGGTATATTCTGGGGACCTCAACTAGAGCTAGACAGCTGTCTGTGCAGAATTGGATTGAGTCCAAGGTGTGAGCTCCTGTTCCAGTCAAGAAATAACCTAGTCAATACATAAATTTAGATTTCTTAATCTGTGAGCTGAACCCCACATTTTACTTTGGAATACCTAATATAAAAGGTATTATTATTTTTAATTTTCATAATGGAGACAGGCAGCTTGCTGGTGAAACTGAATTTCCAGACTCACTAGGTAGTGTATTCAAGGATTTGGAAAAAAGCACTTTCTTTTGTGCAAAAATTTCAGAATACTGCTGCTGCAATGCAGAGACACATAGATTGATGTATACACATAGATACGCTGAGTACACTGCAAAGACAATCTTATCCTGGCCTCTTCTGAGCCAAAGGTAGTACCGCCGTACTCCTGTACAGCAAAGTACAGGTCTTCCTCCAGACTGTTAACAATTTTAACTTGTTTAAAATTTGCCCAACCAGAACATGACTCAATCTTGCCTGAGTTTAGTTGTCTAAAAGCTGCGCATCTATTCTATGCATGTCTTCTGAGCTTTCTCTAAAGTCAATGGAAAGGGACAGATCTCATCTACAGGAGATGAGTCACCTCACCAATATGTTCTGGTTAAACTTTCTCCTAAAGGACTTAATGTCCTTCCCTTTAGTAGAGGGGAAGACTACCACTTCGGATTCTCTACCTTACTGTAAGTTCTTGATTTATTTGCACACCTGTAAGTGTCTAGTGCCATGTGAGGTGCCCAGATGCAACCCAACTAGTGTCTAGCTGCCATTCCAGGACTGAGCCTTGTAAAATTTGGGGATATTTCGAGCTATATAAAGGCCACCCATATGACTGGCATAGTCTAGACATTTAGCTTCTGACCTTCAGATAGCTAGAGGTTGATGAACACATCCCACATTAAAAGTCACAGCAACAATCAGTACTACATGTCTAGCATTTCATGCAGTATAACATATGTTCTTTTTGTAAAAGAGGATGACATGCTCAGAGATACGGGCACTATTTTTCTCCTGTCATTAAAACTCCTGTTGATTTTCAACTTCTTGTGCTTCCAAAAAAATTCTCAGCCTTCATTGTTGGGTTATGACTGCACCGTGTCTACTACAAGGGTGACAGCCAGGCACAGGGCAGCTGGATGTTGAGATGCAGAAGGTGTTTGCCGTGGTGCCAGTTCCACAGGTAAAGTCATATGAATGACTAAGGCAAACACTGAAATAAGAAATATGAAATCCCATCGAGTCAGGCTGATATATTTCAGTCTGACTTCAAAGCACACTATGCACTTAGTAAACTGTGGAACTATCTGGAGGTATTTTATAATACAATCCAGAAAACCAGCTGGGTGGAATTACCTCAGTTGTAAAATTAAATGAAGAGGACAGTTCCCAGGACTGCTGTGAACAGTTTAATTGTCAAAGTAAAGAAATTAAGCTGTCCAAAGGATTACCAGCACAGAGGTAGAATAGGTGTCTACAAATATTTGCAGACAAAGGCATGAGTGACAGCAAAAATAGTTAAACACCATAAGGAGCAGGTTAAAAACTGAGAAGAGAGTGAGCAAAACATCCCAATATTGAGATCTTTTTATTATGTGTAATTTATCAGCAGACATTGCCATTCAGTGCATAAAAAAAATGGAAGAGTTGCTCAAGATACTTCCACAGACCACTAAAAGTTCAGACATTTAAAAGTAGTCTTCTAGCTTCAAAATGGAAACATTAAGTATTTTCATTATATTTTATCAAATTTTTAATGGATTTAATTTTCTTTGCTCCTTTAACGAGACTGTATTTTGAGTTGATGGAGAATGCCAGTCACTGTGGTTATTTCATCTCTAATGTTACGAAGGGAAAATAATCACCAAAAGTCACAAGAGAATAGCAAATAAAGTTTTTATGAAGAAAATATTAATTTAGAAATTCTATTTTTATTTAAAACAATCTAGTCTGAAAAAAACTTTACCTGCATGTAAAAGTGGACTTGAAAGAGCAGCAGCAAACTTAATACAAAATCTGCTTTCCCAAAGGAATCTACATGACCTTTTCCTGTTCCCTGTTTTGGACTGGGTACCCAGGTACTGTTTTCTGGTTACTTGTGGTGATGAAAACTAAAACTACATGTTGATTTTTATAACCCCAAATCCAGAAGACATTATGTAATCCACGAATTTGAAAGTGCTTATGAACTGTGCAAATAGCATAAATTTCAATAAACATTTTGGAACTTTGAGGACTGTTGTGGTTTTTTGATGCCTCAAAGATTCTCTCTTAAAAATAAATAAACACAACAACAACAACAAAAATTTAAATGCCGAGCAAAATTTCTCTGATGGTACAAAGAACATGAGAGAAAACAGAATAAAAAGAGAAATTTGGAAATCCTAGAAATTTAATTAGTATTTGTAATAAAAAATATTTTCATTTTAGCTATTGAAAAAACCCCAAAACACAAATCCAAAACATTTTCATTTTGATAAAACAGACAAATAAATGAGGAAACATTCCTTAAAGCCAGCTTGAAAAAAGCTAAGTAGCTGAAGTGTTAAACATAATGGAAAATGAGTAAGAATGGGCTTGATCAAATCTAATATTTTAGTTTAGATTTAGATTTAGAGTGGTTTTAGTGCTCCGCTGTAGTGATAATTAATGAGGAAATTTTCGAAGCTTCAAACCATAGTTAGTGATGGGATCCACCTGATTATCTGTGGACAGCTACACTCAAGCTAATCAGCTGGGTTAATCATCATTTGTACTTGAGGGATATTTAATGGATTTAATGCAAGATTTGTCCAAAGCAGAGCTCTAAAATGGGACTGATGAATCAAGCCATAGAAGCTGTCATCTTCCTCCACTGGGTTTAAGTGAGAGTTAAAATGACAAGTTGGTCTTTAGAGGTTTTCATTGTAAAATTAGACAAGATGAATCCCATCTTTTGTTGCCTTCAGCACTTTAGGTGCTAAATCTTTCATGGGCATTTAAAACAAGAAGTCTGTTAAAAAGAAGACTTGCTGTACTTATAGTATTGTCTTTCACAGAAAACTGGCAAGTAGAGTAACTGTGATTTTAAAGTGTTGGTAATTTTGTACTGGTCAAGGTGTTAGCGGTTTGCTTAGAATGAGTATCTAGCTACCCCATAACATTCATCTGAAATCTGTACAAATTGGATGCATTCTTTAAGTTTTGTTACTTTAATATTTTTTTGTTGCAATTGAAAAATGGAGGAGAGCAGAGGAAAAGAAACTTGATGGTTGCAATTTCCCCCTCTTTTTTTTTTCCAGCTATCTGTAAGAACCAGGAAATCTGTCTGAAAGGAGAAACTGAGTTACACAGTCCAGGATGACTTGTAAAACTCATTCCATGTCTCTAACAACAAGGCTCCTTTCCAGACAGTTGAAAGTGGAGGGATTCATCAAGCTCCTCTTCCTCATGCTCTTTCTTACAAACAAATCCGTCTCCAGGAACTGAGGGAGCTGACGAATGTATGTAAAGAAAATGACTTGGAGAATTAACCCATGGTTCTTAGGCCTTCGTTACTGGCAGGAGAACTGGAATCTTTTGATTGCACCACTATTAATCAATTTAACGGCAATACAGTCACGCACTTGGTTATGAGGTCACTTTGGGTTACTAGCTGAAGCACGGAATGACCTCAGACCTTACTAAACCACTAAGGGGATTTCTGGATAACAAACTTACATGTTTTCATTACGTTTTGGAGAAGACCAAGGAGGGGCAGGTGGGGGTAAAGGTTTGCTGTATGTTTTTTCTTTTGGTTTTGCTCTTATCCTAATTTGGTTAAGCACCTGTTGTGTAATTGAAAATCTTTCCTGTAACTAAAAGAAACGTGACAATTTTTTTTTTCTGGAAAACAGGAAAGGAATGGCTTGGAAAACAGAAAGTCAGCAGCATAAATCTTATCCCTTCCAATATCTCAATGGGTGTAATGCTCCTTACCACTCGTATGAACTCACAAGTTTTGAGTTTAATTTTAGATGTTCATTTGTATCGGGTCAGTTCATGCAGAAATACTGTGACAGAGTCCTGGCAAATTAGCTGATCTCCTGGATGTTCTGCTGCATTAATTATAGTCTAATATTTTTTTACTGGTTATAAACACAATTTGGATTTCAATGCCCTTATTTTCTGGATGTTATCTTTCTTAGCTCATTTTAAGAAGTCCTTTAAAATAGTTATATGGGTCTTTTTTTTTTTTATTATTTGATAAATGTGCTAACAGCCTTTAGAATGGTGTGTATTATTCTTTTAACCATATTAAAACGTAACCTTACAGGTTTGTTCAATTTGCTTTTGAAAGACAGAAAATAATTTCATTGAAATAATCATGAGGGGTTTTTTGATAAATATTTTGGGTTACAGTCTTTTCATAGAAAATGTTTTCTAATCCTCTACCACTTCCATAAAATTAAATTTTCCTAGAAGAATAGAGCAGGAAAGAAACATTAAAGACTCTCTTTCCAGACTTCAAGTAAATTGGGAAAGATCTGTACTTGAAATACATAACCATAGAACTTATTTACACTCTTGGAAGAAAGTTGACATTACGGTCCATTTTGACTTTTCCCATTAGTTTTACCTGTAACTAACTACACAGGGAGCCAAGAGAGATTTCTCAATGTTTCAATTCAAGACAGATCAATTCAAGGTAAAAAAAGAAAAAAAAAAAAAAAGAAAGAGAAAAAAAGAAAAAAAAAAAGCATGAACTACGTTCTGCAATACTGACTCAATGTTTTCCATTTACAACTGAACAAAACTTAAACTAAGCTTTAACAATTTCTGTATCATTTTGTATGCCATCATTTGTTTTATTTTCTCTGTTGTGAGCACATAAAGTATGGTTGTGGTTTTCAAAGCAAAGAAAGAAAATAAATACTGTGTTTTCATATAGATAGGTCTTAGAATCCAGACCTTAATGTCAGTGTTTCTACTAATTTTGCTTGCACCTTCTGTGGGCTTCTGTAAGCCGTATCGGATTGCCTTGAGAACTGCACACGTTTTGTAAGACAGTGCCTTCCCTGACACACCAGTGGAGTGGAATCAGATAAAAACTGGCTGTATCTATCAGAGCAAACCGAGCCAGGATCCTCTCTCCAACACAGGATGCTAAAGTAAGTACAGAAGGAAAAAGCAGATGAAACTCAGACAATATAGAGTTACTTTTCCCCACCACACCCTCCCGGCTTTCAGCAATTGACTTTATAGACTTCCTCAGAAAAGCATGTTTAAGTCTCTGCTGGATTTCTCCCCTGTGATGTGGCCTAACCCTGTTTCGGTGCATTTCTGGTTTTCCTTTCAGAACATCTGGAAGCAACGAGTCGCTCACTTTTTTCCGAGGAGTGTGAAAAAGGGCTGCCTTTCGCCTCCTGATCACACTGGCCACCGCTAACCTGCTAGTGCTGATGTGCCAAAAAAGATCTCAGAATCCACTTGATTTATACCCCCCGTCTGTAATCCTGATCCACCTCTGTTTCCTTGGCCTTGAATCAAAGTGTATTTCATTGGCATTTACACTGGGATTTTCAAGGGAGTTGAAACTTATGAACTAGCTATCTCTGATTTTAATAGACTTTTTTATTTTAAAAAAGACAATTCCAGCTGCTTGATAAGTGACACAGCTTTAGCAAAGAAGTGTGACCAAAATAAACATTATTAGATAAGTTTAGAAAACTCTTCTCAACTAGATGCAAGGAAATTAAGCCATATTAGTTTTACAAGGTAAGACTCCAATTTGACTATAGAGTGCTTCCCACATGAACTCACAGGGATGCTTAACCAACATGTCAGTTCAAGCTAAATTCCACCTGAAACTATGCCTATGTCTCACACTGAGTACAATGCTTTGCTGGAGCTTCTCAGAAAGGACGTCCCCAGGGAAATATCAAAACCAGGAGGTTTCTCCCAGAAGAATCACATAGAATCCATCTGATGGAACATGAGCATTGGCAATGCAGATGTAGTTATACCTGAACTTCTGCTTTATCTTTATATTTGGAGGATAGTGAAGCAATCCCAGTCAAGGCAATCTGGGGTGCAATTCATCTCTTCACAAAATGTGTATTTAATTTTTTTTCAGAGCTGCTCAGCAAGGGCAGAATTTTTTCTCCAGTACCTATAAGGAAATTCAGGTGCCCTAGCCCTGCTGCAAGTACCCACCCTGCAGACAGGACAAGCAGGATTTTTGCCTGGATTACCACCCCAGTGGACTATTTTGGATCTAGCAGTTCCTTCCCTCCTCTGTCCCTGTACTTTCATCCATCTTTTAGCACCAGCATTGTCACAGACTAATTCTGGATGATTTGTGCATGGATCTCTAGCAAAGGCAAAGCAATCCCTCCTCCACCCCTTTTTTCCAGGCTCTTTCCAGCAAAGAGATGATTAGGGGTATGGAAGAACCCAAAGCCACTCCCCAGGAGCCATATGATTGCTGATCTGTTGTAAAAACTGGACAAATAATTCAGTTCTCTCTTCACAGTCCTCTTCCATACTTGCTCCTCTCTGAAGCTCCTCATGAGGCCCTTCTCCAGAAGACTTGTCCAGAGCTCTTCCTTTATTCCTTGACTCTACTTTGCCATGGAAAAAGACTCATTTTATGTACTGCCCAGCAAGCTTTTATCCCTCAGGTGATGATCCCCAACAAGCTCTGCTGCAGATAGCAGTAGGGTGATGCTAGAAGAAGCCTGCCATGGAGTTAGCACAACTCAGTGCTATGAGCTGGGATTTAAAGAGTCAACTTCCTAATGCCTATTGCTTGATTAGTTTTTCAAAGAGACGTACAGCTGTTTCAGTATGCAAAATGGATGTCTGGCTTATATATAACTACAAACTTCAGGGAAAAAACAATCTGATTCAAATCACCCTAGAGAAACGCACTGTAACATCATATGGTAATATTTTATGTAGTAAAACTACTGCAACTAGAGACTGAATTTGCTATCAGTTGGTGGCTTCTTACCAATTTTTTTTTTCCACATTTTTAATCAAAAGACCTAGATCTACTACTCCATATTAAAGCCTAGCCCCTGCGGATATTTTCTTGATTAAGCAAAGACATTTTTAGCTTAGCACTTGGCAAAAGAAAAATCATCTGAAACTATTGATCACAGAAAGCTGAACAGGTTAGAAAAATGTTTAGACAAAGGGAAAAGGCAATAATAATAAATTGCATCTGGGTTGATAACCTCCTTGCCAGCATCTTCAGCCAGCTGGAATCAGAAATGGCAATGATATGAAGCTCTGTATACACAGCGGTTACTAAAACTTAAAGCAAAAATAATGTACAGTAAATATTGAAAATATGACTTTGTGATCAGTGTACATTTTTTTAGAAATCAGAGTTTAAGCAGTGCCTGTAAAATACGTATTTGCAAATTTCTCTGTGGGTAAAGCTAATGCTTTTGTCCATGACATGTGAGACAGTGCCACAACAGGTCACGGAAAAGGGGTCATATTGGAGATGGCAGGTCATGGAATCACAGAATCACAGAATGGTTTGGGTTGGAAAGGACCTCAAAGATCATCCAGTTCCAACCCCCTGCCATGGGCAGGGACACCCTCCACTAGCCCAGGTTGCCCAAAGCCCCATCCAACCTGGCCTTGAACACTGCCAGGGAGCCAGGGGCAGCCACAGCTTCTCGGGGCAACCTCTGCCAGGGCCTCAGCACCCTCACAGGGAAGAATTTCTTCTTAACATCTAATCTAAATCTGTTCTCTTTCAGTTTAAAGCCATTACCACTCATCCTATCATTACATGCCATCGTAAACAGTCTTTCTCCGTGGAAACATTGGAAACATTCATGGTGGCAGGTTACAGCTGCCAAACATATCCTAGCAGGACCTTGTCTTCTGGGTAAAGCTCCTTTAGCAGGGTCCAGCGGTGCCACACAGAGCTGGGATCTCCCCACTCATCTTCCAGGAATGGAGAAAGGTAAGACAGAAATAAATTGTGTGAGTCTCCTATTTAGTATAGGAGATTTGGCATGTCCGAGCTACCCAAACAATGGACAATGCACTGGTATGCTATCATTATTGCCCCAGGTCAGTGACACTCTGCAGTAAATCAATGGCAACCTAATGTCAATGGGATTTAAACATGTTGTAAACTGCTGTGTGGTTTCATTTAGGCTCTAAGCCTAAACCCTTGTAAAGCCCTTTCATCGGGGCAGGTTTATTATCTGCCAAAAACGAAAACAAAAACCTAAAAAAAATCCCAAACCCAAACAGAAGAAAACTAAATAGCACAGGGGAATAACTTCCTAGAGGATATTTCCCTTTCCACTTGCTAGCCGTGGAAGAAACATCTTATTCTCTCCCACCTATTCACCCATTTGTTGATCCATGTTCCTGTGCCTGTCATCCACCAGTTTGAGTAAAGCTGGAACCAGCTGGGATCAGTTAACTGCCCTGTGCTGCTGCAGCTTCACACACATGGTTCAAGTCAAGCACACTCTTAAGTGTTTTCCCTGAACAGTGGTTGTGACCTCTAACACTTGATCTTAGAGGCTGGACAATTGCAGCTGCTATTCACCTTGGAAATAGCAATGGATTTCTAACAACTACTAGGAAGATGCCTTTTCGTGCTGGCAAGGGATTCCCAGCTAGGTCAGACTCCTGGAAGGTAGAATAGCCAACTGCTTAGGGAACATGACCACAGGCAAAGAAAAATAAATCCAGAATGGACTTAATTTTTAAGTCCGTGTTTTAACTGGTTAAGTAATTTAATGGTTTAATTTAAAATGTTTAATTCAAAAAGGAAAAGGAAATAGCACTGGTAACCCACTGCACAGGTTATGGCTCCGTGTGTACATCCATGAAGGTGGAATTAGCATCAGTGTACAAGCTAACAGAAACTGCATCTTAAATCCAAAGGTTTGGTGAGAAGTTTCGTAACTGCCACACATACTCAAATGGTGTTTGTTTTTTTTTCTCCCTCAATGTAAACCAACTCATCTCCAGATGTGGAAGACCCTTACTGCTACGTGTAAAAGCAAGTGCACTGCAGTTTCCATAGGCAAGCATAAATGTGCAAAACTATGTTTGGCATGGCTTATCTAAATGCTTTAAATTTTAAAACCAACTTACTCATGATACATTGCCACTACTGCCAGGAACAACTGACCTCTGAGATGAAAACGCCTGGTCTAATTTTAAGGTCAATGCCTTTTCATTTTAAATCCCATTTTGTTTAATTGAAAACATGTCCCTTTTCAGCTAAATCAACTCTCCAAAATGGGCAAACATACAAAGAGAAATAATAATAAATTATTATCATCACTATTATTATTTTGGGTTTGTGGGGGTAATTACGTCATGCCTGTTCTCATCATGATATCTGATCAAAAATTGCCCTGAGGTGACCAAGAATAATGTGGACTGTTTCTCTAACACTGATTAGGAAGCCTGGAAGAGGGTGTGGATAAGGATTGCCTAAGCAGGAGGTATACGCTGAAAGAGAAACAGAGATAGTGTTCATGTGGGCACTGTGTCCTGCGGGCTGAATTTGGCCTGCTAGGACAATTCCTGCAGCTCTGACTGGATCTCTGGCACTTCTTTGTCTATCTTCTTCAGCACATGCCCACAAATGCATCATCTGCTGCAGGACCTGAAGGTTCTCACCCCCAGCTCCATTACAAAGCAGAGGCTGGTCCTATGCCAGGAGTGTACATGCTTATCCACGTACGTGATGGGCAGGGAACACATGTCTTGTGATATCACCAAAGTAACACTTTTTTTACACCACTGGCAATACTTACACCTGAAGTGACGTCCTTCCAGCCACATGGAGGGACAAGGATGGAGGATTGCTGCATGTCTCTGTAAAAAGCTAGGACAGACTACAGCTGGGATTCACTTTCCCCAACCAACACTTCCATCTGATCTGGTGGCCCTTGGCTCCCTTTATACGTCATGGAGATATAATTAACACTGTGAAAGTAGTTTAAGTTGCAGAACATCTCATCGTAAAGGAGATGATACTCAAAAGAGATCAGCTAAATCACACCCAAAAGTGTCCATTTCTCTCCTTTGACTAGAAGGAGAGGCTGGAAAGAAGCTTTTAGATGTAGATACATACAATATAGACATGTGCCTGGTTTTGATCAGCTAAATCCCACTGTATTGAGTAGCACAATAGCTCTTACATCAGAAAACTAAACATCATCAGGTGGTTTGTATAACTTCAAGACAAGAAGTGCTGTAAGGGAGGTTTTGAAAGATCACCTTTAAAGAGGATTGCAGGCAGCTCCTCCTGTATCACGGACAGCATGGAAGAAATTGCATGTGCACTCCCTGAAAATACAGAAAGCAGTAGACGGAAATGTGTACAGGAAGTAAGAAGGAGCCTCATGATACTAAATTAAACATAATACCAAGTCTGTGGAAACATGGATATAAAAACAAAATTCTCAGTTTCTTTCCTGATTATACATGACATTGATTGTAACCAAGCACCTCTACAAAATTAGATCAATTACAGTTAGCACAGGAAAAATAGGAACAGTGAAACAACTGGATATTTAAAAAGAGTCTTTTAAGAAGAACAGCATATTCTTCCACATTTTCTGCCTGAGCCAGGGCTTAAAGAGAAAATATGTATTATTTTTTGTCTGGAGAACACACAGTACTTTACAAAACTTTGGCTTAATCTTTAGCTCCTCTAAGTCAACATTGCTCCCCTCATAACAAGTGCTCGTAATGTTAATTGACACCAGCTGAAAATCCAGTCCTTTGGGTATAGCTCCTCTGAGATTCAATTTGCCTTTGTAGTTCAAAAGCACAAAGGTTAGAATATGATGTTGATTTTTCCACAGAAAACACTGATTTTTGGTAAAAAAATCATTCAGCTCTAAAATGAAAGCTTTTGGCTAAAGCCTGAAAATACACGTTTGGAAAATGTGTAGCAGTTTCTCATTGGACTATAATACCAGTATTTTCTGTACCCACTCACTTCCCTGGACAGCAGATACCTCATCATTTCACGTCCCTGAGAACATCATGAGACCACTTGGCACTGTGGCATCATGGGAGATGTAGTCTAACTAAAAAATTTGGCCCAGACCAGGAAAGGGGGGCTTGAGGTACCAAAAATGCAATTCCCACAAGGTCCTACTGTGCTTTGTTCTTGGGAACATTTGTGGTCTTTAGGTATTTCCTTTTACTGCAAATATTGAAATATGCCATGGAAAGCAAACACTTTTTGGAAGGACGAAAAAGGTCTTTTGCCAAGAATCTTAATATTCTATCAGGAAGTAGTTTGAGTGGAAACATTTCAACAAGCTCCACAGAGGTTTTTTGAAGAAGATACTGTAGAGAACATTGCTTAGCTGATGGTGAGTATTGAGTTGTCTTCCAAACAAATAACTGTGATAAAAGGTGTGATAGAAGATGCCTCTACTTCAGATAGCATAATTTTATGATTTATTATATTGCAGATCAGAAGCTGAAAACTGAAAAGAGATTTGTTTAATTTTCCTTCAGCCTTTCTAGAGTCATATCTGCAAGGCAAGGACAACCTGCTCCAGGTTTATTGCTGTGTACAAGTCAGGACATTAGGTATATGAGTGATGAACAGCCATGGTCAAACTGTCCTTTGCTCCAGGCTTAATCGTTAAATGAAGACAATGCAAATCACTTGACTGGCAGCACTGCTGAAAATGCACGGTACCTCCTATGCCCTCCTTCACTCTGCTCAAACTTATGATTGACTTCAGGTGTTTCTCAGATTAAACTACACTGTAGATCACAATCATCATGATAGAAGCAAGTGTATTGCTTTAGCAAAAAAAAAACAAAAACAAAAACAAAAACAAAAACCCCACAAAAAACTAGTAGATCCTATTTCTTTATGGAGCTCCTGGTCATTTCTTTGATATAAATAAATAACAAAGATTACCAGAATATCACTGTGAAGCAACAACACTAAAAAATCACCATTCCTACATTTCCCTCAGTGTTCTTTCAATGTTGAAGATGAGAAATGTGATGTGGCACCATCCTTCTACTGCAACAGCAAAAAGGGATGCTGGCAGTTGCTGAAAGGGATGCTTGAACATGATTCATGACATACAAAGTAGACAAACCTTTTTTGACAGAATGGCTCAAACATGCCTGACTGTACTGCAATACAGTGAATACTGTGCTGATCACAAATTCAGATGTCTTTGGGAATTTTATATCTGCAAGGACCAGGACCAGGGTTTCCAGCATCACCCAGAAAATGGTGTTTCCATCCTCATGGTACCCTCTGGGACTACTGTTACATGGTTCTGGGGAACAGAGCTGGGACATAGATCCTCTCCTGCTTGGGCTTTCCATGTTCTCCAGGTGTTTTGCCAGCCAAAAGGAGATTACAGTCTCATGATAGGACATGATGTTTTGGCTGTTAAGGAATCAAGAAGTCTCTCTCCTTAGAAACCGGTACACTGAGACTCACATGAATTCTGCACAGGGTGATTGAATCACTCTACGTTCAGAGGGGACCTCTGCAAGCATGTTCAAATATGCCTATATTAATAACAACAGATGTTTATCTCACTTTCTCAGAAAGACTTCCACCGATGGAAATCCCACATCCTTTCCAGGAAATTCACTCTAAAGTTTCCCATTCTTCAGCGGCAGAAAGGCCCCCTTAGTATCTCGTGAGAGCACAATATTCTCAAAGGGCCAGTGTCTGGAAGAGGTCTGTGAAGGAGGGTGTGTTTCTTGGATGTTTTCTCTGTCTGCGAGGTAAAGAGAGGAGTATTTTTATTACAGCTTTTAAGTATTCCCTTGTTTCCAGTCTATATAGGATGCCTGGATATGCAACCTATCTTCCACTTACCGGAAAAACCACCCACGAAACCAATAAGCACTAATTAATTTCCACTTCTCATAACAATCAACTAAGTTGATTAAGGGTGACCACACTTTAGCCAGGGACTCTCTGGTTGCTTTTTATTCTGGCAGTGATTTGATCTTGGTGAATCACAGCACGGAAAGCAGTTGATATGGATGGGCTGTATCATTCCAGAACTACTTGAAAGTTTGCTGATTAGAGATGGACCGCAGCCATACAGTTATAAAACATAAGATTACTTCTTCCAGGAAATATCCCAAGACAGAACAAACTGATCATTCAGCACTTTCACTATGATCTGAGGAAGAACAATTCGGTCTTTCCCAGTTTCCCTTCGACACTGACAGAGATTATAAAGAGCCGACAAGCTTCAGGATAAGGGATGAGGTCACGAACATCCTGTAAAGCCCTCCCTTATACCGTTGTATCAAAACCATTGACACTCAGTAAGTTGACTTCTTGGAGATGCCCAGCACCTGCCTCCTGTCGGTATCAAAAGAAGCCACACGATCTCCAACTGTCAGGGCTCTGACAGCAGCATCCCGCTGGTGCTCCTGCTTGTCAGGATATGGCTCCCTCCCCCATGCCCAGCTGGGTTGTTGTCCTCCGACCTCTCATTTCCTGCATCGGAGGAGAAGACGTCAGATTTTTGGGTGGGGAAGGGAGTTAATGTTAAGCAAACCTAATCTACAGTATAAACCTTGCTCCGTTGGTTCAAAGAGCATGTCAGGGAGTGTTTGGGACACAGTGATAGCTCCACGACAGACCCAGACGGGACTGGTGTACTGCTTACAAAGGTAAAACATATCCTGGCCTCGGCAGTGCCTACCACCATCACATGATAGGAAATGGATTTTGTGCTGGTACTTGTAACCCAAACCTTTTCCATTTTTAATCCCTTGATGACAAATATATTTCTAGACTTCCAACTTGTGCCTGTCAGCTCTATTCATTATATTTCTAAGGTGTGTCTGAATAGCGGGATCATTATTCCACTTTTACTTATTGCTGGGAAACTTTTTTCTGTGGGACAAGGCAACTTTTGGTTCTCCCTTTCCATATAGATACACTATACATGCTGGCTATGTTTGGGAGTGACTGGACATACAGCACACAAGTTCCTAATTTGAGGCCAGAAATGGAAGCTCTCAATTTCTTGCACATGAAGTATGGGAAAAACCTTCCTGCTGGGATGTGCCGTGAAGCTAAGGGCTTTCTGCAAGGAAAGGTGAATTCCTGTTAGCAATGGAGTACAGAAAGACTAACAGAACTCCCTGGAAATGGAAAGGTGAGTATCTGGAAGGATAAAGGAATTTTAGCTGAGAGGCAGTCTGGAGTTTGTTCATGAATAAATTAGAACATTGAAGAGGAAAGCATAATAATAAATCAGTCTAAACTAGTCATAAGTTAATGTAGGCTGTAAGTTAAGAAAATCTTCCTAATATTAAGAGTGAGTTTCTGGAAGAACTTCCTCTCATAGTAATGAGGGAAAGCAAGCTAAACGGGAGAAAGGTGGAAGATGTTGCATTGCGTTAACAGAGGTGCAAGGATTTCCTTTTTAATTCTGTGGTCCTATCAGATGACCCTTCAGCCCATCTTCATATGACCACTTCAGAGTGCAAGATAAGTCATAGTTAGATACAACCGATGAAATATAACAGCAACCAAAAGACAGCACATTAATAAAACAGAAGGATACTACTGAGTCTGACCATGGACCTGCCTTGCCACATGGACTTGCCTGGAGATTCCTGGTGGTGAGGCCACTGTCTCCGCTGCCCCTACTATCGTGCTTGGTTTCCCCTTCCCGTAGGGATCAGCTGGCCCTCGTTGCACCCTGACTGCAGGATACCTGAATATGTTGGAGTTGTTTTGTTCTGCTAACAAAAGACTATCTGGAAAACCTAACATCTATTAGCAGGACACAGTTAAAGCAGAGTATTATCAATTTAGTCCACTTGGAGTTACCTCTAACACCAGGAAAACCTCAGCCGAGGAGCCAGCCCCTGAAATCCTTACTCAGAGTTGCAAATCACTTCAGACCAAGCATCTCTGACTTACTCTTTGGGAAACTTCTCTTTCTCCATGCTGGAGTTTGATTTGGACGTTGGTCTCTGTTCCATGTCAGTCTGGCAGTATAAGATACCTAAAGCTGCTGTTTCCTTTTCCATCCGTGAGTCTTTTCTGACTGGCCAGCAGCCCATTATATCTGAGTTATCAGAATTATTATATCTGCAATGGTGTCAAAGTTCAGCAATTCTGATTCCGGAGATTGGTTTGGGGTTTGTTTAGTTTTAGGAAGAGGGGTGAAGCATGCACATAGAGGAATAGTAAATTCTTTTTTTTTTTTTCTTTTTGATTAACGCTATGGGAAAAATCTAAGCCAACCTCAAAATGGAGTTTGCTTGAGGTGGTGGCACTAACTGTTGTCTTCTGGCAGAACAGCTCTGAGCTCACATTACTGATGGAAGGTGGTCATGGATCCTACGGTGCATCTTTACACTGATCCAAACTTAACTCCAGTCCTTTTAGAGGACCTCCAGACCTCAGAGGCCCTTTTAAACCAAGTGGTGAAATTAGTTTGGTCCTGTAATTTTACAGAGAAGATTAGAGGTGCTTTACTGGTACCTCACTGAGCATCCCAAGGAGCTTAATGGGTAAGGCTCCATGCCTTGTGCTAATCAGGAGACAACTCAATGACCACAAGAGGCTAAAAAGTGTATCTGGGACATTATATGCAATTATGAACTACATCAAGCAATTTAATCTTTCAATTCCTATGTGTATGTATCAAGTTTCATTTTAAGACCACTAAGGACACTTGCTCCCTCTGTTACCATTAGGGAATCTTTCCAAAACATTGCTCTTCTCATGTATGTAAATCTTCTCATTTCTGACCTAAAATTTTTTATATTCTATAAATTTTTTGCACATTTGTATGACCATCATCTTTTAGTATACATAGCTTTCTGCCTTCTAATATTTACATCCTTCAGGTACTTATAGACTAAGCAAGAATAGATATTGTAGTTTCCTTATCTGTAATAGGCTCTTAATTTCCCTGATCAGCCTTATAACCTTTATTGCATTTATTGAAGTCTGAATGGAATCTTTTTGAACAGACATGATCAGAATTAGATGTGTTACTTTAAAGAATAAGAATTTTCTACAATTTTATGTGGGCCTGGCACATTGCTTTTAAATGCACCCCATCTGTTGTATCATCCAGTCTTATAAATGACTTTTCCTTTTTCTTGCCTGTGTTAATTGCATCATGTTCATTCTGCAACTGACAACTACTTCCATATTCTTATCCTCCTCAGGTGTTTTCCATAATTGAGCTCCTACCCTGCTGCAGAGTGCTCCCATCTGATGACAGAAATATGAAGTCACCAGCTTTCCTTAGTGCTTCCCATCCAGCCCTAAACAAAACCTTTTTAACATACGCCACAAAAAGCTCACAGGTTGGTTGCTTCTTATTTAAAAATAATGCCACCTGGATACTCTCTATGCTTCACCCATAAATATGACCCCTTTTTCAGTTCTTCTAGTGCATGTGATGATTCTGCAGTCGTCCCCAACCATAGATCTCCCTTGATTCTACAGTGCTCCTGTGGAATAATTCTTTATGGCTCGCTGAAAGAAAGCAATTAAGTACATAGGAAAAAATCAATTGCTTTGCTAAGCATACCATTCAAGGTGATGAGGACTCTGAGGAGGATCAAGAATTGGGATGGTAGATACAGAAGCAAGGATGCTTTTACTTACAGGTGATTAAGTTAAATGCTGGAAAGAAAAATAAAACACAGCAGTCCTTCATAATAAACTACCAAAGAAGATAACACTTGGCCTGTTATTTCCACCTTTGTCTTAATTAGACAAGTGGACATATACATGTCGTCAAGAAACTCAGTGAATTTTGTGACTATAATATTTACGTATTTCTGTCAATGGTGCAAACAAAACATGAACAAACAATAATTCATCATTTTGTCAAAACCAAAGACTGTTATACTTGGAGTGGTTTAATAGATATCTGATGTTAGAGCTTACAGAGCTTCTAAACTAAACTAGTTTTGGTTATTTTCTTTTGGGAATAACATAGGTATAGTCAATCTGCTGGATAATGTAATTCAACATCCATCTAACAATAGTAAGTCCCTGCAGGGGAAATCAAGTGTAAGTATCACAGCACTTATTCTTTCTCTCCTCTCCTTTGTGAACGTGCTCTGATGTACCTTCAGGGAGAAGCGTGCTCTGTACGAGAAGCGCAGCTATTCCTGGATGTGGTGGGAGCCCTCCATCAGGTCAGCCTGAGTTTATTTCCCAAGCCATCAGAACCCAACTGACCAGCAGAGAGACTAAGGGTTCACCAAAAGGGTTGTCAATCACTGGGACAGGCTGCCCAGGGAAGTGGTGCAGTCACCATCCCTGGAGGGATTTAAAAGATGTGTAGGTGTCGTGCCTAGGGACATGGTTTAGTGGTGGGCTTGGCAGTGCTAGGTTAACAGTTGGACTTGATGATCTTAAAGGTCTTTTCCAACCTATGATTCTAAGTTTGTATAAATATGTTTACAGCTGTTGATGTTCCATTTACTGCCTAGTTCTGTTTTCTGGTTTCCTTGTATTTTTAATGCTAAATGCAAAGGAACAGAAGACACAAGGATATGCAAAAGGGAGTCTTGGTGGGCTTTTCAATGTCTGAGTAGTCTTTTCTGGGTTGGATTCACTTACTTTAATTTCGGACCTCTGACAGTTAGATATCTAAACCACAGCCAGTCATCCTAGGCTCCTAATTAAAATTATTGGAGAGAAAAAGGCACTTCCAGAGAGCAACTTGTTGAATTTATGGTAGAATTGCCCTCATTTATTTCCCTTCATTGACTTTAAAGGAGGTTTGGGGTAGGTGTCACAGAATCATATATCTCACTTTAAAACTCCAAAACTAGACCAGATTAACCTCTGCCAGGAGGTGCATGCCCTGAATTGCCGGCTCTCTGCTGCTTTATGGTAGCAACCTCAAAGCCCCCTGATTGCACCAGGCACGTGGGCTCATGGAGGGAAAAAGGGCTGTGGCACTGGTCCCACCGTGGGAGGGCGTGAGGTGGGAATCCCTCGTGCGAGCCTCCTGCTGAGTGTGTTCATCTTTCAAAAGCACAGCGTTTTTCCTCCCGGAAGGCATGGTTAAATGAAACTAACAGATTAAAACCCCCTGTATTTGGCCACTGTGATTTCTCTGACTACAACGGAATTTTAGAAAGCAGGAGGGGAAAAAAAAAAAAAAAGAAGGAGAGAGGGATTTGAGAAGAGTGGCTGTTTGTTTTTACTTCTCCTGAATTATGGCTCATTTCCTTTGAAGTTCTGCTGACTTTGTACTGCAGTGTGTTACAGTGAACTAATCCATCTTCCCCTTGCCTGCCATGGAGGTGCACTTCACTCTTCCTTTCTTTCTTCACAACCCCACCCCAAACTCACCCACCACCTCCTCTCTGACTCGCCCTGCTTCATGTGAGAGTAGAAAGCAGTTTCAGCCTTCAGCCAAGAAGTGACTTTGGACTTGGCAGGATGGATGGACTGGTGTACATAAAAAAATACTAAAAAAAACCCCCAAAAATAAAAGGAGCTGGGGGGAGAAGAAGGTGTGTTCTCTGCTTTATGGGAAACAGACCTTTGCGGAGCTTTCCAGGGAAGATAGTCAGGGGACGCTTTGCTGTTTAAACTGACAGCTCTATAGCAAAGACCCTGGAAAAAAATACAGCGATAAACTGCTCAAGATTTTATAGGCCTTTAGGTATGAAAAATAAAACAAAGCAAAACAAAAACCCCAGCAAACCTCCACTGGTTAATATTACAGCTAATGTGACTTAGGTTTAGCTAAAGACCATGTCAGTTATGCAAGATCATCTGTATAGCTGGGCTTATTTCTGAACAGAAGGAGAAATGTGACTGCATTTAACCTTTCCTCTGTGGCTGTTCCTGAAATTAGGTTTTATATCACCACAACTCTGGATGTGATTTTCAAGCAATGCAAAAGCCAGTTTTGCCTGATTACCAGCAGGCAGATGCCTAATACAGTGGATATTTATTGAAGGTGACCCTATTTACCTCTGTGAGCCATTAAGAAGAATAATCGGATGTTTAGGAGGACAGTTAACAATAACTGCCAATGGGTGTTTTCACTATTTTTAGCTGTTAGGTGCTTGGTTGAAAACGGAGGAAAACGGAGGAAAGAAAGATAGACTTGTGGAAAAGGCTTTAAACCATACAAAGTCAACTGAGCAGACTCCACCAGGGACACAGGACACATTTTATTCACTTATTACTTTCAGTCTATTTTCCTTTATTGGTGCAAAGGTGCCAGTTTACTGCAGAGGAGTCCAAAGACCTTTTCAGATTCACAGACAACCATATTGAAGGAAGGTATTGAGCACAGATACGGTGATCGCAGAAACTAAAACTCTTGTGTCCCACTTATTCCACCTTGCCAATGAAAAGTCTGTATATGACATTTTAAATTAGTTTCAGGCCAAATTCTGAGGACTGAGGTGGATTCAGGGATTTGTGTTGTTTCTCTAGATCTGCCATGTATTTGCCGGGTGTCTGAGCTTTTCCTGTTTATTCTTCCAAGTCTTCAGAGTTGTTATGTTTCCCTGCCATGAAAAATCCGGTGTACATGGGGAAAAAAAATAAAAATCAAGGAATAAAAGATGCTACTGAACTCTCTTCCGACAACATGCTACCAGTGGGTGGTATAGTGCTGTTACAGAAAAATAGACTTAATCTTTTGTGGGTACAAGGTTTTTATCTTATTCAGCAAGGATACTACTGAAACTATCAGCTGAAGAATCAAGCCTGACTTTTCAGACAAAGCTATAAGGATCTTTAGAGTTTAGCTCATGAAGACTCTGATCGTGTTCCTGGTGTGTTGAAGATGTCCTAATTTTACAGTGTGCTACGAGTCTCACCAGCTCAGTATTTAAAGGAATCCTGTGCTCAGGGAAGGGAAATTTGGGAAAGACAAAATGGAACAGGTAAATATAATCACTTGGATCTAGCTAATATTTTTGTCCTTATATATTATATTCTTGAAGTTTTGAAATGCAACTGCTGACATAGCCTTCTTGTGTATAGCATCTGCTCTCCGACTTTTACCTGGTGGGATAGTCACAAAAGGGTTAGTTTAATTTCCAGTCCCGGAGAAGATTTTTTCCTAGGTCCACGTCTTCTAGCTCCAAGCATTTAACTAAACCAGTTCTCACCTTTGATTTTTTTCACTGTTAGTCAGAAAGGAGCAATGCCAGGTATGGGTAGAGTTGTCTGTCTGCTTCTAAGAGCAAAGCTCTCATGGACTTAATCCAGATGTCTGTGATTTTGTCTGAGATGCATGTCAGTCATGCTGGTACTGACTGGAAAGCAGATGGACAATTCTTAACTGAGACACTTCTAAATCAAGACACGTTCTCAACGTGACTTGTCTCTATGTTCAAAACCATTTCGGTCGTTATCATTTGGAGGAGTGGGAGGAATGTCTTTGGTAGCAGGAAAAAACACTCCCCAGGAGGAAGTTGCTCCTCTAATCAGAACTGGAAGGCACTTGGTGCAGACAGGTTTCCCTGAAGGATGGGTCCACCAGGCCTTTTATAAACCTTCTTACTCCATGGCAACTCACAGCTTCAGGTGTGAGGGTTGTCTTGGTGTCCACCATAGTTTTCATTTTAGGATTATAGTGAGAACTGCGTTTTACTAAAAGCATTGTTCATGAAAAGGGTGTTTGAGTGAAATATAATATTGTGGGAGGAGTAGGAGACGCGATTAAATGATATGATTCCACTTAGGTCTTAAAATCTGAGAAAGTTGACAGATTCCTTATGTCTTTGTATCTTTCTATCTGGCTAATGTTTCTGCAGGACAGTTGTTTTCTACTGCCCTATATGGCTTGATCAAAAAAATAGAAAGAAACTTAAAAAACTTGTGTTATTTCTTTTACACTCTATTGCCTTCTTTACTAATCTTATGCAAATTATTTGTTTGTGTTTTAGTTCCTACTCTGATTACTGAATAAGGCAATACTTTCTTCACTACTGAGACTAAGAGTTTCTCAGGACAGGGATGGCCTGTTGTGAATTACAAATTTTGTATGGAACTTAGCACAATAAAATGCTAATCTTGTGTGTAGAAGAGCTTTAACAATAATTATAATTACAATGTGCAAACAGCTTCTTGGAGGTTGCAATGCTAGACAGTTGGCTGCAGGCATTTATCTTACACTTCCCTCTTGGGATGGAAAGTGGTTTGGAGAGTTCAACTGATGCTCATCTTGACTTACCATTGATTGATTCAGCAAACCTAAAGCATATGATAGCAAACTAATGATCATCTTCCAGGCTCAGTGATTGCTTAAGTGTTTCTGAATGTGTTTATGATGGGAGGTTGCACACTAGCATGATTTATTAGGCCTGGCAGTCTCTGTGCATGTTTGTTACATGATTAATATAGTTAACAGTTCTGAATCAACAACCTCCAAATATTGTCTCAGAACTTGCCAAGGAAAATCTGCAACTCCAACCCATCCAGAGAACAGTAGCAGCTTTTATACTACTGTATTTCAGCATTAGCAAGTTGTCTTGCAATGTTAGTGATGGTGGTGTGAGATGGGGGAGAAGAACTGAAATAGTCTTGGATTAAAAAAAAAAAAAAAAAAGCCAAACTACAGATAAAGATTTGGGAGGGAGTGTGGAGAAAGACAGATGAACAGAACTGAGCTGTTAAGACTGTTCTTAATTTAAAGTCCCAGTGGTGCCAGTGCAACTTCTTGTGTTCCTCATCCTCTTTCAGAGAAGGAGCAAATTAACAGAGACCAAATTGTAAGAAAAGGCCATCTAAACCACATTGCTGTAATTCTTTCTCTCTTTCTTTTGTTTCCTTTTTTCTTTTATTTTCCTTTTTCTTTTATTTTCCTTTTTCTTTTACCACCTATAGAAAATGATGGCAAACATCAGTCAGTTTTTGTTCAATTTAGCTATGGAGTACCCTTTCCTAACCTGCAGTTTAATCCTCCCCAAAGTAGCAAAGGTCTACCAAACCTCAAGGTTAAGAGAAGGTGTGAATGAGGTTAGGAGTGATCCTTTTCTGTAACTCCTATACACAAGCAGCAAGACTCCGAAATCATTCAAGGCTACAAGAAAACACTGACAATACAGTATTGGGAAGGCAAAGTAAATATCCACTCGCCTGTTTCCAAGAACCAGAAAAGGATGAGGACCATCCCATGTATGTGAGACTGTTCTGTAGAATCAATTTTTCCAGCACTTTCATAGGTTAACAGCATTCAAAGCCAGGAAAGTCTATTACACTATTACGATATGGTAAACGACCTGACCTCCATCATTAACTGGACCGTGGAATTTTACCTGATAGATTCTGAATATAATCTGGAAATCTGCCATTGAACTCTAATATATACTACATGATCAGAGTTGAAAAGAAAGGGTAAGTCACAGCTCCATGAAAACTCCTCCCACAATAAATTATCCTCACTGATTTCTTACCACTCTGAACCTGCTGATTTCAAATTCTAGTACTATTGTCTCTGATGGATTAAAGAGTCTTCTGATGCAAAAAAGTGTATGCTACAGAAGGAATAAATAATGCTTGTTCTGAAGACGTTTATTCTATCTCAGGAGCAAACAAATGTTGATATTACTTCCCCTGCTAGTAAATTAGGTCCTACAGCAGACACAATAAATATCCTTTGCATAGATTTTGGAATTACATCACCACTACTAGTAGAAAGCAACTTCAGCTGTTCACACTGAGGATGCTCTGATCAATTGGATCATAGAGGAGTGTCTTGTCTATGAGTGAATATGAAAATGCATGCCATTTTCCAGCCCAACCATCAGAATCTGTCTTTCTGTGAAGTTTTGCATCTCAATACAGCCTGTTCCACAGGACAATGAAAACAACAGCCCCATCTTCCTTTCAAGTGTAACTCCCTGCCGACCTCCTCAAAGGGCCGCATCTCAGGGCGGAAATATTTATGGAAAACAGATCTGCTTGTTTGCACCATGATCACAGCACAACGGCTCCCCAGAAGCATTGTGTTCTTGGTTCCTTGTCCCAGGTCCACTGCCAAAATTAGAGAGGATCTTGATCAGAAGCTGAAGTAGTGAGACCACTGCCTATTGCACCAATCCGTAACATTTCATTCTCTTTACCTGGTGGTATCGATTTGTTTGTTATCTCCTTGAATTGTACACTGGTTTTATATATACAGTCAGCCTTTAAGCAGCATCTTTTCCAACCAATCAGAGCACACAGGCAAGCCTCATGAACCGTTTTTGTATCTAACAGGCTTTGGTTAATTTTATTATCATTTTTCAGGACAGACTCAAGCGAATTACCTATGTTCGGGAAGCTTATAGAAGCAGAATGTATAAAAGACTCTGATTGTACATAATTTTTCCATATTTTTTCCCTAGGTTCATGCCAGGCTGAAGCCAGATGAGATCTGACATACAGGCAACATGGCCTCCCAGAGAGTTTGGACATCAGAAAAATTGCAATAACCTCAAAACTGTTGAAACAGACTGAAGAGCAGCAGCAAAGCTGTAAATCTCAAGACAAATAATACACTAAGAACGTGTGAAAGAAACAGATATTTTCCTGTTGGCTTTGAGAGAAAAAAAATAAAGTCAAAGACAAATCTTGGCTTAGAGCCCACATTGGGCACAACCTACCCAAGGCCACACAGTGAGCTGATACCAGAGCCCTTGTCGCACCCTCTGGGTACCAGTTGTCCCCACTGAACGATGTTCCCTCTCACTGCCCACTGCATCCATATAAATAACCCTGTTCTAAAACTACCATCCTAACACAGAGCTCAATAAAAGGTCCAGGAAACGTTACCACCGCTAAGCTAATTCAGGAAGCAAAGATTTGGACAGGCAGACAAGATCTCAGCCACAGGCAATCAGCTGACATTGGATGGTCAGCCTTGCTTCAGATTTCAGGATTATTGTCCCGATTCCTCTCCTGTGGTTACCCACAGCCAATCAGGATCCAGGGTTATTAGATATTTATTTTTTTTTTAGGGGGGTGGTGGTGGGGTTGTATGAAACAAAATGTATTCCTGCCTGAAAGTTTTGTAAAGTGACACTGGGTTTCTATTTCTTTTGGCCAGCACATCCAGCTGCACAGGGAGCAGAAAAGCCACATGAACTACATTATAAAGCCAAAACAGTACTCTTGCTTTTTTTTTCTTTCCCCCCCCCCCCCCCTTTTAGAAATTATTTATGGGTATATTGGACACAATAGTTCATGTCCCTAGTAAGGAGCAAACAATGCAACAAAAGTAGCCCATTCTCAGGTAGAAAGAGGACCCCAAGAGTCACAGCTACATACCAGCAGACCCCTCCTATCTGCAACGTCAATGACAGGGCATGCAGGGAGTCCCTGTCTGGTTATAGGATGTATCACAGACTGTGTGGAAATTTTAGAGCTTGATAATCACAAGGTCTGCTCCTGCCAGCAGCCACACTGACAAGATTTTGGCATATTCATTGCCGTGCAGTTCCGCCTTTCTCAGCTGTAGGAAACACCACAACCTGCTCAGGAGCTGAATATTTGTTGATGTCAACATAAAAATTAATAATTCATGAAACTTCCATCCTCTTTAAACATGACTACTTCCCCTCCCAATTATGGATATCTGTAACCTCACCAATGAACCTGTGTGTCTGTCCATGTGACAAAATGTGTTGGATTTTTGGAGTGTTGGGGACTTTTCGAAATATTTGTCAGTAGGATGTTGTGGTTTGGATAAAGTGTACCATGGTGACTCTAGAGACAGAAGTTTGAGTTTCACTCTGGGCTCTGGCCACCGCCTGCTCTCTTCCTTCAGTTAAGCTGAATGCAAATGCCTGACGACTCAAACTGGATGTAGTCCTAGACATACAATCTTTCCAGTGCCGTTGGCTATGCAAGGTGGAATGCCTTGCCCATCCACCAAAAAGAGTTATCATTTGTATCCAAGCTGGGAAAAAAAGGGGTGTTGCGTCTAGTTCATAAAATAACAAGATGACCGGTCATTCTGTCATTTGCTGTCCTTAATCTTGGTCTTTGAACATCAGATTGAGATGACGGTGCTGTCTCCCATGAATCCTCTGGTGCTGACCAATTTTTTGGGCCTGTTGGGTGACACTGTAAGAGAAGCTTGTCCTACCATGATGGAAGTTTCTACAGTATACCTGAAACTTTAAGCTGGACCTGGTGGCCCCAGCATGCCCTGAGATGGTGGTGGAGGGGTGAAATGAGGGAAGGTGCCTGTGACCTAGGTACAGAGGGGTCTGCTGTGTTTTGTCTGTCTGTTTTTATGACAACATGTAGTGATAGGACGAGGGGTAATGGCCTTAAGCTGAAGGAGGGTAGATTTAGATTAGATATTATGAAGAAATTCTTCACTCTGGGGGTAGTGAGGCACCTGGAACAGGTTGCCCAGAGAAGCTGTGGATGCCCCATCCCTGGAAGTGTTCAAGGCCAGGTTGGATGGGACTTTGAGCAACCTTGTCTAGTGGAGGGTGTCCCTGCCCATGGCAGGGACGTAGGAACTAGATAGTCTTAAAGGTCTCTTCCAACTCAAACCATTCTATGATTCTGTGATAATTCCTTAGCACTTTTTCCCAGGTGAAAATAAGAGTAAAAATGTTGAAAGAAACGTGCTGAGCCGCACGATGGGATGCAGCTACAGCCCTAGTCCTTCTCAAGTCTCTGAAATTAATTGCTCCTCTAGACCAGGGCAAAAAGGACTGTAGCCAGACTTATGCCTCCCAAGTAGAGGCAGCAGCTGACATCTGTGTTTTCTAAACAGCCTCCTTCAAGCACATTGACCTGTATGGTGGCCTCTCCCTGTAGCTTCATCCTCTGTCTTGCTCTGTGATCCCTCTGTGTCAGCAGTGGCCAATGTGCAAGGCCACAGTAGGAGAGTTAAGTAGGAGAGTTAAGGGGGACATACATGTAGCTGTATGGGGAATATAGGGTCAAAGTCAGGTGTGTGCATTTCAAACTCATTACATGAGCTGTAGTGATGTGCTCTGAGATCTGGAAGAAGAAGAAGAGAGCCTGCTCTGGTTTTGGTGTTTGCACAGCACCTACTATAAGCCAGGTCCTGATCCACATCCAGACCTGTTAGAAACTGGCAATATAAATCCTCCTCCTTCCTACTACGTCTGTTTCTTCCACTGTGGAAATTGATGGTGCTGGCAATGCTGGGTAAAAATACAGTAAAGTATGGAGCTGCGGGGGGGTGCAATTCATTTTTCCTGGTGTTTGCCACTCTTTAGGAAGTCAGGCACTTCCACAAGGCAATTGAAAATCTTCTAAGATAGGTACGTGACCTGGGTGGGATTTGTCTCCCATGGGACATGTCTGTCTCATTAACTGTAGATGACTGACTCAAACTGCTCAACTGCTGGATGTCTGCAACTGATGGATGTAGATCAGAGACAGGATGTAGATCTCTGTGAATGCAGAGCAGGACAATCATTTTCCAACAGAAATCTTGTCAGGTGGTTTTGCTGATAGAAAGCGTCATGCTGAGAAACAAGAAACAAAATGATTTCTGGAGAAAATTTCCGTCAAAATACTTGATTTTTTTAAAAAAACTTTTTTTTTTCCCCTCCTTTTTTTTTTGTGCTCGGAAACTTTTTGAGTTTACAATGTTGTATCTGCTGTCTCTAACATGCTATTGATATTGTCAGGTACTCAACATAGTCCATTAGTTGTCCGTAGGGCAGTTAACTAAAAAGCAATTAAACCCTTAAGGACTTAAGGGAAAACAAGAAATAAAACAATGCCAGCAAAACAAAAGAAAGCAAATTTCTTTTTTTTTTTTTTTTTTTCCCTTTTTTAATCTGTTTCATGCATTCCTGTCCATCTCAATATCTTCTCTGGCATCTGGTACAATTACACATATGTTCCTGCCTGCAAGGGATGCAGACAGAGGCAGTGTAATGTGTCTTTCACATCACTCCTCCCAGACCAGAACCCTCCTGCATCTTAAACTTCAGAAAACAAATTGCTGTCAGGTCAGGCTGGCCTGACAGTTTCCATTATGTTTGCTAATAAAAGTGAAGGACGGGTTTCATCACAGAGAAAAAAAAAAGAAAACCTGGACATGAAAGGCCTTTTCTACCCGTTTCCATCACTCCAGGGGGCTTGTAGAGGGATGTTGCGTTGATTTATGCACTGTCCAGACTGTCCTCTCTGTTCTTAATTTTTCAGCTTTCTAAAAACCCCGGTGAAAGAGCCACAGCAGGTGTTGTAGGGCAATTAATTTTGTTTTCCTCAACTGGAAAATTCAGGAAGAGATCAGAAATTAACAAAATCTATTTTGGGGATAAAAATCAGGTCCACAAGTATCCATTGCCAGCTTTCCAGATAGAACCTCAACTGTGTTCCATGATTTGAAGGGATGAACTGATGCTGAAGATTCAGAAATACATAAGCAAATTACATATTTTATTTATTTATTTATTATTTCTTTTTTAAGCAAAGCCTACAGAGGCTACATGAACTTTCTTGTATTTACTAAAGTATATTTCCTAGCAATAAAGGTGCTGGAATTTACTGCCTAGGGATGGTGTAGGTCCCCAGTGCTGGGGATTTCTGGCAGGCATGATCATACATCTGTCAGGGAAGACACAAGTGTAAGAAGGGTCGTCTTGAGGTCCCTTCCAGACTTGAATTTACAGTGTTTATATGTGTTCAGAAATGGTTTAAAATCTCTGTTGTAGTAGGTACCATTACAAAACATGTGTTCACTACCAACGGGGGTGCTACTTTGCTATCTTTTTATGATCTTCTTAAATGCAGACTTTAAACCTAACAAACAGAGGTTGGCTTTTTTATTCAAATTTTTGTAATCTGTTTCCCTGCTAGGCCCCAGGGAAAAGAAAGTTGTCTATGGTAGGTGTTTTGTTAACTGAAATCAAGGAGAATTGGATCAAACCCATGACACGCCCTTCTTTCTGTCCTCCTGTCTTTCTGTCTTTTTAGTATATATTTCTGTCTATTTAGTATATATGCCCTTTTCATATTTATTGAGTTCATGAGAAAGCCAGCCAAAACCTCTTCATTTACCATCATGGTAATTTTCTAATTGTTTCCTACGAGTTCCTTGGATTTTTCTATGATTTTTTTTCCCTTGAATTATTTTGCATACTCATAAAATGGGTTTTTATTCTATACTTCAAGATGGCTGCAAAATGACCAAAATTATGCCAAATCTAAGACTATCAGGGCAAAACAAAAATAGAATTTTAATTTGTAAAACATTCTAACAAAATAGCTAGGCGTGAAATTATACAGGTGATATCACTAAAACTATCTTTCAAAAACAGAAAGATTTTTTTCAATAGCAATTATAGCACATTTTTATGCTGCAAATTAGTTAATAATTAATTAGTTTTGGGTTTGGTTTTTTTTTTTTTTAATGCAGACTTTTCAAGCTGGTTAATTACTTTGGTTTGTCTAATACTCACTGGCAGTGATCTAGTCAAGGTGCTTCTTTCAGCTCCATGTTTCACTGAGTGCTTTTAGCTATTAAGCAACTTGTGACTAACCTATCCCATTTTCTGCAGTAGTAAAACTCATTAGCAATTTATGAAGTAGGCTCACCAGCAGATATTATGGTTTAGCAGGAAAATGTTCTGAGAGAAGTTTTTACTGACCAGCTGAAGTTTAGAAGTGGAGAGACTTAGGAAGTTGAACACTTGGCTTGGAAAAGGTCACTTTTGAATGAAGAGTTTAGATCAGAGAGAGCTCAAATTTGGAAGAATTGTCCCAAATTATTTTTGTTTAAATATAATAATTTAAAATTCGGTATCAATGTAGTGTGAGGACAAGGTGTAATGGCCTTAAACTGAAGGAGGGCAGATTTAGATTAGATATCAGGAAAAAAAAAATCCTCTCTATGAGGGTGGTGAGGCCCTGGCACAGGCTGCCCAGAGAAGCTGTGGCTGCCCCTGGCTCCCTGGCAGTGTTCAAGGCCAGGTTGGATGGGGCTTTGGGCAACCTGGGCTAGTGGAGGGTGTTCCCGTCCATGGCAGGGGGTTTGGAACTAGATGGGCTTTGAGGTCCCTTCCAAACTAGGCCATTCTATGATTCTATGAATTCCAGAAAAATTATTTCAGGACACTCCTGTATTAAGTATAGAGATTTCGGTACTGACAGTTGGTGATCTGTTCCATCTATCTGAAAGGACCTTCTCAAGACACAGACAAATGTCCCCAGGAAGTGCTCCTCTCTTTTTTCGCTATTGGAAGAACCTGGAGAAGTAGCTTGAACTCCTAATTCTCTGTCAGCTGTCATTAGGTAGGACATCTGATGCCAAGCTATGGCTGAAGAAGTTTTCTCAGCTTCAGAGATCTGTTGACACCTCGAAGAGTACATCTAATTTGGGTATATGTTTGAAACACAGTTGAAAGCTCAGAAAAATTTGTCTGGAATAAAACCTTGCTCAAGAGCCTACTTCATACAAACCCTCATTCTGACCTTGAAAAGTAGATTTTAGCCTCTGGAGACCTCACAGCAATCTGCAGTTTCAGCTGGGAACTATACTGTAATGAAACTACTATGGGAATTATCAGCTAAATTACTTTAGCCCCCTTGCAGCTTAAAATTAGTTCATTCAAAATGGATTTTTTAAAGTGTATTTTCCCCTGTGCTTTAAATGCTCTGGACTCTCATAGTCTGTGACCCGTAAGTCTCGCATTAGACCGCTTGTATGGAACAGTTGCTCTTTTAATAATTACAGCACAGTTGACATCATCTTTGGGAAATGCCCTGGTAGTGTTTGGGATAGTTAAATCCATCATCACCATTCTTCAGTTAACTCACATGCTGCAGCTCTAGTAGTTGGAATAAAACCAAAAGGAAGTGAGGGGAGAGCTGTACAGATGTTGTCTCATTAGTAGATGACTTGCTCATCTACGTGCAAACACAAGGGATGCTAGCTGAGCTCCCTCCTGCTCATACTAAAGCACAAGGCTGATGTTTCCTGACATCAGTTTTGTCGCTGTGAGAGGTTTCTCAGAGACCATCATTCAAAAGCCATTGCTCTCTTTCTCCCATGGCTAATGATGGTTTAGCTGCTAACAATGGAAGTCCTGGAAAGGAGGTGAATCTGGCCACAGAAAGTCCCACCTTTACCAGTGACTGCAAAAGCACCCTTGACTAGACCAGCTGGAGATGTCCGTCCTGGAGTTGTCTAAATCTAGCTGCAGTAGCTCCTACCATTGTGTTTCTTCTTGTCCTCCCTGACTATAGGCTTTCCACATGTTCTTCTGGATTAGAACCTGAATGACACTATGGGAAAAAGTCATCTTTGTCGTTCATTCAAATTCGAGAACCTGAATGCTGGAGGTAGTGTTGAGATAGAGGTAGCTGCTTGAGAGAAATAAACAAAAAAATCCCAAAAGAACAACCAAATAAAACAATTAATTAATTACTTAATATCTGCTACCCAGGAGAGAAACAAAATGTTCCACTTACTCCTGTTTTCTGCCGGAGACTCGACCACGATTTCTACACACCCAGAGAACTGGAAAACAATAAGAATATATATGTTTTTCATCACATTTCTGCTATTGGCACTTTGAACAAGAAACTAAACAAGGTTCTGTCTTCAGGGAGTCCTGTGTATCTTCCTCAAGGAGGTCAAGTGGCTGGGTCTAAACATAATACTTTCCAACCGTACATACATATCCTTAAACCGTAAGTAGTCATAAAAAATAAGTATTATTACTTTTTTGGGTGATGAGCATGCCCGTAAGAGGAAAAAAACTGATTCTCATTCATTTCCCAGACAATAATGGTCTCCTTGTGCAAAAAATTAGCCTCTGGAGTAATTCTAATAGCTCTGTACTACTTAGTTTGGGGAAAATGGCGGAATATTGGTTCCTAATTACAGCTGCTCTACAATCTTCCAGTCTGAAATGGAAGGTTGCTCTGGCTCCTTCTTCCAGGATCGCCTTGACTTTGAGACAATTCCGTTTCAGCCTGCTTCTCAGTACATGGAAACATTTGTTCATTCATCTTTTTTTGCTTGACTGCATTATGGTTGTGGTCCATATGGTTACACTCCCTTTAATATCATCTACAGTATATATTTATTCTACACACACATATTTTTTCCAGCATGTAAGTCGTAAAGTGAGATGCAACATCTCAAATATCATTAAAAGAGTATAAAAATTATTCTGAAAACAAGTTATTTAAATTCCAAATATTGGATTCAAATCAGCTTCGGGGAAATGATGCATCATAATGGAAATCAAACCCAAATGTGATTTTGACTACTCATCTATTCCCTATATTGTGGAGCTACAATGCACTCATTTATTGATTGGTGCTGTAACTTGACTCATGGAGTTCCGTTCATGCAGGACATTTGTGCTTTGGATCTAAGTATGTAGAAACTCTTTGGGGTAAAAACAGGCAAGCGATTCCTCCTTGTGTACCATATCAAATTCTAGTTCTGTAGCAAGACTATTATATCACATCTTTTCTCTCACAACAGTTGATGACACTTTGAAATGCCCCAGTGCCAGCCATGACAAATGAATTCATGGAAATGGTCTCAGTTAAAAGTTTGGATAACTTTGAAGTGGGGAAGAAAAGATTGCTAACGCTGTAAAGGGCTAATTTCAGACACCTATTTATCTCAGGAGGTTCTGAAAATCTTTATGGGTGTTGGTTTATAAAAATGTCTTGCACTTTGGTAAGTCCTGATGTAATTGTTGAATCATAAAGAAAAATTAGGTTCATTTCACATGAAGCAGTAAGAGATTGAAAGAGAGGGTCATGATCTAAATGTACATATTGTCATCAAGGATAATCACACTGGTTTTCCTTCACTGTGGTGACCTAGCCACTGTCATCAGAAGTCTTGAGTGTCATGCTAAGTGGACATGTAAATACATAACTTGATTTATGCTCTCAACCACCACCACCACCCAACTAGATATATGTACCCAGTGTGACTATTTCTTACTGTTTAATGATCGCATGCCTTCTATTGACACTTGTGATGCGATGCAGGTGCCACTGAGAAGTTGCAGTGATGCTCAGAATCTGTTGAGCTAGGTGGTGCACAGACATGGTGAAGCATAAATATGTCCTGGCACAAGGACTCTGCAGTCTTTCTATGTATGTGAAACAAATGATCCGAGTCCACCTGGGGAAAAAAAAAATTAAAAAAGAGAGTAAAAAAATAGTAGTGAAATGCTTACTATCATCTGGAATGTTTACTTTGCAAAAAGAACTAGGAAGCCGTGTTACAAGAAATAGTGAATTTATTGCACTTATAACCATCTGATATTTTGTTGCTAGGGAAAAATGCTTAATTTTTTTACTATATATGTTACTTAACATATTTCTACAGATTTCATATATGTGAAATAATAGACAGTTATGAGCAAAATTAGGCAAAAAAGTGTTAAAAATATGTGGTTATATTCATAAAATGCATGCATGTGTTAAAGCAACCGTATTTTAGATTTCTCCATAAGAAATATTTAAATTAAATTAATATTAAATTTAATATTAAATTAAAAAATTTAAATTAAACTCTTTTCCCTATTGCCTTTATTTCTTCTGAATCTTTCAGAATCCTTAATTTTCAGAGTTGTTCTTTCCACAAAGCAAGAAAAAGAGTAATATTTCAGGGCTTGTATAAAGTCGCATAAGTAGATCCAGGAATAGCAAGAATTACAGCTGCAGTTTCCTGAATTCCAGAATAAGACTCATCCCACCGAACTTCAGATGTGGGATTCAGCTTGCAGGTTCTGACACCTGAAAATAGGTGATGAAACTAAAGTGCCTACATGTGAACCGAGCGTCTAACCTCCCAGAGCAATCACTTTAATCACTTCACCTCGCAGAGCTGTTTATTTGTCTAAACATAGGCATCGAGAACTGTTTGAAAAGCCCTTGGGAACCATAATTCCCATCAGGCTGGCAGAAATGGACGTGACCTACAGTAGATCAGCAGCATCAAGGAATGCTAATTCAAACAAACACCTTTGTTCAGACATAATTAAGCCCTTTGCCAATACATTCACTAGTACCTAATTATGAATTTATCATGAACTAAAGTGGACATCTCCATCTGAGTTACACATAGACCCCCACATCTTGGTTCAATTGCCCATGAATAGGTAAATATAGTCTGTAAACCACTTCAGATGTTACAGGGTATTCTGACGGGCACCCAGGTGCCACTGCAGAAGTACACAATTTTCACATTGTTCTTTTGTCCTATTTGCCAGTCCCAAGTAGGGTGATGGATGAACTGCAGACATACATATTTCATCAGATGAATCCCACCATCCTTGCACCAGGCTAACTGCAGGTCCATCCTTCTTCCTCAGCGTATTTTTTTTCAATATTTTATTATATATACTAAATAAAACTACAATCTTCTTCATGTCTTTGTACCACAGACAGGAGTTGAAATTCTTTTTTAAAAAGGCCAAATGAGAAAAATTGGAAGATATTTCAATATAATATATGCTTATTTCAAGTAAGAAAAGTGGTTTGAAAATTCATTCTCTACAGATAAATAGTTTTAACTAACAAAGAGAAAAAAAGCAATAATTAAAATTTTCTTACCATACAAATTTTTTAAACCATACAGTGTTTTGGAAATTCTGTCTGATTTCTGAACAATACATTTCTGACTTTATAAAAATGTACCTAACCTGAGAAAAGTGAAAAATTAATAATTATAAGATTAGTGGGGGTTTTTTTTTGTTTTGTTTTGTTTTTTTTTGTTTTTTTTTTGGTGTGAGGAAAAAAGTTATTCAGTCTTTATCTGTAAATGGTATTACTGACAATTTACCTTTTGGAATGTAACCACTGAAAAAGTTATTAGGAGTTGGAGAGAAGGGGGCAGTCTAGCTAACCTTTTTATTGCTATTATTTAGTTCTTAATTTAAGGTTTGGCTAGGAAATATTCACAAAGTTCTACTCATACCTCACCTCATACATACTTGTGTCTCCATTCAAAATTAAACAGGACTCTTCTAATGGCTGCAAAATGTTCAGTTCTCATCCACGCTCTTGACTTCATAAGGTTTAACTGACTCTTCTGTAAACCATAGAAAATGACCTAGCACTATTTATCATGGATATCTTTTTGTCAGGGTGTCTGAGTGGAGGTTATCAGCAAGGTAGAAGGGTACGTGAAGCCAGGATGATATTACGGAATTTGTGGTAATTTTCAATGGAACAAGCAGCCAGGTACCAGATTTCTAAAGAGACTTTCCCTATCTAAAGCTTCCAGCAAAGGCAAAAGTGAATCTCTCTTAAATTCAGGAATTCAGCTCAGGTGTTTGAGTAAGAAGTGTGGTTGGTTATCCAATGTCCTCTATGAATTTCTTTTCTATGGACCCCTAAAGGCAAGTGAAATTGGGTGGGATGAGTCTGAGTCACTGCCAGTAGAAACTACATCAAAGCAACACTTCCAAAAAAGCTGTGATGAGTATATTCAGCTCAGGTGTAACAACAGCTAAATTCTGTGGGGATGCAACTGGTGGAAAATGATGGAAATTTCCATGGTGCTTGCAAGGTACATCCAAGATTGTGCTGCCTCAGTGCATGGTGCTGCATGAACACACAGTGAGAAGGAATCTGAGCCCTGCAAAGGTACAGTGTGAATACAGTGGAAAAGCAAAAGGCAGGAATTAAGACAGCTACCCAAGGTCGCACAGTGAAGCAGCAGGAGAGTGAAGAAGTGGGACTCACACGACTGAAATCCCAGCTTACTGCTGTATCCATTAGCCTAGATTGATTTCCCTTCTGGTTTGGGTTTTAGAAATTAAAATTGTCTTGAATATTTATCATTCTCCTGAGTCATCCATTCACCAACCATTTCTTTCTTCTTTGAACCATTCTCTTTCTCCTTTGCCATCCAATCGCCTTCCCCTTCAAGTCCCCTGAGAAAGGTACCTGAAGATTAATGGAAAACCAAGACTTCATAAACTGTTCTCCTGCAAGTGGATTTAATCCAGATTCTCAATGGCACCCAAAAGTGTATTTTGGGGTGTAATTATAAGTGATACACTCCACAGAGAGCTCATTTATTCTGGAATAAGTATGGAAGACTTGTTAAGCTAGATGTTTTCCTCTTTTTTTTTTTTTTTTCTTTCACCTGACACCACAGCATCAGGACACAAAGCTGCAGTTCGACTGAAAATAATGAAGTGAGATGTTCCATAAAGCTATTTCCAGCTGATGGACTACATGCTACATAAATATACAGGAGACTCCCAGAGGAAACCAGCAGGTCACTCAGGCTTGCATCGGTTTCAGTCCAGCAGTGTATGGGAGATCCATACCCCTCTTGTAAGGGGAGCAGTTTCCATGCAAGATATGCAGATGGTGTGTATATATATATGTTATATATACATTTGTTTATGTATTTTGTATTTGTTGCTTTATATCAGGATAACACCTACTGCTAAGTTAAATCAAGCATCAGCTGAAGTAATTATTTCAGTCTACGAGGATTCGGTTGTGGGGTCAGGTAAGAGCATGGGAGAGCAAGTGTTAAGGAAGAAACTCTTGTGAACTTGCCTAAGCTGATTTTTCATGGAAAAGGTTAAAAGCAGAAGTGCCAGCAGAACTTTTGTGGAAAACGGACAGATTCAGGACATTTTGCATCAGGCTAAGAAAGGTCAGCTTTTCTGGCAGACAGTGAGGCTGGTGCTCTGATTCAACTCAAACAGAACCATTTCATCCTTAGGCTCCCCACTGACAAATTCAGAGGAGTTTGGATTTGAATGAGGAAAGTGGCTCAGGAAAAACAAGACCTAGTCATCCACTTTTGAACTAAACTTGAACCCAAACTGGACTTGGATTTAAATTTGGAGAAAGTTTAATTTTTTTTTTTAATTTTCTCTTTTTCCCCTTCCCTTCTCTTATCCTGGAAAAATGAAGAAATACCTCTCTCAGTTACAGATTTTTCAAGGTCTAGAAAAAAATCCTAAAAGCTGTGTCATAAGAATGACAAGAGATCAGGGGTTTGGGTACCTGATCAAACTAATTTCTCCTATTTCTAGAATTCATTCAGTTGTTTTTGAACTAGCAGTGGTGTCTTACGTCTGGTTTGAAAACTACCTGTCACGTTATTTGCTACAAGCATAATCCCTGTGCCTCAAAGCCAGGTCTATTAGTAACAGGGGTTGCAACAGGCATGCAGAGTTAGTGAAAAGAGATTTTTATCTTTTTTTTTTTTTTTTTTAATTATACGAAGAGTCACTGCTACACCCCAACTGTCGCAGTTTATGCATGAGCAAATTGTGCTCTGTCTTGCCTGGCTGACCCCTCCTCTGGGATCACCAGCAGCAGCTAGGTTTCTACTGAAGGATGATGGTCTTTCTCCAGTCCCACCTCACTTACTGCTCCCTCCATTTGTTTTTCCACTGAGAACAAATTAAAATAAAAGTGTCTGTGAAAGAACATTATGGTTTAGAGGCTGGAGAATACCTTAAAGGTGACCTCAGTCCATGCTTTATATGCTGCACACTGTGACTTGTCCCTTTGGCAGGAGAAAAAAATTCTAAGCTGACTCTGATGTCAGTGTCATTGCCACTGTTGGCATCTGCAGAAGTAAAATTTTCCCTATTAATTCAATGAGAATCAAATTCAAGAAACATTTCCTTTCAATAACATATCCATTTATAAGCCCAAGATGGTGTCTTACTCGGAAAGAAGTAGCAGCAGGAGCAATAAAGCTTCTCTTGGTTGCAGACAGTGGAAGATGTTTCATCAGGGACATCCTTGTTCCTTTTTCACTCCGCATCACGAGATACATTGCATTTCCTTTTGATCTTTCAAGAAAGGTGCAGTTAAGACATATGCTACTCACTCCTGACAGTGAGTGCTAAAACCCAGGAACATTTACTTCGTATAAAGCCACAAACTTATCTGCAGATTCAGTATCTGTGTCACAGTCCAGCTTTGACCTCATGGTGAAAGATGGTCTGTTCACAGTACACGAGGGTACAGCATCATCCACTGATGTTCAAAGAGCAAGAGAAGCTCTGCGGGAGGAAGAATTGGAGAGGAAAACAAATAAAACCCAAGAAAAGGACAAGACGTGATCTCATGACATGCATTTTCTCTTGAACCACCTGGGAGATCTCTCCAGAAGCAGATTGTGTTCCAGTCAAATAGCACCGCAGCTGCTTCTTTTGGCTGAAAAAGCCAGGGTCTGCCCTTGACAAGTAACATTCATGAATATCATCCAAAACAAAGCATTTTAAAATAGAAAAGCTGACCTCTTTGTCTTGTGTGACAGCTCTGTGATGGGACAACCACATGTAAAAAGGACTGAGGACTGATTCCTAGACTAAGGGCTTACCGGCATGCTGCGTTGAACATGTTGTACAGGTCTGTGAGCCAACGCTGAATGAGCTAAATCTGGACCTAGAGGGAAAGATGCTGCCTTACATGATACTTTGCCCAAGTTAATTAGCCTCTTGGGGAAAAGACAAAATCTAATTGTTCTTCATAAGACAGATGTACAACTACTGTGATCTGAACTAGTGTCTTAGCCCAGTGCCTTCCTCTGCTGAATAGGATATTGAGTTTTCTCATTATCTGGGGCATGTGCCACTGCTTTGTTGTTGCATTCTACAATGCAGGCTGCATCTCATCCCGCCTCTGGCCAGGGAAAGCACAACCATCCCCACAGCCGTGGAAGAGGCATGTGAAAAGGGACACTTTATACTGCTTTTCTGTGATCAACTAGCTCTTTTGCAGGAGAAAACTTCCTCCAGAAAGGTGCAGTCCTGCTGGAAGTCCCCTAGGATATGAGGTCTAGACTTTGGGAAACAGGAACGTCCTGCAGCCTTGCTTGAAATCCCAAGTGGAAGCTAGGAGATATTGCTTGTAACTGAGCAGGAATAAACACCTCCATCGCTGCAGAATCGCACAGACACTGAGCACAGTGCCGTGGTCGAAGCTGCAAGAAGTCAGATAGGTGAACTCCGTTAAATCAGTGTGAGATAGATTGGTGAACCCCCTACACTAAATGGGTTATGAAGGGCTGAATCACACTGAAGATGATGATGCTGAGCAGCACACGCAGCACTTTCACAAATTAGGGTTGCAGTTTTAACCTGATGAGAAGCTAAGCCTGTTTTGGGGGGATGGAAGAGTCTGTATGAGTCTGTCTTGGCTGAAGCTGCACCTTCAATGGAGAGACATAACATCTGAAGCATATTTGAACGCAGCAGGTCAGGTCGTCATCTCTCGTAGTCTGGCAAAGCTCCACTGGAGTTAACACAGCTCCCCGGCATTTACCCCATCTGAAGATTTGGCCCAGGCCACTTGGCACTTCCTACTTTCAATGTAACTATGTGTTATGCCTCATGAAAAAGGTGAACAGTGGCTTCTGGCCAGAACATACCAACCTTTTGGAGTTCATCATATGAAAATAAACGAGTGATACCTAGATGAGTGTGTTATATGTATAAATATATATCTACATCTTTCTTTATATATATAGATACATATATTTGCACTGTTCTCTGTCTTGGCTGGGGCCTGTTTTGGAAAGGAGACAGCAGTGAAGTTATTAAGAATCTCCACTCATGTTAAAATACCTCTTTAGTACAACAAAACATACTATTGTTGAACTGGGAAAAGATATTCCATAAATCTCCCAAAGTCAAACACCATGACGGGAATATGGAAAAATAGATCTATATATTAACTGCTCTTTTAACAGCATTATTTGACCCTTAGAAAAAACAAACAGAGGAAAGAAAAACGTTACAAGTCCAGAAAAAAATTCTCTGACTCTTATCAAAAGCACATTTGAAGAGAGGCCTCGGAGGCATCTATTGTTTAATGGGCTATGCTTGATTTATTGATGATTATGTAGCAAAAAAAAATAATAATGTAATCATTCCAAGGCCATGAGAGGTGCAGGACTTCAATTTATTAGACCTTGGAATCAGGGAATATCTTTTTTTTTTTTTTTTTTCTACCTCCTTCATTCAAAGAGCCCTGTTTGACCAACAGTGTGAAACAGTTTGATGGGCAAGTCCCTCGGTGCCGAGCTATACCTCACTCCTTTTCCATAAGTAACTGGCCACACGAGAGCAGGCCTGCAGTTTGAGTTTACACAGCTGTATGCTGGAGCACAGAGTTCACTGCATTTATTTTAGGCTTCTTTTAGCAATGGCAACAAAACCATGTCCCTCCTTGCCCTCCCCATACGCGCAGGCATGCACGCTGCCGGCTCTCCCGCAGCTTGCACGTACACGTGCCCAATTTCATCCATAGATTTCGCAGTCGCCTCTTTTTAGGTACAGGAAAGGAAAAAAGTATCTGAGATAGATAGCAGTGGAGGTGAAGGGGGAAAAAAAATTCAGAGCAGGTCAACAGCGATGAGGTGATTGTCGTTTACATTTGTTATTGGCATGAACTGGGCCAGTGTAGACATCCTTCTCATCAAGGCACTGATTTGGCCCAGATGTTTTGGCTCAGCATCCCTTTGCTCAAATTTCAGGGTCCCAACCCCTCCTTTTCTCTTTCAAACCCATTTAAAATGCAAAAAAAAGTTCTTTTTCCTCCAGCAACCAGAGCTGTTTGTTAGTTAATTTGGAGGGGGGTCCACAAACATGGCTGATGTGATAGAAGCACATAGAAGAGACAGCCCCACCCCACAGACCTTATCATCTGAACGGACATGACTGACACAAGTCAGGGAGAAAAGCGAAGGGCAATGACTGGGAAGTGACTTGCTCCGAGTCACACAACTGGTCAGAGCAAGGGAAGAAGCCCCAAAGTCCTGAGTATCCACTGCTGATCCCTGCTATGTCCCAGGAGGGATTAACCTCCTGCCAGACACTTGGCTTACAGTTGGAGTCTGGAAATAATGTTTGTAGTGTGTTTGCAGTACAAAACAAAGTAAATGCAAATTTAAATGATGACTGTTGGCTCAGCCTGAAATTATTTCTTCTATCAGGGAAGGGAAGGGAAGGGAAGGGAAGGGAAGGGAAGGGAAGGGAAGGGAAGGGAAGGGAAGGGAAGGGAAGGGAAGGGAAGGGAAGGGAAGGGAAGGGAAGGGAAGGGAAGGGAAGGGAAGGGAAGGGAAGGGAAGGGAAGGGAAGGGAAGGGAAGGGAAGGGAAGGGAAGGGAAGGGAAGGGAAGGGAAGGGAAGGGAAGGGAAGGGAAGGGAAGGGAAGGGAAGGGAAGGGAAGGGAAGGAAAGGAAAGGAAAGGAAAGGAAAGGAAAGGAAAGGAAAGGAAAGGAAAGGAAAGGAAAGGAAAGGAAAGGAAAGGAAAGGAAAGGAAAGGAAAGGAAAGGAAAGGAAAGGAAAGGAAAGGAAAGGAAAGGAAAGGAAAGGAAAGGAAAGGAAAGGAAAGGAAAGGAAAGGAAAGGGAGAAGAGAGAAAACGAAGAAAAGGTCAGTAAGAAGCTTTGTTGTTGTCCAGCACTAGATGAGCTCTCAGAAGTTACAAACAAGCAGGATTAGTCTTTGGTTCTGTGGGAGTTAATGACCATCTGCATCATGGGAGATGTAGTCTGCCTTGGGAGCCTGGCCTGCAAATGAGACTGAGACCAGGACATGTATACCCAACGAGTCCCACAGGGGACTCTGATGGTGGTGCAGAATAAAACTTCTCAGCTGGAAGCATTTCACTTTCTGTGTATTGAAGTTTTCAATGAAATGTCAAAATATTCCACAGAAAACAGACTTTTTTTTTTTTTTTTTGTAGAAGATATAATTTAAGTGAAAGCTCAGTTTGCTGTTGAAAAAAGTCTTTAGCAGAAATGTTTTTTCTGGCTACTATTCAGGATAGTGCAGCCACTCCTCCCAAACTCTTCCTTCAAAACCCTCCTTAAAAGGCTGCTTTTCTGGTATGACTACAAAAAGAGAAGGAAAAAAATACACTTATTGAACTGCTTCTGTGCATGGATCACTGTCTTATAATCTTAACAACCTGGTTTCATATATTCCTTGTCCTGATACATGTCTTTTTCTTTCCAGATGTCTTGTTCCAGCATAGATTGCAATTTCATTGAGCTAGTTACCACCTCTCTGTCCTATGCTTGTATTGTCTCCAGTGAGGTGATGCTTTATTTAGCAGTTGGGATATCAATGCGCTATGACAATACAAATTGATAATTCTGATGTCGGTACTGCTATTTTTTGCAGTAATAATAGCAGTTAGAGTTGCTGTAGCCACAACTCTTTTTTTGTGAAGGCTGAGGAAGAGGCTTTCAGAGATACCTTTTGCAGCTGGGAATCAGAAAGCTGTGCTCTAATATGGCCCAATTTTCCTCTGAATCCCCTCTAAAATTGTGGGTTGAATTCTTGTGGCCTAATTCATATATATAAAGGAAAGACAACTGAGATCCTCATCCCAAAAAGCATCACATGAATATCCTGATGTGAATTTGGGAGAAATTTCAAATGTGTCCTTCAGATTTCCCTGTAGAGTTAGTTATTTTTCTGAGTTGACTGTCAAAGGAGCCTGATATGACACCATGAGATGTTGCCAACAGGTGAGATGAGTCTTGCTTCTTGCCTCTACTGGATCCTGTTGGATGGCTTTGGCCCAGAAAACAAATCAAGCAAAATCCAGCAGCCAATTTTTGTCTTTGGCAAAGAAGCTATAAGTGAAAATGCACTCTGAGTGTTTAAAGGAGATAGGATAAGAAAATTTGTTGCAAAACAGTAGAGATGGCTTACTTCAGTTCTGCTAATATTTTTGATTTTTAATGTCTGGTTTCATTAGCACAAAATGTAAACCAGTTCATAAGATACCTATTTTCCATATCATGCAAACACAGGATTAAATCTATAGAATAGAATAGAACTAAATAAAATAGAAAAATAAAGAAAAGAAAAGAAAAGAAAAGAAAAGAAAAGAAAAGAAAAGAAAAGAAAAGAAAAGAAGAAAAGAAAAGAAAAGAAAAGAAAAGAAAAGAAAAGAAAAGAAAAGAAAAGAAAAGAAAAGAAAAGAAAAGAAAAGAAAAGAAAAGAAAAGAAAAGAAAAGAAAAGAAAAGAAAAGAGAAGAAAAGAGAAGAAAAGAGAAGAAAAGAGAAGAAAAGAGAAGAAAAGAAAAAAAGAAAAGAAAAGAAAAGAAAAGAAAAGAAAAGAAAAGAAAAGAAAAGAAAAGAAAAGAAAAGAAAAGAAAAGAAAAGAAAAGAAAAGAAAAGAAAAGAAAAGAAAAGAAAAGAAAAGAAAAGAAAAGAAAAGAAAAGAAAAGAAAAGAAAAGAAAAGAAAAGAAAAGAAAAGAAAAGAATATAAATCTCCATTTAATGCTTGAAGATCCATAAAGAACATGTCTCCAGATTGGCTGGATGGTCGCACTCAAAGAGTTGTGGTCAACGGCTCAATGTCCAAGTGGAGAACGGTGACAAGTGGTGTTCCTCAGGGGTCGGTATTGGGACCGGCGCTGTTCAACATCTTTGTCAGCGACATGAACAGTGGGATCGAGTGCACCCTCAGCAAGTTTGCCAACACCAAGCTGTGTGGTGGGTCGACACGCTGGAGGGAAGGGATGCCATCCAGAGGGACCTGGGCAGGCTGGAGAGGTGGGCCCGTGCGAACCATATGGAGTTCAACAAGGCCAAGTGCAAGGTCCTGCGTGTGGGTCGGTGCAATCCCAAGCACAACTACAGGCTGGGTGAGGAATGGATTGAGAGCAGCCCCAAGGAGAAGGACTTGGGGGTATTGATTGATGAGAAGCTCAACATGAGCCAGCAGTGTGCGCTTGCAGCCCAGAAGGTCAACCGTGTCCTGGGCTGCATCAAAAGAGGCGTGAGCAGCAGGTCGAGGGAGGTGATCCTGCCCCTCTACTCCGCTCTGGTGAGACCCCTCTGCAGTACTGCGTCCGGCTCTGAGGGCCCCAGTACAGGAGAGACATCGAGCTGTTGGAGATAGTCCAGAGGAGGGCCACAAAAATGATCGGAGGGCTGGAGCACCTCTGCTATGAGGACAGGCTGAGAGAGTTGGGATTGTTCAGCCTGGAGAAAAGGCGGCTCTGGGGAGATCTAATTGCGACCTACCAGTACCTGAAGGGGCCTACAGGAAAGATGGTGAGGGACTGTTTATCAGGGAGTGTAGTGACAGGACAAGGGGGAATGGGTTTAAGCTGAAGGAGGGTCGATTTAGATTAGATGTTAGAAAGAAATTCTTTTCTGTTAGAGTGGTGAGGCACTGACATAGGTTGCCCAAAGAGGTTGTGGAGGCCCCATTCCTGGAAGTGTTCAAGGCCAGGTTGGATGGGGCTTTGGGCAACGTGGTCTAGTGGAGGGTGTCCCTGCCCACGGCAGGGGGGTTGGAACTAGATGATCTTTGAGGTCCCTTCCAACCCGAACCATTCTATGATTCTATGATTCTATGATTACCTGGTTAGTGACACTTCAGTGATACATCCCTATCTTATGGTGACTCAGACCAGCAAACACGGCTCCATGGGCCTCGGGAGGGAAGACAGCTGGACATGAACATGGTGCAGACAGTCTCAGGATGCAATCATGATGTAGAAATTACCAGGCATGGAAGAAAGCATAGAATGGCTTCCCAGCTAAAAATCAATAGTCACATGAGTCTTCTTCTTGATAGGTGGAGGAGAACCTAACAAAAACATAGAGGTCTTCATGTGCATCAAACATCACTAGAGAGTATATGAGAAAAAAAGGAAAATTTAGAGCCTTTCAGAATAAAGAGTACATAGAAATGGAAAAGGGTGTTATTAGATGGTAATCCTATAAGAAATACTCCATTAGCTTCTGGAAACTACCTATTTAACCTATTTTTGTGTCCTCTATTGCCATTGTCTCAGGAGAATCTAAAATTCACCTGTGATATTTAGAAATGCAAAGCCATGTTATCACAAAATGTCTTAATGGGCTGGCGGTAAAATGAAACCCTAAGATTTTTGAGTAGGAGAAGCATGTATCTGTGGTTTTTCAACTAAGAAGGGAAACTAATTAATGCTATTTTAGACATCTAAAAGCTGACTGGTCACGCAGATCATTTCTAGAGGCAAGTCAATGGAGAAGGACAGACACCACAAGTGATAAATCCTACTCCTTGGCGATACAAGGTTGTCTGATAACCATTTTGAGGCAATAAAATCAGGCATGCTGGAAAATGGCTTTCACAGCATTCATAATATTTACAAATTAAACTCAAGTACTATGCACATGTATTCCTTCAGGTGGGACGTATGCCTGGAACTTGAAACATTTACAAAATGAGAATAGCGAGTGTTCATTTACCAGTCTTGCCTCTTTACTGGCCTCCGGTGGCATCGTATCTCATGGAAGGTCTTTTTCAATGTGGCATTACTCTGTGCTGGGTCCCTGAACAACCTGGTCAGCAGATGACAATAATAGAACCTGGACCTCTGCCAATCACAATAATGGTATTTCCTGGAGTATTCACAGAGTTTCCAGTTCTTCAGACAGGGTGTAGCATGGTAAACCTAAACATCACAGTATTTAAATATCCAGCTACAAATATTCACAAGTGACTCACAGTCCTGGGAGCTTCCTTTTTTGCTAAGGTGACCCAAAATACTTTTGCCTAATGAGGCTTTATTGTCACCAAATCTGAGATACTAATTTTCTGAGAATCAGGCACTTTTATGATTTCTTCACATATATATATACCAACAATAGAGAAATCAAAGAGAACTGTTGCTGAAAAGTCTGACGGTAGTTTATAGATAGGACAGTTTAGTCCTGGAGCTCTGGCCGTTTTGAACTGGATACCTTTGAAATTTTATACCCTTGGAAATAGGGAACTGATAGGGAATCTCTAATAATCAGCCTATTGCTGATACAATTTAGGAGCTCTTGTCCTCGGGACCTCTAGTTTTGTCATTTTGAAGTGAAAATGACGGGGAGGTTCTGAAGGCATTAGGGGAAAGGCTGACAGATTTTCAGTGTTAATTCATGTCTTCTTTGTACCTGAAAGCAGAATATGCAGTAGTCCTGAGGGACTGCCTGATACTGGGTTTGCTAATTGAGAACCATACTAGCAATATCATCTCAGATGCTTGCACCAGAGCTGTATTCTGAGTAAATAAATAAACAGACACTGTACAACACAGGGAAAATATTAGTAGATGGCCTTAAAAGATTATCTTTGGTGCTTTGGCTCACAGTATTTACACTGCCACCACCCAGAAACTGCAAACTGTTTCCTATTTTCTTTATGACAGTTTGCTGAAGAATTATGGACATGACTCCCTTCTCAATATTTATTGCATCACATGGATAATGAGACCCGATATCACTCTCTGCCCTCCTGTAAATATGTGTGCAACACATGTCTGGGTCCTGCAGGAGCACTTCCCTCCCTCCTGCTTATCACCACACTCACAGCAAATCAAGATGATTTGCAAGTGTTGTCAGATGGCTGAGAAAACTCTCAGAAACAAGTTTCTCCGCCATAGTGACCGAGAGCTGTGATATTTTTTTATGGTAGGTTGTATTTGTCATACAGTACCATCTGGCATATAATCATGTCAGGGTATTGTAAAAAGGGTGCTGAAAAAAAAAAAAAATAGCCGAGAAAGGAAATTAAGACAATTTCTCACATCCTTGCTTTTCAGGAGAATAAGGAAACCTGTTTTAGACAAGAAAGGGTGAAGACCTGTTGGAAATGGGAAGTTGACTGGAACAGAAGTGCAAAAGGCTGATCAAAGATCCACAGTGCCACTTATTTTATCTGGGACAATTGTATCTGTGAGCTGAAATGGAAGCGCGAAAGCAGTTTCCAAAGAGGAAGGATTTAACATAGCAAACTGACTTCAAATGCACGGGACTGAAGTACCCAACTAAATCCCTGAGGATGACAAGGTTCATCTTCTTTCCAGGACTGCTTGACTTCATAGGTGTCCAGATATCTCAGCCACCTCCCTGCTTTGACTGGAAGCACTTGTCCTGGGCAATGGTCAGATATTCCCTCCTAATACGCTTGTCTACTAATGGGCTGCAGGCAAACCATGTTTTTATTTCCCAGTGATCACAAATCAGCAGGACACTGACCTTTGACTATGCAATTACTCTAATTGCCAAAAACATGTAGTATCCCCTTTTTCACCTTATTCTTCTGTCTTAAGCTGCCTGTTTTTTCCTGTCCAGTACTCAGAGCCTTCCTTTCACAGAAAAAGGCACTATTCTGACTGCGTTTCCTTGAGAAACACCATCCTACCGGCATCTCCGACTTAATTTTCAGTGGAAAGCGCTGTTATATTGGTATGTCAAGGACAGGGATATTAAAATAATAGCAATAATAAAGAAGATTGTAAAGTCCAGAGCCAAAATCCTGATGTGGTTCAGTGTGGTTTTGCTTTAAATCAAATTTCGGAGGCTGCTGAGGCTCAAATTGTACTATTAAACAAGATGTGTCGTCCCACCCTACCTCATTTTCCCATTTTAAATTGTAGATTCAAAATTCAACCCATCTAATAAATAGCACCCTCTGTAAAGTCTTGGAAAAGCCTGTATCAGCTGTGTGCATATGAGAGAAAGAGTAAATGCCCTCCAGATTTGCTAATATGTAATTTCATAAAAGGTTCAGTCTTAACAGGTATTTAGATGGTGACCACCTTTACTTTTCTTTCAGACACCAGCCTGGTTTGACAAAACTGGATTTCCATGAAGATTTTTTCCATATGTTGAGAGGGGAATGGTGCTTTTTTTTCTTTCTCATATCTATTTTGAAAAAGATAATTGTTTTCTTTATTTTTGGTGCCTTTTGCAAAACTGTGAAAAGTGAAAGTGAGCAATGGTTGTCTTTTAATAAGGAATCAACTAAAACCTCTTAATCTTATTTTAGCTCCTGTCCTCTAATTTTTCAGCTATTTTCATACAAGAAAAAACCTCAATACCTGGGGTTTTTGACAACGAGGTAGAGATTTCAAGGATATTAAGTTTCTACAAATGTTGTAAAAATATGTCCAACCAGAGAAAAAAAGGCTGCAGCCACAGTATTTGTCACCAGGAAATCCACACAGCATAAAGACTATTACAACAAGCTCTTATAGTTATTTGACATTGAATAATCCAGGAATGGGACCTGCCACCTCAAGAACATGGATATCAACACTCTGTTGCTCATTATCCTAATGTTCCCCAGGTAGGATCTGCAGAGATCACAAATGAGATACAGGAATCATAGAATCCTTTAGGTTGGAAAAGACCTTTAAGATCATCAGATCCAACCGTTAACCCAGCACTTCCAAGCCCACCACTAAACCATGTCCCCAAGGACCACATCTACACATCTTTTAAATACCTCCAGGGATGGTGACTCAACCACTTCCCTGGGCAGCCTGTTCCAGTGATTGACAACCCTTTGGATGGAGAAATTTCTCCTAATATCCAATCTAAACCTCCCCTGGCTCAACTTGAGGCCATTTCCTCTCATCCTATCACTTGTTACTTGGGAGAAGAGACCAACACCCACCTGGCTACACTCTCCTTTCAGGGAGTTGTAGAGAGTGATCAGGTCTCCCCTCAGCCTCCTTTTCTCCAGACTAAACAACCCCAGGTCCCTCAGCGGCTTCTCATCAGACTTGTGCTCCAGACTTGTCTTTCACCAGTCCATTGCCCTTGTTTGGACACGAAGTCACTTGGAGGACAGAGTTCATGATATCTCACCTCTTACCTCTCTGAGTGCTTCCAGAAAGATGGTCCTTGGACAGTAAAAGAGAATGATTGCTGCATAGCTCTCCCATACTTTCTTCCCATCTCTCCTTTGCCTTCTAAAATACAACTTCCCATGAAAATAGGACTTTCCCATGGGGAAAGCTAAGATACCTCTACTTCTGGTGTCAAATGGGCCAGCTTTCTTTGATATTTGGTGAATTTGGTTCATGCCAAGGAATATACTTTTACAGTGTCTGGCACTTTGTCCACAGAGATGCAAGGCCTCCATGTTGCTTTGTCAGGAAAACATTGTTCTGGGGGGTTTAGAGATTATATATATATATATATATATATATTTTTTTTTTTTTTTTTCCCCTGCCAGAGAAGTAACCACAGTGTAAATTCTGTCTGTACATCTAATTCTGCTAAAGAATATGGTTCCCATTATCAGAGACCACTGCTTATTATTACACTGGGCTTTGCAGTTTTTTGGGGTTTGTTTTTGGTTTTTTTTTGGTTTGGGTTTTTTTTTTTTTTCCATCAAATGATTATACATCAAATATTTTTCACACCAGACAGGGCTGACAGCTTTTGCCCTCAGGGAATCTTTCTTTCCATTTTATGATCTTCCCTTCCCTCCTCCGCCCCCCTCTTTTTTTTCTTCTTTCAATACACATAACTGTTTCACAACACAGGGGACTTTTATTTTGGTTGGTTCATACACTTTAAAATTATTATCTAGCAGGTCAGTGTCAGAGAAAAAGAGACAAAGCAAACAAATGCCACGAAAGAGGAATGAAAAAGGGCTGTTCAAGTATTAAGGCCCTGATTTGCAAGGGTATTCTCATGTTGATGGATACTCATCATGGATCTGGGGCTATGTCCTCATGTGACATACCAGATAAGTATTCTTATAGTAAAAATGAAGAAATCATCAAGATAGTCATTAATTCCACTTTAATATTTTTTTCTAACTTTTAGACCAATTTAACGTTTTTTCAAAAAAAACCAAGAAATGTGAAGGCAATGTTCACCAATGAAAATGCAAAGTTTGGAGATGCTGGCTGTGAAGTTTTCGTGGAGTCATATGTCCTATTTTCAATTGAGAGAAACAAGTGAGATACTGATGATACAATTTCCATCTGCCTGAATTAGCTGTACACATGATGACTATGTCTCCAACACTGGAACTTATCTGGAGGCCAAAAATCCTTACCCTTGGCTTTTCACAATGCAGAAATTTATGCCAGTCATGTATAACAGGATGTAGTGATGATTTACTAGCTTCCAAAGAGAAAATAAACAACAACAACAAAAACCAGGTGACATTTTCAAAGTAACCTTTTGATACAAGGAAGAAGTGCCCTAAGGCAGTTTATGTTGGGTTCAACTCTACACCAGGACAACAATTGCATGTGTGAAGCTACAACATGATGTCTCACCACGGCCTTGCATGTCCACAAAGATGCTTGGTATGTTACTTCTCAGGGATTATTGGTTCACTAATGTCAACCAATGTCATGACTTCTAGGTGTGCTGATATGATATACTTGCTGTCACGTCATTTTACTAGCTGTAGTCTGGTTTTGCTTAGTTTTTCCTCTTCATCTATCCCTCAAAGAGAGGAATAAACTGTTATAAACAGAGTGCTCTCCAGGAACAGATTTTTTACTTTTTTTTTTACCTGGCATGAGGTGTGTGCCAACCTCAGGAGCCATATGAGGGTCTTGATCTGTGGCATATTTCCCTCTTTATTCTCAATCTCATATTCAGATTAATTTATTCTATTCATGTCCTTGTCTCATTGCCAGCTAAATTAGTAATCGAGTCGGAGGGATAGGAAAGAAAAAAAATCCTTGAACACAAAGCAATAAATGTCCTGTTTGAAAAGTTGTATCATGACTAGTCTATCTTTAGGATTTAAAAAAGGGGTAAAAGACAAGGTCATGCAACCAGAGAAATTTGAGAACAACTCATGAATAATTATTTGCATGCATACCAAAGCAAATTAATAAATAGAAAAAAATGCACCCAATGGCTAAATGTGGCACCAAAAGCTATTCTTCAGAAAACAAAGAATTCAAATGAAAGAAGCCATGGATAATATGCTAAAAAGAAAAAGTGATAGGTAGAAAAGAGAGGGAAGGGAAGGGAAGGGAAGGGAAGGGAAGGGAAGGGAAGGGAAGGGAAGGGAAGGCAAGGCAAGGCAAGGCAAGGCAAGGCAAGGCAAGGCAAGGCAAGGCAAGGCAAGGCAAGGGAAGGCAAGGCAAGGCAAGGCAAGGCAAGGCAAGGCAAGGCAAGGGAAGGCAAGGCAAGGCAAGGCAAGGCAGGGCAAGGCAGGGCAAGGCAAGGCAGGGCAAGGCAAGGCAAGGCGTTTGTAAATGATGTTCATGGATTTGTGTCGTGAGGGAGTAGTATCATCCTCCACTGTGATCTTCCTTATAACAGGGTGAATAAACTCAAAGTGGTCTAGGTAGGGCCTCAAATTAAGGGGAAAATTAACACGTCACTACATGACAAAACACAGGCTAAGGAGAAAAGTACTCATTTGCCCTCTTTTACACTCATGATTTATTTGTGTGTGATTAATTTTCTGTTATGTCTACTTTGTGTATTGTATGACTGCCCTTTTATAAGATTCCGGACATTTATTTCTTTGGAAAAACAGACTTTGTCTTAGTGTCTTGCTCATGAAAATAAATCAGAAAGCCAAGTCCTGATATAAAATGGGAGGGGGAGGTGTTAAAGTTTACCTTGAGTTTGACAGTGAGTATGCGTGTGGGAGTGAAGCAAAAAATTAGTTTAAGTATTTATAAATATGTATGTATTAGTCATAAAACAAACCAATAGGCCCATCAAATTAAAGTAAATGTATTCCTGCACCGCAAACCTCAGGTGGCTCTGAGTGACACTGGTTCTGGTAGTGAATATAAATAAAAAGTCAGATAATTCCTGTCCCTTCAGTGGTGTAGGCAATGAACGTTATTTCTTAGTCTGGAGCTTCAGCCCAGGAGGAACCATTATAATCGTATGCTCCAACCTGTTCCATAACACATGCCAGGGAATTTCATGCAGTAATTCCTGCTTCAAGACTATAAGTTCTTGAGCTACAGCAAATCTCATAGACTGATTCCAGTGCTGATTTAAACACATCCAGTCATGGATAATGCTATGAATTCATTTCAGGTGCAGTTTTGACAGACTTTTCTGTATTTTAAAACTGGTGCAGTATATAATAATTGTAAAAGATTACAAACCTGGAAATATTCTTAACAATTAACTCAAAAAAAAAAAAAAAAAAAAGAGAAAGACTTAGGAGCTGAAAACAAGACTTATAATGACTTCTGGCATGAATGTTCACACTGTAATCCAACTGTCTCTACTTGTCTGACCTGAGCATCCGGCTCTACTGGGAACCTCCTGTTTTGACCTTAAAATCCTCTACAGTTCTGCTTCTGGACATGCCCAGAGCTCCCTTAGCTGGAGCAGGTGAACATTTTGGATGGGAATCATCTCAGATAACCTCAGGAATGTAAAATGTTGACTTCCAAATCCAAGCTTCCCTTATACATGTGGTGACAAACAGGCAATTCCAGAAGCAGATCTGACACTTCTGTTTAATGTTTCACTCTCTGGATCTTCTGTTTCTCTTCTGTTGCTGTAAAGGTATCTTGGGGTGACTGGAGCAGACTTAAATGTCTCATTCTGAGATGCCTTTTGTTATGTGAGATACATCCTGTCACTGCTGACTGTTGTAAGCCCTGATGAAACCCTAAAGATATCTAGAGGAGTATCCAAGGTGCAGTGATTATGCTCAGAGCCTAACTTCATCACTCCTAATGGAAACAGGACTTCCATGAAGCCACTGTGGTGACAGTGCTTATTCTGGCATAGTAGTGAAATGGTTAGAAATCAAATTGTTTCTACTGTCTGAAGAAATTAAAGTCCTAACACACTAAAAGGAATTCAGTCTTAATCAGACAGAAACAAAATGTGTACAAAATTCAAGGGTAACGAGTGAGGAGAAAGAAGTTTGTCCCTGTAGTCTAAGACCCTCAGCTGAGAGAAGCATCCTACCTGATAGCGGAATTAAGCATTTGTTTTCCCCAGATATCTTCTAATACACTGCTTGTTTGTTTTTTCAGCCTCCCACTTAGGAATATTTGGCTACGGATGCTATGAATTCCTATCACCTCTCACAAACATGAATGTGAGGCTTGTTCCAGAACTGCCAATATATACATATACTTTCAGTGGGGAGTGATTAATCTCGATCTCTGCAGTATTATATGTTTCACACACACTGGCAGGAAGTTCCCCGAGTGACACAAGTTCCTTTACCCTGTATCATGTCCCAAACACGCCGACAGCTGATGTGGAGCAATGTTCACAAAGGATTGCAAATGGCTTTTTCATGAACATTGACCCAACAGAATCACCAGGGACACCAGCTCCCCGGGATAAAATTGCTTGTAGCCGGAGATTCTCTGCAGTCCACCAGAGCAATAAATAACCTGAAATTACAGTGCTGGGCATCAGTACCTAGTGTACTGCTTTTGATTGACTGGTCTTATCTGTAAAAGGGTTTTCATTTGAAACTTTTGTATAAGGTCATCCAGATGGTGAAGTGTATGGTAGGAGATTTGAGCTTGGGAGATGCTTGGGCATTCTCATGTTCCGGTTTGTTGTAATGGGACGGGGAAGTTGAGCAACGTGGTTTGTTAAAGACAGCTCGTCTGAGAAGAAGATGCATTCACAAAGATGCCCATTTTGCCTGCAGGAGTCAACAGCCAGTAAATGGAGACAAAAACGTAAACTTGTTTTTGCCTCAATACTCCTCAGCTGGCAGAATGAGATATACAAAGGTAGTCAGTGGGGCAGACCATACCAATATCTGTTGGTGCTTTACTTCTGTCTGTCTTTAATTTTTTAATTTTTTTTTTGGTACTGTCGAGGCATGTTGGGTGGTATATAGCAAAATGAAATACTCTTTGCAGAAAAGAGTCCTCAAACAAAGGATTCATAAAAGCTTTCCAGGTAAGAAAGAAGTTATTGTTCATGCAACTATTGCAAGGGAATGCACTGCCAAAGCCCAGTCCTGGTATGAGAGGGACTGTATCAACACAGACCAAAACATTTTCCATTGGGAGCATTGGCAAAGTCACTTGGCAGAGAAATACAACAAAAAGTAGTTTCAGACACAATGTAGAAGCAGAGTAGTTACTAGGCCTAGAAAGGCAGGTCAGGGGAATGCCATTTAGGCAACACTGACATTGGTTTTAATTGCCTCACAGCAAGTTTAGGAAGTCAGAACCAGAAACCCACCTAGAGAGAAGACTGTGGGGGCAATCTTGAAAGTCTCCGGTTATTCAAACTGACAGCTGTGGACTCTAAATATTTTGAACATTTTTTCTGAGATTCTTCTCTCATGTATTCTGCTCTAAGAAACTAATTGTTACCGGCCAAGAAATGCAACTGAGACTTAACTGGAGATCTTCCTATCTTCCTTTCAATGTACAGGATGAATTACACACATGCAAATGTTCTTTTATTGTGGTTTTTTGGTTCAGGTGGAAAACCAAGCTACCAAATGTGCTACCCAACAGCTATTAGAGGTAAGTTTTCAACTCCTTTCTGAAGACTTAAACTGGAACTGAGCAGAGAGCCTAGACATTAAAGAAGACTTGTTTTGCCAATCTGTTGTTGATTACGTTACAACAGCTTTCAGTCTGGAAGTTCTTAACCTGCCACTTCAGCTATCAACATTCAATATCAGCGATTAAATCTTGACTACTCAGAGACTGGAAATGGTGCCAAAGACAAACCTAGTTAAGTTCAGCCCAATACTTCTCTGTTGGCTGGATGAGCTACTTCAAGGTCACTAAGGAGTCAAAGCCCACAAGTGTCTCTCAGGGACCAGTCAAAGCTCAAGCTCCAAGCCTCTGGAGTTTAAAGTTTTATAATATGGTTATTTTTGCCAGAAATGTGAACTTCTCACCACATGGCTGGTAATAAAAAAAAAGACCTATTCCATTTCTTCCTTCTTCCCAGACTTGTACAATATTCCCCCATTTCTAGTCCAGTTTTGCTGTTTCGGAGAAGGTATTTTATTTTTCAGGGGATTAAAGAGGCACTCTACTTCTCCAAAATTGTTTGCTGGAAAAATGTAATCCTTATCCCTCTTCCATTGATTGCCAGGCTTTTTCTCACTTGGCTTTCTATTATATTATATGCTTTCTGTTTTGGGGTTTTGGTGGGTTTTTTTTGTTTTGTTTTGTTTCGTGGACACTATCCCCATGTTGCTACAGAAAAATGAAGATGCTGCTAAAAATACTCTTGTGTTGTTATCCTAATACACTGAGATTTCTTTTATTAAAAATGGACTACTCAAACTAAACATACACAACCAGTTAAACCCTATTAATACATCCCCTGATTTGTTAACATATCCCCATCAGTCACCTTTAATTCAGGAATTAAAACCCCAGTCTGCTCTAGCCAGTATAGTCTTATTTGAGACAGCCACTTTGCTGCTAGCTTTGTTTCAGCCGTTTTCTAATCCAAGTAAGGGAAGGAGGGCATGAGCAGAGAGAACAGACATATGCACATGATTACACACACTCTGCAAACAAGCAAAAAGAGTATAGAGTGGACTTGAAGCTGAACAGAAGTAGAGCTGCATGCCCAGTCGATTAACAGAATTAATCTTCAGAGCTGTCAGGTTTCACATTTTATTTTATGATGACTATATTCATCACACACACAAACCTTCATTACATTGCTGTTTTGGATACAAGTCAGACGGAATGAACAGCTTGACCTTGGTCGTAAACCCCACTACTGAGGCAGCTGCAGGCAACCTGAAACAGAGCAGAATTAGTTATGAACCTTTAACTCTCCCTTTCATTCTCTTGCTCTCTCTCTGGCTTGATTAGTTTCCACCTGTTTAGTCTTCATGGAAATGTTGACTTTTATACTTTCCTGTCTGGCAAAGACACATCCCTTTTCCTTTTTTCTCTCTTTCTTCCCTTCTTTCTCTCTTTCTCTCTTTCTGGGAATAGAAAAGTGAACTTAATGGTGTAATTTTAGGGTTCCCGACAGACAAAACAGTTTCGTGGGCCAGATGAAGTAGTCTTCCTGTGGAATACACTTGTTTTGAATGGAAAGGTTCAGTCAATGTGATAGACACCAAAGAACATGTTATTGGAATGCTAATACTCCTTGATGATCTTCTGGGGTCTTCTGTGTACTTTTGTTTTTCCAATGAATAATAATAATAAAAGGTGACTTCTGAGGCTCACCTAATTCTTCGACTGCATGTCTTTGTTGCCTGTAAAGGTTTTTTAGATTGTTCTCTGGCCCACCCTTTTGCCCAGTGGGCCCTAATGCTTGTGACCGGTGTTTAGCACTGAGTTACACCTCTCGAGAGAGCAGATCTTGGCTTTGGCAGGGCCAACAGACTCATTAATTACAACTTAGCAGACATTTGGCAGTCTCTCTATAGAAAGTTCCAGGGCTGACCTAAATTGGATACGTAAGGACTCCTCAACCCTAGGAAGGGTGTATCTTCTGTAATAGCATGAAGGTCATTGGCGGGACAGTGCCTCTTACTGTAAAGGTCTGGATTGAGCCTGGGAACAATGAGCAAAACTGAAGTTCTTCTGCTCAGTGATGTGGTTATTCTGGTTCATCTAAGCCAAACATGACTGGGTCCAGCCAGTAGTGTGGTGGGAGATCTCCAAAGACGTCCTGGTTTCTACACAAAAGCGTAACGCATAAGTCGGGGAAAGCCATTCCTTTTCTTTGAATCACTGTTTGTGTAACTCCTAAAAGCAGTGCCTTTCAGATAAGCAAGCCTTTGACCAGACACGCAGAAATAGGGAAGTGTAGAGAGGGATTTACCCGAGCAGTGTTAGGAGTTTCTGTCCTGGGTATTTTCGAGTATAGACAATATCTATTCCTAGGGTTTCTCCAGCAGTTTCAGCTGGAGGTAATCTTTCGCAGGCAAACCTCCATCATAAATTTCAGGAAGGGAGCTGACAGCATAAGATTATCAGGTTCAGCAAGACTCCGTTTCATGTCCTGAACTATGGAAGAAAATTGTTGCACGGTTAACAAGCTGCTGGGTCCTGCTGAACAGGTGGCAGAACTTCACTTTGCCTAGTCCATAAAGTGCTTTGAAATCCTTTGGGACAGAAGGTGCTATATATGTGTAAGATATTATTGTTACATGGCTTTTTTTGCTTTGTTTTGTTTTTCATTTGGTCAGTTTGAACAAGCTCTCCCTGAGGCTTAAGTAGCAAAGCATTAGCCTGGAAAACTTGATGGCTTGGGGTTTTAGTCCCTTAAATGGTCTCTGTTGGCTTGTTGGCTGGTTTATGAGGAGGGTGGAGAAAAAGGGAAATGTTCTCCGCTCACATTCATTCACATGGAAACATAACGGAGAACTAGATGACTGGGCTTTTTGAGCTGTTTTACTCCCATTTATTGGTGTTATTTTTCACCCAATTGTTCCCTAAAGATTTTTATCTCCAGCAGACAGGGATTTTTTCTCCTTCTATCACCTGGGAGCCTGGAGGTTAGAACCACAGAAATATTTTTTTTTTTTTTTTTTTTTCCTGCTTCCAGCACTGTATCTAATAGCTTGTAGGGAGAACAAGTTAAGATCAAGTTAAATCTGTCCTGTTGATCAGAGTCCAGTCATACTCTGTCATGAGATGGCTGTGGAAAAAAGGAGTAGCCTGTCAAGCTCTTAAATGCTACTGTATTTCACATGGTGCCAAACTGTACTTGGACCGTAGACACATTGACACTGGTGCTATAGTAATAAGAATAACAATAACAATAATAAATTCATATCACAGCGTCATGGACTGGTATCACTGTAGGAGACTTTTAACTCTTTCTGCTAAAGCTACAGATCATCCGTTTTTTTTCAAAGGTCAAAATGTTTGCGATATGAAAAGTATCTTCCAAACAGACAGTTATGCCAGCATGTAAGATTATATAACTGTCATTACTCTATTTAATTAGCCATTGTAGTTAACAACAATAATAACAATAATATTAACAATAATATCTATCTTACAGTGGAACTTTATGCTACACATCATGTGCGAGGTAGTTCTCTGATGCGGGTCAAAATTGTGCTGGGGACTGGGTGATAATTATGTACTCTGGATGATCATGGAACAAGGCTCAAGACCATACCCTCATCTTAGTGCAGCTATAGGAATCTTTATGAAAACTGGAGATATCATGGCATTTGTTATGGTGAAGGCAGAGAACAACCTCCACACCCAAAACCTTATGTTCTCATCCTCCCTTGTCCACCTCCACAGATTTCTGGTCTAAATCAGACTGGATTAAAGCAGGTGTACTAAGAAAAAAGAAATCTCAGCTCCCTTAAAGTCAGTAGCAACAAAGCCACTGACAGGATTAATCCCAAAGCTTTGCCTAATTTACAAGTCCTAGTTGTATTTTTTCTTATGAGCAGAGGAAATATCTGTAAACCAGTAAAAACTGATAGGAATGTTTTAGCTGTCATCCGTGTGTTATTATTAGATTCTGTCAAACATGAATAAAAAGTATAATTCGAGATTTTCCCCCCTATTCTGCCAATGAAATTTAATATGAAAATAAAAGGCCAAATATCTTTGGAATATAACATTTAAAAAGATCTCAAGGCATCTGTATAATCAAATACAGCTCAAGCAGAAGAAGAAGAACATTTTTAAGGTTTACCCCATTTGAGAAAGAAAGAAAGAAAGAAAGAAAGAAAGAGAAAAGAAGAAGAAGAAGAAGAAGAAGAAGAAGAAGAAGAAGAAGAAGAAGAAGAAGAAGAAGAAGAAGAAGAAGAAGAAGAAGAAGAAGAAGAAGAAGAAGAAGAAGAAGAAGAAAGGGAAGGGGAAGGGGAAGAAATAAAGGAAAAAAGGAAAAAAAAGAAAAAAAGGAAAAAATGAAAAAAGGACTAGACTCTTCCTTGACCAGAGGGAATCAGTGTTAGTAAATTTGAAAATGCATGCAAAAAAAGTATTAAATAAATCAATACAAAGGTTTGCTTTGAGTCCTTATATGCGTGTGTACATGCATGTGTATATGTGAGTGTTGACATTTGTACTCTAAAACAGTGTGACAGAAATTACATCTCGATCAACTCTGATTTTTCTTTGCTTTCTATTGATTTTCCATCAATATATCTCTGATATCTCCAGTTGATATGTTTCTGCTTTACAGTGATGTACTTGCTCTCCTTTTTCATATTAATTACTATTTTTATAGTGCTTAGGATAGTCAAATTAGGTGGACACATTTTGCTAGAGGACCCCTCTGTGGTCAGCCTTGCTTTCCTGCAGGCTCAGTAACATTTCTGTTTCTGCAGGGTTGAGGTAAGCTTAATTCACCTTCTGTAATCCTTCACACTTTAAGCAATTCTGTGAAGATTTAGGTAAGTACGAGCACTGCAGTATATCTAATGTGGATTTAAAAACAAGACTAGCATAGAGGCAGTTATTTAGATATCCCTTTCATACACTAATTAGCAAAGTTTAGCATTCTGGGCCACAATTAAGTGTCATTTCTATGTTGACATCATCTTTAAATTCTCCATAATCTCTCCCTCAGACATTAGCTACTTGGAGACAGAGTAAAATAAAGTTACACTTTTCCAAGGATATTTATTGCCTACATAGCACCAAAGGGAGTAGCAGCAGCTCCCTTCCAATACTGTATCTGATTCAAAGTATAACCAAGGAAGATCTACTGGCAAAATCATTCCTGGCAATCTCTCTTCCTTTATTATTCATAAATCCTAAAGACAGAGGCTTGGATCTTTCTCTCTGTGCTCAGGAAGGCTCCTCCAGAATTTCCGGATTTCCTTTTGGCTTCATCATTGTCCTTCTTGGAGGACACTCGAGGAATCCTGGCTTCACTGGTAAACTTTATCAGTTTGATCATCTCTGGGGGATGAATATGAGACAGTCAAGCATCACTGAGCTAAAAGATCCTCAGCATGTAGCCAAACCAGGTGTTTTGTGTATTCTCACTGCTATCTACTGGTCACAGGTCAGTTCCAGTGTCCAACCAATACCTGGAAAGTAAAAGCCACAGTAGCATTGACACTGTAAGTGCAAAACAGGTAACAGTGAGAGGATGGCTGAAGTTAATGAATAGTAGAGATTAGAAAGGAAAAAGGGAAAGAAGAAAAAAAGGAAAAAACCTTGTGTGTAAATTGGCACCAGTAACCTGTGATGTCAGGGTGATGTCAGTTCGGCAGGTGGTAACTTTTTCCAGTTCAGCTTCAAACCAGGCAGGCCTTGTTTTTGTTTACTTTTCCTCTCCACTCTGAAAAGGCCAGTGAGCAGCTTTTCAGATGGGGGTGTGAATCACTTGACAGGGATCTCCCTGCCCTCCAGCCAGCTCAAGATCTGCCTTGCAAAGTGCGGCTGAATGTGCAGAGGTGCGGGCCCTGGTGCCCCAAAGGATGGACCAGAACATCAACAGCCACTGCATCTGTTCTGAGCTAACTTTTCCCCTTTTCCTTCCTTCCTTCCTTCCTTCCTTCCTTCCTTCCTTCCTTCCTTCCTTCCTTCCTTCCTTCCTTCCTTCCTTCCTTCCTTCCTTCCTTCCTTCCTACCGCCCCCACCTCTCTCTACATGCATTCAAAATGTACTAAACTAATGAACGAATGACCAGTTCACTGGTGGTATTGAAAGTTGAAACTCTGGTCTCAGACCATGAAATACCATCTGACTCCTAGGTTCGAATGCTTGGACAGAACGACTAGGGCAAGTGTGGCACTAGCCATGCACTCTTACGCGTTTCTTCTCTGTGAATCCCCAGCTGTCCACTGTTGGACATAAGATGCTGGGATAGCTGCACCTTTGGCTTGATGCTGTTTGGCAGTTCTTATGCTCTTTCAATTTTATCCTTCTCTTCTACAGCCCCCTGAGTCTCTGCATAATTTTATCTGGCCCAGACTAAACACAGCTCATATTATCCTCAATATCATGTCTTTTTCAAATTCTTCCAAAATTTCTTCCTTTCCGACCTGGCACAGTCAGACGCTTTTGGGCCCAGGGAGAAAAATAAGGGATCATGTGTAGTGGGGGAGCTCCAATGATTCATTGATAAGCTTATTGCTGTTCTTTCTTTACTGCAAAGCAATTTGCTTTACATCTCACACGTAAGTTACACGGATATGTATATTTTGATATATATAATTCCCCGGATTTATTTTTGAAAGAGATAGAACTCCCTATACAGCTTGAGACAAAAGATTAACTCAAATAAATGGTAGCAGGAATAAGAGTAAGAATAGAATCATATATAAATATTTTGTAGGCACCATAGGTGAAGAGTTCAATTATTTGGATTTTTATTTTCTGAGCACAAATGCAATTAATTGTTTGAGAATTTCATTCCTCAAGAAATGATGAGGACTTGGTCAAGGCCAAGGGATTATTAATATTAACTGAAAGAAGTCAAACTGAAATATTAGGGGTTTCATCATGAAATTAATCTTATGCAGCCTTTAAATCTGTTATGCAGGTGTTTATACCTGAACTATGGAAATAAACAGACATTTCTTGGTCATGATTCATTTCATCTAAAGATAGATGGGAAAATAACGCAGATGAATCCTCTTCTAGAAGCACCTCTTTCTCTCAGCTGATTGTAAATGGAGTCTGGGGTGACTACATTTCTACAGTGAAAATGCTGGAAAAAAAATGAATTAATCCTACCACAGGTTTCTATCCTGCTCCTCTGGGCCAAACAATATTTGGATGACAGAGGATGGATTCATTTTCCACCTCAGTAGAAATGCATGTTCATAGATTTTACATGCCAAGGCAAGGTGTGAAGAGCCGTCATGCACCTCCTCTCCATGCAATTGAACTGTAAAGCAGAGAGGTTTATTTGAGCAGCTCGACTGCTGGTGGGCTAATGCACTGATTCTTAGTAGTTTATAATTTGGATTATTTTGGTTTTCATAGAGACTAGAAACTGTAAATCCTTTGCTCCTGGCACCATGCCCACCTCTCAGAATTACCATCCGGAGCACTGACATTCAAACTGAGATTCAGGTGAAGATTTATCCTGAGCTTGTGGCTGTGTTGGGGGACTACCCTCATGAGGAGCACCTTAATGAAGATGTCAGCTCTTATTTGTGTGGTTTGGATGGATTCAATGCAAGCATACTTATGTTTCAAGAGGCTTGGGCTGCAATTACCTCAGTGGCTTAGGATGGGGACTCGTGAATAGACAAGCAAAATTTGAGGCATCCACCTCAAACATCACCATGGTGACAGGATGCTAACTAGCAAGCTGTGCACGCAAAAGTCTGATGACATTACAAGGGTAGGGATAATATTAATCTTTTGCAGGGGCTACACTAAGTGCTTGCAGCTTTTTTCTTTCTTTTATTTTTTTCTTTTGCTTCTCATTAATCAGGTCAGTTTGGCTTACCACAGAATCACTATCTTTTTTTTTTTTTTTTTTTTTTTTTTTGATGTTCAGTGGCTCAGTTTCTTAAGCTACATCTATACTTAGAAATGAAACACGCCTACAAACTATTTTCTGGCCTTGAAAACAACTAACCCAGAATGGTTTGCATCCCCTAAGCCCTCTTTCCCTCCCCCTTTGGGATGGCCACATCCACAATCATTGTCAAGAATAATTCGTGCCTCATGCTAACTCCCAAATCATGCCCAGGAATTAATTTTGGAGATTGATAGGTGGCCTGGGCCAACAATGTACTAAGGACATTATTAACAATTTAACAGTGTGGGTGATTGAGTTCCATTGCCTATGAAAGTTTCCTGGCACTATTTATTATTATTAAAGATGTAGCTTCACTGCCCAACTTTTACAAAGATATATAGGAATGACATATTTCTACTTCACTGACCAGTTGGGAAAATAATTTCATTAAAATACTGTGTGGGGCTCAAAGAAGAAATCAGGGCCTCTAGAAGCTAGATTTGGTTTCAGTTACATAAAAAAGTAAATTCTTGTGTCTGCTTTTCTCTCTCTCTTTCTTTTTTTATACATAGACAAATATCTGTATATGTGCTAACTATGATCATTAAAATATAACATGATACGGTGGGAAAGTGTGTACCATGTCCCTTTTTGGTGCCCTAGAAGATACCATGCAATTCATGAGGGTTAAAAGCTTTTTCCTTCTATTCTAGTGGCGAGTGTTAAGATGCAAAGGGTGGCATTCCCCTGCACAAAACCTTTACACCTTATGAACCAGGGCTTGATGTAATTGAGAACACACACCTACCCAGACCTTCCCCTTGGCTGAACCTCATCCATGAATTGTGAGAGGCACTTCACAAGCCTGGATGTCGCAGCTTGTGACTGCAAAGGAACATTACACACGCTATTACCCAAGGAGGGAACTGTATTAGAGCATTTACCAAACAGGAGCTGATGTATTTTATTTTCCTTTAGCGAATGTTATTTAAACGAGACAATGGGGAGACTTCCCCCACGCCCCAAAGGATCAGAGACAAAATTCCTTTCAGCCCTTAGCTCTCACATTTGTGTATGACTCAGATGGTTAAGGTCTCCCCTCCCTGCTTTCAGCCTCTCAGCCACAAAGAGCTAAGAAAGAAAATAAATTTGTTTCTAAAAATGAAGTCCTGGAGGGAAATCATTCAGATGCAGTAGGGAAAGGATCTTAGCCCAGTGCATGATCAATCTCTTTTTTCATATTTTTTTTTTTTTCCAAAGATTTGTTCGGCACTTTTTTTTCCCTGTCCTTCTTTTCACATGTCTCTCTCTTCTGGTTTCTCTTTCTTCTCTTGATCTGTTATTAATTTCTTTCTTGTACATTGATAAATTGCTTTCCCCTAGATTCTGTTCTCAGCACAAACTTCTTTTTCCAGTCTTGCAATAATTTCTGTATTACTTCAGAGATATTTTCCGTCTTTGGTTCTGTCCATCTTCCTCTATTATCTCGACCATCATGTCTTTCTATGGATTTAAAACTTTTTTTTCCCCTCCTTTTCTGTAAAGTTCAGTTCGCTGTTATTTCACTTCTTCCTCCTAGCATTTAAAATGAACAGTCTCCTTTTTACTCCTTACATCAGTGGGGCAAGTATCCAACTCAGATATGCCACCCCAAAAACTTAAATTATGCAGCACTGGTATCAAAATATTAATTTCAAGAACACATTTCATGACAGAAGGAAGAGATTTTCACAAAACTTTTGAAGTTTCAATAATGAGCATTTGATTTCTACAGACAATTTTAATTTGCAGTGGAAAAGAAAATTAAATTCTGTTTAGTTAGAGTGTCCTTGTACGCTTCACTTCTGAATTGAGCTTTAAATACTGTATTTATGTATTTATTTAATAAGTCTAAAAATACCAGTTAATTAAAATATTTTTTGTCTCTAACAAATATACCCATTTCGGTTCTATTCATTTATTCAGTTGAGGGTGGAATGTCTGATTGGCAGCACAGGAAGAAAAAGTGTGAGAAAAAATAGACAATAGTTAATATATTCAGACAGGATGTGAGAAATCCAGAATCAAGTCATTGCAAATGAATCAAGCGCTGCAGGTTCATGAAGCTAGTTATTTCACATCCTCTTGGTGAGAAGACATTTCATACCTCCTTCTCTTTCCCTCCCACAACAATTTTTTAATAGGTTTCAGGTCTGCTCTGCTTCCACTTTTTATCAAACAGAACTAAGATTTTCTGGCCGTTGTTACTTCTAACTGAAATACTGCAAATATTTGTCTTTGATAGGAAAATAAAAGGTGTTCTTTTGCTTCTTTGTTTATAGATAAAAAAAATCTAAAACTTACATGGAAAAATGTCATGTCTGATTGGCAGCTGAGGAATCTTGTACCCAAGAGCTGGGAGATAAACAGCCAGTTGAGCCTGGAGACGTGCTGTGTCTTCACCAGCATCTCCCAGCACATTCATTTTTTTCTATTGTTTTGACAAATGCTACTGATAAAAATATGATGGGATAGACAATCATTACGGTGTTTTGGCTTCAGGGCCCATAATTTTATTTTGTCCTTTTTAGGAACTCCATATCTATATTAAAATGACATAACATTTCATGGTCTTTTAGACTATTGTATCAATATAATTATTTATTCACAGATTCACAGATTGGTAGGAGTTGGAAGGGATATCTAGAAATCATCTAGTCGAACCCTCCTGCTAGAGCAGGATCACTTAGAGCAGGTTCCACAGGAATTTAGTATATTACCTTTTTCCCTTGATCTATGTATAAGGCTTTACCCCGCTTTCATTCCGGGTTCGCTTCATTGCAATTCAGGGATGTGAAAAAGACAGTGGATGACACTGGACAAGAGGAGATCCACAAGCCATGCCTCATCACTTGCCTACATAACCAATGTCTTCGGGAAAAGCCAAGCTGAAGAGTCAGGAGAAGCGGGTCTGTGAATGGAGAGCATTTCTTGCAGACTGGGATACCCGGTGAACCAAGAACTGCCTTTTTTTTTTTTTTCTTCTCTTTTTTATTCCCCAGAATACTTGGAAACAACTTCGCCTCTAGGAGACTGCCAAATGTGTTTTTCAGGATGACGCCATGAAGACTTTCATGGACTTTTTAATTTTTTATATTTGAAGGTGAACTTTCCTTTGACAAACAGCATATGCAACCAGAGCAACTGGTGAGAACAATGAGTCATAAAAAGTCTGTTATTAAAAATGTTTGCTTTGTTCACATCCTGAATTGATTTCCTCTAATGATTTCCCTCTGACGGCTGTGGTCAAAAATAATAACAGTAATAATAAAATAAGAGAATATGCCCCTCCCTGGTCCTTCTAATAGAGACTTTGCTCTCCATGTGTTGACAGAGCAGCCCTGCAGACAGACCAATATGTGAATTCAAGTAATAAAACTGAAGGAAAGATTGGGATATTACTGCTTTTTGTTATTACTACAGCGCTTGCATTATGCTGGTAACATAGAGGCTATAAGTGAGATGAGGGACTGAGGTAGTACAGGGACCATTTGGGGGAGAGGGGGTTTACTCTCTCTTTTTATGCTTACAGAAAATTTTGCTTACTATTTAAAGAATATTTAACTTTTTTTTTTAATTGCAGTGTAATTGTGCAGAAAATCAGATTTTCAATCTGTTTTTTTTCTTCCGTAAAATTACATTTATAGAATTCTCGCTCCTTTCTCCGATATATTTCTCTTACTACCTGTAAGTATAAAATTACTACACAATTATACAACTACAAAACAACTGCATAATATGTGAAGTTATTACATCATTTACATTATTGCTATGCCACTATGATCACAATTAATAACACAAATAGTTATTCTTTTTCTCATTAGGTGATGAGACAGATTATTTGACCAAATAAATCAATACGGATGCATAAAAGTTGGTAGATGCATAAGTAGACACATAAATATATAAATAATGTATAAAATCAAACAATTAAAAAAACCTCAAACAAACCGCACAACCAAAACCAGACTTGCGGTATATTTTATAGAAATACCTAATACATTATTGGTTTTCATTATGTTGTCTTATTCAATATTTAAAAATGGAAGTACTATAACAACTATTCAGAATAGTATTTGTGATTCAAAAATTCATCTCAAATGGTATTATTAACCTTAATCCTTCACCATTTTTATGTTGAAATGCTTCAGTCATTCTGTCAAGAAAAGAAAATAAGTTTGTGTGGTCAAATCAGTTGTTGCAGTGCCAAATGCTTGAAGAGAACAGTTCAAAAGCCAGTTACCATAGGAAAACCTTGTGGTCCAAAATATTTATTCAATATAAATGATTTTTAAAAAAAAAAAAAAAATCAGATGTAAGAAAAAACACATTTATCTATGAGACTTATTGTGTTGAAAAAAATTGTCTGATCACCTTCCAAATGATATAAGCATTGTGAGCACAAGCAGTACTCTAGACATACACATTAATTTCTGGAGGGCATGACTATTTTAGTAAAACTCACAGAACAGCAACCTATAACATTACTGAAAACTAGTAATTTTTTATACACAATATACATTTATCCCATGGAATTTAACTGCCACAAAGTAATATAAGACCAGAAGTTCTATAAGACATGAAAAAAGCTTGAACATACAGGATATTTAAGTATACAACAATATTCATTTTTGTAAATTTCCAATGAAATTTACAAAAGTGAAAGAAAGGAAGAACAAAAAAACCCAACATTTTGCCTTCAGACAATTATCTTATCCCATTGTCCTTTTATCTAATTTCTCACTTCTTCTTCCAAATAATGTTCTACTGGCTGTTGGTGCACACAAAGCACCTCATGAGGAACCCCTAATGTGACCCAGTTTGGGATTCCCACACTCTCCCAGTATAAAATCACAATGATGTGAGGAATTCTTTGACTAAAAAGAGATGAAACTCCTGTTGAAGGCTCATATCTCAGATGCCTTAAGTGAGATGATGTGTATTACTCTCTCGCCTCCACCATCACAACCTGATGGTTCAGGCACTGCAGCTGAGAGAGAAGGTGCCCACCCAACATAACAGACACAGAAATAGGTCTTCAACAGGGCACTTGCATTCATGACACACATGGTCCTATTCTGGTCATGCCCTGAAGAACCAACCTATCTTCTCTGGAAGTAAGTTCATTCACAAAAAAACAACCAACCAACCAAATAAATAAATAGAAGAAACCAGAGAATAACCTGGTAAAAGACTGACACAGAAAGGAAAATGCTTGAGACCAAAAATCTTTCTAAATATGTGTACTCTATACTAAGTCATAATGTTTTAAAGTCAGGTTATTTTTAAAGAGTGCATCAAACCATTTTCCAAGCACATAGATGTGCATATGTGTACTTATTTAGAAATAGAGGGAAAATTATCATTACTAAAAACAAGCAAAAGTTTAAAATCTTGCAGGCATTTCAGACTGTAATTTTGTCAAGTAAAGCGATAGAAAGGTCATGGTGATATCATTTTGAGCCATGAAGACTAAGAATTTAAAACATGGGCATGAAAAAAATCAGATCTCAAAGAGTTCCAAAAAAGGTTTGCAGTCTGGAAAATTTGTTAGTAATGAAAATTCAGTCTCTAGAATTTCAACAGCTAAACATCAAAAGTATATTTTAAAGTCATCAATAAGTATCTGTAGATGGAAGAAGAACAAGAAAAAGTGTGTGTCAAAACATGAAGAATTCTCATGATTTATGGTTGTTAAATTGTATTTTAGGTTCCTGAAAGGTTTTTATAACCCAAACAAAGATTATGGACTTGGAGCAGACAGACTAATTATCAATTAAATCCTTTCTCACATTATAAATACATAAGAAGGAATATCTTAGCTCATTTGTCTTCTGCTATTTTAGCCAATCATGTAATTTAAATCATTCAATGAACTGTGCATAACTCTACAAGCAAGGTCAAATGACATGGTCATCTTGGCAGTTCATGGTCATAAAATCACCATAATTTTATAAGATTCCTGATTTTGCAAAGCCATAAGCACTTTACTCAGAACCATTCAGCTTGCTTGGAAAACAAATGACATTTTGACAACACTGGGTTTAGTTTGTGGTACCTACTGTAAGATATTTTCAGAAGACACAAGGGTGCAGCTGGAGCTAAATCTTGCCTGTTGGAAGAGAAAGTAACTCTCTTACATAATTGTCATGATTTCCTAAAGTATTTTAGATTACAAAAATTTGATGGAAGGGGCAGCAAAAGGAAGAGTTTAGAGATAGCTACAGGCCAGCTAGATGTTAGAGGCTGAGACTGGCCTGAGGGACAGAGCAGGGTAAAACAGCTGGATAATGTGACAATAGATTACAATCCTGAGGAAAAAAGAAAATATGTTTATTTAGGATAGCTTTAAGCAGGACTTTGTGGTCACTTATAATAAATCATTTAGAGATTTAGCCTAAGTTACTCATATTTTTTGCATGGTGTAACACAATATAGTTGTTTATGGTAGAAAAAACAGGGCTTAGCCCATCAAGGTGATCTATTCACATCCTACGATCCTGTGACCCACCAAATTCAGAAAAGTGATTCATCATCTCCCCTCAATTTTAACATTTACAGAATAGAGAAGAACAGCTGAAATGGTTTTAAAGCTGCTTTATTGGTACTGGAAATAAAATGATACATTCATAATGCAATGTACCTGTCTTTATTTTAAATACTGGATTAAGATGAGATAAAAATTTGCCACTAGCTCCCACATCCAAGTTGCTCAGATCTCCACTGACTAGTAAGGGAACCTGAGTGACTTCTTTGGAGGTGCAACCCCATATTTAATGAGAGATTTCTGTTTCCAGCCAGAAAACTGAGGCGCTGTAGTGGCCACAAGTTGAGAGAATCCCAGACTGGTTTGGGTTGGAAGGGACCTCACAGCCCACCCCCTGCCATGGTCAGGGACACTCTCCACTAGACCAGGTTGCCCAAAGTCCCATCCAACCTGGCCTTCAACAGTTTCCATGGTATCTTTAACCTCTTCAGCTCTCCCTGTCTCGTGCCCACATTTTCCAAATAATTCAGTAGTGGAGGAAGGGAGTTCTGTGATGACGAGGATAAAGAAGGTTAAAAACCAGAAGAACTAAAAGAAGTGACTTGGCTGCTAAGTTTTAGGTGGATTTATTTCCGCTGGCTAAGAGGTTTTCTGAGACAGGGAAACATACAGCTCATTATCTGGATTAGTGTTATTACCTTCATTTTTCAATAAAAATACTGTGTCAGGATTTATAGCTTCTCTATTCTCTTTGTGAAATGCAATAGGTGTATCTCTCGATGCCAGCGATTCAGCAGAGCGACAGGAGCAGCGCAGGGAGGGAAACACACTGCTGCCTTCTGCTAAGCCTTGTGTCTCTCTTGGGGCAGGGCTGTGACAGCTGTTGGCTAACCCTGAGCTGAAGTGAATGAGAATGAAGTGGCAGATGCATCTTTTTAAGTAAATGACCTGCTCTGGATTCCTTTGATGTATTTACTTGGGCCTCAAGAGAGATTTGAGTGCTGCTGAAAAGAGCTGACTGAACGTCTCTTTGCAATAGCTGTAAAGAGCTCCAAGTGCCCTCTTTTGGAGGGGTATATACTAAACCCTACCCCGTTATCTCCTCCCTCATTTCAAAGTCCCATAAGAGAGCTGCCTTCATTCAGCTGGAGGATCCCATTTCATCCCTTGCGCTCCAGATGCGCTTTAACCTCGCTATCAAAGCTTGCAATATTAAAATTTTGGGGAAGGCCCTCACATTTCCCATTTTCTCCTTGGTATAAACACTGCATCCTGCATCTGGACCATGCATAAATTGTTTGAGACCTTGCACTCTTAAATTGTAAGTATTAGTGATATTTTTGTGGAAATAGGGCTCTTTCAATGAAGTGCTATTACTTGACCAGCTGCCTGGAGCAGAAGGAGATAGGAACAAAATCAGTATCTGATGTGAAGCAGTCCTATGTGTGTCTCTCCTACATGCTTCTGGTTTTGAGCTTGATACCTGTGCTGTTTACAAGTTATTCATGTATTATAATATCCTCTCTCGCTGTGGTGTCCATAAAAGTCCATTTAGTCTCTGCAAGCCTTTCAGATGTAATGGCTGATAAAACTTATTGACTCCTAGAGAGCATGGCCATTATAAAAAAATTTAGAGTGATTTTATACTGGCAAAACCACAAGATGACAGACTTAGAAGAGAACAAGGAACATGGAGAAGATGCTTACCAGTATTAGGGCTTTCAAATAAATCAGCAAGTCAGAATTAAAGCTTGGACTTGCCAATATGGAGCCCAGAATCAATATCAAGAGCTGTAGAAAATTCTACAGAGGAGGCACAGAGAGGAACACACGGTGTTTACATGGACCGGAAGGTCATATTAGCGACCCCAGCTTGTGTATTGACACATCTCCTGCAGCACACAGACATGTCCACTAAAGATGACAGAATCACATTTATATTTCAAAAGAGCAGGCTGAACACTGCCCTTAAAAGAGGTGAACTCCATGGCTGTGGTACAGACCTATAAGAGGTCTAGCCGCTCTGGTCAGCTGCTGGATGCTGGGAAAGGTAAGACTACTGCATCTCCGCTGGCTTCAACATCTCCGTTTAGGCAATGGAATTAATCCCCTATTGTCAATGGAGACAATAGAGATCTTATGACGGTGACTAAACCCCTTCTTGGATCTGAACTAGAGAGATCTGCCTGTCTCTATTCCTTGCAGATGGTCTAGAGTAGTTGCATTCCTAATCTAATCACTAGAGTTAGGTAGGAGAATTAGGAGGGACTCATCTAAGATATAAGGTTCACACTATACTTAGGAGGAGCCAGACTCTGGGTATTGGGTAGTGGACTCAGCTGCTGAGCACTTTGGTCTGCTCAGGTTAAATACACCCAAAAAAACATGAACAAGAGTTTGGACTAAGGCATTAAATTTGCTTGGAGTCTGATTTTATGGGAAGATCTGGAGCTCTACCAGAGGTGGCCTCTTGAAGTGATCTTTATTGTAAAGAATGTATATAGCAGACCAAGAGGCTCAGACCCCTGGGTAACCATACAGTGAACTTGCCAGTCTTCCCTGCCAAGTGAATCTTTGGCAACTGCGTGATGATAAGCAGAAACAGTACTGATTGAGGTCGTATTTGTAGCCATGGGAACATCTTTGTAATGGGACCTCCTGCTTCCATGAAATGCCAACAGAGAACAACAGTGGTTGCCAATGTCTCGCCTGTCCACTGCAGATGATTTTAATTCCCAAGACATTTTTTTTCATCTCTGCCACAATATTTCTGTGAGAATTTGCTTGTTATTGATTAACTTTCTACGACATGGGTACTTCTGGACCTGGATACAGATTCGAAAAAGCAACCATAAATTATCCCTGGGGCTGATTTTCACTTGTTCCCTATTGCATGTGGGCGTTAAAATGGACAGAAATTGCCTCTCCCTTTTCCCAGTAATTTATCTAACCCCATCGGCTTTTACTAGGCTGATATTTTTTTTCCTCCCTTCCCACTCAATTTTAAGCGGTGGCTCCCACATCCCTTGCACTGGCTCACAAAATATATATGCAAGAGAAAGAGCTTACTGTTCAATTCATTGCTTTCCTGTTGGTAGATGCAGTGTGTTGACTTTTGTTTGGGCTTTTCCTCTCCCAATAGCATGGAGGAAAATAAATGAAATTTTTTCCTTTTTAAATTTTTTTTTATTTTGACTTTATTCTTTTATTTTCTACCTTTGAAGAAATCCTTTCTGATCTCAACAAACATGTAATACAGCTATGAGTGAATAACCAGGCTATACACTAAATGTTTTCCTGGGTGTTCCCTTCTGTACCAGCCAATTTTTCCCTAGTTGCAGGAAGGCAGCCAAGATAAGGAAATATTCATCATTTCTGCACTGTATTATTTCAGTGGAAACAAAGGATCACACTGTGCGTTTGTGCCGGTGTGCGTATATGTGTGTATTCGTTGTAGGCGCTGTCTTTCTGAGTCCAGGACTTCAGAATAGCTTCAAAAACTTTCAGTTCTTCAGTCATTCATGTGAAGCCACCCAGATAAGTAAGGGAGACTGTGGTTACAAGTTTTGTGTTACTGCTCTTGGCTGGTAGGCCAAATCTCTGCATTTCTGCACCCTGTATCCATAACCTTATCCCCTTACCCTCGGACACACGCACTTTGTCTGCACAAATGTTTGGTGGCCACTCATTGAACCTGACTAAGGAACTGATCCAGCTGAAAAAGAACCCAGAAAAAAAAAAAAAAAATCACTATTTTTTCTACTGGATCTGTTCCTTGTTTGGGTTCACTGCATGGTCATGAAAAATGTGGTGCAGGAAGAGCTCTGGGCATGACTTGAGGGCAGGAGAGAGGAAAACAGGGGGGGATGTTTAAACTATGATTGACACCAAATACAAAGGCCTTGAAAAACCTCACCCTGGCTAGAAGTTATCTGAGTTGATTCACTATGGGCTACAAGAACAACATCCACAGAGACAACGGAGAGAGAGCAGAAATCAGCCAGACTTCTTGTCTACGTCTACCCCTCTGAGCTAAATTCTGCTAAAAAAATCCTTTGCGTTTGCACCTCAAACTAGATATTGACTTATCCAGCCTTAACTAAATGACACACTGCTCTCCAGGTGAGAGAGGAATCTAAGGAGAGTCATAGAAAGAGTTCGGGTGAAAATTAACATCTCGCAGGACAGAAAATGTGTGTGTGTGTGGGGGGGGGGAAATAAAGTGTGGCAATTATAAAGAAGGACAACCAGTTTGTGCTTAATGGCAAGATGAGGAGTTGGATATCTTTCCAATATCATTCACTGTACAGAAAGTGGGAATGAAATCCTTTTTGAATGCCCTGAACAAGTAATCAATAATCAGCAAGTGTTGCCTCACTGTGGTAGTTAAAATGTCACTGTGCTTGAAAAATTAAATAGCTCAACGTTTTAACTCACGCAGGGGAGGCTCTCTGCAAATTTTTGTCTCATTCCCATGAAACACTCCTCTTCAAATGTCACATTTGTCCAAAGACAAACTCCAGGGCTCTACATGCCCAGCAATTCCTAGCCAAAGCCTCATTTATGCAGTTTCAGCAGTGTTACCTAAGGGAATAAAGGTTGTAAGATCAGGACATTACCAGTGAGTAAGAAGGTCTAATCAGGAAGGAAGGCTGTGGTAATGCAGTTAGTTCAACCTTTAATGGCTGGGCAGGTACAGAGCAGCAATCAATGAGATCTCTCCAAGGACTGGAACCATATGTGAAAAAATTACACATACTGCTTCCTTCCCTGAACATTGGTACGTAGTTCATAAATGCTCTTTAGTTTCTGGCCAAAATAGAGGACCTTTACACTCCTGGGATAGCAGAAAGGAAAAGGAGAGGCAGCGACCAGAAAAACTCCCATGGTATGTGTCATCCAAACCCAGATAAAATTTCTCTGACACCAGAACTATAATTACAATGATCAGACATCTCCAGCATCCTCCAGCTAATCTTAGCCTCATTCATGTGATGAACATAAGACACATAATGTGACTGCCATACTTGGAAGGAAAACATGAAAATTAAATGATTTGTTCAAAGCTGTGAAGAAAATTAATATGGGGTATATCTTATAGACTCTGGCGAAGCTAGATCCCAACCCTTTTGTCATATTGTCTTGTCACATATTTGAGAAATAAATGTGCTTAACAGACCACAAAGTTGTATTGCAGTCAAGGAGTGGAAGCATGGAAGAAACTCATAGGATGGGTGGACACATAATGGAGAATTGTAAAAAAAGAAAATGTTGTAGATATGGATTAGACTTCCTGGTTTTAGGAGTTTGGGGTTTGTCATGGAAGGCATACCCATACATGTAGAGCAGACCACTCCTCTAGTGGCATGGCTATACATTAATCAGCTACAAAATATACCCTACATGACATCCTGCTTGTTACAGCCTGGCAAACAGAGGAGCTATGGAACAGAAGCTGCTTGCACCTTGAGCTGCTTTGTTTATGTTTAAGATCTGTGATCCCAGTTACTACTACGGTCTCCTCCCTACAGCTAGACCAGCTGCAAAGCATTTCAGAATCAGTCTGTCCAGAAGTCTCTGTTTTGTCACCTTTTATTCAATATATGTGGCTTGGTACACTCACATCTATTACCAGTACCAGGGATGACTAAACTGCACTGCCCCCATATCACAGTAGATGATGCAAGAATAATCCAGAGGTTAAGGCACAAAGCTGTAGTCTGTTTTTTAGGCTGTGTGAGTGTTCTGTATATGCTGTGAACACATGCACATGGTCCAGATTAGAAGCCAGCTCCTCGTTAGAGTTATAACCATGTCTCTTCCCTAGCCCAAAGTCAATCCATTCTTCTTCCATCTTCATATAGTGCAGGAAGGTTATTAAATTTCTTCTCAATAGTTCAAGGAGATTGTAAAAAACCCTAATGAGTACAAATGGGTATTTTTCCCTCAGAATATAGACGGCTGGTGGTGATGTAATATGAAGTTTGTAGAGTAGGAAAGAGAGATAATGCTGCCAGAAGTAATGAGAAAGGAGAAAGCGTTCTCCTTTGCTGGATGAAAGTTTGGAAAGGGGCATATCTAGGTCAAGACTTGCAGGAGATGCTGTGAAATGAGAGCAAGTGTTAATATAGCTGCTGCTGGTTTGTGGAGAGATTCGATGCTGGTCTGTATCACACAGGGATGTTTCTTGTGCCTGAACTGTGGAAACAGCTTCAGTCAGAGCTTACTGTAAAACAAGTCATTTTAGTTCTCCAGAACAACTCGTTCATGTCATGAGAAGCACTTTTAGTGGGTAGGCAATCCCTCATATGACAGTTTGCAGATCGAGTATCGTCCATAGGCGGAGATCGATCATTCAGGGTTGGGGGAATCTCCAAATTTCCATTGGCTGAGAAGTTCCCCTGATGTATAACTGATCCTGCTTATATGGGTCTAGTGCTTAGATTTTTTTTCTTGGCACTTAGGAAAATATTGGCCCTCCCAACACCATTTCTCTGCCCTGGCAAGCATCATGACACTGGGCCTCAAAACCATGGGTGTGGTCTAATTTATTCAATTCTTCCCTCTTTCCTCTGGTTGTTCCTGAACACTAATTGTATGGGGACTGGGGTAGGAGCAGTGCGTGCTCTGGAGGCTGCCAAATACAACGTATCCAGCCAAGTGAAAAATAAAAAGGTCAGGTTCAAAAGTCTAAGCAAGAGAGCTGTAGGTTTTCTGATGGGTTTGACATCTCAAATGGTATGACGGATGTTTCCTTTGTTTGTTCTGTGACCACGCAAAAGGACTATAGAAATTCAGGCAAAACCCATGATCTACTACTCTTGGCTGATCTGTAGCTAACGTATCTGGTATTATTTATATTTTTTATAACTACTTATGCCACATCAAAAGGTAGTCCTTCCCTATGACTAGCACCCTTGACGCTATTTAGAAATGTAAAATACACACAACTAATAAACAACTTTCTTCCATTATTCATGTAATATCATCTGTCAACCGTGGAAAGAAAAAGGAACTTCAATTCTCCACCCAAAAGTCCACCAGGGACCCCTCAAAACAACCTACCTCTTGCTTCTCAATTTGAAGTCTAGCAAGCATAGAAAAAGCATGTCCTCTGCATTTGGAGTGAGTCATACCATGGAGCACACTGCAGATAAAAGTGGGTGTGGTAGTTGAAGAATGGAGGGCAGGAAACAGATGTGTCTGCGGTTTTTCTGTCTGGTCAAATGGGTTAGCTCAGGGACCGTTAATGAAGGCCTGGGACAGTTCTTTAGCTGGTGTAAATTAAGACAGTCTTGCTGAAGCTGTGCTGATTTAGTCCAGCTGAGCATCAACCCTTTTTCTGTTTGCATAGGTCATTTGGAGTCCAGTGCTCGACGGCTGTGAAGAACCAAATCTTTCCACGGTTGGTCTGTCCCTCTTCAAGTGAAAGCTCAGTTTAAATCATTGCACTCATCTTTCTTCTTTATCTAAATCAAATTTGGTAGTTTTGTTTTTGTGAAATAAGAGAGATTTGAGGAGAGAAACTAAAAATCCACACCTGGGAGTTCAGGGGCAGCTGTGTCTCCTTTGCAATACGGAAAGCAGGCTGCTTGTCTAAATGTCAAAATAAAGAGGCAGTTTCTTTCCATAAGACATCTACATTTAAAAGTGATTGGATAATTGGTTTCATTAGGGATCAGCACTGGAAGGAGAATATAGTAACCCTCAGTTCCGATTTCCCCAAATTGTCTCTCCAGCTCCTCTTTGGGCAAGCTTTCAGGTTGAACTTCTGCATGTTCAGCGATTATCCCATCAGTGGTAAGGACACTGGGAAGCACCTGACGAAGAAACCCAGGCCTAAGAAGGAAGATCCAAACTAAACAGAAGTGGGAACAGAACAGTACAGAACTGTACAACTGCAGTCTTTAATTTTTTTAAAGAAAATTTTCCACTTCTTCACTTAGAGGCCACATCTGGCAAACATTGCAAGAGTGTTAACAATTAGAAAAATGAAATATCTTTGCCTTCAATTTTAGTTGACAAAATAAATAGAAGAATTCCATTGATCCTTTTAACAGACTATTGTATTATTCTTTGGGATATAGTGAATTTCCAGCCTATTCTAATCTTATTCAATTAAGGGAAACTAAACTTAATGGCAAATTACAAGGTCTCTCCCCATTCTAGATCCAAAAAACTCTCATAAATACCTCTAGGAATTGCTTTTATCCTCTAGTGACTCAACAGAATTCCCATAAAAATTGAGGGCCACATTTTAGACTATCTACTGTCATGTTTTATATGGATGGACACCAATGCTGGGACCCTTCAATGACTGTATTACCATACAAGGCCTTGTGACATGGGGCAGTAGGAGATCTGAATTACTTAATACACCCTTGAATTGTGGTGCTGTCTTAGGCATCATAGTAGGTGGTCTGAAAATTCCCTTTTGATGTTGACTCAGGAGAAATAGGAGATGATTCCTCAGGTTATTCTTGTCTGTGTGCCATTATTTAGACAGAATTTTTCCATAGCATCTTAAGTCTTCCCTTAGCTTAATTAATTGCTGTGACGCTTTGCTAAAAAGATTGGTAACCATGGTTTCTGTCAGAGTACACCTCACAGAAGGAAGAAGAATCCACCAAAATTGTCATATAGTCATTATATTACCCTCTAGCTACTCCTTCTTCAGCTCTTCTGGATCCATGAGATGCCTATAAAACTTTGAAAATCCTTAGACATCTGGCTTTCTGAAATTCCTCTTGCATCATGTTGACTAGCGTAGCCTCTGATCTCTTGAGCTTCCCTAAGTTTTGCATTCACTCATTGCTTCTTTTCTAATACATTTTGGCATAAGGATTACTATTTTATTCTTTTCTGTACGTTTGAATTAGTCTGATTTAAAGACCTATTATGTTCTGCTAAGTGACAGAATCTTTGCAAAATTAGGGCACTGAATACTTCTGCTGTGTAGGTTTTTATTGTCTTCTCCCTTAGCCCAGTTGTACAATATCAGTAGAGAAACTTTTGCTTTATACTTTGATGACAAGAGCCAATACTCAAGCTGTTTTTTCTTAAGCACACAACAGGAGAGGAATTCACACCACAGATTTCACTGTCTTGTGGGCTGTCTCACTTCCCATTGTGGTCAATGAAGATGTGGTCAATAGAGTATTGATTCACTGTAGAAATGTGCAGAGTTTTAATAGTATCTGAAAAAAGATATGTTCTGGTTGCATGAGTAGGTTTTATTTTCTGATGAAAAAAATTCAAATCTGATGACACATTCTACTTTCTGAAATACTTTGCTGAATTGATTTAAAATATACTGGCTTTCCATCAACATTCTTGTTTGTAATTCTTGAACATAAGGTGTTAGAATACCAAGAATCAGATTTGGGACACATAAATTTCACAGAATGTGTAGAAAATGCAAATATTTTTAAAAGAATTTTAAAATGTTTTCTTCACAATGTCACTTTTTTTTTCTTTTTATTTTTGTACATTTTCACTGAAAAATAAACACTGAAGCAATGAGGAAACTTTGGATTCTTCAAAATGTCTTTTGAGAAATTAATATCTTGCTCCCCAGTAATAAGAAACAAGTTTGTAAATTTTTACCAAAATATTTATTTTTTATTGGTTTACTTGTTTAGAAAAATCTGAGAATATTTAGCATAAAGTGAAAGAAAACAAAACAAACCCAGACTCTTTTTCTTTCTATTTGCAAAGGAAAAAAAGTTTGTGTATTGGAAAAAAATAAATAAAATGGATAAACAAATAAAGCTGTAATACCTTACCCCTTGAAACATTCCCTGAACTCTTTGAAGAGTAAGAACAAGCTGAATAAAAGCAAAAGGAATAAAATCTAGCCCTCTTTGAGTCATTTCAATCGCTACATAAAATTTCATAGACAGTTTCTTGTAGCATGTGCCCAGCTAAACTTGCCCATGGTCTGCAGGCATGGTGTCAATACTGTAATTTTTCCTCCTCTCTAGTCTTTCATTTCTATTGGAATGTCTCCCAGAACATTTTAACTCTTTTCCTTGATCCTGCAGCAACCTTGTGATTGTTTGCAGGTGACAAAAGTTGAAGACAAGACATGGAATATCATCAGACAAGACATCAGAATACCATCACCAGAGACATGGAATGTCACCAGAGCTTGAAGCGCAAAACCTCTAATGTTGTAACATGTCAAGATTGCCCTTGGGGAATCTAGCAGGCTTTCCACGCCTTACCTAAAGGAGCAGTAGATTAAACTCAATATACTGGATACAGCCACCAATGGGTAATCTTCAGAAGGCCCATGGATCTCCAATCTGGACAACATCTGACAGCTCTTATACAAGCTAGGTTAGCAGTGTTCACAAAGGAAATCGAAATGGACAGGTCCCTTTTACCTTCCTCTCCCTCTAGGATTTTGTAAAGCCACCTGACCTACCTAAGAAACACAGACTAATGCCTTTCTGGGGTGACCTCTATTCCCAGAGACAGTGCCCAACCACAACAGTCTGTACCTATTCCACCCAATTTGTTGGTAGCTTCAGAGCAGCCAACCTGCAGCCTCACTTGGCCCCTCCAGATACATCCTCTAATCCACTGCTCCTCTGCCCATAGTTCCTTGTCAGTCTCATGATGTCAAAATTCAGTTTTATTTACTCTACTGAAAACCACCAGCTGTCTAGTTTCCATCCCATCAGTGCATGCTTAGTTTGCGCCCTTTTGTTCTCATACAATGAATAGCCGTTTGCACAGGTAGCCCTCTCCTATTTTCAGCTATGTCACTAGAGAACAAATATCTCTTCCCATATTTTGTTGGGAAGGGCTAAAAAGCCAAGTTGTCTGTTTTACTTTCCTGTTACATCACAGACTTACCATTCCGTAGTTTATCCTACTAACCTTTCATCACATCTTTTTTGTCAAGCGATAGCAGAACAGTTAACACTGATAGCCAGGACTGTATACAGTATTTCTGATGGAACCAGTCCCTGAAAACCACCACAAAGAAAGATTTTACTGTATTCCACACACAACCAAGAAAAGGAATTAACGAAATTTGTTGAGAAAATTAGGAGATAATGAGTTTGGGGTTATGTGTGCTCTCAACATTGTTTTAATTGATAATAATATAATCAGAAGATAATATAATGTTAAATGCTGACACTTCTAAGATTCACTGTACCTTACTCCCTTACTATATTATGTTGGTAGAAAGCAGACAGCTAGAAAGAGACAGCTACAGGCAAGGATTTTGTAAAAGACAAGACATTTTTCAGTAGAGATAATATCCTTCATTAAATCAACTAATCATTACAGTTATCTGTGCTGAAACATTCTGAGGAAATTCGGCTTACTCATATTTAGAATAAAAGGGAGAGGAGAACCTTTTGTTTCTCCATTTAATGCGAGTGAGACATGAAAGTATTTCCTTCTCTGAATCATGACAAGGATATCAAAATATCTTTAATGAATAGAAAATTCTTATCCAGTTTATAGACAATGGTGATGTTGCTTTAATTGTAAATGATAGGTTTTTTCATTTAAAATGTATTTTTAAATATAAATTTTTTTAGCTGGAAATATGAAACTGTTTTTTAGTAACACCGTAATGAGACATTTATGCAATTCAACTCTTATATTTATTGAAACAGAAGTCACTGAGATTTAATTACATGATTTTAATTGTAGAGATAATTTGACCTAGTAATTTTATTTCCATATTTTCCAGGGTCGAATAGGCTGTTCTGTAAACCATTGTGTATCTAAGATTTATTACAGAAAGTCTAAGGAACTGTCTTACTGTGTGTTTGAACAGTACCTGGCACAATGAGAGCCTGCTTTATCATCACCACTGTTGAGCAAAAATGCCCAATTAAAAAACATGGTAATAGGAATTGACTTCACATTTATCCACAAATAAAAGATCGAGCATAAAGCCAGTGTATATGGACAGGAAAGTCTCCCTCATCCCTCACTTTGGGCACAGATGGTTCTGTTAGTTCAGCATTTGGCTCAATTTACACTGAGCATAAGCAGCTTGAGACAGGCTGGTGCTACAACCCTGGAGACCAAGGTTTGCTCCAGAACTTCAAGGGCATGAAGAAACAAGTTGTTTCTGGACAGTATACCTCAGACATTATTTGGAGGACAGTTTAGGAATCATAGATGGCATTCCTCTGCCACATGTTATATTCTGGGCTTCTTTGCTCATAATATGTAGCTAAATATGAGGAAAAAAGTCTTTACCTTGAGGGTGACTGAGCACTGGAACAGGCTGCCCAGAGAGGTTGTGACTCTCCTTCTCTGGAGATATTCAAAACCCACCTGGAGACAATCCTATGCAATCTGCTCTGGGTGATCCTGCTTTAGCAGAGGGGTTGGACTAGATGATCTCCAGAGGTCCCTTCCAACCCCTGACAATCTGTGATTATGTGATTCTGTGAAATCCTGACAGACCCCCTTCCATCCCCTTCCAAGATCCTTCCATCCCCTGGTCACATTGAACTTTGCAAGTGAACTTGAACAGTACTTCTTGCTGGTATTAAACTAACACTGACTTGAACTGGTGAGGCAAATGTGACAGGATCCGTCACAGACATTCCCAGGATGTAGTAATCTCATTTATTTCTCACCATGGATTTTGAAGAGTTTCCAGCATCAAGTAGTCAAGTGCAAATGGCAAAACAGGAGAAGACAATCTCACTCACCCATGTATTACACTCCTTTTTCAGGTCACCCTGTTAACAGAATAACTCAGGAGGTGAGGACTGCTCAACCCATCTAGGGCAGCAGCATCCCTGCCTCCAAGGTTATTTGCAGAGGAACACACAGGTGAATGTACAGAAAGAGCTGAACTTCATGCAATGGGAAACGATTGCATTGACTAAATAAAACAACTCCTGTCCTGTGACAGAGTGATTAATAAGTGTTAAGGAACTTCAAGAAAGTGGAAAATTCACTCAATAGCACATACAGGCACGCAATGCTGAAAGAGGAAACAGGGAACTCCCTGAAAGCAGACACATCATATCACTGCAGCCTTGAGCAAGGGAGATACTGACTTAGCAAATGAGCAAGAGAGCTGGGCAAAGAGGGAAGAATCAAGAGCACCGGTTTCTGCCCTCAGTTACATCAATGTAAATCCAGAGTCATGACAGTGGAGTCACTGGAGTTTTTCCAGTGTACAACTGACATAAGTGAGATTAAAAAAAAAAAATTGTCTTCTGTTCCATGGTCTGAATGTGGGGGAGATTCAAAAGATCAGCTTCATTTTTTAGTTTAGACACCCTCTGTGATCTAGGGCATGTCATGCTTTCTCTGGGCCTAGGTTCTTCCTACCTATTGAATGGTCATAGCCATATTTCCCGGTCTGTCTCAGGAGACTGCAAGATTTGGGGGCATAAATTTCTTCTTATGCAAATGGACATTTCTGGGGACAGGAAGCCTTGATTTTAAGTTGGGCCTCTGGGCTTCATTGCAGGACAAAACCAGGCTGCATCCCTAAACAAAAGTTGCAGATCTTTTGAGAGGTTTGTCCATGACTAGCTGTGGAAATGGTAGGCCACTTGTGCCCTCATATGAAGAAGATCAAGAGTAACTGCACTGAGTAGAGTAATTTCTGATTCACATCTGTATAAGTCAGCATTATCTATCATTCAGTTCCTGCTTTGTGGTTGACAGGACTGTACCAGTCTAATCCTATGGGGTTCCCATAACCCCTTTAATATTGCATTCTTAAGTAGAGAAAATAAATACTCTGTTCCTTTATTGCTTTATCCTTAAGGGATGTGTTCTGCTCCATTGATGAACTTGGGCACTACCATTTCCAGACCTTTGCTGCGAACTTCAGTTGACATGCAGGTAGATGCCTTTCAAAATGTGGGTTTATGCGACTATCTGAGAGCATACAAGAGGCTTGTTCCAAAACAGCCTTGGCTAGACCATCCTCCCCTCTTTCTAAAAAGGACTGCTTGTTTCCATATATCTTTTTATGGTGAGGATGAAGCAGTAATTTGCCTGGTGCATCTTTGTGACATCACATACAGATGAAGCAATCATGGCTCTTCCATGAAACCTTTTAACTGTCCTCTGACTGGTTAAGAAATGTTGCCTGGGGGTCTTTTTGTGAGAATTTTCAAAGCTTAAATTCTGTTGCTATAGATAGCACAAAACAAAACAAAGTAGTGATAGCAACTCCTCCTTTGGGTTTACCTGCTCTTTAAAACCAAAAGTGTTACAAGTCATTAGGCTAAGTGATGTCTTGGCAAGCAATTTATTTTATGATCTTGAGAAACTAACACACAATGCAGCAAAAGTAGCAGACTAGAACAATGGAGATTAGACAAGGCCAGCTGGAAGGCTTGTCAAGTCTGCAGCGTGTAGAGGAGAAGGAGATCACTGAAAGGAAGATCTGGAATGTGGCCAAATGGTTTAATGTTAGGAATGGCAAACTGCAGAACGACAAGGAAAACAATTTGTCCTTTCAGGCTGCCATTAAAAAAAAAAAAAAAAAAACAACTTGTAAGTCAGAATAGGTGATGGGAAGATGGCGTAGTTCAATACTGTTGTGGGAGACAAAGATTTGGAAGCAGTCAGTGTCCATCTGTCAGAGCCTGCATCAAAGAAACTGGCTGAACTATTTACAGGAGTGATCAAAAGAAGAAGGAAACAGTGAGGGCAGCAGATAACGATAACTTTCCCTTCAATGCAAAGAATTTACTACAGTTCCTCATCATGGGTCAGCATTGTCCAATACAGCCTAAAGAATTTTAACATAATTAAAACCTGCAAGGAAGAGAAGGCATGTCTTTTGTCATTTTTCCAGTTATCTACTCAGACTTCCTCAGAAGTCCAGACACTGAGCTGGTCATAAAGAGCCTGAGAAAGCCTCAGGACCTGCCTTGAAGACAATTTTTGGCAGACAGTGATTCTAACATCCTCCCATCATCAAATTTCAAGAACAAGAATTGAATGGATACCTTGAGGACTTGATATTTTGCCTGCTTTTGTCAGGATAAACTCAAAGTTATCAGCATCGTGAAATTTACAGCTCTCATATTAAGACTGTGTTGACTGTTAGACCTCTACAAGGTATAAAATCATAAATCCTCCCCACACAAGTGAGCTAGGATTTGAGCAATCTCTGTCTTCAATTCATGTGAAGAAAAGTATTTTTCTTACTTCACTGTCCCTGCTAACATTAAAAAACTGTTTGTATCTCTTAGAAAAAGTTTTATATAATATTTTAAAGGTCAGGGTTTGTGGGTAGTTGTCTTTTGTATAAAATATTACTTTGTGTTGGCAGTACTATCATGAAATACGGGGGTTTTTTTGTAACTTCACTAAGTAGCAGGAAGGATATTAGGGCTCAATTCTGCTTCAGATAAAAAAAAATAATAATCCCCATGCCTCTTTATGTAAAAGCTTGTGACTCTAATTTAACTCGGGTTAGCTGATTGAAAAATTTACCTTTTTAACTGCTCTGTAAATGTGTTTGGGTTTTTTTTTTTTTTTTTTCTTCCAGTACACAAACCCTTATGATTTATTTTAGGCTCAGAAAAAATGCAAGAAAATACTTTCCCATAGTAAGTAAAATTTTCCTCTTCGTACACACATATTGAAGAATACTAGATTATTCAAGAGCTAAATAATTACTTTTTTTCTTGAGCTTTTATACTCCTTGTTCCTACCTATGGGTTCATTCAGGTGTGATGATAGGTTTAGAAGCATTGCATATGGAGGTTTATAGGGCAGAGTTGTGCCTTCCTTTGAGTTTAAAAATTGCAAATGATAAAAGATCATTGTTTATGAAAATGGGAAGTGAGAAGCCAGAGTGAAATCCCAACAACAACAGTCCTCTGATGTCTTGAAACAAAGGCGGCATCAGATGAGTACCTGAGATGCCTGTTGGAAAGGTTCTTCTAAAGGAAAAAAGTCACAGATGAGCTATCCTACCTATGGAGTAGGAAATATCAGTTGCATTTGAATAATATTTTGTTAACATTTTAAAATGTCAGTTTGCTAACCTTAAAAGTGGTTCTGTTAACAGGGACTGGAACCTGCAAAACATAGTACTTTTGTAAGTGTATCCAACTTTAGCAAGATGAGTAATGAAGACACATAAATAAGAACTAACAAACAATACAGGTCTTCTAGAAACCTGAGTACTTACTTTGATTTCCCTCTAATTTAAAAGACCAAGTCACCATTCCTCACCACACAATCACAATATTACAGAATTATTGAGGTTGGAGGGGACCTTTGGAGATCATCTAGTCCAACTCCTGCTCAAAACATGGTCAGTTACAACAGGTTGCTCAGGGCTATGTTTTGATATCTCCAAAGACGGATACTCCAAAACATCTCTGGACAGCCAGTTCCAGTGTTCAACCACATTCTCAGTTAAAAAAAAAAGAAAAAAAAAAAGAAGTTATAACAATTTGGTGTTCATATGGAATTTTGTGTTCCAGTTTGTGCCCATTGCCTCTTGTCCTGTCACTGGGCACCACTGAGAAAGATCTGACTCCATCTTCTTTATTTCTTTACTCCTCCCATCATGTATTTATACACATTGGTAAGATCCCCCTGAACTTTCTCTTCTCCAGGCTGAACAGTCGAGGCTTTTCCAGCCTCTCTTCACATGACAAATGCTCCAGCCCCTCAAACATTTTTGTGGCCCTTCGCTGTTCTTGCTCCAATATGTCCATGACTTTCTTGCACTGAGGAGCCTAGAACTGAGCACACCGCTCCAGTTGTGTCCTCACCAGTGCTATTATTATCAATTTTAGGGGTTTAAGTTTGTGTTAATGGATAAACTGCTAGACCAATGCACATAGGTTTTCTAAGAGAGTTGACAAATCTAGTCAAAGCACCACAGGCACAAAGGGAAATGGGCAGAGGAAGACAGAATAAGGTCATCTACTCCAACCTCCCCGCTCTGGGAAAGAAACCACTCTATTTACTTACACAATTCCTGACATACAACTGTCTAGGATTTTTCCAAAACTCTCTGATAAAGGAATTTCCACAGCCTTTCTGGGCAACTGATTACAGCACTCTACTGGCCCTACTGTTTCTCATAATGTATTTTAATCTTCCTTCCTGGAAGCTGGGAGAACACAAGCAGCGTCTGCCAGCCCTGTTTCAACTTCAGAAAAAAGTTCCATGATACTAATGAGATTTGCAGAAAGAATTCAGGCCCTAAAGCAAGCAATTTGCTGTGTATTGCATGCTACACCACACTGTGAGAACATTTCTGTGGGTACATTAATATATTTGGAAATAACTAAATGGAACAAGCATCTGCATGTCTCACTGTACACCTACATACTTAACAGTCTTCCCATACACAAAAGCAGACCAGTAACTGTCAAAACTAACATGGAGTTTTCAAGAACGGATCATTAGGTAATTCATCTTGATTTCCTGTGGACCATAGAAGAAGAGAATTTCAGCCAGTAAGTCTTCCTCTAAACTTCCTAAAGCTGTTTGACTAGCTCCTCTTCGGGATAGTCTTTAGATGAACATTAAAGATGACTATTCCTCATTTGATGTTGATGAGTGGATGGTAAGCACATCAAATTGGATTAACCTGATTAAATATGTATATATTTTAGGGTGAAAATCAGCTGTCTTGGAGTGGGTATCATCTCCCACCATTTGAGATTTTCTGAAGACATCTGGGGTCAGCAGATCCAACAGAGGAACACCCTTCGGGTAGCCTGTGCCCCTCAGGAAGGCAGAGGCTTATGAGGGATACCCTCATGCATAACAGATGTCCATGTTTAAATGGTGGATCATGTCAGAGGTTGATGGATTGTGAGGATTTCAGGACCGAGGGGTTTCCTCCAGCCCCAGTCCGATAGAGGGTGGCAGCCTCTGTGGTTCTGTCTGCCAGGCTGTCACAGAGAACGCATTCCCAACCCTCACCAAGTCCTTATTTAGTGTGATTAGCTTTTAGTCAAATAACCTAACAAATTACATACCACATATCTGTCTGAGGAAATCATACTTGGATTTCTCTATAGGCACTGGAGAACTGCAAATGCACTGACTCCTTTTGTCATGTCCCTTCTTATTTAGTGTCTTGGGGGGCACTGAGTACACACCACCTGTAATTTCAGGGACATGTCTGTGCTGGTGTCCTTTGGACTAAAAATCATAATTCTGGGAATGGATCATATAAGACAGACAAAAACCACTTCTGAATGTCTTTGCATTGCCCAATAGTAATATCAATCTCTCCTCAACTGTCCTTCGACATGGAAAAGTTGTGTTTAATTGGCTTCAGGAGGACTGGCTGGAGGAAGTTCAGATGGGATTCATACCAGCTAATTATACTCTCTCTGTCTTTTTGGTAAGCTTAAAAGGTCACTTAAACCTCATAAAGCAGATTGTTCTCAGGGCTGTTCCCTCTATCATTTCCAGTTTTAATTCCTCCATTTGAACACTATTTAGTATATCTGTACAGAGTACAATGAGACAGCAAGAGAATTCCTCCGTCCACCAAAATTTATATACTATGTAGATAAAATAAGTGGTATTTAGGAAAACAAGAGGATTGTTATCCCCATTTTGTATGTGAGAGATAGAGATATGAGGTAGATGGTATGATTTTTCAGAGTTGCAGGAGAGTGTGTAGTAGACTGAGAAGATCCATCAAGACCTCTTGAGGCTTTGGAAGACATGGCATCTACATGTCCCTCCTCCATATGTTCAAGTTTCATTTCTTTACTGAAAGTGCTATAGGTTTCCAACACAGAGCTGATTTCAAGTACCCTGAGGGTTTAAGTCTAACCTGTTGCAAATGAAAAAGGGTTGGAACACAGGGACAGAGGGTTGTGGTTTTAATCATTGTTACGTCCCATGCCTCTCATCTTTCTGCACCAACTCTAATCTGTGCTGCTGCATCTGCAGATAAGGGTCAGCAGAACCTCTCTTTTTGAAGGATCATCTGAGAGATGAATTCTTTACTTTGAAAGCCTGGAGAGAAGTCCCCTGTGTGTGTCATTAAGCTGCAGGCAAAAGCAGATGCAAAGGTTAGATTATCTGTCAGTGACAGCCTAAATAAAATGCAGTAATGACCTGGGGGGGACAGATGGACAACTGCTGTGCGATTGAATCTGAACGAAGATTGACTGTGGCAGAACAGAGGTTCTTCTGCAAAAGTGAGTCTTGGCGTTTCACTTCTCTGCATAGGAAATAAGCGTGAGGACCACCTCCTCCATACGTCCTGCAAACAAGAATGATGACGCTACAAAGAAAAAATTATCTATATTGTGTTTGCACTCTTTCCCATTATTATCCTCACTGCTGGACTGATATTTCACATTATTGCTTGGCTCATGGGATGAAACTCTCTGGAGTTTCTTCAAAAATTAGCAAAAACTGATATTTCTCTGAAGCCTCCTTTCCAATCACTGACCAGCTTAGACTTACTTATCTCTTTTTTTATTTTTTTTAAAGTGAAGAAGAAGAAGTCCTGCCAATGTCTCTCAGCAGTCAGTCACCAGGACAACTGCCGAAGAGTAAAACCAACCAATGAAATGAGCAAAGTTGCTGAAGATATTTGTCACCCACTAATTTCAAGCAGAGGAAGCATCCCTTCTCATTACTGACCTGACTGTATATCCTTGACCTTTGCATAGGTGCTACTGGATAATCTAGGCAGCTTGTAGTTAGTTGCTGGTTCATTTTGTTGGTAATTATGTAGTATGTATGATTTCTAGGAATAGGCATTGTGGATGTCTTGTTTGTTTTGGCTCTGTTTCTATGGGGATAAACAGAAGTAGTGTGATTAATTTCCATTCTGTTGCCATGGTTATTAATAATAATGAGGTGATTATTACTGCACTGTAAACCTTACAGCAATTCCAACGCTGCTATAAAAGAGAGAGAGGGAGAAAGAGAGAGAGGAAAAAAAGCAACAATGAAAGAGCTGGACCAGATCCTCAGCCTGGGCAAATCAGCACTCACACATTACCTTTGATGAGAGGCAATGAAATAGAAGATGTGTTCTTGGAGAGTCTGGACCTGTAGACAGAGCAATATTAATAAAAAAAGTGATAGATGAGAACCCCTCACTGACTTGAGCAGAGCTGCGTTGATTTGTACCCACTGAGATTTGATGAGGACAGAGATTTACCAGCACAAAGGTCCCACCTGGTTTACGTGGCCAATGGAAAAACGCCGTAATGTGCTATTTTCTGGATCAGACTCTATCTTATTAATTTCACTATAAAAAGTGGTGGTGGTGTGTGTGGGGGTGACAAGTACAGGCCAATAAAAATAAAATAAATAATTTAAAAAAAGCAATAGCTCTTCCTCCTGGGTGACTAATAAGCAACTCCCACATTCCTGGTACCTGCTCAGCTGGCTCTATCTCATTGCACTAAGTGATTTGTATTCCTTCTGGAGACATTGCCATGGTGTTGGAACAATAAGTAACACTCATTTAATCAGATTGTCCCCGAGGGTGAGATTACGTTTTTCAAGGATTCTGCACTCCTAGCTGGGACGTTTTGCAGACTTCCGTCTTTCTGAGTCCTAGTGTAGGTGCAGAAAGCTCACAATTGGCAAATCGCAGCCACTGGGCAGACTTGTTGTTGTTATTTTATGGCTAACTGGGATTCAACATCAGCCTTTTCACACAAGTCTTGGAATGACAGAAACAGGATGAGAAAGTGACTGTTCACATTCTTTCTCCAAAAAGCCACAACCTGTGCTTTGAGGCTGTTAGTTTTCCATGTTTCCTTTTCCAAACCAGGGGAAATTATTTTGCATATTTGTTTCTTCCTTTCCATGTGTATCATTTCTGTTTGCAAATGCAGAGACCACCCTTCCCACCGTATCATTTGCCTTTTATGTGTTCAGGATGCCAGCCTTTGGCAAAGCAAATATCAGAGCCTTGCTGCTTGTCTGCTGAGATTCCTTCAAAGCAATGACAACAGCAGGTCAGATGCTAGCACTGGCTGTCAATGCTCACATAAAGCCAAGATGAAAAAAAAAAGCATGGCTGTGCAGAGGTTTAAAAGCAAAATGGGGCCATCAAGTGTTTTCCCTTTCAAACAGGCCTCTCAGTGTTTACCTCAAGACCATGCAATGGCGCAGTGCCAGCGGGGAAGAGCATCATCACCTCCTGAGAACACAGGGCAGACTGGGTAGAAATCACTTTTCCTCTGCAAACAGACTTCATTTGAGGCATCTACCGCACTTTCCTGTGGACTGCTCATGCTTTAAAGAAGAAACCCACAAGCCAAGTGTGCAAGAGCAGCAATGAAGGGCAGAAAGACAAGTGTTGGCCCTTGCTGCCCTGAACATCAAGGTAGTTCTGTAATCACTAGACCAAAATTAACAGCTAGCAAGTGATGCTCTTTAGTGTGGGTGGCTGCAAGAGGGGGACACATACTTCTCATCAATTCATGCTGTTTGTGTGTGAGGAAAGGCAGGGACTGCATCCAGGGATTCTTGGGGTCCTTGAAGCCCATAGCAAAACTGAGGTTAGGACCATCTCTACTTCCACCTTCCCACCTCTGTGCACCCTTTTCTGTATTCAGAGGGCAAGGATGGGGTATGGGTAGCGGCAGAGTCAGGGAGTGTTTACATCTAATACCAAAATAAGAGGGTTACCTGCAGTGGTACAGTTGATCAGTGCTGCTGTTGATGGTACAAGACTGAATATCTTTTTTTTTTTTTTTTTTTTTTTGGAGGTATGCAATAGCTACAGCTTCCTCGCACTCCTGTTAAACCTCTCACTTGCCCTCTCTTTCACTGTGAAACTGCTCTGGCGTGTGCCCAGGTACAGCTCTGACGCACAGAATCATATGAAGGCTAGGGATCCTGTTCAGAGATACAGCTACAGTTCTGCCATCATCTTTTTGGTCATCAAAACCCCATGTCATAAACCCCCCAACAGGTGTAAGGCAGATTAAAGATTCACCTGCTTCTGTTACAGGAGCGTGCTAAATTGGGAGAGAGGCTGCATCACTGTGCAATGCAAATGTGAGATCTATCCACACGCAAAGAAAGGAAGGGCAGACTCATGCCTGAGTCCTCCTCTCCATTCCTCAGACCCAAAATGTGTTTGATGATCCTTGGGGAGACTCAGCACTTGTTAGGTTGGACCTGTAAATTAAAAAGCCTAGAAAATAAATAGATCAGGAGAAGGGCAGTAGGAAACATTCATTTTTAAACCATAAGGGACAATGCTGAAGTAGCCTGCTCACAAGTGCATACCACTACTTACTACACGCCCACACACAAGCATATGTGAACAAGCAAACATGCATTGCAGGCACACACACATGCACACTCTGCCTTTTGTAATAACAACCTCGTTTTGTTGTGAGTGCATGGAAATGGGAGAGACTCGCAGTGTATTTCATTTGAAAGAGAAGGGGAAAAAAAAAAATTCCAAACCAAACTTTCAGAGCAATTCTTTCTAAGCGATGCAGCACGATCCTTCCTCCGGTTGGGATGGGGGAGGGAAGGGGATGGGGAGAAAAAGAAAAAAGGGGGGGGGGGACGGGGGACGGACAAATTCGTGGTTAGATGGGAGCTCCCACCCATTTCCTTTCCTTGCCCTTCCCAGGCATGTCAGAGCTGGGAGCCAAGACAAATCAAACTCTCAGGAGCTTGCAGACAGAAAGCACCACTTACCAAGAGCGTAATTGCAGCCCTGAGAGGAGTGTGAGGGACTGGATGAGTGTGGAAAAAAAAAATGAAGAAGGGGGCAGTGCCCTCTGCTGCCAAAGTAAAGCTGTCAATATGAGGATTTTGAAGAGAGAAGAGAGCGGGATGCAGCGAGATGGGGCCTCTGGGAGTTTGCAAATAAATAGAGCACATGGCAAGGGGAGGAAAGTTGACCGAGGTTCATCTAAGGTCAGCAGGGTTCATCTGAGGGCTCTCCCCTGCTCAGTTTACCAGAAAGTGAAATGGATACGATTATGCCTACTGCCCTCACGTAGGCATTAGCCTAGTTTCGTTAGCTTGGCCGAGCTGAGGTTCTTGGAGGAGAAGTGGAAAGAGCTGCTGTTGCTAAGGAAAACTGACTGCAGAGCAGCAAAACTCCTGTGGTGGGTACGTCTGGGGCTTGCGGTTGCTGCTGTGATGGAGCCTAGCTAGGTCCAAACAATGCAACCAGAGAAGGGCAGGTTCCCATCCTCACTTCAGAGGACGGAGACTGTGGGGCTGTGAGACTAAGCTCAGGGTTCATGCCACCTAACTTTAGCCCTCTGAGTGCTCATCACCCCTCTTGATTCTTGAAAAGAGAGAGCCTGAATCCACAGCCACCCCAGACCAGGATGAACTGATGTCTGGAGGAGACCAAGGGTGTCAGGTGTCCCCCCTCTCCTATTCCAAGTGCCCCTTACAGGGCTCTCTAACCCAGAAGAGGCAGTGACACCAGCCTGAAAACTCAAAATTTTCATTTCTTTTTTCTTCTAAAACTTCCCCAAACCCTGCAATCCCCCCCGCCTCTCTCAGTCTGTGGCTTCTCTCTTTACAGTATGAACCCACTTATTGGTTTTGCAGTATTGCCGGGAGCTTTCTCCTTGGCTACTGCAGCACTGAGCAAAGAGTGCTGGACTCCTTAGGGAGCAAAAGGACAATTTGCATCATCAGTGCAACACAATACTGTGTCAGCAGCTGCTCACTGGCATGAAACTTTAGCCACAGTTTGCCAAAATAGGGAGAATTCTAGCATAATAAACAAGTCTCTCTGCCCTGGCACCCACCATCCCAAATATCACAGCATTTTGCTAAAATATGTCCATGATACAAAATTTTAAGTATAATGTCATAAGTAATATGAATATGAAATAAATATGTATATAGCATGTGTATAGCTGCATATGAATCAGGTCTTGTTGATATTATTGTCTGTTCAGTCTTTGATGTAACTAGAATCCCATTTCTGAGACCTTTTTCTTGACACCAGGGGAGTCAAACATTTTCTTCAGCAGATATTGGAGGCAGACATGACCTCCCATGAACTTTTGGAAAAGCTTCAATTATCAGGAGAATTTCAACAGACTTGTAGAGAATTTTAGATAAGTCATATAGGGCATTGAGAAAAATACTCACGAAAACACTTGGGAACGGGTGTCAACAGATATCAGGACTAGCACATGGTGAGCTGGTATGGGAGGATGGGTTAGCTGACCTAGGAAGAAATCTCCGGTCTGATCTTGTTGTCATTATAAGAAGGAAAGCCTGAAAATCTACTAAATTTTCTAATGGAGGAAATACTCCAATGCACAGGTGTAATTAGGTAAACTCTTTATTCTTATATCCTCGTTGTCATTATCTCCATCACTAACCCGCTGCAGTTAAAGGTTTTAGTTTTCCACTCTTTACCTTTCACATCTCTCACATCACTGTCCTTCTGTCCCTCCTCTTCCTCTCTTGATTGCACCATGCCTCCAGACCATCAATTTTTCTTGTTGTGCTATACACCTCTCCAGCTACAGAGGAGGAAAGGAGTCCAAAGGTCCTTCCCTTCCCTTCCCTTCCCTTCCCTTCCCTTCCCTTCCCTTCCCTTCCCTTCCCTTCCCTTCCCTTCCCTTCCCTTCCCTTCCCTTCCCTTCCCTTCCCTTCCCTTCCCTTCCCTTCCCTTCCCTTCCCTTCCCTTCCCTTCCCTTCCCTTCCCTTCCCTTCCCTTCCCTTCCCTTCCCTCCCCTCCCCTCCCCTCCCCTCCCCTTCCCCTTCCCCTTCCCCTTCCCCTTCCCTTGACATGTATTAAGAAGGGAGCCTGGTCTATAAGCTACAACAAAAACTCTGCTCCTTTTGTCCTCTTTCAGGTCTGAGCTGATTGCAGCCATCTCTCTCTTGCAGGCCACTAGACAAACCTACCTGTACAGAGCCTGAAAGAGATTTCCACACCCTCACATTTCTCTTAGACTGAGTCATCACTTGGGATACCCCTGAATTTTCCTCTTCCTTCCTTCTCTCCCAGTCCATATCCCACTCCCTGTTTTCACATATAACTTAATTGATGTAACTATGCAGCATTAGCCAAGAGAGGTTGTGCACCCAATAAAGAGGGAGTGAAGAGGCTGGGGGGGCTAAGCAAGAGAGACAAGGAGGGTGTCCCTGCTGTACTCACAGTTTCTGAGCTGGTATTAATCTCATTTATCATAATGTGTAGGCCTAAGGAGCAGCACTTAATGACCATCCCCTCCATGTCATGTCTTCTATAAGACAAGGACTGTTGTCCTGCACCCAGAAGATCTTGTCCTCTAGGTCCAAAATAAAAGACAAGGCACAGATGGGTGTTGCTGAAATTGGGGGTTGCAGAAGGAGGGAGGAACTGGGATTCCTGTTTCAAGGGCAATTCTGAAATTTCAAGTAACACCTGCTTCTTTCTGAAATGGAGTGTGAGCAAAGCCATGAAATTTCAGAGCACTGCCTGTTCATCAAATTTGACATGATGAAAACCAAATAAGCAACTTAGGGAGTTAGAGCAGCTGTAGCCAGAGCTGTTCCCACCTGCAGCCTTGCAGTTCTTCTGCTCTGTGTGACAGGTCTCATGCAGATGGAAAGACCAGGAAGAATATAAAACCTTAACTCAATAGTTCACACTCCTTTCTCACTGGTGGATATCTTCAGAACCATGCTACGTGGCAGGCCGGAGAAGAGGATTCTCAAGTTTTGGTGTCCCTTGCATGGCATCTCCACTGCAGGTCATGTAAGGACTTCCACATTAAGTTGAAATATGGGAACATACCTTCTCAGAGGGCTCTATTAAGTGTAGGACCTACTAGCTATGAAAGACCAAGGATATTCTGCTGTCCTGTGACTCCATGTATCAGTCATGATTGTCTTCTGGACAATAGATTAGTACATGGAGTCACAAATAGGGTGAGAAGTCACAGTGCTGCACTACCCATTCATTATTCTGTGAAGTAGTAAAGGCTCTGCCTGACTCCGAAGGTAATGAGCAGCTGGCTCCCACTTACTATGTAGACACAAAATGTGGCTTTGAAGTCCATTAGCTGGGTGGAGGATAGGTGTGGTAGGAGTGTGTGTGTGTATCTGTGTCTGCAGGTGCAGGATGGGGTTGTCAGCAGGTGCTACAAGAAGTAGCATGAGTTGATGATTGATTTTCTGGAGCTTCACTGCTTTGAGAAGTCAGCTTATTTGAGAAACGTGTTGAAGTTGTGTTTATCTTGAAGTATCAAGCAGACTGCAACCTGGCAGGATCAGGATCTGGAAGGAGGAGTGAAAGGAGGCACAATAATTAGCAGAAGTGTCAGGCTGAAGGCAATCCAATGACTCCAATCGAGGTAGGAAGTGTCTCTTGCAGTATAAGATTTGGTGGGGTGACATCCTTTATTCCTGCTCCTGTACACAAACCCAGCCAGGAAATAGATAAGCACATGAAGCCATATCAAAATTCTGTTCACTGGCTTGAGTGAACAGAATGACCCTCTTCTCTTATTTCCAGGCTCTGACATTAAAGTCACAGACCAAAGCCTGTCTCACCTGCTAGAATGTACTGTCACAGACATATTTTCTTTTCCACAGCATGCAAATGCTGGCCAAACCTCATTTAGCAGCAGTTGTGGCTGGTAAACTAGGTCTTATTGCTTGGCTTTTCCCAAGCTGTCTCCTACAGAGCTGCTGTCTTCACTGTAGGGTGGCCTGACCAACTCTTACACATAGCTGGAGTGGTGCTTCCACATGTTCCTGCACAGGGCCTTCTCCAGGGCAGACCTAGGGTGATGCAAAGCTGTTTGCTGGCCTTTTTCTTACCACTTAGAAAGCAATAACTACCGTCTGTTGAGACAGAGCTGAATACCCTAAGGGACTGTTCTGCAGCGCTGCTGGATCTTTCTCTCTGTCCATTAAATCATTACTCATACAAGAGGACTGGTCAGCACATTTTAGGATCCTTCTCCTAGTGATAAAAAAATATGTATAACATCTAATTCATCAAGTCTTACAATGTGGATGTCATCCCCATTAACGTTAACTACTGGTTTTCTCCCTAGGGTTTCTCCCTAGCATGCACAAAGGAGAAATAGTGGACACTGTTTGTTTGTGGCTTTTTGCTCAGAGGAAAAAGTCCTAGTGTAAGAACAGTCTTGAGTGGCTCACAGAGTAATGACCACTGGATAACTTGTTTGGAAATTCCAGCAAATGGTCCTGGCAAAACAGAGTTTCGGAAAATAACAAGGAAGGGCACAGGATGCAACGTCATGATATATCCCTCTTTAAAACGGCCTTGAAAGGCTGGAAAAGCATTGGCATATCCCTCCTGTTGAAAAGACAATAGCAGTGAGGGCTTGGCATGATCATCTCTGAAAAAACATGGAAACTAGACATAAGAGCAAAAGTTCTGGCAGCACCATGTTTTCCCTCAGCCGCCAAGAGCTAGCGGTATTTGGAACACACCACAGCAAAATATAAAATATATATATATATATTTGAAGAAGGAGAAAGTGGTATGATTTTTTCCCTTGTTTCAAAAAGGAGCAAAGAACAGCTTGTTACAGCTTCTCCTGGAGCTGAGTCAAGGGAAAGCAGTTAATGGTCTGTTACTATCACTGTACAAATACTCATCGATCGCCTTTGTAGGTGGCAGACTCCCATTATGTTAGATGCTGTACAAACACTGAATTAAAAAAGGAGGGTGTCTGTAGTGAAAGCGCAAAGACCCAGCTCGTTAAGCCAGAATCTTTGATGTGGGAGGGCTGCATCGTACAGGATCATACAAATACATCTGGAGCTTTGAGACGTATGCCAGAGAGAAGGTCACAGGACTCAGTTTAGAAGGGGAGAGCCAGGAGTAGAGAGCTTTGGGTGGGAAGGTAGCACAACTCCCCACTGCAGGACAGCACCACGGCTGGCACTGTGTATTTCAAGATTTCCCACAACAAATGCTGTCAGTAGTTGGACTGAACAACATGCTGGGATTGATGCGTGGGGTCCTTTAACAGCAGCAACATCATAGCCCAGTGTACAAGTTACAGAGCACAGGACCAGGAGAAAAAGGGTCAGGGATTAATCTTACACCATGTGTGGGAGACTGGGGTGGACTACTACAGCCCTTGGAAGATGTGAGTTTGCTATCACCGAATAATGGTTAGGAGCTGTTTTATTATTATTGCAAGAGAAAAACTCAATTTAATTTATACCTTTCCCTCTGGAGTACAGCTTAGCATTCATGCTGTTCCCACAGGATGTCAATTGTTAAAACAGGAGAGTGCTGGAACATGTTAATGTCAGGAAAACAGGAGTTTCTCTGCTCATTTGGTCTCAACACTACAGGATGCTCACCTTTTCAACACCCTGTACTGTGTCAGTTCTGGATGCCGGTTTTGTGCAATGCTGTTTGCTGCTGAGTTCAGTGAAGATCACCCTTGGGACCTTTTATTGTAGAGCTGAGCCTTCAAAGGTCTCCCTGCTCTTCAAAGGGAGTAAGGCACTTTCTGACCTTTGAGGACTCTGGTCTAAGCACCTTCATAGACTTGCCTGCCAGTTAGTAAAAAGGGGAATATTTCAAGCCCAACCTGACCCCTTTCCCATGATAGATACATCAACATGACCCTCACCTTTCTTCTTCTTTGCTTCACCACTCCAGTTACAGCTGACCACAGTCCATTCCCCAGGAGACTCGGGACAGGACTGGAAACCCAAGTCGTGGTTTCTCCACCCATCTGGGAGAGGAAGGAGTCACATCAGTTGCTTTTGGCTGCTCAGAGTGCAACTTGGATGTGGCCACATTTCCGTGGCTTGTTCTCACCCGCCTGTCTTAGCTCTGACACCTTTTTTTTTGCCTCTTACCAGCCCACCTGACTTTGTTTTTGCCTTGTGGGATCCTTGCACTGTTTGTACACGCAGCGTAGACACTGTGGCTTCCCACTCTCTTGTCTTGCACTTGCACTGAATCATTCCTTGGCTTCTCCGGTTTCTCATCTTGGCTTTTCTCAACTATCGTACTTGGCATCCGTCTCCTAAAAATCAGGTCCAACAGCCTGAGTCCCTCACTCAACCTAATTATTGGTCAGATAGGACAAACCCTGAAGCAGAGTTTTTGTTTATTTTCCCCAAATGAAGAGGAGATGAATTTGATAAGGAATTTTAGATGAACTGCCCTCACATAGGTGATCACAGGATGACATGGTCATGTCTGTGGTCCTGTGCAGCCAAACCCCAAGAAATGCAAGCCTTAACCAAACAATGACACATAGAAGAGGAGACTGAAAGAGACAGAAATATTTTTGCTGCAGTGACCTCAGGCTCAGGTCAGCCCCTCCTTAAAATCAGTGGAAATTTTTTTTATAAACTTAAAGATCACTGAATTTTTTCTGAGCCCTGAAGTTGAAACAGTGTGGTGAAAAGGATTCTTGACCTTCTTATGCAATAAGTCTGAGACTTACAGAGGAGTTCTCATGTCTTAATCTCTCATTATTTGGACTACATCTGGCCCCACTGCAATTTAGACACACGGTTGCTCTCACGTTCCTTCATCTATAATCCTCCAACCAGCTCGTCTGATGCCTGGATCCCAGAGCAGGCTGTGCGTGCTTCTGAAGCTGGCGGCACATCACGCAATGGGATCAGGGCTTAAGGGTCATCTCTGTAGCTGTGAGATCCTTCCCTCCCTATGCCTTAGGGGCGTACAGAGGAGTTCAGTGACCTAAGTAGATAAAGACTAGGTAGGCGTCAGGTTTCATACACCGCTTAAGAGCTTAAGACTCAGTCTGATAATTCCAATTCCACAACAAAAGACTGATAATTTTGTTATCTTCTCAGCTTAGTCCTGTTCATAATTCCCTAGATTTATTATGACAACATCAGTGTTAAAACCCTTACTGAAGTCACATATATATAATCTACTACTTCTATGAGTCTTTCATAGAGGGTCATGGGTTGGTTTGTTATCTTGTTGGGGTGATTTGGCATTCTTGATGTGTCCATTACCCACATCCTGACATTATCTGCCTTTTGTAAGTAGTTTATATATACTTAATTTAATATATACAAGTGTTTATGTATATTTTATATATGTAATTATAAATATATAGATGTAGATATAGATGTTTGACAATGAAAATCTAGCCACAGAATCTATTTCATCAGACTCATCATTAAATGTTTAGAAAATTAGGCCTTTTCTGTCACCACCACAATTCAAGGCTAAAACCAAACTGGAAGTGTCTGCAGAACACAGACCATTCTTTAGACCTGGGGTTCTAGGGGTGACTCTTTCATATGCAGCATTGTCCTCTCCAGCATCCTGCGTGCCACTAAGGTGTGTTTATTTTATTTTAGTTTATCAGTGAGAAATTCTACATCCCTGTAAATAATTGAAAAATAAATCTTTCTACGGCAGTATTAATATACAAATATATAAATTCTGTGAGTCTTAAAGAAGATGTTCAAGCCTAACATGGGAGAAATTAAGAAAAAACTTTCAGTTGTGAATCATAGCCAGAAACACAGCCTCTGCCCTGTCCACATAGTGTGCAAAATAAATCTGTTCTTGTATGAAAGACCTACAAATTGAGTTTATTTTTTAACTGGGAAATATTTAGTGTTGTATTTTAACATATATCACCTTAGTCTGGTAGCTACTTGTCTCAAACTTTAATTAATTAAAGCCCCAGTACCTGAATTGATGATTTTGATTTTGCTTTTCAGAAAAATATCCATTAAAATAAAAGAAAAATAGTTTTTTCAATCATCTCTCCACATGCTCAAAGTTCAGAAAAAATGTTTTCCTCTCCTCAAAAATAGTAAATGCATGATTCACAAGAAATATGAAATAAACTAAACCCAACAATGAATTAATAAAACACCTTGTACGGCTTTGATATTCAAAAACCTAGTGAAATGTAAGACATCTGTCCTTATTTATGGAGAAAGAGATGATGTAATAGGTTGATAAAGTAGTTGTGCCAATCTTCGCAATATTTGATATTTTTCTTGCAGTTCCAGCTTCAAGAAATTAGTCATTATATGGGAAAAGCATGTATTTTCAAAGCAAAACAAACCAGAACAAAACCAAACAAGTTTTTAGCATTTTTTTTTTTAGCTTTCACAATGTTAAAACAAAGCCTGAGGAAGTAAAATCTTAAAGAAAGATAAATATCACCTAGTTTTAAATATCTACAAGTTAGTATAGTTCTATGAATCTCTACTGTGTTCAATAAGAGGAGATAGGTGTATATATATATGAGGATACTGGTCCTCCTTAAATTAAATGGGAAGAATCCCTTTCTGGATTCTCTACTTTCTCTCCTTTGACTCTAAGAGAAGGATATGTGTTCAGACAAGATACCTGAGGTGGATTTCTGGAGACAAGAATCATCTCACTAGATGTAAAATCCAGCAGTGGTGTCGATGTTGGAGGTGGTCACCCCTGGGGTTAGCAGAAGCTTTGGATGATGCATTTAGAAAGGACTTTTCCTCCCTCCTGCCCTGCCACCATATTATTTGTTCTTCCTGAAACTACAAGATGTTTGAGAAGGCAATGTCAGGAGGCAAAATGATGGTTGCCTTCACCATCCCCACTCTTACCACAAGAAATTAAAAGAAAAGGAAAAAAAAAAAACCAAAAGAAACCCCAATGTTCTCACTTACCAGTTGGGTGTACCACTTGGCTAGAATCCAAAATGATGTTTAAATCCCATCCCCCAAATTTCCTTTTCAACACAGGAGAAAAAAAAAAAAAAAGAAAAGAAAGTAGATGAAAGAGGCTCCTTTTCTTCCCCATGTCTGAAAAAAATGCTGCTCCCTTCCAGCTGCAGAATATCTAGGCTTCCTTGAACATTTTGATTTAGGCCCGATGTGATTTCAGACTGTGAGATAAAGGTTTAATGAGAAAAAAATGCTAATTGCTTAGGGTTATGACTGGAAAACTAGGCCACAAAATATATTAATGGCAAATAGTTTCCCTGCTGAGCTCTTTTTATAGAAGAGAACTTTTTTTTTTGCAAATTAGGACATTCAGAGTGAGATACCCTCCCCCTTTCTCCCTTAGCTTGATGCTATACGTGTAACATTTTACTGAAAAAACCTTCCTTATGTCTCATAAAACATCAACCCCATTAGTAGAGGCAGTGACAAGGATTGTCCTCATTCCTATCTTTAAGCATGAAGAATGCTACTCCATGTTACCTGGCGTTGTTCACCTACTGGAGAGGAATCTCTGAAAGACCTCTTCTGAAAGAAGAGACAGACATTTGGTTTTACTTGATGGATCTCACCTTGCCAAGCACCACTGGCTCTGCTTTGCTCAGTCACTCATAATTTTCACAGTGCAACAAGTTTAGTGATATGTAGCCTTTGTGCCAGCAGATATCATCAGAATTATAACACTGGAAACAGTCTAGCAGTGAGGCAGGGTGTATATCTTTGGTACATTATCTAAGATACCTATCTTAACTATCATCTATTATTTTAGCACTTTGCTAACATAGGTATTGGGCTACAAGAATTTATACGAATATTTTCATACATTGTGCCTGTAAACACACAATTTGAAAAGAGTGCTTAGCTCAATATCACTTTCCACTACGTGACATAATCATGTTCAATGAGCTATTTAACCAAAACTTGAAGTCTTCCTCATACTTTTTTATCTTCCAGCACTGCCCTACTCCCTCAGACAATTAATGTATTTGTTTACACCAGTTTAAATACAGAGTAATTCTACCTTCATGCAATTTAATATATATTAATGAAGGCAAGAGTAAAACTAAATTGGATTGCCATTGTTATCATTGAAACAGATATTTACAGATGATATTTACTATGAATACAGATATTTACAGTGAAGGCATTAAAAAGCAAAAAAAAAAAGGGGGGGGGGGGGATTAATTTCAGCTCACTTCCTTATCTATTTTAAGCAAAAATATAGTCTGTCTAGACCCTAGACTACTTTACAAACTTTGGAGACACAGACAATATAGAAAATGGAATTGAGGATGCCACTTACTTTATTCTAAGATAATTGAATGAAACAGAGAGGTTAGTTTGCTCTTACAAAGTGCACATTTCCCTTCACTGATGATAGATGGGGCCTGAAGTGATTGGTTTAGGTGCAGTTATCAACACTGCAGACAGCTGGGGTGGAGATGGATGGGATTTAAACATCATAACATCAGTGGAGAGAAATTCCCCTAAGCTTCAGTGAGATGGTTCCCTTCCCAAATGAGCAATCCGAGGCAGTTGTATAGGCTTCCTTCTAGATAGTGGGCTGTCTTCTTCTTCAGTCTCTACAGATATGGCTGCATCTCCTCTGGAAGTACATCTCCACTCACTGTAATGGGAGCTGGCTATGACTAACCTCCTTATCTGATGTCTAAAGTTAGTTGAATAAAGTCTGGACCCAAGGCTATAAAGATGAACTTTCTATTGGCAGAACCAAAGGAAAATCCCAACTGAGATCTAGCCTGTATCAGGCATCCAACCTGTCTCTCTGACATATGTAGTCTTCTCATTTTACCAGTATCTCACCAATGTAATGCTCCTTATAAGAAATCCCTAACAACTTCAAGGGATACTGTGAACATGCAGGATATTTATATAATTCTTGACTCTGTATTGTCTGCAAACAGTAGGAGAATGGGACAGCTGAGGAATGCAGCCTAGAGACACAGTAGTCATAGACACCTTATGTTGGATGTAGGACAGAAATCAGCCAAGCTCATTAGTACTTAAATTGGCAAAGTGCTACCAAGGTAACGGCTCTCTCCACAATATTGTTGTCTTGACTAAACAACTTACCCTAAGCTCAGTTGAAATAATATGTTTTTTCACCTGCAGGAGTGAAACATTCAAGACGACATTCCAAGACGGATCTGGTTAAGGTCATAAAAATTTTGTGGTAACCTATATATTATTTTTATGCATATGCTTAACACGATGTATTTTATGAATGTGCTAAAGTGCAATAAATCACCTAAAACATAGTGTAAAACACTTCAGACTCTTACCAGAGTATCAGATGCTCAGCCATATTCCATACATCTATAGACTCATACAGATGCACAAACGTAGAGACCTGCCACCTCCTGAGAACAGTTGACAGATGGGAGTACTGCTTGCTTGTCTTCTGTGTGGGAGGTCATGAGAGTAGTCACTGGGTCTGTGATGGATTAGCAGTCAGAATGAAGATAGATAGCATGGAGGAACAGCACAGCTCCAGCATTTACTGTGTGTCTCAACAACTGGAGTAAAGGACAGAGTTTCATAGGAGTTATATTGCAGGGGAGAGGAAGTCTATCTCTTCCAGTGTTTAAAGACAAATGCGTGAAATTCATGCTTCTGCAGAAGACTAACATGAGAAGTCTTAAGGAATATTGAAACCCTCAGCTGACTCTGCTTAGGGTCAGGATACAGAGTGGATGACCCCCTGATTAACCTGCTGCCCCATTTACTTTGATTTTATGATTCTGAGACTTGGGCAACATTATATACTCTGGGCTGGGCTGGCTTCATCTGTTCAGGTATGCTTTTCAACTAGAGTAAGTGTGTAAGTTTAGAGTTTTCATAGCCTGGACACTGTTCATCCTCTGCAAGCCATTGGACATTTTGGAAAAATTGGCATGAAAGAAATTCCCCTTTCATTCAGGATATCAAATTAAATGGAGCTATAATGACCCTTTCTGATCTTAACATTTACAAAATATTAGAAATACGTTAGAAAGAGGGACTTGTTATGGGAGGCTGGGCAAATGTTCTGCAGATATTTTATCATGCTCCAGTGATCATCAATGAAGGACAGTTGTGGCTGAAATAAACATTAGCGTAAAACACCTGGCCAAATGACATTGAAACAGAAAATTCCTTCCTCATTAGTATATCTTTTTTAATTCACCTAGTGCATACTGAAAGAACAGTCTTTTTTTATACTGCTGAAGCATATCTATGGCAGTTTCTTGTTGAATCTCAGAAATTTGGATCAAGAGCACGAACAGTATCTAGCTTCTTTGCATTTCTACATCTGAATCAAAGCATGACCCTTGCATTCACCACAGCCTTCTCAGAAAATCATTCATCATTTCCTAGCACATGAGGACGGTATGGAAAGATTATATCTGAACACCCTAAATGTGTAAGAACCAGCTAGATTTCAGAAACCAGTGGTCTTAGCAGGGAAAGGAAAAGGAAGTGAGCATTTCTTTTAACATTTCTACAGCACTGCCTTTTGATTGACTCTGGGCTTGTCAGTAAGGACAATGTCAACACGATAGCAACTGGCATCAGGGAACTCTTCCTGAGGGAGCTACTGGTGATTACAGTTAGTCCCAGAACTCACAATCTCTGTACCACTGAGTTTAGGATATTTATAGGAGGAAGGAAAGGATAGCAGGGAACAAGAGGAAAACACCACCTCTTACTGGCAGAGTCCAAGACATGACCCAAGCTTGGTTCTTCCAGAACAAGAGCTGCTCCCCAAGAGCTACTAAGCCCAGGTCTCAGTTGCACACTTAGATGCCACTAAAAAGCAGCAAAGACAGAAGTTCAGAGAGCTTCCCAGGTGGTTCAGCCACCTGCCCACATGCCCTGCTTTTCCAGGCAGTTTGCTCCAACAGGCTGCGGGCATCATGTGTCCCTGAAATGGCAAGCCCGCTCCAAGGGAAGCATCAGATGGGTGAGGTGGCAGGAGAGCTGGAAGCTGGAAACGTTCTGACAAGTTTCATATCCTGCCAATGCTCCACCAAAACCAACACATTTCCACAGAGCACTTAACTCTCACCAGATAGGTGTTTTCCAATGGAAAAATGCTCCACAGTCAAACTCATGACCAGATCTTATAAAGGGTCAGTTCAGACACTGGTAAAATTAATTTGGGTTCTTTGAAAGTGGGACTTCCATAGGGACCAGCTAATTTTTTACTTCTTAAAAAAAATAATCATAAAAAATTATTTGTTTAGTTTTGCTAGAGGAAACTCCCATTGACTTTGGCTGACCTCAGGTTTCAGCCCTCAGAGAGGACAGTGTCTGTCAGAAAGCTCTAAATTACAGAGTTTTACATGTGCTAGAGAGATAGCCATGGAGAAAAGGGGTGGATAATGAAGGAGAACTTTTGCTGGGGGTAGGAGTAAGAGGAAGAGGAGAAGCAGAATGAGAGAGTTAGTGGAGTGAAAGGGTCTGGAGAGCAAACCCTGCTGCTCTGTATTAGGTGAAATCAGTGCCTAGGCCTGTTCCCTAGGATACTGTGTCCCTACAGTGTGCTCACTCATGGACCAATTTAGCAATAGTCTCAAGTTTTCAGTTCCTGCAAAACAAAAAATCTCATAGATTCCCAAACCCACAAGGGCCAGCAGAGGGTACGGAGCCGGCAGGAGTGTGTAATATAAGAGAGTGTTTGTTGGTAGCCTGGGATAAGCCCAGATCTTAGCCCTGCCTGTCAGCTCGGAAAGCCACTTGTCTGAGCACAATAAGAATGAGTGATTCACAATGCATTGATGGTATCACCAACCTGGCAGGGGCATCACCACCCCAGCTTGGAGTCCCTCTTCCACTGCCAGCAAAATATTCATCTGAAAGACTTTCAAAACACAGGAGGGGGTAAAAAAAAAAAAAAAAAAAAAAAAAGAAATAAAGAAAGAGAGAGAGAAAAAAAAAGACAAAAACATTACGAGGCACCCGTGCCAGGAGCTGACGCTTGGGGCTGGGCTCGGGACACGGCTGGTAGGTGGGGTGTATGTGTGCATAGACAATGACGCAAGGAGGCAGGAGGCTGCGACAGCGGCAGGATGTTGCGTTGGCAAAGAAGGGGAGGAAACCCCGTTCTCCCTCTTCTTTTGCTTTTCTGCCCTTCTCACCAACCTCTCAGCACGTCAGTCCCAAACTTCAATGAGAAGGAAACTCCTGGCAGGCACTGGTAGGAAATTGTTGACCTTCGCGAGCTGCTGACAGCTTTTAGCATATTTCCAGGTTACCCATAATGGTGTGGGGCTTGGTGTGGCGGATTTGCCTTCTGCTGTGAGAGAAAGATGTGTGAGTGTATATTTTTGGTCTGATTCATACTATAGCATTGTTTGAGAGACCCCTGACTGAGACGAGAAGCCCAAGAAGGAAGTTTTGTGTGCCTCTTTTGACTGACCATGAGGCCACGTTGCCTTTAAGAAGTGACATCAAGAGCTCCTTTCGGGGCTGAACTGACTAGCATCAGACTTCTCCCTTCCTGAATTCTGCTGCAGAAGATCATGAGTATTGCCTTTCTGTCAGAAAAAAAAACAAACCCCACCAACCCCCACCCCCCACCCCCCCCAAGAAAAAAAACCCACCAAACAAACAAAAAGAAATGTTAATAAGGAAATTTTTCTGCATTTATCCAAACATTTTTTCATCCTTTAAACTCCTCCTCCCATCCATTTCAGTCAGAAGTATTTTGGAGCTAGGACCACTGACAGAAAAAAATAAAGGGTGGGATTCATCTTGCCTACTTTGTGATATATTTCTACTGTTTTACCTGTAAGCCAGTTGTCTAAACCTCTCAGCTGTCAATACAGAGAACGCTGCCTCCAGTGAAAGGTTCATTTCGAGTGCCTGAGGATGAGGTGGGACTTCTGAAGATGTCTGTTTCTCCCTGTTGACTCTAGAGGGAGCTTAGGAGACTGACTTGGCGTCAGACAACCAACTATCGAAATATAAACTCCTACATCTGTTCATCCTATTTTGTGCTCTGTTGACTAGAATGATGAGGGGCTCGATTCAGTTGCCTGCATGTAGGCATCTGATGACATTTTAGATGCTCTAAGACTATTTCTTAACACATTAGGAAGGCTTGGAAGTAGATTCTGTGGTACATCTAATAGACTTCCATTGCTTCACAAAATGGAAGAGTGCAGCAAGTCCTCAGGCTCCTCGTCAGTGTTTGCTGTTGCCTGGCCTCACTGTTTCTTGATCGTAGGTATTGCAGCAATTGTGAAGCTTCAGACAGACACCTCTAACAGGTCTAAACCTAATAGGTGTAGGTCTCGCAGCTTTCCCAGGTGGAGAGTGTCAACACCATTTCTCTAGCTCAGGAGAGAGGTGTGCAAAGAACTACAGACATTTCTGCAAAAGTTTTGAAAAGTGTTTTTCTTCAGGACTGGTTGAAAACACCATAATTTTTATGCAAAGAACAATAGTACTTCTATTCCAGGTGATCCACTTATTAGGCTGCTCTGGAGACCAGTGTGTTTGATTCTGACTGAAACCTTATTTAGATTGTTAAAGTTATTTCACCGCCTCAAAGTATAGCCATAGTATCACAAAGGCTCTTTTTACTGGTATAAATTGGGATTTTAATCACTTTATCTGGACCACTAAATACAGAGCATTATAAATTTGAAGTGAAAGCCTCAAAGTCTCTGTATAAATGTGGTCTGCATGAGAAGCTGCCATCCATCAGCTAAAATTAAATAGATATTTGTCTGGCCTGTTCTAAGCCACCCTTAACTGTGAGGTGAAATATGTTTTTCAAACATCAGTTGCAGTTGATCCTGTGTCTATGGGATGTGCATCCTCGCATCTGGAGCATATGACATAATCTTCTACAGAGGCACCCAAGGTCATCTTGTACACAAACTACAATTGTCTAACATCCCATGGCAGTGACATGCCTTGCCCAGGAGCAGACTATACATGTCATTCGATGTCGTTTGATGGCCGGTGATCCAGAACTGGCCTACAGGACTTAGCTACCTTCTGATAAAGTTAAACTGAAGCTGTAACGGCAGTTAATTCAATGGATAAAAGATTAATAAAAATAAAGAAGTAAATCCATGTGAAACAGTCTATACCTAAATTCTGTAAAAGACAGTCATAAAGGATTTTTGATAGCTCAATTAAAACGTCTTTGAAGGACTTGCTTTATTTGAATAGAAAAGGGGGGAAAAAGCCTATGTGGATTCCCACTTACAGTTTTGGGATATCTTGCTGTTGTGCTTTAAACGCTTCAAGAAGATGAAGTATTTTCTTTGTTTTCTTCCTCATAATCTCAATTATTAAAACAGGATTAAAATTTTGATTTACTACAACAGTGGGAGGGACAAGATTTCTGTGTTCCTTATGTAATTCTGACCAAGGCTCCCTTTTTTCTTTTGCTGCCAAGAGCTGGAATAGTCACTTCCCATGGCTCTCTGAGTTTAACATGTCTGCCAAAAGCACAGAGATTCGCAAACTACTACTGTCTTCAAGTGATCCATGAAAAAGCAGGTTCAAATTGTTTCTAGTAGGCATAGAAAAAGTCAAAACACTGAGAATTAGGAATGCCTTGGAAAACTTTAGTGACCTTATTGACCAAAACCACTCCCTAGATCTAAACTTGGAGACATCAGAACATTGGACTGGCCTTATATCTTAAATTTCCAGTTATTTGAAGTCACATAGCTTTAATTTTTGATGTTCAGTTTCAGCTATTCTGTTCTCTTCTCACTTAAAATGCCCTGAAGTGTTTGAAATATGAAAAGTGTCTTGAACTGGTGCTGCAGAACATGTCTTTAAGTACATATTTCAGGTCACACAGACCTCCAGACAAGCTTAAAGTGGTAATAACCTTTCATCACTTCTCTCTATTTCCCATTAGGAGCGAGGATATTGCCGGCATGCTAGAACTTGCCCTGCTTACTCTATAAGCCAGCCAGATGTGAGCTGGTTCTGATCTGAAAGTCATGTAACTACACTTAGCTTGGTGATGAACCTGAATTATTTCGTCTTGCTGAGCTGTACCATTTGTTGAGTCATCTATTACTGCTAGAAGAATCATATCTGAAGTCTTTAGAGAGACGGGGAGAAGGAAGAAAGTGAGGGGAGGGAGGATGAGAGGAGAGGAAAAAGAAAAAAAAAGAAAAAAAAAGAAAGTGAATTATGTTTGCCACTATATTGTTTTCCTGTATATTAGTCTTTTTCTTTCTTAAGTTTTTTCTTTTTTCTTTTCCTTCAAATGTTAAAAATAAAGGAAAAATTATTTTTCCTTTAGCTGGCCCATGAAATCCAATGCCAACACAGTAAACTTTTTTCAGGGTGATTAATCTGAACAATTTCACTTTTCCATGTCGGCTGGTTCCCTGCGTGTTGCCAAGTGAAGTGGGAAAGGGAAGGATCCTTCCAGCGGGAAGAGCACAGCAGGCCCTGTCCAAGGTTCTAGCCCAGCTTCCCACCAGCAGCATTCCCTGTTACCCTCGCCCCACACCCAAAACTTATACTAGAGCCATCTCAGAAGTGGCTTCAGGCCACACTGTGGTTTCAGGTCACACAACTGAAATACAGCAATACACCTTCTTCTGGGATTCTGAATCAGCATTTATTCATTGTGGGTTTAGCTTCATAAGAAATGGCAGCATCTTTCTCCAGTGAGCTGGCTAAGGATGGGCAAAGGAGGAGGAGGAACTAAAGTAGGGCATATGTGGTCCTCCAATTTCTACTTCATCACCATTGTGTTTTTGTGGATATTGGGAAATTCAAAATAAGGAAAAGTTCAGACCAAGGAAACAGGAGAAGTCCTGGCAAAGGACTAACTAGACAAAAATCAGTATGTGCAAACAAGATGAGGCAAGTGGCATTTCCTTGGCAGTGGTGACATGCTTGCATAGAACTGGAAATGGAAGAGGAAGTTTTGCCAGGATTTAATGATTAGCACCAAGGTCTGTCGTAGCTGTCTGTTGTGAGCTTACTTTTGGTCCTGGGACACAAAAGTCCTTTCAGTGACTGGATTTTCAGCAGGGCAAACCTCTGTGGGAGCAGACCTCTCCTGGTAAGGAGAAGGCCTTGATATTGCTTCCTCAGCTGCCTGCTGCTCTTTGCTACCCGCAGTTCCTTGGTCCAGTACTGCTTCGTGGTTCAGCCAAAGCCACCGTGGAATATTGGTTGTGTAATCGACATGTGCTTTAGGAGACTAAAGATTGTTGAGGTTTCTAGGGTATTTCATTCCCTGGCTCCTTTCAAAGCTCAGCTTTTATGTATAATGTGCATAGCCAGGTTCCAATACTTCCCCTGCATTGTGTTGGTCTTTCTGGGCAATTTACGAGGAGAGGAAGCAAAAAAATTATTACTACTGGGAGTGCCAGGTGTTGCTCAGAATAACAGCTTTCGTTGGTGGCAACAACCACAACCAACTTTTCTTTCCATAGCCTGGGGAGAAATAAACTTGGCAAAGCCTATGGGCAACTTAACCATGATAATTTTGCTGCTTGAAATAATGTCTAGCTTTGTATATTCCTTGAACCAGCCCAGCTAGAATTTAACCTATGTTTCCTTAATAACTGAGTCACACCATGCTATTGATCTGACTGTTCATTAATGAAGGATATTTCATATCCATGAGACTAAAGCAATCTGACTCTGTCATAGGCTGGTACAGTGAGAGCCAAGGTGCTTGCTGTAAAGAAAGCCTGTATATTTTAGTGGTTTATAGCTAGTACTCGAACATATAGTTTTCTTGCCCAAATATGTGACCTGAATATATTGTTAACCAAGTAGTTTGTGTGACCACCTATACTAAGGAATTAAAAAATGTCCACAGTACTGGAATTTAATTTTCTCTATTGTTAAGTTACTGACATAGTCTGTAGCAGGAACTCATGCCATTTAGCACCCTCCCAATTCATGGCATGATTCGAGAGTTTGAATATTACTGGGATCATACCTAGTAGGAAATTTGCTGTTGTGGTTTAGCCCCAGCTGGCAACTGAGTACCACACAGCCGCTTTCTCACTCCTTTTGCCCCAGTGGGATGGGGAGGAGAATCGGAAGAAAATGGTAAAATTTGTGGATTCAGATAAAGACAGTTTACTAGGACAGCAAAGGGAGAAGAAAATAACAACAGTACTTATAACAGCATATACAAAATGGGTGGTATATAATGCAATTTGCTCACCACCCAGAATCTGATGCCCAGCCTGTCCCTGAGCAGCGATCCCTTCTCCCTGACTAGCTCCTGCCCTTATATACTGAGCATGATGTCATATGGTATGGAATGTCCCTTTGGCTAGTTTGTGTCAGCTGTCCTGGCTGTGTCCTCTCCCAGCTTCTTATGAAAATTAACTCTATCCCAGCAGAAAACCAGGACATTTGCACATATTCAATCTCTTTTGGAGGCCAGATTTGATTTGCCACTCTGTGGCAGCTGTCCTCAACAGCCAAGGCCCTTACACATTTAGTACTTGAGTGTGGATACAGCCCATCTATCTTTACAGAACTTACTCAGTGGGGACATAATCTTAGTTGGAGGTTCTTGGAAAGGCATAGTAAAGCTAATAAGACATGTGTACCTACACCCATACAGGACAAGGACAGGGCGTATGACTGCCTTTCATATGTATGTCACATTGATTTAGATGAGAAGATCAGATCCTTTCCTGGGATCAAACACTTGAAGAGTGCAGAGCAGAGAGGGATCAGAAATGGGAAGGCATGTGAAATAACAGCAGTGGAAACCTCCTTCATGATACACTGCTGACTATGTGCTACAGACTTGAATATATCTCTTGTGCTTACTGGGATGGAGTCCTGTTTCCTATTCACTTGCATCTGCATCTCTCTCCTTAGCCTTTTATTTCCTGGGGTTTCTTTTCTTCTGCTGCACTATGTCTGCTGCTGAGATGATGGCAGCTGCAGACTGTCCCCAAGTCGTCCCTTCTTTCCTCTGGCCAGAGCACGAGAGAGCAACAAGCACCTGAATTAAATACTCTGGTTGGTATTGGCTGTGTTCATTTCCTCTCCTAGGATGTGGAGCAATTGATTACCTCATCACTGAGCAGAAACAGCCTTGTTGCTGGATTTACACAAGCAAACCTTTCATAGTGCCTGGAGGTATTAATGTTCAGGGGAAAGGGCCAAAGCTTTCTTAGATTTTCCCCTTTTATTCCACGTCCTCAGGGGTATTCTGATACACAGGCAATGGAAAGAGTGAGGACTCCAGAAATGATCAAACCTCCTTGCTGCAAAGTCATCTTCCCAGAATCATCTCCATGTTGCTTCAGTGTGGGAAGGAGCAAACATCCATTTTACAGAGTGGTGTTTAAGAATTAGGCTAATTAGAGGCTTGAGGAAATGAGCAGAAATCTGTGAAGGACAAAAGTAATTTGAGTCTCAAATGTTCACTGTAGCCATCTCTGCTAAATGGCTGTAGGCTGTCATTGTTCCTCAGCTAAGCATCCACAACCTTTCTTTTCTTCATACTTTGCTTTAATTTTCTTGTAGTATAAATTGAGTGGGTCTGGATTAAAAGTCAAAAAAAAATTAAACCTTTTATTTCATGCATGTTGAGAAAGCATGGTGTTCTTCTCCAGAGGCATGACTCAGCACTGCTTTTTTGTTTGCGTGTTTGTGTCAGAGCAAAATCAGTGTGTGAGGTTGCTAAATAGTAATAGATAACTATAGAAAAAGTCAAATGATGTAGGACTTCTGTTCTGAATAAGTTTCCCACAAAGAACTGTAAACAAGCCAAACTCTGTTCTTCAGTCTCCCAGCAGAAGAGTAGTTTAAAAACCATGCAATATCAGATGTCTCTGGTTCCAGCATCTTTTCCAGCCTCTTTCTGTACATCATGATTCTCTGGCTCTGCTACCTAGTGCAGGTACTGAAGTGGGACCTAGCAGTCTGACTGCTAATTGCCTTGGGTCTGCAAAGATCTATCAGTAACTTAAATATTCACTTTCTCTTTGCTTCAGCCTTTGCGGTAGTCCAGTTGATGAGTTACCTCCATTAAGATGTAGGACTGTTGAAGCATGCAGGTTTTGCAGAAGGTTCTAACTAAAAGACACTTCATTTTAATTAGGACCGTTGACAAGCAAACACATGGATAAATGAACTACAGCTCTTCCCCTCCTCATGTTATAACCCATCTTTAACTCTCTTTTAAGAGACACTCTAAGAAGTTCAGGTTATTTAATCTTCTGCTTTCTCTCTTCGTTAATTTATTTCTTCTTAAACTATTGCAAAGTCAAGTTCTTCAAGTGACCATAGCCAGGTGAGGCACCCTTTGCTTATTTTTCTTCTGGCATCCCCAGGAATTCAGTCTTGCAAAGCCTGCTTGTGCAGGGATGTTTCACAAAAGCTAATGCTCACTACGACTTGATGATCCCCTTCTCTAAGTCCTATGTATGCTTTTTTCCCCCATTGTATTACCTAATGTAAGTGTGAGTGCAATATGAAGAAAAACACAGCTAAAGCGGCAAGAGATTTATAACCTCTGTGAAGTTCCCAGTGTACCAAAAAAGATTCTTGATATGCTTATGAATCCCCATACTCTATACAACCTGCTAACCCAAATCTTTGTGAGACCCTTTTGCATTTTGCTTAGCAACTTCACCAGGCAGAAGGCAAAAATTAATTGGCTTCTACAGTTTTATTCATTTGCTAGTTTGTACATCACGACAGGAAGTTCATTTGCTGAGCTGTGGAGATCTGGTAAATGAAAGACCTGCTTCTTTGCTGCCTTGGTGAAATGCTAGAGCTTTTCCAGCTTGGGATAGTGTAAACAGCTTGACAGCCACCATTTCTGCTGACACTCTGGGAACTGAACAAGTGGCCTCTAGAACTAAACGCAGAAATTGCTGCAAGATGAGCTAATGCTCCCCAGGTAGAATTCTAATGAATGCACATTCTCTGAGCATCAGACCTCAGTAAAGAGGTATATGACACACTTACCAACAAGATACCAGAAGGAAAAATGGTGAAAGGGAATGATGACTAACCACATTTTCTTTTACCTTGCCACATTTAGGGGACTAAACTAGTGCTGTGTTGGAGGTGCACAAGTGCTTTCTCTATGTAGAGGAGATGAAGAACAGGTCTAGTGTCATAAAAGAACAAGTAATTAATCGGCTCAGAGTGTTTTATGTAAGCATTAAAGTTTTAAGTGCTTCGTATTTGTAGGGCTTGTTATTCCTGGATATTCCTTCCAAACCTGTTGAGAGACATGAAGCAAATTTCTGGAAAGTTTCCCTAGATTTTCTTAATGTAGAGCAAACCTTGTTGTGTGTCTGCTTGGCTTCAGTATCCCAAAGATCCTGTGCTGTAGCAACATGAAAGGTGACTGGATTCCAACAGCCTCTCGTGTTTGTTTAAGGTTTGGGACTAACACACCCATCTGACTTGACTTAGTTTTTATTCATCTCTCCCTACATGTTACACCCACCTCTTGCATTACACTCCCTGTATAGGCCAATATTGCTTTTTAAATTAACATTTTTTAAGATATATAGAATGTGTTTCCATTTTTCCTTTTCTCCAGTGACACTCATCAGACATAGACTGGCGTGCCTGAATCTCTTGGTGCCAGAAAGTTATGCAAGAAAACCCCAAAATGAGTAAGCCTAAGCCCACCCAAAAAGTGAGGACTGATATTTATCTCCTGCTGGTTTGAGGTGCAGTGAAAACCAGTCCACCAAAATGAATTACAACTTAATTTGGTGGGATAGGATTATCAAAAACCAAAGACAGAACTGAGGCTGTAGCTCTAAAATGAAGGCTACAGACATGGCCACCAACTACAGAAGCAAGAAAAAGGAATGTGTTTTCCAGATGAAATGAAGCAGTCAGTGCCTGAAAAGGTGAAGATCTTGGTTCAATTGCCTGAACAGAGGTGTCTGTAGTGATCTGCTGTACTTGACTTCACCTTCAGCATCTGGTTTCTGTCCCTGCATCTGCCTCTGTACTGTGACCCTACTCCTTGCCGGGGTGAAATGTAGCTGTGCGCTATTCTACCTTCCCTCATTTCTATGAAAGGGAAATAAGGACACACAGATCATAAAGCGTGATGTGTGGACCAGGACTTTGGGTCACACCTCGGAGTGTGCCAATCCCAATTTTTGGCATGATCTGGATGATCAGCTTGGTAAATTCCAGGAGAAAGACTTGTTATTTAACTTTCAAAGGTTAATGAATATCTTTATTGGGGTTGCTTTTGGGTTTATGTTTACACATTATAATTAAGTCTTTTATTGTATGATCACAGATTTTCCCTCCTTGCTCACAGGATTTCTGACTCCTTCAGGCAGCTGGATTGATTTAGATATAGAGTTGGTTAGTGAAGATTACCGTTAGTAAAACTCTAACATTTTGGGGTCTTTTTTGCAGAAACTAAAAAGTGTACAGGATTTGAAACATGGAAAGAAAAGAGAAAATAATTTAATGTTGCAGCTACGGAGAAGCTAGATTTTGCCCACGTCTATGCCCAGAATTCTGATATATTGAAGTGTAAGTGACTTTAAACCTTTTTTTTCCCCCCCAAGTCTGGATTCTTGCTAAAAACCTAGGATTTACTTTGCAGAAGCAATGAGAACTCCTAGCAGTTGTTGAAGTTGGGGAAAGATGTTCTTGAAACAGTGCTGAACAATGACAAAGCTTCTGAAAAATCAAGCTGCAAGAATCAGACCAGTCTCACCTAAATACAAATAACTCAACTAGAGAATCTAGTTGTGTCAGAATCTCTCTTCAGTCAAAGGAGAGAGGCACAGACCTCCAAATAAATCTAGCTCAGGCTGTAGAGAGTCATGTATCCCTCAACTCCCTTTTGGAAAGCCTACCAGATTCCTAATTTAGGTAAATCAGTTCAGGGTGGGTTAATTCAGGTCATGGTGCCTCAATCCAGCCTCTATACTCCATGGAAACTTGAGTGTCCTGTTTCCTTTTGCCTTAGTTCCCCACTATGTAAGACTGTATCCTCATTTGCCACAGAAACTATAAAGATAGTATCTTTAAGGCTGTTTAAACTGTTGTGATATTGCATATGTTAAGTGAACACTCGCTACATCTGAGCAGATTTGAGTGGTGCGCTGCGAAAGAAGCATGGGAAAACATGTTGTGCATGAAGAAAATAATGGATAGCCGGTTACTCAGTTCTTGCCAGTCTCATGTTTATGAGGTTGATCTTTATCCTGAATAAATATCTTCTTTTAAAGTAGCTCACGTGCATGCACATCTCATACATACCCCACCACATCGGTACAGAGAGAACTGATAGATTACCATCTAATGTCTAAGTTCTCCCATTTCTATTATTTAGGAACATATCTGTGTCCCATTCCCTTTGTCTCTAAATTGCAGCTGACAGCTGTGTCACAGCTCTCTAATGACAAGCCATGAAGAATTCCTTACTCAGTGATCCATATATTTCCATTCTAGCTGAGCCAGAAATACTCAACAGACCTTCAAAATTAGTACCAATAATCACACTTTCCTAAAGCGTTTTCTCCCATTGATCAGCATACACATCCCTTTCCCTGGGAGAGTGTTTGGCTGTCTACTTCTGTTTGTATAATATCTGAAGGAAGGTTTATTTTTTTCTTGATGATGGCATTATCTCTTGACTGTCTTTGTGCAAAATGGGTCTCTGTTAAAGGAACATTGTTTCTGTAGAGCTGAAAGAGGGTGATGGTTCTCACCCTGGAAAAAGTCCCACTAAGCAAATGATTATATTCTTAAAAGAGCTTTCAGGAGCTTGCTGTGTAATGGATTACTCAGCGTTTTAAACAGAATCCTTTTCATAAGACAGAAAGCTCCAATAAATTCAGCTGCTGCCTCTTCCTTGTAAGTTTATGCTAAACCAAACTCTCGCTGCACACATCAGAATTCCTGGGGACTGCCTCATGCAGGGGTTCAGACACTGCTTTGGGAGATAAAGTTCCTGAAGCCATAGTCCCTGATACAATCAAGCCCTTTCACATTAGTTAGCTGTACAGAAGAGCTGAGTCTTGGCTGTACTAATACATCCAAGAATAGCTTGCAGAGGATGGGAGGAGTATAAAGCTGGCAAAAATGCCTTTTATGCCAGTCATCCTCTATTGCTGTGTTAGCAAGGGACATGTCAGCAGAAATGCTAAGCACCAGAGACTTGCTCATGGCTGTGCCTCAGTGAAGCTCTATCATTCTACAGCAAATGAGAGATGTTACAGCACGTCTAGGGATTCATGGATGTGCTAGCACAGTTTCAGGAAAAATTAGATCCACCATTTTTGTCACATCATCCTACTTGCATCTGGTGGTATATGCAGAATATATAGCTGTTTGAGAGAATTAAGATTCTAAATTTTAGTACCAGGGATTCAACATATCAGCTGGACAGTCTTGGTCAAGTCATTTCAACTCCTCAGTGCCTCCCCCCCTCCCTGGGGTAATAACACTTCCTTGTCTTCCATTCTTCTGGGATGATTTGGCCAGTTTTGCCCAGACTAGAAAGAAGTTGTTGAAGTGCTCTGATTTCCATGTCAACAGGCTTGGGGTGACCCTGCCTGCCAGGCAGAATAATTGCATTTCTCAAGCACTTCTTGAGAACTTGGAAGCTCATGGCTATCATCCTCGTAAGACTCAGTCCTTTTCTCAACACACCCAGCACTCCAGGAAAGATGACCCCTGCCTGCTTACATGGTCCTGCTTCGCCACTTCTGTGCTGGTGAAAAGTTGTTTTCCCTCATTTAATTGTCTCAGACTGGCAATCATGGTTAATGCAGGTAATCAAGGCCTTATTCAAAGCAGGATGAAGTCATACTGGTTGTGAGTATGAGAGTTAATAAAACAGTGGTAAGGAACTACTTCTGTGTGCTGAAACCCAATTGTCCGTGCTCTTAGAAAAGACCCCGGTGTGATTTTGGCTACCACTCTTCAAAACAATCCCTGGCCATGGTTCAGAAAGTGTCAAGAGCCAGGGACAGTTTCCAGTCAGCAGTTTGTATGCAGCTGCAAGGCTTTAGAACTGAAGACACTGCCATGTCGTCACGGTCATGTCATGGTTTACACTGCTAATTACACTAATGTAGGTATTTGGGGGGCAAAAAAAAAAAAAAGAAAAAGAAGTAAAAAGCAAAACCAAAACCAAGACAAAACCCCCTTGTGTTTTGCTATCATAAAGCTCCAGATTAGCTAAACTCACTTCTGACATAGTGAGAAGGGGCTTTGCAGATTTTGTTGAAAAACAGCTAAACAGCAGCCCAGGCTGCAATAATTGTGGTTTTGTCTTTTGTGTTTCTGCTCCTTTTGAGGACTCCCTCTCACAGAGCTGGTCAAAAACTATTCCTGCTGAAACATTTTCCTGACAGGAAGTGTGGGTTTTATCTAAACTGACAGCCTTTCCATAGAAAATATCATTAATGATGAAATGTTTCAATTTTCCAATGGGAATTTTTTTGACTTCTCAACTCTTTCAATTCAGCCAGGGATTTAAACACTCTTCTGGGGATGAGATTTCTGTAGGGTAGAGATTACCCTCCTGTCATTTATTTTTACAGCACCCCAACAAGTCTCTGATGAGAAATTCTCAACCACAACACAATGTGGACAACAAGTACAAACAGCTGATTACATTTCTCTGCAATGAACCCCAAGGAGACAAAAGCTTTAAAGGTGGATTATCCAAAGAATAAGATTTAGACCTGTACTAAAATTCCAAATTTAGGACTCTTTTGCCCATACCTCTTAAAGTGGGATACTTCTCATCCTAAACCAGACATTTTTAAACTAACTAAGCTGAGGTGCTTACTCTCTCTAAAGACAATAAAGACAACCTGTGCCCAAGTTAGACTTAGAGGTCTGCATTTGAAGCACTTGAAGTTAGCAGCAATGAAATCTTGTCTTCAGTTCCTTTGGAACATTTCAAACTAAGATCAGATTTTAAATTAATCAGTCCTAATGACTAAAGCCTTGGAGCTGATCACACACAAAGAGGATCAGCAGATTCCCAGACATAAATTTCCATGACCACCTTGTGTTGCTTCATTTCTTTTCATGTAGCTGTGATTTACATGGCATTTCTCACTGCCTCAACCAGAGAGTGAATATATTGTATGCTCCCCTGTGTTTTGTAAAGGTTAGGAGATGAGGGTAGTCTTAGCATTAAATCCAGATGTTGTTCTATGTGTTTTTAGTTTGCGGCTTCTCCAGTTTGATCCTTGATGCAGCAATCAAGATGGTCACAGTCACAGTAGAACATTTAAAGCCTCTCTCCGGTTAATGACTTGTTTAATTCACTCTGGTTTAAAGCATCTAAGTGTAGACAGGGTTTTACAGTATCCCACCCATGTTGGCATATTCTTCCCATGACAGTTAAAGAGCTGTACACGAAGCCAGGCTTTCTTTAAACATCATCTATAATTATTTTGTATGAGTTCTCTGTTGCCTGAAAAATCCTCTCTCATTCTTCCATTATTTTTTTACACCCTCTCCTCTTTTCCTGACATATTGTGTGTAATGGATGCAGCCCAGACCAGAACAGGAAGCCTCTTTTGCATGTCTCCAGCCAGGCTCAGCATACCCCCCATCGGATTGCAAGAGGTTGGATCCCCCACATGGGTGTATTAATAATGTTATGAAGGGAAAGCTCTATATTGCTCCGACATAAAATACAAAGGAACCTTGGCACATCAGGAAGTGGAAAGGCAGTTTTGGCACCAGCCTTGGTAAAAGCATGTCACATTGCTGTCTGTAGCTCAGCCTCATACCCAGACGGTGAAGACCTGAAATCATATCTGCATTTGTCTGGCTAGAGCTTCAGGCAGGCAGTGTATTTCATGTGGATGAAATTAGAGGCATGGATAACAAGCAACTGCTTAGGACATGCTCACCTCGATTTTTCTGTCATTTGCAAAGGCTTATTGCATCAACTCTGCCGATTTCAAAGAAGGGATTGGCGGCTTACAGCAATCCAATGGAACTGAGGTTAAGAATTTTGAACTGGATGCTCAGAATTTTAGAAACGCAAAGCTGTCAGTATTTAGATGCTTGCCATCCCATGACTTCCCCCTTTTCTCAAGCATTTCGTATTCATTAGTGACCATTGAAACAATGTAGGCTGACAGCATTCTTTTTGGACAAAAAGAACATTTTTAAAGTGTTTGTGAGCCTAAAGATGGGAACCTGGGATGGCTATACCAAAGGCTGTGCATATAATCCTCACTGAAAATTTTTGAGAGTTAGGAACTATGGGAATAAGGCAAGGCAGTAATTTTTTTCAAAGGTAAAACTGGATTTTCTTTAAATAATACTCATTGGCAGATTTGTTTAATGGAAGTTATGTGTTTATCTATGTGTGTTTGTCCACATGTATGAGTCTATCTGCATGCCATCCTCCACCCAATGAATCTTTTCATACTGCTGTCAGTGTTCAGAATTTCGATTTGACTAAGTGGCATCCTTATTACCTACATTTAGTTGAGAAAAATACTAGTGAGGTAGTAAAAATGAGTGACAAGCTGCTAACCACTCACCATGGCCTGGAAGACTGTTGGTGGTTTATAGATGGCAAGTTAGTTTTCTTTAATCTAAGGTATAATTATCTATACAATAACTAGCTTTCAAAGCTAAAGAATGGACTTCCTTTCACACTGATATAAAAAGGTTTTGGGGGAAATAATACTTCATAGTAAAATTTCTATTTGAAGAAACTTTTTTATTTTTAAGTGTTTGGGTTTGTTTTTTTGTTGTTTTGTTTTGTTTTGTTTTAATAAGGAACCTTTATAAGAAGCAAATGTTTGTAATTAAACTAAAAAGTTCTGTCTCATTTCAGGATGTTGACTAGAAAGGCAAATTTTCAAATTTCCCATCATAAATATTTGGTGAGAAACCATTGCTTTTTCAGCTGAGAAGTCAAAGACTGCACCCTTATTCTGATGAAGCTATTTCATTTTTCATGGGATGATATTATACTAAGTCACCACACTGTCAGGATCCAGCAATCATGTGAATTAGCAAGTGGACAGAACCATGCAGCTTCAGTACTCCAGTACTCTTATTTGACCTGGACCACGTGCTACAAACCAGTGGTCTATATGGAAATAGGTAACTACAGTCCTCTTCGTTGCTTCCGTATGTCTCTACCTGTTTAAGGAAATTGATGTCTCAGCTGATATCTTACTTGAACAAGTGGATAACTCATGATATCTTTGTAAGGCAGAGCTGAGTGTAGTGTTCTGTGCCTTGAAGAGCAGAGCAAGCATAGGCATAATGGTGAAAGATTCGGAATTTCTGGGGATGGGATTTATGTAATTGTCTGGCATTTGATATTTTTGAATATACCACCCGAATATGTCGCCTCTGAATTGATGTTTTGAGAAGTCCTTCAACTAAAACTGTGGTGAAGCACAGGTAACAGAGAGCAGCAGGATAACACTGATTTCTTTTTCTTTCTCTCTCAACACAGTGGACTGTGCATTAGAAACTAAGAAGTTCCTCTGGCCCAAGCAGCCATGCTTCCGTGAAGCTTTCCTTCCCGTCAGAGCCGCTTCATCCACAGTAGCAGCACAGTGATGAAAACTGCCCCTGCCTGAAGGTTAGAAACAAGCAGAATTTATAACCCATCATAAATAAAGCCCTGTTCATTTTACTGTCTTACATGTGTTTTTCATCGCAGAAGATTCATCGAATGGCACATTTCATGGTGTAGTTTCCCAGTCCAAGGGAAACCACGTTTAATGTAGTGTGTTAAATAAAGTGTTTCTCTGACTCAGATTTCTCTTTCTTTCCAGTCCATGCCAGTTGGACTGGGTACTAGAAGTCAGATGGGCAAACCCTGTTCACATTGTAATACAAACTTTTCTTAAGAGCTACAAAGCTGTCAAGCCCCAAAATAAATCACAGAATCATAGAATCATAGAATGGTTTAGGTTGGAAGGGACCTTAAAGATCATCTAGTTCCAACCCCCCTGCCATGGGCAGGGACACCCTCCACTAGACCACATTGCCCAAAGCCCCATCCAACCTGGTCTTAAACACTTCCAGGGATGGGGCAGCCACAACCTCTCTGGGCAACCTGTTCCGGTGCCTCGCCACTCTAACAGTAAAGAATTTCTTTCTAACATCTAATCTAAATCGACCCTCCTTCAGCTTAAACCCATTACCCCTTGTCCTGTCACTACACTCCCTGATACACAGTCCCTCACCAGCTTTCCTGTAGGACCCTTCAGGTACTGGTAAGCCGCAATTAGATCTCCCCAGAGCCGCCTTTTCTCCAGGCTGAACAACCCCAACTCTTTCAGCCTGTCCTCATAGGAGAGGTGCTCCATCCCTCTGATCAGCTTCATGGCCTCCTCTGGACTCACTCCAACAGCTCCATGTCCTTCTTGTCCTGGGGGCCCCAGAGCTGGACGCAGTACTCCAGGTGGGGTCTCACCAGAGCAGAGTAGAGGGGCAGGATCACCTCCCTCGACCTGCTGGTCACTCCTCTCTTGATGCAGCCCAGGACACGGTTGGCTTTCTGGGCTGCAAGCGAACACTGCCGGCTCATGTTGAGCTTCTCATCAATCAATACCCCCAAGTTCTTCTCCTTGGGGCTGCTTTCAATCCATTCCTCACCCAGCCTGTAGTTGTGCTTGGGATTGCACCGACCCACACGCAGGACCTTGCACTTGGCCTTGTTGAACTTCATGCTGTTTGCACGGGCCCACCTCTCCAGCCTGTCCATCCTGATGGCATCCCTTCCCTCCAGCGTGTCGACCCACCACACAGCTTGGTGTCGTCGGCAAACTTGCTGAGGGTGCACTCAATCCCACTGTCCGTGTCGCTGTCAAAGATGTTAAACAGCGCCGGTCCCAGTACCGACCCCCGAGGAACGCCACTCATCACCCTTCTCCACTTGGACATTGAGCCGTTGACCACAACTCTTTGAGTGCGGCCATCCAGCCAATTCCTTATCCACCGAGTGGTCCATCCATCAAATCCATGTCTCTCCAATTTAGAGACAAGGATGTCGTGTGGGACAGTGTCAAATGCCTTGCACAAGTCCAGGTAGATGATGTCTTCCCTTATCCACCGATGCTGTAACCCCATCATAGAAGGCCACCAAGTTTGTCAGGCATGATTTGCCCTTAGTGAAGCCGTGTTGGCTCTCACCAATCACTTCCTTATCTTCCATGTGCCTGAGCATAGTCTCCAGGAGGGTCTGCTCCATAATCTTGCCAGGCACAGAGGTGAGATAGACCGGCCTGTAGTTCCCTGGGTCTTCCTTGTTACCCTTCTTAAAAATGGGGGTTATATTCCCCCTCTTCCAGTCAGCAGGAACTTCGTCGCACTGCCAGGACTTCTCATATATGATGGAGAGTGGCCTGGCCACGTCATCCACCAGTTCCCTCAAGACTCGTGAATGCAACTCATCAGGTCCCATGGACTTGTGCACCTTCAGGTTCCTTAGATATTCTCAAACCTGATCTTCTACAGTGGGTGGTTCTGCATTCTCCCAGTCCCTGCCTTCCGCAACCTGGGCAGTGTGGCTCAAGGATTTGCCAGTGAAGACTGAGGCAAAGAAGTCATTGAGTACCTCAGCCTTCTCCATATCCTGGGTAACCAGGTCACCCCTGAGGGGACCCACATTTTCCCTCGTCCTCCTTTTCTCACTGACATACCTATAGAAGTTTTTCTTATTGTCCTTGACATCCCTGGCCAGACTAATTTCTATCAGGGCTTTGGCTTTCCTAACCTGCTACCTGGCTGCTCAGACAGTTTCTCTGTATTCTTCCCAGGCTACCTGCCCTTGCTTCCACCTTCTGTAGGCTTCCTTTTTTTCTTTGACTTTGCCCAGGAGCTCCTTGTTCATCCACGGGGGCCTCTTGGTGTTTTTGCTTGACTTCCTCTTTGATGGGATGCAACAGAACCTTCTTCAAGATCTAGACTGTGGGGTTAATTTTCCCTTTCTTTAAAGAAAAGCAATCAAGTTTTAATTATTTTTTTCCCCTGTCTTTGCCCCACTTTTTCTCCTTTTATTTAACTGCCTTTTGACCCTAATAAGAATCATAGAATGGGTTGGGTTGGAAGGGACACTTAAAGACCATCTAGTCCAACCCCCTGCAATGAGCAGGGACCATCTTTCACTTGATCAAGTTGCTCAAAGCCCCATCCAATCTGACATTGAACACTTTCAATGATGGGCCATCCACAACTTCTCTGGACAACAATTCCAATCTTCCAATCCTGGAAAATTAATAGATTATTAGATTACTAATACATTCCAGTCACGTAAGCTTATCGTGACTTTAAACTGAGTGGAAACATTATGCTAAAAGCAAGTAAGGCTTGAGTCCAGAATTTGTGTTTTTATCTCTGGGCACAGATCACAGTTATAAATGGTGAGGGAAGGGGAAAGAAAACAAAAAAAGAGACAAAATGTTCATGGAGCTCATCATGATATTCCTCTGAATATTTTTATTTAAATACTCTTGAACTTGCAAAGAAACAATATTTATTAATTTATTTTTTTAAAAGAGATACCAGCTCTGAATATTTTCAAAGTTGTTTTCTTGCCCTAATGAAAATAAGACCCAGTGATTAAACTTGTTCACTGACATATTCACTGTCACAGAAGCACAGAAGCTATCACTGTAAATAGGCAAGACAGATGAAAGAAGTACAATTATCCCCACTTAAGAACTTCATTTTAGGAAAATTAGCATCTTGTCCATTGTCACAGGTACTGTGAGCCTGGACCAGGCACTCAAGCCTAACCTAATCTGTCTGGGGACTTATCGATTATTGAAATTTAATTAATTTCTTTCCAGATTAAAAACCATATTTCTGGTAGTAATTTAAAGCATCACCTGCAGTATTTCTCCCAGAATTATGTCCAGATTTGTCATGCCAGTTCTATGAAATAAAAGAAAACACGAAGCACATATCTACGTTCAACAGCCATTGTGTATTTTATTTCTTCACAGCTCACACACATGACCATGCACACACAGTCATTCCTATGAAAGGGAAAGATAAGGAAGACAACATGCTGGGTTTGGTACCATGAACCACTGGGCTGGAGCTAGCAGCTAAGAAATGAGGGAAGCAGTTCTAAACTTTAGTTAGTTCTGCAGTTTTAAAGTAGTTGTGATTATAAAAGTTTCAACAGTTTTGTAATTTTAAATATCCATTATCAGCATTTATTATTAAATTGTAAATTATTCACTGTAGGACTCTTTCTTCCATGATGTTTTTACAACACCTATCTGAAGGGGACCCTACTCCTGCTTAAGGCCTTTAGGTCCAACTGCAGTAAAAATAATGAGTTGTTTGAACAATGCTGTTTGGCTTTTTCCATGAGGAATATCTACATGTGATAAATCCCTTTGCAGTGTCAATCCTAGGCTCTTCTGAGTGAGAAGTGACAGCAAACTGTGTCCCATAAAGCAAGGTGGTGGTTAGTTTCCCCAGCCAAAGTGGCCTCATGATAACAAAATACACACGGAGGTGTTATTGTATGAGTGCTCAAGGCTTGTGTGTGGCCATGGCCACCTTGGTAAGACTTTCCACTGAGTCTGACACTAGGGGGGGTGTGGTTTGCTTGAATAATGGGGTGTTGGTGGAGTGAGGTGGCGATTAACTAATCTTGGGTGTGTCTACAAAGGGAATGACTGTTCAAAGGAGACAGGAGCAGGGAGAGGGGGACAGGAGCTGAGAAAAGAAGAGCAGAAAGGAAGGAGTTTCTGAAAGAGACAAGACTAAATTATCAGAATGTTCCCATCTGGCCTCAAAATGGCATCTCTCTGGGGTAGGCAGAAGCACAATGAAAGGCTATTTAAAGACATTTAGCTGATACTGTCACACCTCCTGGGATTTATTCAGTACTTCTCCCTTTATATCTTTGTTTAGTGGATAAACTGTTGGTCTACAGTGCAGTGATCTAACTGGAAACCCTTGACATTTGTTGTCATTAAGACAGCATGGAGTATTCTGAGAAGAGCTGCTGGAAAAAGGAAAACAGCTTTCTCAGGGAAAAACATAAAAATAAAAAGAACCCACCAGTGTTTCTTTCCCTTAAATGTACCTTTCTGAAAACATTTTCTGCTGAAAAATTGAAGCTCCAGCCTATATTTACTTTTCTGTCTTCTTACTTCAGTCAGTTAACATCATCCTGTTTCAGTGAAAAATACTGTGTGTTTGTGTGTGTCTGTGTGGGGTTTTTGTGGTTGTTTTTTTTTGCTTGGGTTTTGGGGTTTTTTTTTGTTGTGGGTTTTTTTTTTTTTTTTTTTAGTTTTTACCAAAATCTTAAGATCATAGAATAATTCAGATTAGAAGAGTTCAGGAAGGCATCTAGTCAAAACTCTAGCTTTTCTGACAGCTCTGAAGTATTTTATTTTTACTTAAAATAGAGAAACACCTATTTTTCATTATTTTTTTCCTTCTAGATTGAAAAGTAATTTTTCATCAAAGAACTATTCAGCTACTATTTTACATGAAAAATAGTTACCTTTGAATTCAGGCCTTCCATGGTTTTTCAACTAAATATTGCATTATCAGCTGACTTTAGGTCTCTTGCTGCATGATTTCACAGATCTTTTAATGCTGTTCCTAGAGTTTAGGTCAAGTAGTGCATTATTTAAGTTGCATACATTTAGGTATTAGCAAGTAGGAGTCAATGCATACTGCGTGTCCAGATTTTTCTTTATGACTAGTGGAGATGAAGAGTAGGATTCAGTTACCTAAATATGGGTAGACTTATCTGATGTCTTGTAGAGATTCAAGGTAACTCGGTGCATCACATTTCCTCTGAGCAGATAGGTATGACATGGGACGTAGGAAAGACCCAGTCCTATGAAGAGGCAAGTAAAGGCCAAATAATGTACCCTGAAGTGCCTAAAATGGCAGAGTTTAGGAAAGTTTATCCTCTGTTTTCTTCCTCTCTCCTTCCCACCAACATAGACAGGAGAGCCTAAAGAACAGCTTAGCTGCCCAAATATTGCTGTTTCCTTTAAGTTGAATTTCATCCTCGTCTTTCAAAACTGAGAGAAACAAGTCCTTTGTCTCAGGCTAAAAAAAAAATCTTCATTATTTACTTTGGCATAAAGTTTGGGTCTCAGATTCTATATCTTAATTTCATACAGGATAAATGGCTATAAACTGCAATCTGTAGTCATTGGGAATGGAGAAAGATATTTTCCTAAACATTTCTTAGTGGAAAAACAAGAGACAACTTCTTCTTCAAGACAGAAGTGACACCTGCTTTCTTCCCATCTTCAAGAACCTCTCCTGGTTGCCAGAAACTTTCAAAGATAATTAAGAGCTGGCTTGCAATGAAACCAGCCATCTTCTTTAGCACTCATGGGCGAATCCCATATGGTACCATAGACCCTTGTGGTAGAAGCCACGGTGTAGAAGATGATCATGGTGCATGCCCAGATAGAATCATAGAATCATAGAATATCCTGAGTTGGAAGGGACCCATAAGGATCATCGAGTCAAACTCCTGGCTTCGCACAGGACCAGCCAAATCAGAGCATATGACTGAGAGTGTTGTCCAGACGCCTCTTGAACTCAGTCAAGCTCGGTGCTGTGACCACTTCCCTGGGGAGCCTGTTCTAGTGCCCGACCACCCTCTCAGTGAAGAACCTTTTCCTGATATCCAACCTAAACCTCCCCCATTGCAGCTTCATTCCGTTCCCTCGGGTTCTATCACTGGTCACCAGAGGGAGAAGATCAGTGCCTGCCCCTTTGCTCCCCCTCGTGAGGAAGCTGTAGGCAGCAATGAAGTCTCCCCTCAGTCTCCTCTTCTCTAGGCTGAACAAACCAAGGGACTTCAGCCTCTCCTCATACGTCTTCCCCTCTAGACCCTTCACCATCTTTGTTGCCCTCCTCTGGACACTCTCCAATAGTTTTATGTCCTTTTTGTGCTGTGGTGCCCAAAACTGCACGCAGTACTCGAGGTGAGGCCGCACCAGTGCAGTGTAGAGTGGGACAATCACTTCCCTAGACCAGCTAGCAATAGATCTTTGCTTGCAATAATTTTAGGGCATTGTCAGGCCTAACATCCAGACTCAAGAGCATAGAGATGTTCCCAGATCCATCAGTTTAGATCTAGCCATTATGACCCATTAGCTAATTATTTAGCCTTCCTTGTTAGTATAAAAGAAGCATGATCCTAGACTGGCCAGAAGATGTGACAAGATATTCATAGTTTCCTAGGTCTGGTTGCTTAGGCTAAACTGCCGCTGTCTTTCTTCTTTTTCCTTGATAAAAAGAAGAAATTCATCTTAGCATCATCGATGCAGTTACCTCCACATGTCTCTGTAAAGAAGGATTTGCTCAGCCACACCCAAGATGAACTTAGTGGTATGACTTCTAACTGTTTTCCCATTATTAGCTCAAGTCTTCATTAACATAGCCATCACCTGGGACATCTGGTGTATTTCATAGATATCATAGATATGTATTCTCAAGGTGCTTATTTCCTGGCATGGCCCCAGGTAGGTCAGATACTAATATTTACACTTGATGAGATGAACTCCACCTACTATGTTTATGTATAACCGTGGGTCAGTAGATGGTGTTCACTTCCACTCCTTAGCATAGCAGCTGTGAGATAACAACGTCCTCGAGTAACAGTCTGAATGCCTCAAGCACATAAAATACTCTTCACTCCTACTATGCTATTTATAGGAAGAGAAAAAGTTAATCATAATTAAACTGTATGGTCTGTCATGAACAAACTTTTTAAAATGTCTAGAACTGGCTGAACGGCAACAACAAAACCCTCAACTTAGAGGAGGACACAGCATGTACCTTCAGCAAATATGCACATGACACTAAGTCAGGATGAGTGGTTGATACACTGAATGGTTGAGGTCCAGTCCATGCAGACCTTGAGAAACGTGAGGACTATACCTGCAGAAACCTCATGAAGCTTAATAAAGGATCAAAGCAAAGTATTGGACTGAGGCAGAATAACCCCATGCATCAACAAAAGCTGGGAAGTGACTGACCAAGTAGAGGTCCTGCTGAACAGGACCTAGAGGTCCCAGTGAATGCAAAGCTGACAATGAACCCATTGCATTGTGGGTAAGACAAACTGCATATTGAGCCAGATTAGGAGTCTGATCAGCAAACTGAGGAAAGTTATGTCTTTATTTGGTGCTGGTGAGACTACACCTGAGCTATAAGGAAGGGATAAAAAAAAAATCTGGGCTTGTTTATTGCTGTAAAGAAGTGTATAAGGGAGACCTAATTACAGTTCTCAACTTGAAGGAGCATTACAAAGAAAACAGATCAAAACACTTCTTGTTGGTTTTAGATGGAAAAACAAGGGACAAGCACGACAAAGAGTAACCTGAGACATTCAGTTTGGACATAAGGGGAAACTTTTTATTTAGGAGAGTACTTCAGTATTGGAAAAGGTGACTTGGAGAATTTGTGGAATCTCCATTCTCACAGATTTTCCAGACTTGGACAGACAATATTAAAGCCTGACCTGATCTAGCGCTGGTTATCACTTGATTGCTCCAAGGAGTTGAAGAAGTTTGGACTAGAGACCTCCAGTTGTACCTTCCAATTCCATAATTCAGGAGACACAGGGAAAGCCAATTCAATTTGCAGAGTCATGAAATGGTTCTGGGATTTTTGGAAAAGTTAAGAGACCTGGGTTCTCGCTTTTCTCTTTGGTTATCTAATTTCCATAGGTTCTTGAAAATCCCATCCACTGAGTCTGCAGAATTATAGTGAGATTTTCCAACTAATCTTAGTAGACTATGTGCCTAAACCCCACCTATATCCAACATCTATTTCCTTTGAAAATCCCAGCCGACATCCATGGCTACATATATATAGTCTACTGTCAATCAACTGCTTATAAAATATTAGCATGAAAAAGAAAGCAAGCTTTGCAGGATGACATGTGGTTTCTTTAGTTCAAAAATGTCCAAAACAGAGACTTCTTGGAGAACCAGTGTTGAGAAGAAATCAAGGAGAATGGACTCCATAGGAAAACTATATGTACAGTCTCTGGAGAAGAAGAGAAGAAAAAAAAATATCACCAAGCTGTAAATCAACAGTCTTTGCCTTGCTTGACATCATACCTGTCACAAGAAAGTAAAGTCTATGCTCCAGGAACTATTAAATGTTTCTCTCTCTCTCCCTCTCTCTCTCTCTCTCTTTAAAAAAAAGGTCTTCTTTTTCTCTTTTCCTCTCTGTCTTTCTCTTGTTTCCTTGCTTTCTCTCTTTCTCTCATGCTCTCTTTCACAGGTCTTACATCACAAAGTCTGATGACCTGCCTGCAGCTGTTTCTCCTAAGAGTCAACAAGAAGATCTGTTTCAGCACCACTGTTATTTACATGACCATCAGTCATGCAAGAAGCAAGAGGAGCACACAAGACACTATTCACAAGATGAGGAGTCCAATATTTGAAATAGCTGACTGCAGAGAAAGGGCAGGTGTCCCTTCAGCTCTGACACCTGGTCTGACCACATCAGTAATTAATCATTGGAAGGTGAAATTGAAGGCAATTAATGCCCTCCCAGCTCATCATTATTGCAAATGGAAATTTGTGATACTGGGTTGGATCCTGAAAAAGACAGCATGCCAGCTGTTTAGAAAGTAAATACTAAAACCTGTTTGACATTTCTACAAAAACATGTAAAAGTAGCAAAGGAGTAAATATCACACTGAGACATGAGCCCCTGTGATGAATTTGTTTATTATAGAACAGCCATTTTCCCTGCAGGGCTGAGCATAGGGTCAGCCTTCCCATAATAAGCACTTATTGTTTCCAGGACTTGAAAATTCAGTTGTTAAAATCTGTATGATGGGCTTGCAACACTTAAAAAAAAATAAAAAAGAAAAAAATAAAAAAGAAACCCAAAGATTCAATTGATTTGACATTAAGACTGCTTGCCAGGAAGAAAAGAGACTTATCAGAGTCAACCAAAAAAAAAAAAATAAATTAAATGGATAAACAAAATCTGTGACTTGGTAATACCCTGCATTCTTTCATTATAAGCTTTTCCGTATGAAAAAAAAATAACCCTTAAGATCGAACATAGAGGCAGGGAATTCAGCAAGGCATAGGAAAGACATTTTCCTTGCCCAGAAGAGTTTTGTGTGCCAGTAGACAAGATAGAAGAATGGTGAAAGAAAAAACAAACTTCTATCACCCTTAAACAGATCCAGAATTAACACCAGAGGGATTAAAGGTATTCTCACATGTTTTTTTGTTAATTCCTTGATTTTTTTTTTTCCCCCTAAAAACAACAGATAAGCAATAATTAAAATTTCACTGGGATATTTTTGGGGAGGGAACCTTTTCTTTTTTGAAAAGACTATGTAGAACAGAAAAGTGTTCTGTTTGAAGTATTTAGTAACTGAAAACACAGTTGCCTATGGGAGATACCTGCTCAAATTCTTTTTCCACTGCATCATGGAGAGCAAAGACCTGGATTCAGGTCATGCCCTCACTCCAGTCATGAGACAATGTACTGACCACCAAAATGAAGAAATAATCTGGAAGACTGGAGAACATTCTCCAGATTCATTCAGGTAGATGAAGGATTTGAAGCTTAGCTCCCATTCTTGGGAGTGTCTTATTCTAGGATTCCTTATTTTCTCTTTTCTCTGTCTCCCACTCTCTGTTCATCATTTTTTGTTACATTTTCTTTTCTTGAAATAGGTCAGTTTTCTTCCAAGTTGGCACGAAAATGTGTTCTCAGCTTGGCAATGCCTTTTCCCACTACCTAGTACAACAGATTATTAATTCAAAGGATCAGATGACAATAGCATTCCTGGATCTGAAGTTTCCTCTCCATTATTTCAGTTCTTATCTCAAATGTGTTTGAATAATGTAATTTGAACAGTGATTTTTATAAAAGTACATGTGAAGACACTCAGAAAATTTGCTGATAAAATCTTCTTGGAGGTGGTCTACGGAAAAAAAGAGTAAAAGAGTAAAACAAAGCTTACCATTCCATACATAAACAGACAAGACTATACAGCAAATTATACTACGAAAGAAGAAAGTTAAGATGTGTAAAGAGGGAGAAAGCTGGCTAAATCATGGGATCTTTATTTGCTTCAAACACAAACATTGCCCAGCAAGGGGAACTGAGGCCAAATTTCTGTGGATCTGCAAAAAGAGCCCAGATGCCCAGCGAGACAAAGTCAGAAAGACCAAGGGAAAAAAAAAAAAAAAAAAGACAAAAAGAAGTAAAAGCTGACATGTCAAACCAACCTAATGTCTTACTAGAGACAGTAATGAGTTTGTAGCTACAGGAGGAGCAATAGCTGCCAATACATACATCGATTTTATTAGAGCTTTTAACACTGTCTCATATGACATTCTCAGAAATAAGCTAGGCAAACATAGTATAGATTAAACTACCATGGGTTAGAGGCAAAAATTGCTGGAAAACCTACTGACAAAATAGGTACAAATGGAAATATATATTAAGTGGGTTCTGCAAGGGAAAATTCTGACAATGAATAATGAGCAGTGATGAATCATCATCATTAATTATTCAGAGCTGAAGAGAATGTACATTGGTTAAGATTTTACATAATACTAAGTAAGGACAGATCAAAATAAAATTGTCATAATCTGGCAATTTCTTCAGAAATAAATAGGATCTTATTCAGGAAGGATCAATACGAGGTGGTGTGAATAGGTGGGGGTAGGCATCTGTACAAAGGGCGAGAGGCTCAGAAAGTGCTTACATGGCATTTCTGCAGAGTAGTTTCTGGGTGCTAAGGTGTTTCCTAATTAACTGAGAACCAAATTTGTTTGCCTGTGGTAAAAATGACAAAGACCATCTGAGAATGTACAAACAGGCTGGTAAACATGGAGAAGCACTGCGCTAGATTGCTTGAGAAGTGTTCAGGCAGCTGAGGAGCTTCCATCATGGGTGATGACTGACAGTGAGTCAGACAAGTATCTATTAGGAATGACCTAGGAAGAGTAGATCCTGTCCCATTCTCCCTTTTTTATCAGTCTCCTGTGATAACAATTGCAAAGAAATCCTCATCGTATTGACACAGGATGCAAAGGATGAATTTTCATGACCCCAGCTCATGCACTTCTAATGCCGAACACCAGTGCTTCCCCCAGGGGGATAGGAGATTCAAAGTAAAACGTTTTGCTTTATTTTTATGTGAGATCCTATGTCTCTGTAAGGGACCAAGCAAAACACATAGCTCAAAGCTCATATGAATTTGTAGATATGGATAGTCTGGATCTGGATTTCATGGCTCAGACCCTCTCTAACTGAGACTTTTAATGTTGTTATGAAAAATCCAACATTCCATCTGCTATATGCAAATCCCTCCTTTATATTTTCCTTTTGAGACCTCCAAGTGCTCTTAAACCAGCTGAACTTCTTCCTGAAGAATGCTGTTTACGCTTGCTCAATACAGTTTCAACTTGATACGGTTCTCAACATGGGACACTCAAGTGTGAAAGCAAACAAGCTGGCAGGTTTTATTAGATTACCTTTTATTAGGAGAAGAAACTGCCACACACCAACAACAATGATTCTTTTTACAACAGCACCGTTCAAACAGACTGTGCTTCCTTGACAGCCAAAGCTGCTTCTGCTTATATATTTTTCTCTCTGTCACTCAGCTTCCCAATGTGCAATCAATTGACCTGCTGAAGTTTATCCATTGTAATTCATGCTGCCACCTGAAGGTTATCATACAATGTCTTGACTGCCTACAGCATTGTGAACTGCAACTCCTTTGCAGATAAAAATCTCATTGGCTAGTTTCTCAAGTGTCCAAAATCTCTCTCTGGATTATGACAGTGGACATTGCAAAGGAAAGAAGGGGAAATGTTTGCAGAGAGGATAACCAGCTCTTCATGTCTCCTCCAGCACATTCTCTTCTTTTCTCCAGGACGAGAGAGGTCTAGGCAGAAATTAAGTCACTCATTCCTAACTGAAGACCAGCTGAGGGCAAGGCTGCAGTGCAGCAGTGTGTATGATGCAAGCATAAAACACGTGCCAGGCGATGCTTAATTCAAACACATCTAAATGCAGGATATATCTTATTTCAGTTTGGATGCAATATTCAACTCTGACAGAAATGTGATAGGGAAAAATAATAATAATAATAAAAAAATCTCATGCAGAAAGGTTTAATTAGAGTTGCCTCAGATCCGTCAAAATAAAAGCACTAGAAGGTCTAGGGCAGAAGTTTTGGAAGGGAACAGTGGTTTCAGAGTACTTAGCTGAAAAGAACATGTGACTGACCTAATCATGATTTTGCAAAAAGGGGTCAACTATTTTTAGGAATGACTATGTTTTACATGGCCTGGATAGTACAAGCTGTGTAAAAATTCCTTCCTGGGGAACACAAATGAGGCAGCTGTTGAGTACGACTTACAGATTTACAAATGGACTCTTTGGAAAACTTTACACAGGGTGTTACTGAGAAGCCCGAAATGAAAACCCATGCCAAACTGATGTCCACTTTGTCCATGCCTTTGTTCACATCTGCACTCTAGCACTTGGGCTCCTCTGGACTTAGCGTAAGAACAAATCTGTGCCATTAACTGTAGGGTAGTTCTGGAGCCAAACAAGGAACCACTTCAGCTTTTGGTCATGCAGATACACCTGTTCTAAACAAAGTCAAAGTCCTTACACTCAAAGGAGGTAAGAAAGGAAATCCCCACTCCATGGACTTAGGAGTACTAGATGATGTGGTTTTAAAATAAACACAAAAGGGGGAAATAAACTCTAAGTGGGTTTATGAAGGAAGGCAGCTACAAAGAGTTATAGCACATTGTCTGAGGACCTTAGAAGTATCTCCTTGAGCATTGTCTCTTCTGTGGATCTGTTTGAAACAAGACAGAAGATCCATCAGCAACTAAGAGGCTTGTTTTGGTGAGAAAGTTGGCAAAACTGGAGTCTAAGCTTCAGTCACTGGAAGATGAATCTCCATGCTTTGGTTTCCAGGCTTACTTATGTCAAAGTCCTGAAATGACACAGAAGCAGAATAATTTTTTTCTTTACTCCAAGGCAAGTAGCAGAGTGACTGAAATCAGATCATGGAGTAGCAGGAGAGAATAATCCAGTTGTAGGAAGTTCCTAACATGCAAATGTTGTCTTCTCCTGAGGCTATTTTGAAGAAGAAATTTACAGCAATGCATAATCCAAGCAAGCTTTACTGAACTCCAGTTTAGACAATATATCTTTAATGTCCAAAGAGGCCTGTTTACTTCTCCCCATAGTTATCCAGCATCATCACTGGAGAGAGAAAAAGGGCACAAACTCAGTCATGTAGTTTTGACCATTACTTTTCTTCTTTTATATGTTTTGGTTTGAGCTGTACAATGATAGGCAAGTAGATGAAGCCTAAATTTCTGATTATGCAGAGCACTTTTCTGATAGTTAATTTCTAGATCTCTTTTTGCCCTCAGCAAAAAAATCACCTGTAGTCATCTGTGAGCATCAGAGCCAATGTGTCATAGATTACTGTAGTTATGTATTCGAGGAAGCAGTAACTGCTATTAAAAAACTGCTATCAACAAAACAATTGCTGGATCTCTTTGTGAGACTGAGACCACCATCACTGCTAGAGATCATAAAACAGGGAAGGGGAGGGAAGTGAGAAAGAAAAGAGAGGAAAATACTCCCTCAGCTGGGTAGGAGTTTACTAGGGATGTCATCCTGGGAGCAGCACTCCAACAGAGATCTTTTTTACAGTAAATGTTACCCTAATTGCTTCTTGTTAATTCTCCTTGCTTATCATAATAATTAAAAACAAAACAAACAAACAAAAAAGGCAGTGGGGAAGAGAGTGGAAGAGAGAAAGGCATGAAAAGAACAAGAAAAGGAATAATAAAAAAAAATCCTTGTGGTGAAAAGGGGAAAAAAAAAAAAAAAAAAAAGAAATCTGGCGCTAACTCTAAGCAATTTGCACCTTGTGCCCAGATCATAACTCTCTGCCTCCACTGCTTCCACACCCCATGATTTATGTCTGACAGTCCCAAAGTGGTTTGGAAATGGCACAGCACCGAGACCTTGTGGTGAGGCTAACTGATGTTTGAAAAAACAAAAATGAGTTAATTTATGGGAGCGTTCCTTTGGACTTGAATTCCAGACCAACACAGCTCTCCTCTAGTGGAAAACTTTTGCACACACACACACATACACACACAAAATCTCCTCTTCTTTTCCTAGTTTGGTCTCTCTCTGATTCTTTCTCTATTCTATTTTCACTTCACATTTTTTTCTTCAGAACCTCTACCCAGCTGAAAGAAAATCACATTAGGTTATTTTGTATTTAATTTCCAAATCTATTTTCAGCTAAGAACAATATAGTGGGTTTGGTTTTTTAAGTTCTCTTCACTCTGTCTCTTATCTTGCTTACTCCTATGAATTTTGGAGATTTCCTTGGACAACAGAAACACACAATGACTTAAAAATTTAAAAGTAGTGATTCCAGCCAGCCATCTTCAGACTTTTTAAGGTTGTTGAATTTTCAGAACATCAGGAAAATTATTGTTCTTTTAATCTCTAAAGCTGGGTCTTGGGAAAACAAAAAGTATAGAGGTTCTTCAAGTCATTAGCTACACCTATTGTGTCATGTTAGACAATTTAATACAGCAATTTGAATCAGAAAAATAAGAGTTAGTATTTTAGTAGTTGCTAACTGTCTATGCTACATCTTAAAGAAACAAACCAACTCTACAGCTTTGACTTGAGGGGCTGGATTACAAGCAATGAATATTGATATAGCTCTGTTGACTACAGTGGAATCAAACAGGTTTGCACCAGTTCTGGATTTGGCCCTTGGCCACGTAAGTGCCTGTGTCAGCTTTTCTCAGATACCACCTTGTCTAGGTCATGGCGATAAATAAAAGAATTGGAAGATGGAGAAATAAAGATCTTACTAAGTATATCATGTGCTGTGGTGCATTGTATGTTACTGCACACCAGAAGACATTGAGAAGAGGAGGGAGATTTACTAGAATAATAAATATAAATCTGTTATGCATTTTCTAACTCTTACTTATTTGATGGATGTTGTTTTGGCCAGAATCATGGCTTCCATTGGGTACTATGAGCTTCCTACAACTTGTGATATGTAGCAAGAAATATTCCTACCTCTGTTGTAGGTTCGCAGCTCCTGTGGATTTAATGCAGGAAACAAGGGGACGTGGAGGGAGGTAGATATGGAGCCGGTGGATTATGCTTCTGTCTGCATACTAAACATTTGTGACCCAGCCAGTAACAATTATCAGGGTTGTCACATTTGGACTGGGAGAACTGAGGAGATGTTATCTGACCAAGCTAAAGGAGATAGTGCTCTCCAGACTCCTCCTGGGGATCCTGGCACAAGGGTAAGTTAAATAAGCCACACAGACTGACCAACAGCCTATTCTTGGTGTTGCAGGTGCAAACCAGAAGTGAACAACGCACATGGGCCATAAAAGTTGTCAGCTTTATCAAAATCAGGTAGTCTGTGCTTTGGTCCTTCCTTGACAATATCCTTTGCCTGATTTTCTCTCCTGCTCCCTTGCCTCTTTCCAGAAGATTCACAGTCTGCCTTACCACCTAAATCACCAAGAGGCATATGCGCATTCATTACTCATATGAGACCTATGGACATTGGCTGGGCAAGTGAGAGTGAAAGGTGTGCTGACTCATTGCTCAGAAGGAGAAATGAAGCCTCTGAAGCCTACCTGCAGCCCAAGGACCATATATTTTATGGTCCTGGCAGAAACAGTGGGTGTTGTCTATATACTGAAGAAGCGTGAATACAGTTTTTGCAAGCAGTTTGCTCAGTTCACCACCCTGGGTGGAGAATGAAATACTAGAGAGTGTATTCAGAGCCCCAGGTGCATGTATCTACCCACCAGGCAAAGATCTTAATAGTCATTTTAGGTGATACTTCTTTTTTCTTCATTTCTGAGGACAAATGTGTGATAGCAGTTAAAGGACTTGGCATGGCTACTCTATCCAAGAAAGCTGCTAAATACTTGTGTATTCCTGACTCATTCTATTTTACCATCTCTCTCTCTGTTCCTGATCAGTTGTGTTAATGACTTGTGTTTTTCAGGCACCTCACAGGGAGACCTGTCTTTGCCCTGACTGCTCCCCATCTGTGTTGCTATATCTAAAATCATTTTTACATACAGTTACATGCAGCCATCTGCTCAGCAGTGCCAGCAAGATCAGCTGCTCTGCCCACCGCTGTGGCACCTCACTTTGAGATTCTCCACCAACCCTCCATCATGCCAGGGGAATAAACAGAATGCTGGCTATTGATATCTTCATGTGAGCGTGAAATACATCGTAGATATAACTAGAAACCCTTCCCGTAAGAACCACCCAGATGATCCTGCCTTACAGCTTCCCCTTCATCCCGACCTCCCTCACTGACTATATCTGGCACCAGAGCCTGTGCTCCACCATAGCCCTTCCTCCTCCTCTCCTATCAAAGAGAGGATGTTAACTGAGGCCAGAGCTGGGTGTAAAGCCTCCGAGATAGCACCACTATCACCTCTCTCTCTGGGTGAGAAGAGGCGGTATCAGCCCTTTGAGAGATAACTAGCTCTGCAGTGAGTGACAGTGCAGAGATAAATGTCCCCGCATTGACTTGCTGATAACACCCCGCCTTGTCTCCAAGGGAGAACCCTGATCCATGAGTTTAAATACAGTTTTGCAATCCAGGAGAGTGACTGTAGTGGACTACAGCAGTTATTTTTGAGCACATCTGAAATAGCTCCAAAACCAAAAGGGTTAATCCACTTTTGTCCACTGGCAAGACTTAAGCCCTCACTTTTGCATCACCTAATGTGGGATACAGAAATCAGTTTAGGCCACCAGGTCTTTAGTTTCTCAGTCATCAGGATGGATTATGTCAACCTGATCTTGGGAGAAAGGGAATCCCACCGTATGAATGTGAACTCTGCCATGACACTTGCTCTTAGGGCCCTCTGACCTTGTTCTGTTCACCAGTAAGCATGCAGCTTTAGCATCCAGTCCAGCTTTCAGGATCCCAGATGTTACTCTACCCTTTCTAAATACTTCTCTTAAGGCTCTCATGTGTTTAGAGGTCTTACGATCTTCCATCTGAATTTTACATTTCTCATCCCTTTAATTGAAATCACCTGCCTATGAATAAATAACTGCTCACTCTCTTTCATGTTCCACACTCCTCCTGATTTTTCAGGCTATTATTTGTCTCAATTTCTTGCTATCTCTCTGTGTTACATTTTTACGTTTTTCAGTGTTTCTGCATAATCCGACAGGCACTGCTCATCTTAGAATTCCTTCTGCTCAGCGCATGGATTAGTCTATAAACCCCACACACTCTTCATGTAGAGCACAGAACTGAACTAGGTATGTTTGGTGAACACAGGTGATTCAAAGACTTTAAGGCCAAAATCCAAGTCCATTGCAAGTTCTTGATCACTACACGGTCTGATTTGAAACTAGCTAATTCTGAAGTAACTGTGGAAATTTGCAGCTCAGAATAGGCTGAAAAACCCTTATGGTAGTCTCAGAAAGTTCCCAGGGTTCCCATGAAGTTTGCTCTAAGGCAGCTGCACAGATATTAGTATTCTTCTAGCAAGTACAGATTTCTCAATACTGCACACAGCCATGCCACAAGGCAGTAGTTCATTTAATTTTTCCATTTGATGAAGGCTTGAACAGCAGAGAAAACTTCTGTTGGACCGTTTTTCATGCAACTATTAGGATCTCCTACTGCTTTGCTTCCAAAATGTTTGTTTTGTGGACCACCACAATGGTCTGTATGAATTACTGGTGGTCTGTGCTCTTTAATGTGGGGAGTTACTGCTTTGTAGTACACTAGTAATGATTTTTCTATTATTTTAATTTAATATTTTCCTTTTTTACCAAAAATAATATTAACTCAAAAATTGCTGCATTCAGTGAAAGCACGTAATCACTATGAAGCTTTCTTTTCTTATACTAACATAAAAATATTACAGTTTTTAGAAAAAAAAAAAGTACTTTCTGTTCAAAATCATTTTGGAGGCTATAAAATTTTTTGATTTACTTAAGATCTACCTTTTAAGTACTGAAAAAAATTGTTTTCATTAGTAAAGAAAAAACATTAAATTGATAACAGTTTTAAGAAAAAAAAATAAAAATTGGACTTAAGAATTTTAGTAGAAAAGATATTAGGGAAAAGTTCATTAGAAAAAGAGAATCGGCTTTCAACACTCTAAGGTGGTAATAAGGTGCCAGTATTGAAATTGCTCACCACATCAACTTTGCCACTTTTTACTAGATCTGGCTGCCCATTTGCTATGATCAGACATCTTCCACACTGTGGATACTCAGCAAGTAGATTTTCACTGACTAGTTGTCTTCTGCAATTAATGCACAGGGAGAGAAAGAGAGCACGCAAGAGAAGAGACAATTTAAAGCACCTAGCCAGGCTCCTGCTCTGAATCATCCCTATATAAGTTCAACACATTTGTTGACAACAGGAAATCTTGGTGGCTGAGTCAGCTAAGACAGGAACCAAAGTTTTTCTGGTGTGAGTATCCACTTCTTTCAAATTTTGGTCCTCATTTTGTCTAATGTGAAATACTCATGTAAAAAAAATGAGTCTTCTTTTACTGCAAACATTAAGTGACAGATTTCATCTATTCATTAAGATAAATGTTTGAATTTGTCCCATATATCAGTGCCTTGCCGCCAATGAAACTGCCACTGGGGATGAATTTTGGTGTAAGTGTGTTTGCTTGTATGGCTCCATTTAAATGAGGCGTATATATGTGTGTATGTGCGTGTGTCTCTCTCTCGTTGCATAAATAGACACATGCACACATATACTGTGTTTTAAAGCTCAGACAGAGCAGAAAGGCTGGCTTCCTAACGTATTTTCTGTGTTTTCTGGCAGCCAGTTATACCCAGGTTAACCTGATCTTTACCACATAACTTCAGTCCAGGGAATGTGATTATAAAACTTTCCCATCCGTGCAGCTCTTTAAACCAAACTCATGATACTGAAGGATGGATGGATTCCATTCTCAGTGTGTATGTGTGTGATGAATTCAATGGATGGGAGGACTTTAGAACCACCATACGATGTTTTTATTTCTTCTTTTTCTTTTTCTTTTTTTTTTTTCCCCACAAGTGAATTAGCAGAAGGATAACCATTGGCCAAAATAGCTGGATCCATCAGAGCTGACTGGGATTGATCTCTTAAAGCCAAATATGAACCTCAGAGACCCACCACAGTCTTACACTAAAAAAAAACCCCTTCCATTTTGATGGTATTTTGCGGCACCCGAAACATAGCAATGTAAGCGCGTAATTCTGAAAAATAAAATCAGCATTCACGGAAAAAAAATATACAAGTGGATTATTTAAATAGAACTATGCATCGCTCCCTAGGGCTTAAAGGCCTGAGTGAAAACCACAAAAAAAAAAAGACAGTCAAAGACCAATTTCTCCCCAGAACAGGGCTTCCTAATATCTTTTCTAAGTAGACTTCAAATGAGAAAATTGATAAAGTACTGCAACTCCCTTTGTCCTTTGCATCCAACACAATGCCGACAGAAATTATTGTACGGGGGTGTACGTCACATCCTACCTACAAAGCGCCTGTCCCACCAGCACATCCTGGCTGCACACAAACGTCCTGGAACTCAAGCAAAGCGTCATTTGATATCCGCTGGAATCATTACAAGAAATCTAAGTGACTCCAGCTACCATGGAGATATGCCCTTGCATCAAATAATTAAATATATAAAATTCCCTTTACTTTTCATTTTTGCTTTGAGGAACAAATGCAAGACAGAGACTGGAATAGATGTGCACCAGCTCTGCTTCCTTCATTTTATAATCTTTGCAATGAACTCCATCCCCTCTCATTTCTGTGGAGTATGCTTTTTTTGAAATATAGAAGGAGAAATTGCTTCACCTAAATTAATCAGCAGTTGCATTGCCATGGCTGCTAGCTTTACTACAACACTCACAGAATGTCCCAATAGAAGAAATGCCATAAAGAAGTCTGATCTCCACCATGCTTATTGCTGGGTCATCCATCAGACAAGAAGTTAATGCGAATTCTGATCTTAATTTCCATGCATATAATGAAACTTTTAGCTGAGAGTTATTTATACAGGAATGATCTCAAAATTTTATTTCTCTAAAGTTTTTCATCTATATTACATGCACCACATAAATTTCTGAATTGTTCCTGGTATTATCTACATTTTGATTAAAAGTAACACCAAATGTTATATCAATACTGGCAAAGAATATGTCAAACTGGATTAATACACGGGCTGTATGCGTAGCTACTCCATGTTGTTACTTCAGTGTTTTAAATCTGTCAAAACCGTACTCTGATCAATTTAGAAACTTGAAAAGTTATGCTGTGTATTTAAACAGATTTTTTCCCCTAGTAATTCTTAGAGCTGACTGAGAAATTGCATCCAAATAATTTTTCTCCTAAAAGGCAAAAATCCCTAAAAAGTAACTCTCCACTGTTACTTTTGACAGATTTTGAGAGTGGAAAGTGAGTTCTGAAAACATTAAAAAAATTTGTGGACAAATATTTTGACATTTGAAATTAAAGATGTCCAAAGACAGCAGCCCTGGTTCTCATGAAATTCCCTTAGCCATTCCCACAGAAGATCAAAGAGAATATGTGGGGGAAATTGCCCTTTTCTTATATTTATTTTTAGGCATCTCTTATGGGTCTCTTCCTAAAGAGCTTTTTAGTCTGAACTGGTATGTCTCTCTACACATACAATCTTATTGAAATAAGTTGCTTCAAGATTATTTTGGCCAGATTTGGGGACATTTAAAAAAATCTCAGAAATAACCACAGGATGGCTGAACAATCTCTCTCACCTCTCTAGTAATTACTTTTCAAAAGGGTGATAAGGTTTTTTAGATGAAGGTTTTTTGGGGTTTTTTTTCCTAATTTGAAACTTCAGGAGTGTAAATGTCCCTCGAGAAGCTAGCCACTCCATAATGTTCCATCATAAAAGCAGAAGAATTGGCTTTACAGAACAGTTAATGATCTCAGGGCTTCACTAACTAATCCCCAGGGCTCAAGGGACTACAGAGGTTGAGTGGTTATTTGAGATGGATGGACAAAACTCCACCTTGTATCTCATCTTCATACAGATGTGTCCTAACCTAACTGTATCTGATATCTTACTCTAAACTGGGATGAATGAGATATATAGATCTTCCAGAATAACCAAATAAAAGCATATCAAACCAAAGCAAACCAAGAAACACACCCAAGAATAACATCTTGAATCACTATAACATCCTAACATTGCTTTTCAAGCTTGGACTACATTTCCACTTTACACTGAATTTTGCTTTGGTGTTTGTTTCTTTTTAATTTATTTTTTATCTATTTGTTTTGAGTGTGAATGCACATATCAAAAGAGAATTACTTTAATACTGAAAAAAATTCCCGGTGGGTGGATAGAGATGCACACAGGAAGGTGACTATCTGTAGAGCACTTCAGGGATCTCACCAGCATCTGGCTCATCTATCTTTGACTTCCTAGCCCAGATCACCATTTTGAAGCATCTTGATACAGATCCAGCATTGTAAATTTGAGCTTTGCTGTGCACTTGCACTGTTGATTCAGCTGCAGTGGGTATCCGGTCATTTGGGCTGAGGAGTTAGAGGCAGATGGCCATAATGCTAGCCAAATCACTCCCTTCTGTGCTGTTGGCTACAGAAACTGGCATGCTTTAACCGTACTAGCCCAGTAGGCCATCTGGATTCAGACAGACCTTCAACCCTTTTTCTGGCATGTTTAAGTATTGTAAAACTCAGCTTGTTGGCAGTCATGGGAATTTCTGGGGTTTTCTTTAAACAGATGTCCCAAGGAACCATGAGCTGATGTTTCATTTGCTGCCTAGTGTTTCTTTGCATCTATTTCAAGACCTTGCAAAGTAGACAATGCTGTGAAGCTGATTCTCCTGTGGAAAACAAAGTCTGGGAGGGAAAATCAAGGGTTTCATTTTGCAACCAGTTTTTCAAAGCATGCACAGCAATCTGGCCCTACAGATGGGGCTATCCTTCCTTTACAGTACTTTTTGTTTCTGGTGGGAGAGATCCCACAGACCTCTGCACATGAAAATAATGACTGAGAACCCTTCAAGCTAGGCTCTACAGGTAAGGTCCCAGAAGGAGATGCAGTGGAGATAGTGGAAGTCAGGGAATAAAAATAGGGAGGAAAGGTTGCGTATCAGGAACCTAGATTTTAAACATACAATCTTAAAATTTCAGTTCAACTCCTGAATAATTTTATGGATCTAGTTTGTTGTGTTTAGTGAAAAAGAAGCAAAGATTGCACAGAGAATTACCTAGTGAGGTGCTAAGTGCTGAAATCAATGCAAAGGAATAATTAAAATTAAGCAAAAGAAAGGAAAAAGAAGGAAAATTCAGCTAGTAAGCTACATGGAGGGCAGGGAGAAGAAAACCCCTTCCCTGCTAGCTGGCCCATGCTAAAATTTTCTCTTGAGGAAAGCAACTGATATTCAACTTATATACAGTACAACACACTATTTACATTACCAAGGACATTGGACTAGACAACCAAGTAGATCTTTCTGCCTTTTTTCTCTTCTCTTTTTTCCTTTTTTTTAACAAGGCTACACTGATATCCTTACCCCAGACCTGGATAAGAGAATGTTTTATTCGGTTATGAAACTAAATACTCTAAAGCTCAAGAGATGACAGCCATTAGAGCACAGCATGACTAAATAGTATTCACCTAACATAACATTATCCATCAAGAATCCAACACACACACGCACAAATGGCCCACACCCAGTGCACCCAGCCAATACCTAATCTGTTGAAAATTAAGCTGGTAATGTATGTTAAAACATTTGTGGGAAGTTTGGATCCTGAGATATTTTGCTACAGTCTACAAGCCTTTCAATTAATTCATTACTCATTTTCCCCACTTGCTTATTCATAACCAGAGGCTATTGTCTTGTGTTTCTGACATCACAGTCCGTTACCTTAGGAACAGTGATGATGTCACAAGGGTAGAATTAGCACCTATTAATATGAATAGGCACACAGAAGAGATGAATAATGAGTTCAGGGCCTGAATTAGACACAAATTACTAGGAATTTTTTGGACAGGAAAAATACTTGAAAGGTAAATGGGGCTTATATTTAAATATTATGTTTTCATTGCACTTGGACACCGAACAAAAGTTGATATTTGAGTAATAAAATTACGAATACTGGGGTGAGAACAGCTGTAGGATCATGAAAGTTTTTTTCCATGCAAATGAGCCAAAAATTATGACTTTATTTTGAATGCTAATGGATAAGAGTGTGTGCCCCAGAACCCAACAGGACACAGGGTTCACTAACATCCCAGTACTTGAAGTTCTCAGAGTCTGACAGACCATGGTTCGACAGGGTATTACATTATGTTTAACCACACTTTCCTCTATTTCCCACTAAGATGCCTTTCCACTCACACTTGCTCTTTGTTTCCTGGTTGACATTTTTATTTTCTGCTTTATTCAGTCTCATACACTTTTCTTCTGGATTAGGCTAAATTACTAGGATAATCATGTGTCCACCTGCTAACAAGTATGCATAGAATCATAGAATCATAGAATAATTTCGGTTGGAAGGGACCTTTAAAGGTCATCTAGTCCAACCCCCCCTGCAATAAGCAGGGACATCTTCAACTAAATCACATTGCTGAGAGCCCCGTCCAACCTGACCTTGAATGTTTCCAAGGATGAGGCATCTACCACCTCTCTGGGCAATCTGTGGCAGTGTTTCACCACCCTCTTCATAAAATATTCCCTCCTTATATCTAGTCTGAATCTACCCTCTTTTAGTGTAAAACCATTACCCCTTGTCCTATTGCTACAGGCCCTACTGAAAAGTCTGTCCCCATCTTTCTTATAAACCCCCTGCAGGGACTGGAAGGGGCTCTAAGGTCTCCCCAGAGCCTTCTCTTCTCCATGCTGAACAAGCCCAACTCTCTCAGCCTGTCTCCATAGCAGACGTGCTCCAGACCTCGGATCATGCTCATGGCCTCCTCTGGACTTGCTCCAACAGCTCCATGTCGTTCTTGTCCTGGGGCCCCCAGAGCTGGACACAGTACTCCAAGAGAGTTTCATGAGAGCAGAGTAGAGGGGGAGAATCCCCTCCCTCAATCTGCTGACCACACTTCTTTTGATGCAGCCCAGGTTTTCTGGGCTGCGAGCACACATTGTTGGCTCATGTCCAGCTTTTCATCCACCAACATCCCCAAGCCCTTCTCCTCAGGGCTGCTTTCAATCCCTTCATCCCCCAGCCTGTATCAGTATGGGGGGAGGGAAGGGCGGTAGGACCTTGCACTTGGCCTTGTTGAACCTCATGAGGTTCACATGGGTCTGCTTCTCAAGCTTGTCCAGGTCCCTCTGGATGGCATCTTGTCCCTCAGGCATATGAACTGCACCACTCAGCTTGGTGTCATCTGCAAACTTGCTGAGGGTACACTTGATCTCACTGTCTATGTCATTGGTTAAGGTATTTAAAAGTACAGGTCCCAGTACAGACCCCTGAGGGACACTGCTTGTCACCGATCTCCATTTGAACATTGAGACATTGACTACTACTCTACAGATATGACCATCCAACCAATTCCTCATCCACCGAATAAAACAGTTGCTGAAATATTGACTTATATGAAAAGAGGAGAGGATATGTATTCTGGACTAGAATAAACCAGAAGCATAAATACTGTCTTTTTCTTATTCCTGTTTTCTTTTTTTTCCCAGGAGAAAAAGGAGTACTATGGAGTTCACTATATCAAATTAACTTTCAACTGTGCACCCTGTAGGCATATCACCAGCTTTGGATTCCTTGCGCATTTGTAGCCTAATTTGGGACTAGGATAACTTTTCCACAGGTTACATTGGTACATGGGAAGGAAAGAAGCAAGAGTGGGTAAAGGGTATTTCTCTCCTTTGACATCTGGCTGGTAGTGCCCTTGCAAAGGACTCCTGGACATTTCTTGCCTAGCCAAATCCCTCTTACCAACAGGTGTTATTCCTACCTCACTTCTCTTGGTTTCCCATTCCTTGGCTGTGTTTGTCAGTAAGTTTTTGAGCCCAAATTCATCTCATCTAACTTGAGCAACAGCTGAAGTGTTTTAATGAGAATTATGGTCACCTGCAGCTCTCCCAGAAGTCAAGAGGGGAAAGCAGACACCTCCAGGGGCTGATTCTGCTGATGCAAGATTGCTTCTGTGTGGACAATTAAGGCGGATGAATCTCAGCCCTGATAGCTGAAATGCTTTGGATTTAGTACAGGGTATTTGATGAAAAGTGACAGCCGATCTTATCCAAAGAGAGGCACTTGAGCATCGAACCACCACCTCTGACCTGCTGTTCCACGAAGCACTGAAACAACTTCTTCAATGTGCGATCACTTCTCCAATTGTCGCAGCTTTCTTGCTGGCACCCTTCCTTCTCTCTCTCCTCAATTTATGGTTCTTCTTTGTATTTATCATTATATTTTCCTACTGATAACAAAAAGGTTTGTATTTTACTATTTTTTTCTGTAACAAACTAACAGTAATGCACAGTTTTCCATTTTTAAAGCTTTCAAAGCTTTTTTTCTCCTTTTCCTTATTTTTTAAAATGAAACTCTAGCATTATTTTACATGAAAAAAGATGAAAAAAAAAAAGGAAGACAATCATCAAATTCTCTACCTACGTAGTTGTAATCTGCAGTTTTGAAGGTGGATGAAGCTTTGAGATTTTAGGTTAAAATTGCCTAATCTTTCTACTCTTCCCTCGGCAAAGCAACACCTACACCGCAGCCGGGGAGGATTCACAATCTGCCCAGGATTTACTGATGGCAGGAACACCCTGTCCCAAGCACCTTCACTCGCTGAGTGTTTTTCCAGAGGCGGCAAGGCCTTCCACTCCATGTTTTGGCAGGTGATACATAACGCCAAACCTTACAGGCAGGAGGGTGAAAGCCAAGTCTTGAGGATGCTGTCAGCATGGAGGGATGTGCAGCGACAGTCGGCTCCGTGCCTGGCCCCGTGCATCCCAGGCAGGTGGTGAACGGCGTGTTTTCGCCCCCCTCTCTTGACACGAGGATCAAGCTCCCCATCCGATTCCGCCATGGGCTCTGATATTGGCCCCCATGGACTCAGTGTGGAGCCATGCTGGCTTCACTGGGGGAGATAGCAGTGACCCGATGTGTCCTCAGCTTGTCACTCTCCATCCCGACAGTCCTGAGGAGAAGCAGCTGTCCCTGTGACAGGAATCACAGCTCCCCAAATTACCTTCCCTGATTGCCTCTAGGTGGTTATGAATATATGTGTTCAATACATCTCTTTTCCCATATGGAAAAACATCGAGAATACATATATTGATCTTCCCAGATCTGTTGGAAGGCTGAGCAGATGTCCCAGTGCTTCATACACAAGACAGAAGGGTTTAAAAAGTCAGTTAAGCCATGCTTGTTTGTAATAGGTGTTGCTCCCTAAGAGGCCCCCCACACATATTGACTTATGAAAATATATACGTAGACCATGTCACAAACACTCAAACACGCACACACATGACTCCATGCAGACAAATGCACACAGACATTTACGAGACAGCCACTGCTTTGATCACCTTATATTTTAAATAGGGAAAGGCAGCATTACTTTTATCCTGTTTTACAGACGAGATGAACTGAAGATCAGAGAGATTAAGGGTCAGGTTTGAAAAAGTGTCTCAGCAGCGATGAGTGAATGAAGCCAAAGTACCTGCTTTTGAAAATCCTTCCGGCATCTTGTTGAACTGCTGGATTCTTAAACCAGCCTGACTCACTCAAAGTCCCTGTGGTAGACACTGGTTGTCTCCATTCAGAGATGCTTTCTCCATTAGACTGACCTTCAACAAACTTTAGGTTTGTGACTATTTACAGGTAGGACACAGAAAAAATGTTTGGATAATGAGAAACACGAAGCTGCAAAAGGTTCAGTTTGCTACAGGAGCACGTGCAACACATCTGGCACGTATTCATAACCATCCAGCAACGACGGAACATGCATACATATGAGAAGCACCAAAAAAAACCAGGAGCAGTCTAAGTCCTAGGCTAATCCCAACCAGGCTCTACTGCTGCTCATGTTTTTATGGAAGGCTTCCTGCCTCCACACTGGGAGTGTGATGGCTCTTCCATGCTGGGTGACTCACTTGAAGTGTGAGGAGCCAAAGGTCCCCACCTCTCAATTCCTCATTTATCACATCCCTCCCCTCCTTGCTGTCTGCAACTGCACAGGCGTCATCACTACAAATGAAGCTGGGGAGCAAGCATTGCTCCACAGAAGACAGAAATGGTGAGACGGACAATATTTTTGCTTATGTTTCCGTGTATCTACATCTGATCTTGTATTTAACACCAGACTAGATGGTCATAACAAATCCCTCTGGCTCTAAAATCTGCTCATTTCATTGAATGCACTATATGGAAAGTATTCATTCTTCTTTGCCTATATAAATATACAGGTATAGATAAATATGTGCACATACATATATATGAAAGTATGCACACCCACAGCCTGCACACACACATATGCATTTTATAACCCTTCACCTAGATATCTATAAATCTCTAGCCTCTTCTGTTTAAATTTTCCCTAGAGTTAAGCTACAGATTATTAATGATAAAATATGAACTAATGCTCATAACATCCCTGTATATTTAAGGTGGGATTTCATTTCGGCTAATGTTAGCCCACTAAAAGTAAAATTTTAAGCCTAGCCTAGTTTTCTGGGCTTCTTTATAGTCAATAAAAAGAGACAGGCACATCCAGAGGGCAGTTTAGCTGATCTGTTTTAGTATTTATTGGCTACATATAGATGTCAAGCGTGAAGTGGGGCAGTTAGGGGGGGAGTGAAATGAATTGGGAATGGCTATGGTGGAATTTAAACACTGGTTCAGAGCTCGAAAGCCAGCTGTTTTTCAGTGCTGGTATGTTCATGTGAGCTGGGCGTGCAAGTTCCCATTACAGTCTTTGGAGACCTCTTCAGTGCAGCCAGGTGGATCCTGAAGAGCAATGCAGATGATCCTAAAATAAACATCTACCAGCTTATGACCTGATTTTTGTCCTCAGGCTGCAGCAACTAAACTGACTACAGGCAAGATGTCGTTCTCCAAAACACATATAGAATGGAGACTATGGGGTATCCAAGACATCTGCACAGGGCTCACAAACATGACATGGGACCTCTGGGAGACCTGCATATTTCTGAAGTAGACATGGAGGACCTCTGGGGTACACTAAAATATTTAATCATTAAACACCTAGTACTAAAAGAGCTTCAGATCTTCAAGGGCTGTGACTGAAGGAGATAGTTAGATAAACAGGTCATACAGAGATGTGGGGCTCAGCATGGATCACTAAGTCTCATTCCACATGAGGTCCCACTGGGACCTCACCTTACTTCTAGCTACCTCTCTGGTAAAGCACAGATCTACTGTAGGCTTTGTGTCAGATCTAAATACTCCATGTAGATACTACAGGTATTTTAGAGGCAGCTCAGATGACACCAAAGCACAATATCCGCAGACAGGGCATGTCTGAGCATGAAAACATTTATGCTGAAATTATTCACATCAATAATCCTTAGAGCTTAAAATGAATTTAGTTTTAAAATGTTCTTCCATCTAGGTAGGTGATGCCAAGAACAAACCAAAAGGAAGATTCACCAGAACAGTTCAATTAAAGGATCATTCTCAGTTTACCTTTCTTAAAATTATCTCCTGAGAACTGTTGGAGGCTTGTCCTTCAGTAAGGAAACAAGCATCTCTTACACTTTACCGGCAGGGAAATTGAGTATGGATGGCTGAATGAATGAGTTGCAAACGTACAGAACAGAAAGCTTGTTGTTATTCATAGAATGATCCAGGTTGGAAGAGATCTAGAAATGGTACCTGGTCCACCTTCCAGTCAAAGCAGGACCAACAAGCCCATATCTTTGACTATGGGTTTAGAGTGTTGTTCATAAAAAGCACGCTCCTTCTGCATTTAAGATTAGTTTTTAGTTATCATAACTATCCCACAAATAATTCCATATCCTCCTGGGATTTTTTTTTTTTTTTCAATTTCAGTTTTTATCATGACTCCTGGGTCAATGATGTAAATGCCCAGTCTATTAAAGAAGGGATCTTACATCTATTTCTGAAGTTCTTCTCTGTCTTTAAGGGTTGAATAACAATGGTAGTTAAGGTGAGTTTTAAAGTTGCACTCAAGGTTTTAGTGTTAAAAGTCCTACAGCATTAATTCCAATGAAGTTTGTTCCTTGATTTATTATGTCCCTCTTCTTCTTTATGGTGATTATAAGTTAAGAACATAGAGAAGGGAAAACAAACCATCTGCAAATACTTTCCTAGAAGGTTTCTTCTTTGCAATAATAAGACAATGTGAATAGTTTTGGACCCCTTCAGACAACATAATCGTGAGTTGAGGAAATTTTGGGCAACCTCGGAAGAATACGTTGAAGCTTTGATGGCTTCTCCAGATATCTGAAGATGATGCACTTGCTTCCTTTCACTGCAATGGGCTTTGGCCAGGTCCTCATAGTGCAATCATTCTTGCTGTATTCAGGGTCCACCTTAGTGCTTGCATACTTAAAATAAATGCTACAAGGTTTGCAAGTAGTTTCTTCCAAACAATCAGGAGCATAAGTGAATACATATTGTCACTAGTCTATGAGGAATGCAGATTGTCATGAGAAATAGTTAATATTAGAAGAAAAAGGTAAGTAAAAGAGCTAAACAACTTGCAAGATTTAGTATCCATGTCTCCCTTAGACACTGACTGTCCATTGGGCAGATAACTCTTGCTTTCTAACAGTTATTGGTTTTATTTTTGACTGAGTAGTTGGATTCCTAAACAGTTATTGTTTAGCAACAGTTATTATTCTCATATATGGAAAAAAGTATGATTATATGTAAAAGTATAGTATTTTTATTTGTTTAATTAATTAATATTTTCATAGCACTCTGAGATCAGAAAATAGAAAGTTCCCTCTACATGCAGAATAGTGTAAATGGTGTTTGTGAGAATAGCAGATACCTCACTGTTTCCTTGGCTGGAACTGACCATGAGGAGGAATGACAGACCTAGCGCTCGCCAGTTACAAGGTACAAAAACTATGGAGACTCCAGTATTTCCTTCCCTAGACAGAGGAATTCCACAGTCATTATGTCTTTGGTGCAGGAGCTGAGGTCATGGGTGTGATTCAGCGGCTATGAATTTTGCAGTGCAGGGCAGGGCTCTCAAAAGGTTAAACCCATGACTGGGCAGCAGCCTATAGCAATTGGAAAACCACACACTTCTCTGCCTGGCCTGCTGGCAGCAGGAATTCAGTGTAGGAGAACCAAGGCTGAGGAAAGACACGATGCAATGGGCAGGCAGTCATGGCAAGTGTGGATGTTTCAACAGACCATGAAGTTCACCTGGGGGTCATTGCAGCTGTCAGCTGCTTCTGAGGCTTGATCTAAAACCCACTGACCTCAATACAAAACTTTCCATTGCTTTCCATTTGGCAGGCTTTGAATTAGTCCCTTGGTGCTAAAGTTTTGAAATGATGAAAAAAATTAGCAGTTCTCACCTGTGGTTTGCCCTATTTTTGTAACCTGCAAGCACTGAGATTAGCTGTGTGTTTCTGGTTTGCATAGTGGCTTCAAATCTCAGTTCAGACAGATTTGTGCCTTGTAACACAAATGAATTTCAACAGTAAGACAGGCAAGCATCTAGTACATTTGTATACTCTCCAAACTCAGCCTCTTGGGGAGAAAAAAAATCACATGAAACTACCCATGTCACAGTGACATTGATGAGACCAAATGACAGCTCAAGACATCCATCACCTTTCAACTTTTCAATTTAGACATTTTCAGACTTAATCCTAATCTGACGGTGATAACTCTGCTGCTCATACCCTCCCTTTCTTTGCAGAAAGGTGTCTTAGGTTAAATCAGAACCAGGCTTTATGCTCATAACTGGATGAAACAAGTAAATTCAAATACATTTAGATCCATTTTTATGTGAATTATGATCAAAGAATTTGCTTTTGCCATTGGAGGCTAAAATGAGGATAAGATCTGAGTTCAGATTCAACAAGAGTGAAATCTTTCTCAATAGTTCTTACCATCTGGGTCCTAACAGTAAAAACTACCATGTGATTCGCTGTTCACCAGTTCAGGATGAAACTGCCCAAGAAATTTCAAAAATCTTAGATGATCTGGCCCAGAGCTCATAAAAGACCTGTTAGCATGAAATATATCCCTCCTAAAAGTCTTCTCCTCCAAAAATGTCCTTTGCAAAAAAAAAAAAAAAAAAAAAAAAAAGAAAAAAATATTTGACTTGACAGTGTGTATTCACAAATGTTTATGACAAGGGCTATATAAAGAGAAGACAGGTTTTCCTACTAGCCTTGGCTCAGATGCTACATAAACTCTGCTAGATCAAATTTACAGTCATCTTCACCATAAATTAGGCTGGATCATGCTTTATGAGTGGTAGGATAACGAGTCTACATCTAGGCATACATGGATCCCTCCCTAAGGATAATGTCTATCTAGAGGAACTCATTGTAATAGAAATGAAATAATCTCCTGACTTGCTACAAACTGAAGCAGAATCCGTATCTGTGTTGATTAGAAATAGACATCTGTCCGTTGCTGCCCTGAGCAGTCAAAAACCTTTCACGTAAGGCTTAAAAATCACTGTTCTTCCAATTTAGTCACCATCGGCAATTATTCATTTTTCTACAGTGCAGACTAACTCTTAAGTCCAATTCCTACATTTTCAGGTTAGAAACATTTTTCCCATTCCCAGAGAAACTTCTGAGAATACAAAAAAATGCTATTGGTTTTTTAATTAGGAGACAACACTTGATGTCTTTTGGAAGTTTTTTGTTTTCTTCTCAGGAAACTTGAGAGGGAGTGACCAAAATTATTGGCTATTCTCCCAAACTATGAGAGAGATTCAGCTTTAAAATGTTCTTTGGCCACCTCTGAGTTCTCCAAGTTTGTCACTCATTCCAGGGTCTTCTCGTTTTGGTGAAACTGTTATGTCTGCTGAAAAATTGCATTTAAAAATAGGTAGAATACCATGAAAAGTTTTGGGGGTTTTTTTGGTTGGTTTGTTGTTTTTTTCTCTTCTTTTTGGGTAATGCATTATTTTCCAGAAAATTATCATTTAAATAGAGGAGGGGAGAAGCCCTCACATCTACTTCTAGATGTGACTGGATACCAACAATGGCAGTAGAATCAATATCAAGTATCTTCTCTCTGTCAGTTACCAGACACACCACCATCAGATTTATACACAGACACAAGGCATTCATAAACCATGTTGGGAAAAGGCCAGAGTACCTGTGCTATGGTTCATCTTTATAATTACTCAGATCTCTGACTTTGCACAACAGCTTCATTAACCTACTCAATCCCATGACCTGGTCTCCAAAGTATTTCTTGGTGCCATGCCTGCCAGTCATCTGGGGTGTCCGCTGCCACACACACACATGCAGAAAAACACATTCCTGCGTAAAGGCAATGGGCTTGCAAATTGTGAAAACAAACTGCAAGTCTGACTTCTTAAAGCTTTACGCCTGCTGAGGCTCCATGCGATGTAGTAATAATATTTACAAGGCACATGGTCTCTGTCGGTTGGGCTGCCTCGCTCCGTTACCCGCCGCACTGACGTACATACTGCACGGTTGGACGCGTGACGTTACCCTGCAGCCCAGGTCCTTGATTTATAGCGTCTGGTAACGTCTCCCTCGTGCTGAAATTGAAATGTCTGTGATTTTTGGACACTGAAGGAACATTGGGTTTGCTTTGACCTGTAAATGAAGAGATGGCAATCAATCTTTAATTATATTTTTTTTTAAATGAAAGCTCCTTCTCATGCTGGTATCTACCACCTCAGAGGTTTTCAGCATTAATTGAGCCAAAACCTCAATTTTTCAGATACTGAAAGTGAATTTAAGTGTTCACTAGTGCGGCTAGATCAGGATCAATGAGAAGTTATCCACAGGCGAAATGCACCGAAGCCAAACTGAACAGAGGAATCTGGCTTTTATTGTCTGAAGGTAGACTTTGGTGCTTGTATAGACTAGAGTCACTGAAAAGGATCAAGACCTTTACAGAAGATACCATCCTATCCTGAGCTAGGTAGTTAAGAAGGGGAGATGAAATCCATGCTTTCAAGTGTTTATCTTTTTCCATTTAACATGAAGTAATGTAAATAAATCATTGGCTTAGACTAGACATCAAACTTGGAAATATCTAAATTGAGACTTTCCCACCCAAGACCTTGAATACCACTTAAACTTTCTAATAATGTCCTTAAGGGTGTACTGAAATCCTTTGGGGTGACTCGTATGCATAGATCCTAACTTTTCTTCCTGAAATGAACCTTCAGAGCTTCATAAAAGTATGAAATAATTTTACCCTTAAAGGTCTGTATGAAAAAGCAATAATAAATCTTCCATGAACTGTTTCCTACTGACTTTGGCCTCTGATTAACTGTCAGACTCCCCTATTTGCAAATTTTGGGAACACAGTATATAGGCACTAAATCTTGCTTAGTGCATGCAAGAGCATCCTCCACACTCATTCAAAAGACTTCAGAAGACCTGAGCTTGTACAAAAGATCTCAGCTCTAGCCTCAGATACTTGTCAGCTAAAGTTAAAATTGTCCTATTTTATATTTGCTCTGCTAGCTTCAGAAATTATTTGTCCCTTACATCATATGCTGTCTCTGTAACTTCTTTTAACTTAAAAAGCCATTTATATAAACCCTCCCAAACACAGAAAAATCTCCATTACTTTCTTTGGAAGTTTTTTCATCTACTTCCAATGTCAAGTGATACTCAAAGAAAGTATATATTTGCAAAAAACATGTAGATTACAGAAATTTAGTGATGGGATGGTGAAGTAAAACTTCCTAAGATGCTCCTTTAATAGCTGGAAACTACTGGACAAGATTATTAATGGCACAAAATTATTTTGTTTCTTTGAAATCTTTGAGTCTGAGAGAAGAAGAATTAAACTTCTCATACTCCTCTTGTACATTAGAAGAAGCAATCAGAATAATGTTATTTTTATATACCATTTTGGTGGATTTTGATACCATTTTCAGTTTTTACTGCCTGGCAGCAGTGATTTATGTCCTTTGTCCTCAGACTTCTGGATGTAGAATTATTCTCTGTTGAATTGTATTTTCCGTTGCTAGGAACTGCTTACTGAGATCTGCACACTGACAACAAATTGCATGATGGAAGATTTACAAAGCTCTCTGATTTGGAAGTTCATATTCATAAGCACTAGAAGATGACCTGTTCATCTATCCAGCTATTTGTCCACTCATATTACAGATATACCTAAGATTAAAGTTTAAGGAACTCTTTGTATAATGTTTTTTTAAACTCACTTGCCTCTCATTTCAAAGTAATTTTCTTTTTCAAATGTAGAATTCTTTTCTTCCTCCTGTACTTTTTATGTTCTAGGGTTTTTGGGACTATTTTTGTTATTTTATTTTTCCATAGTACTACATACATTATTTATTGCAATATGTCTTTATGAACCTCAAGTGCACTGTAATAATGATGGGGAAAATAACTTACAAGGGCTATAGTCCCAGTTATGACTGCTAAGAAATATTCAAGAAGGGCTTTTAGGAGTTTCATCAGCTTGGGACGCAGTGGTATAGCTTATCTGAAAGGCTGCTGTGATATGTCTTTTTTATTGGTGGTATTCTGGAACACTTCAAAAATGCATGTTAATTCCCAGTCTAGTGCTTCATGACAAAGCTCTGTCCAGGAAAGGATTATGGTCCAATCCAAAGACCCATGCAAAGATTCCCACAGGCTTCAGTGGGCTTTCAAACTGTCCCCGATGACTTGACTCAATTTAATGTATAAGGAGGCAGCAGTTCTTGAAATGATGTGAGGAGGAAGTCTCAGTGTGGATTTTGTCAGGAAGCTTCTTCAATCCTTCAGGTTCAGCCTGAGTTAAGGCACACTGGAAAATCATGGTACACTGATGTGGTCCTTCTAAGGTTTCTTTTCTTGCTTTGCGTTTGAGGGAACAGTAAAAACCTGCAACTCATGAAAGCCAGTGGCTCATTTCCTCACTTAGGCTTCATCAAGAGACATTTTCAGGTGAGTGAAGGGGAGAGAACAAGCATCTACCACGTTTGTTTGTCCCTCGCTTGCATTTGAGAAACATACAGTTATTTCTCCAAACCTGATGAAGTTTTGGGTACATTTGGTTCATCTTTGCTTCCAGATATGTTTCAATAAAGAGAAGGCGCAGGCTGGCCATGGGAAGGATTTGTAGCCTTTTCTGTCTGCTTCAGAAGGATTCTGGAAGCCTTTTCCCATTCCTGTCTGAAGCAACCTCATTCCCTCAGCGGGGGAATCCTCATTTTCTCCAAGAACAGCACTAAAGCACTTACAGCCCCAGTCACTGTCACAAATCAACCACTTTTACTAAATTGCTTATAATTAATTTAAGTAGATAAAAGAGATGAATGGAGTAGCAGGGACAGAGACCTACCCCAGGTCACACACCAGGGCCAGCCCCATCATCCAGGTTCCTGTGGGCCAGGTTACACATAACCCAGGGAGATGTACTCTCATTGCAAAGGTTTAAGAGAAATTGAAGATTCATGCCATGAAAAAAATGCTATTTCGGACTATTCAGATTAAGAGCACACATTTCCTACACAGGAGGAGTGTTTCACAGCTGTGTGATACAGAAAAGCTAAATGTGGCTAAAAACCATGCTTTTTCTGGTACCACTGACTGTGTCCAGGAGACAGGGATGGAAAAAGGGGTAAGAACACGCTAGCTCAAGAGAAGAGACAGGGTGTACCACTTCATGTACACTGCCTTCAGGGATTGTGGATATCAGCACGTGTATACCTCCAAAGCCTTATACTAAATGCCCCAGCAAAAAGTCATTCATACTGAATTTGAAGTGCATCTCCAAGGAAAGATTGCTAGATCTTCTCAACAAAACACTTCCAAAACTTCTTTAAATGTTCTGTGCTTTCCATGTACAACACACACATATATTTCTATACAGTATTTATGCCATACCTACATATGATTTATGATACTATATGCTAGTGTATATAACGGATATGTAATGTCCACATTATCTGTGTAAACAATCCATTTTGCTAACCTCTTCCAAGAGAATTGCACCATTTTGTCTGAAACATCTCCTCCAGCTCACTTTCCTTCTTCCTCAGGAGAAAGGTCTGAGGAAGACATCTGCAACAGGGTATAGTTTATAACATGGGAAGGGCTGGATGGTCTTCATAAAAATGTATGTACCAAACCAAACTACAATATTCCTCACTCAGAAGGATGCTGTGAGACAGTTAAGATACAGATGATAAGCACTTTTAAGGGAAGAGCCTGGAAATGTTACATAATGGTTGCAATCTGGATTATTTAACATCTTCCAATTAAAAAAAAAAAAAAAGAAAAGAAAAGAAAAAAGAATATATTATAAACATTGGTGTCTTTGATAGCATCAGGAAGAGATACTGGCATCAGAGAAGTCAGTGCTGATTTTTCTTTTTAGCCCAAAGCTGCCGAAGTGGGTGAGTTATTCACCTGATGTAGGTTGATGTATCCTGACTGAAGGTAATAGGTCAGCTTCTGTTTGGTGTCAATTAGCACAACAAAACTGCAATCAGCAAGGTGAAATCTGAAAACAATGATTACCATCTTTCTAGTAAATTAACTAGGATAAGGATCTTCAGCATCTGAAAATCATCACAGTCATGCCTGTTGGGTCTCATTCAGAATGCACAGGGCAACAGTCAATCTTGCTTTGTGCATCTCCCTCAATTTAGCCTGCTTATAGCAGTTTTGCAGAAGGCTGTAACTCCACACCACTGTGTGGATGCTGCTTGGCAGAGCTCTCCTGGAAGCTGCCTTCCTCAGATACAGCCCTGTGTTGTATCTCCATTACTTAACTTATGGCCACCCCAATCACAAAACCCAGTGTGATTGTTTCTCACTTGTAAATGCAAAGGAAGCTGCAGGATCCAGGGGGATTTGTTGCTCAGTGGACGCAGATCAAGACGATGAAGCCAATTCAGTTTTAACCACATAAGGAACAGATTACACAGAGGAGAGATCTAGTCTCATTCAAAACCTAACTGAGCACAGTCCTGAGCACCCTGATCTTAGTTGGCGTGGTTTTGAGTCAGAGACCAGACTAGATGATCTCCATAGGTCCTTCCAAAAAACTATCTTATGGTTCTGCTCTCTGATTTGGCCAAGAGGCTTTTTATGGATCTGTGATAGCCAGATGTCTCTCGTGTGTTTGTGTGGCTTTGCCTGATGTTGCGATGGGGAGGATCACAGGTGCAGTGCTTATACATACAGAGGACATTTCAGCCTTCTGGGGATACCCCTTCTTTTCCTGTTAATCACTCTGAAACAAGCAAAGGGAAGTCCAAAGGACAAATTTTTAACTGGCATAAGCTGCTATGGCTTTACTGACTTCAACAGAGCTTTGCTAGTTTGCAGCAGCTGGAGATATGGCCCCTTTCAACAGGATTTTTCATAGAGATTTGGTGCTTAATACTAGCCCTTTGAAAGCAGAGTGTGTGCACTTTGGGTAAGTTGGTTACAAAGATGAAATACATTGTTTTAATATACATTTTAAACATGCTGGTAATTTCTTTGCTTTTTTTTAAAAACAAGACAGAAAAAATTAATGGTAAGTGGAAATCCATTTTGCCGTGTAATAGTAATACACTGTATATTATTACTATCCTGCTATTCCACAGGGAAAGTAAATGCCAATAAAAGGGATTATAAAGCAACATGCATTTTCAATTAGGGCCTACAGTGCTGCTCAAAGCAAGCCTTGCCAAACATCGAGCTGATGGGACACGGCTCACAGCAAGTTCTGGACGCACACTGAGCAGGAGGGGAGAGATGAAGGCACCCCTCTGCTGCCTCGCAGCGTGCCTGGCCAAGCATGTAGTGAGAGCTCCTCCTGACCCTCCAGGCAGGGAGATAGCAACCAGGAGGGCAGAGCAAAGACCAAGAGGGGTCGTGAGTCCTGTATCTCATGGTCAGGGGGAGGGAGGGCTGGTCGGCTGAGATGGATCACTTCCCGCAGAGCGAATAGGCAGACAGTGGCCATCTGTGTCGCATTAAATCTGCTGGCACTGGCCAGAGGCCATGCAATTAGGACACAACCCTTCTTCGAGCAGGCTGGAGCTATCTGTAAATAAACCGATGCATGCATGTGCACACTCTAACCCTGGCTGGCAACTGAACCCCGCGCAGCCGCTTGCTCACTGTCCCCCAGCGGGATGGGGGAGAGAATCGGAAGAGTAAAAGTGAGAAAACTCATGGGTTGAGATAAAGACAGTTTAATAGGTAAAGCAAAAGCAAAGCAAAACCAGGAATTCATTCCCCACTTCCCATGGCAGGCAGGTGTTCAGCCACCCCCAGGACAGCAGGGCTCCATCACACGTAACGGTGACTTGGGAAGACGAATGCCATCACTCTGAACATCTTCCCCCCCCCTCCTTCTTTTTTCCCCAGCTTTATATGCTGAGCATGACGTCATATGGTATGGAATATCCTTTGGGCCATCAGGGTCAGCTGTCCTGGCTGTGTCCCCTCCCAAGTCCTTGTGCACCCCCAGCTGCTGGTGGGGTGGGGTGAGGAGCAGAGAAGTCCTTGGCTCTGTGTAAGCACTGCTCAGCAATAACAAAACCATCTTTATATAACAAAAACATCTCTATATTATCAACACTATTTTCAGCACAAATCCAAAACACAGCCCCATACTAGCTACTATGAAGAAAATTAACTCTACCCCCACCAAAACCAGCACAACACTCATAGCCATTGTATCTCATCTCTTATAGCTACACAAATACAGTTTACACACACTGCACACGTATTATTAAGCTATATACCACAGTAAATATGTATATATGCAACACACATACATGTTTGTATACCTGTACACACATTATATGGTGTATACTTATACATGTGTGTATGTCCTTGCTTCTCAAACTAGATACAGAAAATTTAATTATTTAGAGAGTTCAAGAAATCTGTAAAGTTTATATATATAAATATATAAATATATAAATATTTTATATTATAAATATTTTATATATATATTTACGTGATTCCAGACACATAATGAACAAAACAGGAAAAGGGAGTTGTGATAGGAGGTGGGACAATAAGGAAGAGAGAGCAGTGCTTACAAATAGATGGGCCATTGAAGATGTTTTCTGTAAGAAATTATCTGTTCTCCTCCTAATACACCCATTTTCCAATTAAATAAAAGTAAACCTTACTCTTTTTCCTGCAGGAATGGTGAACCATTCTCGTCGCTATCTGGGGCAGGATTTGATAGCTTACATCAGGAACGGGCGTGAAGTTGCCCAGATGTGTCTGCTGAAGAAACCATTTTCCTGGTGATGACAGAATTCTGGCAATATGCCTGATAAAAATCTGAGGGGGATATTTTTTCCCCTCTTTCAAAACAAAAAATGGGGAAAAGAGAAACCTGTATAACCACACATATATGAGAAATATCTTTTTTTTTTTTTTTTTCTTTTCTTTTCTTCCAGGTAGAAACACTGAGGTCTTCAGAAAAGACAGGAAATCTTAACACTGCCCTCCCCAGAGCCTCATCTATCAATCAGGCCTTTCCTTTGGCCCCATAATACTCAATCTCTCTCCCTCTCTTCCTCAATTTGTTGTATCTTGTACAGGAACCCAAGGCCATGTTTAATATGTTTGTTTTTTACACTGACAACATAAAGGTCAACATTTAAGTTAGGTTACGTAATCAGATCAGTCCCCTGTGACTAACCACAGAACAAAATAATTCCCATTTAATTGTCCTCTTCTCCCACCCTCATCCTTCTGAACAGCAAAGTCCTATTATTTTTTCCTTCCCTCTGCCTTGGAATTACTTCAGGGCTGATCTCAGGTTTATATGAATCTGGGATCAAATTTTCAAAAACACTTAAGCAAGACTTCCGTCATAAAAGACTGAGGCATTTGGGAATGAAGAAGATTTTTTCTTTTTTTTTCTTTTTTTCTTTCTTTTTTTTTTTTTTTTTAATGCTGTTGCAAGGCAAAAAAGATGCAGAGGGATTCTCAGCAGGAGTTAGACATACCAGCCTAATCTGCGTTTTTATGCAGCAAATATTCCTTGTGAGTATTGACTTTCCACAGTGAAATCCGTGGGGGCCAGGAGGGCCAAAAAGGGCTGAGCTCTCTGGTGTTGTAAGAAAGAGATAGGAATAAAACTAATCTCAGAGTCTAGCTTCATATTCAATTAGACACATTTCTGATTTTGGAAATGTCAAACTGAAATACTGCCATGCGTAGTTATATGCTAGAAAGTGACAGGCTGAATGTTAACCTGGAGAAGAAAGACCTGGGGGTAATGGTGAGTGCCAAGTTGACCACAAAGCAGGAATAAACCTGAGTGTCACCAGTTCACTCTTGCTGTAAATAAGGCAAACCACATAATAATGTAGCACATTAGAAAGTGCATGTCCAGTGTACCAAAAGAAGCAATTATTTTGTATTTAGTGCTGTTAAGGCTGCATCTGTAGGACTGCACTCAGTTTTGTGTACAGAGTTCAGGATGGATTTGGAGGGGTGCCTTACAGGATTCTCAGTATGCACATGTCCTGTGAAGAGACCTCAGTGGAGCTAGGCTTGCATGTTGGGTGGGGACTACAGCTATTTCAGTGGCAGCTAGAAAAGCAAAAGTAAATCAAAATTCTTCTTAATCATGCTATATGATATGGGGGGAAATAGTTTTGGTTTGTGGGGTTTAGTCTGGATATTAAGACAAAAAATCATTTCAGTGTAGTGTAGCACTGGAGCAGGTTATCTAGAGAAGCTCTGGCATACACATCCTTGGAGGTTTGCAAGCCATGGCTAGGCAAAGCCATGGCTAACCTGATCTACGGTTGACAGTAGTCCTACCCCAGCTGGAAGTTTGGACTAAGAGGTGTCTGGTTGTCTCTTCCAAACAGCTTTTCTAAGATTCGTCGATTCTAATGACATCAGATTTCTCAGAAATTGCCCTCCCCAGAAGCCCACTTTTAACCTCCCTAAGGAACTACTGAAATCTTGAATGTGGTTGAAGAAATAGGATGGCTTGTTTCTTTCTCTTAACTTATACCATGGCCTACCATGGTACCACGGTTTAGTTTTCACTGTGTAACTGGAGATACGGCTTTCATCATGCGCAGGTAGACAAAAATCCCACCACCTGTGTCTGGCTACCAGGATGTGTTAGCAGGGAGAATGCATATGAAATGATTTCAATGCCAGTCGATGTCTCTGGGAGTTTCTGGCCACCGTTGACTACCCAATCCAAAGCATCAGCCACTCATTTATAGATGAGTTAGCTGGGGAAATCTTTGGAACAAGTCCTGTGCAAGGCTAGAGCACCCCTGGATCCATAACAAAATGTTTTAATTGCTGTGCCAGGCAAACCTCTGTATGCAAGTACATACTATTATGCCTTTGAAGAAGGATGGAGATCAGAAGTTCTGAGCAGCAGTATTTCCTTTATTCAAATATAAAAAAAAAAAAAAAACCACACAGAATACCCTCAAAACAGTTGAATATTTTATCTTCAGATACCAGTTCCTTAAAACTAGCTTTGACAGCTGACAAGTTACTCCTAAACTGAGCTCTTTATGGTGAAAGAACATCTTGATTCAACAAGGTGCTTAACCAAAATAAATTATCTGGATCCTATGATCCCCAAGTTTGGTGATATTGCTAAAGTCAGGATTTCCTTCTTAAACTTAGGTGCTTAGTGCCATTTGAATACTTTATAGCATCTCTGTACGGGGTTGGTAGATAAGACATAAGGTCCTGTGCCCTCCTGGAGGTGGCATCCAAAATGACACTAGATACTTTGAGCAACTGAACTGAGCTTCTAGTACATAGGTAGACACCCACATGTAGACTTCTGCATCTGGAGATGAAGCAAACATAATACAGCTTTCTGAGATGGGACCAAGAGTTCAAAAATCAACATAATTCATGAATAACTGCATTTGTTATTTTCAGTCCAGATTATTATCCCTGGTTGGAAAATATCTTCTGAGAGAAGTCACAATAGGGGACTATCACAGTTAGAAGCAATGACCTACCTTTGTAGTCATGAAGTATAAAACCACAGCAAACTGTCAGAGGTAATGCTGAATTTTTACCCAAAATTTTTTGCATTAAGTCCTTGTCTTGGGGTTAAGGTATTGTTTAGTTTTAGGAAAGATATCCACTAGAAAAGGAAATACTGCTATTGAGTATAGAAATGTATCATGTAGTATCATGGTACCTGAGTGGGTATCTGAAAGAAGTGAGGTCTCTGCTTTCCTTAATTTTTACCGACTTTCCCTGAAATAGTTTATTGCCGTCCACTGTTGGAAGAAGGACAGTGGACTACAAAGGATAATTATTCCCATCCTTATGTTCTTAAGCACTTTGACTAATGGGGAAGGAATTAGGAAGGAAGCCACATGGCCCAGTGAATGGAGGAAGGGACTGGAAATCTCGAGAATGGGGATTTATGCCTCAATCTGCCCTGAGTGGTACAAACTAAGTCAGTTTCACAAAGTACCCAAATCTCATCGTTCTTAACATCTAGCAAGTAGTATAAACATTCCCTTAGGTAAGGGAATCAAGTATGTAAAGAGATGCGGGTCTGAAATTGAGCACACTGTAGCTAATGGCATCTTTATGTGAAAGTCTGCAAGCAGCTGTTCAGGCTGTATAATACTGGAATTTTATTAACGTATAAAAAACATATAACAAAAGTTACTGCATTTTATTAACTGCTTCTTAGATGAAATTTAAATGAGAAGATGTGAGAGCTGTTGAGGAGTAAAAGTCTCTGCAGACAGGGTGTGCCCCCTTCAGCTGTGAGGCACATAACACTGGATTTCATCCATTTTTCCCTGGTACAGAACATGCTGCTTTATCGTAAGTGGTGGGGAGAGAAAGATTTGTTGACTAGCTATAAATTGAATAAAAAGAAGTACATTCATCAGCCCATTACTGTAATATCGTAATAGTACTGGAGGATGCAGAGAAGGATTAAGCATTCTGAGACAGAAACATAAAACAATATGAAACACATAGAATAGCAAAGCAAAAAAGAGGAAAAGAAAAAAAAAAGAAGAAACGACATTTCAGACCATGCACAGAATAATTCAAAGCAAATGTGAAGCCATTCTCTTCAGCAAGACAACCACAGCAGGTCACACGAGTGCTTGTGCTTTTTTTTTTTTTTTTTGGTTGTTTCTTTTTAATACACAACATTAAGCCAGTGGTCCTGGACAGTATTAGTCAGAAATATCTCTTGAATGACTGTGCTTGCCAACTGGCTGTTTTGTATTTATTTTGTAATTATTCTGATTATTTGATATATGTGTTCTGTGCTTTTTCCCCCCTACCAGGAAAATAGAAGCATCAGATCCCCATACGTTTCTCATATTTGCGATCAAATGCATTCATGGAAAATATGGTTTGCTGAATCGTTGTGGGCAGGACTCATACATACTTTTCTAATGCCGGATGTTTGGAGAAAGGTTTTAAGTATACACTCAAGCCTCCACATTTTTTGTGAATAAACCATACCCTGGCTACAGAGACACCTGACTGGCCCTAAGCAGGCCAGCTCAGCTTTGGCAAGGCCTTTTAATGCAGAATATAGCTTTACCCGCTCTATAACCCACTGCAAGTTGGCATTTTACTGCAGAAAGAAGCGATTCTGTCTCCCCCCACCAACGGCTGCTCCTGCTCCCTTCTGCCAGCCCAAACATTTATGTATCTGTGAGGTGGAATGAGAGAAGACGCTGAAACTAACCCTGAAAAAAAAATAGTGTTGACCCAGATTGGCCCCCTGATCTGGCCCAGGGTACGGCTGCACAAGAATTTGCACTGGATTTACCTCACAAAATTCAAAGATGCAGGAAACTATAGACAAGACTGCTCTGGGCACACACCGCCTTCCATGATACTGCTCCTGACAGGACAGACCCTCCCAGGATCATAAGGACATCAGTGCCAGGACACCCTATCTGGCTCTGGACCACTTCAATTCTGTCCAGATTGCTTGGATGTTATCCACGACACCCAAACTCAACATTGTCTCTGATGCTGCAGAGCTGGCTACAGCTTTGTGCCAGCTTTAGTACAAAATCTGCACCCAGAGCATTGACCCCAGTTAGGGTTAAAGAAAACCACTCTCAAAAGGCAGCATTTTTATTTATGTTCTCCTTATTTTCTTAATTTGTTCAAATTCAGAAGAGTGAAAGCAGTGCACAGACCATCTCTCACTTTTCCTTACTCTTTGACTATCATTAAATATATGACGGCAAGCTGCTTAGGGTAAATCCAGAACTGCTTCTGGTATTCTGCTAGGGACCATGGTCTGTTTATATCTGCATCTCTTCCTCTGTTTAATTTTCTCTCTTAGCCATCAAGATCCACAGCACCAAACTGCATAGCTCGATCTTAGGATATTCAAGGAACAGGTATTATCTAGAGAGAAGGAAGACCATAATGACCATACTGGAGGCAAACTGATCAGTTCATAACATGCAGCAACAATTCAAGCTCTGGAGTATTTCATCTCAATTCATTTGTGCTCAAGGCTAGCAAAGGGCATTTATTCTTACGGGGATAACACAGAAACTGGTTTAAAATGCACCAGTAGAAGCCTACGATCTCCTTGCTATCAAGTGGGAACAGGAGGGAATGCTTTCTGTATCATGGTATATGAAATCTAGCCCACAGTCAAGCCCATAAGGAATGTAATTATTTCACTTTGAACTCAGTTGCTTCAGAAAATACAATACAGAAAGCTTACGAAGCATGGTAACATCATGCAAAGTCTGGAATATGAACAGACCACAGCTAATAGGCATAAAGAAGGAAAACAGAAGCAGAAAGAGAAAGAAGATAAACCAAGTGAATCCAAACAAAACTCAGACATTTTCTCTTTGTATTTTGTCTTTTTTTTTCCCCCTCTCTTTGCAGATCTGTTTGTTACCTCATTGAGTATTTCAAATGGTCGACAGCCTACTGAGCAAGTGTTCTTTAGGATTCACTTCAAAGCACATAGAGCACTACACAGGAAAGAAAAAAAAAAGGACACTCGGATACGATGCCTCTAGCTAGACCTTGAGTCCACAGAATCAGATCAGTGGTTTTCCCGGCTGAAAACTCCTGTTCTTGTCTTTTCTGAATCCTTCCTACCTTTCTCTTTCCCTGTTTTTTAACACCTTGCAGGTTATTCCGATACCTTCCATGCTACCTCACAGCTCGGGGCAGAGTTATACAGCACCATCCCTTCCCCCGCCATTCCCCTACTCCTCCCTCCACTTTAGACCATTGCGGTCTCCTTTGCATTGTTGTATGAAAATCAACAAAAACAGAGTGCTTTGATTCTTTCCCAGTCATGACGATCATGTTTCCAAAATGAAAGGAACAACAAGAAAAGGGAATGAAACCAGGAGACAAGAGGAGTTTTACTTCTTATGTATTTCCCTTTTTTTTTTTTTTTCCTTCTGTTGGAAAGGAGAATTGAGTGGAGAAGAGAGGAAGAAACCTAATTAAAAGACAGTCACAATAAACATATAAATATTCATAGTAGATCATCCATAACCAAACTTTCCTGGAACATACAGAAACACATGCATGCATTCTCGCTGCCTTCTCTAGCAAAAACTCAGTGAGAACATGAATCCATGTGTTGTAGCTCTTGTTCAGACAGAAAGGAGAAAATTTATTTATGTTTTGCAACATAAAATTTTATCTGTCCCTTTCATGTATTTTCTGTCTGGCAAAAGGTCCTAGCATTTTTAACCTCCTTGAAGGAGGTAGGTCCCAAGCCAGGATACAACCACAGGACAAATAATGATTCTTTCTAAGAAGTGTCCTTAGAGAGAGGTTAGCAAAACATGCTGGGCACCAGAAAGAGTGGATAGTTTTAAAAATAAGTAAAACATCCAGCAGGGGTATGAAAAGTTTTAGCTAAGAGAGCCATAAAAAATGGTGAAAAAAAATTCATACATACTTCTACAAGCATGCATGTGTGTATATGTGCAAGGAATAAGAAGATGGCACTGATACAACTTCTCCAGCTCTCAGGAAAGTTCACTGGCAGAACCAAGACTAGAAGGTTGGTTGCTTCATTTCCTAGCTAGCTGACAATGCATTACAAAATTGCAGCTAACAGCTGATTTTTTGCACAATCATTGCGAGAATGAGCAAATTTGAAGCACTTGTTGGGTTGGGGTAGCCATGGTGCGAGCAGCGATGGGGACACCATGTCACCTTTTATATCCCTGTTAGGGATCGATTCTATGCCTCAGGGACCATTTTAGGTCTCGGAAGGCCATTAGCAATCTTGCATCTCTGGGAAATATCCTCCATTCTTTCAGTCTTCACTTGCTGTCCACAGAGTTGGGAATGGAAAAGAGGAACCTGTGATTTTGGCCCTTTGTCCTCCATGGTTTCAGCAAACAGCAAGCAGATTTATCATCATCTTGTATACTTCCTGGTGAAATACAACAGCATCCGCAAACAGAACCTCCTGGATACACCTAAAACAAGCATCCCAGAGCCGGGACACCTGACTAAGCCTACCTGGATTTGTGGGAGCCTGGAAAACCAAGCTGAAAATTTCATGGAAACAAAATCCCATTGAATTTTGAGTAGTATCTCTTCTCCATTAAGAGAGGGATACTCACAGGACTACTCTGCCTCAATGTCAGCATTTATTTCTGTATTTAGTCCTACTCCAGCAAGAAGTAGTTAGAACATTTCACTGAAATCCAATATCCTCGCCAAATTTAACATTTTTTTTTTCCTTGATCAGAAATAAGTTTGCTGATGATCAGTGATTTTTTTTTTCCCCTGAGCATTTTTTTTCCTGGCTTTAATCAAGTTGGGAAAATATATGCATTTATATATATAGTCATGCAGTAATGCACTCAAAGAGAACTCCATGGAAGCTGCTGGTAATTGAAAATACTCAAAAATGTAGATAATTCGAATCAGCATGATCTGAAAGGAATAGTTATTTCTACTCTTCTTTCTCTTCCAGTCAGGAAAATTGAATAAAAAATGTTGCAAAATAAGAAAACATCACTCGGCAGGTACAGTCATTGTGAACATTCATCTGAGTATCTTGCTCACTCTATGCACCCTTCTAAGAAGAATGACTATAAAATTAAGCTCCTAATCTCCTTTTCTAGTCAATGATGAGTTATAAGCTCCTGAGGAGGATTCAGACACTCATCTAATTTGTCATCATTTCCTACTACACCATCTGGAGGAACCTGACCCTTTCTTTATAGCAAGAAACCAGGGAGGATATTTGCTTAATTAAATGCTTGCAGCATAGTGCTATTATTTATTCCACTGCTGCTTATCCACCTAGGTTTCAAAATTTTCAGCCATGATTTTTTAAAATTTTGGGGTTTTTTTTATTATTATTACTATGTTTTAAAAATTTATTTTGATTCAAATAATTTCACTGTAAATGGGATGGGGGACTATAAAGAGAAACCCCCCCTACGCTTTATTCTAAGCTATCTTGGAGATGCTGACTTAGCAATCATCTTTCTATCCCCTCTGTTATTTCCCTTGCATTCAATACTTAATTGGCCAAAGTGTGTGCTAAAATGGTTGCAAAGTTATTTTTTATGTAATAAAGTTAGGTTTTAAGGAAATCTCATTGCCTGTCTGGGCGAATCTCCTGGTTCTTCATTTCTTGCTTTATAGCTCAGGGCATATCTTCCCTTGTCCATCCTGCACAGTGGACCTTTGGTTGTATTGAACTAATAGAAGTAGCCATGGGTACATAATCCCTCAAACTGAGAGTCTACAGCCTTCTCTTGTGGCTTGCAACCAGTGCCCGCGCAATGATGCTGTCTCATATGCTTCCTAGAATGAATTTTCCAAATTAAGTATGGTCAGTCTGCTCACAGACATAGGCGTCCTGCTTTGGCCTGAAGCATTCGCTGAAAAAAAAATGGCCATTGATTTGGCAAGCTCCTTGTCCAACCTTTAAAACAGTTTATCATGGCAAGGCAATGTGCTGTGCTGAGGGTGTTTCTATTTAAAAACGTTCTGAGCTAAAAGGAGTCGAGGGAAACCAGAAGGAGAAGGGGGGCGAGGGGGAAGAGAAAGGGAAAAAAAAAAAAAAAAAAGGAAGGAGGGAAGGAGGGCTGGTGAGTAGATGTTGTAGCCTGTTTCCATGACACATGAAGTATGTGGCATGTGATATAAATACCATGACCTGGTACCACACTGACAATTGCACTTCTGCAGCAGTGGAAATAGTAGCTCAAATCAACATTGTAAGTGGAGATTAGGGGACTGTGACAATTTCCCTTGGCTAACTCCTTACTCAGAGCTTTTCAGCAGACCTGCTGGGTTTTAAATATACGTTATGGTTCCCATGACCTGCAGATAACCCAAAAGGAGGCGTCAGCATGTCAGGGCATGCACAGATAGGGGAGCATTTGATTTTCTAAGCAAGTACACCAAAGAGGTCTGTGGGGCAGCTCAGGGAACCACTCTGCCATCCTGACTCCTTGTGCTCCCAAAAACAGAGGGAGGGCACTGAAAAGTGAATCAAGGCTTATGGATTCCTCTTGGCGATGGAGAGGGGTTATATCAATACCATGAAAAATATATTAATTACCCATGACTGAAGAGAGTTGCATACTGCTTATGGTTTCACTTGCCACATAACAGATCAGAAAGCCCTTAAACTGTCCCAAATGAGCAGTTTAAACATTGCTGCTACTACTTGAGAGTTGTGAGCTGACTTGCTCTGCAGACAGGCGGAAAACTGCTTCTGTTTTACCCACATGTTGAGAAGCTGATGGTCCTTCAGGATTCAAGGGTCTGCACATGCTGCTGATATTTCACTCTTTTCTGGACCACAGTCCACAGCAATCGAAATGATGTGCCACTGCTAACCCCAGGAGACACTTCATTTCAGATTAGACCTTTGATTTAAAGTCAAAAAGAGGGTAAAAGCTTGTGTGTTCCAACCTTTTTCTGCTGAGTGGGGATGGTGACAGAGCTACAGATGTGAAAAGTGGGTCTGTTGTTTATGCCATTTGTGAAATTTTATGTTTCTACTGGGGATGTGGTTTCCATTTTATAAATGGAACCTACAGCCTAAAAATAAATCAGAACCTGATTTCCTAATTTTCCCATAGAAATCTAGACTTTGTTATCTCTAGATCAAATTCCCTCAATAGCTTTATGTAATGAAGACTTCTTCAGCTGAACTGGACAGCGTGGGTTCCCTTTATGTTGAATTAGAAGAAATGGGGTCACTTTTGAGGAACTGGTTTCATCAGACCAGTTGTAGTTTACTCTAGGATGAAATGAATCATGCTATAGACTGAGTTGACTATAGCAAGTATATCTGCACTCACTACAGGAAGGAATATGGTTGACTGGTCCAGGTGGAGACATCTACAATGAATCCTACTCTTTGTCTTGATACGTAAAGGATTTGGACATGTGGTGTGAGATATTCTTCACCAGTAATTTTAGAAATGGGTCTCAGAACCCTATTCAGGCACATGTATGTGTCTGTCTCTCTTCTCTGGGTGTCTGAGCTCATGTTATAATCAATGGGTTCCCTTTCAGGCAGAGTAGGGCATCCCACCCAGTCTCCAGCTGCTGTTTCAGAAGAGGTATGCATGTCCTACAGCTCCCATGTCACATCTTGATGTGTAACTGTATAAATGTCTCAGAAATCACAAGAAAAGTCAATCATCCAAGTGTGAGATGGATCCTCTGATCATACAGAGCAGTGCCAGGACTCATTTGCACACAAACAGGTACCAGGTGCCATTGGAGGTACTGTAGGGATATCCCAGACATCCACACTTGATGTGGGATCTGGGAGAGACCTGTACTTCGTCATCTCAAATGACTGTGTTCATGTGCTGGAGCTCCATTACCTACAAGCTCTGAGTGTAAAACCTCCTACACCTGCACATCTATATTAAGCTGTCTTAATCTGTAGTCTGAATCTGAACACATAGCATTAGGCAAAAGGAGTTCCCTACCAATTTATGCCCAGACAGAAAAAAAAAAAAAAAAAAAAAAAGTGGGATTCAGGTGCCCAGAGAAATAATCTGGTCACTTTTGAGTTGCCCCTGTGTATTGAAGACATCTGCAAAGAAATGACAGGTATAGCAAGACCAAGCGAGCAGTGCAGCTCTGGAAGGCCAGGCCATAGGTAAGATACCTAGACTGTCTCAAAAGCTAACAGCTAACCACCAGAGTCACCTCACAGGGATGTAGAAATTTGTTAGATCTGGTATTTCTGTCTATGCTGGCCTTTTTCTGATGAGTATCATGAAGTCAAAGGCATTAAAATTCAGGGAGTTTCCTCAGGAACAACATCGAGCATGGAGGGAGCTTATAGGTAAAAAGATTCATGAAAACTAATGTTTTCAAGGTGCAGCTGGACCTAACTCCCATTGACTGCAGTGAAAAAGGAAGGGCTGTGTATATCTCAAGACTAACACCTAAAAGGAAGGAATTTTTCTTGCACCTCCCAAGTGTCTTGCCTGGAGCTGGGATTGGCCATGCTCAAGAAATGTGCTTAATGCTTTGGCATAAAATCTCCTCCACCTGCATTTGCTTTAAACTCTGCTTCATTCTGCCTTATTACCAGCTTAATAAAAATAATATTAATGTCTTCATTTCATTCTGCAGGGTTTGAGATTATTAGACTGGCAGCCAACCAAGGTCTTTGCTGTAAATTACAATGCGAATGTTATGTGCAAATGATATCTTGCTCCTTGGGTTACAAGTAAAAAGAGTTTTCATAGGCATACAAGGGAAATAACTGTGCTCTTTAAATAAAAGAGGTTAACTAAAGTGCTACCTTTTGGTGAACCAGAACTGCCCAGAAGAACAAAGCTTTTTTGATTATTTTGGGGTTTTTTGTTGTTGGGTTTTTTTTTTTTCCCTCTGGTTAAGAGTTGTAAAGTATTCTGCTATCACAACATATATGCCAGTGTGAGTCCAGTGGTTGTGGTGACTCTTGTGGGTTTTTTGGTAGAGGCTCCCATATTTAGCGTTTTATTTCCTGAACTCCCAGCTATAGGAGTCATGTGATTGTGTGAGACTCTCAGACTGTTATTTTTTTCAAAGACTGTATTTCTTCCTTGTTTCTTGTAAAGAAACATTTGAAAATTAGATCTCCTAAAAGCTCTAGAATCAAAAGTTAAATAAAAGGGATGCTATTGTTACTAGTGATTTTGTGATTTTTCTACTGATCTTTAGATTTTGGGGCATCTGACTCATTTTGAGAGCAGGGGACTGTAAAACAAGCTCAATGTTAACTAAATACTAAAATCCAGATCCACAAAGATCTGTGTAGATGGTCTTCCACAGGGCCAGAGGCAGGTGCCGCAGCTCCCGTATGATGGCAGAAGGCAATTCCCTCTTTGAGAAGCTGGTACCAGAGCAAAGCTAAGTCCTCAGCCTGTGACTACAGATGGAAATGCTCTAAGCTTCCAGGGTCCTGATGGATGCTTCGGTGACAGGTTGTGTTTATACTTAGGTCCCCAGATCAGGAGGCTTCTCAGAGTGCTGAATGCTTATGGTTTCACACCTAGGGGCCTCAAAAATGAGCAAGGGGACAGCTGATGAGAACTCCACGCTAAAGCAGCGCTGGATTTGGGGTCTTTCTTTGGACACAGACACTTATATTTTGCTTAAATCCCAATCCAGAAAATATGAATCTTACCATAAATGTCAATTAAGTTACTTTTTTTGTAGTAAAATATCCTGTTTTCTATAAAGCAGCTAAGCTTTCATGAATGATGTGGTGGTGAAATGAGTAGTATCAGTACCAAGAAGTTCAGGACTATATGACCTTTTTTGATACTGTCCTCTATATGACTTCAATCAAATTAGCTAATATACACTCCAGAAGAAGCATTCATAGCGTAGTTCTGTACTTTTCTTAGCAGGGAGAGCTTTGTAATAGAGACCATGAGTCCATGGTAAAGGGCTCTATGTAAACCTGAATAAAGACCATGCCTCTTCTAATGACCTTTTAATTAAAACTAGACCTACAAGGGCAGGAAACAATGAAGTATCCTGTCCAGGTGACACAGGAATACAGGGGCAGAGGGAAGAGTCCCCAGACCCTGCACCAACCACATGATCTTCTTCAGTTCAGCTGAGCAAATGTTTTTGGATCAGGTCCCATTTCTCAAAAAAACTTCACTATTATCTGGTCATATCAAACCATTCTGCATAGTTTTGCTGTCAATGTTCTGTCTGGTGAGGTTTGTGACCTCTGAATTTCACGCTTTCATTTCCAGTACTAACGACCCTGACTTGGACAACTGGATTTTTATTTAAATAATAACCGGGTTAATGACACTTAAACTATCCAGAAAAATTGTTCCATTTCTGTTGACTCTTGCACCCAGTTTAGGAAAATGGGACTCAGCCTTTGGTGCTATGATCAATGAACTCTCTCCATACCTACTGTGAGTGCGTTACAGGTCTATGGGCTGATGTATCAAGCAGCTGAGTTATATACTCTGCTTTAAAAGAGTATACTCAAGCTGCAGTAGTGTTTGCTTTTAGCCTTGGAAATGACTGGGTCTGTGAAAAAGGTTGCTTTGTGCTAGCATCTTGTCATTTTAGATCACTTGCTGAAAAGTATTGAGCCTTGATTCTTTAGAAAGGCTCGAGTTCTGTCCATGGTTTCTTTAAATTACTGGGGATTTGTGTTACTGATTTCAATGAGGGCAAAACTGGGGCACTGAAAACTAAATCTATTAATCTCCCCGCATTCACCTCTTCAAGAAAGTTATAGTAGCAGACTAAAGAGGATATAAAAGCTTTTGAAAGGACCTCAAGCATAAATCCATTGAAGTGTCAAAGCTGCAATTCACTGAATGAGAAACAGAGCAGCCCCCTTCATTTGCAGAAGGTGGCTGTCTGAAGAAGTCCTCTGAAGTGGTTGGCTTCCTCTCCAGCGTTGATTAGTGCCTTTTCTAACTTCTGTTTGCAATGAACATAATGTGCGTTCCTTAGCTGCCGCTCTCTCATTACCAATTTGGGGTTAAGGAAAATGAAAAAAAAAAAAAGGCAAAAGCAAGAGAAAAAAAAAAAATCCTTTGATTCAATTTCTTTTTGTTAAGACTTCCTTAAATATTATCATTAGCTTTTGTTTATTTTACTAGGATTGGAAGGGGCAATTGTGGTCACACATCCGACTGCTGGCATACCTTAGACCAGAGAATCCCCTCCTGCGACTACTGGATCCTGCTCAAACGCCTGCAATCCAGACTAAAACAAATCTTTTATAGTTTCTGACTCTTTTGATCCTCCTGAAAAGCTGTGATCTTAGCTTATTACATCTGCTGGCCTCAGTTGTGCTATCACTGAGTATCACTGGGAATACATGTGCAAACAAACCAGTTTGCAAGTTTTGCAGTGCTTTCTGCTCGAGATTGAGTGCACGTTCCCAAAATCACTCAAGTCCTCACCTGAATAAGCCCTCTCTTTACAGCACAAGAGCTGAGACTGACAGAATACATACAACTGACATTGTCCTAGAAATATCTGCAGAGCAGGGACTAGTTGGACATGCTTGAACTGCCCTAACTTGCTTATGTGAAGTTACTTTGACTGTACCAAGTAATGGGATTTCCCACATCAGCTGTCTGGAATCAAGGATGACTACTCCATTTTCTTGCTTACACTTTGTTGTGAGACTTAAGTGCGCCAAAGTCTTTCTCCAGAGATAATAATGCGCCCAAAGTAACAAGTTACCTAAATGGAGTTAGGAAAGGGTTTTCCCAGCTGTGGCCAGTCTTGACCAATTGAAAATTGTGTTTAATTTTCATTTAGTATCTACCGTTCACTGAAAGTTTCATACAGATAATAAAAATATCAAAAAAATAACACAAGCTACAGTTCTAAAATTCTCTACTTAATCTAACTAGCTAACAGCCATTCATTATATATCTCCTTATTTCACTTGCATTTCATTAAAATTTTCACATGCAAATTAGCATATATAAATAAGCATATTTTTGCAATTATATATACTACAGAATAATAATAAGCATTTAACCTCCATTCTCCTTAGTCTCAGTTCCACCCATGATTTTCTCCATTTATTTTAATTTGGGTTGGAGAGTTTAAAAAAGTTCAGTCAGTTCAGTGTGATACTAGGAAAGATGCTTCTCCTGGTAATGAAATCAGAGGCCTTGAGACTAAGGATACATAGCATTGCAGGTAAAACTGCTTGTCAAGTTCAGTATACTGGGGCTGGACTACAGCCTCTGGAGAATCTCATAAAGCAGGAGAGTTAGAAGCAAAGGGAGAGATTTAGCCTCAAAGTCACAGACCTAAATACAAGCTTCTAACAGAGGAGTACCTGCAAGAACTTGATGTCTGAGTTCTCACTTTAGTCTGCAGGGATTAGGCTAGGATGCAGCTGCCGTGTTAGGCATAGTTGGGTACATCTTGGCTAGTGAAGTATCTCAGATTGTAGACTCATCTGTGTTTGAGACCACCTTGAGGGGTGTCTAGTCCAAACTCCTGCTCAGAGCAAGGTCAACACCAAACTCAAAGCTAGATATTCAGGGCTTTGTACAGTCAAGTCTTCAAAACATCTAAGGATGGAGATTTCAACAACCCTACAGGCAACTTATTTCAGTGCGTAATTATTTTGCAGCTTTTTTCCCCCCTTATACCTTCATTGTTTCCATTTGTAATCATTGTCTCCAATTCTGCTGTGTGCCTCAGTAAGGAGCCTGCTGTCATCTTCTCAGCAACCTCCTCTTAGGAATAGGAATGCAAGAAGACTTGTAACTGTGTGAATGTGCTGAGCATTTTCTTGATCCAAAGATATCATCTTCCCATCTTCATCTCCACGGGTGATAAGTCCCTTTCACCCGCTGGTCTATACAAAGACATGTGTGGAAAGATTCAGGCTCAGCCCATGGTCTGATGGACACCTCAGGGAGAGTTTAGGAGGACATTTGTGTTGGTAGATTCAGGACACTGACTGGGTTGACTATCCTCCAGATTAGTGGCCAACACATCAGAAGGCTGCACTGCCATTCAGCAAGATCTGGACAGGCTAGACAATTGGGCAGTCAGGAACCAAATGAAATTCAATGAGGGCAAGTGTAGGATCCTGCACCTAGGGAGGAATAACCCCAGGCACCAGTACAGGTTGGGGTTGACCTATTAGGAAGTAGCGCTGCAGAGAAGGGCCTGGGAGTTCTGATGGACAACAAGTTGAGCATGAGCCAGCAGTGTGCCCTCATGGCCAAGAAGGCCAATGGTGTCCTGGGGTGCAGGATGAGAAGAATGTGGCTAGCAGGTCCAGGGAAATTATCCTCCCCTTCTACCCTGGTGCCCTGGTGAGGCCACATCTGGAATATTGTGTCCACTTCTGGGCTCCCCAGTTCAAGACAGACAGGGAACTATTGGAGAGAGTCCAGCGAAGACCTACAGAGATGATGAGGGGACTTGAACATGTCTCATATGAGGAAAGGCTGAGGGAGCTGGGCATGTTTAATCTGGAGAAGAGAAGACTGAGAGGGGATCTTATCAATGCCTACAAATATCTAAAGGGTGGGTGTCAAGAGATCCTGTGCAACCTGCTCTAGGTGATCCTGCTTTAGCAGTGGGGTTGGACTAGATATCTCCAGAATGATCTCCAGAGTCCCCTTCCAACCCCTATTATTCTATGATTCTGTGATTACATATGATGGCATTCCTGAGGTCTGTTTTCTGTAAATGTACTTAAACAGTCCAGCACAGCAGCATGGGTGATCTTCAGACTTCTTGGAGGGCCATGCAGGGGCTAGTCTGTGTGGTGGATCAAGTAATGTGACCTTAAGAAGGCCCTTGGGAGTGCTGTACAGGCAGTCCTATATATTGTAGATGCTGCCTCTGAGCCCAAGATATATCTGGGCTGACAGCCAGCACACAGGTCAAGAGGCTTGGTATGCTTAAAGCCACTCAGACGCTTACATTTCAGCTAGGAGTGAAGACATAGTCAATCTGCCATTTTTGCTGAAACATTTTCTTGTCTTTACCTCATAAATCTAGCCAGCAGACCTTGGCTCTCTGGAGCTCTGAGTATTTGTAATAGTGGACCCTGAAAGCATTCAACAATTTTTTGCCTAAGGGCTTACAGCACCAAGTATCTGTCTGAAGCAATGGTCAGCCACGGGGATGGAAAGAGAATGGGCTATGAAAACGACGGTGTTTAATGTATTTGTTTAATGCTACAGGTTTTCTTTGTATCACACAGAGGGAAGATGCCAAGGAATAGCATCGGTTCATTGAGATACCAGTTTTTCCAGCTGAAAGCTAATCAACCTGGAGAACTGATGCCATGCGTGAAGGCAGGTCTGTCAACACACAGAGCAGATGGTTGGGCTTCACAGGAGGTGGTGGTAGGAGTGAGCAGGGGAACAGGGGCCTCAGATGTGATCACGGGAGGAAGTAAAGAGTAAATAAATGTCTGGGCATGCACTACAGCAGCCAGCGTCAGTGGTCAAGGGCACAGGAGAAACAGCTGTGGGAGATCAGCGAGGCGGCAATGGCCTCACGATCACGAAGGAAGGATGGTGTTAGAGCCAGATGGGGAAGAGCTTGTGGTTTATCAGTTTGGGGTCTTGTGATGACAGGGATCTAAATAGCAAACTTATTTTCTCCAGTTAATAAGAGTGCAAAAATAGCCATGATACAGAGTCAAATCAACATCGAGGGTGACTAGGCAGATCCAAGCATCAGCTGAGCACTGTTAATTTACTACAACTGGGAACCTGGACAGCTGACCCTTACTGCAGCTGAGTTACATTGCCAGAAAAACTGCCCTATTCTCTCTAACAAAGCTATACATATTTCCTCAGATGATAATCTACCCTTTTTATTGTAACAGAGTTGTAAAGATTTATGCCCGATGAGAAGCTGTTTGCTCTGTCCACGCTAACATACACAACAGAAGATGACTGACTCTTTTGGTTTACCTATCTTGATTTACCCTTGCTGTGGGTCCTGCCCATCCTTTCACAGGGTATGGATACTTCTGCCCTTTGAGACATTCAATTTCATCTTCCATGGAAGGGAATATGACACAGCAGTCAATCCATCTGATTTAGAAGAGGCCTCAGCAGCAGAAAATAGCCACTGTACCTCCTACCGAGAACACCTCAGCCCAAAGCAGGGGCAAGACAGCAGCATATTTGGGATGTTTTGTACTAGGAACACCCATGATCAGTAGTATAGGAGGCCCACAACTACACTAAGGACAGCAATGGCTGCTTTTCCCCTCTCAGGAGTCTAAAATGCTTATTTCTGTTGCATACATATATTACGTCTTTAAATTACATAAAGCCCACAACCTTGCAAACATTTAATGTGATAACAGGAGGTAGATGTCTAAAGATCTTGGCAGACATGGGCTTTGATATGTAGTGCTGTTCCCTAACTGCAAATAAGACACCATGTTAGCTCCCTAGCCCTGTTTTCTGGAGGCCAGTAAGCACCTCTGAAATAGGTTGTAGGGTTGTTTGTTTTTTTTCTCCCTGACAATGTCTCCAATATGCATCTGTTTCTTGATGGTAAAAACTGTGGGAAACCGTACTCTCTTCTTTCAGGAATCCATACATCAATCCTGCCTTCATGCTTCAAAATCCTAGGACTCTAAAGAGCAGAAAGGTGCAAATGTGGGTTTGTTTGTTTTTTCCTTTGGTTTTGCTTTTATATTCTGTTAGGAACAATACTCCAGTTGCTAAGGCTTAAGCTCACAGTGGTGTTGTGCGTTCCCCTGCAGCCCCATGGCATCACTCACACCTCATGCAGAGCAGGGAGGGGTATTTACTCACTGTAGGTATCAGCAAGGTCATCAGCTGCTACGGCGAGGGAAGCAGAGAGGCCTGAAGTCAGCTCTTGGCAGGTGGAATAAGGTGGGTCTGAGCTGCAGCCATCAGTGTCCAGCCAGTGGATCTCTCCGAGCACTCCAGTTCCAGGGAGAAATAGCAATCACAGACACTTTTTCCTGTTAGCATAGTTTTCTTTAAAGCAAAGCAAAAGTAATAATGTCCCATTTATCTCTGGCTACGTTTTGGATTACTTTATATATAAATATACACATGCATACACATTCTCTCTCATGATGATTACATTTCTAATTACAGCATACAAATCTTTCCTGGATTTTTTTTTTGGCAATACCTGCAAAACAACAGGCTTGTAAAAATGGGTGGGTCTATTTTTCATGTTGTGTGCATGTGTGTTTTGTTTTCCAAACCAAGCTGAAAGCCTTGTTGCCTGGGTCTTGCCCTTGCCCTAATGGAGAGCTTCTGAGAAAAGGCAGGACGATAGGAGCCCTTGTGAAGGGAATCAGCACCACTGATATATCCCGAACCACACAGCCCTGCAGTGGAAAACATTGCTGTGCAAACTGTCATCACTAGAGGCTGATAATGAAGATGCAGACTGGAGCTTGTAGAGTATGGAAGGCAGCGAGCTAAGAGGAGGGGCAGCGAGGCACCAAATGCTGTACCAGGGACTGGCTGGGTAGTTAACTCTTGGTGGTCTCACTGCCTGTCTGGCCAGACCCCATCTACCTGTACGTCTCACCTCCTCTCCCCTTCTACCTCCCAGTCCACCTTCTGGAGTAGGGTCCTTATCCCATGATGCTTACTACACCCACCCAAAGCAGGACTTGCTATAATCCCTATCTTCTCTACCCACCTACCATAAATCCATCTCTAACCAGACCTCTCTTCCCCTCCTGGAATTTTTTCTAGATACATAGTCCAAACCAGGACCCTAACTCCATCTGCCATTCTCCATGCTTGAACTGTTAGAAATCCAGACTGTAGGACTCCTCTCCTGCCTACATGTCTATATGGTCCCAGTCCCCAGCCCACAGCAAAGTGACGAAATAAGAAGCATCATAAGAGAAATTCATGTAAATTAGTGCCCTCTGGTATATTCCATTCAGCTGGCACATGGGAGCCTGAGGACACTCTCATGGGCATGACGTTATTTGGCAGAAGGAATTTGCTTCAGTGAATCAGCATGTGAAGGATTTGATGGAAAACACTGACACCCAGTCAGTTTCAACCAGCTACATTTGGTGTAGATGAGGGCAATACCAAAATAAAATAAAATAAAAACAACAAACAAACACCATTTGTTTTATGCCTTGGAATACCTGAAAAGGACAGAAAACAGCTATTAAACTAAGTCTAGCTTGGAATTCATCCACCTGGCAGATGAAAAACTGAAATATTACTATGTGACTTAGCAGCAGCAGTTCTTGTGAAAGGGTCCAAGTCCTGAACTGAGTTATGTCAATCAGGACCGATGCAGATCACCACTGGCAGCAGGGGTGTGACTTTGAACTGATTCTGGAGTAAATGAACTTAAGAACCTAGCTTGAAGACACTGGCCACCTCTGAACTTCTTGTTGCTTCATTAAGAAGACTGTGTCACAGCACAGATTGTAAGAAGATCATATTGCCTAATAAAGATACTTAAAGCGAGTTATGGGGATAAAAGAACAAAACTAGAAGAGGAGTTTTTGGGTTCCTCAGGGGAGCAGAGAGAATATGGTCTTACCAGAGAATTCCTGGGTTATACTTCTATTCTGGTTCCCCTTCCTGCGCTGGTTCCGGTAGTAAGAGAAAACATACAAAGTGTCATACGATGATTAAACATATGGAATAGTTTTTACAAAGAATGAAGAATACACTAAGAAATCAGCAAGGAAGATAAAGGCTTGATGATGGATATGATCAAAGGATATAAAAATAATAAGTTAAAAGGAGAAAATGAGCAAATAATGATATTTTCTTCCAATAGTAGAAATATAATGTAATAATATCAATGGGTGTTTCAAAACAAACAGATGGAAACAGTGCTCCACACAGCATGTGGTTAAGCCATTGAACTCCCTAGGATGGGATATTGTGGCTGACAAAATTTTACATCAGTTAAAAAAAACCAACAAACCTCCAAACCACTGATTCACGGATGGAAGAAAACTTTCCTTTTTACCGAGTGGCATTATAATAGTGTCTAGGGGCCTCACATGAGGTTAGGACTCTGCACACTATGGTTCATGTATATGCAGACAGGAAAAGGCTATTCATGCCCTGTAGTGTGTGGGGAAAAGGATCTGAGGCACGGAAGAAATGTCAGATTGCCTTTGGAGGGAAGACACCGTGCCACATTCATACCCATATCCTCCAGATGTCCAGACTGAAGCCCATCACAGACCTTCAGTAAGCTCTAGGACTCACTGAAGGAGGCCGATGCCACCTGCTACCAACATCACACCATCAGCAATATTGTAGCACTGACAGTAGACACCTAAACTGGATTCAAGTCCTTCCTAGAATATCGTGCAAAACCAGCAAAAAAGTCAAAGCTATAGGCAGTATATTTTAATTCAATTTGCCTTTAAAACAGTGTTTGACCACCAGGCATCCTAATGCCAGCTGTGTAGATGAACTGCTGGTGGAGGATGAGCACAATGCTCAAGCCCATGTTTCACCAAACATTATTGAGTTGTTTGGACAGGCAAACAAGGCTGTGGTTTATCAGAAGTTTATAGACACATGGTCATCAATTATTTCCCAGCAAACTAGCTGCCTATATACTTTACAATCAGGATGTAGGTGACCCAGGGAAATTATTCAGGAAATAAGTATCAGAACTAAAAAATGATGGCAGATTTCCTAACTCATCACTGACGTATTCCACCAAAGAACCACCCCTTAGCCTATGAAGCAGGAAATACTTAAGCATGTGAAGAACAAACAGTTCCACAAACATTAAGATACTATATCATGTTTATAAAACTATCCATGTACTTAAATGTTTGAAAGATCAGGGTTGTACGTTGCTAAAAGTGATGATCTTGTGCACTGGCAGCAGGCATTTTGTTCCTGGAGTGAGAGCAGGAAGAATCCAGAATACAAATGTGTACATATTCACCATGCTGCTTCTTGACCATTTGAAGTATGGAGTTATTTATTGGATGTTATGAAGATCACCCCACTCGTAGAAACATGTGTACTAAATCAGATTTATCACATTTCCCTCCTTCCTCCCTCTGAGTCGTTGGTTTTTAGTGAATCCCGTTGCTCTTGGCTCATTGTTCTAACACATCAAAATAATTTGGAGAACTTCACTCTTTCTCATAGGAGAACCCACTGTAATTGTTACAAGAGAAAACAAAACAACTGGAAGTTGTTAATCCATATTAAATATTGAAGGGTTAGTCTTGTATTCATCTGAGGATCTCTGCACAAGCAAATTAATTTCCTTACTTATGATTGACATGCATTACTGGTGACATAAACTAGCACTTGGCTGTGAAATGGAGCTTGCAATCAGTTGGAAATTATGATAGCTGCTGTGTCCCTGTGTTTCAACAGGGACAGAGTTAATTTTCTTTCTAGCAGCTGGTATGGTGCTGTGGTTTGGATTTAGGATGAGAATAATGTTGATAACACTGATGTTTTTAGTTGTTGCCAAGCAGTCAAGGACTTTTCAGCTTCTCATACTGCCCTGCCAACGAGAAGGTGAGGGGGACACAGCCAGGACAGCTGACCCAAGCTGGCCAAAGGGATATTCCATACCATATGACGTCATGCTCCATATATAATGGGGGGTTGGCTAGGAGGTGGCATGGCTCAGGAGGTAGCTGAGCATCAGCTTCAGGTGGTGAGCAGTTGTGCTGTGCAAACTTGTTTTTTTGTTGTTGTTGTTGTTATTGTTATTATTTTCTTTTTCTGTCCTATTAAATTGTCTTTATGTCAACACATGAGTTTTACTTTTTTTTTTTTTCTCTTTGATTCTCTCCCTCATCCCACTGGAGTGAGCAAATGGCTGTATGGTTGTTTTAACTGCCTGACGGGTTAAACCACGACACTGCTGATGTAAACTGGAAGGTCTGAGAGAGGAAATTCTGGTTTTGTTAACACAGCAACAGCAGCAGAGCCAATCCAAAAAGGGATTAGGAGCATGTCAAATCATTGGGGAAGGCTATGGTTTTTTGAAAGACGGTAAAGAAGGAAAAAAGAAAGAGTTAAGAGAATGCTGGGATACCCCATGAAAACAAACAGAAAAAAACCCCTCCCTCCAGCAGCAACAACCTCAAAGCTTTATATGTTCAGACTATATAGGTGGCAAGTTGGTAATTGAAGCCCGTGCCAAGACCAGAGAACTTCCAGCCAAAACAGATGTGGGTTTATAGAGGCAAAGCAAGCCTTTAAAATGGGTCTAGGGAATTCCAAATTCAATAGTATGTCGATATAAACCTGAAGACATGAAAATGGGATCTGAGCTTTTAAAATGAAAGAACTAATGAAGTGGTGGTTTTATGTGTCAGAGCCCACGTTTTGCTTTACCAAAACACAGTGGTCCTTTCAAAGCATTAACCCTGATTTTTCACCTTTGGATCACAGGGATGTGGCCTGAGAAATCCCTGTGCAGAACAATTCGGCATTCTGACATCAGCAGCATTCTTACTGTTCCCTCAAGGTATTGTTTTATGCTATAGATAGACCACACAGATCGCACTTGCTCATGAAAGCTGGGAATAATACGTCAGGGACCAGATTTGCAGACTTTGTTATGTGCATGAAGTCAATGGAGCTAGGCCAGGCACACACAAACCAAGAAGAGACACACGCACATGCAGACACCCACATTGCACATCTACACATACAGACACGCACACACACGCACCCCATGCACACAGATGTACACTCTCACAGTGGACAGGTTTGTCCAGTATGGTGGAGCTATTGGTTTACCTACTGAGGCTTAAATATTTTCATCACTGCCTGCATGCATCACCAAGAAAATTATGGTTTTAACTTACAATATTTTGCACATCATCAAAATGTAACCCCTGCCACAAAGAGCCCACAATTTTGTAAAAGCAAGGGGAATGTGGAGAGGACTCAGCATTCACTGAGATGGGGAGAGAAATATATAAACCTTGCCCATCTTCATTGCCTAACATTGATTCTTAAATGCTCTTTCAATATGTCAGTGAAGCATAGATTCATATAACAGCCCAGGTTGGAAGGGACCCCAAGAGGTCACCTGGTCCAACCTTTGCTGGGAAAGGGAGCCTAGAGGAGACTATCTAGCAACTTGTCCAATCACATTTTGAAATCCTCCAGTGCTGGGGACTCTATACCATCCCCTGGCAGGTTGTTCTAGTGAATTATTATTCTTACTGTAAAAAAATTATTTCTGAAAGTAAAAAAGTAGTTTCTGAAATTCTACCACACCTATTCAGCTCTCCCTCAATGGCAATACCAGTGCTCAGACCATATGAAAAATATCGTAAGAGTCTTTCATCGAAGATCATAGTTGTGGATTTGCTTGAGTTTCAGTAGAACCCAAAATTTCTTTGCTCATCACCTACCTCCATTTCCTTCCCCCTTCCTGCCCAACACCTAACAGTCCAGCCACACAGGATGTTGAGATATTCTGTTTGCTGGCAAAAAGGGGCCGTGTTTACACTTCTGTAAACCCTTCACAGCTTATCTAGGAATAGCTCACTCCCCTACTACAGCAGGTAATATTGACAGCACAGTCCAGACATGCTTGGGCCTTCATTATGGAAGGAAGATAAATTTTGAAGTTGCTCAGGATTACTCTTAATGGGTATTGTAGGCAGAATTAGGGAGTAAATGGTAGGACCAAGAGATAATCCTTCTCAGCATTTAAGCTTCAGGGTATAACGTATAACCTAAGTAAAAAGATTAAGTTTCCATGAAATAAGCATAGTTACTCTAGTACTGATAGTATTTAGGAACATTAATCCATAAACTGTGTTCCAAAGGAGGTGACTTATCACTTTTCCTATTTTAGAGGTGGTAGATGGATGTGGAGAAAGGTAGCTAAGATTATCCAAAAGGTTTGAGACAGAGATGGAAAAAGGCTAAAACTCTCCTGAAACCCCAAGATGTGCCTTGCTTATTGTACTATGCTGTTATTCATGATAAATACCATTGGCTGCATACTGGCAGTGAATGGGTAAATGTGATATGCATAATGGCCTTATGGTGGCTGCAGAATTCGCTCCACTGAGAGCAGACACCAGAACAGAAGAGGGAGGGGAGACCATAGCCCACAGCCCACTGGAAACCATCAACAATCCTTAATGGATCTCCACAATGAGTCTGTAAATCATAGAATCAGAGAATCACAGGTTGGAAGGGACCACAAGAATCATATGGTTCAACCTTTCTTGGCAATAGCTCTGTCTAGACAAAAGCACCATCTAGACAAGATGGCCCAGCACCTGTTTTAAGTTGAATCTTAAAAGTGTCCAATGTTGGGAAATCCACCACTTCCCCGGGGAGATTATTCCAATGGCTGGTTGTTCTCATCATGAAATGAGAGCTCATTGTTGTTGTTGTGAAATTGCTTCTTCAAGGTCCTCTGGCTACAAGTTAAGTCACTGGAGCAAGCCTGAGGCATCACACTGCAATGGCAACTAAGAACTGCAGAAAATACTATATTTTATTTTCTCATCCTTCTCTTCCAAGAATGAAACATTATAAAATACTATTAATATCAACTTTTAAAATGCATTTTCCCTTACAGATTATAAGATATAATCTCATTACCCCAAGAGCTGGTGTGTATTTTTTAAAAATCTGCCAAAAATAACCTCAGTTCCAGTTCACCATTTACACACAAGTGTCTTCATCAAACCCTGAACTACCCAATTAAATTTTTAGGGAGGCAAGAATGCCTTCAAAGTCCTTGATTTATCTTTTAACATGCTGTCTGAAGGGTTCTCTTGGGCTTAAATGTATCCCAAGACAGGCTGTGATGATAATTACCTTGTCATCCCAAACTGCAGAAATCACACTGGAGATGTCCAGAGCTAAAACCGGTAGCTGCTACAACAGCTGTTAAAAAGTCTTAGTTCTGCTAATGAATGCAGGAAGAGCTGTCCTGGGTCAGAGGAAAGGTCAGTCTAGCCCAGCATCCTATCTATCAAGAGGGCAATGATCTTTTTCTCTTTTCTCAGCTTCTGGGGAAAGAGAACACGTAATCTCAGTAGGTCAGTGGAGATGGAGACCAGCACACATGAAGGCTGTGGTTAGTCCATTGCAAATGATTAAGTTAGAAGACTGTAGGAAATTTGAGGGGCTGCCACAAGGGATATATTCCCAGAACAGTGCAGATGCAATGTAAAATAAATTAATGTAAATCTTCTTTCTAGGTAGCTGTCACTTCCCAGAGGACAAGGACACTTTCAGCTCCAGAAAGAACAAAACCCACCCCATCCGCCCCTCAAAATGGTCAAATTTATCAATCAGCTGGTGCTGCCTTGTGCAACCTCTCAGAGCAGGGTACAAGTAGCATCTTACTCATTTTGTTTATCTTTCTGCACAAGAGACAACTTTATCAGTTTTCTTAGTCATTTGGAATGTGCATATTGTTTATCTAACAGCTGTAAAGGCTTCCTCATTGGAAAATGTGTATGTAAAGCAAATATTAGCTCTCCTCTTTAGATTTTAAATCCTGTTGTCTTGGCAGGAGAGCACTTAAGATGATCCACAGAGCTAATAAAGTTTATGATTGTCCAACGAATACTCTGCTTTGTCAAGTTACTAGGAAATATGTTCACCAATCTGTGATAGACTCTAGGCACAATTTTGATAGATCTGTTCATCTCCTTTACCTCTCGCATTAATATCTGCAAAAAGGGTCTACACATGATTACTGTGTCTCTCTGGTCTGCTTCCGCTCTGAACCCAGTAAAGCAGGTGCCATGTCATTTCTTTGTGCAGCACTGAGCACCACAAGACCTTAGCACTGATAACCCAGTGAAAAGCCCACTCTTGCCTCCTCTGAGCCTACACAGGGGCAAGCGTGGCTTCAGAGAAGAAAGAAACAAATTAAAGCCTTTCACCTTAAATTTTCTCTTCTTGGATCTTTCTGGAGTTTCTGCAGCCTCCAACATCAACCAAAGGTGCTGCAGGGCTCTTCTGAAATGCGATGGTTGGATGCTAAACCCACCGAGCGGTTATATGACTTTGGCAGGAATAGTAAGAGGGCAACAGCATTGAGGGATGTGCAGATAGTCTGCAGTGCAGCTGAGCAGGGTGCAGGCTGGAAGAGGATGATGCGACAAACACGGGTCCTGCATCACCCCATGCAAGGCATTTTGAAGCCAGCACCAAGAAAGAAAAATATCTCCACCACGCACATCACAGCATGCACTCTGTTTCTACACTCATGGCATTGCTTTTCCCATCCCATCCCATCCCATTTCCCACCCCCTGCTCTCACTTATAAATAGCCACGGGCACGGCTGTGCTCCTTTAGGACTCCCAGCCCGTGTACTGAAGTCAACACAGCGATTATGGGGGTCAGCTCTTTGCATAAACATTGCCTCCTCATCGCAGGGCTGTTTCAGAGGCCTTTGCCCTGTCCCACCGTGAACTGAAGCAGGAAATTCTCCTGAGCTATCTGAGGGCTAATTAAAGGAGCAGCCCAGAGACCCCGTAACCTCCTGAGAGTCCCGCAGAACTGCTCTGGCCTCTGTCAATGCACATGACAAGGTTATTGCTGGAGAAGGCGGTCGGGGCTTCTTCAGTCAGATACTACTGTTTTATAGACCCTGGCCAAGATTCGTTAGCTGTAATAAATGTGCTTTCACCATGACAAGCTAAAGCTCTCTCACTTAGGGCTCTGTGCGCTTCCTGGAAGCTTTTTCGTTAGGACTAATGACCACTCTCTTCTGTCACTTATATGCCCTGGGCAAAGCTGCTCTTGGATTTGTGCATTTTTAATTAAAAAGAAGTGGTCTTGTTTCTTTGGTTTATGTTAGGTGCCCTTTGCATTGCTTTTCTCATTAAAGTAAGGGGTGCCTGCACTGAAGAAATGTGGGGTTCTTTTTTTTGTTTGTTTTTTATGATGACATAGCTGGAAGTCAGTGTCACTGACAAGAGGACTTTAACAATGTTGAGGTTTTAAATACCAGGAAACTGTAAAGTAAAAGTGATAATAATATACTTTTCAACTCCCTGTGGTTTTAGGACATGTTTGGGGATGACATCTGAATGAGAGGGGAGAACTAAGGTGCTGGAGAGCTGCTCTCATGTCACCTGATCAGTATTTGATGTGACATGTTGGATGCTGTGAATGTTGAGTGGTTACCAACCACTAGGAGCTTTCTTCTCATTTCCCTGTTAGATCTGCTCCTTGCAGTGAAATCAACTCAGCAGTCTTTAGAACATGAGGTCTAAGAGCTTTCTTTTTTAAGAAAACAAAAATTAATTTCCCATTGACATATGAATTCAAGAACTGAACACTTGTTGAACCCATGAAAAATTGCAATTAAGTCATAAAAGTTAGAAACACACACAAAGATGCACCTACAGAGTCCAGTGTAACTGTAGACCATATAGAACAGTTGGCTGCAGGGCACCAAGGTAATCTCCTAGAATTGTTAGAGGATTTCAAGTACCTGAGACCATCCCTGGCTTATGTTCCATTCTAGAGACATTGCAACAAAGCTAAGCCCTGAAACAAGACTTCACAACTAATACCTGTCTCATCAGCTTTGCTAGTTCTGCTGAGCAGTCAGTTTATGCCCTTCTGTAGACTAGTTTGTAGTTCTGTGATTTCTATGTTTTTTCCCACTCCAGAAGGAACCCCAGCAAAATGAAATCTGAAAAAAAACCCCTACCAACCCAACAGGCATTTCCAAAGCTGAAACAAAACGTCATCCTGTCTCAGTTTACAGCTCTTAACCTTCATTAAAAATATGCTAGATTGGCATTTAGGGTTTCATTTGAAATGAAAATTCTCTTCAGCACCTGAACATTGAAGAACAATCTGAGACATCTGACCAGCCTATCATTGTCAAATACGAATCATTCAGTTCTCTTTCATATCATTGGCTCCTTCATCATTGCCTGGGAGGTCGCATCTCCAGTTTTCTGGGCTACTTCCAACTTCGCCCAGTAAGAGCCTGAGGTCATTCAGTCCAATACATCAGTCCACGCGCCTGCAGGGAGAGGAAGGCAGGGAGGGGGAAGTCACGTAATATTCAACAGTAACATACAGCAATAAATTGTGATAATTACCCTTCTAATAGACACAAAAGAGATAGTTCTTAGGAATTACAAAGCAGTGAGGAGGAAGAGGAGGAAGTTAAGCAGAACAGAGTCTAAACTCACCAAATTACCATGCAATTGCCATCGTAAGAACATTGCTCTGTCTAGTCATAAAACAATCTTGGAACAAACAGACCTGCTTTGCTGCACTGCAGTTTTACCCTTTGCAACAGTGTTTTTAGTCCCAGAGCAGTCTTGGATGGATGATTACTCTTGTTAAGTTCTCCTTTTACTCCATGTGCCATGTATTTTCAATAATGCATTGTTATATGCCTTTATTTGTTTTGTGAGTTCAAGTAGGTAGTTTCCCTTTCTAGCTAATGAAACCTATCTGGCTAGGCAAAGTTTCATTATTAGAAGGCCAGTGAGTTCAATTCAGCAGTTAAAAGTTAGGGCATGGGACAAAGAGCAAACAGCAGTCTGTAATCAACCCACCAAGACTGTGGTTTTTAGTTTATAAAGTACTTGAAAGGGGCTCAAATGGCCTTAAGGTTTATTCCCTGCTCTACTTCCAGCCTGCTACATGCCCTCTGAGCAGGCACATCAACTGTGCTTCCATTTCCCCACCTGTAAAATCAGGATCATGAAATGATGATTGACTCCATAAAGCTGTTTCATATCTCCAGTAACATGAGATGGAAAATACTATCAGAGAATATTTCCTTCTGTCCTTCCATCCTTCCTTCCTTCTGTCCTTCCTTCCTTTTCTACTTTTGAGTCCTTGTCATCCATGTTCTTCTTGTTGTTACAGCACAGGACCTTGTATCTGATTCTGAAATCACTAATTTGTTGATTTAAGGCAATGGAATTGCACGTCTGTCAAACTAATCAGGAAATAAAACAAACCCAAAGAGCAAATGTAAAATAGGAGTAAATAGGGTCTCTTATTTCTACTTATCTGTATGTAGGTTAAAATATTTAATCTGGTGCTGATGAGTCATTAGAACCTCACTGAAATGGATGATACCTGCAAAGCTCCTACATTATTACCGAAATATTAAAAGCAAAGAGAAATAGCAAAATTTACTTTGCTTCCTACACATTGGTGATCAGGCAGTGAACAGCTGTGGCACATATATCCCCTAACTTTACATACTTAAATGCCTATGTCTAAACTTAGTCATCCTAAGCTACCTTACAACCAGGGGGAGAAATATACACCTTCCACAGGGATTTACCAGTACTCTCCTAGGCACCCAGAAAGTCTGAGGCCAGGAGAGTCATAACATGTTATGTACTCCTAAAAGCTGGAGAGAGACCTAAAAAAAGCTGATCACAGTGACAAACACTAAAGATTCACTAGGATTTTCCTCCACTAAAGGATGAGACTGGGTTGGCTGAGAAGCTGGATTCCAGGAAAACATCTCAGTTTGGGTTTCAGCTGCCTCTGCCCATCAAGTCCCTCCCCACATTGGGCATTTGGATTAAGAAGAAGCCCTTATGCAAGCATCACCTCATTATCTACCACATGATACATGTCCCACAAGGGAGCTCTGCTTGAATTTCTTGCAAGTGATAGTGACTCAGGAGCCACTGTTGACACTTCCATTTATTGACCATTTCCAGTAAACAGTGACTAGCAAGATCCATATTTCTCTCTGCTGCAACAGAAAATGTATTTCAGTTAATGGACAGTTCTTGGAAAGCCGACACGTGTAAACTCAATAAAACTCTAGAAATTGTTTCTCTCTGATGGTGCAGCCTTCCATGAGACATGATTTTATTCTTGGCCTACTGGTCAGAAAGTGAAGGCAAGGTATTAGTGAGTAAACATCGAGAGATTCAAATTCCAAATATTTTCACTTCAGATTCAAAAAACATTAGATGCTTAGTCAAGGCTTAAAAATAAAACACCCCATGAACAAACATGTACATTTTATTTGGTCTTTAGGAAAATATACTGCAGGTTTCCATTCCCTCCCTTTTTGTACTGAAGTGATCCCTTGGTCCTTAGCCAATCTGTACCTTTTATGATGTCCGAGAATTGATTTGCTCAAAGTTATGCATTTCCCTTATTAAACAGTACTGAAAAGGTAAGTCAAACCCACAAGACCACACACATTGGCATTCAGACATTAAATATCTCTTGCACAGCTGGCACGATCACATAAATTAATGTTTGCTTCCATCTAGTGGGTGGAAGTAGAAATTGCATATAGGAGAAACATGCAAATATATTTTGCAGTGAGTTGTGGGTAATATATAGACCTTTTTTCCTTCTTTCAGCTATATGTTTTGATGTCTGGTCTAGGTTCCTCACAATGTATTCATTAACTATAGTGCAATGTTTTTATTTAGCCCTTATGATACAACCTCATGTCTGAGCCACTTTTGATTCACCCGACTGGCACTCTTGGAAGAAATCCAAACAAGAAAGAAGGGTTGATTTACTTAATTGTCTAACATTGTGTCACAGAGGGCCATATAACAGATTACATGACTAACCACACATACTAGCGAGAGGACTGCTTTCCATGATGAAGAGTTCTTATGCAGGTCTATGACCTTACTGGAAGGGCAGTGTAATACAATATTTGGACACTGGCAGCATAAGAATGAGATACGGACTCTCTTTTGCTCTTGCTTTTCCTATTAGACTTCCGTGTGACACTGAACAGTTTTAAATAGATCAGAAAATGGCACTAGAAGGAATTATCTGCATCTTCAAGAACAGTCCTCAGTGGTCAACAAGGCACCCACTTCATACTACTCACTGATAACTGGCCACCTCACCCTATAATGTCCTGTAGTGAACATTCCAAACTCAAAGTGGGTCTCTCTTATGGAGGGAGATGACGTGAACAATGAGAATCAAGAGTATCTCGTGACTTAAAAGAATATCTTAAATAGCATTCCTAGAGGATCCTGGGAAAGGGACCGTGGCCCACGTGACACAGGAGAAAACAGTTATCTCTAGAAAAATGCAAGACCTGCTCACAGTTTGGAGGAAGGGTATGAAGACTGATGAATATGAAAGCAATGCAGCTGAATAAGTCAGAGAGTAAGTCAGAAGGAGGACCTGGATTGTCCTATTCTGTGTACCCAGATAATACAAAGGTGATGTTCAAACCATAGAATTTCGGTATGTGACTCCAGGGTGTAAGACTTAAAATATAAGTACTTACCTCCCCAAACAAGAACGAGAATGAGCATAAACCTCAGATAGATAGTTACTTAAAATGATTCAGTTCACAAAAACTTAAACACCTATAGTTCATGAGCTAAAATGATCTTTCAACTCAATTGATCCTACTGACTAGATCTGCAGTGAATATGATGAGACTCCTTGCTCACATGAGCTGCTGTGATGCAATTTAGTTACCTAACCACGCATGTCTTACAACATTTGAGACACATGGGTTTCTAAGCACTCCATATGAGGCTTACAGATTAGACACAGGACCTAAAAGACACTTTGAAAATTCAGGAGCATCAAATGGAACATGTGTCAACTGCCACTAAAACCCTACATTGAGACAAGTGAATCTTCTCCCTACAAGCCAAACAGTTATTTTAAACTGCAAGTTAATTTCTATCTCAGGTCACAGCTCAGTAATATGGAATAGAGTCTTGTCCTGTCTCTCACCAGCAATGATTTTGTCATGGCAACATCCGTAGGAACTGGGAGGCAATGAATATGAAGAATCCTTGAAGCAAAATAAAAGGCAGCACTTGCTCCTGTCATAGTGGGGGGTGGGTGGGCAGGACACAGGAGACGGATTAAAATATTCCATTATTTGGGAAGAAATGTCCTATGCCAAAGTAAAGAACACAGAATAGATGCCGTATTCTCAGAAATCATGAAGATCTCATGCACTTCTCTTTTTTGAGAAGAGTTGTGGGGTTTTTTCCTCTTAAAAGAACAAAACCTTTCAAAGGGGATTTTTGCTGCCATCATCTAGACATTTGATTCTTTCAGTTCTAGGTGGAGAAGGGTGATGATAAGAACTCAATAATCAAAACATTTGACATCATACAAAATGGAAACAGCTTTTCTACATGAGCATATGTTTGCAGTACAGTATCTCTGCAATATAGTAGCTAATCCAAAACACCAAACTGTGATTTAACAAAATGTATAACATCATTATGTAATACAATTCTTAAGAAAAACAAAACAAAGCAAAACAAAACAAAAAAAAACTTTGCAACTTACTCCTGTTCAAACATCTTCAGAGCTACAGAAATTCTCTATTTCAGTTCTTGGTTGTTTGTTTCTTGTCAGGATATGTACTTAAATAACAGTTATATATTTTCTAAGCCAAATATTGTGGAGAAGTTCCTAATTGGTTCTCTAATGTGATGAAAAGAAAGACAAATTTATTGAAAGCTTTGAAGTGAGAGCTGGATTTATCCTGTGTAACTTTAACCACCAGTAACGTATATCTGTGGTCCAAAGCAGTCATCTAGGTTTCCTTAATAGTCAATGAAGTGAGAGAGAGGCATCTCATTCCAGCTCTTTCGGACACCTCTGCCAGGACAGGATGACTCATAACCTGGAAGTATCGCTCACTGTCCACTGATTGTAGGAGATTTGATGATTTGCTCAGAGTAGATGCCTAACTCTGAGATGGTTAAAGTTAGGTGAGATGAAGGCCACCTCTTTTCTCCTCAGTCTTTGGGGAGGACATGAGTTTTGGGCATTATGCCATAGTCTTTTGCGGGAAGTCATGTGCTTTTTCTACCTGAAGCTGGCACTGGAAAAGAGGCCAGCTCTCAAATAAGTAGCACAGGATTGACATAAAGCCAAGTCCTTCTCACCAGGGGTTATTAACTTAAGCCCAACATCGTGGAAACCTCAGCAACATTGCTTTCAGATCAGAACACAGATTTCTCCCATCTGCTGACAAAAGATATGGAGAGCAATGCTCCACTACCGTTTGGCACAACTATCTGTAGGCTCCTTCCGCAGTCGGAGATATTTGCTCCGCCTGATGGTGGCTTAGTGAGACTAATGCACTAAGTATTAGCGCAGATCTTTACGTGAATTGTCCTCTAGAACAATTTGTCTTGCTGTTAACTTCAAAAAGTCCACAGTAACATTATTTTCACCAGATTAAAATTAACTTCTATAGTTTCTCATTACTAGCAAAGAAGGAAAAGATATAGTAGATAGCAAAAGAAAATGGATAAGGTCAGATTTCAAAGCTCATGATTTATTTTTTCACATCATTGTGATTGGTTTTGGTTGGTTTTCTTGCTGAGCAACTGGAAACACAAGACTTGAATGCTGGATCGAGAGCAGTAATGAATCAAACTCACATAATTCATGCCATTTTGATAGGTAGTCACTGGCAAATCTCATCAGCATGAAGTTAGATTTTGACCTTGTTTATTTATTAGTCGGTAATGCCTTTTTTTTCTCTAGAAACGAGAGAAAATGTTCTTCAATGTGTGGCTATAACATGTCATAGCCTTCTGAAACCAAGGGTGCACAAGCGTTGTGAAGGTGTTTGGGTTTCCTTTTCTTCCTTTCAATGAAACTTCATACTTCACAAAGGCTAGCAGCAGACATAACTTTGGTGTTGTACGCACTGATGCTCATGACCACAGTATTTACCTTGGTCTGGAAATTATGTTCCTCTTTGTCACAGTGATTTCAGCTTTCTCTGGTGTATGAGCCATATTTTACCTGCTGGCATAACTGTGCATTTCCAGTAGCAGTCTGAACTTTCCTGTCCCTGGCTTGATATGTGGGGGTTTTTGCTAAGGACTGAAATCCTTTAGTCCAACAAAATTCTTTGCGCTTGTTATAGGGTGACCAGGTGAAACCTGATGACCTGAGGGAGACAGAGTGATCTAATATCACCTTTGGGACTTGAAATTAAGACCACCTACAGGTGTAAACTGTTGCAGCTTCCTCACATGCCAGAACTCAGAATTTTTTGATACTCAAATAATTGTTTTCTTGGGGCATTTCCTACAGAACCTTAATAACAAGTCTGCAGGTATTTCAACCAGGTGAGGTTTTTCAGGGTTTCCTTAGTTAAAAACCACTATTCCCATCTCACAACTTCCTGTAACTGTAGAAAAATAAATAGAGGTGTCTAGTTTTATTTTAGTCACCATGGGTATCTTGCCTGGTTTCCAGATGCTGCTCCAGAAAGGAGTGGGTCACGTGTGGGTTAGGTGAATAGCTCTCTAGGCTCAATTGCCTGCATTGGCTACAAATGTAATTTATTGCCTAAATACAGATGCTTTATCCCATTCGAGGTAACCTAGCATAGCCAACACATTTGCACAGACCTGTCTCTAATGCGTGATTCACAGTAGATCCATGCCCTAATGAAGATGCAGCTGGTAGCCAGGAGGGTTATCTTAGAGCATCTCAGATGGGACAAGGTGCCACTGAGTCAAGTCCATAATCAATATAATCAGTGGAGTTTAGAAAGCATCTCTTCTCTCCTAAAGGAGAATGATTTGTCCAGAACAATGACCTTTTGGCTCCAATTACTATTTAATGGTCTAATGCCATATGAGAACCCCCTGAGTATCACAGACACCCACAAGAGCTGGCAGCTCTGACACAGGAGGTTCAGGATATAAATGCCTTTCTCAAGCAGGCATCTGGACAGCAGGTAGAATATCTCCTCTAAAATGACATTAGATACCTATGTATAAGCAACTGAATCTTGCCAAAAATCTGCATTCACAATAGTGGGGATTTAGACCCACATATAGATACAGCTCACATACAGACAGACATCTCGATGTGCCTTAATCTGCGATTTGAATCACATGACAAATGATGGAAAATTTACCTGCTCTTTCAGGGGTTTTCTCTGTTGGCAAGCTTCCCTTGAAAGTGTGTAGTTTGTTTCCCATTTGAACTTGTCTGGCTTCAGCTTTTACAAACGGTTTTCATTTTGTCTTTTTTTCACCTAGACTGTAGAACACATTGTTAGCCAATACTGCATGCCTGTAAAAGTGCATAGGCATTATAATCAAATCAGCTGTCAATCTCTTTTCATAGACTGAGTAGATTAGGCTTTAAGCAAATAAATTATTTTCTACAGTCCTCACTTCTTTCTTCATAACTCTTGTAAAATACAAGAACTATAGGCAGGAATATAGTGCTTTGTTGACATAAAGGGCTCTCCACAGCATGATCAATATAACAGAGAGCTGAGCGGAAGAAGAAAACAAAAAAAGGCAAGAACATATAGGAGACAATCAGTTCAAGTACTGGAGAAGAAATAGTCCAGACAGATAAGGAAATTAATCATGGGTGAGATAAACAGGCAGGACATAAACAGGGATCCCAAGACAACTGCAACAATAGAGCCAAAATTCTCCCCTGTGCAATGTTTGGAAGATAAGTGATTTCCATCATTGGCCCAGGAAAAAACCTAAGATGTAACAGTATAAAAAGTCTGGTCTTTTCATCCTTCAGGACAAAAACTTCTGTCTAGGTGGTTAGGAGTGAAGAAAAGTTTGTTTTATTGTACTCCACTAATGCTCCCAACAAGAATTTGCATCTGGATTAGGGGAGTCTCAAGTGGTCCATATGCTGATTCTGAGACTATTCCTAGGTTTTTTGTTTTCCAGACCTTATTAAAACCCCTTAGATGAAGTTTTTAGCACCAGACATGCATAGGTCAGTCCTAGTTCTTCTTAGCTGAGCTGTGGCTGTAATAATACCAGAGGCTTTATGCTGTGTATACAGAAGCATCCTGTTGCAGAAGAATTGAGGATGAAATTCTTTTTTCTATAAGGAAATAGTGAAAATATGCAACTTTCACCTTCCGCCATTCCCTTTCCTCTGCTTCTGTTTTGGATGAGCTGTAGAAGAGACTGTACACTGAAGGAGACAAAAAGGAAATCATCTTCCAAGAAGTGAGAGGGCAATGGCCAAGGCAGACCCAGAAACTAAGAAGAATTGTCTAAGGAAGCAGGCTGGGGCAGGAAGGAAAGCACAAGATAGGAATGATTATCCATGAGTCGAGAGAGACAACCAACAAGCAAAAATATCTACTCAGAGCAGGAAGGGAAGCTTTTCAGTCAGATAGTTTTGTTTTGTTGTTTGGGGTTTTTTTTGGTTTTGGGTTTTTGTTTGGGGTTTTGTTTTTGTTTTTGTTTTAAAGAGCTCTAGTTTGAGGGAAGAGGGAGTCAGGAAGATAACAGGAATAGATGGGCCCTCCAAGACTATAGTCCACCACCAGCCCTGAGGAGCTCCACCTTCGACATTATGTTTCATTGTTCTCTTTAAGTTGTTCTTAGTGCTTGGGTGAGGAGCAGTTAGGGACTATTTCCAAGAAGAATGGAGGGATACTCTACCTCTTAGAAACTCTCCTGCCTTAAGGTATTTTTCTTCTTTCAGTCCTATTAAAGTCCTCCCTGTTTACTGACAGAAATGTCTGTTAATAAAAATACCTAAAGTGCGTGCTACACAATTAATAGAGACAGGTAGAATGCAACATTCATCCTGAAAGATAATCCAGACTTTGCTGACCATCCATTCTTTTGTTCTTTTTATCTGCTTTTTCCTCTCATCAACCTGAGCTGCAACACTTCAGTAGAAGCCTGGGACTATGATGGTCATCAGAGATGAAGCAATCAAAAATGTGTTTAGTTTATCTATTTTTTAACTAAGATAGTAATAAGGACATTAAACTCTCCAGTTTCTTTTGTATAGAAATCTGCCAGGCCCACAAAAATAATCAACAGTGTTAAAGGAACAGATGGCAACCATAATATATCCAGCAGTCCAGATGCAAGGAATTCTGTAACATTCTTATTTCATTTTATAAGGCCACAAAAGCCCTCTATAAAATCAATCTTTATTTTTCCACACTGAAGCCAAATAATGCATAAATAGCTTGAGATGTATCAAGAGACACAAGGAATATGGGGTTTCTTTCTCTTTATAAAAAAGTGCAGGGTTATCCCATGGATGCTCAAGTGGGTCCCAATCAGAACCTGAGATAATGTCCTGCCATGACAGGCAGAAGGTTGCTGAATGTGAGAGTTGTGATATATGTTATGGGAGATATCCAGGCATTGTCTATAACAGAAACTTCAGATGAATAGTGTCCAGTTGGTCCTGATTAGGTCACACTGCCCAGAATAACAATGGAGAGAGGAACTTGGTTGCAGGTCACTGGGTCTTCTGCAGGTATAAAGGCCGGGTGAAAGATCATCATGATGGTTCCTGTCATGCCTCTGTTGCTTCTATGTAAGTGTGCATGGCTAGGAAGCTTATTTACCTCTGTCATGGAAAAATATAAGCTATTGAACATGAATAGTCATGATAAATCAAGATAGAAAGCTAAAATTAAAATAAAGTATTTGCTAAAAATCTAGAAAAAGAAATCCAGCTTATATCATGAAAAATAAAAGTGGCTGTTCTGAATCTGACCAAACTCTTATAGTCTGTCGTCCAGTTACCAACAGTGACATGCAGCAAATTGTTTAGGAAAGAGTATAAAGAACAAGACACACATGGAATGATAACTTCCCCCAGGACAGTCCTTCCTTACACACATGGATGCAGACTTGTGTGCAGATAGAGCTTCTGGGAATTTGTTGCTGACTCATAACAGCTACTAGAGTCCATCAACCTGTATAGGTATTTAAAATAGATGGTTTAGGCTTTTGTTTGTTTGGGGGTATTGTTTGTTTGTTTGTTTGGGGTTTTTTTATTATTATTATTTGCAATCACTTTTAGTGTTTCCTATCTTGAAGAGTTTCTTCTATCAGTGGAAAAGTCCACTGCCTTATTTCTTACCTACTTGTCCAGAGTATTCAGTAATGTGCTGAACAGTACCTGTTACAAATTTGGTCCTTTTTGCACTTTGCTAGCAATTCCAATCTTTTATCCACAAATTATTCCTTTCATTATGAATATTTCATTTTAAGGATAGTGTTTTTCTCTTCATTAATTGCTATAATCAAACAAACTGAAATTAGCTGGCGTTTCAGAGCAAAAATCTGGATTTGCCTCCTCTATTCAGTTGTTTCAGATTTAGTGCATTTTTGGTAAATGCTGATGCCTCCCATGGGATAGTTTTAGCTGCTTTATTTAAAGGACGATGCTGAAGAACTATTTATTTTGGAGATTTGTTATCTTCTGTTACTGCAAACTCTGAACAAGGAACACATAGTTTTCATAGACTCATGCATGAGATGGGATGGAGATGATGAGGAATGGAGAGGTACAAGGTGAGACAGCAGTGTCTTGGCTTTACTGCTCCAGCAGCTGTTGGGAATCCTAAGTGGATTGGAAAAGTCAGATAAAGAAAAATGTTGGAGGAAAGCACTATCCGTGTATTATGAATAATTATATATTTGAATTAAGAGAGTCTTAATTCTGAGGCATCATTACTCACAGTTCGGATGGAGCCAGAGCCCTGTTGGTGACTTGCAATTTGTTTTTCCTGTGCTATGTGGGAAGCTGACACGTAGCACAAGCTGTACAGATCTCTAGCTTTCACTGCTCTGGCCTTTCCAGCGTGTTATCACGAAGAACATGTGAGCTCGGTAGCTGGTTTCCCGAAATGCATGGCAATGTGCCATGCACCTGAGAGGAGAACGGCCCTGAACATTTAATGAGAGTTTCAGTTACTAGAAGGCAGTGAAAAATATCCCTAGAAATCCCAATAAGTGTTTTATCAGAGAAATGAGAGGCCGGCGAAAGGGGAGTCAGGATGGTATTGGGAGAGAGAAATCTGTAGAGAGAAAGAATAATAGGGAAAGAAAGAAAAATATAAAGGGAAGGAGGACTGAAGTAATAAAAATTCATCATCCTTCAGTTTGCACTTAATATCCAAGGCATTATGGTAAAGGATATATTAGGAAACTTGGAGCTGAAAGGAGAGAAAAAGCAGTATTTTAACCTGCCCTTTTCCTTCATGCATCACAAACGGAGTGCATGGAAAGACTGACTGATACAATGTATTTATAGTTTGTACTGATTTATTTTTGAAATTCTTGTAGTATTTATGAGCCCTGTTTATCAAAGCTCAGGATAACTTTACTGCCAAGACAAACTTTCCAGTCCCTTTCTGAGTCCTGATAGGCTCCTCATCTCGACGTTCCTCTTTGACGATGAGTTTCCGAAGGCAGTGGTGGAAGGTGAGTAAAGGCTTATGCTCATATTGCTTTTGGTAGAGACCACACTCAGATTCAAAAACTGCAGAGCAGCCTGCCAGAGGCTCTAGCGTTATCACTTACAGGCTTTCTGGCTCTTGGTGGGAGTACTGAGAGGATTATTGGTGACCAAGTCTTGGAGCTTTGCTGGCTTAATGTGTGATGTGTGTTCAGGAAGGCTGGAGTCTTAAGAGACATGGGTGCTAGGACATGTAGGGCTTCTGGGCACATGGGATCTGTCTCCAGGGAGTATTTGAGCACTATTTAGGTATCTCAAATCCTATTGATGTTGTATTTCTTTCCCCATCTTCCTTTCTCTTGATGTTTTTAGTTTTTTAATGTTGTTTCTTACTTTTTTTAAAATCCATCACTAGAATTGCAACAAAATGATTCCATGACTCAAGAAATTATGAGGACAGGGCAAGTCTTATATGAGAGTCTTCAATTTTGATTCAAGGCAATAATTATTGAAAAATGTTACCAAGTGGACAATTCTTACGAATGAATGCCCCAGTTATGTTGACCTGAACTCAAGTTCCTTTCCACCAGTGAGTTTTGCCTTTGATCCATGAGGAAATGTGTAATGGGAAGGGAAAGAAATGGAAAGAAATAAAGTGAGGACGGATAAGAACAGACTTTAATAAACAACAGCAAGGATAATGGGTGAGTCTCTGTTAGTAGGACACTTGGAGTTGTCCATGCCTAATCTGTTCTTCCTGTTATGAAGAAAGAAGATTGAACAGCAGTGCAACCAGAAACTACAAGAGATATGTTTTCTATATACTGCTGCTTCTAAAGATAACGGGTCAAACCTCCCATGGGTGAACAGGAACCAAAGTGGAATAAAGTTGGCAGGATCTGATTCAACGCCAGGGAGTGTCTCTTTTTGTGTTTACCTTTTTTTTTTTTTTTTTTTCCCCTCAGACATAGTAGGCTTTTTCATGGCTGATTTTCAACTGGGGAGTCACCCACACTCAAAAGAAGTGTCTTGCCAACAGGCCTCAGGTGTGCTCCAGTGAAAGCAGGACCATAAAAGTGGTAGTGAGGGATGTGAAGACAGCTCCAAGCCTTAAATTTATATCTCCCACGCTGACACAGTGCATCTGTTTTCTATTTGGGCTTGCACGCATGTGTTTTTTTAAGTTGACATTTTAGAAAAATTGGAACATTTTGTCATTTCCCTCCGTACAGATGTACAGGCGGGAGAGGTCTGTTCAGCTGGGAACTTGTGCTCAGCTAGAAGAGGAGAATTTTCTCCATATTAAAGGGTCACATTAAGGTAACCTGAACCTGTGCTTGGAGTCCTTGCTCTCAGAGACAGAGGGCAGGCTTGAATCTCAGCTGCTGTTTAAGAGAAATGGGGGGGGAAAATCCTTCTTGCCTATACAGCTTCAGTGAATGGCTTCAAAGGCGAATCAGTTGACTACCAGAGTTTGCAGAGAGCCTTAATGGAGACCAACTAAGGCTCTGAGTACTCCCTCTCACCTGTGAAACTTCACCTCTTAGGCAGAATATCCCAAGTTGGCTTAATCTGATTTGCCTTCTTGTAATACAAAGAGCATCTCCACCAGTGTCTGCAGGTGGCCAAGAAGTAGTGGAAGGAATGTCGGCAGCTGAAATACAGGGTGCCAGCACTTGAGCTGAAGGACAAGCATTATTAGCTGATAGTCAGAAGAGGTGGTAATCATCAGGCACTCAAGGAGTCGCCCACTTTGCCTACTGGGTTCTCCTTTTCTTGCCTGCCTTGACTTGCTAGCACACCAAGAGATGACTTTTCACAGGGGAAATAACCGTAATGGGAAAAAGAGGTCTCAAAAAATAACACCTTTCATGTCAACATTAAGGAGTGGTGAAAAAGAAATGAAAGTCAACTTTCTGTAATGATCAGTGAATTGTTTGCTCTCCACTCTGTCCTTAACTCCAAGAGGATTTTTAAAACATTATTTTCTCTGAAGCAGATGGTTATTGATTCCTTTTCTCCTACCTTCTCCTCTGGACCTTCAGACTGCTAATGCCTAACAGCACAAACGGGCTCTTGCCTGCCCTCAGCAGATTGACATTTTCATCACAGCCAGGACCTTCAGGCTATGATGAATACAGTAAAGGAAATATAATAATAATAATAGGATAAGCCTGAATTTTCACTAGTTCAGCATTAAGCTCATGGGGTCACCTTGTGACAAAGGTTTCTGAAGCATCCTTAGATTCACAAGCACATCTCTCCTGAGATCTAGGTAGCTCTTCATATTCCCAAATAAAATAAATTGAACTCTATGCAATTTACAAGCAATAAGGTTTTCAGTATCAGACTGATCATATAAAATACGTGATGAGTTCATGCTTATTTTCCATGTTACGTTAATTAGTTGGGTTAACACCATCATTTCTGCAGCTGCCGTTCCTTGTGTCATACCCTCTGCACACCAGCAATGGCAACCTTGCAGTATTCCTGTGCCTTTAGAGTTGGGTTACAGGGCATTCCAGTGATATTTCACGTAAGTTTTTCGGTTGGGTTTTCTGTGGGTAGGCCTGACAAGATCACATATTTCAGTGACAGCCTCTCCTTGTCAATGGGTTCACAGTCTACACTGATTACTGTAAAATCCCCTTCATGCTTGCCATTTCAAACTGGATTAAATTTGGAATTAAGCGAAATTTCAACTGGCCTGGACACTCTCTTGTGCAAGGAAAACACTCTTAAAAGAAGCAATTAGGAATAACAGTTTGTCTACTAAATTTTCCAGACATGTTACTCTCAGGTCGGAGGGGATGGTAACCTCCACCCCTCAAAAAGCAGAATTTTTTAGCTCGAGGAAAGCATCTTTCCTAATCAGGCAACACTGAAGCAGAATGAATTGCTTGCTGACACATATCAATAGCTTCTGCCAAATTATACATGATTTAAGGCAACTAATGCACTATGTGATGATAGCTGAAGGCAAGCATATCCCAAAAGATATATTGCTTACCACCTGCCTGGACAAGAAGTACAAATATTATTACATACAATTTGGGGCAGCTCTGCACTTTTAAAATTCTGACATATGAGTTTTGGTTGAGTTGTTAAGATATTTTCCATAAGATGCTGTTCTCATTTTGTCATGCTGTTAAAAACAAAACTTAAGTCCTTATTTCAGAGATGATCTGTATGAAAAATAAATGAATAAATAATAAGCTAATAGCAGCAGCAAGAAGATTAGCACTAAGAGCTTAATAAAAACTCCTGGTTTTTTTTTATTATTATTATTTTAAAGCAAAACAGCCTAAAAAAGAAATATTTCTCCTTGCTTTGAATAAAATAAAATTTGGTTTATAGCTAGAATAAATATTTGAAATTAGCAGAACCTAGTAAAACTTATGTTCTGGTGACAGAAGATGTTTTTAGGATAGTAATTTACATCATTAAGTAACTATCAAAGAAAATAAATGCTGAGTTTTCTTATACATGAAAATAAAAGGGTTTGAGGAAAATTGTGGTTTTTTCTAATTAGAAGAGCAACAGTTTGTCATCTAAAATATTTCAGATGCGTCCTTCCTACAGTACTCCCAGCAAAAAGAAACGGTTGAAATGGTGTCCATAGCCATTCATCAGAAAGGCTGTATTCACCAGATATTAACAACCAGCTGCTGGATCCAGACTTTCTTTACATTGCACTGTATATACAACTGGATTGCCTTTAGCAGAGGCAGGTGACAAGTGACAAGTCTTTTACTTTGTTAAGAATTTCATGAAACTGCAGAGGAAAAGATTTTGATGCATACAAATACAATTGATTCCAGCAAGATAAAAAGTTAAAACAACAAAACTCAGATTAAACCCCAAAAGCTTTTTTAATTCTTATTTTTCTTTCTTTAAATTCATGTTTTTATCTGTATGATGATTTGTACAATAAAATAGAAGAAAAAAAATCAAAATTATCTTTGAAATAATGGAAACTTTCACCGTATGTCATGTCATGGAAAGTTTTCAACCAGTTCCAAAAATATCCATTTCATTTGGAGAGGGTTAGAAGTGTTGTGAGGAGATGGCAGCAAGTCCTTCTCATAGAGAGGACATCTACTGAAATTAGATCAACCATAACAGATGTGTGCTGAAAATATTCTTACAAACCTTCAGATTGTTGGTTCAGAGCTTCTTGAGCAAATGATAATTTGGCAATGGAGCTGGAATTAGTGAAATATTTTGGCTTCCCCAGGACGAATATTTTTCACCCACCCCAACTAAATTAGACACAACAAGGAAGAGGAGGAGTGGAAAAATCAATGGAGGAGTGGAGAACAATATTCTACTGTGAGAAATTACTATGTGGAGATTAAATGACTTGTTTAAGGTCAGATAGGAAATGTATGGCCAAGGCCTTTGGGAGGTCCAGATCAAAGATTGAACTGATGTCTTATCCTTCATTCAAGGCCCTTGGGAGGTCTAGATCAAAGCTTGGACTGATGTCTTATCCTTCCTTTCTTCTTGTGTTTATATGTGAACTTAAGGTATTACCCAAAGGAAAGCAATCTTCACCATCAAGTAAAAAAAAGTCCTTTTTTCTTTCTCCTTCATAGCATAGAGCTAATGAACTGCTGTGAGCTGAATGGTGATGTGGGAATCTGGACACATGAGCTTTGCTCCTGAGCAGAAGATTTTACTGCCCTGCCAACTGTTTCCAGAACAGGTCACCTCTTCGGTCTTTCTATTTCTGCCAAGTGGTGAGGAATATATGTGGGTGTCCTACCTGGTAACTCCGGTGTCTATTCTGAACAACCACCTAAAATCTCTTCCTGCCCCTCCTGTTCTCATTTCTTCTCATTCCTAGCTGCCTTTCTTGGGCAGAAGAGAAGCAATTGCAGAGTTGTCTGGAGCAGTGCCAGAAGGTAGCCATGCAGATGGACCTCACACTAAACGTGTGTGTGTATATATATATATATAAAGTTACATACATTCTCACATTAAAAAACCACAACAAATTAGTCCCAAAGTTTCAGGCTATTCACTTCTATGCAGTAGTTCTCAGATGTCATTGTGAAAAACCTGGACCTTGATGAGTGCCAGAAAAAGGCATGAGCACTAGAAATCATAAGAGATACAAATCTTTCCTTTTTGAGAGAAAGGGCAAGATTTTTGTCCAGAAGATGATTTCAAACAAGCCAGGAAAAATATTCTTCACAGTGTCTCCCAATAAGCACCCACAGAGATGTCCTTGGGATCACCTCACTTGGGTAGATGAGCTGCAGCTATTTGTCTCTCTGGGTTGGGGGGATGCTGATGCCATAAATCCATCATCAGATGTTTTGATCCCTCCTTAATTCCTCCTACATGCAAGCTCTCCTTGAAATAAGGCCAGCTGCTGGCAGGGGTACTTCCTCCTGATGGACCCTCCTATCTTCCCCAGATTTCACAGGTTTTGCCAAGATGAGCAGAAAGGGGAAAAAAAAAAAAAAGTGAGGAAGGAAAAGACCACTCATTATTTCTCATATAAAACAGCTCATGAACTTCGGAAACTCTTTAGATGTCTATTTGCAACTGGGAACAGAAAACAATCTGGTTTCCTATAACACACTAATTTCAACACGTACTAAGCAGGGTAAAAATTATTCGTTAAGCATTAGAAAAAAAGAAAAAGATGAAAAAGAAAAAGAAAAAGAAAAAAGAAAAAAGAAAAAGAAAAAGAAAAAAAAGAAAAAGAAAAAGAAGAAAAAAAGAAAAAGAAAAAGAAGAAAAAAAGAAAAAGGCAGAGAGAGATGAGAGGCTTACATAGGAACAGGTCCAATCTAATTTCTAACGGCCGAGACAGGAGACCAGTTGCAAGTATTGGGGATTCAGTTCTGTTTTGGTTGCAAATGTAGGTTATGTTGGCATGGTGTTTTGAAAACAGGTGTGAGCAAGCTCCGTCCCACCTCCAGGTCCTGTGTAGACAGACTATGTAGACACTTCAATGGTGCTGAAGGTTTTATTAAGTATCCTTTGGCTTTTCAGCACAGATCCTGTGGATAGACCTGAGTTCATGGCCAACTGGTTTCGAACATGGGCAGAGGAATTACATGTTTTGACTGGACAGGCATCCCCTTGGAGATTCTGGATGGCTCCAAGCACAGTGTTGATGAGCCATAAAAGTATGTAAAACATTGAAGGGAAAAAAACACTAAACCAAACCAAAAACCCCAACACCCCACCCCCCCCCCAAAAAAAAAAAAAAAAAAAAAAGAACAACAAATTGGGACTCTTATGTTCCATTACTGACCTTGCCAATGATTCATAGTATGACCTTGGCCAACTCATCTAATCTTGTTACGCTGGCATAATTAACTGAAAATGAGTCCTTTCCCAAATCTTGTCTTTCCCAAATGTCTTGTCCCAGGAAGAAGAATTAGTCTTCAGGGTCCCTGTGGCTGTTACCTCTCAAGAATAATGGCCAATCCTGATTTTGAAACTGCAGTAGCTCTTGAATCACATTGGGACTGCAGAAGATTTACAGAATGGATCAGCTCACATTCAGTAAAGCTGAGTTATGGCAGGAATGGCTGGAGAGAAGAGCTCCTGTTGTATTCGAGGGATTAGAGATCTTCTCTTACTAGAGAAAAGTTATGGGGCTTTGGCTTATTCAGCCTAGCAAAGTAAAAGCAGCAAGGAGAAATGTGGCTGAACTTCAAAGAACTAGATGAATTACCAAAGTAATACAATATTTCTGACATGGAAAAAAAGGAGTTGGAAAGGAGAAAGAGGCCTTTGATAAGAATAACAGAACAGAAGATCCAAGCGCTTAGGTAACTGTACAATGGAGCATTCTAAGTTTGTAAGTGGAATCATATGTGGAGGGCATCTTGGGAGGAGCTTGGTGGTCAGTGAGTTACCTTCAAACCCTCAGCTTCTCTCTTATATAACCCATGGGCAAGGCTCATCAGGCTTTTAACTACCCAATAGTTTGACATCACTGGCATTACACTAACGGCAGTATTACTCCAACCTGTAGGGTATGGTATACGGGCGAGGTAGAGAGAGAAACAGGGTCATACAATTATACCTTGGGTTAGCTCATTCTGGTGCCAGAGAACACACAGGAATGCCAAAATGGTGAGTCAAGCCCCTTGAAAATCAAAACCCTGGCAGAGAGTAAGGCATTAAATGAGAATCACCTCTCCCTCAATGGATTCAAACTACAAAGTGGGGAACAGGGTTCAGTCTCTGAATTGTCGCAGGGGATAGTTTGAACCAAAGCCCCCAAATCTTAGCATTGACTTTGGATAATGGCAGAGCGGAAACTGAACTTAGACCAGTTCTGTAGCTGAGAGGGATAAAGTCTGGACTTGGACTGAAGCACGTGTACTGCAAACCTTGCTTGTTTGCAGATCCTGCAAGCTGAGGTGCAGTACATATTGAACACTCCTTGCCCCAGTCCCTCCTCACCTCCCTTGCATCTGCTCATGGTCTCTGGCTTGTTTAGTCTAGACTATACAATCTCATTATGTTTCCTAATTCCTGATCTCTTGCTAAAATCAAACCGGATAAGATTACATGCCAGATAAGGCAGAAAATTCCACCAAAGCCCAATGACATGATCTTATCAAATGATGACTTTAATTCCTATCTCTGCTAATTAGAATAGCGTATTATGTGGAATCCGATGAAGGCAAATTCCATTAATTTCTCCCCTGTCTCCTGATTTCCCACTTGTCTACTGTCAAGGATTTTCAGTTAATTTCAGATGGTTAAGGGCAAAACTAGCATATTAAAGAAATCCATCCTCTTCTGCAAGGATCTTTTTTGCTTCGTTCCCCTATATCTATATGTGGCATAGAAGGGGCTTGGAACTCTTCCAGATGCTCAGCTTCTGAAGGATGACATTGCCTCCTTGATTTCACCTCCTGGCAACCTACACTGAAAAACCAGGATTTTCTAAGAAAGAAATTTTTGCTCTGTGCTGAAATGAAAATGGCTTTAGGGTAGAGTAAGGCAGGTGGTGTAAACTATGAGGTACAGTGCAGGGATGACATCAACAAGCCATTTGCTACTCTTCCTCCTCCGGTGAGCTAAAAAAAACATGATGTTCAATCTAGACAGGCAAATATGTTCACTTCCCTGCATCCCATGTTGCAAGAGCCAATTCCATCTGTGATTAAACAGTGACCTGTTCAAGCACTTCTCACACAAACACCAAGGATGAAACAGGACCATGTTCAGTCCCAGGGGAAAGGGATTGGTTTATATTGTGGCGGAAGGTGATAAACAAACTCCTCTTTACCCTGCTAGCTGTGAATCAGCTGTAACTGTGCAGAAGTAAACACCTGCTTGAAGGGCAAAGGTTAGGAACCAGCTGTCCTGGCTGCTGCTCAAGCTGGGAGCAAAGCAGGCTGCAAGGATTCAAGCATTTGCTTGAGACCATTTGCTCCCAGAGCGTTATGAGACATCAGAGGAGCACAGAGAGCAGAGGAGTGCTTGGAGACACTTTAAACACTTCAATTCAAGAACTGTCAAGGCTCAACATCGTCAATGCTGAGTAAATGAATATGTTTTATTTGCCTGTCACTGATGAGTAAGAAGGATTTTGTGTTGCAAAAAGAAAAGTTTGCTTGAGGGAGTTTTGTTTCTGCCTAACACTTATGGTTAATGACAGGTCTGATCAGGGGCCTAGGGAGAAGCAGCCTCCTCTATTTGGAGCCTAAAAGAGGTTTCCAATGCGATCATGTTTTAATGCAATCCTGCATGCCCATCTTCTAAAAAATTAGGGTCCTAATGACCCTGTCTATGCTGACAAAAGACTTAGAAAACAAGCTCAAACACCCACCTGCTGCTGTTTTGGCTCATAACCCTCTCCTTGACAAGGTCCAGACACCTCAGCTCAGGACATCAAGCCCCGAGGACCATAAGCAAAACGAGCAATACTACATCCTACAGTCCACCAGTGCTAGCCTAGAAAGCTTTGCCTCCTCAAACACCCTCCTTTGCCCTCTTGTCACACCCCACAGGAGGGGAAACTTGTTTGTTCTTTTTTTTTTTTCCTGATTCTACTGTTGGACTTAGCAAAGTCTTCATGCTATATCAGACACTTTAGGAAAAAAAAAAAACAAAAAACAAAAAACAAAAAAACCCAAACAAACAAACAAAAAAAACATGCTTGCAGAACAAGAAAGATGACTTAAATTCACAAGCAAAACGTGAACCAAAGGAGACTCATAACCAAGTGCTATGTAATGTAGACGTGGCCAGTCTGTGCCTCATGGCCTCATGGCCAAACTTTGCTCCCTGCTCCTATTTAATTAGCAGAATTGACACTGCCAATGTCAGAGTTAAAAATGGAGCCATGGAAAATCATTAATCACTGTGAGACATTCAGGGGGTGGAAGAGTAGGTGGGTAGGTAGACCAACAGACAGGTAAGTAAACAAAGAGTATTATCATCAGAGTATCATTTCTCAGACTGATAACATCCGTGCTCCTACCTACTCTAAATATAGGAAGGTAAAGAAATGCCAGGGTTGCTTGGTTACTTGGAGGTGGGAACAGGATGGAGATAGTACTAATTAACTTCTCATTCCCTGGCAGTTCTGTATAAAATATAAACTCATCATTAACATCCTGCTGGTCCACAGATTCCTTCTACAGGAAAAAAAAATATGAAAAAATCACAATCCCTTCCCACTCAGGGATTTAAGGATAGGCGTTGCAGTGAGAACCTCTGCAAAGCCCTAAAAACAAACAGATCATTTAGTCTAGTAGAAGTCTGAACAATGAAAAGCAAGATACCTCACCTGAATAAACAGTTACCACAATCTTTGCAATAGCCTGGGCTGGCCTTCATGCTAATTTATAAATTGGAAAAACCTGCAAGTGATTCTACGTTTGTTACTGAGGAATAACTGCTGTGTGTACAGACAGCTTGGAGAGAAGGAAGGAAGGAAGGAGAGAATTGCAGCAAATAGGGCTTGCTTTGAGCCGCTACCAAAGATAAGAAGAGAACAGACAAAGCATTGCCCTCTGGACAAAAGCTTCCCTTGCTGTTAACTGGTAATGCACTGGGTGCACAGCCATGCCCTCCAAGAGTGATGACCGAGCAATTTTGCCTGGTGCCAAATTTGCATTCATTTTCATGCCTTTGCATACTCGAAGGTCAAGTTAGCTTTGGCTTCCTCTCCCCACTCATCTCCTGGGCACTGTCAGGGAACTTGAGCCCTTTTCCTTTCTGACCGATGGAATTCACTCTCACACACTCTTCTCTTTGTGCAACCAGGTACAACTCTGATAAGGGCCTTCCAGCTCCCTTCTGGGAATCGGAGCATCTCCATCTGGATAAGGTTGGCAGACTGTGTGGGTATAACTGTCTATGGTTGCTTATGTCTTTACCATGATATTTTCTGACCATTGAAGAGGCCGAAGCTGGAGCTGGAAGAGAGTCAGAAGAAGGATATCTTCCGTTATCAATCAGGATATGAGGGCATGGATCTTCCAACAGTAAATGGTGATGTGTTCTTATCTGGTCATTGAAAAGATAAGTTAAAAACTGCAAGACTGAGATGCATTTTAAGTTCAGGATCCCTTTTCATTCTGGAATTTCATTTAATCCCCAGTGTACACCATAGAAGACTCCATCTGAGACAGTCACCCCAGACTCCCCTTTATAGTCAGTGGAGAGAAACAGGCACTTCCAAGGCACATGCCTTCAACCTTGTTTAAGAACCTGCCCAGAGGGCAACGAACCTGCCCTAGACTGCATTCACTACATCCCCATGCACTGGCAAGGGCAGCTGGGGTGACTAACTCCAGTGGAGGCTGCACCACTCCGGATATATGCATTAAGTCAGATAAATTCCACCCTCACTCCATCGCTAACTTCTGTCTGTGCACGCAACATCTTCAGCACAAGTCCCAGCAGCCCTGTGGAAACACACCTGGCCTTTCCTATTGACTGCATGACTGATGGACTGACACGATCTGGGTGTAGCATAGCATTTGGGTGAACTCAGGAATGCACAAGATCAGAGCGAGGGAGGCAAGTGCTTCATCTCCATCAGTGCTCAGGGCTGGAAGGACATAAGGAACTGCTGAGCACAGAATAGCTCGTCCCTGTGCTCCTTCCACTGAGCAAATGTTTAAGAAGATTGCTTGCAATCTGAGAAAATCTTGCTTGTAGTGGCTGTGAGAAAACAACCTATATAACAACAACACCTTTGTTCAAGACACTGAGCATAAAATGAGAGCTGGACAAGCAGGAGAAATGAATGCACGCCACAAATTCTAAAAGGAGAGGGGTTGGGGTGCAGTGGTTTTAGTTAGCATGGATTGAAGGGTTAGAAATAGTAAGAATAGTATTTCTTCTGTCATGTGGCAGTCTTCAGGAAGGATTCTGGCAGAGCTCTCTCCTTGTGGCAGTCCCCATTTGTCTGAAATTTTCACGCAAGAAGGTTTTCCTCCTTGGATAGGTGCATGGCTGGCTGGTAGGAATGAAAGAATGAAGTCATAAATGAGAAGCAGAGCCTCGCTGCTTCCTCAGACTTAGTCTGAAGCAGGAGTTCCCATCCTAACTCTCTTAGGATCTCCCCTTCTTTACTTGTCCTGTGTTTTTGGGAACAGCTATGAATGTCAAGTCCAGTGGAAATAGGCAAAATAGATTCACTAATACAAAACAGCTACATTGCATTGCTCTGACGTACCATGTGCAAAAACCAAAATCATCATAAATATTTATTTTTTTTTAATCACTGTAATAGTGACAGTAGTTTCTTTTTGGAGCTGTTTGGCATCCCTTTATGGAACAATTCTTAAGAAAGAAAAATTCCAAATGGAGTGTTAATGGCCACAGCAATGACAAAGATTTATTTTTTTTTGACTCTGCAAGCACACAAAACATGGAGAGTGAACCTACTGCTGGGTGTGAGCCTTGTGTAGTGTTCTTGAAGGCAGAAAGCTTAGGAAGGAAGAGGGTGGGTTTTCAGTTTTTGAAGACCAATTCTAAATAAGTTAAAGAGCCCTTACATTTCACAGAGTAGATACTTAAGACTAAGGTACACAAAAGGGGTACTTTAGTGGATTTTATAATGTGTCAGATTGATTGGAGAAAATGAATATTTTTTAATCTGAATTTTGGTTGTAAAAAAATTAAGATTTCACCTCCCCAACAAGAAACTAATGTACTTCATAAGGATCAGAGGAGACTGGACATAATATAGATCTTAAAAATAATTCTGAGAAAGAATTCATTTATTTTTGACATGAACATAGAGTTTTCTTAAACTTTGATTTGGTTTAGTGTAAGAGGCAATGGGCACAAAACGAACAGGAAATTCCATTTAAGCATTAGTAAAAGCTTTTTTACTGTCAGTGTGATCAAACACTGGATCAGACAGAGAGGTTATGGAGTCCCTGTCCTTGGAGAAATTCAAAAGTTGACTGGACAAGACCTTGAGCAACCTGCTCCAGTTCACTCTGAGCAAGGGATGGACTAAACGATCTCCAGAAGTCCACCCTATCCTCAGAGTCTTGGTGGTATGTGAGCTCAGAACAATCCCCATGCTACAAGAATCACTTGCTGACCTCCCTCATGATTGTGCTTCCAGTTATTCGACAGCCCTATGATACAGGGTGGTTATGTCCATTCTCATGTGGGAAGGAAACTGAGGCACTGTGCTGCAGATGTGCTCAAGTTCTCCTATGGGCTCAGTGGCAGAGCTCCTTCTTGCCAACCTTCCCTGATCCACCTCCCCGCCAAATGTCCCTGGACAAGGCATAAAAATGAGGAATAAGCTGGGTAGAGCTGAAGATACCTGGTCCTGAAAAAGGGCATTTCTTGTCCTTAGGACCAACTGTGCTGTGAATGGGTTAGGAACAGATGGAGCTAATTCAGAAATCCTAGGCATTTCAGCAGGAGGGGAAGGGTAGCGGTAGGGGAAGCAAGCCAGCAGAGACATGCCTTGGCCAAGCATGTAGAGAAGGGGAAAAAGAGGAGACAGAAATGACAAAGGGTTGGAAGGTAGTGCGGGAATACATAGAGAGAAGACAACCGCTGAGCTAATGCAGCAGATGGGGAATCAGATGAGTTTGATTGTTGCTGGACACTGATCTTCACTGTGGCCTTGGATGTGTCACTGTGCCTTGCTACATTACTCTCTAAAACTGTGGTAAGGACTGGCTTAGGACCAATTGCCCTTACCAGTCCAGGGTGAGAGCTCAAGACTCACTTTGTGATGGGGGGACAGATGCTGAACCAAAATGCATTGCTCAGGTACCCAAAACCCCATCTCGCACAGGGCTGCAGGGACCTCACCAGCAATGGTATGTCAAATCAGGGGACCAACGAGTTGCTGGGGCTGCCGCCTGCCCTCACAGTTGGAAGGAGCTTGGACAGGGGCTGGCTGTGCCGCTGAAGCTGCCTTTTATTGCCTAAAGAAAGAATGTGGCTGATTTCCCTGCGGTTTCTGAGAACATGCTATCTGGCTCACCTGCGGCTCCTGTGGTTTGGGCCTCGGGGGCTTGGTTGGGTTTTGTTCTCCCCCTTTGCTGCCCCATCCCCTGGCCTCCAATGGGAAGTCATACAAGTTCGAAGAGAGCCCATAAAAACGCCGCCTCTCCACAAACAAACCGTGACATCAAAGGGAGGCGTGAAGGGGAGCCAAAATATCAGAATCAAAGGCACTGACTCATTTCTGCTGCACCCTCTGCATTGCCAGGAGGGCCACAAGCCACCATGGCCCCCCAGGGTGAGATGTGCACCCACCCTCCCACTCACCCTTGGGGAACCCTTGGCTCGACATCATCACAGCAGCAATCTTTTTCCATACAGCACCTCTTCTCATCTGCTGCTGAAAGAGAAGCAATCAAGGTCCAAGTCACCTCCATGTTTGTCCTCATTCTGTTCTGCAGCTGAGATATGCACCAACAAACGATGACCAGGGAGGCACTTCAAAGCCAAGGCTTTTTTAATGACCAAAGTGAGGGACAACCTCTGACCTCCCCATGGGGGAAACAATAATTGTTGACAGAGCTGGAAAAAATGTTCTCATTGCGAACACAAACAGGCTGGAAGGGGCTTGCAGTGCCAGATGTGGCTGAGAAGTGTTTAGGAGCCGAGACAACATATGAAATTTCCATCACATTTTTATTAATCAGAAAAAGGGTCTGGGTGGTGGCTTTTTTTATTCCCCCCCCCCCCCCCAGTCAATACCAAACTGGAAAACAGACGTCAGCAACATTCCTCTTTTTTTTTTTTTTTTTTTACTTTTCTTCCCTTCCCTCTCCCCTTCTCCAATTTTAATTGGAATTTAAAGCAAATTGGGGATTGTCTTGGGAATGTTTTGCTTGAAATAATCTGCCTTGCCCATTTTCTGATGTTTTTCTTCCCCTTTCTCCAAGCTGAGCATCCCTTGTGTTTTAAAGCAGTTATTCACCCCCTTACTTGACTCATTAAGAGTTCTCCAAGGAAATGGATGCCCAATTGAGTTGTCCTTTTGCAATGCTTGCCCCACACACATGCACACACCTCACTCTGGGATGCAATAACAGGGCTCAAGAAAAGCAATGGGAATGGGCGTGGACTTAGTCATACTGTGTATCGGTCTTCTGGGTAGGTTTCAGATTTTTGAACTCACATCCCCTGGAGACTTTGAGCCTGTAGGGTACCTGTTACACACAGGAAAACTTGCGAACTGCAGCTGTAGAGAAGAGATTTTACTGATCCTGCCTTCTGGGAACCCATCCTGACTATAGCTTGGAAAGTCTTGGACTAGGAGAGCTTTGGAGACCAAGTGATGGACCATTGTGTCTAAAGGAATGATCCCCCAGACCTGCTATCCTTTGGGGCACAATACTGAGAAAACTATGTGCTATTGTCAACATAATCTTTTGTTTTCTCTGTCAGACATTGAAGCCAAACAGTGAAGACGAGACTCCTGATTAATGCAGTGTCCTCAGGGGACATTGACCATTGCTCCCCAGAACCATCTAGCACTCTTTCATGGGAGCCAGGTGCCCACTCCCCATTTGGGTTGGAGAAGGACACTACTCTGCCCTTGAGCTTGCCTGAGAAATGTTAGTTTCCCAACTTCATCTGGGGAACCTTCTTGCCGTTCTTCTCATGCAAAAAGGTATTTGGCTTGCTGCTGGAATAAGAACAGATTAAGGTTGTGAAGGCTCAGGACATACAGAAAAGTAAGGATATATGTGAGAAAAATGAGTGGGTATTGTTTCTCACATGGTGGAAATGGTATGATCTTTGTAGTGGGTTGGGAATTTCCTATGGATTATGTGTGTTGATTCCTCCCTGTCTTTCTCCTACCTGCCAGCTTTAGGATCCTTGGTAGAACTGACGAAGAAGCTGAAATATCCTTTAGCTTGGGCTAGATACCATTTCTACTTCTAGGCTCCAGTACAATAAGTCTTTATAAGCCTCCTTCATCTTTTTTCAGGCACAAACTTTTCCCCATCAGGTCTACCAGGTCAACCCACTCCAAGGGTTGAAGGTCAGGTTTCCCTCTACTTCTTTCAGAGTCAGTGAGCTCTGAAAATCCCTCTGCATCCACATGTTTATTGAGAGAACTCCCACCACTCTGCTCTGTCTGTCAGGCCTTGGTTTGGAGCTCCACCACTCCCAACTTAGAAAATTTTTCTCAACTTATTATGAAAAAACAACTGCTCCCCCTAGCTGAGAAATATTGCATGAACATTAAATTTTATAAACATGTGAAGTGAATTATTTTGTCAAAGTCCATAGGAAACTGAAAGAAGAGACTGAATGGCTGGCACCTCATTTTCTACATTATTATACAAGCAATTATTATATTAATCTATTTAACAATAAACTTTCATCATAAAGCAGAAAGAAAAAAAAGAAAGAAAAATACATTCTATGTTTTATATTCTGGACATTATATTTAAATTAGCCCTTTTCCCCCCTTTTTTTTCTTTTTTTTTTCTTTCTTCTCTTTTCTCTTTTCTCTTTTTTTTCTTTTTTTTTTTCTTTATATTTTTTCCCCCAGCTACATCCTTGTGATATGTGTTGTGTAGAATAGGTTATAAGACAGAAAGACCTGCTGATGTAAGAACCTTGTTGGGTAATTCCAAAAAAACTCCAACTACAACCCTAGTGGGAACCCATCATGGTGGTTGCACCTATGTTACATCAGGGGAAGAACCTGGTTCTTTTAACCCAGCCTTCTTCATGCAATCTGGAAACAGAAACTGCCAGCAAAAGTGGAAGAGTTGTGCCTGGGACCCGCAGGAGATTGCCACTGAGTTGGAGCTTGCTTCTGGATTCACAGGTTAGACTTCTGCTCAAGAGAACAGTCTCAGATATGCCCTATTTTAAGTTCCTATATACAATGTTTAGTGGTATTCATGCTGTGCACCACCTATGAGGACAGATACTGGAAATGAGTGGTGTCTCAGGTTTTTAGTCCTGTGGAGCTACTCTTCAGCTGGACAGATGTGTGTAGCTTCATGAATACCTTTGAAGGTCTCTTGGTTGTACTTGTGATGACGTTGCTTCTTATTTGTTTCAGTGGTGCATCCTTCAGATTGCTTCTGCTAAGCCTGGTAAACTGAATTAAACCTTCAGTGTAAATCTCATTGCAGTCCAACCAGTGATTCTTAGTCTAGACCAGTGAAAGTCATCCTAACTTTGCCTTTCCACCACATATCTCTCCACCTACAGCCCTAGGCATCTTAGTAAAATCCACAATACTTGGTAAATCAGTTAATGCTCTGTGAAGAAGCTAGGGAGATGCTGCTCCAAACTCTGAAGTACATTGCTGGCTGGCATTAGTCAATGTTCCTGCTGGTGCAGCGTCCAGGCAAGTCAAGAAGGATGAACCAGGTCAGGTTAATTTTATCTGCTACAGAAATGTATCCCTTTTGAGTGATAAAGTACAGCAGTCTGAGGCCATGAGTCTGCAAAACAGTTAAACATTTTCTTCCATGAGAATGATATCTGAGAGGCTTTTGTACCCTACTTGTGACTCCAGTGGGTTTTCTGCTCTAGTCCCCTGCAATCACACATGACAATGGCACGATTTAATCCAGGGTATACAGATTATCCAGTGTTGACAGCCCCAAACACTACAGTTTCTTGCACTCTCCCAAAAACAGATGGCTTGGGTCCTAAGACATAGAATCAAACTGTGTTTTCCCAGAAAATAGCAAAGAGGATAATATGACTTAAGTTAAACACGAGAGCTTTCTCTGAATCAATAGGGTCAATCAATCTAAAAACTGAAATTATATATGGACTTAAGTGTCTTAATTCATATCTCCTAACCTTACACTTGGAACAGAGAAAATGAGGTTATCGAACAACACTATACAGGCTCCTATAGTCAATGAAGATCTCAGACTGGCATTGCAATCTGGCATTCTTTTTCTCCCTCTTTTTCCTGTTTCTAGGGAGAGAGCAATTGCCTTAATTAAGGGTCTGAAGGCAGGTGAGAAGAATCCGACCTTAAATATTCTGTCCTACCAGTTGCTCGGGGTGAAATTACTCAGGGTTTCATATATACCACCCTGCTGAGATGACACAGCAGGAGACTTGCATGGCGATAGTCAGGTTACACTGAAATCAGATGTACATTTTGGGATGCGGGTTGGACAAAGTATTGGCACCCCTTCTTGAATCTGAAACCTGGTTGGATAGGAAATGCCCTAGTGTCTCTGTTGCTATCTGCTCCATAGCTCCAACTTCCCTCCTCCTGTCCAGCTGGACCAATGCAGCTCTGACTCAGAGGGAAATTTGCCATTTCTTGCATCACCAGATTTTCTCCGGCAGATAGGTGTTCCTCGGAGGTCTCCAGTGAAACTCCTTGTTCAGATTGGCCTTGCTTAGCTTAGGCCAGACAAAAAAAAGGGATTGAGGCAAGACATCCTGCAGTCAGCCAGGAAAGAGTTGGCCCAGGAGCAAGGGAAATCAGAGGGCAGCCCACATATATCAGCCAGTTGCCTGCCAGCTCCCATACCTCCTGAGTATTTCCCTGCTTGGAAAGCAACTCGCAGGCGTTCCCCCCTCGCCCGGGGGTGCTACTGTGTCTATTCCATTAAGCACACCCCCATAACCTGGGATGTTTGTTTTATCACTCAATTCCCTGACTTACGTAGATTCAGAGGGTCAGCAGGGTCTGCAATGTCCTTTGGAGATTCCTTCTCTTCCTTTCAGCTCATAACAACTCTTTGCCATTTTGGAATTTGACGCAAAACACTCGAATGTCAGCAGGTCCCGGTGGGACCTTTTGCCGGAGGTTTTCAAAGGCTTCTTCAAACAAGAATGAGTTCAGACTAATAATAATGCCAATAACGCACATAACAGTAAAAAGAAAAATATATATATATTTTATTCTTTCTTCAGAGCCCCAGTCATGAACTGCTCAGGGTGCCGTACAGACAAAACAAGAAACCAGCACCGTCCAAAAAAGGCTCAAAGTCCACGGCTGAGGTCCAGAACTGTGTTTAAGGCAACATTATTCAGCTTCCCAGTTTCCAAAATGAGAATAATAGGTACTACAAAGTTAAAATCCAAAATCTTCTAGAACAGCTGAGGAGTTTACTAATTGTTACAGTTTGTTTACTGTCCCCTTTTGGAGTTTTCTAAATTAATGGTTGGGATTGGGGACTTTTAGTATGGCCTACCCATTGGGTTGGGTTTAGCTCCTTTCGGGACTGAAGTGTGGGCATGACCTGTTTGGGCAGAATTTCATCAAACCATTTGCTCCAGTTTTTCTAATTTCACCATTTTTCCCATCAGATTTTGGCAAAGTCAGACTATGCAAACTTTTCAAATGCACATCTAGCCACCAGACATGATCGTATCTTTCATTCATAGGTAAGAAGTTTTATAACACTGCTAGCAGGTATGATAACTTCCACTGCAGAAATGGCCACATTTTAGGGAGAGATAAAGTGATCCCCTGTCTTTCCTACCACATTAAGCTTAAAAAAGCAACTTGCTGTCTCCTAGGGGCAAAGGTACCCAATGAATTTAATTTACTCAAGTTCAAGTCACAGAGGACTCCTGAAATTTCTCTCTGGCATACATCACAGATGAAGTATGTGCTCCTTGGGGGATTTTAATTCTTACAGCATTGTAATGACCAATCTAGAGGAACATGTTTTGGCCATGGTATACCTTCAGCTTCTACTTCAGCATCATAAAACCAAAGCCCAAGCAACTGAGCCCTTGTAAAGGCAGATTTGCAACCCACTCCTACCCCAAGTCAAAATATTTGTTTAAAGGATGCTAGAATAGGATCCCAGCAAGAACAAATTCTGGCTCTTTTTCTCCCTTTATGCAAGGGCTCTCTACTGTGTCATAGGAAGCGGAGTAGGAAATTCATGCCTGTAGAGAACTAGGGAGATGGGGAACACTGTTATTTTTAGTGATTTTATAATTTTAATCTCTCTGTTTCTCTTATCATTTTAGAGAAACAGAGCCCTCCCATGTATACAGCCTGCATACACGAAACCATACAAAGAAAGTCTATGTCATTTTGCACAGACCGAATGGTATTTGGGGAAAAAAATCATGATTTTAAAGCATGTTAATAGAGCATCTAAAGCAATAGGGCTCTAGACTGGCATGATGCTCAGAAGCTCTATGTCTGTATGAATAGAAATAACTACAGCTGGTCACACCCCAGAAATACTACTTTAAGAGGGAACTGAAAACTGAAAGCTCAAAATTCTTAATTTTTCATGATCAGCCATAGTCTAGGTTTTTTTCATGTTTTGTGAATTTTGCAACAATGTCATTATTATTTTTACAAAAAAGCAGGATTTCATTCTAACAATACGTCCTAATGTTTAACTGAAAATTGGAATAGCAATTTTTCCAATTAATGTGACACATATTTCCAAGATTTCATTTAATTTGCAAGAGAGAGATCAGCCTTTTTTTTATCCTCTCAGATAATTCTTCCTCTTTAAGCTGTTTAAAAAAGAGAGAGTTTAAAAAGAAAGAAAGGAGTCTAAAGTCCATTATGCATTCGTAAGCCATCCAATAGTCTCCAGCAGCAAATATGATTGCTTAAATCATTCTAGTTAACAGAAAACAATAAGCCTGTTCTTTGAGTCTAGGTGAACTGCATAGTGACTGTGAAATAACAAATATACTACATAGCACCTGAGCATGTAAAATTCGCTGCAAAGAGAATGGGATTTTTGCACAGAGTTGATTACAGGTGGAAATTCAGAACCTGTGCTTTTTCTCATGGTTTCTCTCATGTAATTTTTCTCACACTTGCAGAAACCGTGGAGCATCTCCTATTTTACATCAACTTCCCCCTGACCTTTGCAGGACCTCGGTCACCCTTAGCAGTGGTTCGCCCTGGTAGGAATCTCTTGAGTTCATCTTGGACCCTCTAGCTAACAAACTGCTGCTTACAGCAGGACGCTTAGACATAGACAAGGCTTCCAGTCTCTTCTGCTCTCTTCTCTGGTCACATCACACTGGATTTTAGCTCCTGCAGGCCCTGGATGTTGTCAGCACTCCTCGCATTTAGTATTTGGGAAAATGTATGGGACATTCTTCTGGATCTGGTGTAACAGGCATCAAGAATTGGACTTGAAGGTCTACGTGCCACCCTATGCACTCTATGCTATGAACCCCAGAGCTCCATATGGGACATTCACTAGGGATGCAGCATGTTTCACATCCTTAGAAGGTGCTGGTCTCAGTCGACCTTTGCTCTTTTATTTATAGGTAACCTTTTCTCTTTCCATCCTCACGTGACAAGATATGATGACCTGAGAACATGAGGAAGTGACCTATGTTTCCCACAAGTACACACACCCTCTTCGATACCAGCAACTCAATAGGTTTGAAAGCTGCTCCTGCTCTGGGCAGGGAGCAGAAAGCTGAAATGCCAGCCTCTGGTGGAGTAGCTCATTCAGTGCTCCTGGAGCAGCAGATGCCCTTCTGGTAGTCTAGAGCTCCTTCTGCTGGGCACACAGCTTCATGCCTGGGTCCTGGCCTCCAGGTCTGAAATTTGAGATTGTACTTTCCAGTTTCTCACAAACTATCAGACAGAAAGCCTAGGTTTTGGGGTTCTCCTCCTTCTCCCATACAAAAATAATCATAATATCACAGCTATACTGCAATTAATAATTTTTTTACTTATAATTATGGCATTTAGGTATAATTTTTCATCCCCAGAATATTTAGAAGAAAATGAGAATATTCCCTTTAACCACTTCAAATATATGGCCAAGTCCAGGGAGCAATAGGGCAGCTGTTTAACAGCTGTAACTGACAAAAAGAGGTAAGAGATGCAGAATATCATGGCCAGCTCACATCATGATGAAGCTCTTCTTTTAGGTGCTGAAAGCTCAGTGCATCTCTGATTCATTCCAGAGGCCTTAGTGGAATTCCTTTATTAAAGACTTTACATGCTCACCCTTGCATTGGCATTATTATTTATTATAGCCCTTATTACAAAGATGTCCTAGTGTGCCGATACATGAACACATCGACCCCAGAACCAACTGCCTAAAAGGCAAGGAGAGACAGAAAAGCAAACCCAGAGGGGCTGACGCCCAGCTCCTCTCAGCCCTCCTGGCTCACACTGTTGCTGTTTTACACTGCCGGTAAGTTATGTGCTACTGACAGATTCATTGCCAGCTGAGATTAACACCACCGAAAAACTCAGCCATCGTTTTGGAGGCTGAGTAGGAGGGTACAAAGCTTCTTTCCCACTCTCCTGCAGCAACTGAGCCTCAGGCAGGTCATGTTAGATACGGTCAGATCCCCATCCAAGATGAACTGGTGGTGAGCTATTGATGTCAGCTCCAGCGCAGTGTTACACAGCCCAGAAGGAGCAATAAGAAAATTAGTTTTCTCCTGATACATTTCTTTTCTTGCTTTTTTTTTCTCCCTGAATAGCTATCAATGGCATCTGAAGGTCAGGAGCTGTGTTCCCATGGTGCTTACTGCATTCAGCTGATCGCTGGGGACACATGGCCAGACTAGGTCTACTATAGGTCTCTGCCTGATTTATGAAGAACAAAAGCATTGCAGCTGCCAAAGCTAATCCTGAAAGTGAAGCCAGTGGAAGGCTTGCCGAAAAAAGCCTCTGCTTTCTGGTCAAGTGTGTGTGAGCAGGCTCGCTTGCTTTTTATTTTGACTTCCCAAAGTACTTCCTCTTGAGATGATGCCTGTCCTCTTCTTGGAAGAGGAAAGGAAATGACAGAAAGGACAGAGTGAGGAAAAAGTGGAGCAAATGGGACAAGGGTAAATCTTTACTGGCAGATCTGTAGCCATACAATACAACCTCTCCAAGAGAGCCAGGTGCCACTCTTGGCACTGCCACCACGTGACTTTGGGCAGGTCATTTTACTTTGTCTTTGGAAGGAGAGCTCATCACTGAGTGCTGTACTCATGGAGAGAAGAATATCATTTCCATCCCAAGAGGGCACAATCAGTATTAATCTGATTAATCTTCCTGTGCCAGTTTATGACGTCTGCACAGTCTTTCCCATCCCTGTAGCAGAGATGATAAAAAGAAATGGTTGTCCAGTCCTTCGTTTAGCGTATTAGCTTCCAGAATTCAGACTAGCAAAAGGGACTACAACCAATGCGGTTTGTCCTCCCTCTATAAGTCCAGACATATCTGCTGGACAATGGTAGCAGGATTTTTCAGATCACTGCTCTCAGCGTTGCGTTTCCTCAGTATTTGATTGTTTTTCTCTTCCAAAGAACTTGAGGTGTAGGATGGCAAGTATCCATGTGTGGGGTTTATGTGCTATTTCCCCACAGCTGGATGTGGAAGAACATACAATTCTCTAACACATCTGAGTGATGGCTGCACTCAAACTACCAGTCAAATATCCTGGGTTGGAGACAGAGGAAAAGAGGGAGAAACAGATACAGGCAGATGAATTCCAAGGTCTTCACAAAAATTGTGTCCATTCATCGCTAAAATCATCTACCTGAGCTTCTCCTACCGTCTGAGTTAACAGCTGCTAAAAAAATCCTGTTTGAAACTTGTCAGCTTATAAATGAACCTGCCTCCTGCTGTGTGCTGTGGGCTGCAGGTGAGCTAGACTAAATTAACTGACAGGCTGAAGATCTTGCTCCAAGGCCCAGAGCCTGTTGGGGCTTTAGGACATAAAAACAGCCAAATGGGTCAGACCAAACATCCACCTAACGCAATATCCTATTTCATAAAGTTGCAAATACCAAATGAGTGCAAGAATGCAGGGAGCGTATGGCAATGCTTCCATCAAACGCTCTCACAGTCTATAACAGTTTCTGCCTTTGGGACTTCTTAAGCTGGACATGATTTCTGTGCATTTTGTACCTTTTAATGGTTTTTCTCTTCCACTGGTTTCTTTAGTTTCCCCGTGAACTCATGAAAACTTTCTGTGTCTAAAACACCCAGTGTCAGGGAGTTGCAAACTCTCACTACCCATATAGCGAACCCATATTCATACCCAGCTATAAGAAACCACCTTATTCTGTTGGTTTTGAACTTGCCATCTGCCTTTAAATTTCTGCATTTTGGAATGAAGTGAGTGCTTCCCTTTGCTTCAAATGGAATTGAAAAGGAAAAAAAAAGTTCCCCTGAATTACAGCCCATTGGGGGTTTTGGAGGGGTGGTGGTGTTTGGTTTTTTGTTTGTTGTTTTGTTTAGGTTTGATTTGGGTTTTGGTTGTTTTGTTGTTTGTGGGGGTTTGGTGGTGTTTGTTTTTTTTAAACAGGCCATTCTCCAATGTACCAAGGTCATTTGAATTTTAATCTTATTTTGGAACATAACTTGCAGTCCAGAACAGCTTCATGTCATCTGCAAATATAATAAGATACTTCCCTCTTCCACAATCCCTGTCCTGAATGAAAGTGAGAATACCACTAGAGCCAGCACAGATGCCAACATGTCCCAGCTTGAAGTATCCTTCCATTTTGACAGCAAACCCTTAGTAGTTACCTTCAAATACAATTTTATCTCTGTTGTTCTTCCTAGTTTTATCTGGGTCTTATTTTTCTTTCTTGTTTGTACAACATGTGAAAGTGTCTGGAGCCTTCTTACAGCTAATATCTCGTGCTTCTCTGCCATGCCTAAAGCCTCTTATGCTGTACTTATACTGAACTAAGAGCTCTGAGAGCTTCCCTCTACCACAGATCCAGACAAATATGTGTGACCATTTTGTGGCCCAGAAACCTCCTGGAGTGGAACAACTTGTCTCCCAAAACAGACACATGTCAACTACCTCCTGCAAACGGTCCCTGAGTCACACTAATTCCCCACAGTCTGCCAGGGAGATGTTTTTGTACCAAGGTACATTCTCAGTCATGGTTAAGTTTATGTGTTTAGATGTAGTTTTCAAATACACAATGTTGAGATTCACCATTCCCAAGTGCTTTGGGGGGGGGGAAAGGAAGGGAAAAAAAAAGTCTCATTAACCTATGAGTTTGTTAGAATGTTTTTTTTCCCAATTCTAGGATGAGTTCATACCCCTTTATCATCAATGTCAACTGTCTAGCCTCACTTGATAGGACTTAGTCAGCTTTCCTTACAGGTCATTGCTGAGCGACGCTGCTCCAGACCACCTGTCTCCCTGTGCTTCTGTGCTGGGCTGACAGCAGGAGACTCACCAGGCACAGCTCTGGCTTTTCCCAGGGTATGGAGAAACACCTGACAAGTTGCATTTTGGGTAATGTGATGGGGGAGGCCCCACACTGCTCATCTGATGGGGAAGCAACACAGTTAGGGGCCTGGAGAGTGTGTCCAGTCACAGGGCTTTGCTGGGCAGGAGGACCTCAAGGAGCTCTTCCCACTTATTATTATTACAGCATAGTGGTCTCATTCTTCCACAGCTTCCCAACTAGGTGTCCTGGATGAGGTCAATCTGTGGGTCAAGGTTAGGGGTGACCTGGTGCATCAACACTTTCACTGGAAGGATGGCTGCCCACTAATTGCAGGAGGTGCAGAAGCCAGTTATGGAAACTCTCATACAAAACCTGTGAGACTTTACACACAGACTTAGATTTTGCACTCTGGCTTAGCTAAACCTACTTGTACGATGTTCTTTTTGGAAGTACTGTCTATGAGTAACTGTTGATCTTGCCGTAGCCCTGGACACCACTTGTTTACTTAAACTTCCCTTGGGTGAGGTGACCTTCTTGCATATCAGCAGCAAAGTTGACAAGTTTATCTCTTGCTACTGATTCGGCCCTCCATTCTCCTCACAGGCAAAATCCTGTCACGCGCTGTGGAAATCTGTTTAGCATGACAGTTTGTCCTCCTGCATATTCATCATCTTTGGCTTTCAACTGCTGTGAAAGGAGGTTGGAGGAGCAAGCAGAAGATAAACACCTTTCCGGGTGGAGGGAGCCTGATGTGGTCTTCCTTTGCTGTTCAGGTCTTGCCATGCACCAGTCCCTGATCATTTATCATTTCTGCTTTGCTCATCATCTTGCACTGGGCTTAAAGAGCAGAGGAAGAGAGGATCAGGAGCTTCAGCTTTCCTATTAGCTGCCTTAATTGCCTGCAGGAGGTGAGGTAGACTTGCAAACTTCAGGTGTGCTTAAAAAAGAACTGCATCCTACCAATTTATCTCTATTACACTGGAGCATGTCAAGACTAGACCTTAGTGCTTTTAGTGAGCAAAGCACTGTACTCTGTCACACTGAGATGAACCCTTTCTGCCTCCCTTCCTCTGTGGCACTGATGAAACAAAGCAAAAAACCACCCAAACAGATGTCAGTGGCACAGAGGTGCTGTGGGTGATGCTGAACTGGAAAGCAAACCTCGTAGGTGAGCTCTTAGAGAGCTCCCAGCAGCCAGAGTAATCCACTGTCCTTTCTTCTGTCACAGAGACCTACATTTAGGTAGCTGGATGGCCTTATCCATGCCAACCAACTATCCCCAGCATACAGCTTAAAATCTGGGAGAAAAGTCTTGGAATTGACCTGCAGATATATGGGGTAGAGCCCAGTTGTGCATAGTGTGACCTGTGTGCACCCCAGGCATGCTCCGTGGCAGAAATCTTTCTCCTTCACCTCTGGCATAAGAACCATTATATCAATATCTCTTTGACCCTCTTGAAGCGTTTGTGTTGTTGGTACCACAAAGAGCAGCATCAGTTTGGTGACAAAACTATTTTTGCCTTCAGGGACTTGTAGTGTGGACCTGCAAGAGGTCCTCAGGATGGGGCTGAGGGACTCAAAGCCATGGAGTTTAATAGCAGGAGCTTGCTGCAATTTCTGTGTCTTTTATAGGACGTTATTATATTATCCTTGCCTTCCATAGGGGAAAATAGAGCACACGCATCTGTTCGTGGCTCCTGGGCTGCTGCTGGCTAGTCACACCTCAGGGAATACAGACTTGGTTTCCTGAGTCCTGGCACATTGCACCATCCCATGGCCATACAGCTCCTCCAAGACAGGTTTTCAACCAACACTCAGGAGCCCTCTTGGGTTTCAGGCTCTGTTTTCATGTCTGAAAGGCTCCGAAGGGAGTGTTAGCTTCCCAAGCTGAACTGGCTCCCATGTCTTGTGGTCATTTTTAATTCCCCAGGAATGGTCTCTGATGGCAGAATTTCTAACATCCATGTGAACAACTTCTCACTTTCCCCACTCTGGTTTTCCTGTTTGCGACTTAATTCCAGGCAGTTTTTCCTCAAAGCCTACATTTCCAAAACCAACCACCTTAGGCAAACAAAGAAGAACCAAAAAACAAAGAAAAATTTCTCCACATTCAAATCATCCTTTTGGCAGCCTTTCAGCACCATTGCAAAACCAAAATATCTTTCAACATTACCAGCCAAAGACTTTCTTAGAGAGCAGCACTATTCCACCACAGGGATATTTTGCACAAAGACAACTCACGTAATGGGTTACAAATGCCTACACCGAACAACAGGGAACATGGGGTGACATGGGATCTTCCAGGGTAACTTATATGTAGTCACCCGTACTGGAGATGTTAAATATTGGGTAAGACAGTGCCTTGGGAATGGATTTTTGGGAATCCAGCCAGTACAATAATGGAGCCTACAGACACATACAGCTAAGCCAGTGGCTGTCTGCTGTAGGGTAAGATAAATCACCCTCTAAACTCCACCAACTGATTAGATCTCCATTAGATGTGTTGGGAGCTAGAAGCCTAGGTTATACATAGACACTGATATTTTTGACAGGGCATAATTCAGTTTGCATTTTAAGACGTGTTAGGTGGAATTTAGTTATAAACGTAAGGTCTACTGAAAACTGAGATACCCTATAGTATCTACGGCACCCAGACAGACCTGGCAGAGGGGACACAGGATCTACACAAGGCCTGTGCCCTTCTGGATCAGGAGGTGGGAGCTAAGTGGGGTACACTAGAATACCTGAAAGGATGATAGAAGTCAAACTTTGAACTGAATTAGGTGTCTTAATGTGTTAAATACCTGAAGTTAGGAAAGATATCTCTGTATATTATCCCAGGCAAGATGGTCTTTCTGGTAATAAAGCACAGATAACCCACCTCCAAACCCAAGGCTCATATCCAAGCTGAGAAGAAGCCTCACAGCTTGAGCCCTAACTTTGCAGTTTGCAGTGCTATGTGAATCTATTAGTTCAAACTAATGGCAGTGTGGTTAACATTATCTAATGAAGGGTTCTTAGCCAGTGGACACTGGAACCATAATTAGATCCAACCTCCAAAATTAATTATGCTATCTGTAACTACAAATCTTATCTGCTACTGATTAGCATTCTTGGCACAGTATCAAGCAAAATCAGGACTATGTTCTGCTAAAATAACAAAAAATTGTAGCCCAAAAACTAAATTAAAAAAAAAAAAAAAAGTAAGGCATAAGGAAAGAATATCAGATGATGAATTCTTAGATGTATAAGGTGGGCTTCAAGGTTTCTGAAGGAAAATCTGGAAGGCATTTAGTATCACCCTGAAGCAGACATCTAAAATAAGCCATATACATCACTCTGTGTTCCTGTTCCTCTTGGGTGACTCTAGAGAGCCACGCTTGTCTAGCTCAGACTGAGACAGCTAATTCTCAGATATTTCTATTAACTAACCTAGCAGATAGCCTGTAACTTCACCCAAATAGTCCTAAGAGAGTTTTAAAACCAGATTATTATGGATATGTTACCCTTTGATTTTAGATGTTATTTGGGCACAGCACAAATAATGTATATGTGAAAGAAGGGAATAAAGCTCAGAAGTAAACTTGAGTAGTCCTCAAGACACTGTTGAGCGCTGACATGGAGCACTATACCTATCTCTGTCCACTGTAACCCCAAAAAGCTAATGGTCTAGTTAACATGATCTAAAGGAATAGTCTAGAAAAAAATAATGATGACAACAGTTTGCAATGATGGTAGTTGCTCCTATGGAAAGGAGAGGGACAAATTTCTCTGGTAAGGACAGAAGAGGTCATAGGCTTGGAAGGCATTTCTGAAAACTCAGGTGAGATACAAGGCTCATTATCTTAGTGGCAGAGCAAGACAAGAATTGAATTTGATTGGCAGCAGGGAAGGGAAGAGTATTTATTATTGGCAGTTGTAGAAGGCTAAAAAAACCCCCCACATCAGGAATGCTTAATCCAGCCTTAAACTAGATGACTTCTTGAGTTTCTTTCCAGTCCTCCTTTTCCATTTCCTTTGAAATGTCTCCCAGATGGCTGGTCTGCCTTAATTTTATTTTTTGCTGACTCTCCTGATACTGTTATTTTTTTCTGTTTAGACCAATATATCCCAAAGGTGTCTTTTAACTAAAAATGCATATCCACAATCTTAAATACATCCAAACCATGAAAATAGTCACTTCTTTTCCACTTCATTGAAATTTCTGGCTCCTGCTAACTACTTCCTAAACACAACTAGCATTAATTTAGCATTTTACATGGAGGTTGTGTAAGGAAAGTGTTTGGAAAAAGAAAAGGTGTAGCCATTATCAGGCTTTCCTAAAGAGATATTTTAAACAGAAGTTATTAAAGGTGTGGCAGATGATGTCTTAAATGATTAGGTTTGGGAAAGAGGGATTTTAAGCATGTGTATAAATTTTATGTGTGTCCAATCTACGTGTCACTTGAATTAAGGTTTAGTTCTGGATTCTCTAGGAGACCTAGATGCCTGCAGCAGAGATTGGTTGTGTGTAGTTCTCCTCCCCATCTAAGAAACCATCTGTAGAGGACTTACTAAGCTAAAAGTTGGCATAATAAAATGCACTCCATATGGTGGTTTAAAAGAGTGAATCTTTTTATTTTAAAATGATTATTTATATGTAAAACAATTCTCATAGAAAATTTTCAAGAAATACTAATTAGGACAGAAACAGTAAGGTCTGCTGCTCTCTATCAAAACAGGAAAAAACAAACAAACAAACAAACACACACCCACCCAAAAAAAAACCCCAAAAACCAAACCAACCCAAAACCAAAAACCAAAAAACAAACAAACAAAAAAACCCACAAAAAAAGGCCAAACAAATGGAGCTGGACAAAGACCCTAAAGATTTCTTCTGAAAGAAACCGGATAAAAAGTCTTCATTGGAATCAGATTTTAAGTGAAGAGCTCAACTCACGAATGAGTCAGATGCTGAAGCATAGCCAAGGAGGCTGGGTTTTCCTTTAGTTTTGTTTTGCCTTGTATTCTTGTGCCCTGAAACTAAGGTACAGCAAAGCTCCCTGCTTGATAAGGAAGGCAATGGCATCATGGCTTTGCTCACCATGACGGTCAGGGTCAACCTTACTATCTTCTTCAGGACCAGACTATCAAGTAACCAACTTCTCCGCTCAACCCCTTTAAGACTTTGGGCAACTATGTCAGTACAAACAAAAGGAATTGGGCCCCTGGGAACCCAGAGGCTTGTAAATGATGGTTGTTGGCATAATGGGATGTGGGAAATAATTTGCATTTGACACAGGAGAAGGCATCTGTTTTTCGTTAATTGGGTAGCAAGGCAGGAAAGCTATCAGATGTGCTAATTTGCTGGTCTGGCATGTGTTGAGATGGGGTACTGAGGATGTTCTTGGCACTGTGTGATGAGGAAAACTTCCTAAGTAATTTCTGACTCAAGGCTGTTTAGAAAAGGAAAAATTTTGATGTTTTTTAAGGTGACAGTTACCTAAATGGTGATATTAATGTGGAAGTGATGTAAATATGTATGAGTTGGTATTCAGCTACTGAAAATAGGGTTTGTGAGATAGATGTCTTTTAACAACTGTCAATGAATACATAAATCCAGTAGTTTAGGTATTAAAAGAAGATGATTTGTTGAATTTTACTCTTAGGACATCTTGAGCATGTTACTTATCTTGTTTTGCAGGCCAAGAAGGTGGAAAGTCTGAAAGGGATGGGAAACTCCCAGCAAGGTCTTGCCTTGTATAAGTGCTTCTTTCCTTTGGTTAACCAAGATCACTAACTTTGCTCCTTGATTTCTATTTCACCAACAGTGTCATTTTTGTAATAATCTGAATTGAGGGTAATGGTAAGTATATTTGTCAAAAATAGCAACTATTTAACCAAGCATCATTATCGGTTTAGGGTAATAACCTTCTACTTTCAGCAACACCAGTCCAAGCTTTAATTTCCCCTATTACGGTCAAAGAGAAAAAAAAGGGGGCTGGTTTAGATAGTGATTCTTCGGATCTGATTTAGGTATTTGTTAGGAAGAGATGAACTTCACTCTTATTCCATCAGCAGTACTGACCATGATGACTTATACCTCTTAAATATGCAGAGTCTAGTCTGACTGACTTATTTTCAGGTATTTGCATGCACTTAAAAGCTGTAACCACTTTATTCCTCAATTTTCTCCTGAGAAACTAAATGTACTAAGCTCTACACTAAAATACCTCTGATTTATCAACATTTTTCTTTAAAATAGACAGTATCTTGGAAAGCAAAAATGCAGTAATAATTGTGACTTAGACTGAGTAGGCAATATTACATTGTACTGTATCTCTCCTAGGATTTCACTGGTGGTTTCGTGCATAGCAGCTCCAAATAGATTTAACTGGGTGAAAAGGGAACTCTGTTCCCAGACTATTTTTTATTTAATGATATCCATTAGAGTGGTGTCATTTTCAAAGATAACAAATAAACATAGTGGCCACTAATTTTTTTTATTAAAATGGAAACTAAAGAACCTTTGTGGAAGTCATTCAGCAGATATCATGCTTGATAGATGATAGCTGAGATTTCACAATAAACTGCAGATCTAGGTTCTAGGATCAGTTTTACTAGCATTTTCCAGCGTGACAAATAATATAGAGTGGGGGATCTTGCATATCTAAAATGTCCACCTCTGCCAGGGTCCTGAGTACACTAACAGGCCTGAATTGCACCAGCCAGCCCCACCTGGGATGTCCACCTTCTGCTCACCGGTGCAGAAGCTCTGTTTAATTTGAGTGAGAGCATAGCCCAGCCTGGGCTGTGGTTGTCCTCAGCTCATGGCTTGTTCTGGCCTAATGGAGAAGCCCTCCCTTGCTGCTCCCTGATGTCTTCATCCATGATGGTCATCTCAAGCTCTGGATAGCCAACAGAGACAAACTTGCTCTTAAATGGGCATCTAAAACAGTTCAGACAAATAGAGCTTTGTCATATATGATTATTTTTCCTCAACAGACCATTCAGATGCAGCTGTAACTTTTGGCAGATGGAAGTAGATGAAATACTTCCCACATTTTGAAAATGGCCAGAGGACCGAATCAGTGCATTCTACTTAATAAGTGCATTTTCATCAGTTGAGTCACGGTAACAACCCATTACTGCATTTTCAGTCCAATAGTGTTGTCAAGCATGATGTGTTTAACATAAGTCACCAGCAGAGAGAGAGGCTAAGAGCATACATTAAGTCTGTTTCTATGATTGCAGCAGTCTTTCAGCTGGAGGATCACACCATTTAGCAATTTGCATCTTAGCTTCACTCAATAACTGTGAAAACATATCCTTAGCCTGTTTGAAAACTGAGTTTTTCAGCACATAGACTCTTTGTCACCATGTGTCCTACAGTGCCCTGATTCTCACCTGAGATTGTTTTTAAAAATAAGGAGGTGATCCTCTTCTGATCAGAAGCAGAGCTAAGCAACAAGTGGAAATGTGGGCAGGAGTCTAGCACAACCACAGCGAGCAACGAAGAGCGGTAGATGTGCAGGATGTCCCCCCACAGAGGAAGGAGAAGAGGTCAGAAATGATTAAATGATTCCTCCAAAATGTGCTTCACATGGCTAATAAATGTCAAAGTACTATGAAACATCATGAGACATGGAAAAGGAAATGGACAAGATATTAAATACTTGGAAAAACAACAAAAAAAAAACCACTTCACTGACCCAGAAGCCACCAAGGCAAGCTGTTTACACAGTATCTGAAAGAGAGATCTGTTGACATGCAGTGGATACTGTGACACGCTGCCTTTTACGTGCCACTTCCATGACAAATGTCTCCAGCCTTTGGACTGTTCCCAGCAAACACTCCGGCAGGAGGGTAAGGGAGAATCTGTGATGCTAAAAGGACTAAACAATTGGAGGAAATGCCTTTGAGATAGTTCCTGGGGAGCTTGGCTATCTTCTTACCTAATAAAATTAATTTCCCTGGCCTTCACATGTTCACTGAGACTGCTTTTCTCCTGGCACTTTTCCACATTTTGGGACCAGTGTCTAAATGGTAGTCATGCAAATAATTTCCCAAAGAAAGCTCAAGCCTGCCTCCTGTCTTTCCTCAAATAATAATTTCCTATTAAGTCAATGAGAATCCAAGTCTGAAGTCCTTTCCAAAAGTAGGTGATGCAGGAAGCTGCTGTCACTAATATACTCCAGCATCTGTAGCCACCCGTAAATCAAGGACCCCTACGGCTACAAGTCATGTCAGGCAATGCTGGATCCCTTGCCTGAATAACTGGGTCTTCAGATACATCTGGGTCATCTGAAGGCAGCATTTTGGTGCACCCAGGAAAAGGATTTGAACTCACAGTATAGTCAAACACGACCTACTTAGTGGGAGTACTTCTGTGATTTGTTAAGCACGTATGTCCATTGAAGTCCATTGAACCTTTCCTTTAATCAGATAACCAGAATTTGTTATGAACTTCCACTAAAGTGATATTTTAGTTCATTGGCCATTAGTTTTTTGTGTTAGTTCAACCTCTAGCATATTGGATAAACAAGGTTTGAACATATGTCACAAACCTTTCTTGGAACCATCTAATGAAGACCGTTCCCAGATTATGTTGAAGCAATTTGTAAACAATAGGATCTGGGTTCTTTTCCTGCTGCCACCTTGAAATTATGAGCCATAGACTGACATCCAAGATATTCTTGGAAAGGTCAAAACTTGTTACAGGATTTTAACAAAATATGACTTAAATCCAGCTTTGAAAAACCATTGAAATGCTGCCTAGGTCTGTCCATTTGAGTTGGCAAAGACATGAGCACACACAATGCACACATCATAAAAACTGAGGCATGTGGAAAGGCTTATTCTTTACCAATGTCTTGAGTGGGGACTGTTTCTACTTTTGCTTCTCTCTGTAGTTGTCATTTTCCCCAGAAAGTAATGGTTTATATTTGGAAGACCATTAGATTCTGTAGAAGTTTCATTTGCTTATCAGTTGACATATGTAGCTAACAGCTGAAATCATTGGGTCACCATGCCCATGAAGATCATGGAAAGATTCAAAGAGGAATATGAAGTACTAATATTTTTCTCGCAGTTTCTTGGATTATATTGTAGAAAGTCAGCTTGTCCAGAATATGGAAATGAGAAGTGACTGTAACAGCTGAGTATAGGGCTGGGATGTATTCTGCCTAAGTTCAGCTGGCTAAGTTCAACTACAAATGAGCTAGACACTTTTGGTGTGCTTCATAGTCCTCAGAGACAGGTAGGGTACAACGTATCAGATTTACTCTATTTGTATAAAATAAATCGATCTTCAAACTCTCTACCAATTGATTATTTCTCTATTGAATACAATGTTTGTTTCAAATCTGTCTACATTGTATGTTGAATATAAATACCGTTTGGTGTACTTTGATCATGGCTGTAGTTAGAAATAGCAGCTCATTTCTTTCTGCCTGGTAAGATAAATGTTTGTAATTACAAACCCCAATTTTTAATGCTGTATGGCTGCATTACTGAACAAACTGAGCTGCTTCTGAGACTTTTACTTGCTTTGCAGAACTACTGATGGGAAAGTCAAATAGAGTATCTGAACTGAGAATGTGAGGCATATGGACTGTGTAACACAAGCTGTTTGCAGGATGTAAAGCAACTCACACTAAACAGAAGTGACTGCTGAACCACAGCCAACTTTTGAAGTGAAATCTGCCTTGTTTGGGTTTAAACATGGAAGAAGAGCGTTTGGGGATAAATGTGAAAAGACAAATGAGTTTTAGGAACCGTGTATAAATAATATCTCCATCCCACCTCTGCATGTTCTCATACTCAAACAGTAAAGTCATTAATAAGAATATATAGGGTGACTAAATACCTACTCTTTCTGCCTTACCCTCTGGTGTGCAGGGAGAAGCAGGAGCTCCCTGGTCTCTCACTCAAAGTGCCAATGCACCAAGGGGATAACTGCAATGCACCTGTAACCATTTGCTGACTGGCAACCATCTGCCTTGGAGAAACACATCCAGGAATCCTTGAGGTCCATCTTACACACACACACACATCCAACTTGCTTAGCTGAGAAGTCTAAACCGCATTTTTATGAGTGTACAGTCTGTCAGGAAAACCTCATAGCAGATGAACTTGCAGGGCTGATAAAGGACTACCAGCAGAGGAACTGATGAAGCCTTAGGGAGCCGATGTGTGGGCTCCCTGATGGCTAATGATCACTGAGCTCACTCTGTAGCCTTTCCTTAAGTGGCGTAAAATACCCCAATCCCTACCTTCATCATTTTCTGTTATTATGGAATTATTCGAGACATGTTCTTACCCTCCTCACCCACCATTCTCACTCCCAAAGGAGAGGTACGATCCTCTTGATTTGGCAAATATCCAGCATTTGGAAGTAATACTCATGTGTGAAGCTGATAACTGGAGAAAATAGAAAGCAAACAAACAAAAAACCCACAGATTAACAGTTCCACCTTGTACTCACCTCAGTTCTTTTGAACTTACTTAATGTTAAACTCACTCCCTTTATGGACTCTATTTATCATGGACTTATTTATTAAAACACCAGCCTGTACTTCCTTTCCATCAGCCCATCTGCTGCTAGTAGCCAGGGACATAAGAATGGCTGTGCGGGTTCAAACCACAGACCCATCCGGCCCAGGATCTTGTTTCCATAAATGGCCAGTACCATTTCTAAATGCAGATGCCTCGGAAAGAGTGTAAGGATACACAAAGCACGTAGTGATAATTCTCCAAATATTCTCCCAGCCTCCAAGAATTTACAGCTCAAGTACTTCCTGAAATACAAGGGCTGTCTTTCTTTTTAATAACTCTCCATAAATGCAACCTCTATGAATTCATCCACTTCACCCTGAGCCCATGTCAACTTTGAGTATCCAAAAACATCCCGTGGTGAGGAGTTCACATCTTAATTACACATTCCCTGGTCTCTGTAGGACTTAACTGTAGGTGTCCTTCCTCTCTATTCAGATAGTTAACCAATAACTTTAATTCCTCAGGGATTTTGATGAACCTTTCCTGGAGCAGTTATTAGAATACTTCCAAAAGTGCTTGCAGGATTTGAAATCCTAATTACAGGAAAAATCAGAAACAATGTGGATGGTATTCATGCCAGCAGATACAGCCTCCAAGAACAATCTCCACTGCAGACGTCCCTGTCTGAGATGATCACCCTGAGTGTTCAATGACAACACAGACTGCAGAGTCTAGGACCTGCTGTCCTCATCTCCTGCTAAAGAAGAGGAGAAGATTTTTCCTTAAAATGCCTTCTTCCATCCTTTAATCATGAAGGCAATTCAAGGTGATTGGCTCAGGTTATGATGTTTAAAATTCAAGTAAATCCCACCACAGGTGTTTCGAGGCAATGATGACTGAGATAACTCTGACAAAAGACCCCACAAATAAACCAAAAGCACAAATCAGAGTGTTGTAGGAGAGCAGTCATGTTTGATTTAAGTTTTGGAGTTCATCTAAATAAAATATTTCCCTTTCAATTCTATACCTACTGTTTGACCTTCTCTACTGGACAAAAGTAGGGGATCAGGTTAATATGTACCTGCACAGTATAAATTCAGCTGGCACTTGTGGTCTTTCCATTCCTGCCATAGATGTCTGCGTGAGACTCATCTGCCGGATCCCAGCAGCCTCCATGCTTCAGCAATCGGACTGTTAGACAAGCAGGAAGAAACACGTGGCTTTGAGCAAAAAGGGCAGATAAACAGGGGTAGAGGAGATTTACACATGCTAATTCTTGGATAAACATCCTCATTTGGACTCTGGTCTATCAGTTACAAGCTGGAAACCCTGCCCTGCCCGTAGTTCAGGGCGAAGCTTCCCGCTCATGTCGACTCCTTCTAACAGAAGTTGTCTCCACCGTCCTCATGCTTATTGTGTGCAAGAATTAACATTAACTCCATTGCATTAGAAAGGAAAATGGGCCATGGAACAGGTAACTGTGCAGTCCATCAGCGCTAGTGCTTTCTGAGCCCAGATTAATGCTCGAAGACTGGGCTGCATGAGTGGTCTTGGAATACTGGTCCAGTTTAGCATATTTATCAGAGATCATCCCCTTGTGCCACAGCCAGAGTCAGGTGGCCATGCTCCTGCATGGCTATGACCTGTCAGTCATCCAGGCTGGGTTCATGGACTCACGGAGCAAATATCAACTGCAGCTGCCTTACACCTTCCCCAGCCTTTACTCTTGGTCTCTCTCCTTTCTCATGTCCCAACACACTGCAGTCATCTTCCATCATGTTACCAGCCCTACCACACTCTTAAATACTTGGGACACCAATGTTAAAGCAACCCTTTTCTGTTTTTCTATTTTAGTCTTTCTTGCCATCTGTTAAAAAAATTACGAAACAAAAATACCTCTTAAGTGTGATGTCCTGCATCCGCATTTAGGCAGTGGAATAACAATCAAGGTTTAGCACCAGTGCAGAAATAGCCTAGCAGCTTGTGTTGATTTCAGCTCAGATGGAAATCAAGTTGCTTGTTTTCTCTGAATATGAACTTGGGAATCTGGCCTAAAGCAGGTCTTCGCTTGTAGAAGGTTATCTGTCCTTTTCAGGCTTGGGTAGAAATATAACCCTCATGAACAATTCTAGCTTGTGTGGTTTAGATAGTATATTATGGTATGTCTTGAAGAAGAGATACGTAGTCCTCTCCTGAGCATTCTAGGTGTTATAGTGAAGAAGAATATAAGTTATAGGATGTAGAACACATCACATACGAATGCTTGAGCACACTGCAACTTACAGTTACTGTGCTCAGGTCACTCACTGAACCCAAAATCTGAGGAAGGCGACTAGTAACCAGGACTGTCATCTCCTCCCAGGAGCAAAGGATCAACTGGACTTCAGTGGTTCGTTAAGGGTGTCTGTACTAGAGACTGAAAGGGCTCAAGGTCAATCCTATCACCCCAAGGGCAAGTGGCTTGGTAATTCTCACACCTGCAGAGCTGATTTCTCTTTCTCACCCCACAAAAAGGGCAGTTGTGTCCAAAGCAGAGAGTCCCTTTCTGGCACTGAGTCCTGTATGGGGAAGTGTTAGCTGGCTCCGGCCAAAATTATGCCATATATTATTAATATAGAGGAAGTCAGAGGGCATGAGGGAAACAGGGAAACCATGAACTATTTAAAAGGATATTATGTGATTCCATTACATCACATACGCCCCCCTCTTTCTGCTTACATATATTCATTTATTTACACACACACGCGCACACACATGCAAGCATACATATACATACACAATTACATGTATATTAAATATAAGTGCAAATAGAAAACATTCTGTGGAAACTAGGTACACATACATATAACACTTTATGTATATATACACACCCACACACATATATATAAAAGACATACATATGTATATACACATATAGAAATGCACATAAAGATGTTGACACTAAATCTTATGTGTTTTCTATTAGCTAAATCTCAGCCACAAACGTTCTTTGAAGCAATATTCCAGTCTGGCTATGACTAAACAAACTTTTTATCCTGCAAGAAAGGGAAAAGAAAAAAGAAAAAAGAAAAAGCTCTATTCTGTTAAAAAATAAATAAACCAAACCCACCAAAACTTATGGATGTAAAGTCACAGTGAGGGAGGAAGAAGATTTGGAACAGAGCCTGCCTACGTGACACGGAATAGCAGGTATCTTTGATGGACAGGAGCACACAGTGCCAAAGTGACCCCTCCTGGGCTTTAACGCAATGCTGGCTGGGCACCGTGCCCTCCTGCTGGGCTGCTCTGCTCTTGCAATGCTCACTGGGAGCCAGCGATGTTCAGATGCATCATCTGTGCAAGTCAGTAAAGGTGATTTTGGACATTCCCCCCCCCCCCCCCCCCCCCGCATCGCATTAAGCAGCACCTCCTCACCTGCAGTGGCTACAACAGCACAGGGTCTGACAGGCAGCAAAGCTTATTTCACTCTCCTGCAGCTTGCCCCCCCCTCCTTTCCTATGCCTTCCTGAACAAGGTCATGGGGAGATGATAATAGCCGTATTGCAGGAAACACAGACACATTTTGCCTTTTCCTCCCTTCTTGGGAGCCAGGGTGTGCAACCGTCATTGAAATGATAAGTAGTCACACCGAGCTGCCTCCCACTTTGACTTGGATTCTGCGGAGAGGCTGGAGCAGAGCCAGGAACACAGCAAAATGCTTTAATTTCTCCGAGAGGAGAGGGACATGAAGGTGGGAAAGGAAGGGCATTTTGGAAAACACATAGCACCACAGTGTTCTGCTCTGGTCACCAGTGCAACCCTTAAACACCCATAGCTCCGGGCCCTGCTCAGGCACAATGCATGTGCTGCTTCTCCCCTTCTGGAGGCTGTAGAAGTCCCTCAGCTCAAGGGTGTAGGATTTATAAGGCTGACTGATTGTGAACTGAGTTTCATGGCAGGCCCGAGGTGATGTTGGAGTAGATACCATTCCTCCCTCTGCACGCAGCTTGCATTGCCAGGTTAGCAGCAGAGGGGAAGATATGAAACACGTGGAGGAGAGCTAAGCCATGGTGAAAGGGGCACACTGGCGTGGTGCCAGCCAGAGGCCAGAGGTGTTGCCTCCCTCTATGTGATGCTCTGAAGAGCTGACCTTAAAAAAATATGATGGTGTTTCTCCTTGGAGGGAGACTGGTGTCTCCCAGAAGGAACCTGGCACCTCACAGAGAAGATGCCAGTGCTTTCATTAAAAAGCTGCAGCTCTGGCACTCTCTTTCAGGTCTCTGAGAAGTGCAGAGCACCCCCGGCACTGGACGTTCATTACAGATGATTGAAAAATGGATTCAGAGGAATCATCACGAGCCAGAAGGGTTCAAGTAAACAAGGTGTCAGAAAACACCAGCTTTTTCCACCTGTCCCCACCCTTTGCTGACAGCCCACAGCCATGTCATCACAGGGAATGGTGTCCAGATGCATCCTCCTTGCCCAGGAATAACAAACACCTCCGAGGCAGTCTCTTCTCAAGCCTTACAAGGGCAATTCCTCATGTGAGTGTGTGTTTCCCTCTTTGACTCATTTCCTGTTTTGCTGCTGAGGGAAGAGAGGCACCTGGTGACTGGCAAGTGCCAAAAGTTGCATCTTTGGGGTTTGGGGGAGGGTTACTGGGTTCCCTGGATCACCAGACCTTTCCACTTGCCAGAAAAAACACCACCTGATCTACTAGCAAGTGGGGCAGATGCTCAGGGGGTTGCAGCTCTTTGCAACCTGCTGGTGTGTGTCCTAACCTCTGCAGTTCCTGGAAGCCCGATACCCAAGGTTCATGCTCCAGATTGTGCAATAGGATAACATCTGTCACACCACAGGGTGGGGTGGCACCCCCCCCCATACAGCGCTGGGAGGAGGTGATGGGGAAACCCACCAACTAGAGATGTGTTATCCTCCCCAGCGCTGGGACATCCGTCTGCCAGCCCTCTGGCAATTACGGTTAATATCCCTGAGCAGAAGAGAGGAGCACCATGACGTGAATACCCAAATCGAGGACGTCAGTGAGGAGCATATGGTGGCAGATAACAGGGTGAGTTTTATGCTCAGCGTAGGGGGCATCACGGACCTCCTGCTGCAGCAGGGAGGCAGTTGCTTCTCCTTTCCTTCTGCAGTGACAGGAGCTACAATCACATCTCATATCATCCCTGACCCTTCATGGACACACCAGAGGAGGAACAATCTCCAGAGAAAAGACTGTCACAAAATAGCTTCCTCTCCTTTTTTCATCTGTTATCAAAATACTCCCCAGCAGTGCTGGTGGACTCAGCTTGGATACCCATACGAGGAGCCAGGGGTAAGGCAGAACCAGACAGGATGGCTGTTATTAAAAGACTGTCCCACCATGTGACTCCGAGCAAACATTCTCCAAGCCTCCCGAATAACGGGAGGCTGTTAGTGCCAGCTAATTAGCAGCAAGCTAATGGTTCGGTTGCTGGAGCCCCTGGCTGCAAGTAAATTAAGTAAGAACAAAGGAAATGAAATCTACTGAACAGAAAAGTTATTGGGGGTGGTAGCACAGGACAGTTCCAGGAATAAACTTAATAGGCTTAGTAGTATTTAGGTGTAACTAACAAGAGCAGAGGTTCACATGCTGCTTGCTAATTTATTCCATCCTCTTGACTGAAGGCAAAGAAAAGGGACAGAAAATGAAGAAATCCATGGAGTGGAAGAAAAGCAAACATTAAAATGTCTTCAAAGGCAAGATACGTTATTTCAAGCAGTATTTAGATATTTACAAACAGGTCTTCAGGGAAAAGTGAAGCAAGATTGAAAAGGATGTAGGTTATCAGCTTGGGCACAGCTCGAGGAGTCAGAAGGTATGGAGTCAGCCTTCGAGTCTACTGTCCTTCCCTGCAAACCTTAAACAAGTCACCTAATCTAGCCTGTGCCTCTGCCACCTTCTGCTCCTGTCCAGCCTCCTTGCAAAGACCTCTTCCATGTATTTCAGTGGAGAACCTGACCATTGCAGTCGCCTCCCTTGGGGAAAGCTTTTCTGTAATCCCATTTAGTTTGAAGCTGGTGTTTTCAGGTGGATTTCTTTCCCCCTTCTTAGCATATGTGTTTTTTTTAAACTGTAATAAAAAGAGATATTCTTGGTGCTGACTTAACTGATTTTGTTTTTAAGCATCATCAATCCTTTTTATTCATAATTAACAGTCTTCTTGAGACCATTAGCCTTTGTAAAGCACTGTGACAGGACAGAAGTGAGACCAAGGCCCAAGTGCTTTAAGCAACTTAAGTTCCTGACTCCCCCTGGCATCCAGGAGACCTTGGTGTTCAAATACTCCTTAGAGTCTGGGTCTGACAGCTTAACGGAGGGTTCCAAGTCTGAGGATGTGAGGTTAGATCCATGGATCCTTCCTCCCTTTTAGACCACATGCAACTAGGGTCTTCAACCCTAGAGTATTTATTTTTTCCATGATTTATGCCCTTGCTCAGGTCCAGAAAGAAAGGATACTGCAGAGATTGGACAGGCAGCAGCAGTGCACTACCTATGCTTTGAATCTTTCTTCCAGATTCTCTCATTTCAACGATCACATATCAAAACAAAATCTTCTTGGAAAACGCATTTAGCTGAATTTTAGCTGAACTTTCTCCAACTGCAATATCAGGGTGAATTCTCCTCTTGCATCTCACACAAGAAAAGGAAAGGGGCATTTCTGTGGCAAGATGTCTTCAGACTGAAATCTGCCTTGGACAACTGCAAATTTTCAGCCCAATTTTCACAGTCAAATGAATGATAAATCACCAGGAAAAGGTGGAATTTACAATTTAGATAGTAAGTTGCTTGTAGTAGCAATAATGTTAATAATAATAGCAGTAATAATATATGGGCAGTTATAAAATCATGAAGAATAGAAATATATTTATTTGCTTTGTTCAGAGAGAGAACCTGTGATTAAGTCTAGTGGCCTAATGAGTTCACAGCTAACAACTAAGCTATAGTACCCGTCCGTGTGCATAGTCTTCAGATGTATGATGTGCTCTGGCTTAGCTAACTCTTAATGGGAAAGAGGTGAGCTTTGACCTTGCAGTTGGGGTGGTCAAAGAGCACACTCGCACAACCATGTAACAGATGACAGTTTTAAGCCACATTATCTGGATTGTGTGTTTGAGTTCCACCTCCTCATGGTGAAACTCACTGCTGTAGGTATGTGTGGTTACAACTCAGTCATCCTGGTCTGAGAAGGTGGGGAACTGAAACCACTTTTCGCAACAAGAAGTCACTAAATCTGAAGGGTTTCAGTCTTGTTTCTCAGCTCAGTTGACCTACCAGCCATGAGGCCTGTGATTATATGATTACCCCAGACAGCACACTAGTCTCACCCTTTTCTATTCTATGGGAACATAATCAATTCCTTCTTGCACATGATTAGAAAGGTCCCAGTTGCAGGATCTTCACTGGTGGTACAAAACCAAAGAGTTAGAAGTGACCCCCTGAGACTTTCCTGCAATGTCCATCCTTGGCGCTGGTTGCAAGAGAAGTCATTTTTTGGTTTGTGCATGGAACCTGCAGTGTTTGTAAAACAGACAGCTTGCAAAAAGTAGATAGAGAGTAGATAGCAGGTTACTGAGGCCACTTACAGTCCTATTTAAGTCTCATGGGCTTCATCCTTAGTTCTTCTAATTTCTGTGCACTCCCTGCCATTTCCCCAGGCCCAAGCTGGGTTCAGGTTGTACATCAGTCTTATCTGGCCATCAGATCACTTGATGACTTCAACCTGAATGTCAGGAAACTTCTTACACAGTGTGAATCTCACAGAGCCTGTGAACTCAGGTCTCAGTGAATCTGCTCTGTGTAGTGGTGTGCTCCTTAAGGGTAATTGATGATGGTGAAATCATTATTTTTTTTTCAACTTGTGGTGCTAAGTACACCCTGGTTACCCTGGTTCATAGCCATCTTTTGCTCAGATTGGGCAGAGGATGGACTGGAGGTGAAGATTCACCTAAACTTGGTTCACCTAAACACTGACATGGCAGACTTCAGAATGTACCATACAATTCTCCTGTTATTAAACGATTTTACAGAGGGAATTCAGCAGGAAGAGGAGGACACGCAGGATTTAAGGCAGATCATCTCTGAAGCTAACAGTTACAACTGAAGAGGTAGCAGTCTGCAGATGTTCATCACAGCTGTCCAGTTCTTGGTTCCTAACTCATAGCACAGCTATATCAGGGATTGCCAGCACATTTTGGTTTTATTCTGTCCAGCATTAATAGGATTAGTTTAAATTACTAATGAAACTAGTTTAAGCAAATCTGCTTGACTTTAAGCTCACATAACCCATTAGGTTATCAGTGTAAGAGATATATTTGTTAAATGCATTGGATGGAAATGGTCATCTTAAATCATTACAACTGGGTCCACAGCTCATCTAAAATTTCAGGACACAACAGATTTCTCTGCTTTGAGATATGGCAGGATTTTGAAGTCTTTAAAGTAGACTCTTCTCCCTGAAGTCTTGCTGAGGTATTGGGTAAAGGTATTGGTAGAGGATGGTGGCTACTTGGGGTTTAGGAGGCCTTATATTTGTTTGATTTTTGTTGCTGTGAGAGTTTAATAGAGGTAAAACCAAAATCAAAATCACTTATCAATCACTTATCAATCCACCAGTCAGTGAAGATCCCCAGGATCTCCATCCACAAAGACAGATCATTCTGTTCTGATGTCTACACATGGATTTGGGTAGTTCTCCTTAGTCATCCAGGCTGGAAATCATTGCCCTCTCTACTTAATTTCTCAAATAAAAGTAATTCTCTTAAAAGATCTCTCATTCTGTCCTGATTTGTGTTGTTTTAATTCTGGGGAGAACCCCTGGAGTCAGTTTTCTGCCCATGGTTAAAGCTATTAATCACTCTGTGCCACAACTTTGCCGTGGACACAACTTTGCCAAGGGCTGGGAGATAGACACTTGCAAATAGACCAAAAAATAATAGCACAGGAGTCATAGAAAGCTCTCCCAGGTGATCCTGAAGAGTGCAAGACTGGAGGGATTCACCTCTGATACCTATGAGCAAAGTTGGTTGGGCCGGGACAACATTGCAATGAAAAAGATGCCAATTCAGGGTGGGCTCTGAAGTTTGAAGACGTCTTCCCCACAGGGTCCTGTATAGATAAATCAATACTCTCTGCCATTATACAGGTTTCAGCATGCCCTCCTCATGTGTGATAATTTACTTACTGATTTAAGACATGAAGTTTCTTTCTGTCCTGAACTGTCTGCCAAAAAGGGACAGCAGTATGGGTGTCCAAGAAGGCAAAATTTTTACACAACAGGTTGTTTCCCTGCGTTGTAATAGATATTCTACATCACATTTTTCCTTCTCTTCTGCTCCCAGATGACAAAGGCTCCCCCTTTGCAAGCTGCAAAGCAGCCCCTGTTCAGGAATGTCATTACTAGAGGGGCTTTAAAATAAAGCAGGGCACACAAAAATGTGATGACTTGTCAAAAATGCAGGCTGCAAGGTGTTTAAGGCATGAATTTCCTCTTAATGAAGCCTCGCTGAGGGAATATTGCATTCAGCCGAGAGTGCGAGCGATGATGTATCACAAATTTATGGCCGTCCCCTAGTGTTTCCCAGAGTGAGGAAGGGGGCATGAAAATAGCCACACAAGGAAGGTCTTGTAAAATCACCGCCATTCAAGCCGTCGCTTGGCCCTCAGCCATATCTGTCAGGGGTTTTCAGAGCATTGGGGTGCAGCACAGCTCAGCAGGACCACCAATTAGATGCAAAACCTGTGTGGATTTCCCCTTTGGGTGGGCAGCCCACAGCTGTTTTGGGTGGATAGGACATTGCAGAGGGTTAAACACCATCATGGGCTGCATTGAAAAAGGAGCATGAAGGAATGCACTGAAAGACGTTGTCTGTCAGAAGGTTGCCTCCCCCAATCCCAACAGTCACATTCATATCTTCTACCCCAAAATAAATGGCCTGTTACTTCCATCTGAAACAGAACAGAGGTGATGGCTTCAGCAATGGGGGATGTGAAGTCTTCCCCTCTCTGCAGATGGGCAAAGCAATGGTCTGTTTGAGTTGGAAGAGTAAGTCAGTCACTATCTGTCACTGGGGCTGGTGCATGCATATATCAGGCATCCTGCAAGGTCCATCACCCAAGTGGCCCTGACTTGGGGGAGGGAGAAACCCCTTCTGACTTTGTTTCTTTTAGCACCCCTCCACCAGGGATCCACCATCCCTGGCCAGGTAGGGTTTCTTGGAAAGCCAAATTCAAGTGTAAACAAGTTTGTGCAAAATTTCCTCAATCTACAGGTAGCTACAAGGTGGGTATTTCTATTGCTTGAGTGAGCAGGAATTCATTCATATATGGCCATGTCAGTCTAGATTGACAAACCTGGCAGTGGTCAAGCTTAGATCAGATGTGCTATTGGTTCCCACAGTCCCTGTAGCTGGACACCAACCTCAGGTAGCGTTGTGGCCTCTCATCTGCTTCATGCTCCACACACCACTCACAGATGTTCATTTTTTTTTGACAATTGATCTTATTGCATGTGGGGGGATTTACAGTGTAGGAGAAAGGCTGCATTTATGGGAGGAGAAGGGGAGAAGTGTTTGCTTTGGCAGAGCACTGAACACAAAGGAGTTGCTTCAGAAGACACCTGCTGCTTTGCCACAATCATGCAATAAGATATTCTCCATGCCCTCCTTCTGGAATAACCCTCAAAAGCAAGATAGAATGCAGGATGGTACAGAAAAAGAGGTTGAATTTTGCAGGATTCACAGAACTGGCTTCCTTCCTGCAGCCTCATCAGTGATTTCCAAAAATGTGTGAGGTCAGAGCTGGGACTAGCACTGATAAGGATGTGACTAAACTTGTCTGCACAGGTGGAGCACAGAGATTGATTTTCTTTGGGTTGCATTTTCTAACTGGCTGCGTTTCACCACTGACGTCCCTCAGGAAGCGGAGTGTACACTTTGGACCATGTTCAGCACCATTTGGCGTCAGCAAAGTTGCAATAGGGACAGCTTTGGCCCCATAATGCTAGAAGTGGCTCCGCAGCCTGTTTCTTTGACTATTGAATAACCTTTCTTTCCATGCCATTCTTCTTTAAGGGGGCACAGCTGTCTTGTGGTGCCCGGAAGCGTGAGACCATCATGGGAGATGCAGGTCATTGTAGAAAGGAGCATTGTATCTCTCTTTTACCTAGAGGCACACCGAGGTACAAAGAGGTGAAGCAGGTCACACAGCAGGTCACTGGGATTAGAATTCATGTCTCTTGACTCCCAGCCCAAAACTTAATATGGAGTCAAATTTGACTTGACAGTATCCTTTTAAGCCTGGAATTTTACAGGCTATAAAAGTAAAATGATCAGTTCTGACTAGAGCACCTTATTGACTTTAACAAATGAAAAAAGAAAAAGGAAGAAGAAGTAAAAAAAGGAATAGCATAAATGTATTCAGTTAATGGTTGGTCTCAATCCAAAAAGAGAAAAAGGGTGGAAAAACCCCCCAAACCTACAGAACATTTTCAATCAGAATTTGGACTTTTATCTTTCATGATTCCCAATCATTTGAGATCTTTCACAGGTAATTTGAACCAGCTGACATTTTCCCTACATGAAAGAATAAACATTTAATTTGCACTGCAGATTTGGGAAGAAGAATTCTAATCCTATTTGCTTAGCCTCAGCAGAAGCACAGCCGAATGCAAGATCTTCTGTAATTACTGCCTCAGTGCTACACACGGCGCAAGTAATTCAATTAGGAATCCCAATGGGGAGGATCAGACAAAAACAATACGAACTCAATATTTAGCAAATGGGGTTTAAGTCTCATCCATTCTTCTGGGTCAGTGGTTCCAAGGTGGCAAAGGCCAACAGCATCAGAAGGTCAGTTCCCAGAGGTGTCTGGGATTGATATCTTCCATAAAGACAAGCTGGTGGTCCATTCTAGATGGATGCCTGTCTTGTCCAAACCACTACTGCTCTTTTGGAGCTACTAGTCATCTCTTTGGCAGCCTCTGTGGAAAAGTCAAGGGTTAAATGTGGTTTTGAGAAAAGCAAATCTTTCTTATCTGAAGGTGGCCCATCTGGAAGAGCCAACAGGTACCATTTAGGACAAATCTCTAAAATTCATTATTATGTGGCCTTGTTATTATATTATATGTCTTTCTGCTTCTCTAACCCACCATTTTTGGCTAATTTTTATCATGATGCTGGTTTCTAACATGGTTTTGAATCAATTAGGGATGGGGAGGGGGCAAAAGTGATCAGAGGTTTGGAAAAAATTACATGAACAAAGAGTGAAGGAAATAATTCTTCATTCTGGAAGTAAATAATTGGAGGAAAAAAATCAAAGAACTGTCTTAAACATGTATCTGCAAAGAGAAAGTGGATAGGCCGTATACACCGAGTGGGAAAAGCAGAATACTTCTTCCAGGGAAATAATAAAATAGCTGGGACAGGATTTTTTTGTGCTGCTGAAGATAGTCACAGAAGCGGAGTATGTTATCCTGACACAGACATTTAAAATGGGTCCAGTGACCCTTACTCGATTGACTGCGAAAGGACCCAAGGTGGACAAGTTCATAGGTAGATGTTTAAACAGCAAAAGTTTACAGAGACGTGACATGAATCTTGTCTTTGGGAAAACTTTCTAGTGACATCAGTAATATGGTAGAAGGATATGTCACATTGGAGAAGGCATGGAGCCTTTGTTATTAGGGATTTAAATACGAGTTACATAAATATTTCCTGGGTAACATTTCTGTATTTGATGCTGCCCTTGGGTGAGGTATGGATTATGATCTTTGAGATCTCTTTCAGACGGTTTCTGAACCAACTTCCTGCAGGTGAGGATATGGACTCTGCCAAAGAGGAAGGTTCGGAGGTACTGCTCCACAGCTGGCAGGAATTACAGAGCTATGAGCAGAGATGTTTAACATCTAACAGAGCGGAGATCAAGCTTACTGTCACAGTCCTTTTGTGGGATCTTAGATAAGTCATCAGGGGTCTGATCAACACATAGGGCCATTTGAGATGTCCTCAGATAGCCTGGCTGATCACCAGCTCCTGAAGGTCTCCCATTGGCCCTGTGTCAGGTCTGTCAACGATTTGTGCATGTCGAAGACACCTGAAGGAACCCAACTGGGTGCCGCTATCCATACTCTGACAGCTGAAACAAGCTCCTAAGATTCTTCTATAGCCAAGGAGAGATGTTTTTCCAGTGAGCTTTGTTCTCCACATACTCAGTCAATCACCTGCTGAAGTTGTCTCTTGCTCTCCCTGAACCGCTGGTTTAAGAAAAATTGTCTTGCCTTATGGCTGAGTTGGCAGACACGCAGCAAGCACAAAAACCCAAATATTCCCTCTCTATTCAAAATGGGATATTTCTTCTACAATGCACAGTTTCTGTTCAGTTCAGAACAAGCACGGAAAATCAAACAGGATCAGTGTTTCAGAGAAGTGTGTTTGATCCCCATTGCTTTTTCATCACCTGAAATTTTTCATCTGCCGGACATCCTCATGATGTCACTGTCTCCATAGCAGCAAGCTGACATCACTGTTGGAGGGTGATGGATGAATTCATGTTTGGGATTTGTAGGCTCATGTAGCTTTGAAAAAAGAGGAGTGAAACCACAGATCATAAGTCAAATGATACCTATGTGGAGTAAGAGTCATTAAATCATGTAAATTAAAGTCACAACTGAATGGGCATTTTGGATGTTGTGTAAAAAACAATTTCTGCTAGGATGTGTATGTAATATAAAAAAGTGTGGAAGAGAACTGAAATCAGCATATCCTTTTTACCACACAGGATGCTGAACCACATCACAGCCTCTACAGTAGAGGCAAGAGCTGGATATCGGCCTTTAGAAACTCAGCTTGCTGTGATAGTATAGAGTCATAGAATCATAGAATGGTTTGGTTTGGAAGGGACCTTAAAGCCCATCTAGTTCCAACCCCCTGCCACGGGCAGGGACACCCTCCACTAGCCCAGGTTGCCCAAAGCCCCATCCAACCTGGCCTTGAACACTGCCAGGGATGGGGCCTCCACAACCTCTCTAGGCAACCTGTTCCAGTGCCTCACCAACTTCACAGTAAAGAGTTTCTTCCTAAAATATCTTCCTAAACATATCTTTCCTTCTACCCTTAAATATCTGGTCAAGATCATAACTCCAAAACACAATGGCCCAGGCAAAATGTTAACCTTCAGTTATTAATATCATTGTGGTTCCTTCTTTTCATACTAGTGTTCCTTGGTTATATTTTTGGTTGTTGAAGGTATTTCCAAGCATTCATTTGCCTCCATACCAGGTTCTGCAATCACAAGAATCAATTTTGCTTAAATATCACCAGTGATCTTGGAGTTGCAACTGAGATTCAGTCTGGTATGAACACCCTGTTTAATCTTTGTTCCCTAAGTACTGATTTCTTTTATTCATCTGGTTGTCTCTGTGCTGGTTTGCTTATCTTCCCAAGGCAGTGACACCCAGCACATGGGCATACAGACACAGACTGGATAACATCCCCCAGGTACCAGCATCCACATCAACCACCCGTTGCTAGAGATTGGCTCCATCCATGCTGCAGTCTGCACTTTCTGTCTTCTGTATGCTCAGATTTGTTCCTGAGAAAGGAGCCTGGCACTGACTCTGTGATTGCTCCAGAAAGGAAAGGTTTACTCTCACCTAAATCTGTGCAAAATTGTTTTTTCCTTTGTGTTCTGTTATATTCAGGGGAGGGTGCATGTCGGCTTTTTTCCAAGTAGGAAACAAAGCTTATAGAACTGGAGTGAGGGGGTGTGGGGCAAAGGAAGTGCAATAAAGAGTGGGAAACTATTTAAAGTTGACTTTAAAATGAGTTGTTAGGGGTTTTTTTTCTTGCTGAAATAAAAGCACGACCCTAAAAATAATTCTTAAGCTGCAAATGAAGTTATTTTATTCCATACCTAAGCCAACTGGTGGGTTTTTGTTTATAATTAGTTGTCAAAGTATTATTTAAAACAAAAAATTAAATGCTTGATATCTAAAACACTCCAAAAATTATTTCAGATTTTCTCTTTCATTCATGTAAGCATACATACAGAAGATACTTTCTGTATTTTAAGTCATGTAAGGAGAGGTGTGTGGTTCCTCTCTGGAGCCACAGCAGGTGAGCACACACTTTGCCATAGCTCCAGATATATCAGGGACATCCCAGCCACCCAATGATGCACAAATCTCACTTGTATCCAAAGACACCCTGGACCCAGCAGCCACAAAAAGGAGTTTCAGTCTCTCCTCGCATACCCCATTTTGCACTCTCTTTGCGTGATGCTGGCACTATTTCTGGCCTCATGGTGCTGACAGGGAGAAAAGTTAACAGGAGAAACAAGAAATGGAGGAGAGCTGACATCACCTTTGGGCCTCTTTCCCTACAGCCCCCCTTGTAAATCTGCACCCTCACCAGGGGTTGTTTTATCCTGACGTTAACAAGGGGTTATTCAGCACTGCTCCTAAACCATGTGTTCGTTCTGTTTGCTTTGTCTGATTGAGAGCATTGAATAATTTAGTTTCCTTTCTGGTGTAGGAGATAGTTAACTAGTTTTTGTTCCACTGACTGAACATATTTTAATGACAGCAGTTAATTTTGGTCAACATTTCAGAGTGGTATGAGATTTAAATAGTAAATCACTACAAGCAGAGTAAGATTGCCATGTCCTCCTGTCATAGGGTACTGGCTTATCTGTCCAGGCTAATGGTCATCCCTTCTTTAATCCCTTCCCAAGTCCAGACAATGATCTTGCTCCGCTGACTTGTTTTAACTGTTGTCTGAGATAATCCATCTTCCCGAAGCAAATGCTAGAGCACCTGCAACTACTAAGAGGCTGAATGGAGAATGCAAGTCACCTCTATTTTTTGCTGTATTTACAGCAAACCCTTTTCAAAGTTTGGAAATGCAAATAGAGCACTCAAGTGTCTAAATGTAGGATTTGTCTCATCTAACTTTGTAAGTGCCATTTAGCCTGCAAATTTAGACTGGATGTCGGTCCCTCTGTGTTGCTACATTTCCCATATAGTTGTTGAAAGGTCAGCCAAACATCAATATAGACCAAATGTACTTGTGTAGGGTGACCTGTAGGGTGACCTGAACTATTATTTGGGATACATTGACTGTACTGATTAAAGGTTTAATTCAGTTGTCTAAATAAAGGTGCCTAGTGTGGAAAAAAAAGTCAACACATTTTCATGGAGCTGGTAGAAAGGACCCAGGACCACATGAATCAGCAGCTGGAAGCAAGGACATCTCAAACGTAATTGGCCATACACACATGGACAGCTCTAGTTCACATGGACACACTGACCTGTGTGGTCATCATACAGTAAAAGGGAAGATTCAGGTGCCTAAATAGGCATCTAGTATCATTTGGTAAGCCATAGAGTGTCCACATGACCTCCAGCTACTGCTCTGGAGGACTGGGTTCCTATTAAGTCTTGTGTCATATCTGCCAGACCTATATCAAAGTCCCATGCTTTTTGGCACCTCCAAATGACCTTTTTTGGCCATGGGTAGTCAGCTGATTCATGCCTATTTTAGACTTCTAACAGAAAGCAGATGATTCCCATTGTCAGTCACTTGCTCAAGTTACCCAAGAAGGCATCAAAAGAAGCAAGATCTGAATTTTGGCTCCTTAGTTTTAGAGTTTTGGCCCGAACTGCTGATCTATCCTGCTTCTAGGTCTGCTGGGTCACATCTAAACATGTATGCTGGGCCTGCCTGCTCCCCTCAAAGCCCAGGGCTTTTACATCCCATGCAGGGCACTTTGAACTAATTCCAATCTCTTCAGAGACAGTGTTTCCTGTTTCTACAGCCCAGCCGACTCCTTAATCCTTTTATCCAGCTACTATTGTGCCAACTTGTCCTTGTGTTCCTGTTTGACCTCATCTTGATTCTTTCACCCATGGGCTCCGTTCCCACCCCCTGCACAAGGCATGTACTTTAAACCTGCACTCTGTGAAATGGAGTTATGTGCTTTACAGGGAAATAAACTCGAGCAAGTGTGCATAAAAACACATTCACACACACACACACACACGCCCCGGGTCAGCCTCTGCCTGTTGCTTCACCTCTTCCATTCCCCAACCAACTGTGACACTGAACAAGTCACTTAACCTCTCACTGTCTGAGTTTACCCAGCCATAAAATGGGGATAAAAATACTTCACCTACCTCAGACAAGACATGTGGTTTAATTCCTTCATGCTTTCAAAGTGCTTTGAGTTCCTGAGCTGGACAAGAATTGGCTTAAATTTTCTCAGGTGACTAAGGTTTGTGGTGCCCAAACTGACATACATTAAAATGGTCTTACTTGTGCTTGCTTGCTTGCTTCAACACCGAGGCTTGCCAGGGGACCTTAAGTAAATTGGGGTTTTGTGTGCTTTTTTTTTAAAAAGGAAAAGGGGTTTTTGCTACAGATCATTATGTATTAGGCACATAGTGTATTTTGCACAAATCATTGTGTATTAGGCATTTCTTGCAGTTCAGGACAACTGATGTGCTCTTTGAGTGTGTGTTTAGAAGATACCAGGCTTAGAGAGGAACAGTTTGCTTGCACTAGGACAAAATCCATTTTCACTGATTTTCCCAGAGATATTATTTTTAAGTAAGTAAACCTCCTTTTAGTCAAATCACTGCTAAGTACTGTAAATATCATTGTTTCCATTTCAGACGAGTTAGGAGGGTTTTGGTTGCTGAGATTTTGCCCTGTGTTGCTGTTGTCCTAACAGCAGGTGTTATAGTTTATCAGGAGGAGACGTAACAAGATCCAAAGACACAGACCTAGCATATTCAGGTTCAGCTAAATCCCTAATTTTTTAGAGTCTGGGGTATTAATCACTAAAACAGTGGGCCAGTGGGTTTTGCATCATCCACTGCTTTGAAATCAGGATCAAATGCCATTCAGAAAGTGATGACCCAGCCCAGACAGAAGTTTTTAGAGGCGTTTCAGATGTTGAGAGAAATTCTCTGTTCTGAACTCTCTTATTACCTTATTAGCAAGTGTGATGGCTGCTGCTCTGTAATAGCTGCCCTCCCACTTCCCACCTCCTCTCCAGGCTGAAAGGTTAGTGATTACATAAGTAAAAATGGCATTTTGATTATGATGACTCCTGATAAGGTGTGCAGCTAGCGTCCAAACTAGATTAAGATGGCTTCCGAGAAGTACCAGGTAAAAGGGAACCTTCCCCTTCTGGACAGAAAAGAAAAGCAATTCTCCATCATTTACTGAGAAATAAGACAGGAGGTGGCTGAAATCCTTGTTTTTCACCTGTCCTTCCCATTTTTCCTCAACAGCTGCATGGAGGTTCATGGGTTTTGGAGGTTATGCAGATACATCTCTTTTTTTTCCCCTTTCACTTTTCTTTAACTTCTAAAACTTGTGTTTGCTTCATAACTTTTCTCACCTCTTCTCCGCCCCCCCACCCCCAATTTCTGCCATTCACTTTCTTGTTACTGTGCCCTAACAGCATATTAGTCACCCAGTGCCAAAGGCAACATACATCACCCCGTGACGGCTCCTTCTGCTTCCACCCGTGACCTTTAGAAACAAAATAGCCAAACGCAAACAAGAAGAGATAAGGGCTCATTTTGAATACAGCATTTTTATTTGCTTCAGGTGTGATTTATAAAGCTGTCACTGAGTTCTGTTGGCAGCTGCGGATGCAGTAGGAAAAGTTGTTTCTGTATCCCACTCAAACAGTGATGGGAAGTGATTTAACTCTTTGGTTGCACCAGGAGGTGTGCGAGTGCCAATCCTTTGGGCCTCTTTCTTGAAGGGGCACAAGGAAAGGCTTCAAATCCAGAAGCTGATAGCTGGGGAGATCCCAGAGTAAATCTGATCATGAGGTGTGGGGGGGTATCATTCATGTTGACTCCCCAGAGCTCTGCCCTTCTTCCTTTACATTACAACTGCATTAGAAAACAGATAATAACATGGGATTTAAGCACTCGGCTCCATCTATCTGACTGATATGTAGAAGAAAATAAACTTTTTTTTTCTGTCTTTGCTGCCAGTTTGCTAAATTAGCTTGGACAACTCACGTCATGTCTCTGATCCATGGTTTCTCCATTATTGTTGTGAAGATAAGACTCAGTTCTCCCATATAAATCTCTTGGGGATTTACTGAAGGAGAGTGCTACAAGACAACTGGTCACTGCTATTGTCACCCTGCCCCAGAGCACAGTCTTGAACCTCCCGAGAGGCCCTTCAGCATTTGGTGCCTCTGAAGCAAGGTTGAACTGAGGCTGTTGGGGAGCCATAAGGCCAACGTGCAGCAGCATGCAGGCAGCATGAACTTGGGACTGTCTTGGAGCACAGACCATCCAGCAAGGAGCCCTCCCTGCCAGTGAGCCCTCCTGTTCTCTGTTCAGGAGATAGCAATGGATGTGGGAAATACCCACACCCACTGCAGGGCTGAGGGCTTCCTCTGATCATCCCATGCTTCTGAGATCCCCATAGGCTTGTCCTCGGCATGAACTCTGTGTGGGGAAGGTCCTGCTGCAGTCTGACCTCCCCTGCAAGGCCAGGGTCCCAGGGCGAAGGGAGCAGAAGACGGGTTGTAGTGACTCATGCACTGCATGGATGAGGCACAAAGAACGTGTAGCACAACCTCACTAGTATGTTGTGTGTGCTGTGAATCAAGGCATCTTCCCAGGTACAGCAGACACTGGTGACTCCAGACAATATTCAAAGTAAAAAATCCCACATTAGCACTTTAATACATGAGATAATACTCACTCTTTTACTATGGGCCAATGATGTGCTCCCCACCATCCCAACTTCCCTGTTTCAAGTCTTGTGCTTAAAGCAATTGATTGCACATGAAGGCATGTGAGTTCAAAGCTTGACTCTGCCATAAATGTCCCCAAAGACTCTGGAAGTTAAGTAAATCCCTCACTCCGCTCTCTGTAGGTGTCATCCCTTTCCTCCTGTGTTAAGCCTCCCTACACATGAAGACACCGATCCCTCCTTCTGTCATTTTGTATGGCATCTAGTGAAGCCATGATGCCATCAGAGACCTCCACAGACTCTTATAACCAATATGAAGCACCTCCATGAAACAGGGATTGAAGACTCCCATCCTGAAGCACATGATCCCTATGTATGTTGGCACAAAGTCACAGTGGGACTTAAAAATTGTGATGTGTTTCATTAAGACATTTAGGCATCTACCTTTCTCTCCTACAGAGCTAATGCAAACAAACTACAAGACAGAGAAGAGAAGGGTCATCAGCAATCTGGAAAATCAACACATCCCAAGATTTTGGGAAAATGAGTTTTTAACACCAATCCAAGGGATGGTTCCTCTGTTTCTTTGCATAACTTGATAATTTATGCTCGGGGTAACCATACTCCATCTTGATTTGTGGCTGGCTCTATCTACAAGCCAAGATCATGTTCCCTGTAGTATCCATGCTTTCCTGACATGTAGGCTATTGTTAAAGTGGCAAGGGGCAGCAAGGGGACAGCAAAACAGCCGTGCTCCACTGCCTCCTTTGCCTATGTACAAGCCTTCAGAAGTAGCCTGGTTTCTGCTACCATGGATGGAGCAACTGGAGAATATGGGCATGACTCTCCAGGGACTTCTTTCTACAAGAGTAGAAAGGCTGAGATGCTTGGGCTTTCCTACCAGCTATGTCCAACCTCCACTTTCAAACTCTCCTTTCCCATGTCAGGAGTTGCCTGGTCCCTTCTCCTCATCCCAGTACATCAAACCTCAGCATTGTCTGAGCTGCTGAGAAACTAAACCACACCTGCTGGACCAGACAGACACATCCAGCTCCTAGGCAGAGCACATCACTCAGGGAAACCATCATGTGCCAAGCATCCCATCCATCCCAGAGCCCCAAAACTCACATCAGCAACAAAGCACATGGCTTCTCCCCTCGCCTTGATAATGGAATATTTCCATCAGTTCCTCTTAGCTTCTTTTCCCATAGCGTTTTCTCAAGTGAATACAGTTCTCCTAGTCTCACCAGTCTTTGTGAGTGATGCCAAAGGGCCTGAGCCTTGTGACACTACCCCAGAGTGCAGGCTTATTATTTCTCACTCCCCCACCCCCTTCTTGCGATTCATTTGAGGACTGAGGGGTGGCTGTAGGTAGAAAGTCGCCTTTAGGTTGTTTTTGCAAACATTATTACACTGTCAAGGCAAGGTGTAAGGCAAGGCTGTTGAAGAAAGAGATTTGACAAGTGCATTTATTTTAACAGGCAACACAATTCAGTCCATTTAAAAACAAGGCAGGTTTGTAAATGCTTCTGGGAATCAGCCCTGCAAATACTGGTGTCCATAGGTTCTCTAAAGTATAATTAAGGCAGGAGTTGATTGACTGAAGAAAAATAGAACGTCAGCAATGAAGGCAATTATAGAAAACAGCAGCTCCTTTGCATTACTGTTCTGTTTTGTGTTCAAGCTTGGAAACTTCCTCAAGAAGGAGAGATCCTATGGCCTAACCACTCTGAAGCCAATAGTAAAACCCCTCATTGGCTTTAGCACAGCCAAGATCTAAGCCCCAAAATAAAGTTAACGCCAGAGAAGGCTCTGATGACCCTGTTTTTAAAGGTTTTCCTTGGATGACTCTCCTCTTGATCGCGGTGACAGCCCATAAATTGGAGCAGCCCTAAGATGGTCTGAAATGGGGTAATCCAAATCTGATATTTGCATGAGAGTCATCCTATGTAAGCCTCACCCACATCAGCTCCTCAGTCAAGCTCCCCCAGTTGAGCTTGCATTGCATGTCCTTGTACCACGCTTCATCTTCTCTCACTCTTCAGCATGCCACCCATAACACTTGTGAAGCACGTTCACAAAAATGGACATAGACCACACTTGCCCTCACAGAGGACTCTTCTTCATGGATGGCATGAGTCATCTCTGCAACCTCAGAATGTGGCCATTCCTTTAGCACATAATCTTTTGTGCCAGCCCCTCAGCTGTCATTTGACCCCTAAATCAGAGAACGTAGTAGCTGGGACTACACATCATGTATAGAATAGGTCTTCCAGCTTAGACAAAGCTCCCAGAGAAATCTTTTCCTTTAGAGATCTAGTAAGCGCACACCCAACCCCAGCTGCAGCCTGTAGCTGGCTTGCCTCAAAACTTCCCTGAAGAAATAAATAAGAGGTTCTCTCCAAATTCATTAAAAGTACCCCAAATGTGTTTATTGACAGTGGCTTTCTTCCCTTCCAGATAGGGTTGGAAGGAACTTCTCCCTCTGGAACCAGACCAGCATCTGAGACACGATGTTAGAAACACAGCTGGGCAACTCCAAATATCATCTCTTGGAGCTCTCTCTTTCGTTTTCAGACCACATTGTTTTCCACACATTGGTGCAGGCACATTAAATGAAAAGTACGCAGTTATGCGTTTAGAGAGGAGAGAGAATCACAGCACTTGCCAACAGTCTTGTGTATTGAACTGTTTTTGTAAATATTTTTTCAAAACACTGGAAAGGAAATCATTACCATTACCCTTAATTTATAGATGGTGAAACAGAGGCCCAGGGATGCAAAATGAGTCACTAAAGACCATTCAGCAGGTTCATGGCAGAGACAGACTTCTCCTGAGAGCTATCCGATAGTCACAAGACCTCACATTAGTTGTTTTGCAGAGTTTATAGAAGTTATCTATTTTGAGCCTGGGAAAAAATACCCTCATAAATCCTACTGTGACCTTAGAAGATCTTTCTTACCACCATTTCTTTCCTAATCGCTACCAGAGTGTCCTGTAAATCTTAGTGAGGAGGGGACTTGCAGAAGTGTCTGTACCATCCTCACCAAAAAGAGTTTCTGGGAAAGGGATCCACCGGTCTCCAAGACACGGTGAATGCCATGTGATGTTGTTGGCAGATTTCAGAAGCAGATGCACACATGCTGACAGGAATTTCTGTTTTCCACTTCAATTAAGGGGCAGAGGGGGAAAAAAATAACCACAAGGAGCTGTTAAACCAAATTGCTAACAACCTTCAGCCCATCAGGGTTACTGACAGCTTCCACAAACTGTTTGCAAAAAAGAGTTTCTGGTAGAAAAATAAAGCTTTAGGGCCAGACCTGGCAAAATCTCAGTCCCCTCTGAGAGGTGCTAAATGTCCTCAGATCCCCATGGAGACACTTGCTAATGTTGCGAGGTTATTACAGGATAAATGAGGGCACGGTCTGGACAGCTTGCCTAACTGGGGAAAAATAATACTTTTGACACTGTGTGTGGCTCTGAGCAGAGGAGCTGACCCTCGAGATCCAGCTCCAGAGCCAGGATGAGTGGTTACAGTCCTGATGAACACAGCCCTGAAGAATGCTTCAGTTTTAGGTCCTACCGCTGATGGCCCTGCTGGTCCTAAATCCACCACTGAGAGCATCAGCAGATTCTTCTTCATTGGTGGAGCCAGACCTGCTCTGCTGTCACAGGCAAGTCCCATTTGCCATGAGCTAAATTATCATTCCAGCATACACCCTCATTTGCTGTTTAAAACCTTTCAGGGAAGGACTTTTTGCACCATTATCATCCTAATGCCTCATGTTGATTTTTATTTAGGACATTTCATATCCAGTTTGGCTGATAAAGGTTACGCAGAGGGCCAAGGAAAAGCCCACAGGACCATCAGGACACTTCTCCTTCACATATTGCCTGGGACAAGAGTCTCATAGAGTCTCCTTCCTGCTCTCTTCCCAAAGGACATAATTTCATTTTTCTGTTTTAAAGGTCTTACACTTACTCTGTAGCATTAGGAAGGGTGATGTGACAGGTATTGGCAACGATCAGGCTGTAAGGCATCCTGAAAGACCACACCATTGAACAGTGAACATGAGTTCTGCTTTCACTTGTAGCAAAGAAATAGAAAATCAAAAAATCTTCCTTTCCGTGGGACCTTGCCACCCACCTTGTGCCTATTGGACTGGAAGTTCTCTAAAACCAGCTAAGTCATTTTCTAGTAGTTTGTCCCCACAATTGTAAATCATGGTGGCCTCCTGCAGCTGAACAGCCTCCTTGGATCCCATTTGGACAGCAGTGCTACACGAGCTCCCAGAGCAGCCACCAGGGAGTCCTAAGCCTAAGTTCTTTCAATGCTTTGCTTATATTTAGCCTTGCAACATTACCTTACCTGGTTTTAGGCTGTTTCCATGACAACCAGCCCAGCAATAAAAATCAAGTGTTGGCTGCAGGATAGGGGAATGAGGGGAGGGAGTTTCATGACAAATGACAAAGACAGGCTCCCGAGTTACTCCAACCCTACCCACTGTGTTATCTCAAGTAGGACGGTTCTTTCTACCTCAATGCAGAGCTGCCATGAAGTGTAGGAGAGTGCCAGGAAAGCCTGGTGTCTTGTAACTGGTTTTAAGACTTCTGTAGGATTTTCACTGTCAGTGGGAAAGGCTTATTTTCTGCTGTAGCAGAGCCCATGGGAACAGGGTGGTGAATTATGCACAAATAAAAACTCATTGCACCCTTCAGGCCGTTCTTTTTAATAGCTTTTCTCCTGGGCATCCCAGAAACAGGGCTTAGGCACAAGAGAGGTTTTGTGCAACTGAGAAGCTGTGGGAAAACGAGTCTGCCCACAGCTAGATGCTGGGAAATTTAGAGTCTGTGTATGAGCTTCTGGTTTTGAGAGTTTTACAGAAAGCCTGTCAGCTGTGTGACAGCTTCTGAAGGGCTGCAAAGCGGATCTTTGCAAAGGAAGACTTCATGAGATCATTAAACCATAGGCATTACCACGGTGTGATGAAGTTAAATGGTTGGTGAGCCAGGAAAACTAGAGGAAAAGGTTTTGCAGATGAGGAGGATGTCAGGTTGTAAAAATTCTTATGATGTAGAAGGTTTATTTCTATAACAAAATGACTTTCCTATATTATGGTTTCTTCTCTGTATCTGCCTTTTGGAAGGCAAGATTTATAACTCATGGGACTGACCCTCCAACTGCTTAGTTTGAAGTCCAAAACAGCAAGTATGTCTCCCACAACAGGAGTGACCCATTGTGTATTGGCTTCCTCTAAGAAAGATTACAAGTCCTATTTTTAATTCCTATTTCATAACACGATTAACTGCTTCCCATATGTCTAAATGCTTACCATGACTCTTCAGCACCTTCCCAGACAATGCCTGGACTCTTTTGCTTGAAAAGATTGGATTTTCTTTGATGGTGGGAAGTGTCAAGAGGACTAGACCATATACACATTTATACTGAGATCAATTTTTAAATGTATCTTATGCTGGCTAAGTGATGAACTGCAGATGCATTTGTTACTCATGGTCCCCTGAGATACAGAGGCTTGCTATAGATTGATTTCTTTTACTGCAATATCACTTTTAATAACATTATCCAACATCATTTCTTATGTTTCTGACAAGTATGACACTACCTGGTTTTTGTTTCTTTTTAAAGGAAAAAAAAATAATTTAAAATATAGGAAAATGAACTCCGAAGAGTTCAATTACTGTCTCCAAAGCCAAATGGCTGCTTTCAGCATTTCTGCATCCCTTATCGAGAAGGCAATGATTACATCTGGAGATATCTCTGAGTGTGAACCAATATCCCATCATTTTGAAACACCAGGAGACATTTCAGAAGATGACATGATTTGGTATAACTCCACAGGAATTAATTTACATGAAATTACTCCAGCAGAAGGTTAAGATCATTGTGTTTGAAGCAAGCAATAAAGTTTATATCTAGCCAGGGATTAGGACTGGTGCATGTGGTAACGGAGAGTGCACGATGAGAACTACCAGTGTGACGCTGAGCTAGACTTCAGAAGTAAAGGTGTGAGTCCGATCAACATGAACTCATGTATTCACTTATGTATCTGTAATCAACACCCACTACGGATAGGGACTTCGCACCACATGATAGCTGCTGGGTTACAGAAACAAGCGTCCACCAAAATTTCTATAATCTACCATTCATATTTGCACAAGACAGGGTGGAAGGTGTCTTATCTGAGGTTCTGTCTACCTCAGTTTAAGAGGAAAGTATTGGAAGGACTTTTTAGCTCAATCTTGAGCTAGGCTTCCACTTATGCAACTCTATGTGTTTACATGCATTCAGCTGAAAAAATGTACATATGCACAGAGTGAAAACAAAGGAATGAGGACTGCAAGAAAAGTCCCTTATTTGGAAAAATAGGAAGTCAACATAACTACATTATATGAAAGATGCTAGCTCAGTTGCTTTATCAACTTGGACCCTTAAGAATCTGAATATGACAAAACAACACTTTTTATTGGATGATTAAAGGGGAAAAAAATAAGCTAAAGAATGCCTAATGCCTGGGTGAGGCAGCAGACACAGACATACAATTACTTACAAGAAGTAGTCAGTGGAGATATGAACATTAACATGACATGTGACTCCCTTTGGCATAAATCTGGCACTGGAGGCCCCAACATCCATGTAGGTCTTCTCCAGGGTAAGAGAGAAACTACTGAACCTCAAGTTTCTGAGACCTACCTGACAGCCAGCTCTCCCTTCAATCCCACTTAGGTTTTTTCCCAGTTTAACACAAAACCTCCACCACCACAGCCCCAAACATTTGCTCTTAAAATCATTGAGTTCTCCTCTGGGGGGAGCAAAACATGACAAGTTAAATGAATTAGGTAATGCTTTACCCGATATAATTTACGGTGCCACGGGGAGTGGAAGCACACACATCTCTTCAGCTTGTACTCAGTCGCTCCGTGTGGACTAGAGCTAATAAACTAGAGGGGAGTGGAGATGAGATGATGGAGGGGAGGAGCCTGCCCCCTTCATTTCTTGATCTTGGAGGGGCTAGTCTAAGAAAATGGTTACCAAACACCTGGAGCAGCACCTAATTAACCAGAGTGAGATTTTAGTTTGGCAGGATTAAATGCTGACGAGCACCCAGGGTGCTGTGGGTCTGGTTTGCTCACTGCTGGGAGCAGGGATAATGTGCTACGTTGCCCAGCCCTGTGGGAACATAAATTTGGGGGAGGTTTGAAACAACAAGTGCCTTGATGCACAGGTTTGCTGATTGACATTCCTCTTGTGGATAGCTGGAATTAAAATTGATTGGGCAGGGTAGTGTGTTAAAAGTTTTGCTGGTCTAACTGGATGTAGTTCCACTCAAATTCATTGTGATTTATACTGGCATAGGAGATGGCTCAAAGAAGCTGCAAAAAAGCAGCAAATTCGAAATCTAGAATAGGGAAAAGGCAATTTAAATAGAAAAGTTAATCATATTAAAGTCTTGGTGAGTGAGAGTTTCTTCTGAGAGAAGTCCAAACTTTTTTCTGTAAGGCAGGCTGGCCACACTGGTTGATGCCAGTGGAAGATCTGATTTACTCACTTTCTGTGGGCCTTTGAGAAAATGGGAAGATAAGACAACACCTCTTCATTGAGTAAGGAAAGAAAAACTTGTAAGTGAAAGCATCTATGCATAGTTAAAAAATAAGTGTTGGCTGTCTTGTCTTGACTGTCATTATACGGATAATCCTGAGAACAAACCTATGGTAGAAGTATATTAGCACAACTCTGTTGATATAATTGAACAAAGCTGATTTATACTTATAAAAAGCAGTCCTGTGCTATCTGCCAGGGGACAGAGAATCAGATACTAACAGAGCTGGAAGAGTCCTTACAAGACTAAAGGCAGAAACATTTCCAATTATACTTTCCCTGACTGTCCAGCTAGCTTCGAAATATGCCAACTAAGAGACACTACCTCCTCTCCAGGTAGTCAGTTCAAGATTTTCTTACCGTTACCATTGTGTGGGTGCTGTATGGGCATTTTATTACTTATTATTATTATTGTTAGCAATAATAATATTATAGTAGTAGCAGTAATAGTAGTAGTAGTAGTAACAACAATATATAATATAATTATACTATGAGTAGTAATAATAATAATAGTAATAATGTTATCATTATCACTAAACCCACTTACACTGGCTGAGTTTGGTGTTCAGGACTTCATGTCTGATCTACTTGTGGATCTGGAAAGCTAATTATTTTCTTCTTCTGTTCAAAAAAACTTTTGCTTATTCCCTCAGACTCTCTAGATTAAAAACCCTATCTCCTTTGGTCTGACCTCATCATTTTTTTTTAATTTCTTATTTTTCCAGTAATTCTTCCCCACACTTTCTGCAATCAGTCCTGAGCTTACCCAAATGTGGCTCTTATAAAGTGCTCTTAGGCTTTGTTGCAATATTGGCTAAATGTTGGTAGACTGTAATAAACACCCAGGTCAAGTGGAGACACACAGAGCAGGATTCAGTTGCCAAAAGACGGGACATTTTAAATGCCTTAAGGTATCCTTAGTATCGTATAGTACCTTTCTTCTATTTACTGCTCCAAAAAGTGTTGGTTGTCCCTTACGTGTTCTATCTTATCTGCCACTACCACACCTAAGGTAACTTGCAGGCACCTCAGATGATACTAAATGACTGTACGCAGGCAGCCAGATGTGATGAATCTTAACTTCAGCATTGAAAACTTTACCAAAGCCAATGAATACAGCATTAAAATAAGTGAGCTAGTCTGCAGGATGCTGGGACTCACACAAAAGGGACTGAAGCTGACAATTCTATGTCTCATTTCTGATGATATCTTAATTTTTGCACTTCACTGCTCCAGCATACTTTGTGATGTAAGTGGGATCACGAAATTCTCTGCAACATTGTGAAAATATTCATAGCTGTTAACCTGATGTCCAGGGTTTGTTGGGGGACTTCATTTTTTCACAAAAGCAGTTTACCTTCAAATTATAGTAACGTGTAAATTGAAGTAATGAGGGGAAGAGATAACTGATTTTCTACAGTTACTCCAGAACATAGGGTTTTCATTAGGGTAAAACATGATTCCACCAAAATTTTCTTCTCAAACACTTTTGTCACAGTCTGAATGGATCTTTTAAAGTGTTTGTGCCTGTTGCCAGATCACCCAGTGCAAGAGTATTCACGGCCTCTTTTATCCAAGTTAAACACTGGTGAGCATATTGCAAAGCCAATATTTATTTAGTATCTAATCAGGCTTGTTAAATTATCCAGGCCCTGCCAAGATCAGCAACGTAATTTGAGCTCCACACTCAACCACCACCACCATTCAACTGGTTCTGGGTAGGAGCTGAAGATGTTGATAGACTGCCATGGCCATTAGGATTCAGAGGTGATCATTTATCACAGCAAACGAGTAGGAGTTGTGTTTTCTATTTTCTATGCACCATTAGGCCTGGGGTGTTTGCACTTCATGGATCTCACTCTTACTAAATACATTTGGAAAGCTGATTTCAATTGAGCTGAAGCAGTTTCAGCCCAGACTTCAAGCCAACACATGACCAATCTGTGTAATCCCAAAGGGGACATCACAAATTGTTCTGGAGGTGTTGTGAGTCATGTTCCTATAGCCACATGCTATGAGCCTTGCTCATGGTGTATTAAAGCTAAATACATTATTTAGGAAAGGGAAGGACATTCCTTTGATTTTCAGTTCATACCGAGTTTAAACGAAGAGTCTATTTAGGAAAGCTAAAGCAGAAGAAACAGCACAAAACAACACAGGAGAATTGACCAAAAAGAGGCAACAGGTTGGTAGATAAAATATTCACTCAAGTCACAAGGAATTCAGTGTCAAGTAATTCATCTGAATTAGGCAGAGGAAGAGCCTGAGCAGGGATGACTTACACAGAAGATGACTGAGATCCCTGACAAGTAGGAAATGTAGGTTCTTGGAGGAAATCTCGTACTTCCACTGTGCTCAGAAATTCAGCTGGAAAAACCTTCCCTGAAGAAAGCTTCACAGGTCCTTTACATTCCTAAGAAAATGTTCCATTTCAACACATCCACCTTTTCCAGGCTAAAAAAGTGAAGTCAAAACATCCCTAAACAGTATTACCATACCTCTCAAACAGCCAATGGCTGGATTCATCTGTCCAAAATAGACGTGTCAAAGTTTGTTGGGAAACTTCTATGAATAGGAGGTTTTAGCAGGTTAGAAAACACATATCCAGTATGTTGTAGGTCGACTGGATCCTATTCTGGAAGGAGGAAAAAATGGTGAGGTAAGTTATTTCTCAAAGTCTCATCCTGACATTTTTTATTACAATTCTATTCTGATATTACCTGTTGATCAGTGCTTTCAAACACAACAGCATTCTGATGTGGTACCTGTTACACAAGAACAATCTCAGTTCAGAAAAGTTCCAAAATTGAGCAAACACATCGAGTTGAGGTTTGGTGGGGGTTTTTTTTGTTTTAAGAAACTTAAGTTACATATGAATTCTCAGTCCTGAGCTCCGTCTGTGCTAGGAAGGGTGGTGCTTAGAGGAAATCCCTCTGAAGTTATTGGAGCTATGAATGAACCCTGAAGTTCTCTTAATGGGATGAGATCTAGGTTTGGATCCATATGGCTTCCCATTCATGTGGGAAAATCCAGAGGAAATTCAGATTCACTGAAATAGACATTATAAAGAAATAAATCAAGGCAACTCATGCCCACAAGATCTTTCCGTCTTCAAACACCAAGAGGAGGAAAAAAATCAAAGTGCCTTACCTTTACATGACATAGCACTGTTGGACTAGAGCTCAGGTCTCTGCTCACAGCAGGCACCGTCATGCCTACACGGCACTTGTGTCAATCCAGCCATCATCATGATCTATAGTGCCTTGAATTCCCACAGTCCCCAGACTCCTCAGTCTCCCTTTTGTTTCCCTGCAGGATTCCCGTGGTCTGAGAGGCGGCAGACAGCCCAGGCATCTCCCAAAATCTGGCCTGGGCTGCTCCCTCCCTGCTGATTCATAAACTGGAATGGCAGTCATTCCTAGGTGCCTCCTCAACAGCCCTCTCACACAGGCTTATGATCAGCTGCAGGAGCCTTTATTTTCTTGTGGTCAACCACTCTCCCCTGAAAAGTCTCTGGAGGAAGCATTATATTTCCTCACACAGGCTTTGAACTTCTGGATTAGCGCTTTCCTTTGCAGCCCGAGCACTTCCTGCACAGAAGGAATTTGTTCTGCAGCCTTTGGGGAAACCTTGGGTTAACATGAATGAGTGAAATCTGACAGCGAGAGGCCGTTTCCAGTTTCCCTCATCCTAATAGCCCACTCGTTTTGCCTCCTCCCAGGCTTAAGTCCTGACTCAGGATGAGCTAAGTGCTTTGTGAGGCTCCTACCCTACAGAAAAAGGCAAGGCAGCTTGAATTTCTTTCACTGAGGGTTTCATTGCCTTAAAGAATCTTGCAGTTATCTGATGGAAGAGATCAGCCATCACAAAGCAGCTCACTTGGGGTAAATTGCTACCGTAAAGTTTTCAATTTCTGGATTCAGACCCTCCATATGTCATGCTGCTTCAAATGTACTTACAGTGGTGTGGGCACCCTCCATCCACAATGGAGTAGAGACTGGAAAACACTGGGTTTGTACTCAAATATTCTTAAGAGTATTTGATAAAAATATTTTTAAAAATTCAGATGAAATTAAGTCTTTCAAACTTATGTGCTTGCCCTTGATTTGGTCAGAAATTAGGAGAAAAAAAAGAGCTATTAATGTAAGTCTGCAGGACATGTTCTCTGTAGCCCAAAAGGAAGGGCCAAGGTCAAGAGCATGACCCTCATGGCACAGCTGACATCTCAGCAGCTGCTCCTCTCCCTGAAACTACTTTACCCAGCAGGGTTTGAATCATGCTCAGGACATGCAGGTTCCTCTTTGTTAGCATCACCCTATGTCCCTAACTTTTACTCAAGTGCAATTATGTGGGTTTCACTGTCCATTATTATTGTGTGGACAAATTCAGCCATGGTCCTACTGTACACAAGGACTGTCTTGGTGTTAGATCTGAACTTATAAAACAAGCAGAAATTAATGTACAGGCATTTTCTTCTTTCAAACCTGCTACTGAATGATTTCTATGGCATATTAATTGTTAGGGATGGGATTTAATTTAATTACTCAAGTCCCTGGTTTTATTGCTGACATAATTTCTGCCATCTTCTCAATACAAGAAAATACTTGAGCAAAAGGGCAAGATGTTCTCTAAGTTGACATTAGCCCAATGTAGAAAATCTCCAACATTCAGTAAAAACCCAGTTTAAACTGAACATGAATACAAGAAGTCTATTTTTCAAATAGCCTCTGAATTGAGCTTTCCAGGAAAAGAAACCTGGAAAAACTGAACTTTTTCTGTTGGAGGCTGTGTGGGTTGGGTTCTGTCCTACCGCCACTGGAGTAATTTCCTTCGTGATTCCTCCTGTTGCACCTTGAGGCACCTCCTTGGGATGGGCAGGCTTCTTCTGCATTGAACACACAGTTTGGACACCTAAAGAGCTTTTGATCAACTGGGGAAAATTCTTTCAGTTTTATAGAAAGGTCCAGAAATATCGACAGCTGGAGTAACAAAACTCTCACTGCAATTGAGTTCCCACGGTACAAAAAAGCATCGCCGCCGTGGTGTGTCTTAGTGGTTTGGAAATCCTCAACTCCTCGTTCTGGGACAGAGCATATAGTGGGGTCCTGAGGAGTGGAAACCTAGCAGATTTATCATGAACACAGCCTGGTTAACAGCTGGGATCCTACCTGCATTTTAGAGAAAATTCACTGAAATTTATTTTTTCAACACATCTCACATTTTCTCAAAAATGGCTTAATAAGAATGTTTCTACTGCATTTTGGGATGGCATTTTAAATAGATTGGGTGAGGAATAAGAGAAGCATATAAAAACAAGGAGGGCAAAGGGGAAGCAACCACTTTCCAATATGAATGCTATCCCACAAACATGATCAGCAAGTGAACAGGACTTGCAGAGGACAGCTGCTCTTGTCTCTGGCCATTAATCTGGATGCCAGGTGAGGTTCAAGTCCCTGTTACATTCTTGTAGACCAGGGCAAGTTACTAATTCTCTGTTCCACAACTCCTTCTCAATAAGATGTTCAAGTAGACCTGCTTCTGTTCCACATGTGGAGTCCATCCTTGCAGCTCCCACATTCCTTTCCTTGCAGATCAGCTCAGAGTGGGGTGAGGGTTCTCAGGAGCAGACTAGGTCACTGGAGGAAAAAAGAAAGAGTCTAAAACTAGCACTTTTCATTTCATTGGCAACCCTTGGTGCATTTTTTCTTTCTCTTTCCTCCTCCTCACACTTGCTTGTTCAGGAAATGAGGAACGACGGAATTTGTGGATTAGAATTGGCTGAGAATCTTCTGCTAACACTTTTTTCCTAGAAAGAGCCCTGATTCACCAAGCTGCAGCTATTTCCTTCAGGATGTTGAAAAAAAAAAAAGCCATTAAAAGAATAGGAGAAAAAAAAAAATGGTGTTTTGAAGTTGTATACAGCTTTCAGCTTCTTTGAAGAATATATTTTACTTTTGCTTTGAAATGGCTCTTGTTTTAACATTCTTATTACTCTTTTTATTTTATTTTTAAGGGTACCTAAAAGATAAAAAATACCTCAAATGACCCATCCTGAATTTTTCACAGATTCCTGGACTACAAAAATTGTCAAGTTTTGACAGGAAAACTTTTGAAATCTGAAGTTCTCACAGGACAAAAGGAAGTTTCACAACCAGCTCTATTTCAATATTATGATTATTTTCTTTCTGTGTCTGGAGTGGGGGAGATTTTATGGAAATCTGATTGAAAAATATGTTCGCTGGATCTAGCCACATCCTGCGTTCTTTGTCCCACAGCAAATCCAGAGTGACTTGAATAATCTTCATGGCTTTGCAGGCTGTGCTGAGATAAACAAGAGCAGAATAATTTGTCATGATATCCCTAGAAGAAAAACAAGTCTAGATGTCACATCATATTCATTTCTGAACACGTAAGAGTGTTGCTCTCGTTCAATTGCTAGTTCAGTGTTGGCAGGCTCACCAACTCCTGCCTGAAACGCCTGTCAAGAAAAGTGGTTACACTACTAGTTTTGAAATGCCTCTCTCCACCTGGGGAAGTACTGAGCCTCCCAAAGTGGGGGCACAACGAGCAGGAGCACAGAGTTTCTAATGGTCATGGGGCAAACTGGAAAGCAACACAGGAAGTTTTTTTTCTTTGGGGGCTTTGAGCATTCATTTCCTAACGGTATGACTGGATGGGCTAGCGAATCATAATTCAGCACGTATTTCTTTTGCAAATGGTCCTGGAGGTGACGGGGACTTCTAATTGCGGCCTTCCAGTACCTCAAGGGGCCTACAGGAAAGATGGTGAGGGAATGTTTGTTAGGGAGTGTAGTGACAGGACAAGGGGAATGGCCTGAAGCTGCAGGAGGGGAGATGGAGATGGGATGGGAGGCAGCAATCCTTCCCTGTGAGGGTGCTGAGGCCCTGGCAGAGGTTGCCCAGAGAAGCTGTGGCTGCCCCTGGCTCCCTGGCAGTGGTCAAGGCCAGGTTGGATGGGGCTTTGGGCAACCTGGGCTAGTGGAGGGTGTCCCTGCCCATGGCAGGGGGTTGGAACTAGATGGGCTTTGAGGTCCCTTCCAACCCAAACCATTCTAAGACTATGATTCTGTGATTCCAAAATGGAGGGACTGGGAGGACAGTCCTCACTTCTTCCTGTCTGCTACCGTGAGTTCAGAGTGCTGAACTCCAAGCCCTCTGCTGCTCTCACCTTGTTGGCTGCGGCACAGCATCGGAAGAGCACGTTGGGAATAGACACTGTGTTTCTTACATGTGAGCATTTGTGGGACAAAAAGCTGTTTTGACAACAGGCACCAGGCAGACAGGTTTAGCAGAGTAAAGAGGAATCCTCTAAATACCGCTCCTGTTTCTGCAATTTTCCAGCATAGCTTCACTGATGACAGTAGTGGAGTTTGCAATGAGGTAGTTGATTCCACCTCTCTATAAATAACTACTTTTTCCGTACAGGACATATGAATGCAAATACAGGACTATGAAGTACCATGCTGGCTTATGAGGAATTGTGATAGCTCCTCTTCTCTGAGGATGACTTTGAATGGGATTTCAGCAGCTTTTATACCACAGCTTTATACCAAACTTTTATACCAAGTTTATCTGTGGTTAGGTTAGGCTTGTGGGTAAAACAGGAACTGTTCACGTGACAAGATGTTCTCTCTTATACCACCTAAAATTAAAAACAAAAGACAAACAGAACGTTAAGAAAATACTGAGGCAACTAAAATATACCGGTTGAAGACTGGCCTATATAGAGAGATAATAAAGTCCATGGTCACACGAATACATATGGGATTTAATAGAAAAGATAAACGTTCCCTAAGAAATCATGGCTACAGAAATGGGGGGGGGGGGGGAAGAGGGAAAAGACCTAGTTCAGCATGATTTTCTCAGAATTAAATCTTTCATGTAGCTCAAGCTGACGTGAAATAAAATGGCAAACAACAGCTATGGTGCATTTTGGAAACAAGATACACTACTGCTCGCAATGGAGAAAGGAAAACTTCAGCTCCCATGAGGCACTGCAGCAGTTCAGGGAGATGATAGGTCCCTGCTCATCTGGCCTCAAAATCGGCCTAAATTTTTAGAACTGTGTTCTATTAAAGCTTTGATCTTGTGGATTTTTCATTCTTGTTTTAAAGGGCTGTAAATATTAAATTGTCCAAATTTCCCATAGGATGGAAATTAAATTTCCAATTTTCATAACGTTTACACTAGTTGAAGAGCCACTTTCTGTTTTAATATTCAGATTAATAAATTCTGGAAAGGCAATGTCCCACCACTTAACACAACCCCAAACAACTCTTTACGATTCTAGTGTGCTAGTTTCACCAGAGCCTTTCTTGGGAAAGGTTACAGTGCTCTGGGCTGGAATTTACAATCGAAAACAAAGAGAAACAGACACATTAAAAAGCAGCTAGAAGTGCGGTGTATTCAAAATATGGAAAACACAATTTCAGTTTTCAAACAAATAAAAACAGAGAAAGGCCTTGATGTCTCATAGTTCAACTTCATATAATTATTAGGCTACTATATGTTGAGAACTTTCATTCCTTATCCTTTCTTTTTTAAAGAAGAAGACTTTAGCAGACCTTCATTTAATGCGAACTGGGCACAATTTTGCCATCTCAAATTTATACAAGACAGCTAAGACAGCAAAACCTTCCAGCAGAGTGGCTGATGCACAGGACTTTGCTCTCTTGATATTGGGTCCATTAGGTGGTTGGCACTGTAAAAAATGCAGAACACTGCTACTGGGTTACTACTGTTTTCTCACTCCAGCAGCCACCATGTTTTAATGGTAAAATCTTGGTATACTTAGGAAAGAAGATGGAAAAGTATTGACTTGCGAGCTATTTTCATTGCCAAAAAATATTCTTTTTTTCAGGTCATTCACCAAGTCTGAGGTTAGACTTCACAGAAGTTTATAATAAAACATTTCCCCTACAAAACTGGAGGGGCTTGAACTCAATCAGCAATTACTAATGATGTTTATTCATGTTATGGTATTTATTTAGCTGCATAAAGTATGCCGAGGATTGGAATTTCTCCTGGCAAGTCCTGCAAATGTGTCAAGGAAAAATCTCTGTTCTGAATTCTGCCAGTGGAAAGTCAGAATAGACTGTGCTTGCATTATTTGCCCTCGAGCAAATATCTCCAGTGAATTGGAATTGTACATCTTGCACATGGCAGTAAAACCCAGCAGCAAAATGGAATTTAGGTTGTGTCAGTCTAAGGTGATTCATGTGTCTCATCAGCACAGGACATCCTAAGTCTGAAATATGCTTCTTTTTGAAATTCCCTTGTTACCTAGGGAAAGGTCATTATCCATATTTACCAAAAAAGAAAGTGAGGTGTTAAGATTAAAGCCTTTTTTAATATTTTTTAAGTGACATGGATGTTTTGCTCATATTAGTTTTACTCTGAATTAGTCCTTTTTCTGCACCTTTAAAAACCCTCCTCATCTAATCTACCCAGTGTCAAAAATCACAGTGTATTAGAGCCAGGTATGGAGCCACTGAAGGCAGTTGACTGGTACTGGTAGACCATGAAGAACACATTTGACAGTTTTGGGAAAGACAGACACACATAAAACTGTTTCTGAGGTTATGAGAGGTATGGACTCCATAACATGTGAGCGTCTCTTCCAGCCTGATTTCTTTAGGACTTTGTAAGGGCACAGCAAGCTGAAGGTAGGGAGACTTTTGGTAACTTATTTTTGAGTGTAGGAAGCTGTGATGTAACGTGGTCTTATCAGCTACAGATAAGAATGTAGGTTTCTCCCACACCATGATTCCCCAACTGACTTGGTTTTCCAAGGCCATGGCATGGATTTGCAAATGCATACAGCATGGCCTTATCCATGGGGGAATGTAAAGCAAAAACCAGCAGAGTGAGTCCCAAGGTGTGAGACTTGTCTGTGATTTTGCATCGGTTTATGCCGGATCTCATCCTTTATCTGGTATAAATGCACATGGCTCTAAGGCAAATGCAAATATGTCATTTTACATGAAGCATGACCTATAACATCATAGAAGCTACAGCAGATTTTCAGTAGTACACAGTAGCAGAAAAACATGCTACAACCATTGAAAAATTTGAGGCCACGGGTTATGTGAATTTTCATTTGAGTATGTGAATTTAAATGTATTTCCAGCACCTCAGATATTGTTGATGAGGGAGGCCACAGAAAAGAAAGTTTGGTTTCAGTGAAAATGCAAGTGACCTCTCAGAGGATTCCTTTCACCTGATTTCCATTCTAGAAAGACAATTCTCTATTTCTTGTTTCCCGCTATAAGCTTTTGTGCATTTGTATAATGTTCCCTGTTTCCTGTTATAGTAATAAATTCCCTGATGTCCTGCTATTAACATTCAGAACCCAACAGAGAAATTGGGGAAAAAAGGAAAAAATATGGCAACCAAACATCACAAAGCAGTGGTACCATAGTACAGGCTTTCCTCCAGATGATCTCACATATCCCATATTCCCAGGGCATATCCTCCACCCTATATAAGGGGTCTATGAGTAAATGGTACATCCTGCACCATCACCTTGTAACTGTCCAGACAATGCTTTCAGGTATTATAATGTCAATCTGTGGCGCCGGAGAAACACAATGATGATGTTTCTAAGATCAGCATAATACGTATATATTTTTAATGTCTAGAAGTCTGAGGAAATGCCAATATTTCCAATAGAAATACCTTGTTGGCAAATTTTTAAAGGAGAGGACATACAAACCATGGCTTTATTCTTTCACTGCAGGAACTGTTTCAGCCTATCTGAAGTCATTAATCTCCAAATGTGAGTGAGGCAAATGTGAGGTGGGCAAAAATTTTTTCATCACATTTTGGTTTATCTTCTATCTTTTCCAAGCCAGGGAATGCCAAACCGTCAGTAGCCCTTGTAGCTGGCCCAGGAGCAGAGTGCAGGCATCCATTTAACTCCAGCCTGTGTAGTCTGGCTTGAAGAGCCAAAGAATAGGGACATAGCTTTATTTTTTTTAAAATCTTTTCCTTCAGTTGTATTTTAAGGTCTCATTTCCACATTCCCACTAAGCCCATAGCCAAATATAACCCTCATGAACATGTGCCATTTGATTGACATCATTGGAGAAATAAACTGGCCTCGGTTTTAGATACACATGGACCATGTAAAATTACTATACCCTTTTCAGAGTTATAGCATGAGCCTTCTCGTATCAGTGTCAATTTATCAGTCAATCATCAGCATTGTTTCATCCAGCACCATGATGGTAGAATAAAAATTTATATACATAGAGATATAGATATAGATATAGATATAGATATAGATATAGATATAGATAGGCAGAATATGGTTGTTCCCTCTGGGAGACTTGCTGTTCAAAATTATGCTCAAGTACAAATCTGCACTTTTGTCATGCCCTCTCCTCTACCTCACCAAGCCTGGGTGTATTTAAAGGGTAAAAGATAAAGAGTAATCTGTAATGAGTGCAGAGAAGACTAATGTAAAATGTTGCCAAGATTAACAGGGTGAATGTCTCTGTGGAAACCACATCCTTTGAAATATCTGCACTGTAATCTTATGCCCTCAAATTTCATTATCCTATCTGTTCTCTGCATGTCACTTCAGTTTATTCATTGAAGAATCCCCAAATGCATTGCCATACACTTGGGAGAGTTGTGCTGGAGATAATTAAAAGAGGGAATAAAAATTTCCCTGTACAGTGAAGGAATGGTGAGAAAAGGATGGATCTGTGGTTTTAATTTTTCTGTAATACTCTTGTCTGTGGTCAGGACCACTGCATTACTGAAAATAGCCACCGAACATGAAAAGAAGTGGTCTCTCATTCCTGCCATTACATCCTCCTATGTAGTGTTGCTGTAATTGTCTTGTGCCAATATATCCTGTGACCCATGAGTCTCAGTCCAAAAGGCAGATATGTCCTTGAGCTGCGGGATGTATGGCTAGAAGACTACCTGCCAGCATCTGCTAAGTCTTCTTTGATATTCACAGTGAATTTTCTTTGACGTGGGCACAGAGTTGCATAAGTTTCTGAGGAAGTCAATGTAAGGATAGCTGGTGCCAAGCACATGGATCTCCAGTTTGTTCAAATGCATCCAACCGAGTCATGCCCATTGCACCAACACATATACTGCAGCTATTATCCCTACTATGCACCAGGTGGCTCTTGCAGTTCCCAATTTATCTATGGAAACAGTAAAGGCATCAATGATACCCTCCTAAACTGACATCCACCTGGACTTACACACAGGGAAAGTATTTGCGGACAAACGCACACTCCCAAAACTCCAAAACTATGGCTAAATCTATGTCCTGAAGAATTTTTCTTGGATGTTGGGAAAAGCATCTATACTGTGGGATTGTTCTGGGCAAACCACTGCATTGGAAATGGGACTGATTTAACCAAATATAGAGAAAGACTTTTGCAGCTGAACTAGCCACCAAAGCTGAACTTTGCTCCCCTTGGATTCAATGAAGAGCCAGTCAATGCAGCTTAAGTTATGATTCATCCTCTCCTGAAATAGAAGTCTGAACCAGATCTGATGAATCACATCTAAAAATGGCTACTTTTCTATGTTGACTATAAATGGAGCCTGGGGTGCCTGGCTCACCAGTGGATGACTATGTTGTAGTTACCCAAAGCCAGGTGAGCAGAAGAGAACCTCAGATAGTTTTGCTCAGCTATTTGTAATGGACTGTTCTTCTTCTTGATAACTGTCTTTGGAAATAATCTCTCTTGCAGGAAATAAAAAATACCTTCCGTGAAAATCACATCCATCACAAAGACTCGGTGTGCTGCAACTTGCGTACACAAAACCTGTGGTAGGGATGCTCTCTGAATACGTGGAGAGATACTTTTTGTAAGTGGGAATCTTTACATGCCCATAAGACTAGGCGGGAACATTTTAAAAGCACACCCTCTGTTCAACAGCTGGCACAGGTTTTGACAGCTCAGGGATACTATAAAATTTTGTGGATGTGGGTGATCCTTTTCTTTATATAACATTAATTCTTCCAATGTATCCCAATGTTCTTTGCAAGTTGACATTCAATCTACAAGAGAATCATTCTCATTTCCTGTGTTTCTGGGAGATATTTTGTTAGGGACGTTAAGCAAGAGCTCAATTCACCTGAGTAGGAGCAGCTCCAGTAGTGTGGCACACCAGGCATGAGACTGATTTCCCAGAGGGAGACAAATACTGGTTTTTGCATGTAGGTGTCTGCAAGTGAGCTGGAGTCTGGGCTCACGTCATAGCCAGTGGAGTCAATACAGCCAACAGAGCCTAGCAGGCAACTGCTAAACACATGTAGGGGCTCAACTCACCTGTCTAAATACAAGCATCTAATGCCATTTGAGAGGGTCCAAGACACCCACACAGATGTCATATCTGGCTGACTAACAGAGGGTTTATAGGCTGTCCTCACCCCTGTGGGGAGGGAACATGGAGGTCAGGAGGGATACTTACATGGTACTAGCCACCCGTACATTTAAACAAAGAACAGAGCTTTACAATGGATACAGCTAGCCAGCAACCCAGATAAATCCTGGTTTTATGAAGAGCTCAGAAACCTAGGGGATGTATGGACGTGCAATTGTGGATATCACATCCTAATTCTCCTAAAAAATATGTAGAATGAACCTCTGCATGTCGCTGCCTCTATTAGCAGTTCCCTATCCTGTAAAGCAGTTGTGTTACACTATGTTCTTCAATGTGCAGTGGATTCTAGAAATACCACAGGAACAGTGATGTCTGTCAAGACTCAATCTCCGCTGACTACCATGTGCACTTATAGGCAATGTTTCATGCTCTCCATCAACCATAAAAGGAGTTACGGTGAATTAGCTCAGCTGTAGGCAACTACATTGTGGATTTTCACTTTCACATGTGTAGGCATATCAATTTAGGCATCTTAATCTGTGAGCTAAATCCCACCTTGGATTAGTAACTTCTATTACTTTGAAGAACAAGCTCCATCACACCATTTGCCGTAGGCTTTGGGGCCAGAGTGGGCTATAAAAGTGGTGGTAGGAAAATTAAGTTCTACACCTCCATCTTCATATGAATGTTTTGTTGGTTTGCCTGAGAGCTGGCTGGAGGCAGGATGAGTAACAGGTGGTTTCAGCATTTTCTTTCTTTTTTTTTTTTTTTTTTCTTTTTTTGTTTTTCACAGTTTTCTGAGGGGTTTCACTGCAATCCATAGCACTCTGGGACATGTTCTTTGTTCATATTATCATTAATTCCTGCAATATGCAAAGAACAATTGTTAGTGCATCATTTCATAAACCTACTGTCACAGTCCCTGCAAACTATCTGAAGGCATGGACAGATAATCTAGCATCAGCTCCTGTCCACCTCCCGCTCTTTACACTTAACTGCTAACTTAACCCAGAAACCATAACTGAGAGAGCTGCACCAAAGTGGAAGGAGACAGAGGTTGGTAGAAAAGCATTTCTGGATGCGAAAATGTTGTAGGACACTGCAGACTTTTTGCTGCTGCTGGGATCAGATATCACCTGCTGCCTTCTGCTTACAACCATCCAGGCAGATTTGTGTTTATTTGCTTATTCTCAGACTCTTTAGGTTTTGTGTGGAAGGGCAAACTTTCAATATCACTACAGAATTTTTGTTTATTAACCAACTCCACATCTGCCTTCCAGCAACTAAAACAGAACTGAAGCAGCAACAACAACAAAAAAAATGAGTGGTTTGTCTTGAAATTTATATGGCACAAAGCACCGGCAGCTCAAGAAATGAGAGACCGTTTAGCTCTGTCCTGGGACTCGTGAAAAGAAGTCAGAGACAAGTCAGTCATTGGGCTAGCGCTGGGAAATAAAAAGGGACCTTTTCTATCTGTGCATTCAGCAATCTCTGCTTGCACTGAGAACCTCCTGGCTTTCCCACTTCACCGAAAGCCTCCAGGTGTACTTTATAAGCCTCATAATAGGTTTGGAGCCTCAGTTCAGGAGTTTAATTTTCACGTACGATGCCATCTGCTGTCTGGACAGCCCTAAGGGGAATCCTTATTAAAATAACTCTGAAGCAGTAAAGCCATATGTGTAGCTTTACAGCTCATGGAAGGAATTATAGTCATTCAGCCAATAAGAAGAACTGCTCCACGATGGCATGGCAACTTTTCTGTGTACGTAGGGCCTTCAGTTCAAAAAGAAGCTGCTCTCCAAAGTGCACTGAGAAACTTTGAATTAGTGTAATTAATAGCATTTCAGTGCAGCTACGGGGCTTTAATACTGCCTAGGAAACACTTTGTGTTTACCAGTTGAGGAATGTGAAGAATATGATTTCCCCAATGTCATCTGCTCATTAACTGTCACTTTCTGCTCTGAGATGGGAAATCTCCTGAATATTAGAATTTAAAAGCTTTCATGGCAAACATTTCTTTTAGCATGAAGAAATTCATGCTTCTGGAAGTCCCACTGAAATGATAAAAAAAATAGAGTTCAGAGTGGCATTAATTTCATTTAACTTTAGAGAGTCTGTAACGCAGACATCACCATCTGAGCCAGTCGACCAAAGCTCCCTTTATAGTCAAGGGAGACCTATTCAATTTAGTCATTGGAGCTGAGGGCACTATTCCTAAAGCTGATGTCTGAAGTTGAACTAATCTTATCCTAAAGTACCTATTTCTATTTTCTATGGGATATATGAGGGACCATCTAAACCTTTGGTGATTACACTGTAGATGTCTGTGTTTAGAGGAGCTTTTTCCCCATGACCACACATGTGTCCTGAATCACTCCATATGAATTCCAGATTATTTTGACTTTGGCTATAGATGTGCCATTCAGACTGTCATTTGGTCACCGGGATGAGAAAATCTGATCTGCCCACCCTTGTCACGACCACAGGAAGGAATAGCTGTAACATGGCTATAGCCACAGTAACGTGAAAGTGTGTAGGAGACAAGGGTTACAGGCAGAAGTAGTTTCTCTTAGACCCGTCAGTGTTATGAGGAATAAAAGTGGCAAACCCTTGGGCAAAAACCCTTCTTATGACAGCAGGTGAAATCTAGATATTGTCTTCACCTTTTAATTAGGTCCGGGGCAGTGCATCTGAGACCTTGTTGCTGTCTGAGACCTTGTTGCTGACTAATTCAATAGCCATGCTTCCATCTACTTATCTCAAAATAATTTAAGGAATTGTACTTTTCTGTCCTCACAGTGAAGTTTGCTTGATGCTGCTCCAGTGAAATGAAGAAATTGTATTTCCAGAGCATTGGTTGAATGGGGGTGTTTGGAGGTAGGGTTAAACAGAGCGAGGAAGGGGCTGTGCAGAGTGGTGGACATCACTCAAGAATGTGAAGATGTTCTTGCCAATGTAAATTGAATCTGTAAATAAAGGTAAGCAAAGAAGTGAGAGGTTAGTCGGGACAAAGAGATAAGCCGAACAGGTATCCATCAACAACTGAGGCAATGGAGAGAAGAAGACCATAGAGTTTTGAATGCTAAGAAGGTGGCATGGCATGGTACTTGAGAGGGCTCCAGACCTGTAGGTGTGGTGTCAATGACCTGAGGTCCTCTGCTGCATCAGGCTCCTGAGGTCCTCTTAGTAGCAAAACATTAGCAAGGAGGTGAAAATGTCTGTGAATAAATCATCTGGTTTTGTAGTGTAAGAAATGTGCTGTGAAAATGCCAAAGATTTTCAGCCATAGCTGAACCAAGCCTCCCTGCATGATCTAGATGTCTCGGTGTGCCAAAAGTTGTTTTCTGTTCTCAAATTGAATACAATTGAGAGGGTCCTAAGCAAACAAATTCCTGAGATAAGATAATCTGCTTGACTATCATAGAATCACAGAATTATTTAGGTTGGAAAAGACCTTTAAGATCATGAAGTCCAACCGTTAACCTAACACGGCCAAGCCCACCACTAAACCATGTCCCTAAGTGCCACATCTACACGTCTTCTAAATACCTCCAGGGATGGTGAGTCAATCACTTCCCTGAGCAGCCTGTTCCAGTGCTTAATGACCCTTTCAGTGAATAATTTTTTCCTAATCTCCAATCTAAACCTCCCCTGGCACAGCTTGAGGCCGTTTCCTCTTGTCCTATGGCTTGTTCCTTGGGAGAAGAGACCAACCCCCACCTGGCTACAACCTCCTTTCAGGTAGTTGTAGAGAGCGATCAGGTCTCCCCTCAGCCTCCTCTTCTCCAGACTAAACAACCCCAGGTCCCTCAGCCGCTGCTCATCAGACTTGTGCTCCAGATCCTTCACCAGCAAGTGTCTTATAACAAAGCTCCATGTATTCAATAAACATCTTAGCTTCCAATTTCCTAGTCTGTTTCTCAAAAGATGTAAATACTTCCTCATTTTAATAAATAAATTAATTAAATTAAAAAAAAAAAAAAAAAAGCAGAGATATTGCTTTAACTGACTGAACTAATAAAATAAAGATGGGTCCAGTCATTATTTTCCTCTGAGTTACTCTACTCGTGACCACTTGGCCAAACTTAATAAGTGGTAGGTCACTTCACTTTGTAAAGGTTGTGAAATGCTGAAAAATAATAGAGGAATGTGGAGCAAAATTTCTGAACTTCTCTGAGCCTTGTAAACCTGCTAGTTCTGCACAGAGCTTAGTATCCCAGCTCATTCCTAATTTTGAATGCTTTAGATTTTCTGTGACAAAATATCATTTTTTTTTCAGTTTGGTGCAGAAATCTCATCAAAACTTATATGTTACACATGAGGCTCTCGGAATGGTCCCTGCTTTATGACCCAACTCAACTAGACCTGTGCTTCCCACCTCGGCAGTGATGTGATCTCACTTCACAACCCCACTGGTCAGGCACCATGACGAGATCCCTTCGGCTGGTCCCTGGATGTTACAGGCAGGGTTTACTCAAACAAGGGAGCAGAGGACTTTGCAAGGTTTTTTGACCCCTGTGGAGTCTGCTGCAAGGTATGTTCACTCCCTAGCCACAGCCATAGCCAAAGCCTGTCGCCTGCCATATGACCCAGCGCAGACTTTCACAGGCCACTTGTGTCCAATACAGTCAAAGCAGAACAAAATGTGAGAGAGATTATGGCTGTAGAGGAAAACACTCTACCAGTCCTCTCAACTTTAATTAGGCAACTTGAGAGGAATTGTGGCTGCTGTCTGTGAAGTCCAGGGAATTTTACAGGCTTAACTCACACTAGAAGCCTGGAAAATTCAGGTGGTCAAAAACAGCAATAAGAATACAAGGATCACTGTCATGATAAGCCTGTTCATGGCATGGATATGTAAGGCAGGAAGATATTTCTTGCTTCTTTTCATGGATGGAGAAGACCATCCTCAAAAAGGTGAAAGAGTTTGTTAGAATCTATAAAAAGCTCTGTGGCAATATGATGAACAAAACCTTAGGTTTTATAAACAGACTATCTATTCTTAGTCTGGTAATTTTAGCTTTGCATCAGGATTTCACTGAAGTTCAACTTGATGGCACATTCGCTGCCATGGAATTGTATCTGTGTCTATATCTAACTTTAACTCTTGTGCTCAGTAGTCCATGCAGTTGGCTAGGAGTAAGGTGCCTAAAAAACCCTGCAGACTGAGCCGAGGACATTTGTTAATGCAAATCCCTATAGTTGTATTGACTTAGCGGACTAGCTAAAGTACTAATTTCAAATTTGCAGATTACTAATGTTTATAATGAGAAGTCATCAAGACCCAATCAACACACTCTATCTTGCTTGCTATCAGTAAGCAAATGCTTCTTGGAACTGGCTTGTTTTATTTCCTAACCAGCTGGTATATTAATCCCAGAAATTCAATATTTGCTTAAGATAAAATGTCCTCCCAAGAGAAGTCAAAGCCAGAACGCTTCTGTCCTGAATAAACGCAGGAAGAACCAGTGGGAAATGTTCCCCTTTTCCAGAGCTCAGCTCTGACAATGGGAACATGGAGGAAATAGCAAACAGATTGAAAATAGGAGGAAAAAAATGCAAAAAATGTGAATGTGGAAAGAAAAATGGGTGTGGGTGAACTGCACATAATAGAGTGTGACAACTTTTGAGCTCCAGCAATTGTGCAAGGATTTTCAGACTCTCCTCTGTGGAAAAATTTTGTCTCATATGTCCACATGCTTTCTAATGGAGCCACTAGCACTCCATCAGATTGACAAATGGTGTCTCTAATCTGGTGGCATTAGTTACCATGGACAGTTATAAAGTTTATGCTGATGGTCAAGGTTTTATCTGGCAGTAGTGATAGCAGTTACAACATAGATCCTCCTGGGCAAGTCATCTATTTTCTCATATAAACTTAAATAACTATATACTTCTAACTCCCATCTCTTGTGCCATCTGGGTTCAGCTAACAGAGGTACATTATGGCAGGTTATAAACCCATCTTCATTTGATAACTAGACGTGTCTTTAAAGTTTCTCTGAACATTTCATAGCAGGTCTATCATAAGGCTAAGCAGAGAATCCAAATGTTTCAACTCATGATCACATCCCACTACACTGGTTTTCCTTTAATGCTAATATTAGAGATCTCCTTTCCATAAGAAAAGGAAAGTAAATCATGCACGAATGCAAACATTTACCACAAAGACAAAATTCACAATATTCAGAAATATTTGCCTTCTTAGTTTGGTACTGATGTTTCTAGCCAGATACACACAGAGATTTTTGAGTGTCAGGGTAAGTCCCTGAGCGGTGAGAAATACAGAGAAAATCATTCAGACTATTTAGCGTGTGATGAGATGCCTCTTACAGGGTTATAGATAGTCTACAGAGCTACAATGAACAAAGGCTATGGGAATGTAAAGAAACTCACCTCAAAAAATTATCCTAACATAAATCACCCTATGACAAGAATACCTGGAAACCCAAAGTGTGCTCTTATTTTACTCTTCTCCTTCCTGGGAGCAAGTGTTTTGTAAACATCACATGAGGGCAGTGGAAAAAGAAGGTGCTACGCGTCCCTGATTTCAAATGTCTCCTCTGGCCAATACAGAAAGCATGCTGTGAAAACTCAGACTTTCCTCTCGTATGTCAATGAATATCATGGGATGTTGTCCCACCTTGATGGACTTCAGGACTTCAAATGTATCATCAATCTATTTGGCTGCCTAGTGGGATGTTCTGTCTCTGAGAATAGCCAATGCCTGGTGCATCAGAGGAAGACATAACAGCCTCAGACTTTGTTATGTATGTAGCGTAATATACCTCCGTGCAGATAGATTTGGGACACCTTTGAATATATATCGGTTTGTCAGAAACAAATGAGTGGAAATCTGCCGATGTAACAGTCCTGAACCAGGTGACAGTTACCAGATTCCATGTAAAGTCACAGTAACACCTCTTTGTTGACAAAGTTCACTAGATAGAAAGTCTTTCTACCTGAATTCCCTGTTCCCTTCCTAGTGGGAACTCAGTAGTGCTATGGGAAGTGAGTTACTTGTGTTAGGAAAATTTGTATCTTACTGAAAGATTCTGGACACGGTTATTCATCACTAAATTAAGAGACAAATACATATCCTGGGGTGAGGGAGAAGGGTAGGCTAGAGTTAGAAAAGTCTGGCTGAAACTGAGGAACCATCATCTGTAGTCATAAGGGACTACTGAGCACCACACTGACATCCACTCCAGGTGCAAGGATGGCCAAGCCCTCCAAACAAAACAAGAATATTTCTCCACTGGGGGACTGGATAAAGGGAAGGGAGCTCAGAAATCTCGTTTAAAGATAGACACTGATATGCGGAAGTATAAAAGTGTCTTAACCCGGAGCTGCATTTTCCTCCAGGTGACAGTTCATTGCCTAAATTCAAGTGTCTGAAGTCATTTCAGGCACCAAGACACATCCTGCTGGACCTCCAGAAGAAGGCTATGCAGTGTAAGAAGCTGCAAGTAAAACCATGGATTTCCAAAACCTTTTGGTCATGCTTTCACTGAGCATAGATTGTCCGAAAACATCCAGACCATTATTGCTCTGTTATTAACACTGCATTGCAGTTACTGTACAGACACATACACCTAAATGTGTCCATAGGAAAGTATCTGCATATGCCCTAGAGACTTTTTTACTATACTTTGATGCCTAATGTAATTTGAAATACCTTATATTAGCCAAGTCATCTACATGGGGCTTGCAAATACAACGGAGGATCTATAGGAAACCTCCTCCCCTCTGGCAAGTACGAGGAGTCCAGATAGAATAGCCCAAGGTATTTTAAATGGTCCTAAACGCCTGAGTCTGGGCAATTGAATCTCACACCAGAGACCAAAACTCCTTATGGATCTTAGGTGGATGGGGGACAGCTAGTAATTTTATTCAGCAGATTCTAGAGATGAATTCAGACGACAAAATGCAGGTCTTTAGGGAGAAATGTAGAGCTTAACCTTAATAATTAGGTGTCCCTCAATTACAAAGAGGTCAGAGATACCCAGCGCACGTGTAACTAGCTACCTTTATGTGGATGAATACACTAGCTGAATCTCACATGAGGAGGTGAAGATCATCCCCAAGGGTCAGTCCTGTTCATTACTTTATATGCCTAAAGAGAAACTGCAATCAGGCTCCCCCCAACACCTCTCTTACCAAGAATCTATCTATCTGTTCCTACTGCCTCTTTCCCTATAACACTGAAGCGCTTCACAATCACAAATAAATGTGTCCTAGAATATCCTCTACAAAGCAAGGAAGTCACTTTCATCTCAGTCCCACAAGGTGAGAGTTGTTCAGTGAGCTGCCCAGGACCATGTCAAGCAGTCTTTGGCAAGGGTCTGCAATACAGAATTAAATTTAATTCTGCTCATTCCCAAACAGTGACATACCTTGAACTCCTGAAGCTGCAATAATTGTGGTCAGCCGAACGTTACGGATGAAGGAGCCAGACATACCTGGATCACGGGCTTTTCTAAGGTCACACAATGACTTTCCTACAGACTCCTTCCCTACTAGATGCACCAAGGACAACAAAACCCACTGGACAGTGGGGTGAAATCAATTGTTACCAAGCAATACAGACTGAAAATAGAGTAGGGCAATGGAAAAAAGCAAAAAGGAGATGAAAGCTTGAAAAACGTCGGATGAAGGAAGGGAAACTGCAACGTGATACCCCATGCCAGGCAGTTGGCCCCAGGCCAGGCTGTAATGAGGACCATCGCCCCTGCACGCTGCGCCTCTCTTTGACCATGAACCTGGGTGTTCCAGCAGCAGCATGTGAAAATATTTAGTCTGCTGCAAGAAGGGAATGTTTGGGAAAAGAGATAGGAAGGCCTGCATTCCTCCAACCCCACAGCCCGGTCCTCCCCACATTCCCTGGAACCCTGCCAGCACTTGGGCTGGACAAGAGTTTTTTGGGATCTTTTCTTATTTCTCTGTTTTCCATTCAGATCAAATGAGAAGCAAGCATTGCTGTGATATCAGCCCTTCAGTTAAAAATTGGAGATGGAGGAATTGCTGGGTGGATGTGAAAGAATTTTGGGGATGGGATGAAAATCCCTTTCTTTAATCTTCCCTCTGTCTTTGCACCTTCTATTTAGACAGGCAGCTTTACAGACAGTCAGTCTTCCTATCTTCCAGAGCCCAACATAACAGAGCCCAGTCTTGGCCCTGACACCTAAAACTGACTGAAACACAGACATTCCTCTGGGAATAATAATTAATAAATAAATAAATATTAAAAAAAAAAAAAACAAACCCACAACCCTTACAATTTACTTTTTCTGCTTCAGAGGTGGGTTGCAAATGCTTTGCCCCAGCTCAAAAGGTAGTCCAAGGCACAAGACAACAAAGAAGAGAGCTGGGAGACCTGCATGGCTCCCAGAAGCCAACGTCCAAGAGAAATCGTCCCCCAGAGACAGCTGATTAACAAATGAAGTTTGTTGTCTTTGCTCAAAGCAGTTGGCCATGGAAGATGAAATGAGCTGCTGATAGGACTCAGCCAGGTCGTTTCTGCTTTCTCTGAACAGCTTCACTGCTTGGTTCATCCACAGATCACCTGTGAATGAGATAATAAACCACAGTGGTGTAAATTGGGTGCAGAAGGAGTTTCTCTCCCTTTAGTGTGCTGTGAGGACACTTTGGATACATCTTGCAAAAAAAACCCAAACAAACAAAAAAAACCCCAACAAAAAACAATTTTCAGCACCAGGGAGCACTCCCAGGCCCTGGAATTCAATCCCTCAGGTGGGTAAATTACTGCAACAGTCCCCAGCATGGTTTTGGCTCACACCAACTAGCACACTCCCAAGCAGGCATGCTTCAGAAATTAGCACCATCCAGGGACCACTTCCCCATAGACAATTCAGATGCAGACACCCTGTTTTGTAGACTATAGAAGTTTAACAATTTAGATGTGGTCAGACCGTGCTTAGCTGGCTTCAGAGCCAGAGAAATGCCTGAGCCAGACCTTAGCTCTGTTTAGTTTACTAGTGCAGATGAAGCCATTATTTGTTATTCTTCAGAAGAACTCACCGGCCACAGGAATGGAGTTCTCCGTGGAAATCAAAAGGGGAAGCCTGGCCACAGTGAAACTGGTGGAGTTTTACTCTTAATGGATTTCAGGAAAGGATTGTTTTGTGAGGCTTAATGAACTAAGAGAGGAGATCCCGCAGACTGTTCAGCAGGCCTTTGACTTATGATCCTTCTCATCTTCACTTCCAGCCTTTTTCCATACTTTGGAAGAAACCAATATTCGCTAGAGCAGGAAGAGAAGCATTTTCCCATTTGTTTGGAATTATCTATTTATGCAAAAAATCCCCATTCTGATACAGAAGGAAATAAACTAAACTTGAAAACATACCATGCAATGAAATTTATGAACAAAGCAGGAGGTGAACAGGGAGAGGTAATTTTGTGGCATGGTTTATTCTAATTTCAGCTGCTTTTATTTGACATATGCTCTTTAAAAAAAAAAAAAAAAAGGAAATGACACGTGTGGATGCATTCCATTGTAGGAAGGTAAAAAGGGGATGTTACAACTTACAGAAGCAATATTTTTAGGGGAAGTTCAGTGTTTGGTAACTGATCTTGAAAAAAAATGAGGCAGAAAATGTAATTCAGAAGTTTGGGACTGTCAGGCCATTTATGGATCTGAAAAGGAGAGACTTTAAAAAGTGTTTCTCAGATATTCACTGTATTTTGAAAAATCAGCTCCTTTTGCAGTAGCTCAGCTGGGGTCCCTCCATATCCTAATGTTTTGCAAACCTTCCTCTTTGTTAAATAGAATTGAATAATGGTTGTGTAGTTTCAGGGCCTGATTCTTCCCCACTTGTCTTAAGTCAGGAGTCGCAGGAACTCAGCGAATGGCTTTCCCTTACCGAAGTTTCCCAAAACAAGGGCATGCACCGCCAACTCGAGATGCAAGAGTTGCTGAGGAGGGCAGAGGAGATCCCAGAAGCAAGGAAGGCATCACTTCTACTGGCAAGCCCTGCTCTGACCTTGGGATTTCAGCGGTCGTCACCCCACATACCCCACAGAGTGTTGCCTCAGGAGTGCAGGTGAGAGTGAGCCTGTTCTGCAGTGAAGTAAAGCAAGCAAATTCACCTGCTTTGCAGGTGAAAAGTGCCAAAGTCAGAAGAGTTGTCCTATCTTTGCAGCCTCCGTAGTGGGACATTTAGAGAAACAGTATCTGTGTGGCATTAAATGTGGGTAAATTCCATTTACTTTCACTCATCTCCAACTGCATCCCTAGTCGCAGGCTGCAACAGGGCAAACTAATTTGAGATAGCCTTTGAATTGAGTAGGTATGATCTTGTCTCACTGTTAACTTGACCCAACTCAACCCCCTCGCTAATCTTTTCTAAATGTGAAAGCACATTCTCAGAGGTTGAAAACCCAGGCCAGTGCAGAGGCATATGAACCAGATTAATCTCACCAGGATATGGGTGGGGACCAGCACAGGGAAAATTTCAGCCCATTTCATACCAAACAGATACCGAGTCATGAAAGCTTGAACCTCAGATGATTTCTGAATTGAACTTCTGACCTACCAGAGAGCTAGCCAATTCAAATCACTGCAACTCTGTGTGTAAATATTTATACTTTTTTCAAATGCACAAACATAAGCCCCTTCCCCAAAAGGAGAAAGCATGCCCTAGCTAAAACCTGGCCATATATTTTTACTTCATAATGAAGAACTGAGATATAAACCTTGCAATACACTACCAGGAAGCTTGAAACTATAAAGTTAAAACCAAAGCTATTCTGAGTTAATAGGATCCATTTGTTGTGCAAAAGAGGCACCGGCATATTTTTTTCTTTGAATGTAGGAATTAGGTAAGTGAAATTGTCAGGCGTGCATGTATGAAATGTAATCTGGCTAACCCCAGCATTCCAGCCAGCCTGGGTTTCAATAGCTGAAGTATGCATGATAAGTTTTATTTAAATGCAGGCAGCCTCGTCTTAATAACTCCCTCATTGCTTGGAGTCCAGCATTTCAGGACGCAGAGACCTCGGCTTTATCCTCAGTAGCTTGCTGTGAAACTATAGATTATTTTTTTTTTTAGAAGGAGATAGCAATGATTCTTTTCAGAGATGCTGGGGTCTCTAGATGAATAGTGCTATAACAGAGCAAAAATATAATCATTGTTATTGTTTATTTATTACTGCTCTGGTTGACACAAGGCGATAAGAGTAAAATCAATCCAGAGCCTCTTCATAGAGGCCCCCAGTATATTTCCCCTAAGACTCACAAATCAACACTGCTAAGTAAAGAAATTTCCACTTAACACCTCATCACACCCCCCCGCCCTTGCCAATGTTTATGTACATACTTACCTTTATTAGTGTGGGGGGGAACCCCTGGGATTCCTGGTATTGGTAAAGAAAATGCGTACATTTGCAGGATAAAGGGCAAGCTCGGGATTCTCTTGTTTGCTGGTGGGTTGGAGTTTCTGGTGGTTTATGCAAAGTCTTATGGAGGATGGTCTGGCAAAGAAAATCTTTAATCTTGAAAGGAAAAGGGAGAATTAGAGGACAGATGTTGGAAATATGCAATAGCAAAGAAGATCAACTCCTTAAACTTGGAAACAAGTTGCACTAGCATGAGGTGTGTTAATGTCGCTTGAGGTCACTACACTGCAAAGGGGTGTCATTCTACAAGAAAAAGCAATACTCCAGTGCGGCTGGCAGAGGATTTGGCTTTTTGTCTTGAAATGGGAGTTACTGGTTTTCATTAAGGAAATCAGATTTAAATGAGCCTGGAAATCAGAGTTAAATAAGCCAAGTGTTTTCTCCAAACATTTACAGTGTCTAAACCTGTCTCTACTCTGAATCAAATTACATGTAATAAAGTACTTTATCATTAAAAAAAAAAAAAAAAGACATTATGACACAGAGGAGACATTTTTTTCATTATAAAAAATATAATTTTGCCTACAAAAATATAACTTTTCCATTGTTGACTTCCGAACACAACAGAAATTTTTTCCTGCAATGTGGATGCCCTCAGGATGAACCATGAGTTCAGAAGTGTCCTGTATTGGGTGTCTGTCAGAGAGGAGGCATGTTTGCATCAATCTCGTTTATCAGAAAGTGTTAAGGATGCCATCAAATGAACCAAAGGGAAAGGTTTGAGTCACAATGGATGGAAGTTGAAACTCCATCAGAAGTTTTGAGCTTTTGATATTACTTAATACAGGCACTTTGGGATAATCAGCTGAGATATTCTCCTTTTTTTCCCTGCTATTTAAACTCTCAAACATGTCACCAATGCTGCTTTTGGAAATGTAGACGTCTGCTGCATGAAATTAGAGAAGGGTAAACATTTTTCAGGAGAGGAAGAGTTTGGAGGTTCACATGTACATCAGGGTGCCCTGCTAAGTTTGGACACTAAATTTGTAATGAGCCAGTATGGAGTTTGTTGACTCTGGCTGGTACCTGGTTTGATCATTAGCCATAATTTTTGTTTGTCTGTGGCTAGCTGTCTCACTTAACCATCTGGCTCTTCCTCAAAGACATTCATCCATCTCTTTATTTCCATCTGTGACAGCATGTCCTGCTTTGTGGACACATTGCCAAAAATAGAATGAAGAATACGCCTTAACAATTCAAGATTAACTAAGCGCTTTCTTGTACAAACCAAGCAGTCTCCAGCCTGTTTGCTACTTGAAGGACAGATCATTTAGGCATCCAAAGAACTGTAAGGTCAAACTCAGGGATCAGAAACAAATCCTTGCTGAACAGTGGGCCCTGATGCAACCCGGCGTGCAGCGATTTTCCATTTGGCCCATTGCAATCACTGATACAGCAGGTGAGTTAATTAAATTCTGTACCCTAGACCTCAGTTGCAGTCAGGTGCCTACTTATAAACGCTAGCTCTTCAGATATATCTTCCTTCTCTGAATTCATAAAAAAAGAGCATGTGCTATATGTCCCAAATTTAATGGAAAGCCTCATATAGTTTCATCTCAACAAATGTAATTAACAAGAATGCCAGAAGACTTAATAAAAAGACTGGGAAGAATTTGCACTCGTTTGCTCTTGTGGAAGTTTTCAGTGGATAATTTACTGATATGCAATTAAACTCCAGTCTTTTCTTCTGCCTGAAAATGTTTTAGAAATGTAAGAAAAAATAACCATTAAAACCAGTCAGGCAGACTAAAAAAAAAAAAAAAAAAAAAAAAACCAAACAAAAAAAAAAACCAGAAACAAAACAAAATAATACTCCCACGGCACTTGCTGCTACCTATGTCAATTAAGAGACTGGACTCTCTTTGACAGATTAGGCAGCACTATCAACCCTTCCTCACCAAAGGAGAACTAGGAGGCATGAGCACTGAATTCATGTAACTGAATATGAATATCAACCACAGATGAACTCATCTCATTCTGGAGAAGAATCCAAAGTGGTTCAGATTAATTTCAGCAATGCAAAAACTGAAAGGTCTACAAGACCAAGTCCTGCTTAAACAGCATGGTCATCTGCATCAATGGAAGGGAAGCACCGGGGTATCGGATGAGGAGTATCACCCACCTTCCATCAGTCTCATGGCTATATCCAGTTACTGTTCTACCTACAGGTAAAATTTCCCATTATTCTGAAAGTGGAGACACTTGAAGGTGAACTGTCCTGTCCAAGTTTGCACAAGAAACTGGTCCATCAGCCTCCTCTCGCTGACCACATAACCATCCCTGTCCCTTGCTGGCTGTTAAATTCATTCAGGCTGAAGAAAGTGCACAGGACATCACTTGAGCCAGTCCAGGTTAACTAGATAGGTGGAGTTTTTGTCTCTCCTGGTAATAACCCCTGCAAGATTATTTGGCTACCTGTGGCAAGTGTCCATGAATGCATTTGACACTCACTTCAGTATTACCACCCAGAGCTCTTGCTGGTGAGGACAAGTCAGTTCACACATTGAACTCTCATTAATGTAAGAGCTGCTGCACTCAGAAGTCCTCCCTCCCCTTCCCCCCATTCTCCCCCACAGACGCTCACTTAGACGGGAGCTGGGAGTAGAAAGCAAATGAAAATCCATCAAGCCTTGGTTGCATCTTTTCAATTTCAGCCCTGTTCACTCTTAGATAAGATAAATAAAATGTATATTACAGCCACATATGGATTCTGAGACTGTCCCATATGACAACCTTGTCTCTGAATTGAAGAGACATGGATTTGATGGATGGGCCACTCAGTGGATGAGGAATTGACTTGACAGTCACACTCAAAGAGTTGCGATCAAGTCCTTGATGTCCAAGTGGAGACCAGTGACAAATGGCATTCCTCAGGGGTCGGTACTGGGACTGGCACTGTTTAACATCTTTGTTGGCGACATGGACTGTGGGATCGAGTGCACCCTCAGCAAGTTTGCTGATGACATCGAGCTGTGTGGTGGGTCGACACGCTGGAGGGAAGGGATGCCGTCCAGAGGGACCTGGGCAGGCTGGAGAGGTGGGACCGTGTGAACCACATGGAGTTCAACAAGGCCAAGGGCAAGGTCCTGCACGTGGGTCGGGGCAATCCCAAGCACAACTCCAGGCTGGGTGGAGAATGGATGGAGAGCAGCCCTGAGGAGAAGGACTGGGGAGTATAGATTGATGAAAAGCTCAACATGAGCCAGCAATGTGCGCTGGCAGCCCAGAAAGTCACCCGTGTCCTAAGCTGTATGTCCAGCAGCGTGACCAGCACGTCGAGGGAGGGGATTCTGCCCCTCTGCTCCGCTCTGGTGACACCCCACCTGGAGTACTGCATACCCCCACTAGAGTACTGGAACTAGATGATCTTTAACGCCCCTTTCAACCCAAACCATTCTATGATTCTGTGATTCTATCGTTCTATCATTCTCCTATGGTTCATTTTATACCTGTGAGCATATATACCTCCTTTCAGGATAGCTATTGCCCTGCTGGAAGGAGACTATAAGTCCCTCCTGAGATCAAGTATGTATCCCTTGAGCAGTCTGCAGCAGAGTTATGTTTTTCTTGCACCAGGCATGAGGCATCTACACTGGCATCATCCTTATTTTACATCCAGCTGGGAACATTAGCTGCGGACCTCATTGGAGAGACATTAATCTGAACCAAGTAGACACAAACGGGTTTTACACAGGGTGAAATCCAACCAATGCTTTTCATTGTGTAGAAATTGTGCTCCAGTAAAGGGTGCAGAATACACCCAGAAGAGCTCCATGGCATGACTATCCTTTTACAGAAACAGCCAAATATTTTGGTCCTGTTGATCCCTAGATCTTCTGACAAAAGCCTGGGAGGGTTGTTAGTAAGCCATGCTCTCACTGTAATTTTGGGCTGGTTGTTGGCTTGGCTGCCTGTTGAGTATCCATCTGCCTGCAGATCTTCTAACTACAGCCAAAGAAGAAAACACCGATCAAGGGTGTTGCTCGCTCTGGATACGTGTCCTGCCCAAGATTTGTCTCAGAAAAGCTTCCTTTTAAGAAGTAGTTCATTTGAATATGAGGGCAAAACAAGGATAGCCCTGCAAGGATATTTTTCTTGGGCAAATATTTGTAAACCACATGAGTGTTTGTGACTTTACACAGCTGGAAATCATATATTGCCTCACCAACACTGCAGTGTGTTTACAGTGGAGGGCGAAGGGGCTGCATTATAAGCATTCAACCCTTTCATTATCCCTCCATCCCTTCCTTCCTGACATATCTTTCTTTATTTCTCTCTCTCATTCTCTCCTTCAAGAGAGGAGAGAAACGAATGTATAGGATGTTTTATTTCTCATCCCTGTGCTCAATGCTTTTGATTTCTCAGAATTCGTCTGTCTGTCTACCTACCCATCCTAAACCATAATGTTTTGCCCAGTTTCTTTCCCCCCCATACTTATACGTCACCTCTCGCAATGACAGTTATGTATGCAAATCAGCAGATTAAGCTGATTTTGGAATATGTGTTTTCCATTGCTTCTGTCCTTATACAACGCCTTTCCTGACTGGGTTCTGCTGTACAATGATAAATTCAAACCATTACTGTAAAAATAATAATTACAGCAACAGTAATGCAGACAGCAGTTACTGTACTTTATTCTGAGTTTCCCAAACATGGATGCATAAGTAAAACCTCTTTGCAGTTAGAAATACCCTGAAAGCTTGCAGCTCCCTGGACATCCAAAGCCACTACCTTTATCCTTTAGCATTATTTTCTTCAGTTTCAGCTGTAGCTGTCATACAATGTTTAAACCTCAGAAGTACAAGCATATTTTAGCTTTTTATTTTTCTCCCCAGTGACCCCAAACTTTAAGACAGAGCTACATGTTGCAAATGTTTTGCGCGTCATAACTCATCAATGGCTAACCCAAAATGGCATGTCTATTGAAAACTCCCTTTGATTTCCTATGCAAGGATGCAAATACTTCATTTTTATCAATTCTTTATCTTACCATGTTTAGTTACGACATGGCTTAACATGCAGAAGTGTCATTTCTAGCAGTATTTCTGGGAGGAAGTATTCATGCTTCTCTAACAATTTCTTTTCAAATTATGAATTACCCTACTTAATCCCTTCAGGTCATACTGTCTTGGTTAAATGGCTCAAAGTTTGCAACACACTGGGATTAAGCACTCTCTCCGATGACTACCGGCTTTTTTTGTGAGCAAACATAAATACTTTTAGGAATTTAAATAAAATCTCCTGAACGTCTATGAATTTTGACTTTCACTTTGAGATTTGGGATGCACATCAGCTGTGGGAGATGTCAGTCACCCACTTCAGCTCACTTTGCTTGGTAAATCATACTCTGCACTCCAAGATTTCAATGGATTGGAGGAGGAAACCTGAGGAAGGAAGAAACCGGGGGACGACTACTTCTCTTCCTTTAATCTCCGAGGCACTTTGTGGGGGTGACTTCCTAATACTGATGTTCATGTTCTCTCTACAGATAGTGGAGAACAGTATCCTACCTGTCTTAGACATGCACCCACTTTTATACACTTCCCTCACTTCATCATGAACAGGGAGGGAACAAAGATCTGACTTTTGGAAGACAGTGACACATGACATGTAGACAACTCATATTCCTAGAAGAACCAACCTGGCTCCCCACATACATTTCTACCTCAGCTAACGTCATCCCTAGCCTACAGTCAGGTTACCTGAGATGACAGCCATACTTTTAAATAATTATGAACACCCAAAAAGAATTTTCTGGCAGTGATACCGGCTGGCAGAGAATGGCCTTAACTGGTCCTTCCAGTTAAACTCTCTTACAGACACAGGGTGATGGCAAATATTTCAAACTGCTTATTGGGAATGGTCCCTGGCTTATACTATCCTCAAATTGTGCATGGGGATTTTTTTGTGGAAGACTGCTAGTTGGCACAAGACAAAACCATGCCAGGGAACATGCTAGCAATTCAAAAGTATAAACTGAGGAATACTCCCTGGCATTTTTAACTCAATAACATAAACATAGCCTGCATGGGCACATGGTTCCCATGTCACATTTGCACCACCAGATTACACTGCTTGTACCTGAACACACCAACACAGGTCTTTCATTCAAATGACTTCCCTGCTTCCCTACAGCTCCATGATTGATTCATCATGTCACTTCAGCCTTGATCGATCCTCTCCAGAGCCTTCGTCCTTCTCTGCGGCCCACGGAGCCAGCCTCTGTGCTGGTGGCAGCCAGCATGGTCCCATGGATACGAGGGGAACGATGCTGAGTTATACCTCCTGAGGGTCTGGCCAGAACTGATTAAACTTCCTCCACAGACTTGGCTTAGTTTTCCTTTGCTGGAAAGAAGATGTCTAAGGAATGTGATGATCTCAGTCACATTCACGCTTCTTGAAGTGGAAGACTACCCACATCATCTGATCTTTCCTCAGTATTATTACAGCCTCACGCTGTGCTTTTCCAAGATCCTGTGGGCCAACGCACTATCCATGTGGCAAATAAAAGCCTCCAGACACTTGATCCTGAGGATGGAGCAGAGCCAGGGGGCTGTGAGCAGAAACAATATTGTTCAAAGGGTGGGCTCAAAGCAGTGAGGTCAGCTGGTGTGCCAGAGCCATGAGTTGGCATTTAGTGGAGTGAATGCTTCACTCGCTGCCTCTCGCCTAACCCCGTGTCTGCTCTGCACATGGGAAAACACATTCCTCTCTGCATGCCGATTCGTTCTGCCCTGTCACGCCAACATCAGTGCGGGTGTCTGAGGTTGCTGCTGAGGGATGAAACCCTCATCTGATTCCCTGATAACCCCTGCTGCTAACACTCTCTTGGGACTGGGAGCTAAATACTCAGTTCTTTATGATGTTAGAAGCCAGAAATATTTTTGCATATGGTTTTCATGGGATCTTGACATAAGGGGACTGGAATGCTAATGTCTTTGGGGGCTACTGCTTCGAAGGAATCCTGATCTCCAGTTCTGGGTCTTTGATCCTGAACCTCAGTTCTTCACTGTTTTCCCAGGAATGGATGACGTTCATTTTCTAATTCCCCCATGGAGAAATAGCCTTTGTGGTGTCCAGACTGGTCTTAGGCAGATTCACGTTACCCTTTGATCACCTTTGAAGGAGGAAGCCAGAGCCGCAACATTTAATCTCCCATTACTGCAATATAAGCTTGGTTATCTACAGTCCCCATCAAATGAGACCAACCTCATTGTGCAATGGAATTAGTTTTATTGTATCCACACTTGTGAACAACATCAGAGCTTTTGGAGGCCCAGTCCATGTTTCTCCATGCTGCAAGAAGCTGACTCAGTCTGGAAATTGTACGTCTGTGAATCATGTGAAAAATTATCCACACTTCCTGGGCATAGTAGTCAAGAGACAGGGGCTCTGTCAAACCTTTTGGAAAGGTTTCCATGCATTTTGCACACTTAAGTGTGTTAGCTTCTGCACTTCAGCAGAGACATTGTAGATGCTCATACATAGGCCAGCAAAGTCAATTTAAAGTAATCATTGTTTATCCCTGAAGTGATGAAAAATTCATATTTTATGAAACAGAATTCATGTTAGAGTTCAGATTAACTCACCTAGCAAAGTACCCAGGGACTTTCCCTCCCCTGCTTACCAAGGACAGCTGGTTACTCTTCAGGAGCCATGATGAAGTGCAGGAAGCACGTACAGATCCTTTCCAAAGAAAGAGACCTCTTGGTCTGTTCCGTATTGCCCTACAGACATTGTGTTTTCTATCTGCTGGCAGAACATTTTCAACTATGAGATCTAACATTCTGCCTCTTTTCTTTACCCTTCCAGAAGCCCCAAAGCCTATTACATTTATGAATGGCTACTGATACGCTTAATTCTTGTGAAGGACAAGCTCCCTGTTTGTAAGTCATAAAGCTGAAAATTGCTGGCTTTGTGGTTCAGGAAAGCATCTGAACAAAAACCTGGCTGCATTAGCTATAGGTGTAGTAATATTCCCATAAGTCCTGCTTTGCAAATTGTCCCACCATGTTAGGTCCTGTGCATTTCCACAGTGCAAAAGAATCATTAACTCCCTGTCATGAGTACTTTCAACACTAAAATGGAACTAAATGCGGTACTTCCTTCACACAGTACGATAAGAGCTGGAAGAGGTTGTTTCAAACCCTACAATGACCACTACGGCTCCTCTGGGGTAAGGGGGGATAGAACAGTTTCCTTCAAGCCCTGCAAGGCACCTCTGTGACAGGAGGCTGTTCGCTTTGCACTATCATCTACTTTTTTACCTTTCTGTATTCTGTCTGAGCAAGGAGTTAAAATGATTTCTGAAGGCCAGGGGACATTTTCTCATATTGCAAATGCATGTATAATTTATTTTTTGCCTTTCAGACAGATTAGACTGTCAAGGCAGAACAATTTCTTAGGATAGCAAACATGGGTCCTGGATGATTGAAATCACTACAGGCTTTCTTGATGGACAGTCTCCTCAATTAGACGATCAGTCTATCTGATAATAAAATTAGATAATAAAAAATTATCCAAACTCCCTGCCTGAGGTAGTTCAGCAGATCCCTCAGCTCATGAGTGTTTATTTACAATTTAATCATAGCTTAATGAGGAATATTTGGATATCAAATCTGTTGCACAGATATAGGCCTCTATTGCCACTTGGGATACTGTAAGATGACATTAGCACTAGGCTGCCACATACGTCAGATGACCAGTGGGAGACCAGTGCTCTTCTGGTTCAGCAACTGAAGGCAGAATCCCCTACAGCACCCTAAATGATGCAAGACATTCATGTTTGGACATTGATCTCCTAGATCACACTCTTCTGCTTTCTTTTCACTAAATTTGCACTGACTTATTGACTTCATTTTTTAAACAGGTTAAAATGTTGACTACTCATAAGACACAAAATATGAAAAAAGTAGGAAAATTCATTATTCATATTCCAATTTTTATGTTCATGAAAAATAACATCATGTATGCCATATTTCTACACACTCATGGAGGCATTCAAACCCCTCTGGTTAAAAAGCCAACAGATTTAGATCTATGAAAAGTCTATGCTGATATAGATCTAAGGGACCAATGTCAGGGAGCCAAACATCTTGGGACCAAATTAAAGTTAGATGAAAGTAAAATGCCCTGAAATATATGATGTGGATGTTGAGTCCACAGCACCAAGCACTTTGCTCTACAGCATTTTGCCCTGCCCCACTCCTACTGCATCTTATGCTTACTAATGTGGACATATGTAGTGGTGCTCTGGGAAAAAAAAAAAAATCTCAGAAAAAAGCAGGATGCAACACATTGACTCTTAATAACACTGAGCTCATGTTGCTCATTATTGTAGATATTTCCATCTTGTGATATCCAGCTAGTTCAGATTTATTTGTAGAAAGGTGCTGGTGACAGCCATTGCTATCTCATAACAACAACTACACTGACAGAGACCAAGAATCCTACCTTTCACAGGAGTCAGAAAAACATGCCCAAGGAAGAGAACTAAATATCTTCAGCTGAGGGGATTTCCTGAGCTCCATGTGGTTTGTCTACTTAGTAATTCACCATAGATTATACTTTTAAGTACTTGTCCAGTTCACCCTACACCCATGCAAGCTTTTTGCATCCACAACATGCTTCAGCAGGAAGTTCTAGTTACTGTCTTTTGCATAAGAACTACCCTCTCGTCTGAGCTTCATTTGCTGGCTCCTAATTTCTGTATTGCAAGAAATGGTGAAAAGTCAAATCCCTGCCCAACTTCTCTGTATCACACATAATTTTACACAATTCTGTCATCTCCCTCTTTGATTTTCTTTTCATCTGACTGAAATATCCAAGCTTTCTCCCTTGACCCGCTGGTCACGCTGCTTTTGATGCAGCCCAGGACTCGGTTGGCTTTCTGGGCTGAAAGGGCACATTGCTGGGATATATTGAGCTTCTTATCAATGAACACCACCAAGTCCTTCTCCTCAGGGCTGCTCTCAAATCACACAGCTTTCTTTGCAATCAATATAGATAAATCAGCAATTCACATGAGCTAGTGAAGACACTATCCCTAGGATGACTGTCATCAGTCCCTGTGGCTTTTGGGCACCTTAAGGCAGATGCACCCTTCTCAGGTCCCTACCCATCAAACCACCCTGGCTTTTCAGTTGGTGGCCAGGTAACCTGGTTTGAAATCTTTGCTGTCCCTGGAAGATGGATGTGTTATTATCTCCAGCCTTGATGTCTCAGGGTGTGTTCCTGCTGTCCGCCATCCACATTCTCATCTGCTAGAGGGAAAACAAGCCCAGGAACCCCACCCTTCACCATGTGTCAGCCTTCACGGCAGGTTGGGAGGTGATTCATGTTGACTGACCTCATGTAGTCATGGGCAAGTGTCAGGCTTATGTAAATGGCCATATGAAATCCAGAAATGAGCTAAAATATCCATAACTGTAAATTAAGCCAGCTCTTAGATTTCCAAGTGAAAGCTCAGAAGCACCAGGAATTCAAAGTCATTTTGGAGCTGAAAAGCTTTTCTCCATTTCTCCATGAGAGAAGCCCCTTCCTGTCACCACACTGTCTCTTTCCTGCCTTCCCAGACACTGTCCTAAAAGCACTCCCCTCCAGCCTTCAAAGGGACACTACTTGCCTGTGCTATGTCCAACCTTCAAAGAGACGCTACTTGCCTGTGCTCCTGCCAGGAAATTAGCTGTGGAGGCATAGTGATAATGTTGTCCTTACTCAATCCTAGCCCAGTTTAATTGGGAAATATTTGTATTTTATAAGCAATAAGAAAAAAATCTTAGTATTACCTAATAGGTACCATAAATAAATTATGGCAGGGACATGCATCCCCATTTCAGATGATGGTCTGAACAGTTCCCAACTATTCCAGAACAATGTATTGCTTATGAGCAAGAATTTTTACCCATTTTCATCACACCTGTCAATAAGTGACTCGTGCAAGTGGTCTCCTGTCTGCAAGAGAGGAAGATAATGTAACGTGACATTCAAGCTAAAGACATATAGGAGACTTTGCCTGATTGTCCCAGTCTAATGCGAGATTATCATCGAGGTGTTTCCCTTTGCTTTTCTACAGTTTTCCCATAGGACAATAGTCCTGATGTTTCCCAGAAAAGCCTGGGCACCCCAAAAACTGGTCTCTTCTTTCAGCTCTGCCAGGTGGTTGAAGAGAATTTAATAAAGACTGGCCTCTCTTATTTCTCTCTGTTCCAGCTACAACATTGCTTTTGGTAAAAAATGCTTTGTAAGGTCTATGTGACATAGAGTGCAGAAAGCCAGTGTGAATGCAGGAGATCTGCTTTGCACATTTATATTTCTCAGCGATTTGACTGCGTGTGGTACAAAAGAGTAAATATGTCTGTGCTAAGGAAAGCTGAAGGTGAGTTGGACCACAAGACAGAGACTGAACAAATGCAGTTCAGAATTGGGAGTTGGTAAAACAAGTGCATTAGTCATAATTCCCAGTCAAAAAATGTCTTTTCATAAAAACCCAGCTGGCTTATGGAGGAAATGAACATTGCAAAAAGTAAAATATATAAACAAGATAATTTTTGTTTATAGCAGCACTGCAGCATTATCAGTGGAGTTAATGAAGCCAAGTTTCATGGACTTGGGTTCTGCACTCTGTCCCCGTCTCACCACGGTGTCCCAGCCCCTCGCACACAGCATCCCCTCCTTTCCCTACTGCAATGCACGATCCATCTCCTCCCCTCTCCACCCCATGTGCTGCTCCAGCCAGGAGGACCATGCTTGCTGACTGCTCAGCTTGCATCTCAGAAAAGACAAGGGACTGAAATATAACTGCCTATCTTCTGTTCCTTGCTCCTCTAATCACTCAACAATGGTCGTAAGTCTTTCAGGTACCAGATTCCTTGGAGAGCTCTACCCCTCTGCGTGGTGCAGCCAGTGGGTTCCACCAGCAATAGGCAGAGGCAGGCAGATGGAAAATCAACATGATCATATCTGCCCTGTTTCCTGCACAGCCCAGGTTAAAATCTAATGAGGGAAAGGGGGAGAAGGCATGAGGCCAATAATTTTGAAGGCATTAAATGGAGAAATATGATGAGAGAAGCTACATTCCACAGCTCTCAGGACCCTAGGAATTTGTTTGGAATATTTTTAGAAAAGACAGACATTGTAATAAAAATAAATGCCCATTTCCAGAAGTAGATGATCAAGCTTTGAGGAATGATGGTGGGGCATTCAACACATATTTGTGTTCTGTATTTAGCAAGGCACAGGAAGCTGGATTCATATCATGAGAAACAACTTTCCAACCCACCTGTAATGAAAAATGTTGTTTAATATCATCTCCTAGGGTTATGCATTTGCAAGTCAGTAGGCCCTGATAACTCCCCAGAGAGCTGACCGGCTGCATGCTTTGGCAGTTTCCTAAGCAAAGCAAGCCATTCCCCAGACATGTGCAACTGATTTCAGGGGTCATAAACAGTCTCCTGCCCTCCTGATTTTTTTTTTTTTTTTTTTTTTTTTTTTTACCTGGGCCTGAACCCTGGAAAACCAGTCTGGTTGCTGCTTGTGCCAAGGGAGTATGGGGATGACTAGTGCATATTATAGAGAACAAAAACATAGAAAATATCATAGCAAAGCATTAATATACATTTGCCTTATTCTTACACTCTTCCCTAGATAACTGCTATTGGCCACAGTTGCAGAGAAGATATTGGGACAGGGGAAACCTCAGACTGGACCCAGAATAGCCAGTCTTAGGTTTTTATATTAAACTTGGTTTTCTGGATCTCTTTCCTTGCTCAACATGGAAAAGTGGGATAACTGGCATAACTATGCACTAATTCATCTGACATTGATTCAGGAAGGCTTAGGAAAGAGACAGTTCAGGGTCCAAGAGATAAGAAATTTACATATGAGACTACCACTGCTGCCCCTCAGCATGATTTTAAAGAAGAGGAGATATTATTTTCAGATGAGACCATATCGTGTTTTGTTCAAATGAGTCTGGTTGATAAAAGTAAATGCATACATTAATCTGCCCAGACAGGTGCCTTTCTGGAAGACAGAGATGAGAAAAACACAAGTTATGGAGTCCAATGCAGAGATCACTGGGTGAAATTATAAGACTCATATTTTACAGTGAGTTAGACAAGATGATCTACAAGCTATTTTCTCACTCTAAAATCTGGAATTAGATTAATTATATTTCTGGATGTCTCTCATCAGGTATTATATAATTATACAACAATCAGGCGTCCACTTCAACTTGTCTGTGTTTACTGCTGTGTTATTTTGAACATGATTAATTCAAGGCGTGTTTTTTCTTTTCCCTGTAATTCTCCACTGAAATAAATATTGAAAGCTGTCACTGAAAGCCTTCTCCAGTGTCTATTTGTGTTGAAAATACTTCTCCTCAGGACGTTGAGGGATGTGTGTATTTAACCCCATCTGAAAGTCAAATGAGTCCTTGACTATTCTGCTGGTCTAATTTGATTCACTTTGTTTATTAAATAAGACCCAGATGGCAAATAGCCTTAGGGCCACTTAGTGATGTAAAAATATATATATATATGTTATTTATCACCACTCATCTCCACCGTGCTGCAAAAAACTGTGGATCAACTTTCTTTCAAAAATGGTAACTTTGTAGCATTACAGATCACATCAGAATCACTGCACTGAAAGGCTTCTCTTCTAATGATGTTCGTAAGTGCTATTATTAGGATTTTATTAGGATTCACAGCTACTTCATCAGACTTAATTCTGCCTGGTGTTTTTTACAAGCTCAGACATTGACAACTCCCTCAACGTGACAGCTTCATCTTTGCATTGGTGTCATAGCCACCAGGATACTGGGTGTTTTGAATACGTGTCACCCGCTCCCAGAGAAATCTTCTTCTCATGCTCTGGGCCACAGGTTTCTGCTCCATCCATTCATCCCAGAAGCCTGCCTTTGACACCAAAAGAGAAACAAAAACAAAAAAAGGGGGACACCTCCCACCCCTTAACCCTCAACACTGCAGTAAACTACCTTCCTGAGATGGAGATGTTCAAAGGTTGAACCTTCTCAAGCTGAGCAGAGACCTGAATCCAGGTTTCCCATTTCTCAGGTGTGTGCCCTAGAGAGATCGGTGTCCTGCCAAAAGTGGAACCTTCTTTCCCACCCATTTCCCCCAGTAAAATGAGTAATGGATTTGTCTTGATGATGCTTGATTATAAGCCTAGGGCTTGGGAATTTTCATTCCACATGTTTTATGCTTGGCATGGTAATGGTTGAATTTTAGTCTGGCTTTTCAAAGCAGTGTAAAAGCCACCTAGTAACATCCATGCTATTAAATCAACCACTACCACTGGTATGGAAATGTCTATATGGTCCTTGGCATGTTTGTGATGTAGGTCAACCAGCGCTCTCCTAAACAGCTTCTCAGCAGTCTAGGGTCAGCACAGGTCAAAGAACAGTCACCATTTCTGGTATGGATTGGGCCACATCATTTTGGCAAGTAAGGAGGTGCAAAGCAGGGTCTCTGGTGACACCAGCCACCTTGTTTTGGAGGACTGTGAGTTTGCCAGCATAAGTTTAGGTTGTCCTATGCTAGTTAACCTCCGAGTCAAAGAACATCAATGTGAATTTAATCTATAATAGAGACATACCTCTTATAACCTTGTGTCAAAAAGGTAGATTCTCTAAATCCCATCTAATCCTGGTAGTGTCAAGATCCCACAAACCCTTGAATTACAGGTGCTAAAGTGTTCAGAAAGCACTGCACAATACACAGACTTAGCACAACCTCATCTTTTAAGTGCAAATGCACATAGTCTCTCATGGAGCAGCATTAGCAGAAACTAACAACGCCAATTTTATAGTCCAGTGCTAAACTACACAATGAAATGCAGAAAAACTGTGTTCAAACTCCCCTCTTCACTTATTTGGGGCAGAAGCTGGGGTCTCCATCTCCCACAGGGTGGCCTTGTGCCTCCTGAGACTTTTTTCATTATCTGCTTCAAACCTGTTCCTCCTAGGTATAACAATTAAGTGCTTATAAGACAGGGACCGCATCCCAAACCAGCACATGAACACTTTAGTTGCTGGAATATAAAAGCAATCACGATTTTTTTGTCTCTCTGGCCTGTTCTATGGTCATCCCTTCTAGGTGCCTACTTCAATAGGTGAAATCTTGCCTATTTGGGGGGCTGAGAGGGGGTTGTGTGTGGTTTATATTTCTGTTGTTTGTTTTCCAGCTATGTAAGTTTGACTAATAAAAGATATTCTGCAAATCTAGTGTTGGGACTCAGGCTGAAGCAGGTGCAGAGAAGGGTTATTTGGACACCAAGAGTGAAGAGTCTGGCTGGTTTGAGGAGACTGATGCTTTGATATTTCCAGAACAGCTAAGCCAAGACTGAAAATTGATAGAATTGCTAATAAGAAATACATCAGGGGAAATAAGAACAAGGGAGAAAGAAGTTATTTAAGCTAATGAGGATCACAGTTGCCATGAGTAAAGGCAATTGGGAAAGCAGAAGAGTGTTCCTGAAGTGGAGAGGAGAGAGATGCGTAACTCACTTCGTGCCTTAATTTTCCCATCCATAAAAAGGGGACTCCTCCTTAAAGCCTATTTTTACCCGCTGGAGCTAGCAGAAATATCACCTCCATCAGCTGTGGTCAGTATAGGACCACAGGTCCTATAGGTCAGTGTAGGACACAGGGGTTTTTTTCCATAATTTTCATTTCTTGTATATGAAGGTTTTGTTCAGGAAAATCTGAATCTTTTTATTCAGCTTTAATCACAGCAGCTGAGCTTTGAGGAGATAGGACGGGTCTAGAAATCTCAAAAACAAATCAAAAAAAGGTCATTCCTCACCTGCATAACAAATTAGCAGTGCAAAAGAAATGTCACAGTTGTGCAGTGCTCTGGATGTACTTCTAAAGAGAAAGTCCTAGGTGGGAATAAGTCTCTGCCTGGTGGGACACAAAATGTTTCAAGTTTAAAGGCTGTGGTCACAGCTACAGGGTCTGTTAACCTCCCCCAAAGAGATCAGAGAACTATGTCTATCTGCTTTAATTGGCTTAGAATACTACCATTGAAAGTGAAGCTGCTTTGTCGTGTATTTTTCTTTTCATAGTCCAGGAAATACATTGATTCTTTGTAATAAAAATGTTTAGACACAGGCAAAAAATAGTGTTTATTTCAATGACCTTTTCCAACTTTCCAGTAGGAAAATTCAGACCAAAAAGCCTCAATTGCAATTACTCTTTTTCATTTGCTGTTTCTTTGTTTATTTAATTAAAAGCATCAATTTTGGTGGTGTTTCCAAGAAAACTTTGTTACAAGGTTTTGTTCCCTGAAATGAATGAATAAAGGAATCATAATCAGCCTGTTGGAACTCAAAGACTGCCAAAATATCCCACATCTGGCACAATTAGGCTTTTATTTGTTAACCGCTTGTAATTTCCTTAAGACCCAGATAGACACCACGGGGCAAACTGATGCCAGCCAAAACCAGCAAAATCAAATGGTGTTTAGTGAATTGCTGTTCTAGGCTAGCAAATTTCAAGATTTTGATGAGAACTGTGGGGAAAAAGCATTGGGAAAATATCATCTACCTCTGCTGGTATGTGAAATGATTCTTCTTCCTATTGACCGTACTTGTTCACATCAATGCACAGAAATGCAAAACAGAATCCAGATTTATTTAAATACCCTTGTATCCTTCTCTCTTGGTTTTCACCTTCATCTCCATTCTGAGCTTCAGTGTAAGTGTAACTACCATATCACAAGCTGCCTTTTAATGAATTTTCTGTGAATACATCACTTTCATAGAAACATAGAATCATGGAAAAGTTTGGGTGGGAAGGGACCTTTAAAGGTCATCTAGTCCCCCCCCCCGCTGCAATGAGCAGGGACATCTTCAACTAGATCAGGTTGCTCAGAGCCCCGTCCAACCTGACCTTGAATGTTTCCACTGCTATATCTGCTCTTGCTGTTCTACCAACACACAAAGAGAATTCAACTGGTCATTCATTGGAAAATTGGTCATTTCAAGTGCACGAGTTATAATTTCCCTCTTCAGCCAGATTTTTCCTTAAAACTGTTGGATGCTCGGCAGCTCTATTATAAAACTTGTATCTCTTGTGGATCTAATGCTGCTGATGGTATTGGAGCTGCATCCACTTTCACAGGTGAATTTACCCGCACGGCTGTCAACGAACATGATGCCATTTTGCCCTACTGAGCGTGTAGCACAAGACCATAAATGGATGCAAATTCTTCTGGATCTTGTAGAATGCAAACACTGGGAAATGCATTAAGCTGTTTCAGAGATTAATCAAAGTGAGGAGAGGAGGCACACACCAAATCACTGGTCCCAAGTGGTAATTCTTCATTATCTTCTGTTTGGATTTGCAAATCTGGGGGGGGGGGGGGGGGGGGGGGGGAAGTGCTCAGGAGTATTGCAAGGGACAAAACTATACAGTTTGAGGAGCACTGCCAGGAATTCCTTCCCTCAGAAGCCAGTTGTGAATGTAAACCACTGGCAGAAAGCTCATTTCTAGCAATAACAGCTATGTCATGTTTCCTGGAACATAGGCAGTGTGGAGTATCATAGGAAAAGGAAAATAAACACCGGTTCACTTTCTGAATCACCGGTCATAAATTCTCACTGAGGAAAAAAAAAAAAACCACAAACCACCACACACACACACACACACCCCCCCCTCAAAGGAAGTTAATACAGTACCAGAAGAGTGTTCTGACCCCCTCAACTGATGCATCAAGTGGAGCCGATATCCACCTTTTTGAAGCTGGGATAAACCTATAGCACTGAGCGATGCGAATAAAACAAAGACAAGCCACATCCTCCTCCACTTTCTGAAGTGGGATGTTGTAAAGCCAGTCATTCAATCTGTTTTCTCTGGTTTTTAAACTCAAATCTTACACCTTTAATGGGTCATTTTCTTTTCTTTTTTTTTTTTTTTTTTTTTTTTTTTTCTTTTTTTAACTTCTAAGTTGCTTGCCTTGGAAGAGAGATGGCAAATCACATGAAATCCCATGATGGTGCCTCCCCTGGTGGCCAAAATTTCATTTAACATCTTTAAAAAGTATTAGGGATTGATCCTGAGCTGGTGAAAATAAACTTAGCTCAGCAGAAGCTATGCTGATCTATGCTATCAAAACCTCGAAACGCACAAGGACCAGATCACATTTCCCACTGCCTGTAAAAACTGGGGGTACCACCTAGGTGTCTTGCCCCTGAGCCATGTAGGTAGCTGGTAGCAAGGGACTTAGGGCTTAGACTTCAATCTCATGCTCTACATCAGAAATAGTGCTGGGTGTGTGTTGCATCAAGTCATTTCAAGTGAGGAAGTCCCCCATGGAGATGGCTGTCCTGGTGAACACAGGCAGGACTGACAAGGCTTATTGGAAACTTTGCGGGGGGGACCAAAGGGGAGCAGCACAAGGACCTTTTTGGCTCTCCAGTTTGGCTGTGGTTTCATTCTGTCCAAGTCAGAGCAAGCCAGGCAGTGTAAATCTGGACAATTACATGGTTAATTAGACCTCCAAAACTGCCACCTGGCTTACACTAATAAAGACAAAAATCTCAAAATGAGGAATTCCCCAAAGAAAGTTCTACCTGGAGGGATTACTGGGAATATCACTGCGACATGAAGCTTGGTGTCTTTATCCAGTACCTGCATAACTGAACCCTGAGACCCCCGTTTGGAGCCCATAGCTGACAAGATGTTGTGATGCAGGGAAGCTCCACGTCACTTTTGACAGCTGACGCCCTCTGAAGCCGTTCCAGCAGGCTGAAGGAGTCACGGAGGCTGATCTGTATCTCCTTCTTCAGGCAGCCCTGTCGGATAGCTCTCCGGAGAGATGGCAAAAGATCAGTATCTGCGTGCTTCAGAGGGACAAATTGTTAGCCTTGGTATGAGCAACAATAGCGGCTTTGAGGACGTTGGTGACCAACTGCACTGAAGCATTCCTTACCGCACACTTACCTTCATTATATCGCTGCTAATCACCCCTCCGCCTTTCAGCAGTGAAATGTTATCACCCTTCAGCAAGGCATCAAACCAGAGCTGCGGAGGGATTGCTAACACCAACCTGCCCTTCTCATCAACATGAAAGGCAAAAGAGAGAAAGCTTGTTCGGGGCTGCGCTGTGCTGCTGGGAAAGGACGGCGGGCAGGCATTTCGGCTTTGTGAAGCAAGGCTGTGCAGACAGCTCAGGCCAGATAAAACCTCTTCAAGAGCACACAGGGCAAATCAGATGTGTTGCCTCTCTTTGTCTCCTGCCAGGCAGTGTTTTTCAGGACTTTTGGTCTTTTTTTTTTTTTTTTCTTTGCTATTTATTGTGCTGCTTGTAGGTTTGCAAAAGCACAGCCATGTTCTGCCCTGTAGTTTTGTCGATGTGGCCTTAGTAAAATGCTCCATCAAAACCAGCTCCTAATGGGAAATTAGGCTTTTTGATTTTGGTTTTGTGACTTGTGAAATGTGCTTATTTCCTGGGGGGGGGGGTGGGGGGGGGGGTGGGGAACAAACTAGAAAATATGTATTTTAATCTAACCATAAGAGAGATATGTAATGGAAATATTTAGGTAAAGATATACAGCTGCAGTGCTTCATGGGCTTTATTTTTCCTTAGGCTTCTGTTTTGTAACTGGCAAAGAGGCACACTCAGAAAGAGTCTCTCCGTGAGAGTGGTTGGGGAGAAGAGCCCAACTCAATTTTAGAATCAGCCAAATAAATTCTGGAGCACAGTGATTTGAAGTGCACTATGTTTGTGTGACTTTTCAACCCTGAGCTCTTGGGTTTTGTTCACCCTTATGTAAACTGACTACATCTGGGTACCATACATGCATACTATCACACATGAAGTCCATTTGCATAAGCCTGTGATTCTTCCATGTGACCTTGATGATATGTCCAATGACAATACCGACAATACTTTTATCTATTCCTGTTTTGAGTGGCAGGTTGGACTAGACATCTCCAAAAATCACTTCCAAACAGCACATCTGTATTTCTGTGGCCATGCTAACTAGCATTTATCAGCTGTAAAGGAAGCCTGGGATGACTTACTAAGATGGAGACATTGACAGTAGCAGAGATAAATCCCCATTTCATATGTTCAGGAATTTAAAATCACTAATTTATTGTTTGGTAACTATATTTTACCAAATCAAACACGTTGTGACTGCTGTCAAAGCAAAATTGATTTAAAATATCCCTACCCATTTTTATTCGTTCTTACTTTCCTTCTCAATTGACTGACTCCTGCTCCTCTTTTCTGCTAGTTACATTCTAAAGCAGATCAACAATAAATGCAAAAAAACTCCAATCAAAACACTGCAATGACCTTCATCTTTCAACATAAGAACAAGTGAGGCTTATACATTTTAAAAATCTTCACTGGTGGGACAAATTACCATCTGCAGATTCCTTTCTCCAGCTATGGATGGAGGTTAAATATATAGGTTCTTCAAGGTACACACCTTTTAGAGGCTGAAGTTAGGAAGATGAATCCTATAATAAGTATTTTCAATAAATTAACATACATTGGTGGCTGAATCATGCCCAGGTTTTATGAAGACAAAGATCCAGAACTCATAACAAATATTCTACTTTGATTTTCCATTCCAGGTGGAGGTGAAACCTTGGATTCCAGCTATCAATGAACTAACCCATCTGCTGTGTGGACCCAGCACCATACAAAAACATTAATAAAAGCTTAATTTAAAATTATGCTTAGAAATTAGTGCTAGATAGGCACTATTTCACACTGACTGCTTGCATGAGGCAATCCTGATTTGGGAGGTAAGATTTTTTAATAGTATGGACACAGCCTATCTTAGCCCATCTGGCCTTAGTGCCAGAGAACAGCCCTGTAAATATTTAATTGGTATAGGTGCAATGAACGGTACCCTCCCCTGGCCTACATCACTATTATGAACCAGTACTAATTAAAAGTTGACCCTCTAACTGGTATATCTAACAGATGGTCGGTTTATTTTATTTCACTTTTTTTTCATGGAAAATCCCAAAGCGTTGGATTCTCCCCTTGCTGGCTTGTCTGCAGTGGAACAGTCTAACTTTTGAAGGCAATGAGACTATACATTAAGGAATGGGCTGTAAGCGAAATACGGTCAGCTCATGATTCACCCAGACAGACTCACCCTCCTCAGTTCTCACACTTCAGTGTTACAGAACAAGAGTCCCACTGTTTAGCATCCCCCCTAATTCTTTGGCTTCTCACTATTTATACTTCTCAGGATTTATTCCAAGGGTGGAGGAGGTGGTGTTGGGAGATGAAATTGCTCTGTTTTTCATGAACAGAAGTTTTCAATGGGTAATTTACTACTGTATAATTAAGCTTCAGATTTTGTTTTTACTTGGAAATGTTTTAAAAAGGAAGCCAACTATCTGGTCAGATTTGTGATGCGCAGTTGATGAGAAACAGAAACCCAAAATGCTGATCAGAAATCCAGAAATGGTTCAATAGAAAGAGGTCTCATATCCTCTGGAAGACAGTGAGCAGAGGTTAGTGTTCCCAGTAAGCTTCCAGTATTGCCCCAGTAGATGTACATAGCAGTTACGAGAGAACTCGTTTTGAGCAACTCAAGGCTGCCTTCTATATCTATAGGCAGGGAGTTTTTCTCTCTGTGAGTCCCTCCTTGCTGATGCAGAAGTGAAATATTAAGAGGGTGAGATCCATGATACATTTATCTACAGCACGGCTGAAGTAATCACCCCAGGCTCCCTTTGCGATTACTGGAGAGAGATAAGCGCCCTGGAGGAGCTCTCTCCCTGGAGGTCCAGGGAGCAAGTCAATTGTCCTGTCCTGCACACCTTCTTAAGAAAATCACATCCCAGCTACCACAGCCTGAAGGACTTTAAGGTCAGTTCAGGTGATGATGATTGGTTCAACCCATCTTCTGAGATGTATTTGAGCCCGGTGGGGATACTTGCCTCCTGGATGTATTGTCTATTAAGCACAGGGAAGGACTGGACAACTGCTTAGAGAAAACCTATTTAATTTGGCTGAGGTTAGGTGAGATGTATCCTACAAAGAAAGATGAAGCTGCTGATTTTGCTTTTGGGTTCTAACATCATCCTGCTCTGATACAGACCGAGCATGGTGTGGTTTTCATTTTCGGCACTGTAAGGAAAGCCCACAAGCATGATAAGGTCTAAATAAGTGTTTACACCTAACAAGAAAGGCTGGGTTACACACTGGGCAGACACTGATTGCTTTGGAAGAAGAGACAGGAGTGAGATTCTCCAGACAGCTCACAAGTTACTCAAAGGTGTACTGTGCAACTTTTATATGCTACACTACTAAAAAGGACACATCTCTTTTAACCAGAAATAAATCAAAAAGAAAGAACTGATGTCATTGCTTTCTGCTTCCATCCAAGTTTGGGATCAAGCCTCAACTGGAGAAAACAGAGCATCACATTAATTTACCTCAGCAGAAGGTCTGGACAAGGATGACCACCACATAAAATCAGCTTAACAGGTTCAACCTAGAGAATTATGTCTTTGATTGTTTTGATGCACGATGGCCTTTGTCGGCGACATGGACAGTGGGATCAGGTGCACCCTCAGCGAGTTTGCCGACGACACCAAGCTGTGTGGTGGGTCGACACGCTGGAGGGAAGGGATGCCGTCCAGAGGGACCTGGGCAGGCTGGAGAGGTGGGACCGTGTGAACCACATGGAGTTCAACAAGGCCAAGGGCAAGGTCCTGCACGTGGGTCGGTGCAATCCCAAGCACAACTCCAGGCTGGGTGAGGAATGGATTGAAAGCAGCCCGGAGGAGAAGGACTTGGGGGTATTGATTGAGCCGGCAGTGTGCGCTTGCAGCCCAGAAAGCCAACTGTCTCCTCTCAAGAGAGGCGTGACCAGCAGGTCGAGGGAGGTGATCCTGCCCCTCTACTCCGCTCTGGTGAGACCCCCCTGCAGTACTGCGTCCAGCTCTGGGGGCCCCAGTACAGGAGAGACATCGAGCTGTTGGAGATAGCCCAGAGGAGGGCCACAAAAATGATCGGAGGGCTGGAGCACCTCTGCTATGAGGACAGGCTGAGAGAGTTGGGATTGTTCAGCCTGGAGAAAAGGCGGCTCTGGGGAGATCTAATTGCGACCTACCAGTACCTGAAGGGGCCTACAGGAAAGATGGTGAGGGACTGTTTATCAGGGAGTGTAGTGACAGGACAAGGGGTAATGGGTTTAAGCTGAAGGAGGGTTGATTCAGATTAGATGTAAGAAAGAAATTCTTTACTGTTAGAGTGGTGAGGCACTGGAACAGGTTGCCCAGAGAGGTTGTGGCTGCCCCACCCCTGGAAGTGTTCAAGGCCAGCTTGGATAAGGTTTTGGGCAACGTGGTCTAGTGGAGGGTGTCCCTGCCCATGGCAGGGGGTTGGAACTAGATGATCTTTAAGGTCCCTTCCAACCCAAACCATTCTATGATTCTATGATTCAGCTAGGTACTTTAGCTCATGATGTTTTTCAGCTTGGAAGGAGTAACACAGCAGTCCTGTAAGTGCATTACTATGCCTTTCTTTCCCTCCCTACAGATCTTAATACTTGTTTTTTATGTCTACTGTAAAGCCAACATACTGAAAGGTGTAGTTCCTTTACTGTGCCCCAGTGAAATGACTAGAGAAAACCTAACAGACCAGTCCCTTTCTCACTTTCAGATCTTCATCAAGCTGTCTCTTCCTTTCATTTTGGCCCCACGTGAATGCCAGTTATACTCCCCACACTCTATTTTGATGTTTAAATCAGGCATTGTCATGGATAATCTCTTGATTATCCAATGCAATCATCTTTAGCAGAATTTTATCTCCCATGTAGTGTCTTTCCCAAAGCAAATATGAGTTTGAGTTTCATATTCCCTAGTTGGTAGGTAGGAAGCTCTAGTCTAGCTTATGGGTATTCCTACTGTTAGCATGAACGACTCTCTGTCTGGAGGAAGAAAAATAACCTTGAAAGCAGGTTATTCCATATTCATTTATATAGAGCTATCTAAAGCTCTGTGAAAACTGTGGCACGTGTAAATACAGGACTTTGTGAAGGCCAGAAGAAAAAAAGAAAATTTCTAAGCACCCAAAAGGTGAGTCCATGAGAGGCAGCAAATATAATATCAGCAAATCCTTAAACCTTTCATTTTCAAAACATGAGCTGGGAAGATTTCTGTAATTCAACTTTTCCTAGCTTTTTACTGCTGATGATTCTTAGACACAGGTTGCTGAGCTATACTGGCCTCTATCCTCCTGTATTTATTTCCGGAGTTTCTGCAGAAGTCAGTGGGTCTGGTTAGCTGGGACTAGGACTCCTTCATAAGGGGAAGTCTTCCAATACTTGTGTTTCTATGGGCTGCTTCTTGGAGGAGCCCATCAGACACTCAGCTGAGATCTACGTCTTATTGGGTGAGTTTCTGTAGAGAAAAAAGGACCTGACATCTGCCCCCCTGTCTAAAAAGACAAATGGTATGAAAGAAAGCACAGAAAAGAGACCTGGTCAAGGTCAAAGAGCACTGCAGTGCTACAGGAAGAACAAGGCCCATATCCATCAGTCCCAGGCCAGTGTCTCAGCTGGGCACACCACCGCCTGGGTTGAAAGAAGCCATTTGACCATAATACAGTCCAGTAGCATGGTGTCTGCTCCCAGGGCTTTGTTTTTCCAAATATGGCAAAGAGCCTGGCCTTCTCCTCCAGTAACTTGGGCCCTTGCTAGGTACAAAAATAGCAAAGCAGGCCAGACATCTAGTCGGCAAAACGCTCATGTTCCTCACCATGAAGCATGGGGCAGCCATTTGCTATGAGTCGTCACTGCGAGGATCCTCTTTCAGAGGGTATGTCAGCACGAGGGTTTTGAGAGGCTCTCCCAGGCCACGTCTCTTTCCTTGGTATCTGGGGCTTGTTGATCCTGGCACACCACCTGGGAACAGGCAGGAGGCCAGCCTAACAGATTGGCATGTGTGCAGGCAGGGAAGGAAGCTGAGCATCTGGCTTTAAACACCGGGGCTCAGATTTCTCTCTGAGGGTGTTGACAGGAAAATGCATGCCGGCACTCCGCTGCTGCAAGGACTGCTAAGGGAGTAGGATGTCTCTGAGGGATTTGTTGAGACAATTTCACTTCTGAGGTCTTTCCTTCCTGCCTCCTGATCATCACAGAGCCATAAAAAAGGGTCTGAAAGAGCAAGTTTATCTCTTGTGAGCCCACAGAATCAGCAATGGCAGAAGTCACCTCCATGAGCTCTGGAGGAGTTTGGATCTGTCAAATGAATGCCATGAGCCTCAGGAAGTGTAGTTCTATGTAGCTGATCCTGATAAACTCGGTCTTATTGCTGGTGGACATCACTCCATGCCACAACTTCACTTCAGCCCTAAGGTCAACAATTGACCACTAATGAAGAACCCACCTGCTGCATCCTCCCTAAAACAGAAGCAGGACAAGGAAAAAGAAAAAAAAGCCCTAAGAAATAAGCGATTAAATGAGGTGAGGTAATGCATTCAACATATCCCTTATTTCCCTGACACCTTGGACTGCATTTACCACCTCTAACCAACTAAAGTTAGGCAGACAGTCTAAGCCAGTCCTCTTGGCTCCCTCCATACTCTAGGGAGTCAAAAAGAGACCTCCCAGAGTTTTGATGCATCTTTCCTTAATAGAGAAGAGGCATATCATCTCCTGCAGGTGCCCGAGTCCCTTGGCTACAGAGAGCTCAGATACCTTGGACCTCTTAGACAAGCAAGATGAATCCCACTCCACTATTACGATTCCTTTTTTCCATGTACTCAAAAGTAATAACTTTCTCAGCTTTTGGCAGAATTCATCTTTGTTAAACAGTCTGAGACCCCAAGACGAGAGACTTTAATGGCAACATATTATCTAGACACGGCTGTCACAATAATTTTGCTCCTTACTACTCTAAAAGGCTTTCCAGAGCTGCTGAGGAATGACAGAAAGGTTATTTAATAGCAAGGACTTGGCTTCTGTAGAGGCAGCTGTTTAAATGACATCAGTATTACCAGTCACAAATTGAACCATTTGCTGCCCGTATCACCACAGAGAAAGAGAAATGGTGGTATCTCTTTTGGCTGATTAAGAACTGATGAACACAGAAGTTGTGAGGTTGAGGGGAGAGCCCTTTACTATTGCAAAAATTGCAGTTCCATTTCCTCTAATGGGTTCATTTGTCTGAGCAACTGATCTGTGATGAGAATGGGTCTGGTGAGAACCCAAGCAATAAAAACCGAGTTAGTAACATTTTGGAGGGAAAGGAAGATAGGTCTATTTGTCAATAGAATTTTTTTTTTGCATAAAATTCCAACACTAAGTGTTTTTTTGTTAGGAGAGAAATTGATGGGGAAACAACACTAAAATATTTCATCCTGTAAATAGAAAATTTTTCAATTTATAGTTGTCAAAAATAAATAGAATTAAAGAATTAATGTCTGGTGACATTTTTCAAAGAGTAGAAAATTAAAATGTTTCACATTCAACAAAAAATAATGCTGATAAGCACTTTCTTAGCTCTACCAAAAATTGTCACCGAAACAAAGAATATTTTCTGAAGCCTTTTTCCTCCTTAATCTTAGATCAGTGTCCTCACCGTAAGACCATCTTTCCCCTAAGGAATGAACATGATAGGAAAGGCAAACAGCATCAATGAAATTATTCAGAATGGTGTTGGCACAGCAGCAGGAGCTGTGGGCATTTTGTGGGTTTCAGAAGTGAGTCTGGACGGTCTTTGTGGTTTGAGCACATACGTAAACTGGTGGGAGTCCACAGATCTGGCTTTTCCTTCTGGCTCTCCCAGACATTTGCGGTGCAGTTTTGGACAGGTTCCCATCCACAAGCCATTCCTCAGTTTCTCCATCCCTTGAGGGTTGCAATATTCCCTTTCTCATGAGCCTGGTAAGTTTTATATGCTCCTGAAGGTGGGGAGAACAACTAGACTCAATACATCAAGGCTCCATAAGGACCTGCATCCACATCATTTGATGGGAAAAGCTGTGTATTACACCCACATCTTATCAGTGTCTAGAGCAAGAGACTGAACCAGACATCCCTGCAGTTCTACACGCAAGGACTCGAGGTAGAAACTTGCCACGTACAGTTTAGGTACAAGAGATATTGTCCCCCAAAGAGGGCCTTCTCCCCAGCTTTCCACAAACCACTGCTGGTTTCCATGAGATGTGATGCCCCAAGGAGAAGGGGCGGTGGACAGGGAAGAAACCTGCTTAATATGCTAAGGCAAGGGAAATGGCATGTAAATCAGAGCTGTCATCCCTTTCCTGACCCATGCTGCAGCACATACTTCTGTCCAAAAGTATGTTTATACTGGAAAACAGATATATGTCCAGATTGCAAATATATAAGTGAAAGCGTAGGAAAGAGAGCCAACACCTCTTCACTTCAGATCCTGGTATCTGAATTATCCTAGGTTTTATACCTGGGATATAAATACCTATACATGTAAGTACAAATACACACACACACATACTTGTATAGTCACAGATGTGAGAAGATGGCTGAGAACATTGAGAAGATGGATCTCCTGCTGCTAGAGCCCGTTTGGTTTCAGTCCTACACTTTAACATCATGCAGATGCCTCTCCAGAGCTTCCACCAAGGCAGAGCCAGCTTGAAAACAGGAAATTGAACTCCCAGCACCCCATCATTGCCACTTTGAGCTGAGCTCCTTCACAGCTATCCAGGTGTCCGCACCCCACGTGTCACAGCAATTCAGACATCTGGCTCCAGGCAAAGCCATTTTGGGGTGCCTGCTTTGCACCAGTGCATCAGTGCTTTGGGTTGTGAGAATTGTTACCCCAGGAGCAGTGCCAGGTCTGAGCCGGTTGTGGACCTAAGTGAAGTTAAAGGAGAATGTCTGCTATTTTCAGGTAGGGCCTAATACCAAATTTGCAGGCAGTGGGTCTCATTCCCATGTGCTTGGCATCTGTGTTCGATAACAGAGTGGGGGACATCAATGCAGGCTTGTCATCGAACAGCAGCTGGCTTGGAGGCATGGATTGGCTCAAACGAACTTTAAGCTAGTTCCTCTGGGGCAAATGCCAGGGTGTTAATGGACTGTAAGAGCTAATGCTCACCAGCACTGGGTCTTCCAGGGGACAGGCTGCTCCTGGAAGGTGGTCACAATGCTACTGCAGCCAGAAGGGTTTCAGCTGAGGGATATTTGCCAACACCTGGTTATACAGCTCCTTGGGCTTCCTTTGCCTCGGTCAAGCTATGCAACAGGGAGTGACACCTTCCAGCTCCTTCGAAAGCAAGGCCCCATAAACAACCATGACCCCAGTAAAACGCTTGCTCCTGTTTGGTGATTCCCCTATACCTGACAATGTCAGATAAAAGATTAAAAGAAAAATTTAAAAAGGGAAGCACAAGCCTGTGTGCTTGGAAGCCCAAGGAGAGAGCCAGCCATGTAACTCCTGCTCAATACGTGAAGGTTTGCCATGGTTGATTACCACATTTGCCTGTTGCAACCAGCACATCACCACTGCTAAGCCCTTCCTGGCTGCAGGAATGTTTTCTGATCCTCTTTTGGGTCCATCAGGAAGGGACAATGGGTGGGGCAGAAAGAAGATGTCCCATTTTCCAGGGGAGAGGGATCTGCCTCTTTCAAAGCTCCAGAGACTGTGGACAGCCACAGTCAAGGATAAAGAGTTGCAGTCTGGAGGGAGTTCCTGCAGGAGTGAACTCACACGCTGTAAAGCAGCAAGTGCTTAAGGCCAGACCCCATAAATCCACCAAATTAGATGCTGGTGACATTATAGACCCATTTGTTAGTTTTTCCAGCTGAGCTACAGACCACAGAAAATGATTTATACTCCAAGAGTTGGGATGGTGGGGGAAGGGAGAGCAGGATCGGGGGAAGGGGGCAAAGGGGAGTGACTCACAATATTTAAATTTCTAATCAATTCCTTTCTTCAGGAAGGAGGAGAAAAAGACAAGAGAAATTTGGTCCTTGTGCTGGGAAGATGAAAAATTCAAATTGGGTGTGAGAGAGGACCAGAAAGAAAGGGCTAAAATCTTGCTTCCAATCTTGCATCTGGAGGGATAAAGCACAAGCTGTGGCAAGGACAAAGTAAAGGGGAGGGGAAGATATGAACCCAGGGTTCACCACATGCATGGTACACCTGGTGTAGGGGTATGTAATAATATCACACAGAGCTCTTTGGCTCTTCTTTTATAGACTTAGCAGAAGACAACCTTGAGAACATGACCAACGTGCTTATTCCTCTTCTAGAAAAGTAGGTGCCAGTGCCTATGTGGCTGACATGGAGAGCTACACTGGAGGGGAAACAAACCATCTTGGCTTTAACTTGACTAGAAAAACAAACTGTATGTGAGAGTAACTGTTTGTCTGAGAAAAAAACTCAGAAATCTGTCTGAACACTCTTGTCTCAGTATTTACGGATAATGAAGACTTATCCAAGAGTCATCCACAGCTGAGACTAAACTGAGTCATTCCTGTGCATGTTACCAGTGAAGTGGGCAGAGATGGATGTCCTACAGAAACAAGTGAGGTGATCAGTCCCTCAAGACCTGCACCATTCATTCCTGAAACAGTCCCCTGCAGAGGGAGAGGGTTACGCAGTAGTGAGATCCACTGAGCTGTGAGTCAGAAGTGGTTGGGTCTTCTACTGACTGCTGCCGATAGGGTGTTTAAGTAACTGACTAAAACCTGGCACATGTTTTCTTCATCAAATTTAAAAATTGAGGATGATCACAAATTTTCCCTTCCCACTAGTCTGTGATAAAACTTTTGCAGGCTTTTTTAGCTAAATAAACTCTTGCACTTTGCAGAAAGAATCTTTTCCTGTGAACTGAAAATAAAAAAAAAAAAAGAAAAAAGAAGAATATTTAATCTTGGACCAAAACAATTTCAATCTTAATTTCTAACTAAAGAATAAAAATATCTTTTGCTGTTAAATGACTAAAAGTATATTTTCTTCAATATATTCTTTAAGCACAATGGAAACTTGTCACTGAGATTTTCTGTTCCCTCAACTCTTGTTTATGGTTCTAAACAGAAATCCCACACTACGTTAGACATCAGTGGAACCCAAATGCAGTTCATCACCCTAAAGCTGGTATCTTAAGTAGGTCAAATACATCATACCCTAAACATTTGTCTCCCCTGGATAATTCAGCTGTAGAGATTTAAAGTGAGATGACTCACACCCTGCTCTGTATGAATCTCAGTTCTTAACCATGAAATTACTGCTGACAGCAACACCTTGAATTTACCATTCACTGCTTTACCCAAGCTTCATAGTAACTGCTTGGCATGCCCTGCGCAAGCTGCCACAGCACCAGCATCTTCTGATGGATTTCCCTAAGGTAAGTAGATTGTGGCTGTATTGGGTCTGGCCGGGATGGAGTTAACTTTCCCTGTAGCAGCCCTTTGTATTTGTAGCTAGAAGGGTGTTGATAACACCCCAGTGTTTTGGCTACTGCTGAGCAGTGCTTGAACAGCATCAAGGCTGTCTCTCCAACCCACCCACCAAAGGCCCACAGGCAAGGGGTGGGCAAGAGGTTGGGAAGGGACACAGCCAGGACAGCTGACCCAAACTGACCAAAGGGATATTCCAAAACATATGATGTTCTCAGGAATAAAAGCTAAGAGAAAGGAGGGAAAGGGAGGGATCTTTTGCTATGAAGGCATTTGTCTTCCAAAGCCACCACTTCACATACTGAGGCCCTGCTTCCCAGAAAATGGCTGGACATCGCCTGTGATGGCAAGTAGAGAACAAATGTTTTTGTTTTTCTTTGCTTCCACACGTGACTTTTGTTTTTCTTTATTAAGCTGCCTTTATCTCGACCCATGGGTTTTTCATCTTATTTTCTCACCCTGTCCTGTGGAGGATGGGGAGTAACAGAGCAGCTGGGTGGGCACCTGCCAGCCAGCCAAGATCAACCCACTACAGTGGCAATACATGGTCAACGGGGCAATGAAGCGTAAGCAGAGCCTTGGAACTGTGTTAAAGTTCTGGGCTGTGTGTCCAAAAGGGATTAGGGTCTCAAAATTATGTTGTCAGAGGGCACGTGCTCCATGGAGGCAGCTGAAGACCATCATATGCCCCCTTCAACCAACCTGGTGAGTCTGCCAAAAGGCATGTGTGTTCTCATTTTCTCTTTCCCTCATTTCCAGGAAAAATGAAGGCCATACTCACAGTGGAAAAGGCTGATAAAAGAAAAAAAATACTATTAGACCATTTTTGCAGATGAGGACAGACTGAGTGATGAAGTTATATGCCAAGGGACACACAGAAAGTCCTAGAGAATGTTAGGACTCCAGAGTAACAGACCACTAGTTCATACTCTCCTTTCTCAACACACATACAAAATTATTTTCCTTTCCTTTTTTTCAGTCCTACTGTTCAAGTTTGCTCCCTTCCCCAGATGGGCCTGAAATTCACCTCCTTGTTCTCTAGCATTACTCAGCATACTTGATCACTGTCTTAATCACTATTTAACGTAATGGAAAATACCCAGAACATCTTTGGAGGCAGCATGCAACATATGGGTAGATCCCAGCTGTTTCACAAGCTACCTGTTAAATCCGTCCCCCACCAAACTATCCTCCCTGTAATTGTATTTTCATTATTTTCAAACTCTAAACATATTGATTAGCTTTGTTGTTATATAAAGGATTCCCATCCACCCCCTGATCTCTCTTCTCTATCCACCTGTTGCTGAAAGGGTTTCTCTGACCAGATATAAACATTTCTGCAATGTAGATGTTGCCATCTGCACAACATTCCTAAATGGAGTAAGATAGGTATCTGAAGGGAGCATTCCATCTCATTCAAAAGTTTATAGCTAAAAATAAGTCTAATTTAATTAATTAATTGCAATGTACAAGTGATAATTCTTTACACTGACTATAAAGTGAACCAGGGGTAACTAAGCTTAGATAGAAACCTTGACCCAATTGATATCGAAAATGTGATGAGACCAATTTAACTCATTAAATTTCTTTCTCACAATCTTAAATATGCACTGTTGAGTTTGTGATTTCTCTTGGTCTAGTACCTAGCCATTCAAACAAGAATAGGATACTATATATGCCAATAAAACAAACTAAAAGAGGGTAGATTTAGATTAGATGTTAGGAAGAAATTCTTCCCTGTGAGGGTGCTGAGGCCCTGGCACAGGTTGCCCCGAGAAGCTGTGGCTGCCCCTGGCTCCCTGGCAGTGTTCAAGGCCAGGTTGGATGGGGCTTTGGGCAACCTGGGCTAGTGGAAGGTGTCCCTGCCCATGGCAGGGGGTTGGAACTAGATGATCTTTAAGGTCCCTTCCAACCCAAACCATTCTATGATTCTATGATCCTATGAAAATGCTAGTTTTCAGAGAGACAGACAAAAGGAGTCTTGTTACCTTCCCATTTGACAAGGAAAACAGAAACATGAGACAAGCAACTTTTTTCCCTATCAGAAAGTTTGTGGAAGAGACAGGAGACATATCTAATTCAGATTAGGAGAAATATAATCGGAAAAGCAGGTCCAAGCTGAAATGTCAACCTTTTAGTCAAAAGATGCACACCACATAGAAGATAGAGATGAACATTTATGGGGAAAAGCCATCTCTCTTTCACCCTAAGTTGGAAGTAAGAACTGTAAGAAAGTTTCCATAAGAAAGAAATGTGGGGCATTTCAGGGAGGTGTAGCAATTTTTGTCCCGGACAAGTTCCATATAAATAAAACCTTCTCCAGGTTATTGCAATACTGTTGCTCCAATCATTACTATTTAGTTTGGACTTCCTGTTAATTACAGAGCTTTGATGAACATTTGGGAGGGGACTAACCTCATCTAACTTTAAATTCAGGTATCTATAGATAAGTTACTCCATGTGGATTCCCTTAATAACCTACAAAGACAAACGAGCAATGAGTGATGAGCATGTATCTTCTCACCCAGCTCCTATTCCTATTTTAGGATGGAATGGGCCACATCCATGCACTCGGGCTCATCCTGGAGCTCCATTGACACGGAAGGAAACAGGTTATCAGTACAGATGTAGGTGTCTGTAATTAGCCAGATAAATTTCATGTTAGAAGCCTGATCTTCACAATTGCACACAGGCAAGATGTACTTACAACAGTCATATGATATACACAGAGAAATGGCACCATCAGCCCAGAGTCAGCTACCACCTTTGCTCATGCAGTTCTGATAACCGTATACAGAGCTTTGAAAACCAAGATATTGTCCTTCTGTAAAGAAATGTGCTTGAATAACAAGGGAGAAAAAATATCTGAAACAAGATTTGAAACGTCTTCTGTTCTTGACTGCCATGTTGACATGTGAGGAAAGGAGAACAGCATTAAAATGAAAGGAAATAGTTTCCCCTCTGTTTTTTGTAAATATCCTGATGGAACATTTTGACCTGATTTGAAAGATTTTGACGAGCTCGTGTTGTGACGTGAGTGTCGGGTTGCCCGGCAATGCCAACCCATACAAGGAAGCAGGCAGGATCCTGCATTTGAAATGGCTTTGGGTACAAATAAGGGCTGTATTCTGCAAGTAGTCCAGAGTCAACGGGAGATTTGGAGATCAAGGAGAAAGCATTAGCTTTTATGAGGTGAAATATTTAGCACTAGCGTTCAAGGACTGAAATATCTTTTCAAATATTCCTCTTAACTATTATTTACCTAGTGATTTATAGCTCAGTTCACCATGCAGAAAAAAAGTTGTTCTTGCTGTGACCAACTAAAGTATCCCTTGGAAGTCACTTGTTTCTTCATCCTCCTCTCTTCTCTTTGTTTCTTATATTAAACCTTCTTTTTATATCTCCCTCCTTGCAGTAAGTCCAAGTTCCACAATGGCCCACCTTCAGAGCCATTAGATCTACCAGAATAACCAGCATTGAAAGAGTTAATATCAGTGTGACCATCCAGGGCTTTCAAGCTAAAATTTGGGTAAGACACTAGTGGAAAAGAGGAGGGATGATCTTTCAGAGAAAAAGTTTCAGAGTTTGTCCAAATTTAGGCAATCATCACAGCATCAGTTTCTTGAGAAGATTATCATAGCAGCCACTGACTGTAAAAATATAAACCCAGAAGGATGGATCTACTCTATGGGACTTGTGACAACCCACAGTGAAACCTTAGGCCCACAGGAGGACTAGAAACACATGAACGGGACAAGGCCAAGGTGTTACCTGATGGTGCAGGTGGAAGGGCCTTGTGTTTTTACAGCTGGAGGACCAGGGTGCTAGGACATTTCCCTGGGTACGATACATAATTCAGACCCAATAATTGCACAACTGCAACACGGGGAGCATGGCTTCACTATATTTTCTTAAGACCCATCTTTGCCGTTGGAGTAAGTCTCTTCCAGGTCTGTGCCAGAGCATTAAAGGAGGGGAAAGGATTTTCACTGTGTGTGCATGGGAGAGTAGATTTTGCTCAAAGTGTGAATTTAGAACATTTTTCTAAGCATGTTTTTTCCATCTCACCCCCCAGTTAGCTCCAAGGCAGTGCTAATTCCCACATCCTGGGAACATTAGGTCAATTGTTTGTCAAATTACCCAGGTGAGTTCACACTTGCAATGAGCTCGATTTCACCTGAGGCTGCAGCTGGGGTCCGGGCAGGCCCTCGCTGCTCCCTATTTTTATCCACCCAGGCATTGTTCTGTGCAGTGCTTTCCCCTGGAAGAGGTGGGTAACCCATCACAAATCCTTGGGAAAGACTGACCTCTTCTGGGAAGCTGAAATGCAGTCGCTCAGGGAACCTGAAACCAGCCATTGTGCCCTGGAATTTCCCCCGGGCATTTTGGGCAGCAAACTCTTGGCACTGGCTGCTAAACATTTTCAATTATTTGTCTAGAGATGCTTTCTGCTTGTTGGCTGTTTAAGCCCCAAAGGGTTGTGGGCTGTCACTAACTAATTTTGTATTCTCCTTCATGTTCCTCATGCTTATTTTTAAGTTCAGTGAAGTTTTCTCAACCCATTCAACTCTGTATCATCCTCCAGCTTCTCCTTTCTGCTTCTTTCCTAGTATTCCAGCCCTTTTTCACCATTGGTTGTAATTCCAAAGTCATAGGTATTTCCATTCAAATTATCAGTCCCTTAAGCATGTTGACACTCTATTGCCTGAGACTTTTGAGGGATCTCTGCACTAATTGCATCCTCATCAACCAGAGCTGCACCAAGGTCCTTGAAATAATATAATTATAATAGTATAATTAATAGGTGCTCTGGTCTTTTGCTTGGGTGGAGTGCTGCACTGCACAGTACAGTGATATGCCCATGTTATTTATTTTTTCCTTGGGTACCTTGAGCCATTGCTTCTCTTCTCCAGGTAACACAGGGCACAGCAACCCTCCCAGGCATTTGTAGATGGTGTCAGATGGTCAGGAAACCATCTTGATTGTAGCTTAAAGGTACAGCACCAATAAGCAATGGTGATTAATTGTCTTTACCAGCCACATTTGGGACATTCACCCCAGATCAGGCTGACCAGGAGCAGGAGCATGAACCTATATCCAGCTCCTGGGCTAATGAGTTGAGGGTATGCAGTTGGTCAGGGCAATTGAGGTCCACCAGTGCATTCAAGGCCTTGAAGTATGTTGTATGGAGGACACATCTAAGCAGGGACTTTTTAGGAGAAGTGCAGTCTCTTTGCAGATCTAACTTTACAGGCCTGGCCACCAGAATCATAGAATCATTTAGGTTGGAAAAAGACCCTTAAGATCATCAAGTCCAAATGTTAACCTAACACTACCAAATGTTAGAAGGACGTCTGAAAATGAAAGTGTCCCCTGAGCTTGCAGAACCACCTGATTTTGGCAGTCCAATACAATGAACAGTAAATTTCCAAGTGCTATGTAAATCCTCAGTCATAACTTAGACGATCCTTTACACTTCAACGACTTTAAGAGCTCAGGTTTGACATGTCTATTCTGTTTCCTCGTCCCTCTTGAAAACAAACTGTGTAGGGACATAAGAGTCTGGTCCTGGCATGCACTCCCTCTTGTACTGTGACCAGTGCCAGCTCTTGCAGAGGAGACTTTGGAAAAAATCTATGACCTGCTAAGGCTTGTCCCAGGCCTCTCATAGATAAAGTTTGCCTCAAACTTGAGACTTAAAAAAACCTTTTAATCCATTCATATTTAGTGATGGAGTGCCTGTTTTTTCCTAGCCAGGTAAAAGTCCTTGAATTTTGTTACGTTCCTGTGTTAGTGCCCTCCATGGCCTACTTCCATAGTGTGTGGAAAAGTATTTTCTTTTATCAGGTTTTAATTTCCTCATCTTTTATTTATGCTGACTGTATCACCAAAGCGTCTTTGCCATGGGTCAAGGTGCTAGTGGTGTGTGCATCTACACATACTGGCCAAAATATAGTCCAGCTCACAGGAGCTCGCTCATTACACCAGCTGTCCTCTTCAGTTCTCAAATCCATTGAGAAGACCATTAACTTCAATTGATATTTTTGGCCACATGAGGAATTATCACTCACTGAGATCAAAAGTCAGAGAGGACTTTGTAGTTGACTCAAGGTGAATAAGAGGATACTGAACTGTCCAGTCTAGTCTGTAGGATCCACGCCTTCCAGGAGCTCACTGAATTCCAGTAGCATTTGACAAAGACCCTCAGAGGTCACAGATGATGGGATGGGACAAGTGAAATGCAATATTTGCCTGTATGGAGAACAAACATCCATGCAAAGCAACTCTTTCCAGGCCAGGGTATTGATATTAAAACCACAGAACTTAATTAAAAATGAAGGTAATTAAAGCCAGATGTAAGAAAGCTCCCCCCCACCACATACCATGTTGTAGACTCATAGCATGACTCACGGGGAGAGAGCAGTAAGTCAAGGTGACTGGGAACATTCAAGGAGCGATTATCTGGGATCATTAGTGGGGCTGGTGGGCAGCAGCTGTAAACTGTGAACAGGTCCTGATGAGGTGCATGGCCTTTAACTCCTCCGGTATGTAATGAGAGCTGTAAATCTCCCCATTATGGGCAGCGGTGATGCGGGTGTAGTCAGCCAGCAGCCTTGCTTTAATCTCTTTGTGACATCAAGAGAAGAGGAAGGGGACCCTCACTCCAGGACCCTCAAGACCTGAGCCTCCTGAAATGGGTGAAACTACCCATTTTCATATGGGAATTATGTGCAGTAATGTGAAGGCTGAAAAGTCAAATTCTGGTCTGAATAGCTTTGGTATGAATCTTAAGGAACTGCACACGTTTCCAGGGATTTACACCTCTCAGAGCAGAGCCTGGATTTTCATATCTAATATCCCTGAGCTTGTCCATAGTTATTTTCTTTCCTTTCTGTATACGTCTGAGTATTTCAGAGAGGACAGAAGACCAGGTGTTCATATTGTATCAAAATACTGATCTGACCTGTGGTGATCCAGGTATGAAACCCAAGGCTGGGATGACTTCTATGTGCAATGAGTCCCCTGACAGGTCCTAACACTAGATTACCATATGAGCTGGAGCAACTCGTGTCCTTTTTCTGTGCCTCAGTGTCCCTCATTGCAGATTGGGACTGCTCATATTCTCCAGAAGATGGTGGATTGTGAAAATTAATTAGGACTTGATTCATTTTACCTACTATTAAATTATTTTTTACCTAATATAAATTGAACCACTTAGGGAAGAAAAGTTAGGTGGTGTGAAGCAGCCAGGAGGTTATAGCTACTCTGAGTCAGGAATTGTTTGCTGACACTTCACAGTCTATCTCCCCTAGCTATCGTGGATGAAAGATATATTTTCCCTCTTGAAAATGCTGGTTTAGGTGCTCATACAATGATTTCTTAGCTCATTTCTGTCCAAATTAATTGAGTTCATTTATTGAGCTACCCTTGGCTCACTTATCAGGAGCAGCTAAAGATGTCCTAACGTGACCAGTGCCATCTACTGGGTTGGACACAGGACTTTTCACTTGCCTCCAGCCACTGAAAATTTTAACAGTTAAAAATCCAAAATCTCCTGGCATTTCCCAGCTCTCCTGGACAACTATCCTGAACATGCCTGGTGTAACAGTTTCTACTTCTGGCAGCAAGAGCACTTATGTACTGAGAAGAGATTGCCTACAAATAATTGGCTTCAAATGGTCCACATCTCTGAAAGGAATTTCCACAGCTTTTCTGGGCACCGATCACAAGGTTGAACCATCTGCAAATCCAGACTGATTATGAGCTCACCACCTCACTGGACTATCTCGTATTGCAACCGTCTAACTTTCAGGCTCAGTTTTTCCTACTACTGGAGTTGTACACGTTCTCCAGTGACTATCTCCATTAGCAATAAATCAGAAGGTTCAGTTTTGTGACTCCGTGAGTTGTCTGCCTGTTCCAAAGTTTGCCAGGTTTAAGCCAATATCAATGCTTATCTGCCCTTTCACATGTCTATAAAATATTGAGGAGTCTATGTTCCCTCAATATTGACTTCTATGCTCAAGCCCAAATAAGAAGTTGCAGTTAACCCTTGTTCCTCTAAACTTTCGGCCGCAACTTTTCCATCTAACCTTTTTCAGTTTTTTTCCCAAACTGGGTGAATGATTTTGCATAAACACATTAGACACAGCTCGTCAGTCTTGGTAAGCTTTAATTCTTTTTAAAGGGGAACAAAAATTCTTCTTTTGGTAGACAAATTTCTGAATATTCCCAGAAATTAACAGAAATTCTTTTGTTAGGTTTTTATTATTTTCAAGCTCTCTCAATTTGCAGGCTAAATATATTTTTTTTTCTTGGTTCTTCTTAGCTGGCTCATGTCATAATAGTTTTTCTTTCTGCAAAGCTTGAGGCTCTTTGTCTTGTAGTTTTAAATCCTCTTTTATAAAGTCTTGGATTCTTTCACATTCCGTGAGCTGCACCATTATTTCCTCCTTGAAGAACAAGCCACATTTTCACTTTTTGGACACTAAAACCCACTGACAGTGCCAACATTGGCATTTTTCATACTGAGAAATTAGCCAATATTTAGGATTTTGAAGAAATAAACATCAGGTATTGCAAGGATGAGGTCTGTCTATTTAGAGCAACTACAGCTAAGATTCCATTTCCCAGAACACGGCAGCAAAAAGTTCTTCTCTCACAGTTCAAAATCTCTTTCTAAATAGCAAAAATGTTCTCTCATTTACAGTTTTTTTTCTCAAGTTCATATGATCAGCATTGGCTTTTTCTCCGTCTCTTTGCCATTCCTGAATCCGCACCTGCATTTATAATTAGACCCAAACACACCCTACCATTGCTGTAGCTAAACTTCTAGCTTAACAAGTAGGCTCTGATAATTCCACACTTCATTCTGTAAATAAATTTAATGGATATTCTTTTGCATTTATCCCAAAAGATGGTATGCTTCCCTAAAAATACTTTAACCCTAAACACTATGACAATGACTGTCATAATTTAGCTGTTTGACCAAATATCTGAGCCTGAGAGGTTCATGCTGCTAAAACCTGGAGGTCCTGCTCTCTCTCTCCCATCTCTCCCATCCCTTTCTTGCCTCAGTGAGAAGAAAGACACTGTGTTTTGCTGCTGCAAAACTGCAACTGCAGTTTTCTATGATGTTCTGCAGTTACACTGTTTTACCCCTCACTGTTAAAAAAGTCACAAGATGATTATCTTTAAAACCATTAGCATTTTCATCAACAAAAAGCCAAGACTTTGGACTTTGATGGTAGCCTTTTTGAGACTTTCTCGGCAATTACATGAGCTAGGAATACACTTCTGGCTTCCAATGAAATCTGAGGTTTTCCCCAAATCACCAGACGCCAAGAGTTGGGATTTTCTCAGAAAAGAAAAAGAACAAAAAGAAACATGAAATATTTCAAAACTTCTTTATAGGAGTAAGCAACTGTGCTTATTGCATGCCTGCTTTGTTGTCTCCAATCTGTTTTGAATCCTGAATGTTTGAAGTGCTTAAACGCTTATCTTGGAACATATGGTACCACTGATTTCTATGAGAATGCCGATGCACTCACAAAGTTATGCACATGCTTAGAAATGCTTTGTTGGAACAAGGATAAAGGAAAAACCTTGAGTATAAATTCTACTGTCTGAAAAAGACTGCAGAACCATCCACTCCACACCACCCACGTGTCTATTGAAACTAAAATTTTATGAGCATTTTCCACTTTCTATTCTCTTTTCCTCTGCCAAATATCAAGAAAAATTTCCTTCTGCTTTTGTGCCATTTTTGCTTACTTTTAATTTATTTGTTTATTTATCTTTAGTGTTGACAGAGTTAAACTTCATGAGTTTTTATAGATTGAGTCCTGACTTCAGGAACAACACCTTTTCATTCTAAGGAAGCTGAAGCAAAAAAGTCTCACAGAAATAATGGTGCCTTTCAGCTGGCTGCAGAGAAAGTTGGATTAGGCTCATTCTCTGGTGGCAATCAAGTTTCCACTAGCTGGTGAAGTTGCTAAATCAAGATTAATGGATACAGCCACCCTAACATCTTTGCAGTTCAGTATCTCAGGAGCTTGCTCATTTTTCAGTCCTACTTGTGGATGGACTGACTTTGGATGCCTGTTGAACGTGCCAAGCAGGAATCTGACACTAAGCCAAACACTGTCTTTTCAGAAATATTGTCCTTCCCTTCTACAGTGGCTTGCTTGGCCTGTAGTATTTTTTCTCCTTTAACTGCAAGCAATTCAAAGGTCTTTTGACAGACAACGTACTGTTGATTATAAATTTAACAGCGCTGTATGCTGCTTGGCAAAAGGGCTGCTTTCTTCCACACTGAAAAATAAAAAGGATTGGGCTGCTATTTCAGATATGGTATGCATATGCCTGGTGAACTCCACTCTTGGTGACGATGTGCCTCCAGCATTTTCCACACTCTGTCCTGTGCCTTCCCATCTCTGCCCCATGTTGGGCAAAAGAATAGAAGAACAGAGGTCTTACACCTCATTGCATCTTCTTCAGACAAGGGACTTATGATTTAGCATATTATAGGATAAGAAGACAGAAAGTGTGGCCTCGGAAATTTAGGAAGATATGCAACGAGAATTAAAATGAGTGGAACTTCTCAGGTATGGAGGAAATTTAATGTGCAAACATAACCTGAAAAGTTGGACGCTAACCTCTACACGGCCAGAGATCTACTCTGTAGTCACAAAGCTGGAGAAGGAAATGAGTTATAGGTGATGAGCTATACTCTAAAGCACAGTCTAAAGTCTCCACTGGCTGGCTGCAGCTGAGATTATATCAGATTAAATCTCAAATATTAGCAATTTTGGGCATAGTCAGGTTTTTGCCCCTTTACCAAGGGCTCACGATCTAGCTATGGGGAAGCCTGAGGAAAGAACGGTTGTGTTTCTCATACTCACCAAACGAAACCTGATGGATCTGAAAAGGTGCCTAATCTATTCCCTCTTCAGCCACAAGGCTGGATGGTTGTACCAATTTTAGTAAATTCATTGTGCCAAGGAATGTTCCCAGGCACTCAACTGCGGCTAAATACTAGTAAACTGTTAGAACAATCCATGGCACAGTTTTAGTCATGGTCAGCTATCGCCTTCCCAAGCCATTCCTGGATACTCTTTGGGAATTTATTACAAAGACCAAACCCAAAGGCAATTGGGATGTGGCTACCATCTTCTAGAGACAGAAGAGTTCAGTAGTGCAAATGCAGAACTTTTTATACCATGGCCTCAGGGCCAGAGAGCAGACCTTGCAGCCTGGCTGGGATTGTCATGGCAGAACTCCTTCCTCCAGGGGATTCAGGCTTGGGTACAGCAAAGAAAACAAGGGACCTGATCATAATATAATATAATATAATATCCAGAATTTAATTGAAGGGTGAGCCTTTGTGCCTGTTCTGTTAATCCGATTAAAGTAGGCTGATGAAATGGGTGGGAATAGATGCCAGTGCAGGTGTGACTGTGTGATGCAGACACATTGGAACAGGCCACAGGGCTGAAGAAAACATCTTCTTCCCTGTCGGGCTCAGACCAGAACATTTCTGCCAAGCATTTCTGCGCACTGCAGGTCATAAAGCTAAATGAGATCTGAAAACCTCAATAAACTATATTAAAATATACTTTTGGATAAAGGCAACATGAAAGACCAAAAGGAAGGAATGTTGTGCTTCTGAGGAATCATTAAAAAGAATAGAACTATTCAGCATGGATTGTTGGGAGATGATAGAGGGCTGTAAAATTGTGAGCGGAAAAGAAAAAGTGAAAAGGGATTGGCTGTTACTGGTTTCCTCCACTGCAAGAAGCAGAGGGGATCAAATTAAATCAGCATGTGGCATGTCCTGGAGAAACTGGCTGCTCATGGCTTGGATGGACATACACTTTGCTGTATAAAACATTGGCTGGATGGCCGAGTGCAAAGGGTCATGGTGAATGGAGTTAAATCCAGTTGGTGGCTGGTCATGAGCAATGTTCCCCAGGGCTCAGTGCCGGGGCCAGTTCCCTTTAATATCTTTATCAATGATCTGGATGAGGGGATCGAGTGCACCCTCAGTAAGTTTGCAGGTGACACCAAGTTGTGCAGGAGTGCTGATCTGCTGGAGGGCAGGAAGGCTCTGCAGAGGGATCTGGCCAGGCTGGATCGATGGGCCAAGGCCAACTGTATGAGGTTCAACAAGGCTCAGTGCCGGGTCCTGCCCTTGGGTCACAACAACACCAGGCAATGCTACAGGCTGGGGCAGAGTGGCTGAAAAGCTGCCTGGCAGAGAAGGACCTGGGGGTGTTGGTCAACAGCCAGCTGAATATGAGCCAGCAGTGTGCCCAGGTGGCCAAGAAAGCCAACAGCATCCTGGCTTGTATCAGGAAGAGTGTGGCCAGCAGGACCAGGGCAGCGATCATCCCCTTGTACTTGGCTCTGGTGAGGCCGCACCTCGAGTTCTGTGTTCAGTTTTGGGCCCCTCACTACAGGAAAGACAGTGAGGTGCTGGAGTGTGTCCAAAGAAGGGCAATGAAACTGGTGAAGGGTCTAGAGAATAAGTCTTATGAGGAGTGGCTGAAGGAACTGGGGTTGTTTAGTCTGGAGAAAAGGAGGCTGAGGGGAGACCTGATCGCTCTCTACAGCTACCTGAAAGGAGAGTGTAGCCAGGTGGGGGTTGGTCTCTTCTCCCAAGTGACAAGTGATAGGATGAAAGGAAATGCACCAGGGGAAGTTTAGATTGGATATTAGGAAAAAATTCTTCACCGAAAGGGTCATTAAGCACTGGAACAGGCTGCACAGGGAAGTGGTTGAGTCACCATCCCTGGAGGGATTTAAAAGATGTGTAGATGTGGAGCTTAGGGACATGGTTTAGTGGTGGACTTGGCAGTGTTAGGTTAATGGTTGGACTTGATGGTCTTAAAGGTCTTTTCCCACGAAAAAAATTCTATGATACTATTCTATGATTCTATGTTGTAAAACTTTGAAACTCCTTGCCACAATTATCTGTGGATGCCTATAGCCAGCATGATTCAAAAAGCAGATTTATCTATCGCTTTTAAACAAGGATGCTACCTCTGGCCGTGAATTATTGGAAATAGGGCATTATCTGGTAGCTGAGCACCTCATACCTGCCCTGTTATTCAATTCCTTCCTACAAGGAAGCAGCTGACTTCCTAGGCAAGGTGGGTCTTTGGGCTGGCTCAGTGTAGCTTTTCCTATGGTCAGACATGGATTTGGGGAGGGAAACATATTCCAGCAACCAGCCTAGTAAGTGAAATGCCATGGAACTACATCTGCTGATGATAAATCATCTAGCAGGTAGCTAGATGTAGCTCAGCATGGTACTCCCACCAAACTCATCACTGCTTGTGCCCTCATGACATGCACCATGAGGGCCTTTCCCTGTTAAGTGACCCAGAGCACCAGATGCATTACTCCTGACGTGCATCAGATACGCAACCTGGCACAATGCCATCTCTGCTCTGGAGATGAAGGGATTTGGCAATGGACCAGAGTTGAATCAGTCAGGGTGTCCAGAGTCTTCCGATCTGCTGTCTTGGAGTGGCTTCCCGGAGAACCCCGCTCAGTTCCCATTGACTCGACATCCTTGATTTCTCCATCTGCAGAAGGGATAGGGTGCGTCTTACCTTCTGAAAAGCACAGGAGACTTCAGCAGGGTCTAAGGTCTGTGAACAGCAGAATTGGGACCTTCCGTGTTTGCTGTTGTCCCAGTCTGGATGAGGTTCATCTTGGCAGCCTTAAGGGGAAAGGCTCCCTACTCTATTAGCTCTCCAGTGAGCCATCCAGCCTTCCATGCAAAGCTGTTTTATTTGGAAAACGTGACCACTTGTGGCAAACAGTATTTATGATTTAACTTTTTGTTGTTGTTTTTCCGGCTGATGTGAAACTCCTTGGCTTTACAATGCAGGTTTAATAAAGACTATTAAAAGGGTAAATATAGCAACTCCCTTTTGGAATTTCTTCCTTTTCTTTTCTTTTTTAATTGATTATTTCTTAGAGGTAAAACTTTTAATGCAATGGCAAAATATCAGGAGTAATTAGATTAAGTGGGGGGGAGCTGTTGATTTTTTTTTTGAGAGCTATAAACCAGAAATAAAACAAAACTTACTTTATATTTGGAGACAAGTGTGTGTGTGTGTGTTTATATATTTCTCTAATACTTGCCAGTTTTGCTCTTTTTTCTTCTTTCAAAGCACTACAAGCAATAACACTGTGGATGATAGAACCCTTTCTGTTTATTCTTGTTTTCTTTCCAATAATGAATAAGCTCGAAGGGCATTATTTTAACTAGGCTCTTGTAATCCTTTAACAGGGCTTGTTGAAAATAAGACCCAGCACTGCCAGACACCATGCAGCAAAAAGCTGCTTAGTGCCAAACTCCTTGGCACTGGAGAAGCTGGGAATTGGCTGATTTTTCCTCCTGTTCTGTATTTGAATGTGGACCTTCCTGGGTCCCAAAGAGGGTCAGAATCTAGACAGCACCTGAAACTTGGTCTCTGTCCTCAAAAAGTGATCAGGTATAGCACTCTGTGTCTCTCTCAGTTTAATGCACTGCCTCCAGGATGGGCTGAGCCTTGGAAGCTCTCATTGCTGTAGGGTTGGATCTACTGAGTGAAATCATACAATGATATGGCGATCCCAGCTCCTGTTGAAGAAAGGAGAGGTGGCCTAGTCCTAATGGTCATGGAGAAACACTTGAAAGCACGAACTCTAAAAGATACAAAATCAGAAAATAGCTAAAAGAATCTCAAACTTGTTATTAAAGATCTTAGGAGGGTTTAAGGCAACCTTGCTACTGTTTTGTTAGTGGAGAGGAAGGAGGATCCCACTCAGTCTCAAACTCAAGACCTGCAGCTCAACACCCCTCTGTTCAGTCCTTTGCTCTCCAACCTGGGGCAGGATATTTTGCCTTTGTGCTTCAGGTCCCCCACAAAACGTGCCACAGTCCCTCTTCTGCCCAAGGCAGCCAGCACTCTCCCAAAGCCATGTTACCCTGAGCCAGGACATGTCACCCTGAGCCAGGAGCTGTTCCTAACAGGCCGTATGGATGTGGCTCTCCTGTTTGGGCATGCAGATGGAAAGGATGAGGTGTCATAGGACTCAGAGCCAGATGATCCCTTGCCCCCTTAATTTGCTAATATTGCAGTCAGTAGTCCATGCTTTTACAGTAAAAGTAAAGAGAGTCTCCTTTTCCAGACAAATTCAAAAGAAACTGAGATGGTTTTTTTTTCTGAACTTTCCTATCACAAAGGTGCCTGGAAGTAAGCTGCAGTGTCTCCCTATTACAGACACCCTCCTTCCTTTTTCTGGTTCTTCACCTGCCCAGTCCTCCTGTCCTTCTAACAGAGCCTCCTGCCCTTCACCACCTCAGACTAGCCTTGACTGACCCCATTATAGGGTTTGTCTCTATCAAGGCTGCCTTGTCTCACACTTCCTACTGCCCAGGTCTTCAGCAGACTTCAGCCTGCAGCGTTAATGCTGCCCAAACTCTGCTGCTTACCCTCCTCAATTCAAGCTGCCTGTCTTTCTCTGCTAATTTTACCAACAAAGTGCATTGCATTCGGAGGTGTTTCTTGGTAGGTTGTGCAGAAAAGGAGGCAAACATCGCTCTTGAAACAGGGCGTCCTGTAGCACCTTTCTGCCAGGCTGGTGTCATGCAGTGTGGCAATGGTTTGTTGAGTGATTGAGAACCTTCCCCCGAGAACAGCCTCAAGAGACTATGGCCATAGAAAACCCAGCCAGGCAGAAACGCAGAGAAATAGGAACAGTTGAGCTTTGAGACCCCTTTCCCACCTGGCATCACTTCAAGGAGCCCTAAAACAAACCATTAAAAAGCCCTTTGCACTTTTCCTGGCTCTGTACAAGGGAAAGGTGACGTCCTGGTTTCAGCTGAGAGGGTTGATTTTCTTCATAGTAGCTAGTGTGGGGATATGTTTTGGATTTGTGCTGGAGACAGCATTGATAATATAGAGATGTTTTTGTTCTATGGACTTATTGTTGAGCAGTGCTTACACGAGGCCAAGGCCTTTTCTGCTTCTCACACTGCCCTGCCAGCGGGATGGCTGGGGGTGCACAAGAAGTTGGGAGGAGACACAGAGGGAGGTGACCCAAACTGACCAAAGGGATATTCCATACCATATGACGTCATGGTCAGTTTATAAGGAGCTTGGGGGAAGAGGGGGGGGCGGGGGGGGGGTGGCGGCATTCAGAGTGATGGCGTTTGTCTTCCCAAGTCACCGTTACGCGTGACAGAGCCCTGCTTTCCTGGGGATGGCTGAACACCTGCCTGCCCATGGGAAGTGGGGAATGAATTCCTTGCTTTGCTTTACTTGTGCGCACGGCTTTTTCTTTACCTATTAAACTGTCTTTATCCCAACCCACGAGTTTTCTCGCTTTAACTTTTCCAATTCTGTTCCCCATCCCGATGCGGGGGGAGTGAACAAGCGGCTGCGTGGTGCTCAGCTGCCGGCTGGGGTAAAACCATGACAGGTGAGCACAGAGCAGAGGACCTGTACCTCAGAGGTGTCTGTCCCCCCAAAGGACAGCTGAACCACCCCTGGCATCACCTTTCCATGCTGCACACCCGCTGCCCCTTGCAGGCGGTGCTGGCCCGGTGTCAGCTCCCTGTCCCGACGGAAGGAGGGATATTAGAGCTCAAGGGGGAAGCACTTGTGGAGTGGAAAGATTAAACTGGTGTGAGGAGGACAGAGCAAATAATTGCCAGAGTGAGGACATGGCACTTCACCTCAACCTGCCTGTGTGCAAAAGGAAGGTAGCTCTGGCTTAGAGACACTCCTGGCTTTTCATCACCAGCCTTTGCAGCCCAGGGGAGAGGCAATGATGAAGATTTCTCTTCCAGGGGTGTTAGGCTTTCTACAACTCCTTTCCCTTTTGCTGGAGGTAGTACTTCTCTCTGTAGCTGCTCTCGGTCCTGTTGTATTGCCACAAAATATGTGGCACAACAAAATGTGCAAGGTGTGCTAGCGGAGTGCCCTCCCCACTCTGCCCCACAAGACACCCTACTGCATTCGCTCAGGGCTGTCAGTTCCAGTCTGTATATCTCATCCTCCCAGGGACAGCATCTCAGATCCCCAGGGCTTGGCCTCGGTCACGTCTCAGGAAGCAGAAAAGATCCTTTGGCTCCATCGGTGTGAACACCCTGCTTTTTATAAGGTGAGTGAGTGCCCAGGTTAGCCAGCACAGCTCAGACTAATCTCCTGCAAGGACTGGTGAGATTTTAAGTAAAGAAAAAAAAGGAAGGATTTCATAATGAAAACAGTGATGTAAGTATCATAATAGTGAAAACACTGGGAAGGAAGAATAGCAGGGAGGAAGGAAAAACAATTCATCTTCAAATTTCTCTGTCATTTCTTCTGGGGTTTTGGAGTTCATCAACTAGAAGTTTTATCTGGATCAAAAAGGTTGCTGACAAAATCAGGGTCAAATAAATCAAATGGTGACCATTATGGTTGAAACTTTGTGGAAATTGGTAGAAGTGACCAAATTAAGCAAAAATATTAAAGAAAGTTAAGAGCACCCATGCAATGGACTTGCGCTGGATTGCCTAGAATATTTTTTCTAATTGCAGGGACTTTCTCAGTGCTGATTTGCCCCTTCAGACAGCTCTGACAATAGCTGAACTGCTTCCTATGATCATGGGGGTTTGTCACCACCAACATTTTGAACTTGAGCAAAAAGTCAAAACTTGCCCTTGCCTTGCCACTGTCCCGGTCATGGCCCTGGGTATTGACTTAGTTGGGGAGCTGAGATCTCTTTCTGGACCTCTAAAACCAAAGAAAAAGCGTCCCTGAGAGCCGGATGAGGTCCCCATTTAATCACATCACACAAGTGTAATGAGGACTGTTGGAAAAGCTTTTGCAAAATTGAGATAAGCTCCCCTCGTTGCTTCCTTTTTGCCTGCGAGTTCATCAGAGTGCTTACATTTTCCATTCACGTCTGGAGAGCCCAGTGGGGAAAATGACAAACTGGAGGAGCTACCTGCATGCACCTGGGAAAAACAAACAGGGCCTGGAGATAAGAGAAAGTGAGAGAACCGAGAGATAAGGAAAAGAATCAAACACTCCTCACTCCTCTTTTCTTCCTCTCCATTTCCTCCCAGGAGCAGCGGAGTTCACAGAGCTCTGCTCTCCAGCCTGCACTTGAAGTGCAGGATGGTAGGCGTTAGTTTCCTGATGGACCTCTGTTATTCATGTCAGCAAAGTGAGGTTTTCCATGTCTTCTAAAGACACCAGCCCTGATTGATAGCCTAAACACACATGTTCATATTCAATGCTGAAGCTGAAAATCCCAGGTCTGTAGGCTTCTTGGGTAGGAGATGTCACACAGGAATTTTGAGCATCAAGAACAGATTAGTCCCTGATCCAGCTAACAAATACGAAGCCATGGAAAAAAAAAATGAGTTGGAAGTCAGCCCCAGGCCACACTGCTGAGCCAAAGGACAAGGATGCAAAGGAGTGAGTGGACATCCCTAGAAAGAGATGGACATGTTCTACAACAGGTTGCAAAAGTGCTAGTAGTCATGGCTTATACAGTTAGGCTTGAAGGTCCAAGGGTCAGTCCCCAGCAGCAGCCTGCCTCATCCATACTGCCTTTGCCTACTCAAAATATCAGCCAGTGCCATTCCTTGTCTGAGAGCAGCTCTGTCCCTGTGCTGCATTAAATAGCAGGTTTGTTCTACCCTGGTGTGAAGAGGTTTCTGCAAAAGGTTTTATAGGTGCTTCTGGAAAGAAACACCCTGCAAATCCCAGTGTCTCCTGTACTACTTTTAAAATGATGACACCCCTAAAGAAACCCTCTAAGGAGAAAGGGCACAGAAGAAGACTCAGCCTCCACCATGAGATGGTGTTAGGAGGGCTGAGGTCCAGCTCACAGAATAGAATATGTAAATGCAGATGCCTCCATGAAGGTATCAGTGAGCACTGTGTGTCTCAGCTCCCAGCCCAGACAAGGTAGACATCCATGGTACAATTCAGCTGGGAAAGCGTTGGTGTGTGGAACCATTGGAGATGATGCCCTCAGATACCCACTTGGCCTCCATCTCCCATTTCAGGGGAACATAGAGACATGCTTCCTAATCTTCTCTATCACATCAGGGAATCTGATGAAATACGACTCTAAGGCAGAAGTAGACCAAGAGGTGAACTGTGCTGCCTGAAGTGGTGCTTCAACCCAATCTTAACTCTCTGCGCAAGGTTGACCATCCCTCTTACTATAGACTGGATTTCAGAAGGTCTCTCCGATGGGTAAGAATTGGCAGGGATATGACCCGGGCACTTCTACACTTCCAGAAATGTTCCATCTGGTTGATTCCAAGCCAGAGTGACGAGGTGGATTGGCTCCTCCATCATCCAAATCTGATCTCCCACCCCTGTTCGAAAATCACGACCTTTGGGACCAGAAAGTGCAATGACAGCAAAATTGGCAAGTCCAGCTGTCTACAGAAGGGAGTGAACTTGGCATCCTTGCATGTCTGGAAATGGGGCTGTTTATACAGGGGGAGGGGAAAGGAGAGCTGCCATGTAGAAGGTCTAAAATCGATCACTCACATTAACATAGCGTGCTACAGAATAATGAGGGTCGTACTAACAAAGATGGCATAAATAAAACCATATTAGCTGCTTCACTTCAGAACAAAATATTTTCCCCTAGGAGGGAACTTATAGTCACAAGAATTACCAAAAAACATTCTCACTCTTGTACAAGTGTGATTTACTCCAGTTACTAAATATAGACTGGTATAAATCTGTCAGAATTAGACAAGAATAAAAGGAAAGATGGCCTTGTGATTAAAATCCTGGAATGGGAATATAGTGATTAGGAAATTTTGCCCTGACACGGATTTTTTTTCGCTGGATATTGGATTACTCATATCACTTACTATTAATACCACCTCATTCCAGATCATGCAGATACACACACACACAAAGAACCCCTCCTTTTTTCCTCGCCATTTATAAAATGGGCTTACTGGTTCTGCCTTCTTTACATAGATTGCTTTTTCTGTGGGGCAAGGAATACCTCTACAAGTCAATTATATCACCTCTGTGGTGTGCTGGCTGAGGAGATTATTTTAATTCTGGCGATTTTGTTCTAGTTTTCAGAAAACTAAAATTAAAAAAAAAGGATGTTTTCATGGACCAATATCTTTGCTGTGGCCTAAAGGATTTCCTTCGTATAATTGGTAGTACAGCCATAGAGCTAAAGTTGCAGAAGATTTTGAAGAGATCTAAGGACCACAGAAGAGCTGCTCAGCCAACATGGTATAGATCAGCTCAGCTCTTTGAAGACAGGTGCCTACTTGAGCTTCCCTGGGATATTCCACTAGTTCTTCCACTGCATCTAGACAACAGCATGGCTCTGCCATACAGCTTGTGTGGATATCTCAGATATGCCTTGGTGCTTCAGGTGGCCCTGAACATCTGTATTTAGACAAATGGACCACACCTTGGACTCCACTCACTGTATTAAGGCTCAGTGTGGTTACTCATGCCAAATGTCTAGGGCTCTTGTGATACCCTGGGGTATCCAAGAGGATGACACAGGGCAGGCAGATGAGGGATGGGACATATGGGACACTGTGGTGACCTCCTGGAACAGCAGCTACAGCCCCATGGCTCCTGAAATGGCCCCGAATCCTGATGCGTGAGCAGCTGATTTGAGCCCTGGATGTCCAACTCTAACCAGGCAAAAGAGACATTGCCAGCATGAAGCCTCTCATAGCTGGCTGTTTTAAATATTTGCTTTGGCTGTGGAGAACTCCTTTGCCTGATCTAAATTCCTGTTATTTTGCTACCAAGGAACACATCTTATCTACTGAGCGTGGGTTCTCCCTTATAAAAACTATTACACTTTGTGTTACGTTTAAATATCTACTGGGACAGAGAAAGTTCAACTCATTCAAGAGCTGCGGAGTTCAAGCACATCCTGGGGTAGATCCTCTGCCCCGTGAACCTCTACCTCCAGCAGACCCTCTGCTGTGCCTCAAAAGATGTACAAGCTGACATCAGCACACCGCGCTGCAGCCGTGCTGTTGCCACTTTGCCGAGTGTCCTGATGATTTAAGGTATAGATAAGGTAGTTTGGGGGTTGTTTTTGCAAACACTGTAAGTTTCTTCCTGTTTCTAGCCCCTCAGTCAAAATATTTAATTTTGGAAATGCTCAAATAATTATTTTTTTTTATGACTTGCTCCTTTTTTTTTTTTTTTTCTTTATTATTTTTTCACTTCAGAACAAAAAGATCTGCTGGTTTTGACCCAAGCTGATGTCATGATACCAGACAAAACTGTAATCTGGGGAAAGGAGGGGTCAGAAAGAGGGCAAATAAAGTACTCTAAGAAAACCAATCCAAGAGCATGTAGCACTGCTCCCAGCACACTGGTTCTCAGCTCAGGGCCTACGGGAAATATATTACCGACACATAGTAATGTGCACAGGCATTGTTTGAGGCCACGGTAAGGCATCACTGCAGTGACCAAAACCAGAGCAAAACGGTGGTACGTCTCATAGTGTATGGTTTGCTTAGCAAACATTTTAACCCATAGGACAGCAATGAAGGGATGCAGCATTTGACCGCTTGCTTTCACGTTTTGCTCTTCCAGGGCCAGATGGGAGAAGGTAGCAGGAATAAATGTAATCATTCAGGGGGTTTTGTTCGAATCAGCAGCTTTGGTATGTATCAAGTACTGGGAACTGCCGTGTTTAAGCAGTGGCCTGGTTCCTTTTGCTCCAGTGAATTTTCTCAAGCATGTCTGTCCCTCATTTCCCTCTCCTGCCTTCCACCTCTGCCCCAGCCACAGAGACATAAATGCAGCTTTACTGCATCCAGCACGGTACACAATCAGAGCAGGGTGTTAATAACAAACAGGCACCATGGAATTAACGTTCCCCACTGCAGATGTATCCCCGAGAAGTTGGCACGGCTGCTGCAGTCTGGAGGAGCGCTGACTAGTGAAGAAGCACATTTTTTTTCCTCTGCTAATAAGACCCCAAGCCACAATTGAGCAATGGAGCAATTATGTTCTTTAAGATGAAATTCTGACTCATGCAAAGGACTCTTAAAAAAAATCACTTTTTTTTTTCCTTCCTGTGCTCTGCCAAAAATCCCATGGTGACCTTCTTTATTCTTTCCTGTTCACAGTTAAGTGGAATGACAGCTCAAGTCCAAGAACAGAAAACAATGTGATTTAAAGCTACGTAGAATAAAGTGGTAAGTTTCAAAAGACCAGAGGTGGATGAAATGGAATTCTTTGTCCAGTATGAAATCATGGCTGATGTCTAGTATCAGTGTAATGGGGGGGGGGGGGGGGGGGGATCCAAATTTGTCATCTTTTCCTTAGAAATCTTAGTAGGTAGGGAGATATGAGGCTGGATCACTATCCTGGCTTTGATCAGTGCTAAACTTCAGTGGCATATTGGATTTGGTGCTAAACTTTGAATTTCTGTTTTAAAACGTTGGTGCACAGCCTGAGGGACTTCGGACTTGCCAAATCAGGTCAGAGTAGCAATTTACTTCAGCTAACCAAGGAATTACATACACATCATCATATCTTATTGTGATTTCAGATCATGCTGGGCCAAATGAGGGATGGAAAGTACTGTGCTAGCTTTAACCTGGGCAAAATGGGGAGGAGACTCACCAAGAGTTAATTACAGAGGCACCCTGAGTTCGTTACAGAGTCACAATGAGAAACCTGGGAGACAATCATGCTAAAAGGAGATTAAAATTATGAGAGAAAGTGGACAGAAGCTTGTGTGGAAGCCTGCAAAGAACTTTGTGGTTGGCCTTTAGTATGCATGTAGCTAGGGCAAAAACTACTGCAGATGATCTTCTCCTGATTTTACCTAGCAGCCAGTATATGAACCACGGTGGCGTTGCCCAGTCTTCCACCAAGACAGCATGACCGTCAGGAGAACCAAGCAACTCTTAAAGAAAGCAAAGAAGCATTGTTGAGAAGGAACAACTTGCTGCGTACTTTGGAGAGCAATTCTTTTAGTTTGGCAGATACAAGATCTGGCAATCATGAAATGAGCATATTCTTGATACCTGTGAACAGTGGTATGCTTGGAATGAACCACTAATGAATGGCCAATTGACAGAAGCTAACAAGACAGCAACCTATGTAAAGAGCACAGCTTTCAGCTGCGTGGAACCTACAGTTTCATGAGATCCTCACACTCACTTGGTAGAAGGTTGAACAGACCAGGTAATGCTCAATGCTTGGTTACATTTAATTCAGCCATCATTTTCTCATAGAAGTATCAAGAAGTAGTTAAGGTCTGGAAATTTGAAGGCTGATTTAGAGAAGGACAATGTACCAGACAAAAAGTGTCAATGCTCTGCAGCAGAGTTTGAAAAGGCAGTGCCAAACAGGAGCTTGAGCAGACAGCTTCTCTCAGTGCCCACAAAGCAGTAAGCAGCCAGAAATGAACTGAACCTAGGGCATCCACAGACGGACAAAAATGTATAACTAGGAGGAAGGGGGCTTGCCCTGGCAATGCTGAAGTGTCACAACACCCCAAAAGTTAAATAATCTCATGCAGGGCTTGATGACCTAGAGAAGTCTCATATAGGAGAGCCAGAAGAGCAAAAGTCTGAGGACACCAGCAGAATGAAGTCTCTAACAGACTGGAAATAAGACCTACCCCAGTGAGGTGGTGCAAACAGGGAAGGGAAGACTGGTCTGAAGCTCAGCCCACCTGAAATCATGCAACACCAAATAGACCGTAGGAGATTGCAGAGCAAGAGCATAGATCTTTGCTAAAATATCCGTGGTCTCTGGGACCTAGAAAGACCTGCATGATAAACAGGAATGGTGAAAAGGGCAGATAGCTTAAACTCAAGATTTCTGAGCTGGAATGGGATCAGTTTATGGAAAGGTTTGTACAAAATGACTACACTGGATGGGTTTGGGACACATGAAGAAAACCATTCTGGTCTACGATCCTAAGGAACAATATGATAGGTATCTCAGGACCTTTTTGAAGTGGATCCAGTTCAGTGGTGTTCATGGGATTGTCTCCTGAGAACATCGTATCAGACTCTTTTTTCAAAATTACTTTGGCTTTAGGAAGTTCTTAGTAGTTAGTTATCCATGCAGGAAAGCGCTTGTTAATAGCTGGGGTTCCAGTGGGTGAGACTTAAGAAGTATATCAGAGTTATATAGGACCAATAAAATTCTTACACGCAGCAAATGACTACTTTGCAGCTTTTAACATCTTCCGCAGTCTACCCAAGGTTCTCTTACTTTCTTAGTGTTTATTTTTTCTATCACCATTTTGAGGCTGCCAGAAAAGAATAAAAAAATTTAAAAAGACAGAAAGGGAGAAAAGAAGGAAAAGGAATATTAATGGAAGGAAAACTACTAAAAATATTAGCAGGTGTTTACAATCAAACGGGGCCTAAACCTCCCAAGTTGCTTCTGCAAATTGCTTGACATTTTTTATAGGGCAATTTTGTGGGGTACAGAGCTTCGAAGTGATGGAGTTATATAGCTGGGATGGTTTTGGCTCAGGAGCTTTTTTGAAATGTATCCTTTTTGTCAGATTGGGTGTTTTCACTGTCTGCAAACAGTGTATTTGACAATGTTCTGTGTCCAGTGGGAATATTTACTTTTGTTGAGCAATAAAAGCCTGTTACCTATGACAAAAAATCTCTGATTTCAAGAGCAATGATAATGAGTTGCTCCCAAGAAACTAAGGATGATTTTTCATCAACCATGGGATTTCAGTCCAGAACTACATATGGATTTAGGGGATAGTCAGAGAACCTCTTGCAAATCTAGCTGCACTAGTTTTAAAAGCTATTTCATCTAGCTGTGAATAACCTCCCAGTGAAGGTTATTGTTGCAAACTATGATGCCTGACAGCTTGATCTCAGTCAGGTAACTTTGCACTGAAGCAGATTTAAGAATGCTCAGTTGCTCTGTTCATTGCCTGTCCGGCTGTCGAACTGCTCTGGCTCGATTCAGATGAGCACATCCTTCGTGCGTCAGTGAGTTATGATGCCAAAGGTTTGGATATCTGGGCCCAGAGTGGGATGCAGAGCCCTGATTTAGGCACTCGTAATCTCTAGGAAGTGCCTGGGCAGAGTACCTCTGGATTAGATCCTCAAATAACAACAGGCTAGATGCCGAGTGGTAGGAGCTGTTTGGAAATTGCAACACTTTGACCATTTTTTTTTTCCCTAATCTGAGAAAGAAAATACAACACATCTACTGAAAATTGTGGAAAAAACATTCTGAGAAAAGCTTTAGCTCCTGTACAGCAAACTGGTTAAAAACAAGTGGAAATATTTGAAAGAGAAAAAAATTAATGTTTCTAGTTTGTTTTAAACAAAACTTGCTTCATGATATCTAATCAAAGAAATCTTTTCCCACCTAAGTAAGATTTTAGCTGAAAATGTCATTAGTTGACAGTTTGAAGTCAAGAACTGTTCAAAAACATATTCCTTTCCATTTTCCCCATAGAAAATAGTGTTGGAAGAAACACCAAAATTGCTCTCTTCCAAAAACATTGCTATTTTGAAGAAAATATACTTTACAGTGGGAGCATTTTTCTTTAGATAAACATTGACCAGTCCTGCTGACTGATGCCAGGTTGTTCTGAACACCATGTTACACCTTTTGCACCAGATCTGATGCAATTCTCGCTGAGCAGTTCAATGTCTCATTGCCTAAATTCCTTTATGTAGTTCAGCCATAAAAATGGGGGCAAGACTAAACAAGGAGCTGTGACTATTCGGAGTCTCTCCCCTTGTTCTTGTCTTTTGTAAGTCACCTACAGCTCAAGGCGATCATTGCTGCAACATGATGGATTCTGATCTGGCTGTACTTGGTGCTGTACACCTCGCTGTTGTGAAAAATGTGCTGTCATCTTGCTGATAAAATGCCTTTCTTTACTTTTCTTGACCATGACTTCATTAATAATGTGCTGAGGGTGTGAAAAATTGCTTACTAATTGTGGCAAGAGTTTGCAGATCCCAGCTGAGGTATATCAGGCGTGATCGCAGGTCTGGGAATCTCATTTTTTGCCAGAGGGCAATGAGTGACAGAAACAGTCTGTAAGAACCCTACTTGCTCATCCCTGAGACAACCACAGGGACAAACGGTGGATGAGGAGTACAGCCATCCAAAATTGCCTGCCAGTCCAGTGTCTGGAGCGGTACAAGACAAAGAGAAGGAGAGAGGAAAAAGCAGATCATCTCCAGAAAAATGAGAAGAGAGGACATGGGCAGAGATCTGCCTTTTTTTCCATAGGTCCTTAAAACCATGAAATATTGGTGCAACTTGGCCTTTTCAGTTGCTTTACACCACATCTCTATACCAAGTTTATCTTGGTCCCTTAAGTTTGCACTGGCAGGAGTGATGCTCTCAGTATATAAACACCAAAAGCCAGGTAATTGCCTTTATTTTCTCCCTCTTTCTTTTTTTTCATTTTTTTTTAATGCTTCATACAAGGATGCTTTTAATATGGTGCTGCCATGAAGTCCTTATCCTGGGCATCAGCTCTGCACTTGCTGACCCAACTACACCCGATTATCACATCATAAAAAGGAGAAGTCCTCCTGAATGGAGACTGGATGCCACTTCCCAAAGCACGCACACTTCGGGGGGAGAACTGAAGGTCTGCCCATCATGGGCCATGCACACCTACACTTTGCCTCACAGCAGGAAAAAGAAGCAATGCAGCCAGAAAAAAAAAAAAAACAAACAAAAAAACCCAAACCAAACAAAACAAAACAAAACCCCACCGGTGAAGGTATGAATAAAGCAAGTGAGCCTCTTCAGCCTTTGTGTTGTTTTGTAGCACTGTGATCTCTCATCAGCTGGTGTCCTCGGGGTTGGAGTATCCCAAAGCATCAGAGTTAAGTCCAAGGACATGCTGACTTACAGCGATTTCAGATGGACTGGGTGGTTATCCTGCCCAAATCTTTCACATGAACAAGATTTCCAGTCTAAATTAATGTCATGGTCTTGCAAATCCTCCCACAGCTGAGGACTCCAAGGCTTATGTTGAACTCTGCATATGGCAGTGTGCTCATGTGGATGGCGTTGGTTGAGGGTCTTGGACCTGCATTCAGCTCCCAGTGCAGACCTTCTGTCCCACCTCACCTGGCCAGGTGAGTCACCTAGGCTCCTTCACGACTTCCAGAGAGAGGAAAATCCACAAAGCAGTTCATCCCATCCCACTACAGAATCTAAAGATAGGGATAAATTGCCAAATAGCTTAGGTCCCCAGCTTACTCCCAGGATTTGGTCCCCTAATTGTCCACTTTGCCCTGGTGTTAGTTCGTTCCCAAGCCCTTCTGGGGGAAGAACCAGCTTTCTCCTTCTGAGATGAAACCTGAGTGCTTGCTGGGAATATTTACCTGCAGACATCCCTCCACATAAGCAATTTGGATGAAATATTCAACCACGTTTGCCTTCCTTCAGCTTACAGAGTCTCTCTCACCAGATAGATCCTATCTCAACAGGATTTGAAAAAGCAAATGGGAATTAGTCTGCTCTGTGTTATAGGGACTTCTTCCACCCTAAAGAAAGATCTGCTTGAGGACAAACTCTTTCCCCACCTACCTACTGCCAAAGCCCCTCCCTTGTTATGTGGGCTGGTGGGCTCCTGCTTTGACACCCAGCACAGAGCAATCCCTGTTACATCCCTGGGCGTATTGCTGATGGCACTGACAGATGGGATGTCACTGGTGCAATCCACCTCACCTAGCTTCAGCCATCTCCAGATGAGGTGGCCAGCCTCTTTAAGAGCACAGTCCTTCCCTGAAGCACGTACAGAATTGTTTACTCTCCCAGGGGATGAATCATACTATATGCCTCTGAAACCTGTTTTAAGATGAGATGAATCACCCTCTGGCATTGCCTGGTTTCTCTTCATTGGCTGTAGACATTTAACTTTGTAGACAGCCAACACAGGGCAGGTGAACCCCACACCAGGTTGAGACACCTGCTCTGATGTGTAGAAACTACACAAGGGAGCCCCAGAGTTCCCACGTCCTGCTGCTCTTGAAATGGTCATTGCTGGCCAAAAAGCAATTCAGTGTCCCAGTTGGACTAATGCAGAAGTAAGGCCCAGAGCTACTTGGTCTCCTCAGGGAACACTCCAGTTCAGGCCCTGCTCTCTGTAACACCCTGTCTTTGACCATGGCTTATAAAGGGAGCCTAGAGTGTCCTGAATCCAGGACACATATATCTCCTTCTCTTGCTTAGTCTCTATACCTCCTCTCCAAAGCCTTTCCACCCCTCTGAGGTGGGTAAGCACTTCTCAGGGGGAGTCAAGCTTCCAAAATGCAACCCAAAAGGAGACAAGATTGGAGTTGGGAGCCACACTGTTGTAACCCAGAGCGTAAAAGTCCTATGGCCCCACCCAATGCCAGACATTCTCCTATATCCTCAGGGCTGCGTGTTTTTCCATATACTGTTCAATTTATTATTTGCCAGTTCCAAGTATAGCAAATTCACAGAGTGAGAAAAATCTCATTTTGAGTTGGTTTTGGCTTCTCTCTTGCAGTTGGACTCATTTGGAACAAGGTCTTTGTACTTTATTACAGCAAATGCCCACAGGTTATTATTTCGGAGAGCCATTAGGGAAAGGAGTCTAAGTGGAGGGGGGGAGTGGGCTGAAGGGGGGCCAGGAGAAAAGGCGCAAAGCTTCTGAAATGCATCGTTTTTCACCTTGCCATAAAAACAAATGGCGGAGAGAACCTGAGCTAATAAACACCCATTGAGAACAGGGTAATTTTTTTCCTTCTTTCTTTGGCTTTGACCACTGGGGTTTTTTCACCCTTTTTTAAAGACATAGAAAAAAAATAAATTTCTATGCAAAGTTACAAAGAAATACCTTGTCCAAATTACTTTAAAAGAAAAAAAAAAAAAAAAAAAGAAAGAAAAAGAAAGAAAGAAAGAAAGAAAGAAAGAAAGAAAGAAAGAAAGAAAGAAAGAAAGAAAAAGAAAGAAAGAAAGAAAGAAAAAGAAAGAAAGAAAGAAAGAAAGAAAGAAAGAAAGAAAGAAAGAAAGAAAGAAAGAAAGAAAGAAAGAAAGAAAGAAAGAAAGAAAGAAAGAAAGAAAGAAAGAAAGAAAGAAAGAAAGAAAGAAAGAAAGAAAGAAAGAAAGAAAGAAAGAAAGAAAGAAAGAAAGAAAGAAGGCTGGTGAAAGTTGTGTATGGATATGGCCAGATCAGATAGCTAGGTAGAGAGATGGAGAGATAGAGAGACAGATAGGACTGGAAGCATGCTTCTGGATTTCAGATGTCCTCTTGTGCAAGGTGCTGTATGGGCACCACTCAGTCCAGTCATGGAGAACATAGAATCATAGAATCATAGAGTGGTTTGGGTTGGAAGGGACCTTAAAGATCATCTAGTTCCACCCCCCCTGCCATGGCAGGGACACCCTCCACTAGCCCAGCTTGCCCAAAGCCCCATCCAACCTGGCCTTGAACACTGCCAGGGAGCCAGGGGCAGCCACAGCTTCTCTGGGCAGCCTGTGCCAGGGCCTCAGCACCCTCACAGGGAAGGATTTCTTCCTAATATCTAAATCAACTTCCTTCAGTTTAAAACCATTACCCCTCATCCTGCCACAGCATGCCCTTGTAAAAAGTCCTTCTCCAGCTTTTTTTCAGATTCCCATACAAGAGGCAGAACAGAAACAATATCAGATATTGGTGAAGTCAATAGCAGAGTGTTTCTCTCAGTTTGCATGATTGTTTTTCTCTGGGTACAATGTATCTCCAATCTTTCTTTGACTGTTTTTCTCTATGTCAACATTAGGAATGAAGAACACACTACATGCCAATGAACTATTTCTTGATGATTTGGTAATGCCATTATACACGTTTCTATTAAACATATATTTGCCAAAACAGAATTTTTTTTGTCATTTATGCCTAAAGTTAACAGAAGGTGGAATTGATCTTCAAAGTCAGAAATAATTACCTGGGTGTCTGTATAGTCAATGGTGAGAAATAATTCTACCACAGCATAAGCCCCAGAAGGACACCTTGGAGTTAGAGATCTAACTTAAAAAAAAAAAAAAAAAAAAAAAAAAAGGTTAAAAATAAAGTTGAAGAAGATACCATACTCCTTAGTCATGTTCAGGTCATTGCTTATTGGAGAAAAAATATTATGCATGAATTTCACTCAGAGATGAGACACTGCATCCATTGTTCAGTCAGTTCTCCACCCATAAATCAAATGGAGGTTTGAGGTGCTATAATCAATTATTTTATTTGGACAAAAATATTTGAGATGGTAAAGTATGGGGCTTTTGGGATAACTATAATTTACAGTTAGAAGCATCAAAAATTTATATAGATCTTTTCTCAAACAGAAAATATTTTTTGAAGTTACAGTATTAAAGTTTTTGTGAAAAGCTATTTTCAATGAAATCTTACTTGTTGATTTTTTTTTTACTTTTTAAATGACAACAAAATGGAAAAAAGTGTTTTCCCCCAACACACTGCCTTTTCTCTGTTATTCCATAAAGAAATAAGACAAGAGAGACAACATCAGGCTTCCGATGCTGCAGTAAGAGTTGTTTCTTGTAAAGAAAAATATTTTAGAATTTTCTATGAAAAAGAAACAAAAAAATGAAAAAAAATAGAAAAAAGAAAAAATATTAATTTCTTTCAGCAGTTTTAATAAAGTAGCACTTTTTGCCTACTCAGTTATACATTAATTTCAATCAAGGGAGGCAATCAGCCAGGAAATCTGAGCAAATATGTCTCTAACCAACACTATCCTGATGAATAGCATTGTCAGTATACATAAAATCATGTATTTTCTTAAACAGGAGTTATTAGCAAAAATGAAAACCAGCTCCACGCGCAGACAGAAAGGCGCGTCTCTTTCCTTGCTCCAGCTTTACCAGGTTCATGACCTGCTCCGTCTCCAACCCACAGTGGTACCGCGGCTGGGATTCATCTGATGAGTTGTGGACTTCACCTCACCCAGTAGCAACCGTATAAACGGGGTCGGGTGAATCATGCCCCAAAAGTTCCTATTTCTCCCCATCGGCCATGACGGGAGCCCCAGGCGATGACTTCTATAGCGTTAGTGAGATGAACAGGAGACCAGGGGCTGAGTCCAACGCAACAACCAGCCATATGGTTGCCTGTAACATACTGAGAACAGATGGATCAGTGAGCGATTTACAGATGTAATAATGCTATATGATCCCAACCCCGTAATGAAGTAATATTATCCCCAGTTTGCAGATGAGGAAGTTGAAGCATAGGGAAGTGTACAGCCCAGTTCAATTCCTGGTGAAGCCAAATTATTTGTCTGTCATTACCCATGATGAGGAAAATCTGGGAATATAACACAGCCCCATCCTGATATAGGGAATCCCAGCCACAAACTGTACGGTTATGCACAGGACCTGGAGCTGACGCAAAAAGTCTCCCACTTGGCTGCACAAACTGCTGCATCACAGTAAATCAGCTTAGCACACCCTTCAAACTCTTGTTTTGCTGCAGCTCTGGGGAGGACTTCTGGTTCTCTCATGTCTTGCTGCCCATGGGTTCAGGTCTTTGGGGAGATCCCGGAAAGTAAAACAGTGAAAGAGTCAAGAGTGTTTCTGCAATTAAATGTCACGTTGCTGACTGTTCTGGGAGTACCTTGGATTGTACCTTTTCTTCCTTTACTGCAGGACATGCTTCCAAGACGTGGACTGCTGGACACCTCATGGATGGCAGAGCCAACGCTTCCCAGAAACGTTGCAATTTATGTGCATATGCCAGTAGAGTGCATTGCACACTTTCCCAGGTAACAGCCTCCCAGCCCCAAGGGATCTCCAGAAACGGGTATTATGCTGCAGTTCACACTGCCAGCGTAATCAATTCAGCTGCTGCTGTTCACCATCTTTCTCAAGCACAAACTGAGAATCAGCAGGACGGAGTTGGGTGAAGTAGTGGCTGCTTGTAGCTACTATCTTTCCCAAGGGCTTCAGAAGCCACTTCCTGGTCCAGGTAATCCCAAACTCAAGGGAGAGGCTGTGGCATCAGCAAGCATTATGGAAGCTGAACACGAAATGCTCCCATCTCCAAAAGGACCCATCCAGCCCACAGCTTGTTACCACAATGTCCTTGAGAAAGAAGATTGATGAGGGTGGGATTCAGGCTGGATAATTTTCCTGGATGGCCCCAGATGGGTTGGGAGGTGAGTATCCTAACTGCAGAGCACGGAGACTCCTCTCATGGAACATCTGTGCAAGATGATATATAAAAATGTAAAGCTGCTAAAAGAAAACAAAAGCGCGGTCACAACGCCAAGCCACACAGATAGCTCTGCTGATGAGCTGCACAGTGGATCTCCTCTGGCCGCAGCACCCACTAAAACACGGGCTGGTACACTGAGGCCATGGTTTGACGGTGCAAGGCAGCAGCCACCCGCTGAGTCTAAACCACCACAGTCCCGTGGCACAACACACCAAATCCACATGAGTGAACCGGCCTGGATCAAAAACTTTTGGGTGGCATAACTGCGCACAGGCTCAGTTTTCATGTTGTCTGGAGCTTTGCAGTTGGTGGAGAAGTGACCTAAGGGCCAAGACGCAGAGCGAGCCGTGGGTCCCAGGTCACTGCAAATGTAATCCATGCAATGACCTGGGTTAGGAAATACTTAACCTGGGTATTTACTAGCCTGGGTCAGCATCATGTTGCTGGGGTCTGGCCATGGGGGATCCATCGGTAGCAACCAGAACGGCAGCCTTAGCTGAGTTGGTCTGACTTTCCGCCCGTGGTGAGCTCTGTGCTGTCAAACTACCTTGCTCCATCACTGCTTCAGCCAGCTGATGTACATTTCCCGTCCTCACGGCTGCAGTGTGGGGTGTGGGTTGATGTTACACTGAATCTGGTGTAAATTGCTCCTGTGAGCAGCGACCATCCCCCTGCTCCTTCTCCAGCTATGTGGTTTTCGTACTCCAATTTTGATACTCCAGCAATTGTCCAGCCACATGGTAAATCAGAGTAACTGGCGGATCAGACAGAAAACTGAGGACATTCACATCAGATCAGTTCATCGATCTCATTCACCTCTTGGCTGTGCAATTAGTAAGTCCAGCACAAGGGAGAGAGAGGGAACACGTGGCTGGGGCCATGGGGAGGAGGGAGCAGGCCATTCCCTCCATCACCAGATGAAGTGTGATGTGAAACAGGCAGGACAGATACAACGCTTCTAACCCCCTTGCAAACTGTGCCCCAAGACACATGCCAGCTGGGTTGCAGATAAGCAGATTTGGGGGGAGCAGAGGCGGCCAGCAAAGCGCAGAGATTGGCACAGCAAACCAACTGCCGACGTATGGTCAAAGCATTTTGTGGCTTCAGGCGGGCCAAGTGGGATGGTTGAAGAAGCAAAAGGAGGGGACGGCGTGGGACGGCTGTTCTGCATGGAGGCAGCGAGCAATGTGGGGACAAAACGGGGACGGGAGGACACGGTGTGAAGGGGCTCAAGTCCTGGCATAACTTAGGCATGATGCGAAACGTGCTTCAGTATATGCCCTCGTGTCCGTTGGCCCTTTTTGGACCAGGCTCCTTTCTTTACCCCTCCTCACATCCACTGAAGGGCACTTGGAGCACAGGACCTCTTGGTGCCATCTACCAAGACCTTTTATTCAGGCTACCCTCCTCCAACACATCCACCACCCTGGCTGAGCTGGACTCCAGACTATTCTGGGAGTGGTGTCTCCTTGATTCAAGCTGAACAAGGTTAGATTTTTTTTTAATTTTTTTTTTTTTTTAGTCATTCAGACAAAAATAATGGTATTCTCATCTGTTTAGCTCCAACATTATTATGGGCTTTTCAATGGATTCCATATTGCACCCTCAGTTATAACATTAAACCAGCCAGCTCCAAACCGCAGGATGATTGAAACATTCTGGTTCAGCTGTGTGTTCCAGCTCACGTCAAGCCAAGTTACTTTAAATACATCAAAATTCATGGGATGCATAAAGAATGCAGGTCAAACACAGTCACAGAGATCTGTGGCTGATAGGAGTGGCGTTCAAAGAATGCCACGGGGGGAAGACGGTACCCCTTCTTGCTTTGGGAATTTAAAATAAAATTAAATGAAATTTAAAATAAAATAAAATAAAATAAAATAAAATAAAATAAAATAAAATAAAATAATAAAAAAGATGTGAGGAGACAGATCTTACCACATACAATAAATCTGGAGTTAGACCAGGTTACCTGGAAGAACCCGGACAAATATGTCTTTGACTCCTACTTTTGTCTGTCAGCTGGGATATGATGAGTCCATGACCTCCAAGGTGATGTCTGAAGAACCTCAATGCCCAGCAATGTCTGGAAGACAGGACCAAACAAGTCTACAGACCTGCAGGTGTTCATGAAGCAGCATAATCAGGGCATGCATTGCTTTCCCCTCCCAGTCCCTTAAAAAAGCACGGCCAGGAGAAATGCAGTATAATTTTGGACTGGAACCTACAGATCTAGGAGCTTTGAAATTAGGGAGTACACAGACTAGGAGTATGAGATGACAGAACATGTTTTCTGAATGACTTTTTTATTTAAAATTCCCAGTCTGAAAATTGTTACTGGAATATATCTATTTTCCTTAACAGAAAACCTCAACCAACCAGTACTATGAAAGTGCTTCTTAAAATACTACAAGAAATACAGAGTTGTGTTTCATCACTGTTGAACGCGTCAACTTTGGGTGAATGAAACCTTTGAAAAGAGTACTAAAACCCAAATGCCACCCAATTTTTGGAAAATCATTCAGGGTTTTTTTTGGAAACTCTTTTATAATAAATGTTTTGAGAGAACACTTGTACATTTTAATTTCAGGTCATATATTTGACTGTCAGGAGAGAACAAAATCAAATGATTGGAATGGTTGTGTATTAGTTACGCTGAAATAACTGAACACTCTGTTTTCGTGTCCTGTTGAGCTCTCCGTCACTCTTTCTGTGACTTGCTCTATCACAGTGTTTATTCTGATCAATCCGAGCGTATACAATCCTTTGCAGCTTTGCTGGATTCATTCAAGGCATCAGAAGTGATTTTTTGGCCAGTGTAAACAATAGTAACAGTGAGCTTCAACACATTTGATGTGATTTTAATATTTCAATAAACCCATGGATTTTTATTTTTTTAATAAGAGTGAGAAATTTAAAAGTGAGTGTAAATGTATATTGCGTTTGCAATAATAGCTGGGAATTAGTCTGCGTGTATTACATCAGCCTGAAATATTAATTTTTCAGAATTGTGAGCTCCCTTTTGACTTTGAGGCCAAGTCTTTGAAACGCTGAGTGCATTGAACTTTGACTAGATCTGGATCCCTTGGGAGACGTTTGCAACATCTCTCCTTTCTGCAGCGATGCTGACCTCCTCTGCATTAGTTCAAAAGCCTGATTCTGCAATATTCAGATGTTCAGGGTGTGATTATCTCACCTAAGATCTAGGTTTAAGACTGTAGGTCCCCTCTACTCTTCTGCAGTCAATGGGGAGAGACAGCTGTGACCAGAGGGCAAGCCTTCCCTCTGCAAGGCAGGCTGAATTGCCCTCCGGAGCTGCTAATCTCTGTCCTGTGACTATGCAATAACCCTACACTATCATGCAGATGTCTCAAATATGTGTCTACGGTGAGGTGGGATGAGCGCAGGTGTATGGCACAGCCGTTTGCAATGTCAAGGATCATTCCCCTTTACGCAGAACCTGGCACAGTAAGACCCTTCAGGCTTGCAGAAAGAGTGAACGCTTTTAGTAAGAGCAGGAATTAATACCTCTGGAGATGGAGGTCTCAGAAAGTCATGCTGAAGCACCATCAGCCATGCATTTCACCTTTTGCACTTTTTCACCTCTGGCTCCGTATTCTTTGCTCTTGGCCTCCCATCTCCCCCATCCCGCCCAGCTGCAGCTCAGAGTTATAAAACCATGGACGAGAGCCGGTGTGGAAATTATTTTCTCATGTACCTGGAGACCAGCATAATTTCATATTAGAAGCTAAAATTAAAATCCTATTATAGTAAAAGTAACTGGAATCCCAGGGGGACAACATACCAAACATTAGCTGAAAACACCTTCCTGAGCATGCAGAGAAAATCATAAGGGAGAATGGCATCTGTTACTAACATCTGAGTGCAAATTCTTTCCACCTGCCACGGGCAGAAAGTCAAAACCCCTTCATTTTCTGCCGAACACTTGAGCCACCCGTCTAAAGGACACTGTAAATTTCATTAAGTGGCTTTCCACTGTGGCCTGTGTGGATGCTATTTCAGGCTTGCCATCAGCCAGCACCAAGGAGGCACCTGGGGATGCTGGTCCAGCTGACCAGCTTGCATTTCCCGGCTAGCATGAAGAATGATGGAATTCTTTCATTTCCTGAGCAGAAACTACAACAGTTTGTATTTCTACAGATATATTGAAAAAGGCTAAAAAAATCACTTATCGGGGCAATTGCAGCCACGATAGGAAGAGAAATGCTTGATACAAAATAGATGAGATGAACACAGTCTTTGGATAGCACCAGCAAGCTAAGAACATAAATGCAACAATGAATCATAATAAATCATCAGATCCTATCGTGTCCCTCACCAATCACGAGCCTTAAAGCCGTTTCTGAAGGTCAATGACATTAGTGCCTTTAGATGCGCGGGGAAGCTGAGGCACACAACGCTGGACGCGCATTGCCCAGGAAAGCTGGAAATAACAGCCTGTATCTCTGAATTCCTCCAGAAACCCTTCTGAAGGCAAAAATCAAGATCTCTCAGCCTGCCGTAGCATGTGCTCAGGCACAGCACAGTTCTGCAGGATGAGTCCTTCTGCACAGCCGTGCTGGGTCACCCGGTGATTTCTTTCATGTGCCCTGTTATTTTTTCCTGTCCTTGTTTTTGCTGTTTAATTCCTAAACTGGGACTCTCTCTCATGCAGATGTAGAGCACCCAAAGGAGCCCCTGTCTCAGGTTCCCACGTCTCTTTCTGCTGGATGATGGAGGTCATGAAGGAGGAGGCCTCAAGAAGGACTCCTTAAATCGATCAGGTAATCAGCATCGATGGTGCCTTTGGTTGTGGTCTTCAGCTGGGACTTCAAGTTCAGTGGCATCACTGTAAAACCTACCCAGGCTGCCGGCTGCCGTCCCCTGTATTGTCTGTTCAGCAAACAAGCAGAATAAATAGACAAATAAAAAGTGATTCTTTCTCAGCTGGTCTGGTAGCTTCTCTCTGCTTCGCGTGCCGTTGTAGCAAAATTGGGTGGCTGGTATTAAGCAGACAAAAGGTCCTCTGATCCTTTCCTTCGATCCTGCCCCAAGGACTGGTAGCATTTGTTGGCAGCCTAATTCTGGCCGCAGCCTTTCCCCAGCTGCTGCCTCTGTGTTGGGCAATGGGGGGAGTAGCAGCACCAAGCGGTACCAAGATTTTGGTGTTTATTTCCAGTCCTGAGCACTACGCACACGTCCCTGAGCCAGTCCCAGACCCCTGCCCATCGCAGGAAGGGGGGGCCCAGGGCCGAACTGCCTCTGGGGGGTGTGTAAGCATGCCTGTATGGTTAGGTTAGTCACCTGGCAGGGCGACATATCCACTGGGATGGAAGCAAGGAACTAATTTTTGGTTTGGCCACAACACCGCTACATGCTGCTACACAAGCTATTCTACCATCTCGTGCCTCAGTTTTCCCATTTAGAATTCATGGACTGATATTGCTCAGAATCACAGAATGGTTGAGGTTGGAAGGGACTGCTGGAGGTCATCTGGTCCAAGCCCCCTGCTCAAGCAGGGACACCTACAGCCAGTGGTCCAGGACCATGGCCAGATGGCTTTTGAGTATCTCCAGGGACAGAGACTCCACAACCTCCCTGGGCAACCTGTGCCAGTGCTCGGTCACCCTCACAGTGAAAAATTGTTTCCTGACATTCAGAGTGAACCTCCTGTGTTTCAGTTTATGCCCATTGCCTCTGGTCCTATCACTGGGCACCTCTAAGAGAGCCTGGCTCCATCTTCTCTGCACCCTCCCTTCAGGTATTTATATACGTTAGCAAGATCTCCCCAAGCCTTCTCTTCTCCTGGCTGAACAGTCCCAGCTCTCTCAGCCTTTCCTCATGTGAGGTGTCCCAGTCCCTCCAACACCTTCGTGGTCCTTTGCTGGACTGTCTCCAGTACGTTCATGTCTCTCTTGCACTGAGGAGCCCAGAACTGGACACAGCACTCCAGGTGTGGCCTCATCAGCACTGAGTAGAGAGGAAGGATCACCTCCCTTGACCTGCTGGCACCACCTTGCCTAACACGGCCCAGGATACCATTCACCTTCTTCGCAGCAAAGGCACATCACTGGCTCATGCTCAACTTGGTGTCCACCAGGACCCTCAGGTCCTTTTCTCCCGAGCTGCTTTCCAGCTGGGTGTCCCTCAGCATGTCCTGGTGCCTGGGGCTGTTTCTCCCCAGGGGCAGGACTTTGGACTTCTCCTTGTTGAAATTCATGACGTTCCTGTCAGCCCATTTCTCCAGGCTGTTGAGGTCCCTCTGGATGGTAGCACGACTTGGATGGCAACACGAATGTCTGGAGTATCAGCCACTCCTCCCAGTTTGGTGTCATCTGCAAACTTGCTGAGGGTACACTCTGCCCCACCATCCAGATGATTAATGAAGATGTTAAGCAAGACCGGACCCAGTATCGACCCCTGGGGTAAACTGCTAGTTACTGGCCTCCAGCTAGACTTTGTGCTGCTGATGACCACCCTCTGGTCCTGGCCATTCAGACAGTTTTCAATCCACCATTTACTTGCTCTAAAAACCCCACGATGTGACATTTATGGAAAGTGCTATATAAAAGCCAGGCATTGTTATTAAATCTCACCCTTAGTCAGCAAAACACTTAAACATGTGCTTAAGATTTAGGGTAAGCTTAAAGCGCATTGGGACTCAAACGCCTGATTAAGTGTCGTGCTGAAGCGAGAGGGATTGCTGAGCAGCCGTAACACGCTCCTAGGTCACCTATTGCACTTAATGCTTTTTACTTTAACCACAAAACTGGATTTCACTGACGAGATGCTCTGCAGGGGGGACTTGGCACTGAAGTGCCCACCTGCAACCCAGTCCTAAAATCACCGCTGTCCTCCTCAGCAGGGAGATTTTACCACTGAAGGACAGGGCAAGTACAATTTCTGCTGCTGCAATAGTCAGGGCTGAGCCCGAAGAGCAAGGAGAAAGCCAGCCTCAGGGGCAGACAGGCAGAAAGTCCTCTAAGCTTTAAAGGACAAGTTCTTTGGAGGAGATTCTCTCCATCAATTTATTACGGAAGGAGCACAGGGCCATCAGCTTCCTCACTTTCAACAGGTCTTGGAGTTACAGAAGTGGCAGAAAAAAAATCTTAATTTTAAAAGAAATCAATGTCCAAACTTGCCTTTTTGGTCTTGAAAAGTTTGTAATGTGCTGAAGCCAAAGCTTCTTTGCAACCTCAATAATTGCAAATGAATTAAAAAAATCAGATTTTCACTTAATGACCAAAACCTGGGAGCTGGAATGTGAAGGGAAAAATTAAATTGCATGGTATTTGTGGTAAAGTTGACAGATTTGAGAACATAGTAACTCATATAGCCTGAAAAACTTTACAGCTGGTTGTTGTAGAAGTCTCTTGCTTATAATAATTTTTAAAATGTCTGTTCTTGCTAAAGATTATTTCTAAAATAGTCTGTATTGGGACCTGATCTGTTCTGTGCTTTCATTCAAACAGCATGCTGCTTTAATTTATATTTTTATGAATGCATAAAAGAAGTATGTCTGTGTACTTACCTAAGGACGTGAGTCCCACTGAACAAAATACCCGAGCACTCCACGATCTTCCAGCGTTTATCGGTCTGGGAAAGGGCAGCGCAGGCTCTGGCACTTGTGTCAAAGACTGATTTTATTTTGTTGCTTTGTTTTTTTAATCTATTCATTTGAAAATTCTTCGAATTCTTTTGTTTCAGAGATACTGAGCAGATGGTTGCAGCATAGCGAAATCAGGCAACCAGGGTCTGGTCATGCAAATCAATGTGCAGGGTTTGGCCCCAAACCATTTAAAAAATTTGTCCTTTAATGATAAAAAAGACAACAAGTTAAACTGAAGTGCTTTCAATGCAAATTGACCTTTACACCAAATAAGAAGAGTCACTTTGAACAGCTGAAGAAATGCAAGCAAAAGATTAAACTTCGTCCTACTTTTATATATGCATGTGTCTCAAACCAAAAGAAATTCAGCAAATAAATGCATGGAAGCATTTGATGGTGCCACTGCTTAGTGAGGACTATGGAGACAGCAGGTTGACTTCACACCCTGCCTTGCACAGAGGATGTAGCAGTTTGCTCTTTCTAAGATGTTTCATTCTAGATTTCAAGATGGAAATGCTCCATGAAAAGAGAAGAAAGGAAGGGAAGGGAAGGGAAGGGAAGGGAAGGGAAGGGAAGGGAAGGGAAGGGAAGGGAAGGGAAGGGAAGGGAAGGGAAGGGAAGGGAAGGGAAGGGAAGATGAAAACTAAAAATATTCAGTAGGTTGGACAGCTTTCATCGATCTGCCAAAATACTCAGGTATACTTCCTCTCCATCCCAATTTGCATCATCAGATCTTTAAAAAAAATTAGATGCCCCCAAAATTTCCTGTTCAGCATAAAAAGCAGTCCAAATAATGGATTTTCCAGTGGCCTAAGTGCTCCCCATTGAAGTCAAAAGGGTCCTGGATGGCCTTCCTGCACTGGACCCAAGAAGAAGCTTCTCTTGATATAAAAGGGAAGAGTCTGCTACCAAAGCATGCAATGAACAGGACTCTTCCCTCTAAATATCCTTGTTGAAGGCTGAAGGTGTCCGAGTAGAGAGATCAGAATCTGGCCCCAGTGAAGGGACAGCCCAGATCCTTTGGGTATAGTGAAGTGCTATAAGCTTAAAAAAACCACCAAGAAGCCCCTCCATCATGGTGCACCACACCTTCAAAAACACAGTGACGAATTTGTTTTCTCCTCCTTTCTCCCTTTCCTTCCCAGGCATTGACTCCAGACGGTGCTCTCTGTGGTGGGAACTGCACACTCAGCCTCACAAAGGACTGGAGGCAGCTGAAACGAGAGGTTCCCAGGACTGGCTCAGAAACACACTGACTTGGAGAAGGCCTCAGCTGGCTGCCAACCATCTGTGGGAACTTCCCACCCAGCGTTATGGAGTGTAATCTCACACATCAACCTCAGGACCATAAAACCTCCAGTAGAAATGACTTTGTCAGAGGTTAATTGCAGTAATGGTTTTGGAGCTATCGAAATTGAGATCTCCTGGTGTTTCCATAGTCTCTCCATTTGTATCCAGTCTCTGGGACCATCACAGTTTCAAATGTGCCAGACAGAGCACCTCTTTCCCCATGAATGCATCGGACAGGATGCACAGAGCATCACAGGCAGGACAGTTGAGCAAGGACTCGACATAGAAGGATACATCCTATTTTGGAGCAGAATTAAGAAATGAACTGTCAAAAGACAAATCTGAAATAATCTGTGTCCCTCTCCTGAGCAAGATAGATGGGTCGCGCTGAAGGAGAGAGAAGCCCTGTGAAATAAACCCAAACGTGCTCCAGCACATTCCAGCACATGGGAACACCACAATGGGTGCCTGGCTTTATTTTCAGATTAATGTGTTGAATTTATACATTTATACATTTAAACAATGTGTGGTTTCATTACACAGAGCTGCGAACATTTATCCAGATTGTCTTAGACCCTGAGACTGTTACTCCTTGCACCTTCTGACAGCCAAGGAGGAGATGGCTGTAGATGTCTGAAGAAGGCCGAATGAAGATGGAGGAGATCAGAACAAGGGAGATGGGAAAAGAGTAGGGCATCTCCACTCCCCACCCCAAGGTGGGATGGGAAGAGGAACAGGATCTGAATATCATACAGAGGATTTTGCAAGAAGTAGATATGGAAGTGGAGGGCGGCAGCAGTCCTGGCAGACACCTGAGTCTGACCTAGAAGAACAGCCTCTACTGCCAGTCTCTCTCCATGGCTCTCTCCCCAACAATTGTAGAAGAAACACAGGATGACAATCCATGCACCTCTGTTCCTAAGACCAAACGTGAGGAATCCTGGCTATTCACCAGCCTTGAAAGACAGCTCAGCAGTACCATAAAGTGATCCTTTCATCCTTGAATCCCAGTGCAACAGGAACAACTAGGGTCCAAGGAAAAATTTTGCCTCTTTAAAATACCTGAGAGCTCAGTGAAATAAACTCTCACCTCTTCCACAGCAGCACCCACACAAAACCCAGCCTGATCATTGAACATCTGAACAGGCAAAGCTAGCTCACACAGGAGCAGTGAATAATTTGAAGACAAATATTACCCCTCTGTTAATATGATCAAGGACAAAAGAAGGAACTTTTGGACAAGGTGCTACACTGAGACGTGGGCAGCTGCTCCAGGGCCTGTCTCCACCAACTTACTAATAGCTCAGCTGAGATTATCGTCATTCGTACTACAGTGATAACTAAAGCCCTGCTGTGCTAGGTGTTTACAAATGAACAGGTGATTTTATGTCCCAAAGGTTTACCATCAAGTAACTTAAAGACAGGCTAAGGATGAATTATAACACCCAGCTGACGGTGGGAGGATTGAGGCACAGAGCGTCTCAATGCAGAGGGAAGATCCCACAGGAAATTTCTGATCAAGCTGCGACCGGATATAAATTTCTCTTAATTATCAACTTTACACCCAGTAATTCCTTCCTCTCCTGGGAACAAACAGTTTTCCTCTTCATCAGACTGTTTATGAAGATTAGCTTGACAGAGTGAGAGCACTGGATGGGAAATGTTCTATATAAAATGCCCAATGTATGAAGCCATGGCCTGAAATTATAAACAAAAAGAGAAAAGGGGATTAAGCTATTGAGGAATGTAAAGATAATTTGTACTGTAAACTGTCTACAGGTATAGCAGGAACCACCTAGCCTTCAACAAAAGCAGGTGTGGAATGGCACACCTTTTTCATTGGCTAGGAAACAGGGCTTGAAGATTAAAATACAAAAAGAAAAAACAATCCAAATCCAAAATGATTCACACACTTTAAAAAAGAGTGAAAATTATTACCCTGCCATGTTTAAGTGGGTAATAGCATTGATGGCACCGGAGGCTTGAGTTTACAAACAGGTAGCACGTGACTTTGGCGGGAGTCTTTCAGCCTGCGGGCAGATACAGAACAAATGGTCCTTCCAACATCCATGTCCATCTTTTCCTTCCTCCAGTTCTCTTCTTTCCTCTCTCCTGTACTTCCTGCTATGAATTCTTGCCATGAATAGAAAAAAGAGGCACTAGATTAAGAAACTGATCCTTACCTGAAACATCAAGGATTTGGCTGGGACTCGACACCTTCCACATAAGACAAGATGAGCCAGGGCACATCTGCCGCTCCAAGGCAGTTGTATGTGCTTGCTTATCCCATCAAATGCAAATGACTTAGTCTCAGGGGGCGTAAACATATAAACAAACATTGACCACAGGATAAGAATATAAAAATGGATGATCAGAGCAGCTGACCTGCTGGGAGCTCACAGTGTAACTCCCTCAGATACCTCCTTGGCTTGCTTTACCACCAGGCTGCAAGATCTGGTTCTCTCATTTCAGGAGGAAGAAGGGAATTCCGGACAGAAAAATGTGGCATTAAACCCAGGGTCTGATTGTCATTTATTTCCACCCACAGTGCAGCAGGAAAAGGCTGGAATCTATTAAGTCGTTCAAAATTGAACAGGATCCAGTTGTCAAGCTGAACGGTTGATGTGTATGGGGAAAAAAAAAATTCACCACATCACTTCTAGCAGTTATGAAAGCATAGAGATAGATGTGTAATAAACAGTCTCCTGAAAAGTTTGCATTCAAACAGCATACTGATTAGCAAGTAGCAAGAGATCTATTACATTTAGTCAGTCTAACATGACCAAGGATCAGAAGGAAAACTGTTCTCCTTGTGGTCTTGGGATGGGATATGGGCTTTCTAACCAGGAGGATGGTGCTCCATTCCTGGTTAGCATTGACATGCTGTAGATGAGAGCACTGAAAATATTGGCTTGGCCAAGAGTGCCCAGAATTAGGCAGTTTCATGGGAAACCTGTTAGAGCTGCAAGTCCTCTGAAACCACGGGGAGGAGAAAAGATGACCAAGAGCTTTGGTACATCCATCATCGCTTGATGGCACTTTGATACCTTGATTCTCTCTTCCTGTAAAACATCGTTTCCAGTTCAGATTTGTTTTAGCTAAAGGTAAAGGCTTGGCAAACAGTCGTACTAGAAATCACGTGGTCTATTTAGGCAAATATGAATTTTGAGGCCTTACCATGGTACATACCAATTTCTATACCTGTTACCACCTCTGTACAGTGCAGGCAGTGATTTTTACACAACTTTATGAATGCCATGAGACGACTTAAAGCTGATACACCCTCTGGTGTTCACCATACAGCATACCCAGCAAGCCCAGTCAAAACCTCAGCCTAAACCCTAAGTGTTAAAGATGGTGTTAAATATGCATGATTAATACAGTGTATTAGAGAAGAAAACGCAAGCCTGCAGTGTGGTTTGCTTCTTATGCAGAAGTTACAAGGAAAAGAATGGAGGCAGCCCAAGAAGTTCATTTCCTAGAGGAGAATTCCAGTCCTGGAAGCCGTTTCACCAACCACGGATTCCTTTTCCAGCCTCTGGCGTTCAGCAGCTTGGCAACACAGGGAGGGCTGGATGGAGATGCAATCGTGGAAGGCAGTCCCTGGCATTGCTGCGTACCTGCAATTACCCTCTCCGGTCTCTGTTTGTGTCCCCATGACTATAAAAAACATTCACCGCCGTACAAAGCGTCGCATTAAAAACACGCGTCATATGGAAGAAATCAGAACATTTCCGAGTAGATCTTTCTTTCTCAAAAGGACCAGAGCAGAGCTCACAGACGTTATGCGCTGATGCATAACAGTAATACATGCTCATTGGCTGAACTAGAAGCAAAATGTTAAGCAGCACGTGTTTTACAAGGCTACAATAAACACTACACAGTGATGAAAAGCCTCGTGAGCCTCACCGAGCGTTAGAAGATGGTCCTGCTCCTAACCCTATGCTTCCAAGACTTAAGTGCAGTTTGTGGCTTAGTCCTCCTTGCAGGCTGATCCTTAAATCTGTCAACGATCTGGTGTCTCCATTTCCATCACCTGTGAAATGAGGGGACCAGTAATTCACTGAGAGGGAGGTTCCGGTGGGTTCAACATTCATTTGTAGCATCCAGAACTGCTGCGTTTGCTCCCCTCATTACAAAAGTAGCTTCACACTAGGATGGGCACTTTTAACATAAATTAGGCCTCAAGATTATTAGCTTTTTTAGGGTCCTGAAGAGACGAGAAACATGTTACAGATAAGCAATTGAACCACCAAGAGGAATGATCCTCCTTTTCTGCTGATACAAAGGGAGTATGCCCACCGTGAGCATGGACTCCAAGAGAGAGGATCCGAATTAAATCCCAAGCACTATGTGTGGGTGACAGTGCCAGAAATGAAACCTGGTCACACTAAGGGCAGATCTTCCCCCTCAGGTTTCCTTCTCCTCCCTGAAGCAGTTCCATTCCACCCAGCACAGCAGATTTCCCCTTGCAAAAATTTTAAGCACTGCTTCCCACCTCCATCCTGATATAACTCAGTCCTCCAAAGCTCATTTTTTGCTGTCAGCTCCTGAATAAATTGTCATCCAGGAAAACCAAGGTCTACACCCAAATCTACGCCATCCTTTTGAGAGGCAAACCCCCATTGCTCTCCCTCTTCCTTACTACTATCTCACTCCCATGAGCATCCTTATGCTTCAATGGTTTAGCTGTCACATAAAAAGCCAGGGCAGTTCTGGCTCCACGGGTTTTTCTCTAAGCTGCACCAAATCCAGTGCCAAGCAGGAGAGCTGAGAGCAGCAGAGCACACAGCTAACACGCAGGCAGGCACCCTTGGCAAACCAGACACCTTAAGGCTTAACCACAAACTAGGAGCTGCATCAGGCTGGTATATCAAGGCGCACTGCCTGCTGTACGGCAATAGCTTACGATACCATCATCCGTTTGGCTCTGCTCAGCTCTTACTCCCCCCAGCCTGAATGATCCAGAATCTAATTAAACTCTATGATCCAGGATCTTATTAAACTCTCTGGAAACAATCAAAAAATGCCAGAATCCTGAACTCCGGCTTTTTAATTTTGGTGTTGAACTACTTTAACCCCTCTGCTGCCAAACCATAACAGGGTTAAAATCCGTTGGTTTAAAATTAAACCACTTGACAGAAGCCAGGATGGACTTTTAAACCATTAAGCAAACACTTTCCCACTTCAAACAGGAGGCAGCTTGAATCCAGGGTGCTTGTTCCGTCTTCAGCACGCTCTGGCTCACAGGCAGCTGGTCCCACGCACTGTATTTACCTTGACAAGGCAAAACGCTCTCACGGGCTCGCTGGTCTGAGATGAACAAATGCACGCCGCATGGAAAAGGCCAGTGGGCAAAGCCCAAGCCAGCTCGCTTCCCACCGGCTGCCCGATGGACAGCCCAAGCAGCTCCGTTAGGAGCCTCGTGCCGATCTGCCAGTCGCAAAGACGCGAGCCCGGGGCGGTAGGTGAGCCAAGCACTGTTTACTCTGCAAAGCCCAGCTGTTAAACCTATGACTACGCCCATTACAAAATTATTTTTTCCCCCTCTACGGGGCTGAAGTTTGACGTTGTTCACACACAGCAAGCAGAGGCAAGGGATACTGCTGCCATGGTTTGTCATATTAAAAAGTAAATACAGCCAATTTCTCTCCCAAACGCTCTTCCCAGAGGCAGGCTTCAACACTTGCAAACAGCTTTGCTCCACTTCCTTCTGTGAAGAGCATAGCAGTGGTTTCAAAGCACTGGCTTTGGAAACACAGACAGCTATTATGAGGCTTTGGTTAAATTAATTAATTGCCTGAAAAAAGCTCCTTACACCACTTGTCTGAGGATCGCAAAGTGCCATGTTTATTACCAGCGTTTCAGTGATTCCACAGAAGACATTCAAACTCCCATGCAGAAACACATTTAAGCTCCAGTCATTTCAGGCTCACGCATCGCTGCCACGAACACACATTGGATTATAAACTAACCATATGATACAGTACAATCTCCTCCTGTTTTGCAGGAGCTGAAAAGCCTTCCCAAGTACAGCCTTCTTATTTTTTAGGCTAGAATCTTTTATTAGTTTTTTTCATATGTCTCTTAAAGACAAAGCCCCCCACTTTTCACATTGTAGAAGAACTACAAACTGTGCACACAAAAGGCAAAAATTATCCTAGAAATATGTCTCTCAGCCTCATGCAGATGACAATTATGTCAGTGAAGAATGAAGCACAAGAATCTTGTTTGACACGTGTTACCTGCTGCATCTTTTCCCATGGAGCACAGGCACAGATCTGCAACATTATTTGGAAAATAATGGTGCTTGGGTTTAAGGTAGAAGGGAACTTAGGAGGCTCTAAGGATTGTTTGCAATAACAGAAGCTGCATTATTACACAATAAGAGATGTCTTGGTTAGAATAAAATCTTTATACTTGTGTACCAAGAAACTGTTCAAACCGTGACATAGCTGAGCAGTTCTTAGTCCACTCTAAGAGCTGGAGCAGCTCCTGTGCAAGTCTCCAGGATGCTGTGCTGACACTCACCCACTTCACTGTCCAGCTGAGGATAGCTGACATTCACATTGATAATATTTCACCAGTCAATATTTTCCTTTTTTTTTTTTAATTAACCCCCACACACACCTATCCTAAATCCTAACCCTACAAGGTGGATAGAGTAGTGTTAAGTGCAACTTCTCAGCCAAATGAATACAAGAGAGAAGATCACTATTCCAAGATATTTAATAAGAAGAAATTACAGATTGAAATTCGGGCACAAGAAATTCAGCTAATGCACAGCTCCAGAATGGGTTACTTCTCACAACCAACATCACAATTTTTTGCTTTAGCGTGGACATGTTGGACTAACACAAACCACAAAATACTGAATCAGATGCAACACCTAGTGCTAAAAATCACAACAATAAAAAGTATGGCACAAGGAATGCTAAACTAAACGATGTGTAATTAGTATTTACTTTTGGCAATCCTTGTTTGGACTAATTCAGTGTAGAGATTCATTCCTGGTCAGCACCAGGTTCAGTTAACATACATTCTGTGCAAAATGTACTTTTAAATTAATTAAATAATTAGTTGTGTAAACATATCTTCCTTTCACAGAAAACCAACAGTGATTTGGGTATCAGAAACAAACCAGAGAACCCCAGACAATATTTTATTTCACAGTATATAGTGTATGTATATATAATCACCATATTCAGCAAGTAGGTAAAGTGCATGCCAGTAACAACTTGGACTGTAAATGAAGAACTTGCAGTGCAGAAGTACACTTTACTCCAATACTAACAAACTAATGTGAAGTAATACAAAACAAGGTAGAGTAAGATCTTGAAAACAACATACTCTACATGATATACTGTACCTTTCTTTAAAAGGTAAGCTGAATTACTCTGAAACAGGAAAATTTCACATCGACTATCAGTGGAATAAATATTTCAAAGCTTCACTAGTTAAAAATATTGCACCAGAAGTGTTGTATTTGAAAGCAATACAAGAATTTTTTAATATAAAAACACTTAAAAAAAAAAAAGACGTATTACAACAGCTACTTTGAACTAAAATAGCTGGTAAACTGTAGGAATTGATGAAATGTGAGTTCTCTGCCACAGACGATAGATAAATGGATTACCTGGAATCTCTCCTATACAGTATGAAGTTAGTTAGCAGGGGAAAAGGTCTCCACTGTCCTGTAGTCTCAATGGAGCCAAAACCTATTAGACAACAACTGACAGTATTCCCTTTTATTTTAGAAATACAGGTCTACAAGAAGTCTTGAAATGCTTCACCACCAGTTAATGCAAATAAATAAAAGCCAGAAGATAGACGGATGTACCGTGACTATGTTATACAGATGTCTACAGCTCCGACCACAGGCCCCTCACCTGTGAATCTGGAGTAGACACACAAACCCCCTGTGATGCTCCACACAACTCATGAAGTTCTTGTTTAGAGAGTTGGGGACAAACCGTAGGGAGATCCTTGGAAAACGAAGGACAGAGAAGTAAAGGGACAAGAGACCTTTCACTAATATTCATCAGAGACGCAGGAGCCCAGATCCAACATGGTATTTAGGGACCACACTGAGTGAACACTGTGCTCGTGACGCTCTGAGAACACTGCATCCCACATCAAGCTATTATCAAAAATATAAAACCACTGGTGCAAGTGAGGGATACAAACAGTGAACTCCAAGATCTGAATAAATTCACCCGTGAAGAAAATTACTTTCTCCACTTTCCTTCAATTCCCTCGCTACATGTGCAGTTTAAAGGGGAAAAATAAAACACATGGAAATGTGCAGATGATCATCGAAGATCAGCAGTCCTTTTTCAGAAAGCTGAAGCATGTATTTAACTTTGACACTTACTTTTTATATGTGATTTAAGGAAAACATTTATTGAGTGGCAAAAAAAATAATCTGCTCAATAAGCAGATGCCTCTACCAATACATGTACATTCATTAACCCTCTTCTCTTTATTTCCCAGGACATGGCAACAGACAGCTGTGGCCACTAAGTCTTCATCACTCTTATAACATTTCTGCGTACATTAAAAGCATGATTGAAACCTATTAAAACTATTTGCTCAGGGAACACAAGGTTTTATCACCATCATTTGCTCACCTCAGCATTAACTTACAAAAAAGCCTCAATGATTTGCAGTTGGACATCTGGCCTTTAGTTCAGCTATTATTAAAGAAAGACTTTGAGAGAGAATTAATAGGCTGTAATCATCTAAAGTAGTCTCATATGCAGTTCATTTCGCCTTCACTTCCTCACTGCAGTAAAAAAAAAAACACTTTCAAAAGCAGCAACATAAAAAAAGCACATAAAAGTTGATTCAGATTATATCACATCCCTTCATATTTACAGATTTTCTGTAGTAAAGAATCCACTATCATTGTTTCACCGCAATTAAAAGTCTTGGCCTTTTTAATCCTAAAACAGCCTTCAAACATCATCCAAGTCTGGAAACATTTTCAAAACCCTCAGGAACTCAACAACAGCAGCATCGTATTCCAGACAATATTGCAAACACCTCCCATGCAATCAAAGTGTCTGTTAAAGAAACAGTCTTGAAGAATACAGTTCCTCGATCCTCCTCTTCCTCACGAAACCATTCCCACTGGCTCCGGCAGGCGCTACGTTAGTTTCTTTATCCTGCGGTTCTGCTTGTCAATATTCAGTGTCGCGCGGTCTACAGAGGTAGTGATGGAATCGAGAGCTTCATCCTGTCTCTCCAGCTCAGCTTCTGTCTCCAAGGCAAGGCCCTTCAGTTTCTTTAGTATCTGTCAGAAGAAAAGACTGACAGCTTTCAGCAATCGACCAGCTGGTTCTTTGAGAAATGTAATAGACCCATGGCAATTAGTTATTTCATTGCTTTAAATGACCAAATAATTTGTTGGAGTCTGCCCTGAAGCGTGCTGGTAAAAAGACACAGGTCTTGCTCTGATGAGCTGAATTGAGATGAACTAAACAATGAACCAAAGACCAGAAAAATCAAAGCTGAGATGTTAGGATTATTGGGGGGGGGCAGGGGATAAATTGGAAACAAAAACTCAGTGTAAATATCAGCTTTTTGCTGGCTCTGTTGTTATCTCCTTGGCACGTCTGCATCTTAGAGCAGTAGCTTCTCCTGAGAGGTTGCGCACGTTGAGAGCCAATGCAGAGAGAGAGTACGGTTGGTGCAAAACCAGGAGGGGATCGCGCGGCTGAAGGCGTAGCAAGGCTAGGCAGGGTCAAGGGACAGAAAACGTTTACTACAATCCACTAAAGAATGTCATTGGATGGAGCAAAAAGGAAAAAGTGAGACTTAGGCAACCAAACAAATAATTTTCAAGGGACTAGAGGGTGGTGTGGTATGAACAGACACCAGGCAGCCAAGAGGCTGACGCTGTACCTGAGATGAGAAAAAACAGATGCACTAGCTACAGTTCTATTCCAAGCTGCAAGCATTGCATTATGTATCAACCAGCTTACACTACACTTAGCAAATTACTGTTCATATGTGGGACTGTTAGCAAACATCCTGAACTACTCCAAAATTGTGAGGAGACCTTGTTGTCTGAAAAAGCCTGTAGATACTGGTCTGGACAGGGCAGAAGCCTCTGAAGTGAAAGGAGGTCAGGCTGACACATTCTTAAGGCTAGGAGACATCCCTAATGATACCATACACTGACTTATGGGACCTACTCAACTTTTATTTTCATCATTTCACACAACCAAGTCCAAGTGCAGAGATCCAAACAACACAAGAAAAATCTGCCTTAATTCCTTAGCCTGTAACGCTGGCTCCTTTTAGCAGCAGTCCAAGGCATGAGTTATATCATTGCCTTTTCTTCCCTCTTGTGGCTACTCCCTTAATAAGCCTGCTGCATGAACTGAAAGCACCTGCCTGACAGGCAAACCTCAGCTGCCTTCCCTCAGACATATCAGAGGGAGATTTAAAAGCATCATATCATATCAACTGAAAATCCAGCTTCTCAGTCACTTCAGATCAGAAAGGGGTTGTCTCTGCTGGCCTACATGATCTGCTTCCTCAGGCAGCCATGGATGGGTCCATGAGGATATCCTCACACTGCCTGCTTAATAAGAGCAGTTTATCCAATCAGTTACAGTAAGAGTTACATGAGCATCCAGGTAACGCTACTGAAGACACCAGATCTGCAGCCTAACAAAATTAATCTGTGGCTTTTGGTAAAATAGGAGAACAGAATTACACTCTGTACACGTTTAATCTTATTTTTCTCATAGCAACTCGCAAACTCTGTTTTCTTGTTTTCCTTTTACGATATATATAATCTTCCCCCAGAAAGCTGCTGTGAAACATCAGCAGTCCCTTTATCCACACGTGGGGCTGAATTCCACAGCAGTCTCATCGTTTGCAGCTACGCAAGTTACTGGTTTGAGAAAAGCAGCGAGAAATATCATATCTAGCTGGAACGGCAGGGGAATTTTACGCAGACAAAATGCTTTGACTAAAGCTGGACGTCAGCCACAGTAGTGAGATTTATCTCGTAAAATATCTCTCAGCTCTTTCCATAAATCACAAGCAGCTAGAAATACGTCTGTGTGAATAACTGTTTTTGCAATTTGGCTGCCAAAGCAAAAATACAAAACTAAATCATGGATCAAGCTTAATCTACTTTTTTCTGTTCTTACGAAAACTACAAGCTAAAACCCACTCCGTTTCTATCCCAAATGATACACTTCAGGTTCTTTCACTGTAAGAAAGCAAGGCCAAATTCCCCAAACTGGACGTGGTAGACAGGTGTAGGCCACGCACCAAAAAGAAAAATGATATGATCAGATCTATCATGGGTGTGATTCAGAACCTGGGTCTGGATTAACGTCTTGCCTCTCCTGAGAAAGTAGCTGTATTACTTGGAAATGGGAAGTTCAGAGGTGACTCTCCCTCAGTCCTTCCTTTGAGCTTCTTCTGCATATATTTTATATCTACAAACATACATATAAATACATAAAATAAAACAGTCAGTGCTACACGAAATGACTCCTACCATTCATAAAGTCATGTATAACTAAGATTGGAAAAGACCTCTGAAGGTCTTCTGGTCCATTCTACCCAACTAAGAGCAGGGCCAGCTTCAACATTCAGCTGAGAGAAGATGACAGGTTTCAGCCTCCACTCCAGTAAACTTTTAATTCTCTATACTAGTTTAAAAGAGAGGAGACCTCACTCATTCAGTACACCCTAAAGGATGGCAGCGAAAGACATGTGCTTCATCATTTGCAGATAATTTAAAGATGGTCCACGCTGACATTTTTTCAGCAAGTTTACTAAAAAGTTTTATACAAGAGCATCCCAAAATTTGTTTCCCAGCGCAGCAGAAAAAAAGCAGCAGCAGCTGCCGACACTTTCTAGATCATGGTTTGATGCACGCTCCAGAATGGTCCCTCTGGCCATTCAACACCTCCACCTTCTGCTGCAACAAAGCACACACTTTTGGAGGTTTCTCCCTAAGCACCCTTAGCGGTGTGATAAGTTCAGCTTTCCTGAGCTGTGTCCTCACCCTGTTCATCTCTGAAATCCACAGAGGCGAGCACAGAAGGTAAATGTAGTGACAGGCAATGCAAGCCTCCAAGAGAGCTAGGCAGCAAAGCAGGGGCTGACACGAGAGGATGCAGAAAGGAAGCAGGGACACTCCCCCTTCCCCATCTCTCCAAGGGCACCCAACTTATTTGTAAATCAAAATTGTGCCAAAAAGGCCCAGGTTTGCCACGGAAAAACAGTTTATTTCTAGTTTCAAACCAGATTACTTTCAATAGGCTTTGCATTCATTAGAGCATACTTAACATTTAAAATACAAAAAAAGACACAATTGTTGAGAACAGAAAAGCTTTTAAAATACGAAAGCAGTAAAATGGAAACTCAGCTGGCTAGAGGGCTCTGCTCAGTTCACCTGCCAATTAGGCTCTGCCTTGAAACGCAGCGGGCGATGACGATGTGGTTACTCACACACAAAAATAAAAGGCAAGCGGCTCACTTTCATCTCTTAATTCTCTTTACCTAAGAGTCTGGTAATAAATCCCTTAACCCTTTGTCTGTCAGCAGCTTCAACCGTTCAAGCCGAGTGCTGCTACTGAATCCAATGGGACCCAAAACGGTTAAGATGCTTTTCCAGCACAGCTCACAGAGCTTGCTGGAAAGAGTTACTGGAATCTGAAGTCTGGCCAAAGCTGGTCACTATTTTTGCAAAGCAAAACGATGGCAAGATGTCTAGTTATCACTGCTCCAGTTCTGTCAGCTGCTCAGAGCAGCAGTGCCTTCTGTGCCAGCACGTAATTTGGACGGTGAACCAAGACATGAAAACTCAGCATGAAACTCTATCTGTTACACAAAGCCAAACAGCAGGTATGAGCCCATCAAAGACGCATTTTGAAGGCGCATTTCCTCAGGCACTGGTCAATCTTACATGGAGAAAGCCTCAGATTTATGCCACCAGATTATAATTTGGAAATTCTGACTTAGGTCCATGGCTCTGCCACAGATTTTCTGTGCGACTTCAGGCAAGTTACCTAATATTCCCACGCACAGAGTTCTTGCTGCAAAAAAACAAGGAAGTAAATTTGTCACTGCTCTCCAAATCCACCCTGTGCTAAGTGTTCAACTAAGCAGACCTGGGCCTTGCTGGAAGAAGAGGCGTCCACCCAATCTACATACCCCAAGTTCTTGTACATACCATGGGGACCTAGATAACACAGTGCAGTTTAGGTCATGATGCATCCGCTCTCTTTTATGTACCTGTTTAAGGAAGAGTTCAAACACTGCTCATTCCTCTCTGCTTTGGCTCAAGTGAGAACTGAGCAACCAGCTTAGCTGGAGACAGTCACAGCACAGACACAAGATGGAATGATGGGAGAGGGCTCCAAGCCCATGAACCTGTCCACTACTTAGCTCTATTACTTTATCACCTTGCCACACCACCTGAAGACCTAAACCCGAAGCCAGGCACTGTACAAACAGAGACTGTATCCTAAAGATCTTACAATGGAGACCTAAGTTTAATTTGGGGCCTGAGATGCCATCATAACAATGCAATTTAGCTAAAGCTTGTGAAATACATTCTACCATCTCAATACACTGAGTAACAAACAATAAAAATAAGATACAGTGTCATTGTGCAGGAAGTACTGCCAATTGCAGTTTGAACTCCCTGAAATCCTCCCTGAGATCCTGTGTTGGGTTTGCATGGCAAGGTTTTGGTAGCGGGGGGGCTACAGGGGTGGCTGCTGTGAGAAGCTGCTAGAAGCTTCCCCTGTGTCTGATGTCAATGCCAGCCGGCTCCAAGACGGACCCGGCGCTGGCCAAGGCCAAGCCAATCAGCGCCTCTGAGATAACATATTTAAGAAGGAAAAAAAAAACAGTTAGAGAGAGCTTTTGCAGCCGGAGAGAGGAATGAGAAGATGTAAGAAACTCTGCAGACACCAAGGTCAGTGCAGAAGGAGGGGGAGGAGGTGCTCCAGGCACCGGAGCAGAGATCCCCCTGCAGCCCGTGGTGAAGACCATGGTGAAGCAGGCTGTCCCCCTGCAGCCCATGGAGGGAGGATGAGGGGGTGTAGAGATTCCACCTGCAGCCCGTGGAGGACCCCATGCCGGAGCAGGTGGAGGCACCTGAAGGAGGCTGTGACCCCGTGGGAAGCCCGCGCTGGAGCAAGCTCCTGGTAGGACCTGTGGATCCGTGGAGAGAGGAGCCCACGCCGGAGCAGGTTTGCTGACAGGACTTGTGACCCCGTGGGGGACCCACGCTGGAGCAGTTTGCTCCTGAAGGTCTGCACCCCATGGGAGAGACCCACGCTGGAAAAATTCATGGAGGACTGTCTCCCATGAGAAGGACTCCATGGTGGAAGAGGGGAACGATGAGAGGAGTCCTCCCCCCCCCAAAGATGAAGAAGCAGCAGAAACAACATGTGATGAACTGACTGTAACCCCCATTCCCCATCCCCCTGAGGGGGGAACAGAGGTTGAAGCTGGGAGTGAAGTTGAGCCCAGGAAGATGGGAGGGGTGGGGGGGAAATGTTTTAAGATTTGATTTTATTTCTCATTTCTCTACTCTGTTTTGCTTGGTCATAAATTAGATGAATTTCCTCTCTAAGTTCAGTCTGTTTTGCTCATGACGATAATTAGTGAGTGATCTCTCCCTGTCCTTATCTCGACCCACAAGCTTTTTGTTATACTTTTTCTCCCCTGTCTAGTGAATGAGGGGAGTGATAGAGCGGCTCTGGTGGGCACCTGGCCCCCAGCCAGGGTCAACCCACCACAGATCCACTCCACTGTCCCTGTGCAAGTGAGGTCTGAATGCTAGAGCAGATCACATATAGCCAGAAACAACTCTTGAATGCTGCTTCCCCAGCCAAATTAATCTGTTATTAGGGCACAAAAAACTGTCATTTGCAGTGCTGTGAACTGGTGTGCAGAGGTTTTGACAGTGATAACTTCTCACGATTTAATACGGTGCTTCATCTCTGTGCTGAACATAGTGAAGGAGAGCAAGAAAGGGGGACAACACCTAAAATATTCCAATTCACAGTCCCATTACAAGCTCAAATCCACAATAGGGATTGAGTGATCTTGCACCAAAAAGAGGCCTGTCCACATCCTCTCCTGCTACATGTGGAAGTGGGCAGGGAGACAGCAGAGAGCAGAAACAACTTAAACTGCTGCAACAATTTGCTAGAGGACATTTGCAATGCCTCATGAGACAAGTGCAACTTACCATAACAAAAATCTATGGATTTGTGTTGCTTTAACATGCTTCCTGTTTGGGATTGCCACTACCAGCACTTGCATGTAGCTATGCAAAGCACAGATCTCCCTTCACCTTCTTCCAGAGTTGCAGCTGGTGTACAAATACTCAAGCTCTACACCACCCACTAGCAAAAGTGCTCCTGCCTGCTCCAGAAAATCAGGCTGTCTCTTGTAGCACAAAACTTCTGAGCACAGAAAACACAGGAACAGGCAAGTTTGGCAGGACAGCAGGTCCCTTGTATCTGAAGTACATAAAAGCAGACAAATTTTAAAGCATCTGTTCTTTTGAGCCAGTTGCTATTTGGACAGTATGTAAGGGTCACAGTTTACTATCTTATTCTTAGTGGCTGATTTCTCAATAATTCTTCTTGGACTGATACAGAAGTCTGATTTCACTTACGTTCTCTGGGAGTACTAAGCACTCATGGTGCCGCTAACATAGCACTGGCCTCGCCTGGAAAAAAAAAAAAACTCAAGCAGCTCTACAGGCTTAACTACCACCTTTTATTTTGGTACCATTAAATACTTAAGTTACACACAAGCAAATACAAAGTGTTATTTGTAAAGACCTCAGTTCTCTCCCTGTATTATCCTGTCCAAAAAAATAAGTCCTGGGCATGGTCATTACATGTGTCTGTTAAGATCAGTTGTCTGTTGATCACTATAGGCCATGGAACAAGGCAACCCTATGAGCAAATTTGGTATTTAGCACTTGGAATGAATGGTTCCTTAACAAAACACTTTTTCTCTGACCTAACGGTTATGATTTCCTGAAATGAAGGCATGATAAAAGGGTAAATAAACACTGAAGAGGCTCTGAAAGTAGCAAAGGACTGAAATGGAGCCATCTAGACCCAAGAAGACATCGAGGAAGCAAATGTCAAAGATATGCACTGGGATGTGTTTTTTCCCCCCAGTGTTACAGAATTAACTTCTTTAATACTATCTCTGTCTTCATGGCATACACGATCTGCAGACAGTAAATATCAGGCAACAGTTCTTTGGGAGGAACAGTTTCAGAAATTAGAAAGCACTGGTTTGGCAAAATAAATTCAAATTTAGTGAATTCCGCCCCCCCCAACCACAGCCCTTAAGCTAATATTATCATACCCCCTCCCACACCCAGTGCCATTATGTCAGCCATAGCGAGGCGGGAATCAGCAGCTCAGCCAGAGACCACAGGACCTTCGTAGGCTTTTCTTCCTCCATCTCCATAGCACAGCTACGGAACGCAGCTCACACCGCCACAAACTCTGTGGTTTTTAACATAAACCTCCCTTCATGGAGTCCTGGTGAGGTCGTTTACTCAGGCACCCAATCGCAACTGCAGATCGCTCAGGGCTTCCAGCTCTAATAGAGGGAATTTAGTATCATTCAAGAATTCCTGTTGCAAAACATCTATTGTTATTACTGAGAGTACTTTGGTTTTGAGGAGAGAGGAAGAGACAACTAGTTTTTGTTCATCACAAATTCCTCCTCTCCAACTTCAAAAATTCTGCTGGACTTACATCACAAGTAATGAGGGAGATGGAGCAGAGCCCTTCTGGGTTTTATGATTTTGTTTTGCTTTTTTCAAAAAGAAGTGCTTGCATGACAGATAATCAAAGAATAAAAGATCATAATACTTGAGAGGAAACAGCTCAGGAAAATGCTGTAGTTATCAACATAAGGACCTCAAATACCTTTAATTCATTCATGGAGGAGTGATGACACAAGTACCGTTGTCTTCAATGCATGTTAATGCTTTCCACTTTGACAGTTTTCCCCCTTTACTCTCTAAATGCTTTGCAAACGTAATTAACCATCATCCTGCTCATTCCCAAACTGGGAGCTGAACTGAAGCAGTGCAAAGGAGCAACTGCATCAGTGGAAGACAAGCCCTCGCTGTGGGGTAAAATGACTATGTGTACTGCTCACTGAGAAGACATATTTGGAGAAAAAAGGACAAAGGAGCAGGCTACACCTCAGCAACGAGTACCCTACAACCTAGCTCACAACTGACTGCTTAAGGCCACACAGCTGAAAAGGAGATAAAGCTCCTGGTTCCCTGCCCTGCTTTCTATTTAAGGACTTAACCCGCTTCCTAACTATAAAATGACTGAATATTGCAAATATAACCTTAGAAAAAGCCTTGTCATACCTTAGATAAGCATTAAATATCTTGCTCAAATGTAGTTTCAAGATCTTCACCTCCATGCTTCCAAGGGTTCAATACCCAAAAGGCTTTGTATGGTGTTTAGAATCATAGAATTGTTTTGGTTGGAAAAGACCTTTAAGATCATCAAGTCCAACTGTTAACCCAGTACTGCCAAGTCCACCACTAAACCATGTCCCTAGGCACGACACCTACACATCTTTGAAATACCTCCAGGGATGGTGACTGCATCACTTCCCTAGGCAGCCTGTTCCAGTGACTGACAACCCTTTCAGTGAAGAACTTTTTCCTAATATCCAACCTAAACTTCCCCTGGCACAACTTGAGACCATTTCCACTTACCGTGATGCTGTCCCTGAATACATCTCCAGCCTCTGTACCTTTCAAATCCAATTTACTGGTGGGAACTCCTCCCTACAATCACACTTTCCTTCACTTCCACATCTTTACACTTTCCCTCTAAACCTCACCACATTCTCTCCTAACAAAACCAAAAGATCCTGAGCTATTTCACTCTGCTTTGCACTTTAGAGCAGTAAGAAAAAGCAGTGCTTGGACAACTCCTGGGAGCAGCTGGAGACACACCAGTCTATATAAAATGAGAGGCTTCATTCCCAATTCACAAGATTTGTTGGAATATGCTGAACTCCTCATCCTCTGCTTCCCCCATCACAACCAACTGCTTTGATAATATCAAGCACCAACAAAGGTTGGTGTTCATGTGAAGAACTGGCCCTCGGGAAGCAATTCTTAGAGATTTTTTTTTTTTTTTTGCAAGGTGTAGCAAAAAGTGTCTTCAACAGTAGTCCATGACCAACAACCCTTTCTACCGTATTTAGCTTTTTTCGGTCTGGCTACAAGTCAGAATAGAGTGGTGAAAAGCTGACATTTAAGGAAGGAACAACTAGCCTTTCTGAATACATAACAGCTGTACAAAGTGTATGCATGCATGAATAATAGATTGCTGATATTTGTACAGCTACAATTGAGAAATACTCTCCCTTAAAATCCTCCAAAAGGTCAACGCTGCTTCAGAAAATGCTTATTGTTTGATAAAGTGATAGATTGTGGAGATAATCTTAAAATATGAGAAGGGAGAATGATTAAATGGCGAATAGTCCATTCTGTTTTTGAAAAAGCCCAAATAAGATATTTCAGTCAAAAGATCTTGATTATATTTTGGTTATAGAAGCAAGTTTTGGTCTAAAACTGTGTATTTATGCAGTGACTCCTAGTAAGGAAAAGGAACAGGAGTTTATAGTAATTACAGCATGTACCTTAAAATTATTAATGACTGGAATGATGATTAAAGAGGCTTGACTCTCAGGGAACAGGTGCTCAGCAATTATTGGGAAAAAATTAGGCCAATTCAAGGCCTGTCAGTTTGGCATTCAGATCCTCTCCCCACCCACACCACCTCACAAACTCACCCCGAATCATTAACTGGCTTAAAAATTCTTGGCTTGGTGTGGTATAAATAAATACCAGAATTGTCTTTTGAGCACTAGTTAATCTTGAAAGTGTTTTGTTTTAAATAATGGCCATTTAACACTGTCCACTATCCAGCACAGAGAATTTCAGAAATTTCTGAAATTAACCTTCAACAAAGGTTAAACTCTCACCCAACTGCCTTTGGTTAATTTTAATAAATAGATTTTCCTTGCAAGAAGATTTCATTTTGAGCCATAAGCCAGTACTTGTGACTCTCAGATGCACTCAAGCTAACAGAAGTTGCTGTATTCTAATTCTCAACTATTAAATAAAAGAAGGTGGCTAGAAAACTGTAGGTTTGGCTAAGAGGCAACAGAGTTAGAAAATTCACATGACACTATCACCAAGCTAGAGATGGAATATTAAAGAGAATAAGATGCTAGAGGGAAAAAAAATATCAAGAATAAAGTTCAATCTTCAACCACATCTTCTGATGTGGCTGTAACCATCACCATTAAACCTATTTTAATGGAAAACCCACTAAAACCATACTCTCTTGCTTTTCGAGTTACTTCACTGTTTCAGATCAACCACATAGTACAATGAGGGATTCTTCACTAAAAGTTCTGAACATCAGCTATGAGAGAAATTCCTTAAAGAGCCATTTAGAGAAACAATATCAGACTGGATTACTTTAAATAAATAATTTTTTCTAGTAAAATCTCCAACCTATTTCCCCTTTATTAATTTGCTGGACTGCATACTAATTTCCTAACTACAAGTTCTCTCTGTGTGATTATAAAACACTTTATTCAGCTTTGTGGATGTTTCTGAAATAGAACTGCTACTCCTTACTAAAAAGGGTAAGATAGCATAGGGAAAACAAAAAACCTGAAAATGACTTAATTGTTAAACTGCTTAATCTTCGGAAAAAACAGGTTACGGTTAAGGATTTTCCTTGGGTTATAATCCCATCACTTAATATATTTTGTTGATAATTCCTGACTTGTTCAAAATAGTTAAAAACAAATCTGAAGTTATCAGTGTATTTTAATCACAGGCTTGATTAATTTTTAAAATATGCCTATCTAAATTTAGGGAGAGGGATATTTTGTTAAGGACAATGACTATGTTTCTGATGATGAAAATGCATGTAAAAGGAAGAAGAGGGAGTGAAACAACTCTTCTCAAAGTTATCTCAACTTATACCTGTTTAAGCTCTTTTGCTTCTTCCTGGGAGATCTTCTCTTGCTTCTGCAGCTGAACCTGCTCACTGTCCATCCCTTCTTTGCCTCCCACCGGAGAGCTGGGCTGCACCACTCCTCCCAGGAGTCCTGTGGCTGCAAGAGAAATTCCCATGGTCAGACTGCCATCTCCTGTACCATTGGGGAGGACTAGTGCTAGTATCAAAGTGGTTGACCTTTGCTTTGCTCCATAACAGTTTGCAAGGGGACAAGCCTAACCCAACCTTGCCCATTAAGCTATGTTCTTCTAGAAAGGATTCAAGCTATATTTTGTACAACACCTAACCTGGAGGTGACCAGGCTGTGAGAGATGACTTATTATTAAAGGTCACATTTGGAGAATGGGTTCATTTTAGGCTGTGGGGATTCATCTGCACAGAGAACGAAGCAGCAGCAACACACTCCCAATCAGATAAACATGGATTCTCCACCTGCTGCTGCTTCTTCTCTCTTTAATCTTTTTAATTAAAGAATTTAAAAGTGATGGATCGGGGACAGAGCCTAAGAGTCAAGTCAGCAAACCCTTGAAACAGAAGGGCAACACTGACGCTAACAGCCACCCCCAGCTAAGCAGTGTGGATGCAATCCCTCGTGTAACATGCCACCTGTCCTTTATTTAAAGCATCAGCTCTTATTGCAGTATCTGATACTACCCAGCAGGGTAGCAGGGACATGCTGCAAGGAAAGGTTGTTATTTCTGATGCAGATGGGTGCTAAACACCCGAGACACACATCTTGGCTCCTAGAAGCATTTCAAACATCTCCAAAGCTCTCCCAATTAAAGAGGTACCAAGAAGGAAGCTAACGCTACCTCTGTCACCCATGAGCACATGGTCTGACCCAGCACAGGACAACAGCAGCTCTTATGTACATCAGGACTGAAAGCACCTCAGATGCCAGAGTTCACCGCCAGGTTGAAGAGCTGGTGCCCAGCTGGCTGGCCAACTGACGGTGTACACCTGACCGCCTTGGATAGCATTACTTCCCCGTGAAAAAGGAGACAAAAGCTAAACCAAAAGTACCAAACCCTAAATCCCTCTCAAGTAATTACTGCAAACTCATAATCCCTGGAATTATTCAGTTATCAGCCTGAGAGTCACTGGACTCAGGCACCATCAAGATTTAAGACAAGCAAGTCATTCACTGTACTAATGTTACCCTGTGCAAATGCTCCTTGTATTCAGAGGGGCCAAGAACCAGGCACTGAAAAACGCTGCTTATGGTAAAATTACTGTCGTGGTCTCCCTCGGAGGACAAAGTGGGGAGGGAATGACAGACCTTCCTATGGCAGCAAAGAGCCAGACAAGATTCTTTGTGTTTCTTATCAGCTGAGTGTCACCATATGCTAATTATTTCATTAAAACAATAAATCTATCCATTTCACTCCATTAATCTCGCTGAGGACAAGAACAGGAGGGGGATATGACAAAGGCACACAAAAAGAATGGGATGAGGAAGGAGAGCTGGTATTTCCCAGCAATTTTCTAGTTTAAAAGAGGGCGAGAATTGAATAGAAAGGCAGAAACATTTAAAAAGCAATTTTAGTCCATTTTTGTTACACCCAGTTGGACTGCGAGACTCGCTGCCACCACATGAGGACAAGAAGCTACCAAACCTCTGAACAAAGCTCTGGAAACTCGTAATAACGAGAACACTCGGTCACAGGGGTAAGCAGGAGAAATTCGGCAGCCTCGAAAGGGATAAAAATCTGCGAATGCCAGTCTCCAGCTATAGGATTAAGACAGCACTGCCCTAGACTATTATACTGCACACGCACCATAGGATTTCTTGCACTTTTTAATCCTGGGTAACCGTTATCAGCCATTATTGAGGATGTTACTGGCTAGGAAAGTACTGGCCTGATCCAGTACAGAAGAACCTCTGTTACAAAACAAATCTCACTGCTCTGTCCTGAGCATTTAAACACCCATGTGGCTTGGTCCAAAAAAAATACAATCAGAAAAGACATGCAAAGCAGCTAAAAATACTTTCAAATAATCTGGTGTGTCTAAAACTCTTCACAAATTCCTTTTATAGGTGGCATCAAGCCAAAACTCTTAGGAAAGACAAGTTTTTCTATTTACTTATATAAATGTGCAATATGCACAGCTTTAAGGCAGGACTAGTATAAACAGACAGGATCCAGATGAGACTATGACAGTTGTGGAAATGTTCACGTCTTTGAGCTGCAGCACCAAGGGCAAAGAACACTACGAGCCAGTTTGCCGAGACAGATGTACCTCCGCTGCAAGGATATTTCACCTATAAGTCTCTGATCAACATTTGCTATCTGAAAACAGACACATATATTTTATGCGTACAAAGGCAGGCATGCACAACAGACTTCCCCCCCCCCCCCCCCGCCCCTGCTTTTAAGGGAAAAAAAAGAAAAAAAAGAAAACAAATCAAAAATCAGTATTTCCAACATGTGAGCAGCCATGGAAAAAACCCGGAGGTTAAAACACAGTCCGTGACTGCCATCTTGCGACAGAAGACAGATGGCAACAGACTCTGGGGAAGGAACAAACAAGGGTTTTGGTGGAGCTGGAGAAGTCAGGATTTCCATAACCTCCAGTTTTCTTTACTGACATTTCCAAATTAAACAGTCAAAATGCAGGTGGGGGCAGGAGAGCAATATCCTTGACTCACTGACTCAGATGCAAACAGAGCAGAGCAGTGGGAAATTAAGTGCAGTAGGGCTGTATAACCAATTATTTTATGTAACCAGCCTTAAGACCATCAGGAACTGAACATCAATTTGCTGGAATAACTCAGTGCTTAAGAAACCAGCAGGTTGTTTTTCCTCCAAGTTGTTGTGCTGACATTTTAGTGCCAGATGCCCAAGACTTACTTCCTTAAAAATTAACAAGCTTTTCCAAGCTATGGCCCTTGACGACTCGTCAACAAGAGGACATTATCCTCCCTGCTGAAGTCTGGTTTTAGCTTGGTGCACAAAAATAGGTTCATCTATTGTTTCATTGTATCATTTTTCTACTTGTTTTCAACATACTGGCAATAAATCCATCCACTGATTTGTTCTTTTGTCACTAAGAATTAGGAAAAAAGAAGGATTCAGGTATGTTGATAGAAATAAATTCCTAACAGACAAAAATTCACCAGCTCTCCAAATGAATCCAAGGTTGGATTACAAAAAAAACAACCCTCCCTGGAATTTTAGAAGTAGTAATAGTAGTAAGGAATGTAATTCTTATTGTTGTGAAAAGTGTTTCAGTCTCCACTGTGTTTTCTTAAAATGATTAAACTATGCATTCACCTAATCTGGAGACCTAAAATCTCCTAAATCCAAACACCTGAACTTCTCAAATAACAAAATTCTATTTTTAAGATATGAAAATTAACATGATGTTTATCCCATATGTTATTTAAAAACTTGCTGAACTGGAAATTTCTTTTAAATTGTCTACAGTTAACCGAATGACTGTTTTAACATAAATATGCTTCCAGCTACAAAATGCCAAAGGAAAAAGAGCAGTGATGGAGGACTCTGAAGCATGCAGTCAGGAAAAGAATGGATTTCTAATGACCCTTCCCCACAGAGTGGCACAATACTGAATTGGTGACCACCAGAAAAAGAATGACATCGTAGTTAAGACACAGGCCAGTAGCTGAAACTGAAATTAAGCTAATCCTTGCACAATGTGGTGTGGAGTTAGTGACAACACCAGCTGAGAGCACAATGTTAAAGAGGGCTTGGCATGTTCCAGCTGTCAGGCTCCTGAGGGACACTCAGCCTCAGGACCTACAGTCACAGGTTTTGCTAATGTTGTTGGGAAAAAGTAAATCCAACTAGACTAAAACAGGGCCACATGCTTCTGTCATCTCTACCCTCTCCCCCCTGGCAAGAGGGCCTGAAGTCACCTAGCAGTTACTTCCTGCATTTTATCATCAGTGTGGTCTCACCACTGGGGCCACGTGGAGAGGATTTGCCTTGTAAATATTATACGCTATTCTGAGTTTGAAAACCACTTGGAAACTTTGGGTGCTAGCATTACTGCTTACAGATGGATTGCTTTGCCTGTTACATACCTGCTTGCCAAATGGAAGTCCCCAAATCTACCTGAGGAGACTTCCTGGCACCAACAAATCCTAGGGCATCTTCTAAAAACTGCATCTTCTTGCTAAACTGCATCTCCAAGATGGGGATCGCTTCTGGCATCTTTGCTGACAAAAGCCGGTAAGAGGTGTCAGGCTTCCCAATAAATCTCTGACGGACACTGATTTCATATGGCGTATGAACTCTGATATCATCCACATCCTTTGATTCAAACCGGTGAATGACCTGAGAATTGCAGTCACTGATTTCTAGGCCAGAAGCGAAGAGTGTGAGTTTTCCTGGCTTGACATTTGAGTCTGTTCTGTGGGTGATAATAACTGGAATTCTAATTATGATTCCTTCCTGGTTCTTCGAATCGGAAACTGTGGCAGTTTCCTTTGGCTTGCTTTCCAATGGCGCTTTCCAGAGCTTGCTGCTAAACGGCCACCAAGAAGGAGATTCGAGCTCGGTCAACAACCTAGAGGAGAAAAGAGAGTGTTAGAAGGGTGAAAGCCAGTAGGACGGTCATGCTACCCCACCAGTTCAAAGCAAATTACCGCAGACACAGATTTCTTAATACTGAATCCAACCCTTTCCTATTTCGCTCCTCAAACCTATTCACAGCTTACCAGAATCCACCCATTTTGAAAACCAGCTTTTCTTCATTTGCTAACACATCAGAAAGCAGTCCTAGAATCTCACTGTTCTGATGTGAGAAATCCAACTTCCAAGTTGATTTATTCAGGCCAACTTGCACCCATCTGTTCTTCAACTAAACACTGCCTTTTCCCCTCAATGTTTCCACACTTGGCCATCACCACCACTGCCCTTTTCTACTCCTTTATATCTCAGCCCCATAGTCTGATGCTAGCTTTTGGTTTGCCCCCAGTCCCAAATTCCCATTGCCAGTTAAAACCCTAAGAGCGCAAGGTTGAGGCCAAAAAGCCCATCAGAGATGCCCGCTGGTGTCTAGCATCCACCTCACCATCGATGTTGGTGCACTCCTAATTGAGACAGGCCTTCTTGCTGGCAAACTCGTGCCTTAGCTTAAAGGTAACCAGACTCACTTTATTGAGGAATTAAGCAACTGCTCCCAAGGAAGAACACTGTATAACCAGAACTAATACATGGAGTCGGGCTCCTTATTGCTAAGCAAGAAGATGCACTGAAATAGGTGCCTAAGGTTATCAGCTGCAGGCAAGAAAGATGTAACACGCCATTAGGAAGAATCAATGATAAGTAGGACACGATCCTTCTGTTGTATTTTCTATCGGCATAGCCCATTCCCCTTTTCTAGGGTCCTCTCCCAAGAAAGGATCACGATCACAGATCTCTTTGGGTCTAAGCACTATGATGCCCCAGTTATCCTATTCTCCTCTCATCCCCCGCCTGTCACTTAAACCCATCCTGCTAGCAGAGGATCCTGTATCTCAGGATGACTCAGCCTCAGTGGCTGGAAAGAAATTTTGGGGTAAACTATGTCTCCCTGCTCAGTCAACAGTAACTTCATCTCTCCCCTTCCCACTGCACAACCAGCCACCTCCTCCCTCCCTCACTCGCCAGCAGCCCCTGGTATCTTGCATCTGAGCCGCAGTGGCTCGTCTCCACTTGCAGACAGGCACAGGAAGAGGCAAGTCAACTCTCTGGGACCCACTGCTCAAACAACCCTACCCAATCCCCACTGGAAAACAGCAGTAAGCTAGCTGGAATCATCCCACAAACCAAGCCAGCCTGCAGGCAGCTAGCCTGATCGGGATGTTTTAAATGGAGATTTCTCAGCCCACGCATCAGTCACTGAGCAGGAACAGGAAAGCCATCTCTGGAGGTACAAATGGATTCTCAATTCACTAATGGGAGGGAAGAGGTTACCTTTAAACAAAAGAAAAAACTTCTAAGGAAGTTCAACCCAGGTCAGAACTGTGCCCCCTCCCATCCCATGAATACCTTAAAGACTACCCAGTGATCAGAAAATTTCCCAGTGACTAGGAATATGCCACTGGCATGGTGGTAGTAGTAGATGCTTCTAATGAAGCCAGACCACATGTAATTAAATGTTTAATGAAACATCATCATCTTACTGATGCTACAAAAGACTATTTACTGACTTAAATCCTAGAGATGCAAGCCTTATCAGACCAAAATACAAAAGACTACTGTTTCATTGCTATTTTGGAGAGCCAGCTTGATTTAATTTGCTTTTAAGTTTACTCTAGAAAGGTACTGCCTTATAAAATATGCATCACAGCAGTGCTGCTCTCAAGATACTTTTTGTAATGATTTCTTTTTCATGAGAGAATCAGAGTGTGTCTACAGAAGACTTTACAATTTTAAAATCCTGTTTAATTTGGCTGCAGACAAAGTCTAATCTGAAAGAGGAAGCTCTAACTGAACACGCTTTGTTTACTAACCATAAAGTTCTACACCAGCTTCAAAGCAGACCTACTCAAAGAAATTAATCTGCTAGGAAAAGCAGAAAAAAAATCATATTGTGAGTCAACCACTGAATTCATGGATAGCTGAGGCAGAATGAATTGTTCCAAGAATCTACTCCCAACTAAAGCATGAACATCAGATATTTATGTAGATAGCATGCAAGATGAGTAATGGGTCTGGAGCTTGCCGCTGACCTCTGAAAATGCTGCAACACTCCTTAAAAAAAAAAAAAAAAGGGGAAATAAAAGACAACAGACCAAAGGAGATGTAACAGAAAGCTCTACAATAACAGAATTTGAAATGGCACAGTATCATAGATTTAGGGCTGAATTCTGAAACTATGAGGTTCAACTGAAGTTCAACACAGAGAAGGACCGAAAAAGCCCTAGGCTCTGCTAGCACACACCATCTTCCAAATTAAAAGCCACGCTCTAACCTACCTGCTGTAACTAAACAGAAACAAATGACCTGATGTCATTTCTACAGAACACAAAGCATGTTTTCGTCCTCTTGGTGTGTGAAAGAGTTACAACAAGGTACTTCAGGGCAATGACAGCTTATGCCTGTGTCTCAGCCTCTGAAAAGTCATTAAATTCCTACTGCAATATAGGTTTGCTTCATCACATTCACCATGAGAAAAGCATGTGCATTCACTTACTGAAGAGCAGCTGCAATGTGACAAGTCTAAACCTCCGTTTACATTGTGGTAACTTATTCTGGATAGCTTTGAGCCTTAATTTTTATCATTTTATCCCTTCACTCGTCTCCTCCCCTCTTTCCCCAGGGACTGATATCCTGGCTGTGCAAGGTCTGATTTACAGTCAAGATTTTTCTGCTGCACAACCCTAACAAAGGCTTCAGCCAACTTCTCTGGCCTTCCATGGAAGAGTCACCCCACTGTATCAACAAACTATGTGACTGGTCCTTATATACAAATGAAAATTTGCAACCAGAGTACCTTGTCCTCTAATAGTAACATATTAAAACGGAACCAGTGAATCTGGTGTTCTGTTTATTTTTGGTCTTTGAACATCTGCTAGTACGTCAGACTCAGCTCTGCTTATCTGCACACAGTTCCACTGAAAGCAGCTGTATATACCCAGGCATACACAAGAACAGAATTAATAATCCAAAGAAGCCCACACATACAGACAAGATAAAGTTAATCAAAGTTTTAAACATATGAAAGTAGATAAAGGGGCCTGGTTCTTTTTATGAAAGACACCACCATCAGACTGGTGTCGCTCATATAAACTTGAACTAGCAGACACAAGAAACTTGTTATCAAAGTTTTCTTCTGCACAAAATCTGCTCCACATGCAAAATAGTCCTGCATGGTATTATCCATGTAGTTACTTCTCATCAAGTTTCTAAAGAAAGCAAGAGTCAAAGAGCATTAATAGACATTAGCATATTTATGAATGTTAATTGTCTGAATTACCCAAAATGTAACAATCAAATGAGCTCCAATCACAGTCCTCTCCATTTCCTACATTGGTTCGGGACATGAAGAAATACATCATCAGTTTAAGAGAAGACTTTGGGCAAGGGGGAAGCAGCTTTATGAGAACACATGCACTATGTGAAAAAGTATCAGAACTCCCCAAAAAGCATAGTGCAATTAAAACACAGTTTGGCTAATGGATTCTGGGCTGCGTTTTGGCCTGCGAACAAGCTGGCCAAACTCTTCATACTGTATATAAAACAAAATCACTGCTAATGTTCAGTCGCTTTTCCTTTATTTTTCCATTTTTAAATCAAAGCATCTAGCTCTTCAGCTTCATGAGGACAAATAATACCTCCCAGTGCATCTTAACCCAAAACAAAACTCTCTTCCAAAAACAATGAGCAGGTATTTATTTTCCTACTCATTGTTTATTGCTACAGAACTTTAAAAGCTATTTCTGAAGCTTTCAGTTATCTTGGCTTTTTATTAAAGAGTATGGAGGATATCAACAGAATCATTGTGAAATCAACACTTTCTTTTAGACATGATATCCGTCCAAAACCAGATGCTTCTTCCAAAAACAACTAGTTTGAACTTTATTGTGTTTGTTTCTTCATGCAGGTGTCAGAGCTTATACGAAGACACTCATAGCTATATATCTTTAAACATTACAATACTACTCTTAACCTTACTATTTCGGACTGCTGTTGAATCCAACCTGCAGCATGCAAAATACCACAGAATAATGAACTTTGAATGTTAATCATTAAATAGTAAAACTCTGATTAAGACACCAACCATTTACTATTCACATTAAATTCTGCGACAGCTAAAGTTAAACAACATTTCAAATGCTCCAAATCCCTTATTTCGGTTGTCTAATGGCAGCACTTTGTGGCCAATTTTTATGAATGCACTGGCTTAAGTGCCTGACTGAGATTACCACTAATAGCCTAGAACTGTCTCTCCAGTTCTTGCACCACCACACTCTGCAGACAAAGCTCAGCAGTCCACTGTTGCTCAACACCGCTCATTTTTTTCCTCCAAATGTATTTATTCCACCTAGACCTAAAGGCAGGCAGTATTCCATGCAAGATCAAAAGCAGTGCAGTTTTATAGCATAAAGAAAGGAACGTTGTTTCTACAGCCATTTCCCCAACTACATCCGCACCACAGACCCAATCCTTGCTGCTGTGTGTAGCTGGGAAGTAAGTTCTCATGAAGGAAAGGGCAAGTATAAAGCCCTCAACCACACACTGTGTATGCAAAAAGCAGCTTCAAGAGCTGACTTTCATGGACAGAGAAAGGAGTACAATCTACTTGAACTAAAGATTAATTGGCCACTGTCTCCTAATAACTCTAGGAAACTGCCTCCAAGTCAGCAGCCCACCTGCTTTTTTTTCCTTTGAAAAGAACCAGAAAAGCAGAACCATGGTTGTATTTGCTGTGGAACAGCAAAACAGGCTGGTCCAGGACTGGCAAAATTAACCAAAGCCAACTTCCAGTATTTTTCATTTATGCATATTCTATGCAGCTAATAAAAATGCGATTGCTATGCCTTGTCTTTCAGCGGGGATATTAACTTGCATCTCTCTCCCCTACTTAGTTGCCTATTCTCTCAAAACTTACAAGTTGTTAATGTTTTGGAGATCTCCACCATTTCCGCCAGTTGTGGTGAAACTCATAGGGGCTTGAAAAAGTTATTTGAAGGACAGAGAGCAGGTATATATACACAAACAACTTCACTAGGGTGAAAAAATGTCACACAGAACGGAGGACAGAAATACAGAAACATCTCGTAACAAGAACTAGATCCACAAAAGATCACCATGGACTTAAACTTTCACTGACAGTCAACAGTTCAGTTTCCTAAAGACCTCTGTGGATCTGCCCCATAAATTTCAGGCATGAACAACACAATCCCACAGCATTGATTGTGGTACCGTACCTGTCAGCTACATCCATATCCCCTTCGATCTTGTTGAGTCCTCTCATGATGTTATCAAACTGCTCGCCTTGGTAATGCAGCACTTTTGCTGTATCCTCCAGTCGTTTCTGTGATCCAGTCAATAACCCGGTCAGTTCTTTTCCCTTTGTTGACTGCAAAGCTGCTGCTTCTGCTCCTGCACCTTGGCTTGACAGCAACTGCTCCCTCCAGAAGTGCTCAAGGATGTTGAATACCACATTTCTGTTGGGTTGCAGAGAACTGAACCAGTGCTTGGTGTTCTTCTCTAAGATGGTAAGGGAGCTGAAGATTAAATTTGAAGATTCCTTCTTGATCTCACTAATACTAGAAAGATGGAAGTTGACCAAAAGCTCCCCAGTCTTGTCAGCTATAAATTTGATCGCAACAGGAGTCAACGAGAGTCTGCCAGAAACCCATTGTTTACCGGTGTCCAAGTAGTAAGAACAAGGCCAGCTATGGATACGTATGTCTTCGTTCATCAGCCCGCCGTTCAGATCCTCTTCTATAGGAGCAACACTCTCAAAGCCAGAAGGAGAAACTAGAATGAGAGGAAAAAAAAAAATGCAAGAATCCTTAGCAACATATAAAAGCTGATGTTACAAACACTCACAAATAATTAATCTCATCCACAGCTGGCTTCCAGTACTTTCACTGTAACCTTTCAGGTGTGCCCCCAAGTCAGATTTGCAAATAGGTACGGATGGGTTAAAATATTTGGTAACCGTTCCTAACCACCCAAATATTTCCTTCAGAAAGGCTCACCCTTTCTGAGGAAGACAATATTATTGCCCACTCTGTAACTATGTTGCCTCCCCTTATGAGGGTGCTGAGGCCCTGGCAGAGGTTGCCCAGAGAAGCTGTGGCTGCCCCTGGCTCCCTGGCAGTGGTCAAGGCCAGGCTGGATGGGGCTTTGGGCAACCTGGGCTAGTGGAGGGTGTCCCTGCCCGTGGCAGGGGGGGTGGAACTAGATGGGCTTTGAGGTCCCTTCCAACCCAAACCATTCTATGATTCTTGTAACGTTCTCATGTTCCAGCACATGATTTGCAACAGCACAAGCTTCAGCTGGCTATTGCATTAATGCCCTGGATATTTAATACCTGCTGTGCTGTTTAGGACAGGGGAGGTGCACTATAATTAGATTAGTCTACATGTTCACATGCATATATTCGTATTTTTGGGTGGATGGAAACCTATTAAAAACAGAATCATGAAAAACTTCTACTAACTTTTCTGAGCCTTTCACATACCCCTTTACACTGGAAAGCGATCATGTAAGAAGTTTTCCATTTCCCACCACATTATCAGCTTCCCATAGACCAACAGATACTGAACAAAATCCAGCATATACCAAAACACAAGCTCATCAATATATAGCCACAAAAATCACAATAAATAACTGGTCCTTCCCCTTCCACTCTGGTATCTCAACATCCATGTATGTTAAGAACACACTCAGAATGTCTATCCAATGTATTCAACAGCACAGGTGAAACCAAAATCATCACTGACCAGAACTCAGAGTCATTAAAGAGCAGAAACGCCCAGCCACAAATATTTTTCAGAAATTGTCACTGTCTCAGACCAGCACTCTTGGTCTCAGGAGAGACTTGGAAAAATACCTACCTTAGAAAACTCAGGTCAATAACAGAACTCCTGGTAGAACAATGCTGCCAAAATAAACCCCCCAAATCTGTAGTATTTGTTCTGTGAAATATTAATTGTTGCTCAGTTACTGTCAAAGATGTTTGAAAATAGGAGTTTGGGAAGAACTTAAAACAACTTAGCAGCACTGCTGGGAAAACCTTGACTGACCCAAGCGGAAGTTACGATGAAAAAGATGCCACAGTGCTACTAGAAGAGGTGCTGCTGGCCTGGCAGAGCAGTTGCAGAGCAACTCTGCAAAAACGATAGCAGAGCAAGCTGCACCAGAACCGGCAGAGGCTTAAAAAAAAAAGAAAAGAAAAAAAAAACAAAAAAACCCCCACCAAACCAGAACTGACTCTGTTCACTCAGCAAGAAGGGACACAATGTTCAGGGCAACAGTGATTTCATTGCACCTCTGTGACAGGCCATGTTTTCCTGGGAGCCTGTGATGCTATTTGATGACATGATGACATAATATTAATCCCCTAAGACTTGCTCACTGCTATCTGGAATCCCAGCAAAAAAACCAAAGAGCTGTCACATGCCTCAGGCCTGGCTTGCTTACATCAAAACAATCTCAAATTTGGAACAGTAAATGAAATGAAACATATCTGGAGTGGCATCTCTCCACGCTTGCAAAGAGGCTTCTTGTACCCAAGGGTTGGATTGTTTCCTGTAACATCTCCTTCCTAATGTTACAGTTTTCAGCATGAACACTGAAGACCAATTATGTTCCACAACTCCTTTGTTAAGACCCACTATGTAATGGTGATTTAATTACTCACCTATTCATTATCTTCTCAAAGCCTTTGATATATCATAGCACAATTTACAGATTAGTACCATAACATTATCTCCAAGTGTTCTGCTAATCCTATGGCGCAATAAAAGAACAGTTAGATCTCCACCACAAAATCCCCAGTTAGGTTGACACTGACACTAATTACACCTTTTGACCATCTGTTCCCCTGAAGGAAATGTCTAGGAATTCTAATGCAAACAAAAAAAGCTAATAGTCCTTTTTCAGGTAGCACTGGTGTGAATTTCTATAGCACACAGTGAAGATCTCCTAGTGCTTTCAGGCTGCTGGATCATTAATATCCCTTAAATAGAGCGTTCTAACACTGAGTCCAGTTTCAATGCTCTTTTATTAAATATAGTCAAAACTTCAGTATTACTGAGATAAGGACTACTCATGGTATGTCATATTCCACAAAAACCTTTACTTAGGTTTTCATACCTTACTTCCATGGCATTATGAATTTTAGTGAGGCAAATGGAAAAAATAACACATAAATTTATAAAGCTGCCAGAATTTAAAGTGAAAATTCTCAATCTGTTTTGGCCTAATAAAACCACAGTCCTAGAGACACAACTTCACACTGTACTATGGGCCAAAGAGAAGAGGAAAAAGCCCACAGAAATACAATTTAAATGAGTAACTATAGCAAATAAAACAATGACAAATTCTAGCAAATACTATTTCTTTCTCAACATTTGCTACATAATTTCATAATCTGGAGAAAAAGCTTAAAGCTCTGACCTCAATCCCTCCCTCTAGAAAAAGGAGGTAGTTCCTCTAATACAGCAAGGTTAGATCAGACAGATCTGATGGAGAGAAAGTTTTTCTTCCAGCCTGACTGGGCTTGGAGAGTGGCTAATTATTATAATTCCTATTTAAAGGTTATTTTCTATCTTTCATACACAAAGAACAGGGAAAAGAAAAATACTTTTTAAGCATCACTCAAATGTGACTGCAAAGAAACAAACCAGCAGTGGTATTCCAAAACAGCCATAAGCAGAACAGCGTTTTTTACAGGATACTTTAAGTGGAAAATGTTTCTAATATAGATACACAGTTAGGTGCTAGTAAGGGTATATTTTTTTGTTACTATAACTGACATTATGTCAGTTAAAACAACAACATAAATTATGTTAGCGCTGAGCTCAATGACAGTTGAAACTAAATCACGTTATAGCTTTATCAATTGGGATTTACAAATTACAAATCCAAATTAACTGTTTGACACTGCCTAAATATGAATAGTGAACAGACTATAAACAAAAATAAACATCTTCTATTACACCCTCAAGCTCCTTCTAGCCTAAACATATTGCAGAGGCAAATTAAATTTACTGAAAGAGCTCCCATCAGACCCAGGGGGAAAAAAAAAAAAAACAACAAACAACAAACAAACAAAAACTTAAATGAATCAGCAGCCTCTCAATTTATCAAAACAGTGCTTCACATTCAGGAAAGCAGTAGATCCCAGCCCATACAGAGTAGCTGACATCCCCTTCCCTCACCCTGGGCAAGTCTTTGCTGCTTACACTGGTTTCCGAAAATCTCATAAATATGAGCATGCTGCTCACAACAAGCTGTTGCCCTGAGATGTTATTTTATAAACAATGTATATAAATAATGCTGAAACCAAGACACAGAAAGATTATATGCCTTGAAGATCACAAGGGAAACCTGGAACAAAATGCAGGTTGCTCAATTCTCACTGCTGGGAGAGGCACTGCAGAACATAATGTCATCTGAAAAACAACTCCTAGACTTTGCTAATAGCAACAGCCACCTTCAACCAGGCACAGCCCTACCAAGGAGGCTAGGAGAAATTGTAAATGAGCAAATGACTCTTAAAGTTTTGTAACATCTCAGACTAGAGCCCATTTTCACATGCTAAGAGTTCCACAAACTCTATACAACCACCACTAGCTTCCCATCAAGACAGTATTTTCTCTCAAGCCTGCTCTCTACCATTAACGTTCTGAAAACATTAACGTCTGATGCAGTCTCACAACTGTGCCATAAAAACCTATCTTCCTAAACCATATCTCAAGCTCCTTACCTCTATCTGTAGACACAGAAGTCTCAGGCGGCCTTTTGAGTGCTGCTGCCTTTACAGAACTGTACATCCGTAGGTAGAATTTTTTTCCCCCCACAAGTGTTTCTTTCTCTTCTAAGTCCAAAAGAGCAGGTAAAAAACCCTGAAGTTAAAGCAAAAATCGTACTATGCCCGTGACCAAAAGGAAAAATAAATAAAGAATAGAGAATGTATATTTAACCCTGGATCTAAGAGGTCAAGTCCTCTCAGTCCAGGAGAAGAAATGAAGCAATCATTTGACCTGCGTAAATATATACGTGTACATGCCTTAGGTCATAGGACTTTTGACTCACCTGAGAGCTTAAAGGCTTTGCCTGATAGTCAGCTCCTTTCTGTGCCTGAGGCCAGAACTTCCGAGCAAAAACCTATTTAGTAATTGAAACCATTCATTGTTCCAACACATTTTTCCCCCCAATATAATGGCGTTTTAATTACCATCAGATCTACACAACTTTTTTTTTCTTCTGAGAAGAAATTTAAACCTTGTAGAAATATAGATGTATGTAAGTATAACCAAGACTGATTTTATTCAACAATGAAAACAGTCACCAATGGTACAGAACTTTACTATTTATGAACATCCAACAGTATACTATAATTTAACACCAGACTTCAAGGAATCAGATAAAAACACATGAGAAATTTTACCGATGTTAAACAAACAAAAGAAGAAATGGTCACAATTATCTGAAGTTAGTTGGAAAAAGGCATTAAATGTGTACTTCACCTATGACACTCATGCATTGTGTCAGGCAATGGGGGGGCATTAACCTGTGATTATGTTTTTTTCAGCAGCTAAAAAACATTATGATCCTAGTACTTTTGTAACTCTATTCTCCTCGAATCAGTATTAAAGAAACTTCTTTGTCTCATCTACTGGCAGCATTTTGCCTTTTATAAAACAGGAACTAGATGATCTTTAAGGTCCTTTCCAAGCCAAACCATTCTACGGTGAGCTCACGGCTAAAGACCAAATACCTCAGCTACTGTTCTTCAAAATTAAAAGATCCCCCCCCCCCCATATTTCCTAAAGTTCTGACAACCCCATTTCAGAAACGCTGAGCTAGAAGCCTTCTGCCACTTCGACAGCAGGTTTACCACAAGGAACTATTACCTGAAATTCAGGATCTCTCTCTTCTCCTCCTCCCATGACTTTGTTTTGACCCTACCACTTGAAGTTCAGCTTTATGTCATTCCCATTCTATTCCTTCTAAAACATGGCTAGAAGTTCCTTGTATAACAAGACATGGAATATTCATGGTTTTGTAAAACACAATGAAAATAATGCAATAAAACATACCATTCCAGTATTGCCACACAAAAAACACCACCACAAAAAACCCACAACAAACCCAACATAAGTCCTTTAGAATACCATGCAAAGGACTATATTGGCAGGAAAAAAAAGCCAAAACCAAATGGCTTTAAATTACTTGTAAATACAGTCAAGAATAGGTTTATAAACTTGAGAGGGCCACAGTCCCTGTATGCAGTGGAAGAGGAAGAGACATCTAAATGGAAGAAGAGACATCTAAATGATTCCACAATAAATTCCTTCATTTATTTTAAAGAAACATATGTTTGCCTACACATTTGTCTACAGACCAGATGGCACATGCAGTCTCTCCCAATCTGGACTCTCCCATTATCCACATCCTGTAAATCAGCCCTTTTTTTGTTTAGCAAAGAGTTTGTCATTTTGACCTATCTGCCCTTCAAACCAAGCGCAGCACCATGGTCTATGCTGCTCTGTGTAAGAACTAGGATTAGCACCAAAGAGATGTGGATTATATTTCCGGCAGTGTCATCACAACATTGTATAAATTCTTTAGCTAACACATAACTCTGTGGCTGCTTCTATAAAAAGGAGGTGACTCACCTGCCTCTTGTGAAGTCCTTTGAGATCACTCAATGAAATGTAAGCATTACTAGTTACCGTAGGTGCGAGGAGATGCTACATACGCTGGGAGAAGGTGCTGTCAGCTCAGGAGCAGAACATCATCCCTTCACAATGCATCTACCTCAGAGCCTCCAAAACTTAGTCACAGATTCTTCTCATCTGCCTTTGCTAATTGAAATTTGTAGAGGGACTTCTTACAGGGGCATGGATTGATAGGATGAGGGTTAATGGCTTTAAGCTGAAGGACAGTTGATTTAGATTAGATAGGAGGAAAAAAATCCTTCCCTGTGAGAGTGCTGAGGCCCTGGCAGAGGTTGCCCAGAGAAGCTGTGGCTGCCCCTGGCTCCCTGGCAGTGTTCAAGGCCAGGTTGGATGGGGCTTTGGGCAACCTGCTAGTGGAGGGTGTCCCTGCCCATGGCAGGGGGTTGGAACTAGATGGGCTTTAAGGTCCCTTCCAACCCAAACCATTCTGTCATTATCTGCAGAACATTTCTGAACATGTTTCTAATGCATTGGTGTTTGTTTATTTTTTGTTCTCCTCCAAGTTTCTAGAGGGTCATTATCTTTGGTGGTTTATTCCCAAAGCTACCATCTGGCAAATGATGAGTTTAATGCTCCTGTGAGTCCAACAACCCTCATAATGAAAAAGTTTATAAAGCCTATCAAGTGACTCTCCCCTCTTTTTTAACTAAAGGTCTAAGATGCAGTTCTACCAGGTTTCTAACTCTACAGTTCTCCAAATAATGCTACAAGACACAAAGTAGTCCAGGCTGGACCTCCAAGAGGTGCAGCAGGCAAAGACACACAGAACCTCTCTACTATGGCACACAGAGAAATTCAGCTCCCCTCGTCTCAAAATATCAACAGGTCCCCACTAAAGAATGGCTCTAGCCTGAGGGACTTCTCCACATCAACATGTTTCCCTCCTTCTATGGAAAAGTCATGTTGATCCCACTCCAAGCAACTTTATAGAAGACCAAAGTCCTGCCAACCTTCTCCCAAATAAATTTAAGTAGGGGACTGCCTCAGTTCCCACTCTTTAACTGACACCAGCCCCTACAGCACCCAGGTTAAACCTCATCAGGCTTCCTTTCAATCTTGACCATGTCTCAACCTCTCCAACCCAAAACACAGACACATCTACTCTTCCCAAACTTCAGCTCCCCTGCCTTCCCAGAGTGCCCTGCCCCACCTCTGTCCCCCTTCCTTCCTCCCACAACTCACTCCCTTTTCCTTCCCCAATACCATCCCCAAGACTCACTACCTATTTCCTTACTCCAAGCTAGAACACCCCCCTCCAAAAAACATTTCCATCCCTTTTTCCTCCTTTTTCCCAGTACAAAGTCTTCCTCTTCACCCCAAACAAAATCATAATCACCTGCTACAGCAGATATTCCCCCAGTCCCTGTCCTTTTCCCAACACCAGAAGAGACCCTACTCTTTCCCTACTCCTACTAGTACAGAAAGCCATAGGTCAGTCACCAAAAATCCTCTTCTCTCCTTCACTGCTAGGCCAGGCTGCACCACAATCCTCATGTCTGCCTTTGCCACAGCTCTAGAGCAAACTTATCTCTAGCGCTCTCTGATCTCTTCTCCCTGGTATGCAGTGATAGAACAGCTAGAAATGGTTCAAAGCTGCACCAGGACAGGTTTAGACTGAACGTCAGGAAGCATTTCTTTACTGACAGGGTGGTCAAACCCTGGAACAGGCTTTCTAGAGAGGTGGTTGATGCCCCAACCCTGTCAGTGGTTAAAAGACATTTAGACAATGTCCTTAATAACATGCCTTAACTTGGTCAGCCCTGAATTAGTCAGGCAGTTAGACTAGACGATTGTTGTAGGTCCCTTCCAATTAGAAATAATCTATTCAAATCCCCACACCTTCCCCAAGGCCAGACCCACTTCCTCCCTTCATGTCTATCCTTCCCCTACCTATAAGTCAGAAATCCAAATCTCCGTTCCCATAGGTCAGAAATCCAAATCTCCGTTCCCATAACTCCCCACAAACTCTAGGCCAGAACCCCATCCCCATTCCTTCCTCTAGGCCAACCCCTACCCTCTCCATCCTCATCCTCCTCTCAGGCTTAGGCCAAACCACCCTTCTTACACCCAGGTACTACCAGCCTCCCCCTTTTCCCCGAACCCCGGGAGGATCCCCCAGCCCCTCCCCTTCCCCCAACCTCAGGAGGGCTCTCCGGCCTCCCCCTCTCCCCCGAACCTCGGGAGGACCCTCCGGCCCCCCTTCCCCCACACCCACCTCCCTCAGCGCAGCTCGGGCCGTCAACGACTCCCGCATCGACACTCTGCGCCTGCGCCCGCCGCGCCTTGCTATTGGCAAGACGCCGCGCCGGTGCTCTCTCCTTTTCATCCCCACCCGGGCCCCATCCGCCGAGCGCCGAGGTTCCGTGAGCGGCCGCGGGAGTCTGTCCCGGCCGCCGCCGCTCGCCCCGGGGTCCTGCCCCGCGGGGGGGGTGGGGGTGAGTATCCTTCCCTTGACGTCCTCTCCGTTCCCGCGGGCCACGGACGCGCGGGCGGATCAGGAGCCCAGCGTGGGGATGGTGTGTGCGACTCCCTGTGGCGTCCGGGTCTCCCCCCCACCCCGGAGCTCCGTGAGGGTAGAACTGCCTCATGGCGGCCTCTCCCTCCCCCTGAGCACCCTGGTCTTCCCTTCAGCCCCCGAGTCCCCCCTCTCCCGAGGCCCATCCCTGCAGGGTGTGTGGCCTCAGTTACCCTCGGGCCTCCTCCCTCCCTCCCGCTATGCTCAGTCATCCGTCGTCTGTCCATCCTCCCCCCCCCCCCCCCGCCTCCCCAGACACCCCCCCTTTTATTCACTATTATTTACCTTTTATTTTATCTGTAATTGTTGCCTGATCCATAAAGGTCTGGGGAGGGTGGAGGGTACCAGAGCTTACATCTTCTGACAAAGGCGTGAGCCCCAGTACTGTCGCTGGGCTGCAGCGGTTTCCCAGGGCCCTAAATATTCAGAGGGTTTCCTTCCCTCCACCCCTGCAATTAACTCATTTAGCAAGGATATCCCACTGAAATTAATGTTTCTGCTCTTTTAGGAAGGAACCAGCCTTCGCAGGTCATCCCCAGAGACCGCGGTCGCCCTGGCAAGAAGGTGATGGGGGAAAAGTAACTTCACCGTCCGTAGGGTGACTTTGTTGTCAGATATCCCCCTGGCACTAAATTTTATCAGCTATGGAAGATCCTAATTAACCCAACATGGTGGGATGCTTCTGCACAACTTCTTGTTTTACCTCTGGCCGTTTATATTTTCCTGTGACTTTTCATGGATTTAGAGACTCAAATCATGTTTTACAGTAGGTTTTTTGCCATAGCTTAACAGGATAACATCTGGTCAACGCTGTCTTGGCTAAGCCAGGAAAGGTATCCAGCCTGCATGGACAGGGCAACATTCGCCTGTTCCACTGCCTTTTTTCGTGACTACAACAGTTCATCTCAGGGTGCATTCTGCCTCCCCGGAGGACACGTTGACTTTATTGAAAAAGTTGAATCATTCAGTTACTCAGACTTTTTCCGGGATTATTTGATTCCCAACCATCCCTGTATTTTCTCAGCTAAATTCACTGAAGACTGGGGCAGCAGGAGAAATTGGGTTACTTGGGATGGAAAGCCTAACTTTGATCATCTGCTGCAGAAGTTTGGTAAGTCATGGCATTTTCAATACCTAATTAAAACATGTGCGCTCAGTGACGCTTTTTTTTTTTTAATCTTAGGAATAGAACGGCTAGACAAAACCAAGCAATTCTCCAGACTTTTTTCTAAATTAATGTGTTTGTTTTCTATACTTACTCACACTTTATGTTTTGCAGATTCCAATCTCAAATTTATTCCACAATGAAATAAAATAAAGGGTTTTGTATAGTTTAACCATACTAGTCCCTATACCTGCTTAACTTTAACCTCAGGAGCAGCCTGACCCTTTCCCCAGGCAGGGGAAAAGTGTTCTGTAATTACAGTGAAATATCTCTTCAGGTTGTGAAATATTAGTATATTTAATTGGAATCAATACCCCACTCCTAATGTAGTTTGAGGGGAAAATTCTGATCACATTAAATAACTAACTTATGGTCTGAATTGTGTTTGCCTAGACTGATGGTGTTGGGAGTGAGTGCTGGGCTAGGGGTTGTTGCTTTTTGTGTTTGCACTGTACTTGGCATTATAAGGCCCAGATATTGGAGGCTGTGCAGGGGATAAGGTTAAGGGAGTTCAGTTTCAGCGTCAGTTATTCTGTCTCCACCCGGGCTCACTGAGTTTATATTTCAGGAGAGGCTGTAGTACCTGTTGCCAACTGTGATGTCAAGGAGTACAATTCTAACCCGAAGGAGCAGCTCCCCTTCAAGGAGTATGTAAATTACTGGAAAGAGTACATTAAAAATGGCTACCGTTCATCCCGAGGGTGCCTTTATCTAAAGGACTGGCACCTGAGCAGGTAAGAGCACCGTGGAAACCCCTGCGTACCGTGCACAGCAGAGAGCTGCCATGGAGCCTTAAACTCAACTTTTAATGCCCGAGTGTTTAAATGCCGGCAGTGCTGTTTGTTAGCACCTGCCCACCAAAATATCAGTCTCATGTGGCATGGTTCTTGGTGTGCTTCACACGGCAAGATGTCATTGTTTCCTGAAGAGGCTGACGTTCCTGAGCGCTTTCCTTTTCATCTGTGTTTTAAATGACTGTACGTTATCCCTGTGGAAACTGTGTGGCTGTAACATTTGCTTTTGTTTGACTGCACAGTGCAAACCTTACTTCTTAAAAAGAAGGGGGACATTTCTAATTATGTTCAATTGAGCGTGTGAGTTGTAATCCTTTATTATCCATTTTCTGTTAACCTTCCTGGTCGTTAAAGTTCTTTTCACCCTGGTCTGGCTTTCCGGAGAAGGAAAGCCTCCTCCAGCCTGCTGCTTGCGAGGTGGATCATTATCCTTTCCCAATGTCTGTGTAGGACTTTTATGTCTTTTCACTCAAATCTTTTCTTCCTTAAACCTATCCTGCTCTTAATCCAACTTTGTCGTGATCACCTCGTGTGCCAGTGACTTACAATAGAGGAAGTTTGTCAGTCTCTGCCTCCCTGTTTGTCTGCTTTCCCAGACACCGGTGCTGTGGCTTGCTTCAGAAGGTCTGCACGCTGGGAAAGGGGCAGCATATCCTGCAGGAGGGGGTCACACGCTTGTCAAAATCCCTGCTAACCTTCACACCCCCAGCTGGTCATCCAGTTGGACAACCAGTCTTGTAGGCATCTCGTCTGAAGAGAATGCATGTATTAGGAGCTGCCTTTCCAGAATTAGGAGAAGTCTCCCAAATAGCAGTTAACCTTCACAGCTTTCCCAGGAGACAGAAAAGCACTGTTGTGTGCATTTTACATACAACTCGGAGTTGTCAATGACATAAAGGAGATGGCAGCTAAGTATTAATGGCCCACAAGAGAGCTGGTTGGTCTCTGTGTCTGGGTTTTGGGAACTGAAGTAGAGGGAGCAATGCTGCATTTTTCTGAGACTGATTTCCAACACGTTATCTCTTCAAGAGCTTTCCCTGAACAAGATGTTTATACAACCCCTGTGTATTTCTCATCCGACTGGCTGAATGAATACTGGGATGCTATAGCTGTGGACGATTACCGGTTTGTCTACATGGGACCTAAAGGTTCATGGTAAGGCAGTGTGGTTTCTGTCATTCTTGTGTACTCATTTTTAAGATTTAGTATTACAGGGGCTTATCACGTTGTCCTTCAGAATAGCATCACGCTGCAGAGGCAGTGTGTGGCCATACTAGTACAGTGTTGTACCTGAACCCAGCCAGTCTTGTTTCTCAAGCAGCTCATGTGAGATGTGAGCTGCCCTTACGCAGTCAGCTAAAGTGCTTTCATGCTTCAAAAAGCCCTGTATTGCACATACAAAATCTGCAAAAGTTGTCAGCTAGCTTATGTAAAGTTTTAGAGCAGAAACTGCCTGGGGATCATCAGCCACTTGTTATTTGCAGAGTCAACAGAAGCCTTGGAGGGGCGCTGATGAGTCAGTCAAATATTTTGCAGGTGAAAAACTAAGGCCAGCATTGGTGATAAAGTTGCATTTACAGCATTCTCATCAGTTCACATCACGGCATCTCCTGTCATTGAGGTATCTGTGGGACAGATTCAAAACTAACTAATGGAGAAGCACAGAGGCTATAAAATACTGCAATACTGTGTAGATATAGTGGCCTTCTAATACTTAAACCAGTCAAAATTAAATGAAAGGGATGACAGTTCTGGATCAGTTTTGATTTGCATAGTAAAGATTGATTTCTGTGTGTATATGTCTGATTCTCACAGACTTTAATTCATATTACAGCTTTTAGGCATTGTGTTTACTTAAATGTCTGCTTTGCCCCACAGGACTCCATTCCATGCTGATGTCTTTCGTTCCTATAGCTGGTCAGCCAATATATGTGGGAGAAAGAAATGGCTGTTGTACCCTGCGGGTCAGGAGGAGTTCCTGAAGGACCGCCATGGCAACTTGCCCTTCGACGTGACTGCACCTAGTCTTCAGGACAGGAGTGTTTACCCTCGCTACAACCAAAGTCAACCCCCTGTTGAAATTGTGCAGGAAGCAGGGGAGATAGTCTTCATCCCCAGTGGATGGCATCATCAAGTTTACAATCTGGTAAGATAACTGATACCAGCCTTTTCATAACGTAGAGAGATAATCAGGCAGCAGGCTTGAATCAGATCAAACTTTTATTGCCACAGCATGTTGTGAGTGCCAAAAGTCTTAGCTGGGCTGCAAAAAAAGTTTAGAGAGATTCACGGAGGAAAGGTCTATCAGCGTCTGCTCAAGACGATGGCTAAAAGCAAGCCCGAACTCACAAGTTCCTTATGTCGTTGCTGGGAGAGTGTGCAGCTGAAGAAGCTGTCTGCACCCTCTTTTCTTACGCTTTTCCTCATTAGGTGCTACTAGTCACTGAGAAATAGGATGCTAGGTGAAATGGACTTAATGCGAGGCTGTTAAATTACAATTTGCAGTTAGAAACCAAGATTAATAATGGAAAATGCTAACAAATTGGTCTTCGTGATTACAAACCAAAATTAACAACCTCGTTCCTTTCTCCCCACCACCTTCTCGGACCTTTGTGCCCTTAAAACGTTCCTCAGACAGAGGAACTGGAGACATTTGCCAGTTTACAGAGTGAAATAAGATTTGATTGTTCAGTGACATTAGAAAGAGACAGCCTTTCAGCATAGTGGTGGTAGTGGTGCCAAAGAAGCATTGTCCATGCTGAGGAATATGATTTTACAGCATCGGTGTTGTTACAGCTGTTTTCTTGCACTTTCCTACGTCAAGTTTAGTAATAATTTAAATTATTCCTTCAGGAGGATACCATTTCCATTAACCACAACTGGGTGAATGGCTGCAACGTGGCTATAATGTGGTGCTTCCTGCAGGACGAATTAGCAGCTGTCCAGCGGGAAATCAATGAATGGAAGGACCCTATGGATGATTGGCACCTACAATGCCAGGTAGAACAACATGATGCTGGCTGCTCAACTGTCTATTAGAGGATGATATATTTCCGGGGTGCACTGCACCACCTTATGAGTTCTAAGACACGCAAGTCCTTAACCTCATACCTGGAGTTAGTACGTGTGTCATACAGATAGTAGGAATTGGTGACAGGTTCATTTTGCAGGAACTCAAATACTACTTTAGTAAGATAGGAAAAGGCTGGTGCCAGTATGTATTATTTGCCATGTCAAGGAGGTTAGGATGTTGTCTAAAACACTAATGTTTCTTGTGCTTTTCTTCAATTGTCAAGGTTAGTATTAGCATCAAGATCAACCCTTTATGTAGTATTTACATTCCCCTTTAAAAATATAAGTGCTTTTTCATGTAAATAAAAGAACTGATAAGACAGACACCCCCCCCCCCCCGGAACTGATTTGAAGACAATTCATGACAAAACAGTGCATCTGAAACAAGGAAAATCAAGGTGAAGGTGGCAGCAGGTTTCTATGTCTGCAAAGTGATGCTTTCAGAACATATAAATATATTGAGCAGTGTTGTATCTGTCTTGTATGCTTCCAAAATCTTAAGCATGAAACAAATGTAAAATTTATTTCTGGAGGTGGTTACTGCTGCTAGGTTGGTGTCATTTAAAAATAGTTTCAAAAAACACAGCCATTTGGTACTTAGAAGAAACAGACTGTTGCTTTTGGGGCTAGTGGCATTTCGAGTAAGGTAAAGAATTTTAATGCCACTGGAAAATTACAATAAAATATGATTAAACATGGTTATTTATGATTCCAGATAGTTACTAGCTTGATAAAAGTATGTTTTTGTAACTCTGACTGTAAATAGGAGAGAGTTGTTTCCATTTCAGTGCTGGTTTTTTTTCCCCTAGTTGATCATGAAGTCTTGCACGGGTATAGACTACAAGGAGTTCTACAACTTCCTCAAAGTTATTGCAGAGAACAGGATTTCTGTCTTGGAAAACGGCCTCGATGACGAAGCTTCGGCAAAGAACACTCCAAAAGCTGCCATTTCCACCTTGGGCATGCTCCATGCAGTGTTTGATTTAAAGAGGACTGTGAAGGTGTTAACATCATTGAGTGCTAATGAAGATTTCAAGAAACTAGACCTGACGTCACTTTCTCCACCTCCGGAGGCATTACTCCACCACTTGAAAGCAGCAATAGATACGGCGCTACTCTAACTTCCTATTTATTTAGTTCTTTGTAAAATGAACCTTTTGCAACATGGGTGTTTGTAGAGGACTGACTCCTCCCTGTTTAACAGCTGTTGCAGTTTAAGTACAAAGAGCCTTAATATAGAGTGGGGAGAGAGTACATTCGTAAGACAACCAAATAATTTTTAAGTTGACAGCATCTGAGTATCTAGACTAATTGGACAGGAAAAAAAATAATCTCAGATAAAGGAAAAACTCAGATCATGTTAATAATATATTATGAGCCCTGCTGGTGAGTATGCATTCAGGGAAGGGGAACAGAAATTCTTAGTGGACCAAGTTCAGGTCTGTCAGGGCTAAATACTGAGATTGCACCATATTCCCTCTGCTCCTGAGGGGACTGCATACAGACAGCAAACCTGCACTGCAGGCTGCAGCAGTTAAGTTCTGCTTTGTCTGGTCACACCTGAATTGTTTTAAGACCTGTCCTACTTCCAGGTGCAGCTCAGCCTTTTTCTTTTTTTTTTTTTTTTAAAATTAGAGAACCTTACTCAGTTAGCTTCCCTTGAAGCCTGAGCTGGCTCAACAGCTGTAGCCTGGATGTGAAGAGCTAACCATACCATTTTCCTGTACAGTGGCATCTCTCTAAAGCTGCAAGTCTCAGGTAGAGTCAGCCTGCTCCAGGATCTGCAGCATTAAATTTAACATACCAGGAAGCTGGAGTCCTGATAGCAAATCAGTCACTAATAATTTAAACATGTCATCCACCCAAGTTCAAAAGGAGGAACTTGAATGTACTCTCACATTTCTACACACTATTTCAAGGCACTGTATTTTATCAAGCAGAGATTTGATTAATCAGGGAAGCTAGCAAGTAGCCTCATATTATCTCCTAAAAAAGCCATGCTGTTAACACACCAAATAGCACTACTGCATGGTTACATAGCACAATTTGCAACCTGAATGCTACCCTTGGGATAAGAGAGTATTTCCAGTGTTGTATCCCTCTTGCTTTTACTGGTTGGTGAGAAAGCCTAGAAGCACAAATGGCTGCACACTGTTACCTTAGCTGCCTCTTTAGGGCTTACTTGAATTAAAGCTCAAGAACTTCCTCAATTTTCAACAAGATGACCAGTAAGAGCAACTAATAAACTTTACGTTTAGAAAGTGCAATAGTAGAAATCTTCAGTAGGCTGAAAAAAATCTCATTGTTTTCTAGATAATCCTGTGGAGTTTGTACATGCATGCGTTTTGCATGTCCTATTTTGTAGTAGAAATTCTGCATTTTGAGTAGGACATGGTACCTGAAATTAATACCTAGAGCATGGAAGAATGCAGTATGGAGAAAACAATTTTTTAATTTTTTTTTTAAACAGCTGTGACTACATCTCAGTGATTCAACCTTCTGGCAGGCTGTTTCTTTACACTGGAAAACTGCCAGTTTTAAGCAACTCTGAAATTAAAAGTTCACAGCTGTTACTTAGGGCTGTTTACATTCTCAAAGGCAGGCAGCTGGAGTTTTCTTCCTTACATGAAGGTGAGATTTCATAGAGGTGAGGAGCAATGGTTTAAAGCTGACAATTGGTAGGAAAGCACATTTGTGGTCTTGTATTCCCCAGTCTCACTGCATGCTGTGCGACTCGTATTGGCACCAACCACTTTAAACACTGCAATTTTATAAAGGGTTTGCTTAGATGAACAGTACTTTTCACATCCCATGAAGCTGGAACTGCTTGGCTTTGCTGTGTGAAAACAGCAAAAACCCAAGTCTAGCTTTTACACCGAGAACCCACTATCTCAACATACCCAGGACCAGTTTAGACACCGTACTGTCCAGCAGGCTACATCCTCATTGGGATGGATAGCGTGAGCTTGCTGTGATGCAAAAATTCAGGCAGCAGTTCTCAGGGAAGAGACATCATTTCTGCAGTTAGTTCCTCTTCCCTGTGGAACACTGGTAAGGAAGAAGATAGGCCAGGATCGTAGGGTGGCTGAAGAGGTGTTCAAGTAAATATTGTCTTCACATGAGCTGTCCCTGCACCACAGCATCTTCAGCTCTGAAGATGTGTTACAGCTGTCCTTCAAAAGACCTGGTAAGGCTTAGTGTGATCAGTGCAAGACAATGGGGTAAAAAAAAAAAAAAATAGTAGTTTAATTGCAGGAAATGATCTTAAAGTTTAAGCCATGTTCTCCTTACTGATTCAACAGGGAACAGAAGCACAAAAATTAGTTTTATCAATTCAGTCTCTTACAATTACAGTAGGAAACTAATTTCGAGTTTGAATTCTCCATTCCTATGAATAATCAAGTAAGGGAACCACGTATTTTCTAAAGTTAAAGAGAGGAAAGCAAATTCTCAAATGCCTGAAGACAGCAACAAGATTGGAACAAAAAGTATGCGAGCCTGGAATCTCTCTTAAAAATTAGACAGCTTTATTTAAATACAAGTTACTGTAAAACATACATTAGGATTCTCTCATACCAATATATTAACTATTGTAATCAGTGTACTATTTATTAAAGCATAATACTTGTGATAAACAGGAGGAAACAGTCTGTACAGTTTTGTTTTGTTTTCCTGAAGTCACAGACCTGGACAATTTTAAAGTCAATGTGTAAAATAAAAGCAGATTAAAATCGAGTTCAAAAGAGCTTTTGCTCTAAGTATGCAACTCAGACATTACTATTTTTGTCTGATAGGAACAGGATACCAAATATCCTTTTGCCTTTTATAAAGGCAGCATAAAACCCAGCCCAATTCTAATCTGATTTGTACCCCACTGGTGTCAGTGGGTGAGATCTGTCAGCAGGAAGCTGCGCACCTAGGAAAACCAGTGTTTTTGCAGCTCTGTCAGTGCAGAAAGCCAGGTGGTTTTATGTTTTGTCTCACCAGGACTTGTAATTTCTCACCCCAGGACAACATACGTCCATTCTAATAGGCACACACGAACCCCTGCAGAACTACGAAGCAGCACTAGAACATTCAAGGTTCAAGTGTGATATCCCTGAGATTTAACAGGAGTCTGCAGAATATAAATATGTACTTTTAAGTATCATAAAACAAGGAAGTTAGTCAATAGCAGCTTTACAATGCAATGGAGAGGTACTGAGTTTGACATAAGTAGGAAGAGGAATGGAAAAACCTTCCTCTTAGGGATACAGGAAAAGCCACCTCACTCCAGGAACAGGTTGTTTAGGAGCATGGAGATGGCCTCTCCTGTCCATGCCACATTTCTGCAAACCAGAAATAGTCCCACCGAAACAGTTCTTGCGGTTTCATTTAACCGCTTTCTATAAAATAACCTCCCTTATGTCAGTTTACCAGTGCAAAACAAACACAGCATCTGAGAGAACAGTTAAACGAGGTTCCGAGGCAGATTGCTATTTGCAGAAAAGTGAAATAAAACCTCAGGGCAAAAGAAACCACGGCCACTGTCCACAGAGATTCCCAAACACAAGCTGAGGTTACGTATTGAAGGCTTTCAGCCCACAGCATCCATACGTCTGTGCTTTACGATCATAGCTAGTCTAAGAGAAAACCCAGCAACAAGCCCTCATCTGATAAATAACCGTTCTTCCCTTTTTAAAGGCAGCCAGAACAGTAGCGACTTGATTGCTTCTTCATCCAACAGTGTTTGGTCAAGAAAGTGCGGCAGGGAGGAGGCTCCCTTCGAGTCCTGGGGCTCAGGAGCTGTGAGCGACGTGGCAGTTCTCCCTTTGGTGGAGTCTCATCCTCTGGATGTGTTCGTAGCATGACTGGATAAGGAACGGAGCAACCCATTAAGGAGAAATTTTGGAACTTTGGGCCAAAATCTGGTCTCTTGCACACAAAGTGAAGCCATGCTGCCCCCACAGATAAAAGATTAAATCTGCACATTATAAATTAAAGGTAGACTAGAAGGAAAATAACCCGTGCTAAGCATAATAACAGCCCTCTAAAATTAAAAGGGAGTATAACGCATCAGTGCCTGTACTACTCAGGAAAGGCTAATGCAGCACGCAGCCATCACTGTTGAAAACGTTTCCATACCTCCAGTGCTGTTAACAGAAAGTCGTACAGTCCTCCTTGATTGTTGGGGTCCATCAAGTCTCTGATCAGATGGATTTCAGCTCCCAGGTGCTGTATTCTAGGAAATAAAGAAAAAAGTCACAACTAGAACAACTCTCTGGGCACCGGTGTTTGAAATCAGATTATGGAGAGAAGGAGGCACGGATCTGGAAGTCCATTGCTGATTCCTTGTGTGTCACCTTGATCTTCTGGAGGCTGAGTCCTTGAGGTATCCAGCATGACTGGATCTCAAAGATGCTCAATCATCGGAAAATTTCAACTCCTCTATTTTTCACAGTCTCTCACTCCCCTCCTTTCTCATCTACAGTCGAGAAAGCTGCCTAGCAAACAAACCTGTATCATCCAACATGACTGAAAAAGAAAAAAAAAAAAAAAAGCTGCTGGATTTCATGGCCCCACGTTTAAACATTTCACCCTTTTTTGGAGGCCAAGCATATCCAGGAAGTCAGTCAAGGATTTTGACTCAAATTTGCCAGGGAAAAAAAATAATATATAGATACGTTCTACTGGAGGTAAGCAGGTTCCTGCAGTTCCAGTGAAAGCACAAAGTCTCTTCAGCATAAATGTGTTACATTTACAGTTATTCCTATACAGAAAAAGTCTAATTACTAGATGGTCAGTGATCAAGACATTCCTAGTCTCCAGGGTCAATCACAGCACCCTGTTGAATGGGAAATAGCAGATGTATGATATATAGATGATGCCTTGAAGGCATCAACAATTGCCCTTCAAACGCTTCACATTCCTATTTTCTACAGTAATCTGTGATGCAGGTAAAATGACATTTCCCAGGACAACCCTGAATTATCCTCTTGGATAAGAGAGGGACACTCAGGAAGTCCCTAGCCGCTTTATATCACGGCCAACACCATCACACCACAGCTGGCAGACAACAGCACACAAAAACCCAAATACAGCTCAGGAAAAAGCATGTTAAAACGCAAACCCCAGTTTTTCATTTAAACTATTTGGCCTGGAAACGTGGCTGTCCTTTCTCTGATGGAGGTACCACACAACAACGGGACTGGGAAATGAAAAGCTTCCACTTACTTTGCTCGGGATACAACATACATCAGTAGAGGCAACAGGTCATCCATGGGGAGCTTGTAGTCCTTCTCTACCACTCGGGACACTGTGCTCTCTATCTCCTCATATGTCTTCTGGAGGATCACCAGCTTTTCCCGGGGATCCACCGTGGTGCTGCCAGTGTGAAAACAGCCATGTCAAAGATGCTTCCACTATACAGCTAAAGGGATAAAGCAGCAGAACTAAAAAAACCTCAGAGTAGACCATCATGCTACAGAAATAGACTGTCAATCATCTCAAATGGCTGCACCAAAAGGGGTCAATAAGGTTGTGCCAGGAGGCATTACCAGGCTGTAACACCATCCAGATGGACCATGAATCTTCCCAAGCCCTGAGTATGAACTGCTCACCCTAGAGTCAGTCTTTATTTTAGACAGGACTAACCTGAGTCACAGTCCTTCAAGTAAAAGCCAAAGAGCATGGGTTGAATCATTTTGGGCAGTTCTATCAAGATATTACTCTTACAACGGACTAATACAGTTGTCACATCTGTAAAGTTTTTTCTGCCCGTAACGCCCTGCCAAGGTACACATAGCCTGTGCAGACTTCCCTAGAAGATAAGGCACGTTGGAGGCTCTAACCAGGACTAATGTACTTAGGGACCTGAGAGCTCCTGTCTGATGGATCCCTCAACACTTCTTTGCTCCCCTTTAACTTCCTTCCCACTCGTTACTGCAGCACCATCCCCTAAGCTGGACTTCAAGCCAATAAATCAAGCTAAGCTTCTTCAATTGAGCTCTGCTTTGCTAAACTAACATCTTGGGATGCCACACCGGATGGATAACCCTCATGTAGCTCCATGTGTCCAGAGCAATGGGCTCTATCATGACCCTGCAGTCACAGCCAGGCCCAATTTGCTATGCTATTTAAATTATCTTGCAGGCTGACCCAAATATGCTTTTGTAAACAGATGTAAATTTACAACTTTCCCATCAGTTCTGGTTGTCAATTGGAGGTTATGGATGGTGACTTACATCAGCTTCTGCAAACACTCTGTGGCGGACAGGAAGCACTTGTCTTTGATAAGGGACCGCCTCTGAAAAGGAGATAAAGAGTTGAGCCTCTGCAAGAGCATCTCTCCGAGAGCCACCATGTGGCTCCTCAGTGCTGGACCCAAAATAAGCATTTTTGCTGCCCAGAAAGGAGGGCGAAATAAAGCTGTTGTAGACAGTGCCACTCTGAACGCACTTACATGTCTACAGTGCCACTCTGAACAGAGATATCTTTGAAAAGCCACCGAGCAGAGCATTACAAAGCAACCCTATGCAGAGCTCGTATTCCCATCCATGGAAATTCACATGCAGTAGCTACAGACCGTAAATAATTAATGCATGTCACGTAGCTCTGATTTCTGAGTGCAGCTCTGATTTCTGCCCTGTGGTTACTTAGGTGAAGGTCGATCATTAGCCAGCACCAACACATAGCCTCAATGCCATCTCACTAACACACCAAAGATAACTCTGAGGGTTATTTCTTACCTGGTTGGTTGTCAGGGTGAGATCTTTCAGAGGCCAGAGGTGTCTGAAAGGAGATTACAGAGACAAGATTTAGAAGGCAGATGTCCACGTCTCAACTCTACCCTAAGTCAGTCTTGACTGTTTTTATCTCCTCGTTCAAGGTGATGCTAAAGTCTTGTAGGTGCATGAGGCTTTGTTTGCTCTTCTCATTACACCTGCTACAGGAAGAATTAATAGCTTAGACTCATTAACCCGAGTGTAGGGTTCATTTTACTCACAGATGCTCCTGTAATAATCAGTGGAGAGTTTTGGCACCTTCAGATTCAATTCCTGTTCCCCTGTCTAGACTAAACCAAATTGCCAAATTGAGACTCTGGGTCTTCTGCTACCCTGCTTCAGCACTTGAGCTGCAGATGATGCTGTGTTAGAAAAGCTCACGTGCCTATTGAGTCCGAGTCATTGGTCCTCACCCATCACCTCCAAAGATAGAACTAGGTGAAGGAATGGGTGAAGGAAACATCTGGCTCCATAGCCATTCCCCTGTGTTGAGACTGTGTGCCCACACTGCTACAAGAACTACCATTTGTTGGATACAGCTTTTTCTGAGACACGTTTATAAACTATATCTGATTATTTCTGTGTTGGAGCAGACAATTTGTTTGGTGAGCTAGAAAAGAATATTTTTGCTGAAGGAAAATAAAAGCATAGACAATAGCAGCTTTCCACTGGTCAACGTTGTTCCAGACAGTATTGCAGCCACTCTGTGACAGGACTTCCTCCAACAGACTAGGGAAAACTTCAGTCCTACAGCCAATGATGGACCCAGCAACAGGTTATATGTCCTTTCCTCCTGTGCCATCAGAGCTTCCCCTCGCTGCTACCTTCCCACCTGGTATCATGGGGTTGTGTCCTGGGATGAATAACTGTCACTTACTTCTGCACATCCAGAAACTCTAGCAGCTTGATGTCAGGAAATAGACTTAGGTCCACGATCCCTTGGCAGTACAGGTCATCTTCTCTTTCATGATAAAGCATGTAGAGCATGAAAAGCTCAGGGTAGAAGCAGGGCAAGATCAGCGGCAGGACCACACTGCATGCCTTCTGGTCACTATGGTGAAGAAAAGCAAAGCAGAGTCCTGAAGTGAGACCTTTAACCTTGAGGCACATGGGACACAATGGAAAAGGCACCTCCTGAGACTGCAAGGTGTTCTCCTTATTCTCCCCTCCTTCTTCCACCTCTGAGTTCAATGTCACAGCTGGACAGTAGTGACCTATATAAACACTCTCATGCTGAAGATGCAAGTGCATCTTATGCTGTAGGACAAGACAGGATACTCTTTCTCCGCAAAGTCTCCTTAGTCACTGGGAGAAACCTGGAGCACCAGAGACCTATCTCCAGCTGTTCTCTCTGAGCTGTTCCAGTAGAGCACTTGTCATTGCTTAAGGAAGACAGACCAAATAAATTCAGATAAATTTTCCAGCTCTTTTCCAGCTGTTTACAATTCCACCAACCTCTTGGCTTCATCCAGCCCACATGGTGATGGCTGCAGATTACAGCAAAGAGAAATCTAGACCAAATGGGGACAGCTGAACAAAGACATTTCTTCCCACCCCAAAAACCCTAAACCTGTATCTCCCACAATTATTCCTACCTTCTTATTCTAGGAACATCATGTCTTCTACCTCTTCTGCCACACTTCCCACACTGTACTCCCTATTTGTAGGCCTGCCTTTCTTCTCAGTGCTGGTATGGAAGTCACCATGAACAAGTTCCTGTGACTAATGCAAAGCACACGGTAGTGCTGGGACTACTGCCTCGCACACAATCACGCTGCTGCACAGTTGCTGGTGTGGGTAAACTTGCAAGGCTGTGTGTCACACACACGTCCAACTCTATTCTGCTACAGAACATGATTAGAAGTTGCTCTCATACCTCAAGTAGGACTGCCGAAATATTTGCGCTCAGAGAAGAGTATAGGCACTAAACCTGGCTCAAATGGACAAATACAATCAGTTCAACACTTAAGATATTTTAGAAGACACCCCGTACATCCAAACATCTTAGAATTAAACAACTGGTGACGCATACCTTGTATCTCCATCCACACACCTTGCAGGCAGTTGGCCTTTCTGTTCCAGTGCCAGATGGAGCAAACCCCTAGAAAAGGAGTAGAACCAAGGTTTAGTCCCCCCCCTCCTTTTTTTAAGGGTAATTTGTTTTTCACAAGTGAGGAGCTCAGCTGTCCCAGCACCAAGCGGGGTATTAGTAAGACTCTCTGTAATCCTTGTAGTGTTGTTTTTGTATTCAAGTTTCACAATTTGAGGACTTTCTCCATTACCAGCAGCAGCCGCCAGGAGTGAATAAGTGTTTCAAAAATCTCCATAGCTTCTGAAGATTAGGGTGGTCACTCTGGAGATCCTAACTGTGGTCTGCATTGAGCACCATTTCCTTGTATTTCCACTCAAGACACATGAGGTTTCAAGACCTGTCATACCAACCAGTTCTCCAATCTATCTATGAACATTAGAGGATGTTCATGCTCTACTCTGAAAAAGTATCTTGCGATTGTCTTGATATTTCCAAAACTTCATAATCTTAAAATGGGGATTAGGCAGACGTTGCCTTTTTGTGGTGTAGAAGCATCAGCCTAGGAAACTTAGCCAGGGGCACAGCAGAGCAAGGTGGGTCTCCCTCTCCACACTGCATATGAAAGGTCTTGAGGCATGAAACAAGCTTTCCAAGGTACGCGCTGAGCTCAGAAGCACCTTCACATGAACCAGGATGTCAGCCCTGTTGTAATGTTCATGAACACAGCTCAGATGAACTGAATTACATCTGACTGTTGCCATCAGCTGTGCTGCTGTTCTCAGTCTGCTCCAGGACAGACAACCCCTCATCGTGGGGCTGGCAGCCTTCCTCAAGCAGACAAGGCTACGCTGATAACAACAGAGCTTTTATTCAACCCCTTATTTTTAAGGCAATACCACTGTGAACACAGCTAGAGGCAGAGCTCCCCACCTCTGCCTACTGTGGCATTTCTTGTATCTTCTCCTAAAAGATACTCAAACAGCAACTGGACCCCAATCACGCCTTTGACCCAGTCTGTAATTACCCATGGACACAACCACACAACTGAACAACCTCATTTTAGAGTCAATACCAACATCAGCCTAGCCTCAACAAGGCACTTTCACTGCGTGTTCTTAACTCCTGTTGAGTTGAGGCATATTAAGCTTAAGCTATTTTTCATTCATAGATATCAAACACCACCATTGTGTGCTCTGAAATACTTTGTTGTCCTCGTTACTTAGTGAGGTTTCTTGCTCTTATTTGTGCTTGTCTAAATTCTTACTGTGAGCTCATTGAGCTGCCATAACTCGCTGAGATTTAGTCACATTAAAGCCCCTGGGTCATGTACTGAGCAATGAGCATAATAAAGGTTTTCCAGGTCCATATGACCTCAGTTATTGCAAATAACTCTTTATCCAGCACCATTCTGAAGTAACTCTCCCAAGAAATATGTTGTGACATAAAGTAGCCCTGTCACCTGAAAAAATGATCCCAATGGTCTACTCCACAATCCCTCTATGTTCATACCCATTGGAAGGGCTCAGTGTGCTTGACTTACTGGTAAAACTCCCATATTTTCTTTGCATAGTACTTGACTTCCTCTTGTGCCATAGTCAGCAAATGTCTGTTGGCCCCAATCCCAGAATATGTTGCCTGAAAAGCTATCGTCAAGGCCTTCAGCAGCTTTCCCAGTGGGTGCAGAGAAGACTTCAGTGCCTGCATGATAGAGGAAAATTAAATTTTACAAGTCAGCCCTTGTCATTAGGAGAGGATAACACTGAAAGGCCACCCAACCTTCTCTTTTCAGCAAAGGAGAACAAGCCTAGGGGTAATCAACTATAGTTTTGGTCTATTTTTGCTGCTGTAAGCCCATTCTCCTCCCACTATCAGGCAGAAACGTGCTTAGTAGAATTGCTGCTCTGATGAGATTTGCTGTGACATACAAGAGAGAGCAAAGGGTGCTTCAGGGAAAGGCTGGTTGAGTGAAAAACAATCACTGAGAGAGCATGGAAATTTATTAATAACTTCCAGCAGCTGGTTATTTCTTGACACAGTTTGAGAACCAAGAGTGAAGCTTTATCATCACTTCCTGGCCTGTACAGCTGTACACGAAATGGGTGAACAAAAAGCATGAAGGATAACTCTCTTCTTCACAAGCATAGGTACTCTCACACAACTTAATGAAGACTCTTGAAGTCATTCGTAACATTACACGTGCTAAGAGAAAGCAACAGAAAGTTGCTACGACTTGTGTCCGTGTCTGGTGGACAGACGTGGATCATTATGCCTTTAAACTTTACCTTCTCTAAATAACTCTGTAGTGACTCCAGCCCCTGGTGCTGGACAAGCTCTTCAAGAATATCTTCTATCTTCCAGGACACATCCTCAGTCCCCCTGAAAAGATGAGAGGTGAGAAAGGAAAACCACACAATGAAGCACTAGGATAAATCCAAACTCGTATTGCAGGTAGATTCCAAGGGGGTTGTAGACTATTAGAACAAATTAATTTTTCTCTACCCTTTTCAATGGAATTGCTCCACTGGCTCACAACACCTGCAATTATTTAAATTCATTGCCTTTGGCTCCCCTTGCAACACCCCAAGTCCATCTCAGGGCTGCTCTCAGTTCATCCTCCTGTCTCATGAGCAGGAGCAACTGGGTAATGCTTGGGTTAATAACTTCAACACATGGCAGACCCTAATGTAAACCACTATCCTCTCTACACAAAAGGGCTCCTCTGTTGCAAGGAGGGCATGTAATGCTCATACCTTTGGCAGAAGAGGTACTCCTGAGATTTCCGCAGCTCCTTGCTCGTTTGTATGTGGAACCCCACAAAAGACTCCTCTGTTTCTTCTTTGCAGCCAGAATGGATGAACTCCAGGAACTGGTCATAGATTCCCTTCCATCTCTTCTCCACTGGGAACTCCTCGAGGCCCAGCTGACTGCAAAACATGACATGGCATTAGGCTTTTCTGTGTCCCTCCTCAGTTATTTCAGACTTCACCTTCAAATATGGAAGGTTCTCCAGAATCAGATACTAAAACAAGAACTCTTGGAGCAGAGAAAGATGGCAGCGCCTAACTTGTAATTCAGTGAAAAGCAACTCAAATCTATCGTCCTGACAATGAGGTACTTTGGGTGAAGAAAATTTCCTGGTGCATGGAACATCAATAATCTGAATCTTGCTGGTGAACTGATCACAGACTTTCTGCTCCACTTATGGACGTTTCTAAATATAGACTGTTTATTTCAACTGAAAGCCTGCAGAAAAGACTGATAGCAAGAAGACAGTTTAGCAACCACCAGCAGTCACTGTTGTTGCCTGAAAAGCACAGGAAACGGGAGCTGTTTCTGCAACATAGATACTCTGACGGACTGGAAATGTTCTGAAGAGGAAAGAAGAGGAAATTGAACTGGACTCCCCTTAGAGGACAGCCACCTGTCTTTCCCACTGGGACTCCTTCATTTGGGCTCAACTGGCTGAACCCAGGCCCTCCAGCCCGGCAGTGAGAGCATCCCTTTGCAGGGTTCAGCCCTGAGGATAAGAGTCTACACCAAAGGATGTGGCCTGACAGCTTCAGCTCAGTTACTCCTGCCCTGCATTCGCACCGTTGCCTGCCAAAGCAGCGTCAGCACCCCACAAAGCTTTGATCCTGCCTCCGCAGCCTTCCTCCTCATAGATCACTACCCAATCCAAGCTCTTCAGAGCTTCACGTGCTACGCTTCACTCCTTGATTTTTGGTAGCTTTCCTAGCTCTACAATATCAGCTGATAATATTCATGTAGTAGCACAGAGGGACAGGAAAGGAGCAAGTGATGCATTTTAGCTTTGCCTGTATAGCTTCAGACCTGTCTGTGTGTTTACATGGAAATGCGTGTGTGCACACACACGTGGAAAAATCACTGAAAAAGTTAAGCCTCCAAAACTCTCTCCAGTATGAGGGTGGGAGTATCTCTGGATGGATGGTGACAGGACAGGAGCAGAACAGCTGTTTTCTGCTTCCTATATGACATTAGATTAAATGACAAACTGTGGTCTCATTTCCTCCTCCTCTCCTTGCACATAAAAAACCCGTTTTTAGATCAACTCTTTCAGGCAAGGAATGTCTTGATCCCTATAGGGACTGATCTGGTACTCCTCTAGGTAGAGTCAAAATACAAGGCACAACCCGAGAAGTCAGCTGTGGTTGCTCACGCTTTGGTTATCCTGTCATCCAGCTGCTCGTTCGATGTGTTCAGGATGCCATGCGTCTGAAGGCCTTGGCCCAACTTGTTAGTAAAGGTTCCCTCCAGAATGAAGCCATTGGCAAAGGACAGCTTTCCCTGCAACAGAGAAATAAAGGGTTATTCTGCCAAGATCTCATTAGTGAGAGGAAACACGCTGGACCGAGATCTCAAATTCTCTTTTCAACAGAGCCAGCTCCTGAAACAGTGACTAAGAACATCTTCCAGCACGGAGGTGCACATTTTCAGCATCCAAAGCAATAGTGTCATTAAGGTGGCAGTCACTGGAGAAAACATGTCCTTGCTATTGAATAACACACGTAGGATTCTGGAGGGGAAAGACTGGCACAATCATAGAGTAAAACATTCACATTATGCTTTACAAATACCCAATGTCTTCTTTGACTTATAAAATTTTCTGGCTTAAATTTGACAATCGTTATGTCACGAACACATGAAACTTCAATTTCTCCTCTTTTTCCTCTGCTTGTAAAAACCACAAGCAAGTTTGGCCTCACAGGTAGCGGGAATCATATGATATTCACCATAAGCACTTTCAAAATGTTTGCTGCTACCAAGAAAAACCTTAAATTCTCTGAGGCAAATACAGAAGACATGTAGTAGCTTGACTTAAACTTAGAAGTTTTAATTAAATTAAATCCAAAGCCAAACAATATCGTATTGAATACAAGCCCGAGATCCTCATTGCTAATAGCAGGAAGCAAGACATCTTTAGATAAAGAATGGATTTTTCTAGACTAATCACTCAAACTAAACATTAGTTTTAGAAGAAGTTGTATCTATAATCAGTCTCTGCAAAATCCAGCCCAAGTCTTCTGGCTGAAGACGATGATGACAAACTCTTCCTCCCATGACAAGTCAGTAAATGACAGGGCTCGTTTGCAATCATTACCAGGAGTCTATTTTGACATCCACTCAGGCTGACATAACCACACACTTCCTGTCAGACTCATCGTAGATTTCTGTAACAAGCCAGAGGAGTAGTTTTCCCTGCAACAGGGCACTTTATGAACACTTTTGACCAGATATTTCTGTTAAAGATCAACCACAAAATGTTGAACATGTCGGTGCAGCGTCCAGATTGCAAAATTAAGCTTCCAAGATCCCTCAGCTATGTTAACATCTTGGTTACGTTACCGTAGCGCTGGTACTGCAACTCCGTTTTGTTTATACATCATCTCCTGTGTTCCCAACCACTACAAAGGCTAAAACATTTGTTCTATGAATACAAAAGCATCCCAACTGCAGCTGCAAAGCACAGCCAAAAATGCCCCACAAATAACAAAACAACCCAAAAACCCTCAATGCAAACAAAACAGTGAAAAACAAAACAACACACAAAGCCCCCAGCTACTTGAAGTCTCTTGGCTGCAGCCTTCCTTCTGTGAATAAGACTCATAATAGAAGAAAGAAAAAAAAAAAATCAACCAAAAAAAACCCCAAAACAGGAAAATGTTATTTTCTAGGGACTGGGGGAAGTTGAGCAGGAAAGTATGAACTTTGAAGATGAATCCATCAGCCCTTCTGGAAAGCAAGCAACTGTATAGAAAGGCTGAGATGAAGGAAGTGCTCACCTTTCCAACAAATGTTAGATCTTCGGTGAAGTTCCCTTCGTAGACAGAGTCATCTTCCAAGAGCAGAATCCCAGAACCCTTCATTTGAAAGCAGAAGTAGTGAATTCATGACATTGACTTCCTACCTACTCAAGTTCACCTAGAAACAGCCACTGTCTTGGAATATTTATGGGCTGCCAATTCTGAGAACCTCTCTGAAAGCCCAACATAGCATTGCAATGCTCAAGAGAAAAGCAAGGAGGTGCTCTAGAGATAACCCAACCCATAATCATCACTGCACAGAGGAGACGTACTGGGTAGTCAGGAGGCGTTAAACAACAGTACTATTACGTTCATTTTCCCAGAACAAGGAACAAAAGGCAGGCTCCTGTTCCAAGAACGGTCACCAAGAACTGCCATCCAGGTCAAATTCGTGGTCCTCCCAATCCTATGACCTTTTCGTGATTGTAGCCAATGGTGTCATTCTTTGCAAGATGATTAAGAGAAAAGAGGAAAGCAGCTGCTATGTAGAAGTAGCTTAGTCCCTTGCTGTGCAGTCAACAGAACTTTAACAAGCTACTCCTAACCATTCATAAAATAACTCGTTCCATTACTTCCCAACTCCCATGGCTGCTTACAGTAGCACACATTTCAGGGAAGGAGCACCAAGATGCAGAACAGACACAGGATAATTTATACCAATGGGGGAAGATTCCTCTCACTGGGGCTTAGCCCGTGGTTTATACGTGGGCCTGAAGGTTTATACGTACCCATACCAGCCAGAAAATGTGGTCACTTCTAAAGCTGTAACACATTTTCCGCTGGAATGGTTTTCTTGATGGAAAGCGCCCTTTCTGGCAAAAATAAAAGGTTTCCAAGGGAAGCTTCTTGGCCATACCAATTTTCCACTAGGAAAACTGAAGAGACTGCTCCCCACCCGGAAGCCTTGTGAAGTTAAAGGAGCCTTTGGCAGCTGGCAGACCAAAAGACAGCTTTATTTTGGTTCCCCGCAGATGGAGTTTTTATGGAAAGTCCTTCCGACAAAGTTTCCATGCTAAACATTTTGTCCTAATTTGGTGAGTGGGGAAGGGGTTGTTTGTTTTTTTAAGTGTGTATTTTTCATGAGAAGAAATGCTTTTATTTCCAAGCCAGTCCTAGCGATGCCAATTCCTTTTGCTTTCCCCTCCAACATCTAAATTTTCAGTGAACTGGACAGCCAACTTGTCATGGGTAAGCTCACATTGGAAAGATAAAGCCTTAATGATCTCAAAGACAGATGTAGTATGATATATATCTGCACAGCACTTCACATATGAGTTCTGGTCTATAATTCTGACCTGATAGTAAGTTAAACAGCCAGACCTATAAGGTGCTTTAGCACGAGCAAGGAGAATTGACAGTCTCACATCTAGTTCCTATCTGCACCTCATGAAGGTGATAAGAAACAAGACTTCATCTAGGCCTTCCTCTTCAAAAACATTATTGTGATAAAATGTCAATGCTTAAGTTTTCTTGCTTTCTATTTTCCCTTCAAAGATTAATTAGGAAGTGAAATCTTAATCTTGCCCTTGATGGGCATGGGCCATGTCCCACCAACCTAGAGAGTCCACTGAAGATGGGTACTCACCACCATTTTATCAGCATGAAATGTTCTTTGATAGCAGACACCCGACTGGGTTACTACAATGCCTTGTCCATGTTTGTGATCATCGAGCCATGTCCCTATGTATCTCTCCCCTCTGGAATGTAACGGAAAACAAATCATGTTTTTTTCCCAAATCATGTTTTATTAGACCTTAGTCAGTTTGATGTATCGCTTACTGAGGCTAGTTTTACCTGATATAATGCTCTATGCAGCACAACTGCCAGACGTACTGCGCAAACTCAATTCATATAATGCTTCCCCAGGAGTTCAAGCCTTATAGCCGAGGCTGAACACATCCCCCTTTCATCCCCAAGTCCTCCCTATCAAAGCCCCTGCCAACAGAGGGATAAAACTGTCAGGCACCTAACGCCAGCTCTGATCTATACCACCTTTACCTATCTTTGTCTTCCCAGACTCCATATCCATTCTTCTTGTCATTTTCCCACTGTCCTGTGTATTTAAATGGATGGTCAGCTGAGAGGTTCTCCAGTATCCCAAACCCTTGACGCACGTTGTCTTTAAAGTAACCTTTGTAGACCATATCATTCCCATACCTGCAGGGAGAGAGACAGACAGAATTTAAGACTGTGACTATTTGATAGCTACTATTGAAGTAGGAAGCCAGGAAAGTCAGTAGATTAGGCTCATCTGCCTGCTAAATATTCCAAATATTTGACTGATTCATCTAGAGCCTGCAGTTGTTCGCTGTTAGGAATACGCATCGCCCAAGCTAGTCACTCCACAGTTAGCTTTCAATGTTATCAAAGGACACAACACTTAGGCGTGTTATTGTCCTGGGAGAGGCCACTCAGTCATTGACCTCTCACCAGCCAGTTTGCAGTGACCACTGGTTAATCCAGAGTGGGGGCAGATAAGATCAAGCAGGAAGCCAGATCTGCCTTCACCTTTCTACACTTGCCAACCACCCACCTCCTGGGCTCATCCCCCTGAGAAGAGTTCCCCTAAGCTCCATCCATGCTGGCCAGCAGATCTTCACTGCTACAAGAGAAAGCACTTATGCTAAGCAGAGCTAGCATCTATAATTATCAACAGGCTCTCACATTTGACACCAGAGACACTAGCGCAGCGCTGCTCAGCTGGCTCCAACTTCCCTAGAGATTTCTGCACGTCCTGTGCTCTGAGTTTGATTCATGAATAAGGAGCACAACAAGCAGGTTGTAGGAAGGAGGATGGCCACGGTAAGCAGCTGGAAAGTTGGGCTGCGTGCTTTTCTCTGCCACGGTTGGCTCAGTGAAAGCAGGGATATGTACGTACAGTAACAATGGGCACTCCAGTCTTCACATTGACCAACGCATTTGGCTACAAGCCACGTGTGACCTAAGCAAAGACGAGGATGCTGTTGCGCTCACTGCTACATAAACAAAGCAAGCTGGTCCTCTCCGTTTAACCCTGTAGGCTGCAAATGAAACTGGTTTATACCTACAACCTGTGGAGCAGGCCTCCGCTACCATTTCTGGCCTTCTAAATGGAAGGTAGATGGTGGGTGAGTCTGGGACACCACCATGTGCCCACAATACAGTGCTTGACAGACTGGGCTCAATCCAAACTCCCAGCAATGCTTTGAGATGCAGATGTACAACTGACTGTTTCCAGAAGCATTTTGATAAGTAAAAAAGAAAACCTTGGATTCCATTTAAGTTAAGCTCTGGGTTTAAGCTCAGAATTTGAGTGATCATGAAAAGCCAACTGGGAGAACCAGTCCCCTTCAGCAGTTTAGGATAACAATTATGACTTTCAGACCAACAATCCCACCCATCACTAAGGAAGCTACTCTGTACAATATTTAGTTCAGACGGAATGGCCAGGAGAGAAAGAGAGAGCTGTAGGCTCCACCAAGTCTGTCCAGGGCTGATGGCACACCATGCACTCTCTGGTCTGCAACCACAAGCATGAATGCAAAATTATATCCTCACCTACAGGGCACAGAGGATGTTATGTCAGGTCGTTACAATGGTCATAGCTTGCAGAGAAGATCTCACTATGCTAATACTCAGGAGACTCAGGGCTTGTGAAGAAACCACGCTGCCCATCTCCAAAACAAAAGCTTCTGGTGCCTGAATTACCCTGGGTTTTACACTGTGACTGAGCCTTTCACAGTGAGGTGGGAACATTAAATACACAGAGTCCCCTTTTCCCCCTCAGAGTCCATCTTTGGGTTTTACTTACTCACAGATTCCATATCCTCTCATCTTGCCCTCATACCAGTGGCACTTATAGCAGTCATACCGGTCTTCGGATCGCCGTGGGACAAGGCATATTCCAAACCTACAAGGTGCATATGGCAGAGGTCAGCATGGCAAAAGGCGACTCAGTTGTACTGGAAGACTGAGGACCTTCCAGACTCCCAAGCTGATTTACATGGTTGGGGTCAACTCTACCTCTGACACTATTTCCAGGTATCGACGGACTTGCTCCAAGGAAGAGCTCCTTTCCTTCTGAACTGCAGTCGGTTTCCCATTGCTTCTTCTACAGAGCTACTTTCAGTGTTTTTTCCTGTCTCTCCCCTCTCCCCACTTTAGGAGCTGAGTTAGCCTACCAAAGTAATTGCTTTGGTCCAAACAAAATGTTTCCTTAATCCTGACACAAAGTATTTGAGACTTTTTTTTTTTCCCCTTTAAAAACCTAATCTGTTTCTCAAACTCGTGTAGAAATGAGAAATCTAAAAGTCTTATTTTCAAAAAGTTTTAGGAAAATAACGTTTGAATTTCATAGCATAGTTTCTTTTCCCTGTGAACTCCTCATTTAAGAGAGGTTTTTAAAAATATCTAAAAATAACTTTTTCAAAGTACTTCACACAAATAAATTCACATAGATTTAGAGATCAGGGATCAAACTCATCCAGCTGGAGATGTCTGCATCTGAATGTGCCACATGTGCACATTTCTTATTGTAGTCACTGTCAATCCACTCACTCCAGGTTACAACCTACTCAAGCTGAAGCCAGGTGTCCAAAATAGGTCAGATGAATTGGGCCTACAAGACGCCAGTGTCCCTGTACCTCTGGGAGGTACCATTTCTTAGCTTATTTTGAAACACCCTGTTTTTTAAGGCTTACCCATGCTCCAAGCCATCTTTGAAATCTCCAACATGGTTGCGTCCGTCACGCCACTTCAGTGTCCCCCTGCAATTCAAAGCAAATATTACAGAAGGGAGATCACCAGCAACGTTCACAGCTGCAACAGAAGGTATCACAGCACAGCCTAGAAATGGCTAACATCAAAACATTTCCTCAGGGAACAGAGACACACAAGTTCTCCGAGCACCTCTGGGACCTTCATTTGCACTGTAAGGATTTAATACCATAATGTTTTCATGACCTGGAATGAGCAGGAAGAACCCTCTTTCAAGTTCCCTAATCCAAAAAGCATTTTGTAGAGTTGCTAGGTCACCCATGTAGGATCTTGCACATGATCTTTTTGTCATTGCAGTGCAGCATATGATTAAGCCAGCTGAAGTTCCAGCATGCCACATCCCCATAGACAACATAATGGCACCACGGTCCAGAACTTCATTGTGTCAGGCGCCATGAAAACAAAAGAGACAAGCACTGGCCTAAAGGGATCATATATCTTTCCATCTGTTTTGTGTGGGAGTTGTAGAAATGATTACACGAGTTAACAATGCAACAATGAGACCGGAACGGTCAACGCGACGGTTAAATTACCGCACAGCCATGCCCAGTTCTGAATGCATTTCCCTCCCTCCCCGTCTCCCACTCCACCCACACCCACTCACTGTTTTAATTCTTGCATCATCCCAGACGCAGCCAGCTCCCGACACATTCCCCAACCAGAGACAATAGAAGATGGTGCAGTACCAAAACCATGATGCATTTGTTTGACTTTCATGGAGGCTGTTGCCTTAAACACCTACACGAGACAGGCTCTTGTTCTTGTATTTACAGGGAAGCAGTCGGATTCATTTTAAGTGGATTTTAAATACATTTCATTTTGCTTTGCTAGTATGAATGCTAGCAAAGGAGAGCAAGCCAGAGAGAATGCCTGCTCCAGCCATGAGGATTGTTTAAGGTACTCCTCAGCAGGAGCATCTCCTTCCCCCACACCAGGTCATCAGGGGTACTGGGACAGAGCAGTGAGGAACGCAGACTTTTTTGCTGAAGAGCCCTGATTCACACTGCTGCAGCTTTCTGCTCATGTGCTTTGTCATGCCGTTCTCTCCCTCAGAGGTGGACAAGCCATCAAGGCCAGCTTTGCTGCTCTGTAACCTTGTCACATAGAAGAGCAATTTCAGAAGGACAGCCTAGTAATTAAGCAATTAAAAATCCAGGCATTAAAAGCACCTGAAGTCACTTATTTCTGCCACAAATTTCCTGGGATGCCTCAGTCAAGTTATTTAATTTGAAGCAGCAGAGGTATTCGTTCATTTCATCTCCCCTAACCCTACGACAGAAGAGAAAGAGCAAGGAGAGGTGCTCGTCCCTCTGTGTCTGCACATAGTGGTTTCCAGATCTCTGTTAGGAGTGCAGGTGCTGGGGAAGGTGGGGATGATGCAAAGGACTGCCTCAGGCGTAGCTCTACTCTGAACACCTACTTAATGCCATTCTGGGGCAAGGCACAATCTCTTCCGCAGAGGATTCAGGATTAAGCTTTTGACTTTGGATATTCTAATTATTTTAAGGCTCTTTCAAACTAAGTCTCTACACCCTTTTTTGCTTCAACAGCAACTGTGAACAAACTGTGTAAAACTCAGGAAGTATAAAACTTCCAAATGAGTCTGTTTTGATGTCTGAGGAGGTTGGTCATACTTCATGTTTCTTCACAAAAACAGAGAGTGTGCTCTATCCTATGTCAAAGAGATTTTGGCTGGGACCGTTTAACCTTTGATTTATAGACCATTCCCTTTTGGCAGAGCTCACACCTAAACTACAGTTGGATTTAGTGAACAGCTCTCATGTTCCCAAGAAATGCATTTGAGCCTCTTTTGTACTTTATTTTTAATTCCTTTCTTAATAGTTTGGATGTTAAAATAGATTTTGATAGCACAGGATAAAACTTTTCTTTCATTCACACTCAAAGGCTTTTTATTGTTTTTTTTTTGTCATCATGACGGAAAGATTTTATGCCTCAGGCTGAGATTTTGAAAATAAACATTAGCTCAAGTCTAAGTCCTAATTACAGGTATAAGCCAATGCAGTGCTTTCAATGTGATCATTACCATGTTATTAGGGGGCAGCCTCTACAATTTATTGCACAAACCAGTATCGCTAGCGAGACACCTACAATACAATAGATCACGTGTCAGGACTCATGCTTTGACTAAGCCCTGAAATCAAACAAACGTGTCCCAACTGACCCCTGAATCTGTCCTAAACACCAGATTTCCCTCTGGAAACATGTAAGGCAGGAAACTGAGAGGGTGGCACACCCTGGGAGATCACCAACCCAGAGTCTGTGGTCTAGGACCTCAGCATGGGATGGATCACCCCTTGTCCATCTGTACCTCCGCCTGTGCATCCACCAGATCCAGAAAGTGCTACACAAAGGCAGCAGGGCCATCCTTGCATGTTCTTGCTTAGGAAAAGGTGGGGGGGGGGGGGGGGGGGGGGGGGAAGACTCCTTACTTGCCATGCGGCTTTCCCCACTGCCACTCGCCTTCATAGGATGCACTCTTGAACTTGCTCTCCAGCCTGAAGACATAGGTGAAGAAGCGGCAGGACGGGGGCTCGGTGCCTTCACCAGTCTTGCCCCACAATGGGAAATCTCGTTTCCCGTTCAGTGCCTGGCGGACAGCCTGGTTCAGCTTCCACTGCCAAACAGCCTGGGGGCAGAGGAAGAGGAGGAGTGTTGGACTAAAGAGCAAAGAAAGCAAAATAGCTCAAGAGATACTTCAGAAGCAGCAGCAAGAAGCTGTTGGTTTCCCACCAATTCTGTGCCATTCAGCTGGCCAGGTTGGTGAGTTATGGCCCATGTAGAGCATCAACAGGAGGGGTTATCTTGGGTCCTGCATCAATGCACAACAATGCTTCCATGTCATTTAAGGCTGACTCTCACCACCACTAATTGGCCTTGGCACAGGACCATGCTGATGGAACTGTACTGTCCCAAGCTCTGCAGCACACACTACTGCCCAGGGCAGACTACTTCCACCACCCAGGTATTTTTCATCTACCATCAATTGTCTAAGCCACCTCTGGCCATCTAATACAGTATTGGCTCCACAGAGAGGGGTGGGGAACAACCCAACAAACCCCACACTTCTTATTATACTGCTTCAAATAAAAAAGTGGCAAAAACCACAGAGAAAAGGCCTCAGCTGCATTTAAGCAGATGCAGAACACACTAATCTGTCTTCTGATCAGGAAGCTAATATCCTGATGCTTAGTGGGATTTCAGCTTCCACTCAGTAGTCAATGTTTTGCCTCCACTACAGAGCTGCCATCCCCCCCATGCCATTGCCCTATTTCAAAGCTTGGTGCACAGTATTTCAGGTGGAACAGAAACAGCCTGCCCAGGGCTAACCTTCATCTGCGGGTCTTTGGCAGAGAGAACGAACGTTTCTTCCGGGGTTATAATGCGGAGCCCGTACCTGTGAAACAAAAGACGTTATAGAGACTATGAAAAACACATTTCTCAGTCAAACAGCAGTTCCTGCTCTTCCCATTCCTCTTCAGTAGCTAATGGTGCTTTTGCAGTCAGGTTTTCCTTCTCAAGAGGTACTCAATTAGTCAACTCATCTTTGTTCTCCAGGTCTGGAGCCAAAACCATTTTATTGATTTCAGTATGTCAGCAAAGGCAAGCAACGCAAGTCCAAGCTGCTGTGATCCTATCTGAGAAGTGCTGCAATTACGTGTAGCCCAGAGCCAATCCCACTGGGTGGAAAGGAGACGGGACAAAGTTTTTAGAGTTTTGAATCGTTTTCTCGGTTTCACAATCAAGTCAAGCACTTTTTTTTTTTTTTTCTTTTTTTTTAACCTCCAAGTGGAAATTTTTCACTTACTGTCCTGGAGCCGATTTCTCCCTGCAGTTTTCATCTACCCACACAAGCTTCAGATCAAAACTCTGAAAGCTGTTTCCCTGAAACAAAACGGAGAAGATGTTCCTGTTATTGATGTAAACATCACACTTTGCCCCCACTCTGTCAATCCATTGAACAGCAGAGCAAGACTGGCAACACTGTAAATTCCCTCTTTCGTGGTCCACACATCTATCCCACACTATGACGACAGACCTCAGAGACTGAAGAAACGTAGGAGAAGGAAGAAAGTTCTTAGTTTAACACATATAAGTGGTGTTCCATAATGCCATAGCTACAACTAACAGTAACAGACCATCTTAGACGGCACTTATCTCTACAAGAGTTTCTTCCCTATCACGTGACAACACTTCCAAATCATCCCTGGCACCCAGTATGCCCTCATTTTGCCTATGATCCTTCTAGTACTGAGACTTCAGATGGCACAACCAATAGTGGCCCACAAGTACAACATGTAAGGAGTGACTATTTTGATCAATAGCACACCAAACAGAAGAAACTAAAATGGTTGCAATACTAGATAAAGAGTGCATTTGATATTACATCTCCCTTCCCTGACTAGAGCTGCTATCTGTAAGGATGTAGTTGGCCAAGGTTAGGTACTAGCACTATGGAGTTCACTACAAGTTAATCACTGATGTATCTACCAGATTTGAGGGAACGGGGAAGGGAGGGAGGTTCAGATTCCTCATCAGCAGACCCCTGCTAGCAGGCCAAGCTAACCAGTTCAATCCCAGTCCAGTTATATCTCCCCAAGCCTCAGTAACAGTCATCGCAGCAGATGAGACACAGTGGGTGGGAACCGTTGACTGAACAGAGATATCTACAACGTAGATATCTCTGCATGAGCTAGTTACCCTGTGCTCTCATCCTAGTCAATGGAGTCAAGGACATGATTCAACTCATCCTAGTTTTGGCATCTAAAATAGATCAGATGAACCACACCCAGACAGCGCATGTTTCTCTTCCCTGACTATAAAGGCAGCCTGGAGGCACTTGCTCACAGAGAGATCACTACAGTGCTAAGAAATCCACAATGTAGAGTCAGATGAGATAATCACCACCCTGTTTCCTCAGGCCTAGACCCTGCAAGCTGTGTAGGACTGCCCAGTGTTATCATAAAGGCTCATGTTTGGAAGAGCCCGTAAGGTCTATCAGCTCACAAGGCAGTCATGTGTTGGGACACCTGAGGGGCTGGCACATGGCTAAAGAGCAAAGGGAGGTGCGCACAAAGAGAGCCGTGCTAGATTACAGGAGCTGTCAGTCAGAGCAAGCCAAGCTGTACTTAGTTAACATGCTGCAGAACAGCTTTGAACACGTATTATTCATCTAGCTATCCATGGCTGTAGACACTCCCTGTCTGCCCCACACCCAGGCCCTAAATCCCTGAAATAGCCCCAAGAACACCTGCAACTTCTGCTCCCATGCCATGAGCGTAGTCAACCATGAAAGATCATATTTAATCCTATGCGTGAGTCTTTATAGTATAAAATCTTTGACGCATCAGGCTCCCTTTGAATAAGCAAGGACAGAAATCAACAGATGTAGGCATGGGCTTGGTTTACTAGAAAGGTGCCTGTGGTGGTTGGATAGTACATAGCTACTAGGGAAAAAGTTACGTGGACGCTTCTCTATTCCCTCTTCATTAGGCTTTCTTTTATTCTCCAGTGTAAGCCACAGGTGCATGGATCTGAGACCAGGTTTTGCCAAATGCCAAGCTCTGCTGCATTTTCAATATCAAAGGAACCTGAATTTTACTCTTGTTTATCTACGCTACGCTTCCAATCCCTCTGAAAAATCAAAGGCTCACCTGAATTAGCACAAGGACATCATCGAAGAGCAAGATCCGGTCTGATCGATTCGTGCTGGCAGAGATGGGAAGATTTTTGCTGTCTTCCAGCAACCTCCTTTCAGGTACACAGAGCATGTCCTGCAGAGGGAACCACAGAGGTCAAGATGGAGGACCAAAAGCATGAGGAAACATCAGGATTTGGGAGAAGACCTACAACTCAAGCCAATAGTTCCTGTGGAGGCCATCTGACCTGTGGCAGAGGCCGCCAGTAACAGAACTGGAGACAGCTTCTAAAGCACCCAGTGACCATAAGGTTTCTCCAAGGCTTTAACTCTGCCTTGCTCTGTTGGCTTCAAACCAAGGCTCAAATGCTTGATCTGCATTAAATTTCCTCCATGTGTAAGCAGAGGTGTAAAATCTCCAAAATAACTCCCCATCAAGCCACTTTCTAAATCTGTGACTTACCGTGAATTTGCAGCCCAAGGATTTCCATAAGGACTTGGTAAAACAAGCTTCATCCAGGACTTGGCTGATGAAAGCCTCAAGCTTCACATATTCCTTGATGGCACTGGTAAACGTGTCCTTTTCAGAGTCCTGATAAAAGAAGGCAGGGCTTGAGCAACACTTCAGGCATGGCTGTGCAGGACATCTACTTTCTGGGCTACAGGTGCAAAAAAACCTCAACACTTCTGAATCCAAAGGGCTAATGAGAGGTAACCCTCCAACCCCATTTTCAAGGAAAGTGTCCCAAACCTAGCATTATCTCTGCCACCAGCAGAAGTGTGCAACCTTAGGCCAGTTACTTGACCCTTTGCAGCTTCTCTATATGATCAGTGCTATGCTGGAGTGGCCACTGTTCGTTGCTTTGAGACCTTCAGGTGGGCTGCACTCCACTGGTGCTGGTTACTACCACCCCAGTTGTCCACTGGAAATCATTTTCCTTCCAGACAACTCTGGATTCACTCATACTATCACAAAACCCCACCACCATTGCATAAGATGTTAGCATAAGCCAGTCAAATAACACCACATAAAGCTTCCTACCTCTTTGAGGGCCTCATTCAGCTTGGTAAGGAGCAGTGTATATTGCTCAACATGATCTCGGATAGGTTTGTGAAGAACAGTGTATAAGGCCAGTGACATGGAGGTCTCAGAGGTGAAGTCTGTGAGAAATTGTTTCAGCACTGTCTTATGGTGCTTCCAGGCTTCACTGCAAGACGGTGAATTAAGACAAAGGTTCATTAATTAGTTTTTCTGCAAACCACCACTCTTCTGCCTTCCAAACTTTATATGCCACCTCACTCCCAGAGAGGGTATAGAAAGACTTGAAAAAGCAGGAGATAACATAATGCAAATATATTTGCCTTATTTCTGTGTGTTTGGTGTGCAATGAGGCAAACAAGAGCTCTACCCATCCTGCCTCTGACCCAGAGGTCTTTGCAAGCCATACCCACAGATAGACAGAATGCAGCATGACCTTCATGATGGTTTGCACACCAAGAGGGTGACTCAGATAAAGTGGCTGTGAATCTGCTCATATCTCGTGCTCATGTCTTCGTTATTTCCATGAGACTCTGACCGAGCAGTGGAAATTTCCTGCCAGATTCCCACACCACCCTTTCTCAGGTCCCACCCTTACCTCAACCTCCAAATTCCAAATTTTACAGGCTTCCTTGTCTACAAAAGGAGCTGTGCATGGCTAAAAAGAGATGGAAAGAGATCTATAGAGGAAACTTGTCAGCAGCTGCTGCTGTGGTCTCAGAAGATGGCAGGAGCAGCCACTATGGATGGTTCAGAGGAGGGGAAACGGAGATCACTGCAAGGTGCAGTGCTCAGTGCTGCTCACCCCCGTTCAGTGTCTCAACCCACACAATATCATTGTGTTCCCATCAGCCCCTTCAATAAGCATTTTTGAGCCCACTGACCTTTTGCTCTTTGTGGCATGTTCGAAGCCATAGACTACAACGTAGTTTGCAAAAGTGACAAAATATCTGTTGGCAAGAAAATAAACACACAAAAGCACGAACTGAGTTAGAGGTGAACATTACCTACAGGGTTTAAGCGATAGAGGGAAGAAGCAGCTCATTTGAAAATGTCACGTCCACCTTCCCAAAGGAGGCAGAGAGAGATGTAGGTACCGTACTTCTCACCTTGGCTCACTCCCCTGTTGTCCCCTTTGCCAGCTCCTCGGTTTAACTGCCTTGTTGATGTTTGCACTAGTATCGTTACAGGAAGCTTAAATAATCCTGGCATTTAGCATAAGCAGAAGTAAACTTGCGCAACTGTCCTGGAAAGCAAATCTACAAAGGCTGAACTTAAGATTTCAGCTTCAGATATATGAATTTCTGCTGGTTGAAGTGAAAGTATGCATTACTGATGGTAAATTCAAGGTGTCCTGTGTCAATGTATCTCATCTCACACTAGAGGGAGATCGAGCCATATTTTGTCAGCAAATACCACGCTGCCTTCCAGTAGTGATTTCAGGTAAGTCAGTCGTGTATTCTGTCCAGACTAATTAACATTTATTACGCTTTCAGAGTCATGTATTTACTGCTTATTTTCAGGCCCCTGAACAGGGGCTTTGCTTCCTCCCGTATCACTCCAGTAAGCATGAGACATGGTAGGATCAGGACTGCACAGAGTGAGTCAGCAGAGGTGGGTAGGAAGCAACTCTCATGACGCCCAACAAAAACAGGTTTTAATTTCAAAATGAGGGGAAATGAGATCTTAAGATAAACTTCTCCTTTGTGTTTTCTGAAACCTCAGCACAAGTTTTCATCTTTTATATGCCTTTTTAAGGCAAACCTATTTTAATCCCCTGAATCAGTTCCTGAATGAACAACACACACTGCTCCAAACTCCATTCACATAAAGGCGAAGTTTGTTGTACATCGCTTTCTAAAATTATGCTGTCCAAGTAAGAACAAACCAAAAAGTATCCCATCCTTCCTCTTTCCTCTACACGCATAAAAAACACCAAACCCAAGACCAGATGAACAGCCGTGTCCAGGAGCCAGCGTGCCCATCTCCCGTTCCTGCGTGGGTGCCAAACTGCACAGATGGTACAAGCCCATCTGGCAAAGGCTTGGCCACATTGATGGTCAACGTGATGAATGGAGGATTGAACACTGTCTGATCTTTATGTCATCTCAGACGTCCATAAACCATTTTTGATGGCAGGACATCAACACACAGGTTACACGCACTACAGTGCCTTCGGTAAACATTTTATTTTGCGTAGCAGACAGATGGGGAGCAGATATAACTAATTATAGAAATAGCAATGGGGCAGTATGTTTTTCACATCATGCTACATCCATCACTTGCTATCATAACCCTTGCCAAAATCATAAAAATGTGGCATAAACATGTAATATGAACTGTTTGTAGTGACATCTTCTCTACTCATCCCTTTGAGTCCTTTAAACCTGCTTGTGCACGCCTTTCTGTTCCTGATGACAGCTCAAGCTTCGCTCTTATAAATTTCCTAGTTACAAGTTCTACCCCATCCTCGTCCCATTTTTTGAGATGCATTAAAGAACCCTATATTTGCAAGAAAAAATTCTGCCTCTTACAAGCATACTTACAGCTACAAAAAAGGCTACTTACTATGCTGTCTGCACAGACACTATATTGTGTGACACTCGTCGTGAGCACTGAATGCAATCACTTCCCTGACCTAATGAATGAACACTAGTGGACAGGACTGAACAAATTAAATGCACAAATTAATTGCACCAACCTACCAGTTAGTTGATAAATTTGTTCCCTTATGCTATTCCAAAATACTTCTGTACTTACTGGACGTAGAGGCTTAGAAACAGGTCTCCTTTCCAGACAGTGTAAATGTCCTGGACGCAGAATGATTCGGAGGTGCTATGTTTTTGTTTCAGTATCCGGTAATTTTCTTCTGTGAGGTTCCAGAGAGCTTGAAATCGATCATTCAGGAGGAGGAAGAGCTTAAAGTTCTCCTTTCCCTTCTGGTCACTAGGCTCTTTGAGGAAACGATGAGGGGAAAAGTCTATCAGAAAGCCTTGACTCCAAGAAATCTTGCAGAAAACATTGCCTATATTTAATACTCAGCCCAATTTTTCAGTGTAAAGCACATATATTCATACAGGAAAACAATGCCAGGGAGGCAGGGAAGATTATGATTATTTAGGTTTGTGTCCCCGTGAGTAATTGCACAGGCTTTCCATGCTAAAGGCTTCGTCCTTCCCATTCTGGTGGGGCATGTGGTCAGGGCAGCCTGCGAGGCTCAGCCCCAGCTCAGACATGAGCACCAGAGGAAACCTTTCTACCCCTGGCTGGAAGGGCTGTTCCAGGTCTCCTTGAAGGCTAGACCAAGAAGGTGGTGACATGAGAAGGAACCACCCTACGGGTCTAATCCAGTCGCACCACTTTTGGCCAGACAGACTTGTGAATATTTATATGGATTTGTTGTTTCAGCAGAGCTGCTCTGATTTACTGCCAGCTCAGAACCTGCACCCACAAGTTTTACCTTCAAAGACGGGCATGACCACGGACCGAGAGCAGGGAGGCAGAACAGGCATGATTTAGGGGTCACATATGCATGAGGTATATTTTGGATTTCCACGTGCCATGCTGGAAACAAGCCTCGGAGCAGTTGTACAGACTGATACTGGTTACAGTTCGTATTAACCTCTAAAAAACCCAGAAACCACAGTCCTGGGCTTGAATGAGAGGCCATAGCCTTCCTTAAGAGCTCACTATCTGAAATGAAACATCTCTATATACCACTTAGAGCAGCAAACCAGCCTCCAGCAAGTCCCCAGCCACAGAGTTCCAATTGTAAATCCCTTCACAGGTGCACCAGTGACTCAAGGCTAGAACTACAGACAAAAAGGTGTCTTCTCTGACCTACCTGCCTGGAGCAAAGGCTTGAGGATGAGGGCATCTATCCGTGCCAGGCATGCCAAGAAGGTTTCTTCCACCTGGAGCAGAGATGCAGTTGCTTCAGCCATGCACATGTCCTGGACACAACACAGAAGGCACACATGAACTCCCTTGCAAGAGTATCCATCTACCAAGGCTTCAATGCTCATTGCAAACAACCAGCCTTTCCTGCTCTTGACAGCACACGTGGGTGTAATTGCTGTCCCCCAAAAAACATCTGAAAAGTGTTAGAAGTAGAAACGGAACCCTGATAGCTCAACATGAGCTGCTGTCACAGAAGACCACCAAGTCTACAGCCCATTTTCCTGATGCCCCAAATTGCAGATCTTCTCAGGTGGGCCACAATACCTCTTCCACATGACTGGAAAGGCCCTAAACTTCTTGATATGCGTTAATCCTGCTTAGCGCCAGATTTGTTCTCCCAGAAGAAAACCCCTTAAGTACAAGGCAGCAAAACATGAAGCATCTCTTCCCGAATCTCTCACCAGTTTTCTGCCCGGGTGCCTCAGTCTGCACTTTTTGGCTTTAAGAGCTATTGTACGGAGCTGCAGAGCCGCACCAGCCATGCCCAAACATCCAACCCTTCAGAGGAACAGAGGTCTGCTGTTACTCCTTTCCGAGGAAGACACTGCACTGCTGTTTATATGTCACAACTGCTACGTCAACAAGGAAAGCTTGCCTAAAGTGGAAGTGGGCTGCACGTTATGAAGAAAAAAAAAAAAAAGAAAAAAAGGCAGCAAACCCATGTGAGCAAACTCCGGTAGCTTCCTCCTTCCCAGCCTTACCTCCCAAAAGAAATGTATCAGAGGAAGTGACCACTAACAGCATATCATAAGAGACTACTCTGGAAAAAGGCTAGGTGGTAAAGGTACTATGGGCAGAATCAGCTGATATTACTAATGGTGATAAAATTACAAAACTCTGAGATTCTTTTAACTTTGTGAAGCAAAAAAGCAAACTCAAGGAACTCAATATGGCCTGTCCACGTTTATCCTTGATTGTACTGCACGCTCAAAGGCTACGCTCACAATAGTAAGCAAACGAGGATATGGCATTATGCTGCAAAGATTTCCATTGCTAAACTGGTGGCAGAGACTTTAGCACAGTTTTGATGTGTTCCAACTAGAACCTCTTCCAGATAATTCTCACCTATGGTCCAGAGACCATTTGACAGGGGTAGCTTGCCCGTAGTCATGCTGGTTTGGGAGATAAATAGAAATTACCTATGTATAGGCTATGCAATAATCACTTGGCTATGGGGCTAGATCAAATTTATTTACTAACGGAGATGTTAACTAGTGTCTTTGCACCATTTCCAGGAAGAGCTGAACTCGGGCTATCTGCTGGTGGCCTACTCCAAGACATCCTGAACCTCTGCCCTGATTGCTACAAACGGTAGGTGAGATTGATTCTCCTTGTGTTGAGATTTTGGGAAGTCGGGCACAGAAGCCTAACCCTACTTTATACTTCATGGGAAAAAATGCCTCAAGCATCTCAGCATGGACTATAAAAAGGTCACTCGGGTGGGGTGATTAAGTTAGGTGGGAACATCTCATTTTTAAGTTTCACATGTGGGTGGATTCTTTGCTAAATAAGAGTTTAAGCTCCCTAAAGTCACCAAACTCTGCTTAGGAACTCCCTTTCCAGGTCATCCTGGAGCTTGGGCTGAAATGGTGTCATAGAAGAAGGGACGCTTTGCAGTTTGAACGGTTAGCTGGCCTGGTTTTGAGTAGTTGTTCGGATCCAGACACAACTGACTGCACAGATGAATGACAATGTTTTCTCCTTAGTAACCACTGCCTCTTAAATTTAATTTGTCTGAAAAATGGGAAACATTAAAAAATTCCATAATCTCATTAGCTTGCGAGTTTTCATACATCAAGGTCTGCATGACCATAAGGTTATTTTTTGCAGGAACATTGGCGGCTCGTCCCAAAGGAAAGCTCTAGGCATGCAAACAGGTCAAAAAGCTGGAATTCAAACTCCTAGCCCCTCCCAGGGAAGGAAACCGAGCCAGGAGAAAAGCAAAACAAAACAGCAGCCAGACAGCTCTCACCCCCCGAGCACCAAGAGGACAGGACAGATCTAAAAGTTTATTTTTTGCCACCGCTTAATCCCCTGTCTTGTCTTGTAGACACAAAGATAAAGCTCCTTTCTCACAGGTCCTAGCGAGCACTCCAGCTTGTCAGAAATTTCTAAACAGAAGTAGCTTGCTTAATCAGGGAGTAAAATCAGGCTGGATATGTGACAGCATTTAATTTTCAAATGCTTCAACAGAACAGCAGGTAGTCAGTGGGGTCATTATTAGCTTCATTAACAGCCTGGTGGGTTTTCTGGGATTTTTTTGTGGGCTTTCTTATTCATTTGTTTTATTTGTTTAATCCTGACTATATCGTCTATTTTTGGAGAAGAAGGGAAGACAATTCCATCATTTCAGATTGTTCTGCTATGAGAGGGGTTTGTTCTACACCTGGTCCTTATTTAATTCTGCAAGAAAATGTTTTACCCTGTGCAAGACAAAAAGAATGGGTGCTAGATGCCAAACTCAGAAAGTCTTCCCCAAACTCAATTCTTATCAAAACAACCAGAGAAGCCACTCATCCATTACATACAGATGGCTTAATGTAAGCCGAGCGACTCAAACCCAGGGTGCAGATACCAACAGCTTTGCTCCACAGGACCATGACAGCTCACGAGTAGAGGCAGAAGGCTGAGGAACCTCCTGAGGGCTGAAGAGCACATGTGAACACCATGAGAACATCACTGCCCCAGCCTAAGTGTTATTTGCTTACTTCTGTAATGGTCACCTGGAAGAAGAACTATGTAAGTCCCAGGTGGACCTACTGATCTGGATGTGGGGCTGCCCCTTCCAACCATGAGCTGGTCCCACACTCTGCTTCCTGCTCATCTGCAATCCTCGTTTGTTGAGGGTCCTTTAGCCATGAAGACCTGAGCTCAAGCTTTACGGGGATGACCCCAAGGCATTCCCATGGTGCAGTACATGGGTTGAGAAACCCTTGCAGTAGTGACACTGTACAGACACCCAAGCTGACTCTGCAAAACTCGGAAGGATTTGGGTAGTCTTTTCCATTATAACCTGGTACAGGGTTAACACAGTGTTTGGGTTTGGCTTTTTTTTTTTTTTTTTTCCCTTTTTAGCAATTGTGTTCTCACCCATCCTGGGAAAATTTGTGGGCTATCTCCAGCCTGAACACAACAGTCAGGGTTCATTTGCTGAATGGACAAGCAGCACCAGCCAGCTTTCAAAACAGCCCTTCCAGCACCACAAAAAAGACCTCAGATGCCACATCACATCACATCACGCCCAGTAAGTAAGCGTGAGTTTCCGCCACCATTTCCAGGCTTTGCCCATCAATTCTGAGATAACAGCATTTGCACACTTATTCCAGCCCAGTCAGGCGAAGAAGATTTGAAGTTCATCACCTAGTGAACAAAACCAACGCTGGCTCAGCCACAGAGAGCAAAGGAAACAATCGGGACTGTCCAAGGGCATGCAAAGGTTATGTTGTGCATTCACACTTGTGAAAACCTGAATGCAAACTGCAGTGCCGCTGGGTGATGGGGGCACTGAGAAGAAACCTGGACCTGTCACATGTCATCTTCCCCCACTTGGACAAAGCTTTCGCATGATTCTGGACGTTTTGCAATTCTGTGTTTGCTCCATCAAGGGCAGGACAAGCTTGAGCAGAGTCACTGAAGCCTGTTCACGTGGTTTTAGTCTGCTCTTCATTGATGGCTCTGCTACTAAGGAGCCAAGACTTTTGAAGATGGTGCACTCCTGATGGCCAGAATTGAAGAAGTGCACCTCCAAGGAAGGGTCCACTAGCTGCACATAGCATGACAGCACCTGGTTTTGTACGCAAAATCAGAAAATCTACAGCCTTTGAGGACAGAGACTTCCACTGGCAAAACAAAATAGCCACCAGCCTGCTTCAGGCTCCCATGAGGAATGACGATGTCTCCCTAGGAGAACATTTTCCAAAGCATGAAACACATCTGTTTCTTCTCCCTAAATGAAGCTACAAGCAAGCTGTACAGCACAGGTCTGTAATTAGAGAAGGGACACATAATACTATTCATGTAGAAACAGGAAAAAGACCTTGAGAAACAACTTCTGTAGGAGTCACCGGGTCTCTGTGGTTCATCACGGTCTTGGCCTGTCCGCTGAGCATGACAATGGGGGCAGAAAGAAGGGTGATGCAGCAGCTAATACCAGCCTAAGCAGCTGCTGAGCATCCAATAGATGGGAGCAGCCCGAGTCATCTCGAGGAACATTCATCCTCAATAGGGTCTGTCCAAAGCTGCTGAATGCACAGTTTGGCAAGAAAATACACATCTTGAGGAGCCACGACAGGTTGTTATACCCATTTTCAGGAAATTGCCAGAAGGGTAGGTAGAACAGATAGGAAACCAAGCAAAGAGGCATTTTGGGGAAATGCTGGGCCACACTCTCAGCTTCACATAGAACCCCTTTCTACTTTGGAGTATGTAGCTCTGAGGCAGCTCTTCCACCAGGAAAGTGTCTGGAAAGCCCCATAGATTTCATATGTGACACAAATTTTCTCATGGAAACACACATTTAGTCAAACAATCTTATCAGCCTCTGTACATTAAGGAACAAACTGCACATCCACAGAAGGATTATTTGTTTTCCATCTTCCTCTTGTGAATCCCCCTCTGTGCTGAAATTAAGATCATCAGTCAACAAAAACACTCCTCAGATGGAAGAAACCAGATTTTGGAATTGCTTAGGGCATTTTAATACTAAATCACCTGGATGTAAATGCCACGGCCATGTTTGCTGTAGCCCCTCCTCTCCTTCAAGTCTTCCCCTTCCCTGCATCAGCCATCCTAAAGGGCATCGTGACTTTGCAGACCTTGCGATCTCATCCATCCCTGCAGTTCATGATCTTTCTACTACCAACTGCCTCAGAAATGAGTCCAGTCCATCACTCTGACACATGCAGTCCTCAAACAGGCCAAGTTTTCCCTTCCCTGCCCTTTGAGAGGCAGGTGAGTTATTGCTGCCATGCACCTGAAGAGGTCCCTTCCTACTACAGCCCGTGAGTACATCGTCTTCGCAGAGGCAGGGATAAAGCTGCTTTAATTCAAGCTCTAGTTCAGAAGTAAATAAAAGTGTTCCAAATTAAAGCCCAGAGGTACTAAAGATACTTCTCTGTCAGGGTGAACCTGAAACTCTTCCTCAGATAATGCTTTTCACTCTCTGGGCCACTTACTTTCATGCCAGTAATGGTATTGCTTTTAACTAAAGCATCTAAAACCATCTAAGAATGTAACATAGATCATGGGCACTTACACTTGGACTGGTAAATGCCCCTCCACTTTGCTACAGCCTAAAACATTTGAAATTTAAAACTCTCTTCTAGATGCCCAGAATACCTCTCTTGCTGTTAACCACTCACTCACCCTTTGCATGAGCATTATGTCTTTCCCCAAGCAGCTCTAAAGGATGCACATTACAGGGCAGAATAATGTATAGTTCTACACAAAACCTGCCAGTAGGGAGTTTCTCCCTCAGAAACTAGCAGATAAACTTATTAGAAGTTTATCGTTAGACTAAGACAATTACAGGCCAGCGCTTTACGTCACAGTGTGTGATGTAACAGGCAAATCTCAGGACTTTAAACCAAAATGAACACAGACCTAACTATCTGTTTCCCCCTTGGTCAGCTCAACATTTGTATAATCATGATTAATATGATCAAAAAATGGGGGGAGGGGGAATGGATTAGCATTAAGAGTTGGTCTTAAGGGATACGAAGGGAGAGGAAAGATTTATTTGAGCTTGGACCATGGACCCTAGCCCTCTTTGCCAGATGAGCTTTTAACCTGGGTCCATCCCCAGTATAGTTTAACGTACACATGAACATGCCCACAGGCAGGGTGGGATCTCCTCATTCAATTAGCGGAGCCAGCTCAGAGTCCATAAACTCAGGAGCCCTTCAGCCACAGGGGGGCAAACTCTGGTGGCCAACGTTAAGACATTCCTCTTTCTGTCCCAACCTTTGCTACTTTTCTCTAGAGGCCAAGTATCCTCATGCAACCTAATTGTTTTTCCAAACATCATCCCCCCTCACGTGTCATGCTCCAGCTGAGTCTGCATTCAGGCTGGCACAAAGACCGTTCTGTCATGTGGAAAAAAAGAGAAAAAAAAAAACACAATCCCAGGCTTTGTTTAACCAACACCAACATGCTGGAGCAAATTCTCCCATTCAGACTCTGCTCTTGTCAAGCCTCAGATGGTCACGACTCGGGACGAATTAGCGTTCAACTTACCGGAGCCACCTCAACAGCAGACAGAAGCACACAATGAGTTAAGAGGTAATTGGGAATAAACAGGGTAGAAAGACAATAAACCCCTGAATCCCAAGACAAAGGAGGAAGAGAACAACACAGGGAGCAGTTACTTGGATTAGGGTTTAGCATGGGATACAGGGAGCGTGCCAATGCCAGCCGTGTGAAGGAACTAGGCAAGGTCTGGTCCCATATTTTCTTTACCAGGGGAAATTGCTGAGCAGGACAGCAATGAAAGTAGGTAGGCACAGTGCACAACATAGTTTAAAACCATGAGAAAATAAACAAACCCATCAAGACTCCCACCCTGAACACAACACCCTCAGGCTTTCGGTTGGTCCGGGTTCATAGGCAGATGAGGCCACACAGCAAACACCTGGAGCACAGCACAACCACCTCTACCCTCAAGCAATGGGGCCAGCTCAGGACAAACAGGACATCCAACCTCACCACGTCTAATTAAGCCATGGAACTCACTGCCACAAGAGTCTGTCGTTGCTATGAAAATACTATACATGCATTCAAAAGCAGCTGGACAAGCCCACGGAGGAAAAAAACAATTAAAAGCTAATAAAAACAAAGGCATCGACTCTCCGGCTCAGGAAGTCCCTCAGTAGACAAGAAGCACAAATGAAGGAAGTATTACTACAACTCTTTCCAGTTTTTGTGCCATTCTTCTCCAGGCATGTTCTTCTGCATTATGAGACATGAGGTAGCCTGGCTTGATACTGAGGATTTTATTCATCAGTCATAAAATTGTTTGATGGTCATCTGCATGACAGGACCTCAAGCACTGAAGACACAATGCAAGGTTGTCAAAATATTGACCACATTAAAATCTCAGCAAATTTAGGATAGCAGTGTGTGGCTAGGAGCTTGTGAATGGCCAAACAAGCATTCCGTACTCTCCTCAGAAAGCATTGAGCTGTGTAATTGATTTTTCAGCCAAAGGAGTACCTTTTTTTTTTTTTTTTTTTTACCCTAGACTTTTCTATTCATCCATCTTTAACACAGAAAAACAGGAAGCTATGTGTAGAGGAGGAGACTGTTTTTCTTCCTCTTTTTTTTTTTTTTTTTTTTGTTGTGGCAAAAACAGGGAATGCAAAAGCTTTACACAAATCTTATTTGAAGCAGCTTTTTTTCCTTCTTCCCCAAACCCAAATTGGACATTCACGTCCCTTCCTTAGGAAGTTCACTCCTGAGCCCAATAAAAACCACGATAAACCTCTAGTTGACTTCAAATGGAAGAAACCCATCTGCCCTTTCTGGATCTCTGAAGGCTGAACTACCCACCCCAGACTCCCTTCGTAACCAAGAGAGAGGCACATGAGAAGGTCAATTTAATCCAGCATAAATGAGATGGGTGGGCCTTTGGGCATGCCTGCTCTTTTTCCACTGGCTACAGAATTAAATAAATAAGACCCTTTACTTGTTGACAGCTGAGGCTAGAGAAGATCACTCCCACCACGATTAAGGATATCATTCAGCTTTAGCAATAACAAGGCAAGTACGATAAGGCCCACAGGTGAGATGATGTTACTTAGTGTTTTAATCCACCATGGCCTGGTAGATCCCGCTATCATTATCGTTATCACTTGCAAGCAGCTTATGCATGTTGAAGCAGAACTACTTTGACCCAGCCACTCACATGCAACGCAAAATGACTTGGTGTTACTGGATGAAACTCCAAACCAAACCTGAAAAAACTACGGGTTGTCTGGAGGCAACAAAGGAAAGGAGACTGTGAGAAGAGGGGACTCAATAATTCTCCATTGAAGTAGAAACACGAGAAAGCCAGGAGACGACAGCTAGTGACAATTTTTGTGTCACAGCTCTGGTAGCAGCTTTGGGAGCAGGAGCTCATCTCCTTGGTCTCATACTCCCAATATGCCTACTCTTCTTTTCTTCATGGCCTCAAAAATCAAGAAAAATGACAGAGCACTAAATATCCAGGGTTTAGAATATGTGTTACCATCTACATTGAAACATTTTTGAGTCAGACTCTGAGTATGGGAATCTGAATTACAGCCTGGAAACCAACCCAGAGGCACAAACAGTATCAGAGGAGTGTCTCTTGGGACATTTGGAGAGATGGTAGCAGAACTGCTTCACAGATGAGATAGAGTTCAGCGTATAGTAATGTCATCCCCCTTGAACCATCCTCTCTCTCCACTCAGGACCTCCAGAACTTCAGTAGGACCAGAGAGGATTTCAATTCCTTTGTGCTAAAAGACAAAAACTCATCATAAAACGGTAACAACAGCCACTTCTGAGATGGCTGGCTCCACCAAACATTCACAAGGGAGGCTCTGGATCCCTCCTCTAGCCACCCTGCCCTTTGACACCACTACTTGCCTCTCCCTCCATCTCACAGATGTTAGTTTATGCTAGAGGCAATGTCCAAAAGCTAACGATATGCCACTACAAAACGCCACTCACAAAACCTCCCAGATCTGCCCTACCAAGCGCCCCATGCAAAGTCTCAGCACTTGACGGTATCCCCAATACCTGCCAGAAACAACGCAGGGCTGAAGTCCAGACAAAGGAATGGAAAGGGAGGGGGGAAAGAAGGAAAAAAACCCAAAACCAAAACCCACAAAAAAAACCCCCACACATGCTTGGATTAGTTAATCCCTGCAATCCAGCCTTTCTCTGATTTCTGTTTGGGTCCTTTAAACTCACTCATACACAGGAACATTAATGACAATCCCAACTGAAAAGCTGCCAAATTTTAATCCCTCTCTCCTCTAGTGCCCAAAGCCTTTACCAAAGACTGAGCATAGTAGGAAGCTTCTAGTGTTTCATCAAACCCTTCAGGTGCTCTTGGAGGACAAATTACAAACCACTGAAGGCAGGACAGACCTGCAAAGAGTCGCTGGTGCTTCTTAACCTCTGATCATCATTCTGAGACGCCACAGTTCACTGAGGTGCTTTGAGTGCCAAAACCCAGGTCTTTTGATGACCTGAAGAGCTGGTCAAAGCTCTGGCAAAACTGTTTCACAAGAAAATTCCTGTTTGTTGAGCCCAAAGTACTTTGCATGAGCCCTTTCCAATTCAACATGAATGTAAACAATACCCAACCAGGTCAGGCCAGTGGTCTAGCTAGTCTGGCAGTAAGAATAAGAGCAGTTATTTAGAGAACAAACATAAGCTTGGCCATATTCCGAGGCCTATGCCTCTTGTATTCGCTCAACAACCAACTGTTGCTTTAGAGCTCTCAAAGGGCGCAACCCTACATCTACTATCTGCCTGTGGACCTGTTGTCCCTGAATTTATCTTATCCCTCTTGAACTCACTGGTATTATTGGCCTCCAAAATGCATTACTAGATTGAAGGCAGGGTCTTGACAGATACTCCTGTCTGGTTTCCTTGCAGATCCTCAAAAACCTGGTCTTGCAGCTCATTGGGAATTGAGGTCATTGAAGCAGCAGCAGTAACAAAACTACCAAGTTCAGGGAGCAGCTGCAAGGTTTAGGAAGCTTCCAGGCCATAGGAAATTTCCACAGACAAAGAGACACAGCTTTGGTTCAGGTCCAAACTAAACTAAGCTAAAGTTTAAAAACAGTCCCTCCTGTGAACTGCAGCTCCTCCTCTTCTGGCTTTAAACACATAGTTGTTTGTTACTTTTAAATAAAAAAGTCCTAAGTGTGTTACTGTTCCCCTATAATTGTGCCTTTGACCCAGACTTTTCACTTAACACCTAAGACACCTGCAAGCTTTTGATCGCTTCCCTCCCTCGCAGAAACCCAGGCAAGCTTATCAGCCTCTCTCGCCCTGACTAATTAGTTGGGTACTGGTTTCTTTACTCTGCCAGGCAAGCTGTGCAACCCCAGTGTGAACGAATGTGTGGTTTCCAGCCTTACTTCATCAGGCTTGTATTTTACCAGGTGAGGCTGCCTGCTTGCACGGGTGGGAAATCCCTCCCTCAAAACAGGAGCAAGCCCCAACGCACAGAGGATCAGGCAGCTGCCTGCAGGAGAGGGACCGAGCGTGCACAGGCTTCTCCAGCATCCCTTTCTGGAAAACACAAGGTGAGAGCAAGCAGAGGATTTAATGCCATGAGTCTGGACCATCCTGGGAATTAAATACCTTAAACAACGTACCTTCTTTACGCAAGGCCAACGCGTTGTCTAGATAAAGCACAGGGGTGCGTGCAAGTGCATTTTACGCTCCAGGAAAACGCACTCCACACCTTTGGTCACTTGCACAGGTAAAATTTCTACCTGTAGAAGACACTCCCAAACCTCACTCTGCTTCAGGACTTTTCCTCATAGCACATTACCTTCAGCAGTCCCTTCAGCCTGCTAAGGCTGATCTTACACCCTTCCTACGGTACACGTCTAAACATAAAACCGAGCCTCAGGATCAATGGGAAAACAACCGACTGGTCACAAAACCCCAAAAATAACCAGCGTGTAGAGCAACGTACCTTGCATAAGGCGGCCAATTAAATTTCCCCCGTGGTAAGTGCTATGGCAGCAGCTCCTCCGAGCTTCCGAGTCCTGAAATACTTGGTGCTCCCAGAGCCGTCGCTCTCCCCTCCCACCTCTCCCTCCCACGTCCACCCGCCTCGTTTGCTGAAACACAGATCTGGGCCTGTTCATTAGATGAGACACCCACAGAGCCCAGAGAGACAGTTACGAAACCCGTGCAAATAAGGTTTCTAAAGCGATTGCTTGTTATTTCTGTTTTTAAAAAGGATGAGAAATTTTGCGATCTGTGCGCCCGTGTCGGGGAAACTTAAAATACAGGAAACTGAAAGGGAAAAGGACAGGATGTGTTTTTCTTTGTGCAGTGGCGTTTCTCAGCTCCAGTCCCTTTTCACCTACAGTGCATTCCCATAGCAGTTTGCCAAATGAAGCTCCCGTGCTTTTTCTCCTTGCTCTACCAGCCTCTCTCCTCGTACGACTTGTGCGCCCGCTTCAGCTCACAGACGGAAACCCTGGGAAACGGGACGTTTCCTGCTATTCAGAGCTGGCTGCCGAGAGCGTGTGACAACCCGCACGTGATGCGTGCAAAGTCTGTCCTCTGCTACACTTCACCCAGCAGTAACTATTTACCCTCCTTCTACCAAAAAAAAAAAAAAAAAGCTAAAAACAACCCCAAAACCCCCAAGTCCATTTATCAGGAGGACCCAGAGTCCTCCCAACCCATCTATTAGACCTCAGCCACCACCCCACCTCCTAAAGCACAAAAGCATTTTTCCAGATGATCCACGATTACAGCAAATCCCCACAAGCGTTTTGTCAGAGCAACAGCCGCCACTGTACTCTCACGTTCCACATCAGGAAAAGCAGATACGCTGCCCAGCAAAAGCCCCGTGCCCTTCCCTTCTGCTTCGGAGCGTGCTGCAGAGCAGTAACAAAGCCCCCTTCTTTCCCAGGCACTGCAATGTGTTACGGCTCAGCAGCTTGCCTCCTTCCCAGCTATATGATTTCAAGGACTTTTGCAAACTACTGGAACTTACTGCAGGCTGAGGGATCAGGAAGAGCGGGTTTCTACAGCGAGGATGCTCAGGATGTAACAGGAGACCAGAGGTGCCTCAATCATCTTTTGTTTGGAGAGGTTCTTCTATTGTGTTGACTTCCTTCCCACTTTCCTGGACTGCTGGGGTCTTTTCAGAGCGGGATGTGTCCCATAACTCACTGTCAGCCTCAATGCAGGCTGGCAGAGTAGCAACCCTCACACACAGCAGGGAACAATACCAGGGAAGGATGCAGCCAGGGAGTGGAAAGGATGAGTGAGTAATGAGCTGACCGCCGGCCTCCTACCTGATCTGCAAGCTGTGAAGTCAAAGAGCTGGCAATCAGGGCTTCGGCACAATTACAGATCTTTTTCTTCCAGTTCAAAATTTGGAATGAGATCAGATTTTTCACATCCTGAGGAAGTGCTCATCCACAAGGGATGAGATGGCAGACAGCCACCTCAGCTCCTTTCAAACTCTTCACATAGGTGCTTGAGCCTAGCAGGACTTCACAGCCTCCAGACCCTATATGGATGGAGATTGCTCCCCAGCAGACCTTATGATGACATCTGCTCTCTAGAAAGGGGAGAGCATTTCAGAGGTCCCAGTGCTGAGCAGTTCCCTATTGAGCACAAAGGTTGGGGGATCTCCAGCTCCCTTGCAGCGTTGCGTGAAAGGCCCAGAAGTTCTGCTCCATGCTGGGGGAGATGGACACTGGAGAGCCCACCTTACATGTAAGGTCTTCTTGTTCAACCCACTGAGTGCATTTAGGTCTGGGCCTCAAGCTCAGCTTTATGGATTGTTTCTGTACAGTTTTGGTGACGTGGCTTGTTGTGCGTGTTTTTGCCCCATTATTCTGTTTAACTCCAGTCTGGTAAAGCTCTGCTGACACAGAGAGGTGTAACAGTTTGGTTTGTGGCACATCTTTTATTTTGCTTGTGTTTCCTCAGCAGTATTCTCTTTCCAGTCACTCAGCTAGTTTTCCTGAAATGCTCAGAATTTGCACAGTATCGTGTTCAGTCTGAAACCTCCAGGCTGCTTCTCAATCTTAACCCCAGTGAGCAGCAGCAGAAGCCCCAAGTCCTGATGTTTGCGTCTCTACATTTCAGCTCCGAGACATCGTTCATGGATGTGGGCAAGGCAAGTCATCATCTGTGCAACCAAGTTCTCAGTACGCTCGTACTCGCTGCTTTTCCTCTTCTCCCACTTCTCCTCACCCCTAATCACCCTTGCTACTTTGGATGCCTCCAACAGCAGGCCGGACAGCCAGGATTTTTCTTTATCTTCCTCTGAACAGCTTCACGTTCCTGCTACCTATGTGCTGTCCTCAACAGAGATAAGACATCCAGCTTCCAGATCAGGATATTTCCCGCCACCAGCTAACCTGTCCCCACTGCATGGACAACTCAGCTGATTGTGCAGCAGCTACCAGATTGCCACAGGTTACAACATGAAATGATGTTGTTTTGCTTTAAAACACCGAGCCAAAAATGACAGTGATTTGCTACTACTTGAGCAACCACTGAGCCAACTTAGAGCTAGGAGCACTCTGACTCGGCTGCATCCACGATGGGAGCCTTCAACACACTGTGGACATCTTTACAGCCAGCCTTTAGGTCCAGATTAAGTTTGGGCTGGATGTGGAAGGTGAGACACAGCATGGTCCATCACTTATGCTGTATACACAGTTAGTATTTGCTTAAGATAAAGACTGATACAGGGCAAGTGTCAACAGTGCTCTGCTGTCTAGGACATTTCTGCAGTAGACAGGACAGTGGTGAGGACACAGATGTTTCAAGAGCATCCAAGGCTGTGTATAAGACATGCTTCTCATCCTGCTTTGATTTGGGGGAAAAATAGGGGAAAAAACATACCCAAAGACATACTTTGCAGATAGGTAAGTTTTAGTCCTGATCAACCTGAAGACAAAACGTCCTGTTTTGATCTTGGGAACTTGTTGGTTTCAAAACTTGCAGTAAAAAAAGAAAGTAGACCCAACATACTTTCAATTGTAAAAAAGAAACAAATCAAGAATATACTGACAAGTCAAGCTTTTCTTTTTGAAAAGAAAAAAAAAAAAGGCCTATGCCTGGAGTTTTATCAGAACTAAGCTTCTTACAACAGTTTTTATTAAATGTACATAGCGGTTTTCCATGGAAGTCTTTAGAAATCTTCCCTATCAGCTCTAGGTCTCTCTCCCATTATCTGACCAGATCGTTGCTAATGAAATTGTTGTCAGCTATCTGCAGCCACAGATCTTAAACACAGAGCACATGATATCATTTCTAGCCAGGAGCTTAGGGGATGCTACTAGCATGCATTTGTCTACAGACAGCAATATCAGGTGGTTCAGGCTTTATATTTTGCTGTCCTACTTGACCTCAGTTTTAAATCTTTGTTTCCTACGCTTTCACTCTGGGGAACACTGTTTAAAGCTATGCTTAACACCGTCACTAGAAACATCTACTCAAGAGATCTTGAAATACCTCTAGAAATACCAAACTAGGTTTGATCAAAAAACCATGGGTTTAGCCATGAAAACAGAAAACTCCACCAAATCTCACCCCAGTTTGTACCTCATGAGAAAATTTCTCCTTTCATAGAATCATAGAACGGTTTGGGTTGGAAGGGACCGTTAATGATCATCTAGTCCAACCCCCCTGCCATGGGCAGGGACATCTTTTGCTAGATCGAGTTGCTCAAAGCCCCCATCCAACCTGACCTTGAACACTTCCAATGATGAGGGATCTCCAACTTCTCTGGGTAACCTGTTTCAATGTCTCACCACCCTCAAAATTTTCTCCAAATACAGCTTCCCTAAAACAAGTTGTCTTTTCCATGAGGGAGTTTTTGTTTTGTTTTCGTTTTTTAACCAAAGTACAGGTTCCTCTGCTGAAACTAAGTTCCAGGCAAATTCTCGAGTTCTGAGATACTGAGTCAGCTCTGTTGGCCAGCACATCTTTTTATCACTAGGGCAATACCACCCCATGTTACAAGAACCAACCATTCTGGAAATAGCTGCTTTATGACTCACTCAGTTACAAGAATATCCTTCACTATACCAGCGCCGATCCGGGATTGCTAAAGCATGCCCCAGAGCAGCAGCAAACAGCCTGCAGCCTCCCATTCCCACAGCAACACTCAATGAAACCTCAGCTCCTGCTTAGCCCTGAGTAGAGGCTGTTTGAAGATGGGAGAAAAAGAAACTTTTCCTCCCCTCCCCCCAACAAAAGATAGTTCCTTCTAGTATAAATCCCAGTATCATAGACCTTTCTCTTCCTTCCAAAAAGCTGTTTGAAAAAATCAGCACCTCCATTTACCCATCAAGACATCCCAAGAGTTTCCAACGCACATCAGTGACAAGTAAAAGAGGACCGAGTTGGGAGATGGAGGAGGCAATGCAAATCGAAGATGGCACTAGGCCCGTCATCCCAGTTAGCACCAACCTGATATTTCCACTGCCTTGCTACAGACATGCCACCGGACCGTAGAATTCTAGAATGGTTTGGGTTGGAAGGGACCTTAAAGACCATCTAGTTCCAACCCCCTGCCGTGGGCAGGGACACCCTCCACTAGCCCAGGTTGCCCAAAGCCCCATCCAACCTGGCCTTGAACACTGCCAGGGACGGGGCCTCCACAGCAACCCGTTCTGGGCAACCCATTCCCATGTCTCACCACCCTCATAGCTAAGAATTTTTTCCTCCTATCTAATCTAAATCAACTGTCCTTCAGCTTCAGGCCATTCCTCCTTGTTCTATCACTCCCTGCCCTTGTAAACAGTCCCTCTCCAGCTTTCTTGTAGGCTCTTTTAGGTACTGGAAGGCTGCAATAAGGTCTCCCTGGAGCCTTCTCTTCTCCAGGCTAAACAACCCCAGCCATCCCAGGCTTTGGAAGGGAATAGGGCAATCATAGCTGCTTGGACCTTATTGGATCTGTTATGTTTTAGCCAGCTAAGGATCTGACACAGCACCCACCCCAGACAGGAGCAACAAGCTGGAGTACTCAGTTTCACTCACCCAGAGGACTCTACAGTAGAGACAGATGTCTGATCTCAGCACGTACTCTTTAACTCAGGTGCCTTGCAAGCCCAGAAGCACAGTATTTGTGCATGCCATTGGGAAACTATGCATGGAAACAGGAGCTAAGTGTGCAATTATTCATATCTCATGCAAAAGAAGTTTCACAACCTTCTTGATAATCAAACTTGTCCTGGTTCTTTTCACTGAGGCAACATAAGCCTTTTCCCTAAAGGGTAAGAGAGGCATGCAAGGCAGGAGTGATTAGAAAACAAGGAACAAGAAACTGGGATCAACAATGAGTACAGACATGTTTTCTACACCTGAGCAGCCATTCAGCAGTAAACCAGCATAGAAATCAAACACTTTTAGAAGTTGTCCAGACTTATGTCAGGATGAACAGAAGAATTCAGGTAACACACACTGCAAACAGTCAGTGTCTGCATCTGTATTCCTGTCCACGAGAGACAGAGATGGCAATCAGACAAGACCAGGGACTGCAACATAAGAGTGGCCAGGAGCAGGACAGGCAGAGAATAAGCCTAAGTAGAAAAGTCATGGAAAAGTTAGTATCATGTACTCAACATCTTTCCTTATCATACTCATTTCCTTGTGTAGGAAAGCCCCATACAAAGTTAAGAGACTGACTCTTCCTACAACCTCTGGTCTCAGTGTCTGCTAGTCAGAGAGCTCAGATGCAAACTAAATGTCACAGTATTGATCCCACACAGGCTCTCAGCTTGGAGAGTCAAGAGTTAATCCCTGAAGTGTGCACAGTCTAGACATTTCAGCCTTGGTTGAGCCGCCAGATGACCTAAATACCATTTCCCTAGCTGTTTACATGACCTTTGGAAAGTCCACCCTACCTGTGCTCTCCTCTGTTAGACAACTGTTGGTCCTGGTACTGTCTCTAATTACGTGTCCAGGCAGTGCCGGGTCTACGGCAGACTCAGTTCTTAGCACCAGCATTGCCAAAGGTCTACCACCAGCAGGGACTCGCTACAACTTCTTTAACTGGTAGAAGTGCAAGGTCATCCAAATGGCACTGACAAGACCCTGGACAGACAGTAGCTTTTGGCTGATGGCCTTCAAGTAGCACCTGGTTCTCTTTGGAGAAAGGAAGAGCTGGAAAGGGACAAAATCAAAACAGGAGCATGCTGGCCATCAGCATAAGGGACAAAACATTGGTCCTGATCCAAGGACCAAAACGTACCCAAGAGTAACATGTCTCCTTGTGCCTGTTAGTCAAGCTGTACCAGTTCCTTAGCTCGTTGGACAAACTCCAGCTGCAACGAGGTGGTGCTGAAACCATGCATCGTGAGCTGCACCAACTGGTCCCATCATCCCCTCTGTCCCACAGTGACAGGAAGATTAGGCTGCCAAGGCAAGAAAACTAGATGGTCATGGTTGGGATGGTCATCATTTCAAGGTGTGCCCCCTTCATGTGACCTGTGGTACTTGCTTCTACCCTGAGGGCAGAGGAGCCAATTGGGATGCCCATCCATCTGCCCATAGTGCCCTCCAAAGGTCAGGTGTTACATTGCTCTCAGAATTTTGGAAAGCCCAGATGGTTTACTGACATCTTGGGAAGATACCAGGCACCTCTCCAATCACACCCAGCCCCGCATCATATCCAAAGACACAGGCTCACTTGGAACACCATACCACATGGCGTTACACCACTAATGTGCTTACCGCTCAGCAAAGCAATTCTAATTCTAACTCCACAAAACAAAACAGATAGAAATACCAGTCCTTCGAGCAGCTACCTTCAACAGTGACAGCAGGCCAGGCCAAGAGAGGCATAGGGACTGTATTGGAGAATTACTTTTCTGTAACAACAAACAGAGAAGCAAGGAAGCCTTTTTTTTAAATAAATGCACGATGGCCACTTAGTTACGAGACTGAAACATGACTCACGGTTCCAAACTATTTATTGCTCTGTGGTAGCTTGTCTGACTAAAGGCCTTGCTAAAGACAAAAACAAACACTAGCCTCTGGCAGTCAGTCCTAATTCCATAGGAGCTGCTACACATGCAGATAGTTAAAAAAAACCCAAAACCAAAACCTAAACAAACAAACAAAAAAAAAAACCCAGACCAAAAAAATCCCACTTTCCTATGTCAGCACCAAGCTGGAATCTTTCAGCTCAGAATAGCTTCTTCCTCTCTGCAAAGTTATCTGAAGCCATGAGCCTTTCCATAGTTAGTTGGATGGGTAAGTTTCCAGAAAACTGTGCAATAATACCAAAGTATTGTATTGCTCTCTCATTGTAGCAGAATGATTACAACTTTTCAGGCTCTGAAAATGATGGGAAAATATGCCTAAGTTGGAGCAGAGAAGTGGTACCAGTGAGATAAGCAAGCACTCAACTGCACAAGTCTTTTGGGCTGAGGAACAGCCCAGCTGGGGAACAGCACAGAGGTCTATGGTGACTTTGGGCAGGGCTCTTCTAAATGCTCTGAGCAGGGTGGCACAACCCCAGCTGCATTGCTGGGGCTTTCTTCACACTCCTTGGCAAACTATGTCAGATGCATATAGTCAGTAAATTAGAGGAATTCAATAGCCAGAGGCTTCTGGCACGTGGAGACATGAAAGTGGAGCAAGGGTGCAGAGCTACAGATAGGTGAGAGACTTACTGAAGGAGGGTGGAGGGCAGAAAGCAACTGGATTTTCTTTCTTAATGCATGAGACATTTTTGTGGCCAAGACCAGTCTCCCCTATCACCCAGATGGGTTTTATGGGTACCTCCTGAGAAAGCCACCATTTGATTTGAGAGGGCTGGGAAGGACTCTCCTCAAACACAGGCAGCATGGGAGATGACGATGAGGGCCAGCCAGCACATGAGCAACTCTGAAGAGCGGAGCAAGTCTTGACCCAGTCTTCCCCCATTCCTATCCCTCTCAGTTCCCAAATCCCCCACTGTGACAGCAGCATAGACCAGACAGCCCATCAGCAACCCACCTTTGCTGTAAGAGCAATGACGAGCCACTACAACACTGTCCCTGGAGACAGAGAAAACCAGATTACCTTCCTTCTGCTGCCACATGAGATCAGTGGCCCTCTCCATGCCTTTGATTGACCTTCCCATGGCACCACGTTGGCTGTATCCAACCTCTCCCTGCAGCGGCTAAATGGGGACAGTATGGCCCCGTCCCCACTGGGCTGGAAGCCACCTGCAACCATGAGGCAAGTCAGCTGTGTAACAAGTCCAACCGCCTGGAGACATGGTGCCGGAGAAACAAAGACACCTTGTCCCTCAGCGTTGCGGTGAATCACACCATTATATCTAGCTCCTGTGGCACACGCCCTACCAGCACCGGAAGGGATTTGGTGAATATTTGCCTCGATGCAACTAGGAAATGAGCAGCATTCCTGTTTTATGGAGGCAGCAATGGTAGGGTTTTGCTGAACTCACAGCCTCCCCAAACTGTCTCGCGTCTTAAACATAGATGCATCCTTTCCTAACCCTACAAGCTACCCAAGCAATAAACTTTGGAAAGAGACACTGTCATGCACTGAACATCACCCCATTTCCAAAGCTGTAAACCCCTGATCATAGTGCAGAGCCAAATCTTTTGCAATAGGACCACAATCTCCCACAAGACCACTTCAGCAGCAGTTTGATAGCATCTCCCAGCACCCAAACGCCACCTGAGCAACAAGCCCATCTTACCATGAGTTGAGCTGTCAGCCAGGATGTGTAGCCATGTGAATGGAAAGAGGAGCTGGTGATGAAAGCTGCCTGCTCTAACTTTTCAGCTGCTTTATTTACTCAACTTTAAGAGGAGGAGAAAAAAAAAAAAAAAAGAGGGGAAAAAAAAAAATCGAGGAAGTAATGTTCCTCTCCCAAGGTGCACTGCAAAACATTCTTGGTAGACATGGAAACCCCTGGCAGGCTGCCATCGCTTGGCCAGCCTCCACATAAACGTTTCAGCAAGCAACTCAATACTTGAATGGCTTTTAGAGAATTTAAAGGGAAATGGCAGCCGCAGACGGGCGATGCGGCTGGCGCTCCCCGTGGGCAAGCGTTAGGGGTGTTCCTGGATTTGCCTTCAGCTCTGCGGGGAAGCTTGTCGTGCTTCTGCGGTGCACAAGGCAGGCAAGTTATAACTGAGATGGCCGACAACAAATGCAACCTCTGCACTTCTACAAAGGAGGTTTCCTGGCCACAGCCTGCAGGGACTGAGGGCAACCTTCAAATACCTAAAGGGGAGCTGCGAAGATGAAGGGGAAAAAATTTCATGATGCTGTGGGGATTAACCTTCAGCTAAAGGCATTTAAGATCATCTATTCCTCCCTTCTCCTGGCTTCTCCCCTCTCCTGGCTCCCAGCTCTCCTCCCCTGCCCTGGGGCTGCCTCCTCTTTGCTCATGGTTTGGTTGAAGAGCGATGGGGAACCGAGAGCCTGGTCTCCCTGGAGAACAAGGAAGCACGTGGGCTTTGGACCTCGCTGCTACGGGGGAAGAGCGAGGACAGCAGAGAAGGCCTGGAACTGATTGCTGGAGGGCATGGGGGCTCGGGGGGTGGTGGGACAGAAATGGTCCCACACTTGAACAGGAAGGGAAACCCTCCACCTTCCCCTAAATCCCTTCTTCCCACTCATTCAGAAACGTGCATTCTGCGTGGCAAAGGGGCATTTCCCTCGAAATGCTGTAATCCTGCATTACAGTGCCCATCGCCGTGGCCTCAAGGTGCTTCGAAGCACACGGAGGAAAGGAGTCAATGTGCACCTAGTAAAATGAGCAGCATAACCGAGCTGTGACGTGCACGAAAGTTACCCACCGGTCCAGTCTCAGATTTCCACCACCAGTGCCTGCAAACAGTTTTGCGACACACAAGCGAGCGCAAGCACACGTGGGACGCACAACTTCTCTCTTCGGGAGCCTTGTCACGAAAGATGCTTGCATTAGAAGTCTCTGTTAAGAAATCCCAGCTACTTGGCAGATACTGACATTGACAAAGGAAGGAGACTCCCTTCCCCGCTCTCTTCTTACGTGCTCAGTGCATTTCCAGGGAGACCAGACCTGGAGTCCCCCACGGCACTTCGTCCATTTGCCCATCATCCCAAATGCAGGCAGATAGCGAGGAAGCCCCAGGATGGGGGAGAAGATGAGCCAGGCAAGAACCGCATCCCCTTTCAGTGGTTTGACTCCTGGGGCTCTTGCTGTGAACTCACACGGTTCAGGACCACGACGTTCTCCCAAGTGGCGTTGTCTTGCTTTTGCGTAGCAGCAACGTCAGCGCCGCGGTGACTGGCAAGGCGACATGTTTAGCAAGAGCCACATTTCATTTATTTCCTAAGAGCATGCAAAAGGCACAAGCTATAAATAGGAACCTGACAAATTGAACAGCACCTGTGGTTTCACTAAGAGATTGGTGGTCATCCACTAACCGGTGAGTACATAACAGCATGTGTAATGTGGGCTATGAGTAACCTTATCCGGTGAGGGGTCACTGCTAGTAGGGCTGTATATGGGAAAACACAACTAATTCCCCTCTCTCTGCAAAGCCCACTTCCTCACTGTTGCTAAATTCAGAAGTTTTGCAATACTTTTTTTTTTCCCCTCTCCACAAAGTGTGCAGCTCAAGGAGTCAGGTCACCAAATTAAAAGTATCTAAAGAGTTTGTTTGTCCTCCTTGTCGTAAAAGAAGAACAAAAATAAACAACAAGAACAAAATAAAACACAAACCACCAAAAAAACCCCAAACCCCAAATACCTCTGAAAGCTCAAAGGAATCAAAGGGCAACATGAAATCTTATAATTTAAAATCTCAGCAAGAGATTCTGCTTGGACCTACACCAGGTATTTTCAAATTGTCCCAAGGAAAGAAGCTGAAACAAAGTTATGAAGTGCTGAAAGGTCTGGAGTCTGCAGAAATCCACGTTTTTTCCCGTGAAAACTAAGGGAGGCACTCCGCTTCAGTGACCCATATATAGAATAAGAAATCTGGAGGCTGGAAAAAAAAGATCAGGTTGGTTTGTGCTATTTTTGCATTGCTCTTGGCACGAATGTTTTCCAGCAGTGGTTTGATGCCACGGCAGGCCTGGTTCGTGAGCACACAGAGAAGAGATAGCTCCCCATCAGCTACAGAAGAGTCACAGTCTAACTTAGTGCATTTAAAAAAAAAAAAATCAATTAAAAAAAACCCCCCAAAACCCACCCAAAAACAAAACCACAAAACCCCATACCTCTTGAGAACCTGCAGATAAAAGGATGGGAGCAGTGCTGAACTCCCAGCTCACGGGCAAGGCACTAATAATAAACCCCACTCTGGAAACAGCAACCCAGAGGCTTAGTGCCTGCGTTTGATCCCGTGCATTTCCACAGACGACTCTTTAGCAGGCTCGTACTAGTGCTTGGACAACGTTTTCTAAAAGGAAGACGTCCCATAAGCAGCAGGACCGGCAGCCCAGTTTGCCGCGGATTCATGCCCCGTGGTTGCATTCGCTGGTGTTTAGGAAGATGCAGGCACAAAGCAAAGCTCCCCACGGCTCGGCTGGTCGTAGCATCTCTACCCAGCGTGGATCCTCTGGTGTCTGGCTTACATACTGTCCTTCTTCCCTCCCTGGGCAATACGAACAATTTAACTTTTTACCCAATGGCATAATTTTTTTAAATTAAATGCACAGAAATTCAGTATCTCGCAGATCTTCATCCTTTGGCCAATTTCAGCTGAATTAAAACAACCACAGAGTTTTACAAGTCCACAGGAGGGAAGGTAGGGTGAAGGCAGGAGGAGAGCAGCAAGCAAAGTATCATGTCCAAAAGCCCATTTTGTTAAGAAATCGAGCTGGAAAACATCAAAACCAGCTCAATGAACCACTGCTCATTATCTGAGAGCCCTAGACTGGATTTTCACTGGGGAAAGAAGGACCAAGCTGCGCAAGATGCACAATTCCCCGCCTCGATGCTGCCACCGTCTGTTGTCTGCTGATGCGACCTCACAACACGGCGTCCTGCGTTCCCTTTCCACCGCACCCAATTCTTAGACCAACGTTCTGAGCAGACAGCTTCCCACCTTGTCGCGCCTGGGAACGCAGCAGCTAAGAGTCACCGCGTAAGCCTGCGGCGAGCACAAACGCGGCAGAGAATCGCACGGCTGCTTTTCATCCGAAGAAACGCACGCGATGGCATCGTTCCACCCTCCTCTAATCTTCACAGTCAGTAATGCAAACCTGAAAGCTGGCCTGCCTATTTGAGCTTGTAAAATACTAATTTTCTGTGGAGCTATTTTTCCTGAAATTATGTTTGTCTCCAAAAGTTCTAGAACACAGTAGCAGAAGTGACTAGATCCTCCTGGATCTCATTGCTCGTTTACTTGCCTAAAATCCCAGGCTTCTCCCAGTAAAGAATACTACAAGAAATTATGAGTATGGCAGAATATAGTAAAACCCAGTTCATCCAGTCACTCTCCTCCTGACTCTCTTTTTCACTCCGTGCCCGAAGGTTTTTGCTCCTTGGTGGAAGGACAGTCCAGCTGAGAGTCCCATGCTCCCTCAAGCTGTGCTTTCCCTACTGATCTGATCCAGATAATTTTCCTGAGCCCCTCGAGCAGAGCTGAGCTGGAGACAGTGGCCCTGCAGCTTTAGCTTCTACAACCTGCCGTGCACACGCTCTTCCCAGTTGCATTCAGCTCAAGTCCAGGTGAAGTTGCAGACTGTAGCAACGCATCCACAAGATCCTTCAGGGATGAAAGATGCTTTTAAAATCCCAAGATGTCAAATACTCATCTCTAGTAACACTGGACTCTGCTAGCATAAGATGCTGATGATGCATCAGCTTGGCTTACAGCCCTTTTTCATTAGAGGAAGAGAATTCTCTCTACAGGCCAGGAGAAAAACAAGAACAAGAGAGCTGGAATCAGTCAGGCAGCTGTTTAAAAAAAAAAAAAAAAGAGGGGGAAAAAAAAAGCAAACCAGGGTCTTAATGAGTGAATCGCCTTCCTCTGGGGGAGCAGTGAGAGCTCTGAAGGCTACTTTGCTCCCTGCATCCCCCCCTTCACGGAGCCCAGCTTGAGGAGCAGCAGAGCACTCTGTAAGCGACACCAGTCTAATTAATTAATGACTCCCCGGCGTCAGCTCTGTGACTGCTGGGTTAGAAAGGAAGGCAGTAAAGAAGGGCCAGGACAGCACGCAACTGCTTCTGGTAAATACTGAACGCTGCTGAGAGCTGGCTGGGTTATCCATAACCTCCCCTGCTTTGGGCTACAGCGCAGAAGTCGGAGATATACTGGGGAGAGAAGATGGCGTGGGATCCACCCTTGCAGCATCCTCTCTCCTGGGTGAGATCTGCCTCCTTCTTGTCCTGCTCGAGAGCTGCCATGGCACAGTTAATCGAGGTAAGGAGCAACTTGCTTTACAGACCAGGGTGGGTGTCGGGGGTGTCCAGAAATCATGGGGGTTTTTTTCCATGCATGTTTACCCAAGGAGGACAGGTAGGGCAGACAGCAGGGAATTTAAGGTGGCTCCAAGGAGTTAGAGGCTTTTTTGGGAGATGCTTGTTGCTTTCTGAGGGCCCAGCACTAGAAGGAAGGCACTTTTAAAATGCCAGTAGTCGCTGCTGAGGACAGTCAGCACGTAAGGGCTGCTCTAAACCCCAAAGAGGGCTCGACACGGTGCAATGGGCTAAAGTCACAGCACGGCATTTTCTAGCCCAACACTGTGTGTCCAACAAGTGCCCCACATCAGAGGCTCAGGGAAAGAAGAGAAGGACCAGGATGACCCAGGTGATCCTGTCCCTGGAGGTACCTGCCCAAGTTAAAATGTTTGGGCTGCATTTTTCATCTTCTGCCTTCCCTCATTCCCTCTAGTTCAGCAAAAAACATTAACTTTTGAGGTGATGTTCCTCACCCACAGCTCAGTTTCAGAGCTTTCCCCTGAGGATGACTACACGCTCCCATGGCCTTGGGTCCCTACAGCAAGGCTGGGATGAACCAGGAGGGAAGAGCAGCTTCACAGGACTACACCCTGGCAGCAGTTATTGCCAGCAGGATTCTCACTTCTGAAACTATCTGGAAAGACAGCCCCCCAGAGTTGCAGCCGCTAAAAATTTGGCAGCCCAACCATTTTCAACCTCTCCATCACTTTTTCTAAGGTCTGAGCCACATTAGGGGCAGCTGTTGTGTTGGTCCAGGGTCAGAGCCCCAGATCCACAGTGCCAACAAACAGCACGTTCTTGCAGAGGCGCTTGCTTTGCTCAGATTTCTGGGCTTAGCTAAACTGCTTGGGAAAAATGCACCTGTGCAGGCATAGCTGTGTTACGGGCTCTGATGGGCTAGCATAAGAAAATATTTTTTTCCAACATTTTAAAACTTTGCATCCCTGGCTGCCCTGCCCCTCACCTGGCCTCGCATCAAGCCAGGTCCGATCTCCGCAGCCTTTGGTCTGCAGATTTTAGCAGTTCATCACCAACACGTCAGAGAATGAAAACCATGCTGTTTATATCCCAGTTTATATCCCCACCCCCCCGTGGTCCATCTTCTGTCCCGACCCTCTGGTTGTCTCATTTTAAAGTTACTTAATTCAAGATTTTCAAATGGATCTACCAACCCATCCTATCTGACCACAATATAACACCCCCAGCAAGGCAAAGCGGAACTTAAACCTCCTTTACAAACTCATACACTCTCTGCTGTAGACATTTTTCACATTTTTCCAAGTTGTTCAGCCTACAGCAGCTCTCAAGGTGACAAGCGAGGCAGAACTTTCTCTTACAGTGCACATTTCACAAAGCACGCTTCGCTGAAGCCAGGGCAACGTGCAGACACAGCATCCACCCCACCAGGAAGATGTTCCCTTTATGTTTCACAGATGCACACTTTACAGGAACTGTCCTCATGCCAAAGCAAAACAAAGATAAATGGAAAAAACTATGAAAATTGTTATAAACAGGTGTAATTTTATGGTCTGCTTTACTTAGACTTTCTTGAAAACTTGTCTACTACTTATAGCACATCAGAAGGAGAAGATCTCATCTGGAAACATAAGCTGCATGGCAGGTTAACTACCAGTTATCCAAAAATGAGATTAGAAGAACAGTCAGTTTCTGTATTTCTAAAAGCAGATGAATTACAGGCTGCTCTGAAGCTCTGCAAGGACTTTTTACTTCAAATAATTATACAATGTAGTTATCCTGAATAATTCAATTTATGCTAAGCCAGCCCACCTAAGCAAATAGAGAGAAGGTCAAAGGGGCTGGACATCACAACATTTCAGTGAGCTCAAAAAAAACCAACAACCCCAATCAAAAAAAAAAAAACCCAAACCCCCAAAAAAACACCACACCATAAAAATACCCCACACACAGTAAAGAGAAGTAAAGAAACAAGAAGATGCTTTTGTTTAATGGTGTTCAAGTGTTTTCAAATGTGCAGATTCATGTGCACTTTCCACTTGGGAACGAAGAGGCAGTAAAAGCTTCTGAATATTGAATCTAATTGCATTGACAAAAAGCTTTCCTCTATCATAGGCCTTTCAGAAGAATTCTCAGTCCCACAGGATGAAAATTAACTGTCCAAGGATTAGCAAGCTACCCTGGCACTGGGTAAATTTGGCAGTAGCTCCATGGGCTGCCCTGGACACTGCCCCATTCAGTGCACCAGGAGCCCTCCTGTGAGGTGCGTTGCAGAGAGACCTCCTGCACTTCACCCGGAGCTGTGGACTCTTCCCCAGGAGACCCTTGCTCAAGTTCAACTGTAGCAAGGGTTGAACTGGGGTTTGTACTGGTTTCTGAAGATACACACCCATGTAGGTCTACCTAGGCACCCCCTGGTACCTCCATATCCTCACCTTTAAAATGCATTCACGTGCTCAGACATTAGCAGGTGCTAGATAAACACCTAGAAGAATGGGAAGAGGCTCTTTTCCAGCATGACACCAATGCTCTAGCACCAGGACTAAAGAACAAGAGAACACAGCTTTGGCTTTCCCCACCCCCACGCCCCCCTTTGCACAGGACTGCTCAGACAATGCATTCAGCTCCCATAAATTCATGCCCATTACATGAAATGCATATGGCACTGGCCCATTACTTAGCTTTCCACCTTCCCCATAATTTCTCCAAGAGCCTCAGCTGGGACAAAATATGCATTTCAAGAAGCAGGCAGCTTACACAGGGAAGGAGGGACGAGGGGATAGCACAGTTCATACTGCTGCTGCTTTTGTTCATCAGACCTGTGACAAATTAGGGAAGGAGGAACATCGATATTTCCAGTACCTCTAGAACAGAAATTTCCTCTTATAAAGACCGATATAAACCCCATCATTTCTTAGATTCAGCTCTTTTTTCGGCCAGGTCTGAAAACTAGCACCATAATATGACTACTTTGTAATCAGCTTAAGGAACAGTCTGCTCTGCAGCATAACAGGAAAAACACCAGGACTTTGCTTTGGGAAAGCAAAGGGAAATCTCTGCTTATTTGAGCAACTTTATTGATACTAAGGATTGATGAACCAGCTGGAATAGACCATATTGTCCCAGTCATCCCCATATGATTCATTATTGAGTTCCTTATTGATATAATTATCTTGTCATTCCTATCCCAAGGCTTTTCTCAGCCCTCATTTGATGTACCTGGGTATTCTGCTTTGCTAAAAACTTTGCTGTCTATCTGCAGGTACCTAAAGGAGGGAATCAGGCTAGACAAAAACAAATGTAAAAAATAAATAGTAGTCTGAAAACTGGACCTTTGTAATCCCCACTGTTTTATAGGAGAGGTCCACTCTGTTTTGGCAGAGTTTAGGTTCATCAGTCTCATAGTTTATCACAGGATGCTCCAGCCCCAGATGTTAACGCTTTCCTCATGGAAAAAACAATCAATCAGGATAATGTACATCAGGTCAGCTCTTAAAAGACTTGGACCAGGTGTGAATTTGGACCCTGGGAGGGGAAGGCCTATCAGGTGTTTGGGATGTAGCATGTGGTTTAGTCAATGATCCCATTATTGAGTCAATTCTGCATCTGTCAGACCTTTATTACGTACTTGGTTTCTCAATTGGAGTTTGGAGCTTCCTATTCAGGAGATTAAACTCTCTCCTAGCACGTCACATAACAAAACCTCTTCAGAAGCTTTATCATCAGACCAGAAAAAGGTGTCTCTTCTCCCTACCAAGATAGGAATTAAAATAAAGATGCTTCTGGTCTCCCATCAATTCTAGTTTGGATTCCTTGGAAAAGGTGCACCACAGACTTGAGAGTAGGGAAGGAAAAAAAAAACCCACAAAAAACCACTTAGTCTTTTTTACTAGTTATGAATAGTTTCAGTGGAGCAAAGGCAGGCCCTAATGTAGTAGGGTAAGAAGAACACTGCAAGATAAATTGAAGGCCATTTTAAAAAAAAAAGGGGGTGTGTGTTAATTAAAGGCTTTCAGATGTTTTCCAAGACCTTCCACTTTCAAATTGCCATATAGACAAGTGATATATTTGATACACGGGGTGTTAAGTGGAGTTCAGTTTATACTACACTTAGCTGTATATTGCTGGGCTCAAGGGACAGTAACCCTCATTTGTAGCCGCCGAGTGAACGTGATGGATGTGATGCTGTATGCAATAATCTAAAAATGCTCATGGGTGATTGTAGTTTAAATGAAGGCAGGTAAAATTACTGAGTAGTTATAGTGGACTCCTGAGGTTGATTTCCCATGTGGATGCATAGATTTAATCAATAGCTGACAATAAAAAGAACAAACAAGAAAATAATAGTTGAGGAGGATATACGCAAATAACACGCGTGATGATTTGAGAGATCAGTGTTAGCTTTAAGAGTCGCATCTTTAAGGAAGATACCAGTATTTTGGATCAGCTCGATTCAAAATATTATAGAAAATTATAAAAGTAATTTTCTGGAAAATTCCTTGTCATGGTCTGTCTGAGGAGACAGGCTCAAGAGAGAGGGACGGAGACTATAAAGGGTACAAAGTGACTGGACCCTCCCAGAGCCAAATCCACATAAACGTTAAGGAAAAACTCAGACACGCTCTCAGACCATTTTGGTTATTTGCAGAGAGATTGCATCTATAACTAAATTTGCCTCTGTTAATAAACAGCTATTCTAAATGCTACAGCTGGGCTAAAGAGGCCGTTGTCTGACTGCTGCTGTTCTCAGATTAGAAGAGGCATCAGCGTTCAATCTGACACTGCCGTTCATAGGACCATGAACTGGTCCAGGTATAAAAAAAAAAAAAAAAAAAAATGAGGTTCCCATTGGGAACTAGGGAGGCTGGAGGTCCGAGACCACAAGAGGGGTCCTTTGGCCAGCCCAGGAGGAGCCCTGGCACAAGCAAGCCTCACAGCCAGGGCAACAGGTATATCTACACCATAATTGAACACTACTAGATTTATCAGCTATCACACTTAAATTCAGTCATTATCATCAGTCTTTTTTTCCTAAATACATAATCCTATTCTATTGGCCCCTGACCTATGAAGCCACAGATCAGTTATCATTACGTTGCATCTGGACCCTGCCAGGGTTTCCTCACCGCTGCAGAGGATTTTGATGGCCTCACTAAGTGTGAGGTCAGATTGTCCATCTCCTCCTCGTTACTTGGAAGGAGGGGTAGGGAGTGCTCAGTCCTCCTGAACCATCTGTGGCCTTTAGATATGTGCAATCAAATGCAATTAGGAATAAACGTTGTTAGTTTTTCAAAGCCCAGCCATGCTGCAGGCAAAGCAGCAACACCAGTCAAGCCTAATTAGAAGGGGAATTTTGAAGAGGGACCTTGAAGAGCATTGCCTTTTACAATTTTTCTTCTCTGCTGCTTAATGAAGCAAATAAAACTCCTGACTCCAGCAGCTGTCTTCTTTTCCACTGGGGATGATACCTCTGCTTCCACCACCACCACTGACAGTTTCTGCCTGCCTGAAATGAATCAGAAACAAAACAATCATGATTTTTTTTTTTTCTTTTAGTTAGGAGAACCAGTGTCAAACTGTTCTGACCTAAATATGCAACTTGCCTGGAAATGATTTAATGTTTTGAAGTTTAGTAGATGTTTTACAGCCCTGAGTGTCCAATGTCAGTTCAGATCTGGCTCCTTACGGAGTAGTTTTTCCTCCTCCCAGCCCTTGCTGGGCACTTAGAGAAGCCGCACACAACGCGGAGATCTTTTTTTCAGCACAACTCTGAGACACACTGGGATTGGGAAGACGTGCCTGGGCTCCACCACACCTGAGGACATGGTTTGGGTGCCAAGTCTTTGGCATAGTCCAGTCTTCACTGGAACCAGATATTGTGCCTCCACAGCCAGGGGAACGTGTCGTGGTGGGTAATAAAGCAGAAGAGAGGCCAGGGTATCATGGACATGGTCCAGTCTTCTCTCCTGCTTTAGATCCCCCTTTCCCTCCATGAAAACAGCTTTACAGTCATTGGAAAACCAAAGCATGGGGCAATAATGATCCACTAGCCCTTGTTCCAGCTCCTGCCAGGGAGCCAGTTGATTCCTAGGACATCCCAAAATCCCCTTGTCTCTTCCTTGCTGCTAGTCCCAGACATCAAGTAAAGAATTCAATGTTACCTGCTCTAAACTGAGCATCTAGAAACTGGACACTCAAATCTGAGCTAGTCACTGTAGGCTCAGATATTAATAACTGAAGAGAAATAATAATTTATTCATCAGATCTAAGTAAGTTTCCTCAATGGGATGAATAGCCCTATGTTAGTGTCACTTTCTCTCAGTCATAAATAACCTCAGAACAAATAGCTTAGGCTTAATTACTTGTACCACCCACTTTTAAGCACCTAAGTAAAGGCATTTTCTTTAGAGGGAGAGATTCATCCTGAAGGTTAAGGCACAAAAATACGTGCCTACAGTATTGGGATCAACAAGGGACCTGGGTGCCTCAGCTTCCATGGGAGATGTAGTCAATGCAGTCACAGGCTAAGGAGCTATTCCACTGTCCTGCAAGAGACACTCCAATCAACAGTCCATCTTTGGTCTCAATATTCATTAATGGTACTGGCTGGGAGGTGGTTTCACTTCCCTAAACATAGCAGTCTAATCTTATTTTAGGCACTGTGCTGTACTTCGCCTGTTTTCCAGCTGCTCCTCCAGAGAGTACAGGTCTTCCATAAACATTACATGGAGTATTTACCAAGACCTACATCATTGTCTCCTTTACATTTAAATTTAGTAGCCTAAACTAAGCCATAAGTTTCTCTTTTGTATAACATGGTTATACACTCTTTCACCCCAGAGCCTCCTTGTTATCCTTTTCTGCTCAATTCTGTTTCTTCCTGGAACCCTTTTTCATATTCCTGTAGACTGTCCAGACAACTAAGTGGTCACAACGTTGTAGTGAGGCCAACCTCAGGTGCATTTGCACCATTTTCTTTGATATTTTCTCACTTGCTTGCCTCCATAAGACCTTCCCTGTTAAATTATCTGAGTGTTGCTAATGCTGCTTCTTGCCTGCAATTTCTATGTTCCTAACGTCTTCTTCATCTGAGGATGACTCCTCTGAAGCCTGATATCTCTTGCAGAAGTCATCTTTACTGCCTCCAGTGTTCCCGAGTCTTGTTTAGTGCAACTGCTTTGCATAGATAAATTAATGCTGTTAGTCTTCATACCAAATGTAACCTCTTCATCCATCTGTCCATCTTCCACTTCTGGACCACACTGGTGGCCAATGGCACAAGTTCAAGAATGAGTTTTTCGGGGTTTTTTCCCCCCGTCAGGGCTCCGTAAGAATTGCATTGTCCCAGTTTCATCTCTGTGCTGCATTTCACCTCCTTACATCTTTTCCTTTTGTCCCCGATCCAATCATTCTGTTATCTTGACATTTATTGCCAAGCACAAATCAGTAACCCCAAATCTTGACATTTATTCCCATGCACAAATCAACAGCTCCAAATCTTGACATTTATTGCCAAGCACAAATCAGCAGTTCCAACTTCTTCAAGCTACTAAGAATTACTTTAACATGTTTGTTTTTCCCCACTGTACGTGTCATCTCCAAATGCTAAGAGGACCAGATGTGGGCCAGCGTTGCATCTGTCAACCCACTTAAGAGTTTGGACACCTTGTCTGGTCAGCACATGCAGTAATGCAATCTTAGACATCTGCCACTGTGTCCCAGTGCGCACACACAAGCAGGTGCCATGGATCAGTTTATATGTGATAATTTGCTCATCTGTGGTAGCTTGGCCATTACACTACAGTAATCACACCGTATACTCCAGCCCTGGCTTTCAACAGTGACTCTAAAAATATGAAGAAAAGTTACAGTGATTAAACCAAAGTATCTACATGAACGGTCATGACTCTGCAGCATTCGTGCTTCATGCTTTTTCCCTTTGCAGTTTTGTCTTAAATATGCAATATATTTTGCTACTTTATGTACTGGTTCACATCAAGAGCTTTTGTGAAACCAAGTGGTGGAGATCTTTGACCTTGTTGTTTCTTCCTTCCAGTGCGAGTTCAGCTCTGTTTAAGGTTACGCTGTTCCTCATCCACAGCTTTGTCCAGAACTGTCCATAAACTGATAACAGTGCTCTAATCACTGGCCTTCCTGCTACTGATGGTAAGCAGATGCTTCTACAGTAATCCAGAGTTTCAGGCTGTCCTATTGAGGCACACAATTGCTGTAGTACCTGATATGTCAGCACATCCCTTACCTTTCTGTCTATTTACATCTTCCCCACCTTTTTACTAGTCCAAGAGTCTGTTCATCATTCCTTCATGACTTAGACTGGAGAATATTTAAACATCAAAATAATGCCTACTACATGTGCCATCTCTGTGAAGCTTTCTGTGGCAGCAGTTAGAGGAGGATACCACAATCCATGACCTATTGATCCATGCTGTGATCATGAGAATATTTTTTAATTGCTCAGCTACTCTACTCTGTACTGGGAATATTACTTCTGTTGAACAAGGATGACGCATCAAGGGCTTTGAGATTCCCGGAGAAAAGAGAGTAAAGGTTCAGCAGGCAAAAGCAGCTGGTCCCACAGCTCTGTGTGTGCTGTAGAAAACCAGCACCATCACTTCCAAGCCATGGAGCTGAAGGTGGGTGGTTCTTCCCTCACCTTCAGCTCTGCAATTAGCCTTTTTTTTTTTTTTTTAAACTTTGTTTTATTCTGGATTCTTTGAGGACATGATATTTATGATTATTGCTAATACAACCTGCTGAAGGTCACCAGGTCTGGTGCATGAGATACACCGTGGCTGATCATGAGACAGGAAAACAGGTTACACAGTTCACAAGGGGTTGCTCTCTGCAGCTGTAGATGGGGAACATACCCAGAACCATGCATCTCTTCAGATCAGACCCTCATGAGAAAACACACTTCTTGAATGTAGAGTAACGCTACAGCCTCTGTCTTGTCTTGGGACTCTTTGGGACCAGCCATGCTGAGTGTTCCACTATAGTCAAGAAAGCATGGAGCGTTGTCTTGCTGTGTGCAACACTGGCCTGGAAGTGCCACAGTGAGGCAGATGGAAGGAAGGACCATTGGCAATGTGCAAGGCTCGGTACAAGGCAGTACCTCCAGAGCTGCAGCTCCCTCCCTGCACTATTATTAGGTCCTTTGGGGACTTGCTCCTGAGATAGTCTCAAGCAATAGCTACAGTCAGCCTTAAACCTCCAGCCATCTACAGAGCTAACCCTTCACCTCTGCTCCCATCTGGTATAACCTTGGCAGAACTAACACCAACCATGTCCCTGTTTGTCTCTTTTTCCCTTCTTGATGCACACTTAAGACTTACCCAGACATGCAGAGTTCTAGCAGAAGCCCCACATTTTCCTTTTCTCACCAGTTTTCCTCTATCTGACTCCCTTTCCCAGTTGCCCCTCAGAGACAAGTCTGGAAGAAAAGACCCATCCTTTGGAGAGCTGAGCTTCACAAAATGGCAAAATCATGCCAACTACTGCAAATGAAGCATGTCCTATGAATCAGATTGAGGCTACCCTAGAGGTTAACTCCAGGATCAGTAGTAAGGAAAGCTGAATCCAAGGCAGAAAGTAAAGTTAAATCTCTGGGGTCAGCACTTCTAATTAGACAAAATTTTCTGAACCCAGAACAGGTTCAGATCAGTGCCTAATCACTCCCCAGGGCTGCTGCCTGTCACAGCTTCTTCAATTTCTTTTATTTATTGCTGGATGCTCCATAAGGAACCCTACAGTTGAAAAGGGAGATCTTTCAGTATCAAGTATCTCAGATTCCTACCTCCTTGATTGTCCCAGATGCCTCTACAAGACCACACCACTCTGGTTGGACTTTCTGTCTCCCTTAGTTCACTTGGAGTAATTCTGGATCTTAAGCACCAGATGCCCCATGGCCAGTCCGGCCCTGTGCTATGGGAGAAGGACGGCTGTCACAGAGGTGTGACCGGGTGGTGCTGAGTAGCCAAGACAGCTTGGAAGAGACAACAACCCTATTCACCGCAGATGGATTCTGAATAGGATGCCCCTGGGAGACAAAGCACTCCAGACATGGCAGGAAGCATCCTTCATTAG